>NC_082663.1:1360000-2720000 GCF_025265405.1 Mesoplodon densirostris | reverse complement strand
TCACTCACATCCTGTCCTGCGTGATCCTGCCTCAGGACTGCACTCAGCCCTCCCCCCAAGCCGAGAGCCATTTCAACTTATCTCGCCAGTGGATATCCTCCATCTGTGGCTTTTCTGACATCCAGGAACCTCCCTGGACCCCTGTTCCTTGTCTACTCAAGTCACCACACCTGTCCAGTGTGCCCATCTATGACTCTTTAGTCCTTTACAATTGTCAATGAGTGTTAATCAGAGCACACCTGCCACACCGCCACCCACTTGAGCCCTGGGTCACCGCCCCATTTCTCCCACGCACACTCATTACCTAGACCTGCCTTGGGTAGGGATTTACTGATGACAGGCTAGAGACTAACTATCATGCAGTGTATTATTACACAAATTCAGTAACAGAGCTATTTCTTCTCTCTAAAATATCAACTCTGCCCAAGTAAACCCTGATATAACAATCCCTGCCATACAAGTGTTCTCTCGTTGTCTGTTTTCCCAGGGCAGCATTATAATGGATCATGTTTGGTGCTCGTGTGTGTAGATTTACATATGCAATACAACAGTAGGGACAGTTCTATGTAATAGTCTGGCTTGCTTCATTATTTACAATAAGGACCCTTTAAATACATGTACAATATCTAGAAAAGGAGACACCTTTACAAGTCATCTGGATGCAAATATTAAAAGGGAATATTTTAATATTTTACCACATATTGCTTCTACTGTTAGTTATTATCTCACATTTGTGTTTTTCTTTCCAATTTCAATAACTGTTCCCATGGCAGAGCCCATAAAATGCCCTGATGGGAAAGGCACCTCTTTGTTAGAAAGATACAGTAATATCATGCTGGGAATGCACTTCTTCATGTCTGGTAGATCAGTTGGCCAGAGGAAGACCTGCAGTGAAGGACTTACCTTTGTTGGGTTCAGTTTTCTCATCTGAGGTGCTGGCACCAAACTTCTTGTATGCAGCTTGTAGACGTGACCTTTGTAACAGCACCCGGCATGCAGTAAGGGCTGAGAAACTGGTGGCTGTGATGAGTAGGCCGACCTTCTCCACAACCAGACTCTGTGCATAGAGAAGGCAGCCATACAGATTCATTGGTCAATGACTTGAAAATGTAGGAAGGCGTTCCTCATTCTAGTTCTCATCACCTTTGTTTCTAGTGGACTTTTAGGTAATTCATGCAGATCCACAGAACAATATGCCCACTGATAGTCATACTACTAGTGGTCGGCACCTGCCAGCACGGTGTGTCTTTGACCTATGCTTGGGTATAAGGCTGCCATCCAGCTCAGATGACCCAGGGAGGTGTGCAAGGCTCTAGGTTGCTGAGGACCTGGCTCAGGTGCCTGCTTTATATTCTGCAGTTCAGCTCTGAGAGATAGACAGCTTGCTTCCCAGCCATGATGGGGTCAAGCTACTTCACTGGGGTCAGCTGCTTAATCTCTCTGCCCCTCAGTTTCTTTATCCTCAAAGTGGGGAAATAATGCTTATCACATACATTGTGGTGAAGATTACATGAACTTGACTGTACAGTAATGTTCACCAACCCTGCAGTTCCTGCTCAGTTGAAGAGACAGTGAAGACAGAAGACTGGGTGGACTCAGAATCTGAGCTTTCCTGTGGATAAAGTGAGGACTTCTGCAAGATGCCTGCCCCAAAGAGGAAGCCAAGCTGAGGCTCGAGATGTGTTTAGTCAACCTTTAATAAATTAGGTTCAAACATAGAAAGGACGTGCACATTTTTTTGAATGATTTTTTTTCCTCCGTGACCTGACATTAGATGTTAAAATACCCTGGGCCCCCTACCCTGGCACTGTCGTCCAGAAGCCCTCCAGGAGAGGTCTCTTAGGAACTGAGGCTTGTTCTGAGCGTGTTTGAAGGCAGAGCTGAGTAGGGCTGAGTAAACATTGAGCCTGTTCTGTTGCTAGGCTGGCTTTCCAAACCATTTGACAGCTGAGGACAGAATGCATTTTTGACTTTGAATTTGGAAAATTTGGGTGCTGTGTCAACAAACATTAAAATAGATTAGAAGTGTTTATGACACAACCTACTCCATGTACCATCAGCAGATTGTGCTTTGGAACTCATTCAGCACATATACTGTGTTTGTGTCAAAATATGTTTTTAGAAACATTTAATTTGTATAATATTGACAATTAGACTTTAACTGTCAATGAGAATCATGTGTTCTAAATTAACATGTCATATAACCAGCTTATTGAACAATATTTGAACAGGTTTGTATGTAACTACCTATTGGTCAAATTTCTTATTGTAATGTCCATGTTCAATAAAATTAGGTATTCCCGAAAAACAGTAGCTGGATTTTTATAGTTAACTGTTTACTAAAAATGTTGCATGTTCAAATAATCGATAAATAATCTTATTATGTTGTACAGGGTAAATCATGTGGGAGAGATGGGATTTTTTTTTTTCTCACTTTACTTTCAGACATTTAATGCATATTAGCAAAAGTAACATGAGCACAGAACAATGTCACTGTGAAATCAAACTTAACGGTCTTTTTTTGGGTGCCCACAAATAACACAAATATCTTCTATTTTAGAATTCATATCAAGATTTAAAAGAATGTTTTCAACCAATTCAGGAGGAACTTGTTGAATAAAAGGATCCCAGAATAGGCAACAAATTGCCAAAGAAAATTGGATATGTGGTTGGAAAGGGCCATGCAGACATTTAGTTGAGTTTGTGGGATTAGAAACCTAACACCGACTGTGAAGGCTTTCCAAGAGTTGGGTTAACTGCGGCCCTTCTTGAACCTTCGCCATGCTCATTCCAGGAAATTGGGGTACATGCACGTGTCTTTGAATCGCAGTCCCACAAAGATGGATACCTGATCCCGAGATTTGTTCCCAGAAAGATGACATCAAATATACCTCCTTGGGCCTCCCTGGTGGCGCAGTGGTTGAGAGTCCGCCTGCCGATGCAGGGGATACGGGTTCGTGCCCCGGTCTGGGAGGATCCCATATGCCGCGGAGCGGCTGGGCCCGTGAGCCATGGCCGCTGGGCCTGCGCGTCCGGAGCCTGTGCTCCGCAACGGGAGAGGCCACAACAGTGAGAGGCCCACATACCGCAAAAAAGGGAAAAAAAAAAAAAAAAAAAAAAAAAAAAAAATATACCTCCTTGACATCTCCACATTATAGGATCAAGTCATGCGTAGTAGAATTCCCTTCTGCCATATCTCAATCACCTGCTTTTATGGTTTCATACCCTGTGATCAGTACAACAGAAGATCCAGGATTAAGTTAAATTCATTTAGATGTGAAAAAAATATTTCACTCAACATCCCCCAAGATAGTATAAATTCATACATACATAAAATATCCACATGTGGAATTTCCTTTTGGTGTCCAAAAGATATGAACGTTGGTGTGTACCTTGCCTACAGTTTTCTGTGATAGAAGTGCAGATATCATACTTTTCAACTAACACTTATTTTTATCTTTAATTCTAAAATACTATTTTTATAGTTTCAATTCATAGGAATCCATGACATATTGAAGGTGTTTTTTTTTTTTCAGAATGCCTTGGTAGCTTTTCCTGCATATTAGTGTTGTTCCTAGTCTCTTCTTTCTACAGTTATCTTACAGGTAAAAATATGTAGCTTAAGGTACTAGTCCCACATTTTATTTGTTTTTCCTTTGTTTTGCTTCCAAACCCATATTTCTGCCTCAAGTCTAGTGTCTCAAACTCTTGGCTAGAAAATCGGCAGACAAAATATGATTGACACCAAGGTTTAAGTCCATCAAGTTCTAGTGGCCATTCCTGATTTTTGATATGATGGTAGAAACCATCCCTGCGGTGCAGCAGCAGATGCCAGCAAATCCCCTCCTGAAGGCTGGGGTCATGATTATAGAATCTGTCCTCCAGTTGCTTACCTTTCAAAGTCATAGTAACAGCCCTTAGTTTGCAAGGCCCAATGTTCCTGCTGGAAATGCTAGGTCCGAGGGTTCCTGAAACAAAACGATCACATGGAGTCGAGACTCAGCTCTGTAGCTTTGTCTTCCATTATGTTTAAGATTAACAGAAGTGAGAAATGCCTACAATTAAACTTGCCAAGGCCCGGAAACATAATTAAGGGACATTCCTTGGGAATTGCTCGTTAAAGATTGTGTTTTAATTGCTATCTTGCTAAAAGAGACCAGAATGAATGAGGCTGTCACAATTTTCCAGTCAATCTTGTAAAGTTGCATTTTCGTAATTGCTGCAGAAAGGTTCTGGGTTGAATTCGAGAGATTGCTTCCTAGTCCTGTCACTCTTGTCCTCTGCACATGTGTAGAGTCTCCTCAACCTCCCCTCTTCTCACCCCAGCACCATCAGACTCTTTCCACCTTCCCCATACCTGCACTGTGGAACTTGACCTACAGGGAAACCTATCTGGCAGAATCACCAATGACTTCATGCCTTCTTTTATAATTTCTCCTTTGGTCTTGTCTGTGTCAGTTCGAGGTTTGGAGTAGGGTTTGTTACAGGTGGGGTTGGAGTGTGCCTGGCACGGGCATCGCTGTTAGGTCTTGTGCACATGCATTGCTGAAGGCAAATGGCAGGTTTGAAGGCAGTTTTGTCTAATTCTCAAAGTCTGTGCCCAAATCCAATGTTTGACCAACTACAACCCACAGGTCAAATTTGACCCACCTCTTTCAGGCCCTGGAACTTTACATTTTTTTTATGTGTTGAACCAAAAATCCAAAAGAAGAAGATTTTATGACATGTGAAAATTATATGAAACTCAATTTTTGGTGTCCATGAGTAAAGTTTTACTGAACACAGCAACACCCATTCATTTATACATTGTCTGGGACTGCTTTTGCACGGCAAATGAAGAGTTAAATAATTGCAACAGAGATCACATGACCAGCAAAGCCTAAATTATTTACTACTGGGCCTTTACCGAACAAGTTTGCCTACCACTGATCTAGTAGATCTGGGGTCATGAATTTAAACATTTACAAGTGTGGGTGAAAGGTCAATTTAGTCCAGCGAGGCATGGTAGGGCTTGCAGTGACCTAGTCAGCCAATGTCCCAGCTCAATCTCCTCCAGCCAATTGTCACCAAGGTAGTTCAGCATGGCTAGATTCATCATGTTTTCAGGACAAGACAGCAAACAATGTTTGTGAGATTTTTTTTTTAATTAAACACTGTGTACAGGAAAGCATATGTATCTGTGGGTCACGTACATGCCTGGGCTGCCAAGTCATGAACTCTGTCCCCATCCAGTCCTGCCAGACCAGAATGGGTAACACTTGAGGCATCCCACTGGGGGGCTGGACACACTTGAATGCTTGCAAAGCAGAACTGAAGTCTCTCAAAACAGAAGGAGGACTCTCTTCTCACAGCTCCCTCCAGATGTGCAATGCATTTTTGCATTTTTCACTGAAAAGCTTCAACCTAGTGTTTTCAAACTATTAATCAATTGAGGCTGGCTTTCAAAAATATGATTGATATAGGTATATTACTAGCATGACTGTCAGGTTAATGTCTAAACCACTTAAATAAAGTAAAGATCGTTCTTGTCATCAAAAGTACTGTTAGTTTTGGTTGGGAATCATGGAATGTTAAATTCAAAAGGGAATTATAACATTAGTATGTTTCTATAATGTATTTTTATCTAACTTGAGTTAGCATTCAGTAAATAGTTGATGAATAAATGAGTATTGAATAAATATAAATAGATCTATAGGTATACATACATATTTCTATATATATATATATATATTTCACTTATATATCTGTCTTTCACACATACAAACACATACACACACACACACACACACACACACACACATATATATATATATATATATATATAGAGAGAGAGAGAGAGAGAGAGAGAGAGAGAATTCAAGGCCAGAATCACATTAAATTCTTGGAGCTCATCTGGATGTTCATGGAGAGATTTCCATCTTCTCCAGCATCCCACAGGTAATTATGACATGCCTGCATGGTACCAGGCCTGTGCTGGGAATTGCTGATTTATCCAGTAAAATAATCATATTACAGGAACATATCAGAGTAAAAAGTGGAACCTACCACTGGGGACCTCTCAAGGCTGGCCCGGCCCTTTGGCCTTGCCTCACTGTGGGGACTGGATCATGGTGAGCATTCAGCAAACATTACCAGTCCGTGTTATTTACCAATGGGGTGTGATAGAAGAGTCTAAGAGATGCCCTCGTTGCTGACCTGCATGCTTAAGTGGGTGCACTGTCATTCTCTAAAACAGGGACAATGTGGAAAGGCAGAAAAACACTGTGAGAGAGAAGCAAGGTGAATTTTGTTGTGAAATATCCAGCTTGAGCTATAATGGGGGCATCCAAGTACATATTATTGAGTAAGAAGGTGTTTATAAACATCTGGTAAGCACCAGAAAGATATGGGCCAGAGGCAGACAGCTGATTGTCAGGGGTGAGGGCAAGTACTGAAGTCGGGGAGCGGCTGGGATGCCTGGGGTCATAAGATCAAGAGGCTCAGGGGTCCCTGAACGGCATCTGCATTCACTGCAGGGTCAGGAAGGAGTTACTGGCAAAGATCATGAGACAAAAACAAGGACAAGCAGTGCCACAGCAACTAGGAAGGACGTGACCACCAAAAGGCCATGGCAAGTACCCATTCAGTGTATAGCCCGAGATGTGACTGGTGACAAAAGGGCAGTTTCTGGGAATCAGGAGGACAGCAGCGGGATCTTAAGGAGAGGAAATGAAGACAGATAAAAAAAAAATCTGTTTTTTACCAAAAGTTTGACTATGAAGAAAAGGATAAAGAGAGCGCAGGGCTCCAAATTGTGTATGTGTGTGTGTGTATACATAGGCACGCAGATACGCACTCTTGTTTAATGTTTCATTGGTGAAGACGCTGGGAAGGGTGGATCCCCACATGTCACTTGCTTTCACAGTACCTACGTGCTACCAGATCCAAATGGCCGCCACGGACCCAGAAGGCGAATGGCAGAGCAATCCATGAAGAACAGATATCACTCCAGTCCCACTTCTGTCAGAATCAGACCATATTACCTGGAAGGGTTCAGAACCACTCTGGTCCACGCATCTCCCATCAGTCAGACAAACACGTTGGAATAAATGGTATTCAAGATTTCCTATGGTTCCGTGGCCCTTATATTTTACTGTTGAAAATCAGTTTCCAATATCGATGCTTTCATTGAACACACATAATATTTTCCAAGTTGAACACACTGAGGTGGTTCCGTGGCAACCCAAATGGGCAGCCAAGTGGAGGAGAGGTTCATCCTTTCTAGTCCTGCTGCCCTTTCTCCCCACTCCCATGCAGGAGTCACAGGCCTTGCTGCAGGGAGGGGAGCTTAGCTCAGAGCCTTGGGATGTCCTGGATTCCTGGCCTTGCTCACTCTGACCAAGCACTTAATCTTTGCATTTTACTTCAGACGGCTCATCTTTTGCACTTTGCTTCAACGATTCCACTTAAACAGCACAAAACTTTTAGAGAAAGAAAGATAGAGCCTTGTTCTTCTTTTCAAAGTTAGGCCCACCAGCATCCCAAGGATTGATGCTATTTTTATTTTCCTAAAACATGATAGGATGTAGAGACATGAGAACACACAAAACCCCACACTTACATCGCTCTCTGTACACGTGGTGTGTGTGTGTGTGTGTGTGTGTGTGTGTGTGCATGCATGCAACCAATGTTAACTTTGGAAACTTTTCAAACGTTTGTTTAGAGATGAGGACATATAAAGCATATGTTTCTGTATTTACTGAAGGGTCCTTGTGTGTTTTAATGAGGGCTGCCTCTCAAGCATGAGTTATATTATTTGACAGTTGGTTCTGAGATTTCTTGATTTTTCTAAAGCAACGCAGATTATATTACCCTTAACCTAAAGTTAAAGTATCTAAAAACACCCCAACATATCAGTGCATTAAAGTTTTCAACAGTCTCTGAGTAGCTCAAGTTCCCTTGTCCCAAGCACAATGGATAACATGATGTAAAGGAATCACCACCGAGGAACAACACTTAGGTGTCCTGTCACTGCAGTGCTGTTCTGTTCATCTCTCTCTCTCTCTCTCTCTTTTTTTTTATCTGTATGTGCTCAAAGCTCCTTATTGCATTTTTTCCAAGCTTAGAAACACTGTTTCTATGAACTGTAGCCCAGAGAGTTCACCTTGTCAGTCATCCACGGGTGTTGGCACAGCTTTGGAGGTCCTTAAATCACCTTCCTACTGACCACCATGTGTCCGGCACCAGTGCCCAGCACTTCCAGGGGTTTACCGTGGTTTCTGCTAGAATGTGATCTCTACTTACCTTCTGGAATTGATCCTCTTGCATCATGGATTTTTAAAAATGGACTTTATTGAGGTATAATTTATAAACAATAAAAGGCACACATACAAAGTGTACAGTTTGATCAGGTTGGAAAAATGTGTACACCCATGCAATCACCACCCTATTCATAGTGCAGAAAATTGCCATCATCCCCAAAGCTTCCCTAGGGCCCCTCCTCAGCCAATTCCCACCCTTTGTCTCTTTGCCAAGGAAACCACTGATGAGCTTTCTGTCACTATTGATCAAATTCGTCTTTCCTTGTGCATTGTAAAAATGGAATTATAATTTGTGCCTGATGTCTTTTGCTCACAATAGTGCTTTTATTCTTCATCCACCTTGTTTATATAAATAACTTGTTCTATTTAACTGCTAAATAGTATCCGATCGTATGGATGCACCATGACATTGATGACCCTGTTGATGGATACTTGGGTTGTTTCCAGTTTTTGGCTACTATAATCAAAGTTGCCACGAATATTTTTGTACAAGACTTTGGGTAAATACCTAGGAGCAGAATTGTTGGATCCCATGGTGAGTGTTTATAAGAAACTACTAAATTGTTTTACAAAGTGTTTGTACCAATTCATACTCCTACCAGCTATGTAGAGACTCCAGCCCCACTCAAACTTAATATTGTCAGTCTTCTCTAATTTTAGTTATTCTACTGGGTGTGTAGTGGGACCTCACCATGGCTTAGAATTGGATTTTCCTAATGACTAATGATGTGGAGCATCTTTTCATGTGCATATTGGCTATCACTATCTTTTATTTGGTGAAGTGTCTGATCTTTAGCCCCTTTCTTTTACTAAAATTGGGTTGTATGTCTTCTTATTATTGAGTTGTAAATGCTTTTATCTATTCTGGATAGAAGTTACTTGTCAGAGATACATATTGTGGAGATTTACCCCCAATTTTGATGTGACTTTTAATTTTCTCAGTGATGTCTTTAGAAGAACACAAGTTTTAATTTTGATGAATTTTAGCTTTTTAAAACTTTTAAAATAAATGCTTTATTTAGAAATAGATTTAGATTTACAGAAAAGTTGCAAAGATAGTATGGAAATTCTCACACACCCCACACCCAGTTTTCCCTATCTTACAGTTTCCCACATCTTACATTAGTGTGGTGCCTTTGTCACAATTAATGAATCAGTATTTATACAATATTATAACTAAACTCTATATTCAGTTTTCCTTAGTTTCTCGCTGTCCTTCTATCCCAGGATCGCATGCAGAACACACATTACATTTATGAATCATGTCTCCTTAGGCTCCTCTTGGACGTTTTCTCAGACTTCCCTTGTTTTTGAATACTTTGACCATTTTGGAGAATACTGGTCACATATTTTGTAGAATGTCCCTCAATTGTGATTTGATTGATTTACTTATGACTAGACTGGGGTTATGGGTTTTGGGGAAGAAGACCACAGATATAATGTGCCATTCAAGGAAGTCCATTTCATCATTTCGTTTTCTTTTAGGTTTTATGCTTTTTGTGTCCTAAGAACATGATGTCCTTTTGAACATGATGACGTAGAAAAAATATTTTATCTGCCACATCTTCATGTAGAAAATGTTTATTTTTAGCTTTTACATTTGAGACTATAAAGGATTTTGAAATAATTTTGTGTGTGATGTAAGCAAAGTGTCATGGTTCCTTTTTTTTTTTTTTTTAGTTATATGGACATCCAGTTTTTGCTTCACCACTTTTGTAAAAGAACACCCTTTCTCCATTGAATTGCCATGGCACCTTTATAAAAAAAAATCATTTGACCATACATTGGCCTATTATCAAATTATCTCTTCTGTTTAATTAGTATCTGTCTGTGCTTATGCCAATCACATACTATCTAAATTTCTGTAACTCTATGGTAATTCTTGGAGTCAAGTAAGATAAGTGCTTACACTTTGTTCTGCTTTTTTTCAAAATTGTTTTGGTTATGCCAGATCTTTTGCACTTTCAGGTATATTTTAGAATCAGATGATCAGTTTCTACAAAGATCACCTGCTGGAAGTCTGTTTTTGTTTGTTTTTGTTTTTGTTTGTTTTTTTTGTTTTTGGATTGAACTGAATCTGTACCTCCATTTTGAAGAAACACTGTATCATGGTCAGAGAACATACTTTGTATAACTTCAATATTTAAAAATGTTTGGTGACTCATTCTATGCCTCAGCATATGATCTATCTTGGTGGGTACCCCTTCAAAAATATTTTATTTCTTTTTGGTTCGAAAGTTATTTTTGCTGGCTTTAGAAGTCTACTTGGACAATTTAACATTTTAAGCATGCTATTCCATTCTCTCCTGGCTGAATAAATTTCCATGAAAAGTCTTCTTTAATAGTAACAGTTTTTCTTCTATACCAAGTGTGTCTTTTTACTCTACCTGAATTTATGATTTTCTTTTTATCACAGGATTTCATGTATTTTATTATGAATTGCCTTATTGTGGCTTTGTATGTAGTTTTTCTGCTTGAGGTTCATTGATCTTCTTGAAGGGTCTTCTTTGGACACTAATGTATCCTCTGAGTGATCAGCAAAGACTCTCCACTCTGCTAATAAGAAGTTATATAGCTCCTAGGCCTGGGTATCAGTTTATTTGTTAATCTTTGCCGCATTTGTAGAGTTTCATCCTACACATATAATTTACGTCTTAGTATTCAGCAAAGTTCAAGGAAATCCCAGTGCAGATTTATGTAAATTTTCTGTGTAACTAGAGATCCCCATTTCTACTTTTTTTTTTTTTTTTTTGCGGTATGCGGGCCTCTCACTGTTGTGGGCTCTCCCGTTGTGGAGCACAGGCTCCAGACATGCAGGCTCAGTGGCCATGGCTCACAGGCCTAGCCTCTCCGTGGCATGTGGGATCTTCCCGGATCGGGGCACGAACCCGTGTCCCCTGCATCGGCAGGCGGACTCTCAACCACTGCACCACCAGGGAAGCCCCCCCATTTCTACTTTGTGACCCAGAATGTTTCTCTATATATAAAGCTGATGCAACAATAAGTATCATCTCATTTTTTCTACTTTTCCCCCAAGGATCACAGTTCTAAGTTCTCATTAACCAGTAGCCAAAGTTTTTTTTTTTTCATACATTTTGTTTTTCTGTTTATTTAAGTTGGGTATGTTGAGTCTTGTAGCCTGTACCTAATCAGGTTGCTGGATAAAACAAAATTATCAACATTTTTCATAGGCTTTAAATATTACTCTGAATTTCATAATATCAAAAATATATATCCAGAATACAATGCAAAGTTACTTGCCAAAGAAAGAGCCAGAGAATTCAACTCTCATGTGTAAAGACATTAATCAGATGCCAACACTGAGGTGTACAGATATTGGAATTATCTGACAAAGACATTAAAGTAACTATTATAACCATGCTCCAACAAATAATCATGATTACTTTTGAAACAAATGAGAAAAATTGAGAATCTGAATAGAGAAATGGAAACTATAAAGAACAAAATAGAAATTTTATAACTGAAAGGTACAACAACAGAAACTTAAAAAAGCAATTAAAAAAAAAACTGTGACTCAGAGATCTGTGGAACAATAGCAAAAGCTCTAACATTTATGTAATCAGAGTCGCAGGAAAGGAGAGAAAGAGTTTGGTGCTAAAATTTTTTTAAAGAAATAATAGCTGAAAAATTCTCATTTGCTTAAAGGTATAAATCTATAGAATGAAGAAATTAAGTGACTTCTTAACAAGATAAACTGAAAGAAATCCATTTAAGATACATCACAATAAAAATGCTGAAAGCTAAAAAAAATTTTAATGTTTTAAGCACTGTTGAAAATGATACATTATCTGTAAAGGGATGGTTAAAAGGACTGGATTTTTCATCAGAAACAATGAAGGCAGGAGGAAGAAGTAGACCATTTCTAAAGTGCTGAAGAAGTGTCAACCCTAAATTCTATATACTGTGAAAACATCCTTCAGCAACAAAGGCAAAATAAAGACCATAAGAGAATTTGATCTCAGATGAGGAAACCATAAGAGAATTTGGTGCCAAAAGATTTACCCTAAGAGAATTACTAGGAACGTTTTCAACAGAAGGGAAAATATACTTGAAAGAAAATTTAAATATAAGGATAAAGGAAGAACAACAGAAATGGTAAATGTCTGGGTAAATATAATGGACTTTTTTCCTCTTGAGATCTTTAAAATATGTTGGATGCTTAAAAGCAAAATTTATAATATTTCTGATGGCGTTTTCAATATATATTGCTATAATATAATAAGACAAGTATAACATAGAGGGAGAAGGTAGTCTATATGTTTGTAAGGTAAAATACTGATACTAAATAAGCTGTGAAAATTTAAGTGTGAATATTATAATCCCTAGAAAAACTCTAGACACTACACAGGCACATATATACATATACACATTCTATACATTAGTAAATAGATATGTAGATATACATAGAGTCAAATTGCAATAGATGAGCTAAGATGCAATACCAAAAAGGTGAATAAACCCAACACAGACAGAAAATGGAAAACTGAAGAACAATAACAAAAGGAAGAAAGAGAAAACAAATAATAAAATGGTAGACGTAAACCCAAGCATATCAATAATTACCTTAAATGTAAGTGACCCAAATATACCAGTAAAAAATACAAAGATTATCACAATGGATTAAAAAAAAGTGACCCAGCTATACACTGTCCATAACAAACTCATTTCAAGTATGATGACACAGTCAAGTTGTAAAAGAATGGAAAAAGTTACACCTTGAGAACACTAAGTTAGAGGAAGCTGGAGTGGCTATACTAATATCAGATGAAGTAGTCTTCAGAGCAAAGGAAATGACCAGGGCTAACGGGGACATTATAGAATGATGACCAAATGCATTCCCTAAGAAGACATAACAATATTAACCATGTACGTCTCTAACAACATGAAGCAAAAACAGACAGACTGAAAGGAGAAGTAGACAAATGCACAATTACAGTTGGAGGCTTCAAATTCACCTCTCTGTAACAGATACAACTTGTATACAGAAATTCTGCAAGAATATGGAAGAACTGAATAACACCATCAGCCAACTGGACCTAGTCAAGATTTAAACAACATTCCACTCCAACAGATAATGCACATCTTTTCACATGCACATGTAACATTCACCAAGATTGTCCATGTTCCTAATCATAAAACAAATCTTAACTAATTCAATAAAATTGAAATCATGCAAAATATGTTTTTAGATCATAATAGAATTAAACTAGAAACTGATAAGAGAAAGATATCAAGAAAATCTCCAAACACTTAGAAATTAACTAACACACTTCTGTGTGATGAATAATATCAAAGGATATTAGAAACATTTTGAATAAAAGTAAAATGAACATATGCCACATCAAATCTGTGGGATGTCCTTGAAACAGTGCTTGAGAGATATTTATAGCATTGGAAGTGTGTATGAGAAACTAAGAAAAGTTTCAAATCAAAGATCCAAGTTTCTTTTTTTAATAAACCAGAAAAAGAACAGCAAAATAAACATAAAGAGAAGAAAATAAAACAGAAACCCATGAAATTCAAAACAGAAATAAACAGAGAAAATGAAAAAAATCAAAAGCTTCTATGAAATGATCAATAATATTGATAAACTTCTAGCTAGATTGAGAAAAAAAGAAGAAAAATGTGCAAATTATCAATATCAAGAATGAAAGAAGTGATACCATGTCACAAGATTAAAGGGATAATAAGGGAAAATTGCAAATAACTCTACACTAAGAATATCAACAACTTACAAAATAGGGTCTAATTATTGAAAAAAATGACAGAAGTGACTTCATCAAAATTAAAAACGTTGTTCTCTGAAAGACAAGATTAAGTTAGGAGACTCACATATAAATTACATATTGAGAAAACACATATCTGAATATGGACTTGTGTCCATAATATATCTATATCTATATCTATCTCTCTATCTTATCCATCTATCTATATCCAGAAAATATAGGAAATAATATATATACCTTCAAAACTAAACAGTAAAAATAATCCAGTTAAATTGGGCAAAATATTTGGACAGACATTTCACAAAAGAGGAAGTAAATAGCACATAAAAAGATGTACACTATCATTAGCCATTACAGAATGCAAAATAAAACCATGATGAGCTAGTATTCCATACCTATTAACATGCCTAGAATAAAAAAAAACACTATTTCAAGTGCTAGTGAAGATGTGGAGAAACCAGGACATATATTGCTGAGTGCAATGGATAATGAATACTACTCAGGCATAAAAAGAATGAAACAATCCTAATTGCAGCAACATGGATGGACCTAGAGATCATCATACTAAGTAAGCCAGACAGAGAAAGACAAGTATCATATGATATCACTTATATGTGGAACTTAAAGAAAATGATACAAATGATCTTTTATACAAAACAAAAAGAGACCCACAGACATAGAAAATAAACTTACGGTTACCAAAGGGGAAAGGAGGGAAGGGATAAGTTAGGAGTTTGGGATGAACATATGCACACTACTGTGTATAAAATATATAAACAACAAGGACCTACTGTATTGCACAGGGTACTATATTCAATATTTTGTAATAACCTTTAAGGGAAAAGAATCTGAAAAAAATATATATGTATGTATATATAACTGAATCACTTTGCTGTACACCTGAAACTAATACAACATAGTGAATCAACTATAATTTTTAAAAAAAAAAGAAGAAGAAAAATGATACAGCTTTTCTGGAAAACAACTTGGCATTTTCTAATAAACTTAACTATATATTTACCCCTTGAGCCAGCAACTCCACTCGTGGGTATTTATTCCAGTTAAATGAAGATTTATGTCCACACAAAAACCTGTGTATAAATATAGATATAGCAACTCTATTTGTAATAGGCAAACAATGGAAGCATCCAAGCGCCCTTCACCAGGTGGATGGATTCACAGACTCTGGTGCAGTCACACCCTGATTCCTGCTCAGCAATAAAGAGGAGGGTACTCCTGATACACACAACTTGGGTGAGTCTCGGAGACATTGTTCTGAGTGAAAGAAGCCAGTTTCAAGATGACATACTGTATGATCCCATTTATATTCATCTGACATTCTCAAGTAGGCAAAACCATCATGATGGAGAAGAGATGAGGATTGCTGAGGGTCAGAGTGAAGAGAAGATCCAACTAGAAAGGGATAGAGAGATAGCCTCGCGAGATTTTTGATGTGATCTAACTGTTCTGTATCACGATTGTGATAATGTTTGCACAGATCTATACACAGAAAAAAGAGCAATCTACTGTAAGGTAATTTAAAAATTAAAATCAAGGGAAAAAAGCCAAGTGGCCAGTAATAACAGAATAGCTAGGTCTATTATGAAAATTTCACTTGCTAGAATATTAAAAGGATAATCATAAAAATTGCAGCAACATGAAAAAGCAGATTTGTAATAATGTTAAGTGAAATGAGTTATACTGCAAAACTATATTTAATCTTATAAAAAAATTTGTCATGAAAAAATAAAAGGTAATAGATGAAGTGATAAAAATGTTTGTTTTGCAGAACTATGGGTGATTTTCTCTCATGTATTTTTCTCGAACTCTTATAATAATGGTATATAACATTTATTGGTGAATATAAGTTATTAAATGTTGCTGTTATTGATAGAATACATATAAACCACATAGAGGGATACATAAAGATACAGAGTGTGTCCTATATTTAAAAAAAATTGTCAGCTATGTATAGTCTGGCTTGATCATCTTCATTTTTCCTTTTAGGGTGGATTTTATAACTTTTTGCACATTAGTGGTAGAGTTAAGGATTTACCAACGAAGTGCCTTCTAAAGGAACTTCACTTGGAACAAAAATGAAGACATTTGTACAAGGTGAGATATTGTGTCTGAATTAATAATTTTACAAAGGTACACTGTTAACAATTGTGAAATTAATATCAGGTAAAACTGAAGTCTTTTCAAATCTAAGGATTATGTGACAAAAGCAAACTTGCTTTATTTTTTTAATTTTTTTTTCAAATTAGATAGGAGGTGGAATCAAATGCCTCCTTTATCCCACTGGATGTTTATTTTTTCTGGTAAAAGACAAAGGCATATAGATAGTCTAGAGCCAGTTTTCAATCATTTGTTTATCAATTCAGATTACACAGTGTCTCAAAACCTCACATAGCCAAGAGTTTCCCACTTGCAGGCTTTGGGAGATGATGCAGTTAGTCTTAGTCAAATGCACTTGAGAATCAGGGCAGACTTGTGATTAAAACATCTTCTAAGTCGCAAAACCAGCGGTGGCCGCAGGGGTTTATTTCTCGTTAGAAGAATAAATCATCCTGGCTAGTGTGACTAAGTTGTGCTTGGAGAGGTTTGTGTGTGTGAGCATGGACTCACGTGCACACACACACACGCACACAGCATGTTTGCAATGAGCAAACGCACGGCCACTTCTGCTGCTCACTTATCAGGCCCAGAGCTGGGGACTGAGACACAGAAATCAAATTAATTCTAGCGGAATCAAAGAAAGCAGAATAAAGCATCTGTTTGGGCTAGAGGCTAAGTCTATAAAAACAAAACAGAGCAAACCCCCAAATCGACCAACCAACCTCCCGCCTGAGCCTGAGCACCCCAGGAGCTCTGGGCCCAGTGAAGGGACTCTCCAGGTGACGGCTTCTTGGTGGCCGGGCTGCTGTTCTGGGAACAGGGCAGTATTTGACCCATAATTGCAGCAGATCCGCAGCAGGTTTCGAGTAGCTTCTGAGCAGCGGCGCCCAGGCAGCCTCCATCTGCTGCGGGCTCCTGCGCCTCCCAAGGGGGGGACCTGGCTGATTTTTCAGTCAATTAGCAGAGGGCTGCTTTTGTTCTGCTGCGCACGCCCTGGGCTCTGCTTACCCTGGGAGCTGGCGTTCAGACGGGGTGGGTTTGGAGAAGCATATTGTGTTGGTTTTTTCCATGACCTTGTGACACTGTTGGGCAAACGTTATCTCAATCATCTCAGCGATTTGCTAAAAAGCCGGCGAGCTTCCCTTTCTCTGTTGTGGTGTCTGAATGAGTGTGTGTGTGTGTGTGTGTGTGTGTGTGTGTGTGTGTGTTAGGGCGGAGGTGGGCGAGCCCGCCGTGAATGGGCTGGTTTAAATACATCACATATTTGAGTTTTGTGTCCCTAGAGGTCTGGTCTCAACTTTATTTATTTATTTACTTTTTAAATCAGTCACCTTAATGAGGACAAGGCAGGGATTGAATTGATGTAGAAAGAGATTTATTGGGTGAAACAGAGTTTATTCCATTGAACCCTGCCAGAGGTGGTTTAGCCTCCATCCATCTTGGAGGGATTGCTGTCGTAGCCTTAGAAAGTTCTGGACAAGCGGTATCTCAGATTATAAATCCTCTTGGTCCACGAACCTTGGTCACTCTTGACTCAGTTTCCCCGGGTGAGATGAGAGAGAGCAGGACGTGGGAAGGGACAGGTCATTCCCCAGATGTGAGGTCCTGACTAACCCAGGCCGGTGAGGGACCTGCAGTGCTGTTATTTGGGGATTTTGCGATGACCTTGACTCCTGGTCCTTCTGTGGTCATCACGCACAGCCAGCAGCGAGTCTTTATCTTAGGGCCCGTGACTCTGAATCACACGTTGTTTTCCTCCAAAATAAAAACCTTTACTTTCTGTTATAATTAAAAATGGTCAAAGTCCAATATACAGCATGGCTTTCCATTTTTCAAAGAAGAAATTTGTAAAGAGAATCTGTCTCCCTCCAGCTCGGGAGGTACCTGGCTTTTCCAGCACAAGACACTGGTGTTGTCCCTCCCCTAAGTGTCCTTTATATGAGACAGGCTGGGGGGACCCTGAGGGCCCTCCCGAGCTTCCCTATGCCCAGCCCCCTGTGGTTTCCAGTCCCCCAACTCTGAGCTTCCTAGAGGCCCAACCTCCCGTCGGTCCCGTCCACAACCTTCCGGCTATTTTTCCTGTGGGGCGTTGAGCACATCCTCCTCTCCCCTTTCATCTGCCCAGACTCTCAGTTCTGTCTTTCTGTAGTTAATAAATATACCTTTTTTCTCAGTGTCAAGCAATCAAATATTCACCGAGTCTGAGCTGGGGTTAACAGATTTCTGAAAATTTTATTACGTGACAGCCTGTCCTGCATAATCCCCTCAGCTGTCTCAGGTTCTGGGGCAGAAATGATCTTGTGTGTCACTCTAATAGTCTAGAATTACACTTGTATCGCTGTCGCCAGCATATGGGGCTGTGTATACCCCTAGGCCAGTTCCCTCTCTTTCACGGCTCTTAAAACGATAACATTTGGCAAAGCCAGCTCTGACCAGCATGCACCATCCTTCCCGAGCGGCGACAAAGGGGCCACCAGAGGCCTGACTGCGGTGGCCAATCAGGGCGCTCTTTACCGCTAATGAGAGGGCCCCCGTGCCCTGGGAGCTGGGAGCAAGTTTCCACTTAATTATACAGTCTTCATCTTAAGTGCCTGCTCACAAGGGCTCACAAGGGCTTCAGCTGTGCAGGTCTCTTCAGGGGTCTCCCCCGGCCCGGACCAGACATATTGATCGCTGGGCAGTCGATGGGCTGGAGGGCTTGGGTACATCATGCAGGGGAAGCAACCAGCTGGGGGCACGAGTGAGAGGTGGCAGGAGGGAGGGCAACGGAGGGGGCGCCCCATGCCTGTCGCTGCCAAAAGCCATTCATACTAACTGGGTAGTGGGGTGGTGACAGTGATATCACTTACGTGAGGAGTCTTAAAGATGACCCAGGTGAACTTATTTACAGAACAGAAACAGACTCACAGACATAGAGAACAAACTTATGGCTACGGAAGGGAGTGGAGGGATAAATTAGGAGTCTGGGAGTAACAGATACACACTAGTATGTATGAAATAGGTAACCAACAAGGGCCTACTGTAGACCACAGGGAACAATATTCAATGCCTGTAATAAACTACAATGGAAAATAATCTGAAAAAGAAGACACGTGTGTATAACTGAATCACTTTGATATACATCTGAAGCTAACACAACATTGTAAATCAACTACACTTCAATTACAAAATTTAGGGCAGGAGAGTAAATAGACAGCAGTGGAAGCAGCACACTCCATTAGAAGACAGAAAGGAGAGATCCTGCAGAGGAAACAGAGTCCAGGCTGGTCTGATGATGCCCGATTCTGCAAGGAGAGGCTGGCAGTTGAGGCCCATCCAGCGCCCTGTTGCAAGCACACATGGACAAGCTGTGGGAGGGTGGAGAAAGTGTTGTGGCTGCAGCCCAGGTGTCACAGTTGAGGGTAACGTGCAAGGGCAGCTGGCTGGAGCACACTGAGGGTTCATGGATCCTACCTGTTCCTTTTTGGGGGTCACCTCTGTGTTCCTGTCCAGGGAAGGCTGGATGTGCCGAAAGTCACTGCTGGGTGTACCGTGTCATTCTGAGTGAGCCCATGGTCATTCTTACAGAGAGGCTGCTCCTGGATTTGAGGATCATATGCCAGCTGCCCTAACGGAGCAGGAAAGGCTGTAGTTATCTATCACTCTGGCCCAGAGAGAAGCGAGGCACCCTGGGCATTCACCCTGGGTATTAGGAGAGACTGTCTGGGTGACTATTTATAGTTCAAGTTCAAGTTTAAGCAGGTTCTCAGTGACCTCTCTTTGCAGGAGGCAGTAACGTTTGGATTACTGCCTGTTGAGCTGTCTTCTGGCTGCATCTCTGCCACCATGGCTCCATGCGTTCTGGTGGCATTTGCTTTGCTGTCTCATCCTTGGCTCATTCAGCTTGTGGTAATTTCTGGGGGTCCTCAACAAGCCTCAGTTTGGACACGCTGCTCCCATCCTCTGCTTCTATGTCCATAGATGTGCATGTCGTCCTTTGGAAAGTTAGTCTCAGGTCCATGCTGGCTGTGGTGCATGCCTTTGCTTCCCGAACCTCTAAAGGTGTGCTGTCCAGGGACAGTGTGAGCTGTATGAAGCCAGTGCTGGTGTTTCCTAGAGCCTCAAGATTCCATAAAACAAAGACAAAGGCAAAGACATAAACAAAAAACAACAAAGTAAGCAACAGCAAAAGGCTTTAGCAGGACAGGACCAACTCCAGGGTCAGCACTTGGTGGTGAAGGCTGGGAGCCTCGTCTGTGACTCTCTCTGCCTTAGTTGTGGAGGCTCTACACTGGAAACAGATTTCTTTTTTAGTGGAAGTGAAATTCACACAACATAAAACTAACTACTAAAAGTGTACAATTCGGTGGCATTTCATACATTCACAGTGTTGTATAATTATCACCTATATCAAATTCCAAAGCATTTTTCATCATTCCCAAACAAACCCCGTACCCATTAAGCAGTTTGTCTTCATTTTCCCCTCCTCTAATCCTCTGGCAACCACTAATCTCCTTTCTGTTTCTATGGATTTACCTATACTGGACATTTTACATAAATGGAAGCATACAATATGTGCTCTTCTGTGTCTTGCTACTTTCACGTAGCACCATGTTTTTGAGGTTTGTCTGTTTTGTAGCATGTTTCAGTGCAGTATCCCTTTTTATGGCTGCATAATATTCCATTGTGAGGATAGACCACTTTTTTTTTATTCACCAGTTAACAGACATTTGGGTGCTTCACCATTTTGGCTATTATAAAAAATGTTGCTATAAACATCTGCATACACATATTTGACTATATGTTTTCAACTCTTTTGGGTGTGTACCTAGCAATTGAAGTCCCAGGTGATATGGTAATTCTATGTTTAACTTTTTGAGGAAACTGAAATAGAATATTGAGACGCTCACATTTTGCCAGCTCTTAGTAAGGAGGGACTTGCCCCAGTGATTCTCCTGATGCTTTGAGGTTAGCAGACAATCCCACCCACTGGGGCTGCCCAGGTACAGAGTGGGTGATGGCTGTTTGCTTTATTCGGTAACAGCAGGACTTAGTGAGGGGTTCTCTGGTTCACTGCAGGATTAAATTCCATCACTGTAGTTCTAGGGGCCTGAGAAGATAGTTGTTTGTGCAGTGGCATATTCATCACCTCTTCATGGTAATGTTTTAACAGCAGTGTGACGAGGGTGGGATCATGGGCGGACTCTTTATGGCCTGTGCATCACTAGGAGATGGCGTGGCTGTGTTTGGGAACCTGTAAGAATAATACAGTACCCACAGGAAAATCATAGCAGGGATGCTCACTCTTCAAACCGTGTTCATTTATATTTATCTTAAATCTGAATAGTCCCGAGTTTTAAACATTTTTGCATAAAGCATGATTGTTCACACTTTTGAAACAAAACAGATTTATAATTAATACTTTGCATTATGTTCTAATTTTTGATACAGCCTGGAGGTCAATTTGCAAGGTCCTTTGGTATAGCTGTTCAATCTGAATTCAAGTTTAAATAATACACCTAAACCCAAGAGTTCTGAGGTCTAGAAGGCATGACTCATCAGTTCTGTGCACAGTGAAATCCCTGTGGCTTCCGGGATTGATACCCCACTCTACCAGGACTACCAGTATCACACTATAGTTCTTCAGTCACTTAAAAATTTCCCACCATCTGAAGTATTTTGTATTCTGGTTTACTTAGTTGATTTCCCCTCCTGATGGATGGAATTATACCAGTTTATCATAAAAATGGCAACTCTAGCCAATGTAATTTCTTGTGCTGTGATTAGATTTTAACAGGTGTCTGTAAAATTTAAACTTTCATGCTGAAGATTAAACTGTGGTGCTTCACCTTCTTGTCAAACAAGATGCTGCTCTCATAGCCGTTGGAGAGAGCCCTCTGTTCTGGGGCTGTGCCCTGCTCGAGCAAGGTGGCATTCTTCTGCATAAAAAGGTGATGAGCTACATATGAGGTGTGACGACACTGTCACAAGGATGATTTCTAAGCAACAAGCTGAATTTCCACTTCCAAATGCATGCCTGCCCTTCTGAGACGGCCCCTTGGATGGTTCCTGCCTTGTCCGGTGTTGCTGCTGAGGCTGCTCAGAACAGCTCCCAGTTACCCTCTTGGAACTGCATATCATTTCATCCACAGTACATCATCTGGCAAGCATTTCTCCTCAGAGGATATTTTGATGGTGGACAAAACTTTCAGATTTAAGATGGATGAAGTGGAAGATGGAGCCACGGGATGGAAGGGGTAAGTGTGTGTGCGTGCGTGTGTGTGTGCGTCTGTAGGATAAAAGAACAATGTATGAAGTCATGGCCCTGACTTTCAAGAGATCTCCTATGGGCGGAGTCATCCCCAGGTGTCACTTGGGTATTGTCACTCGGATATGGATGGGGATGCTGTTGGTCAGGGGAAGCACCCTGATAGCTGCATCCTAGGTCCATGAGGATGGGGGCCCGGCACACAATGGGCAACCCACAAACACCTGCTGAGCCAATGCATGAATGAACATATGAGTGTGAATGAATGAAAGGCATCTGAAACACAACAAACACATGTCGTTAAGTAACGCCAGGATGTTATTTCTTGAAAGCCATCTCTATACCTCACAGCCAAAGCCCAGTTACCTGTAAACGCTGGTCAGCCTCAGGTCATCGAAGGAACTAAGGCAGACTCAGTGATGAGCAGAATAATGACAGTAAGGTAAACTGGTTGCTTTACTCAAATTTTGGATTCAGGTTTATAAGATAAGGACATTAAACTAAAATATATGGTTAGCTCTTTTCCTTTCATTTTTAGTGTACCTTTATTATTTTTTTAGGATTATGGGGTTTTGGCTTGTTTTTTGTGTTTTTGTAGGATTTTTCTTTTTTTAATGAAGTATAGTTAATTTACAATGTGTTCATTTCAAATGTACAGCAAAGTGATTCAGTTATACATATATATGTATATGTATATGTATATATTATTTTTCTAAGAATTCTTAAAAAACAAAAGTCTAGCAATCCTCCTTCAAGGATTATTCAGCTTTCCTGGGGAAACTGCACACCATCTCCAGCACCAAGGAACCCTCACAGATCCGCATGTGTGGGGACATGTTTGCCCTGTTGACCTTCCCATGGGCATGACTGTATACAGTGGGTTCCTCACAAAGTAACTGAAGATATGCTGCCTAGAAAAGGACCATCCAGAAATAAGGAAAACATGGAGGCTGGGAGATTTCCAGAATGAGTGGTGTCAATCTGAGTCAGAACTGCCAGAATTCTCATGGTCCTTTTGGGAAAAATTCATATTTTAATCACAATTTTTTGTAACCTGCTACTATGGAATAATGATGTGAGGCACCATGAGATTAGAAATAGGTGAAGACTATAGGAGGATCCCTATTTTAGCTCCTCCTTCCTGTTGGATTTATTAAGGATGATTTTTATATTTTGTTTATGAAGGTCATTCCTCTTAAAGTGGCCCTGCCTGGGGATCGGTTTTGTCTCAAAAAGGAAGGGTCAGGGGGAAGGGTAAATTAGGAGTTTGAGATTAACATATACACACTACTATATATAAAATAGATAATCAACAAGGACCTACTTATAGCACAGGGAACTCTACTCAATGATCTGTAATAACCTATATGGGAAGAGAATCTGAAAAAGAATGATACATGTATATGTGTAACTGAACCACATTGTTGTACACCTGAAACTAACACAACACTGTAAATCAAGTATACTCCAATATAAAATAAAAATTAAATTTAAATAACTAAAGAAACGAACAGAAAAACACATGTCATTCTCAGATTCACTCTTGTTGTAATCACAGAGCAGGAGAATCAAAGGGCTGAGCAGAGCACAGGACAAGGGGCTCTATGAGGAGGGTGTGCCGTGACATCTGTGACTGCGTGTGTGCCTGTTTGTGCATGTGTGCATGCATGTGTGTGCATGTGTCTGCATGTGTGTGTGTGTGTGTGTGCGTGTGTGCATGAGTGTGTGTGCCTGTGTATGTGTGCCTGTGTGTGTGGCGAGGGAGCCCTGCAATTTAAAGTAACTCCGGGCCCACAAGAGTGGAAATGATGAACAATACAGGAATTTGCCAAGGACTGTGTGGCAAATTCCTGTACAGTTTAATCCAAACATCACTGGAGGTCATTGCTGTGGATTGAATTGTGTCTCCCCCTAAACACGTGTTGAGGCCCTGACACCCCACAGAAGTAAGTTCTTTAGGGAGGTGATTAAGGTTAAATAAAGTCATAAGCACAGAGCCCTGATTCTGTAGGATTAGAGTCCTTATAAAGGAGGTAGAGACACCAGAGCTCTCTCTCCAGAACTGTGAGAAAATAAATTATTTGAGCCCCTCAATCTGCAGTATGTTGTCACGGAAGCCCCAAAAGATGAAGACAGTCAGATTTGGGGAAGGCATGATCTACATATAGCATCTCTAGCTGCTATAGATGGCCCAGGTGCTTCCATGAAGTGTCAGCCTCACCTGCGGATGGACTTCCACCTGCACCCTGGGAGCTGCACTTGACAGCTCCATGTGTCTGTACCTCTGGGGATAGCACGTTATGTAAATGCATATCCAGGCAGCACTCTTGCTTCCTGAACCTCATTAGACAAGCACTGGCCCCTGCAGGCGTGAACACAGGGTGATGTATGACTGAACTCATTCTCACTCCTCCCACCTGGACAGCAGACAGCTGCCATCTGTGTGGTGGGCTGGGCCATTGGTGTGGAGGCCAGGTGAGTCTTGGGTTGGTATGTGTGCATCAACATGGTGAAGCTTTGTATGGGTCTCTCGGAAAAAAATTTTCCCAGTTATTTTAACGTTGAAAATATACATTTAACCACAAAAAGCATGAACTGTCCTTGCATGCATTTCCTGGGTTTGAGAAAGCAGAATTACAGACCCCAAGTAGTCAATGCATAGTAAGTGAATGGAAAACCCCTCAGAGATGCATCCTGGCTGTCATAGATGCACCTTTACTGTCATAGATGAGAAGCCCGTGGCTGAGCACAGCTAAGTGTGTTGGCTCCCGTCCTGTCCCAGTGAATTGGGGAGGTAGACATCCAGCTCTCAGTGGGAGTTTCCCACCTTTTAGGACTGTGCGAACCTGGGCTCCCCCAGCGCCTGCCCTACGAATCTGCTGTAGCCCCCTCTTTACTAACACCTGTCCCCTGGCTCATCAATACCAGCTTCCTGAAATCAGAAGGTTGTGCCCTTAGATACATTTCTCCTATTGAATTTATTCAAATTCTGATTACACAGATTCTTTTTGCTGCCTAATGGTCAATTCACACCCAGGAATGGACTTGAATCAGGCTAGCAACTACATTTAAATGTGAGGACAGGTTCACACGAAGCTGAGGGGTCAGGATGCAAACGTCTGGTGGGAAGTAGGAAGGGGTACACCTGGCTGCAAGCTATGGGGGTTGGAGGTGAGGCTTAAGGTGAGAATGTGAGCTGGTTGAGTGAGGAGTCTGGTCCAGGCTGATCACAGGAAGCCAAGTGCTGGCTCGGGATGAAGTTATCGTTCACCTGGCAGAAGCCTGTTGTGCATTAAACTAAAGGGCTGGAGTAAGGAAGACTAAAGACAGAGGGCTGAGTAAGACATTCCTGCAAGATGAAGCATACCTGGAGTAGAGGTGTGGCCGCTGGAATGGGGAGCACAGAGAAGCTTCGACAGATTAACTGGTAGACCAGGAAGTCTGGATTGGAGGGGAAAGGCACAGAGGTTACCGAGTGCTCAAAATTTGCCTGGAGATGCTTCTAGTGTAATAAATGGGAAAGTGGGTAGGATGAGCTCCCAGCAGGACCTGGTAATAATTTGGGTTTATTCGCTTTGGTGTATGGTGGGGAGTGGGGGAGACATTTGATGAGAGGAAGGGAGAAAAGACATTCAGATAAAACACCCGTGGGCCACGTGGACACGTACGTGAGCACCTCGCAGGGACAGTTGAAATTCTAAGAGTAGATAAGAAGGGCAGTGTTGACCGGACAAGTTCCCGCAGGAAAGCCTGGTTGAGAAGCTCCTTCCTTTCGCCAGGACACAGAGGCCTTTCCAAACAAGGGTTGGCTCAGCTCCATTCTCACGTTCACTCTGCAAAACACCTTCCACTCTGGGAAAATGAGTCACAGAAGAGACCGCAGTAGATTCTGTCCACACACGGTCAGCCCAGTTGCGGTCCCCTCACCCCATTAAGTGCACCACCGCCGTTCATCTTGAAACAAATGTGTGGTGTGTATAATTATTCCCGTTTTACGGGTGAGGAATCTGAGGCTTGCAGAAGCAAAGGGGTTGTTCTCAACACCGCGTAGGTGGGAGAAGAAGGCAATGACCATTCTAAATCTAGTGCTTTCTGCAAACAGCTTCTGTGAGAAGGGGCCCAGCACATAGGCTCCTCTAAACCCCTGGTGTCTTTGCAGTTCCGTAAAACTCCATTTGACCAAACCCCACATGTTTCTAGAAGAAGGAGGAAGTGCAGAGGGAATGACAGTGCTCCCCTGAGCAGCCAGGGGACCCATCATCACCGTGGAGCATTGACTCAGGGGGGAAGGGCCAGGCGGCCATGGCAGAGAGTCATCTGGTGACAGGAAAGGATGAACTGGGTTTATTCTGAGTCACCGCACCCTCCCTCCACACACACAGACATACACATACACAGTTACCAGCCGTGGTCCCCAGGAGCATGACCCACCCAGTGCAATGATTAGTTTTCACAATTTTAACAAACAGGAAACAACTTTCACATTTTTGTCCAGAAAAAACATTACAGATAAGACTTGGCAATCTGCTTTTAAATGCATGAGCAGACTCAAGAATTGGGGGAGAAAGAGGAAGTCAGATGAACTGGGAGCCCACAGGCCACATGTGGTTGTCTATGGGGACGTTTCTAGCTGTTGTGTATGTGAGGGTGAAGTTGGAGGTGTGCTCTTTTTAAAAATATTTATTGATTTATTTATTATTTTGGCTGTACCGGGTCTTTCTTGTGGCATGCGGGATCTAGTTCCCTGACCAGGGATTGAACCCGGTCCCCCTGCATTGGGAGTGCATAGTCTTTACCCACTGGACTACCAGGGAAGTCCCTGGAGGTATACTCTTACAATTAAAAAATTTAGATTTAATTTAACTTAGATAATGTTGGGAGACTAAACATGCTACTTGGATCTTAAGATCATGAAGACATAAAGCACATTTTCAAAATTTATTTATTATTTATTTAAATTGAAGTATAGTTGATTTACAATGTTGTGTTAATTTCTGTTGTACAAGCAAAATGATTACATTATACATATATACACATTCTTTTTAAAAAACATTATGCCTTATCAGAAAATATTCTGACTGTAGTTCCCTGTGCTATACAGTAGGATCTTGTTGTTTATCCGTCCTATATATAATGTTTCCAACTCCTGAGATATGAAGCCCTAAAGAGACCTTGACAGGTCATGTGTTTTTATGATACCAATCAAATTCTTATGGGTTTTAAAAACTGTACTGATAGCCACGTGAGAGAATAGAAAATGAGAGCCTGTGACAATTGACATTGATTGTTTGCTTTTATTTTTAAAAAGAAGGCATTAATACTATAGAACATGAAACTATTCTTACCATTAATAAGTCATTGGAAATTGTGAATTAACTTAATTGTTTGTTATATGAATACTTTGGAAGAGTTGCATAAAATATCTAGCCCCTGGGCTACTCTGCACAGTCAAAATAACAATGAAATAATGTTAAAGAGGAAAAAAGTAAGTCAACCTTATTCAACACACACTTGAAAGCTGCACAGACCCCTTCGAAAGTGTTCAAAATAACCTGCCATTTCAAGTACATGGTAATTAAGGGAAAAACACAATTTGTATTCTATTCCCAGGTATGTAAATCTGGATTTTCTTTGGATTTTTGTAGTTACCTTATGAGGTAAAGGGGCATGTGTCTAGGAGTTGGGAAATAAATGAGGATTATAGGAAGCTAAAATGATTTTATAGAAAGCTTTCTGATTAAAAAACATCAACCTTAAAAATACACTGAAGATTATAATAAACTGACCAGGTTAACACCAATGCAATACCCTCTGTTTGCCCCTTCCTGAGGCCGAGCGCTGCGTTTATGTGTGCGATGGATTGCACGAGGGCTCTCAGCACCAGGTGATGACATACAGCACCAGGCAGGAGGACACCACGGGACCATGGGTGGACATTTGAGAGAAGCCGGACTGTCAGTAACAAATAGGCACAGGATACGACACTCAGAACACGGAGACTCACAGTAAGGATTTCCCACAGGCGCAGACTCCCATGTGTGCTGTGGAGAAGCCAGGATTGGAACACAGCGCTGTCCAAGGTCCACACCAGCCATGCGTGATGTGCTTGGTGCTGGCGCCCTCAGAGATCTGTGTCCACGGAGGCTGTGGGACAGTGGCAGGCCCGTACCTGAAAGCACTTTCTCATCAACCACAAAGGAGGTTGTGAAGAGGTAAATTGGAAGGACAGCTAACGGAGTCATCAGACTGTGTTTCCTTATTGCATTTTCCCCCCCTTTGATTTGAGAACAAAGAAAACAAGGCAGTCAGCTACTGCATTCCTTTATAGCAACTATTCGAATTTCACTGTCGAAGCAGAAGTTTCCTGAAGGCACCTTCAACCTTTCTCAGTGCTTGTTTTCTAAACCACGATTCAGCCAGTTGGGTGGATAGGGGGTGGGACCAGGGAGTGCTGTTGTGGGGATGGTTTATGGGGGTGGGTTATGGGAAGCCTGAGAGGGAGGAAGGGGAATATGAGATGTCCCTGAGACCAGCTCCAGGACAATGGCTTGTGGCCCTCAGGGCAGCAGGGCCCTGGTCTTCGGTTCCCTGATGGGACTCAGATGTGAGTCTAGGGACCTGGGGATAGGAAACCCTTATCATAGGCACTCCAGCTCTGGCAGGAGCTCCAGGCAAGCAAGGTTAAGACAGACAGAGCCAGCTGCCCTCAGGGCCCCATGGGCTGAGCAAGACCACACTCCCTTTGACCACCTAGGACCACATGCTGGGCAGCCCATCCTTCCCCTCAAGTCCTAGTGGGAGTGTGGGCCCTGAGCTTTCCCAGGAATCTGAGATGGGAGACAGTCCCAGGAATACCTGGAAAGAATTTCCTTCCATCTAGATAATATAAATTCAGAAATAGATTTTTCTATGTGAAAAACAATGAGCCAAAAAGTTTGAGTGAACTTTTACACACACAAATATATATATATATATATATATGTGTGTGTGTGTGTGCACATATATATACATATACATATGCATACAGTATACATATACACATCATATACATATGCATATAAATAAATAAATGTGCATGTGTGTAGTAAAATACACAAGTCTTAATCATACAACTTAATGGGTTTTATACAGCATCCAAATCAAGAGCTACAACTTTACTGAGATCTCGGGAGAATTTCCCGCTAATAAAACACTGTAAACCCCCCCGCCCCAGGTATCCTGATTCTGACTCTTCATCCTGGGAACTTCATAGAAAGGTTCCCATACAATGTATATTTCTTTGTGTTCATGTTTTGGCCAATGTCTGTTTTTTCTGATAGCAGTGGTTCATTCTCTTTGTATTTATTGTATACATATGACAAAATGTATTAATTTACCCTATTGTTGGTGAACATAGTGTTGTTTCCATGTTGGGTTGTTATAAGTACAGTTAAGGGGTGAAGGATATGATTGTTTCACGCTTTGGTGCACACGTATACTCATTTCTCTTGGGTGTGTCTAGGAGTGTGTTCTGTGGTAGGTACACATTTATCTTTGGTTGACACAGCCAAACCAAATTTGTTGTGCAATTTACACTCCAACCAAGATTGTACAAGAGTGCCAGGTGCAGCCCATTCTTGGCCTTCATTTTATTTTAGTCATTCTGGTGGGTGTGGATCTGTTAGTACCACATTGTGGTTTAATTTGCGTATCACTGATAGGTAATTACATTGAGCTTTTCATAGCTTATTTGCCATGGAATATTATCTTTTGTGAATTGACAGCTGTTCATTCTTGTGTCAATTAAATAAATTGGTAGTTGTTTTTGGCAGTTGATTTCCAGGTGGTTTTATATATTCTGGATAAGAATCTTTTGCTGTATTTCAAATGCCTTATCCTGGTCTGCGGCTTGCCTTTTCATTCTTCTTAATGGAGTGTTAGATGAATAGAAGTTTTTTGTTTTAATGAAGTTTTAATTATCAGTATTTTATTATTGTTTGTGTTTGTGCGTTTGTATGTGTCTTGTGTAAGAAGCCTCTACCTGCCCCAAGGACACAAAGGTAATATCTTATGTTTTCTTCATGAGGTTTTAATATTTTACCCTTACAATTTGTTCTATCATTTTTATAAAATTATGTTGTATGTTGTGCCAGAAAGGGGTAAGCATTCATTTTTCCCCTCATGGATATACAGTAGCTTCAGCACTATTTAGTGAAGAGGGTATCCTTTCCCCAGTGAAATGCATTGGTGCCTTTCTCGCAAATCAGTTGATCTGCATATGTGTGTGCTATTTCTATAATCTCTGCTCTGTGCTAATGATCTATTTGTCTACCCCTTGGCAATCTCTCTCTCTTGATTTCTGTAGCTTCATAATAAGCCCCAATCTCTGTTAGTATAAATTCACTAGCATTTTTGTTCTTTCAGGTTGTATTGTACCTGAGATCCTTTACATTTTTATATAAATTTTAGAATCAGTTTGTCAATTTACTCAATCATTCCTGCTGAGATTTTGATTGTGATTGTATTGAACGTATTGAATTTTGTTATTTTAGGAAGAATTGACATCTGAATACGACTGAGACTTCTAATCCAAGATCATGGACTATCTCTCTTTTTTTTAATATTCTTTAGTTTCTCATCAATATTTTGTATTTTATACACATAGAGGCCTTGCAATATTTTGTTAGGCTTATTCCTAAACATTTGATTATTATTTTTTTTATATTTTAATTTCCAGTTGTTTGTTACTAGTACAATTGGGTTTTGGATATGAACTTTGTAGCCAGCAAACCTGCTAAAATTCACATTCTAATTTCAATAGTTTATTTGCACATCCTTTGGTATTTTCTATATATACAATTGAGCCACCTATAAAAATGACACTTTTGTTTCTTGCTTCCCATCTTTTTACATTTTAATTTCATTTCCTTTCATTATTGATCTGGTTGGGATCTCCAGTATCATGTGGAATATGAGGGTGTTAGTGGACATAATTGTCTTTTACCTGACCTCAGAGAAAAGTGTTTAATAATTTACCTTTAGGGATTATGTTACTTATTGATGTTTTATAGATTCTTCTTATGAGGTTGAGGAAGTTCCATTCTATTCTGAGGTTGAGGAAGTTCCATTCTATTTTAAATTTGGTGAGATATTTTCATTTTACTTAATTTCATTTCATTGTATTGTTTTTTGTGAATGGGTGTTTAATTCTCTCTAATAGCTTTTTGCATATATTCAGTTGAACAGATGCTTTTTGCTTTCCCCTTTTTGCTAACAAGAGCAATTTCATTGTTTGATGTTCAAATGTTAAACCAACCTTGCATTCTTAGAATAAACTTCTTTTGGTCATAATGCATTATTCATTATATAATTGAATTCAATTTGCTTATATATTTTTTAGCATTATTATATCTGTGCTCATGAGAGACACTGGCTTCTAATTTTCTTTTCCTATAGTGTCTTTGACAAGTTTTAGTGTCAAGCTTATGCTGGCCTCACAAAAGAAGTTGCAAAGTGTTTTCTCTTTCTTTATTTTCCAAACAAATTTGTATAAATGTGATATTATTTCCTTCTTAATAAGTAGAAGAATTTTGCAGTAAGAACATCTGGCCCTATAGCATTTTTTATGGGAATTTTGAAATTATGTTGTCAGTCAAAAAATAGAGGATTTTTCTTTCTAATTTTTGTTTTTATTTTGGTAAATTATGGTTTATTTATTTATTCATTTTCTTTTCTTCCAGTTTTATTGACATATAGTTGACATATCGCACTGTATAGGTTTAAGGTGTACAGCATAATGATTGGACTTACATAAATCATGAAAGACTATCACAATAAGCTTAGTGAACATTCATCATCTCATATAGATATGAAATTAAAGTAATAGAAAAAAAAGTTTCCCTTTTTAGGAGAACTCTTAGGATTTACCCTCTTAATAATACTCATGTATAGCATACAGCAGTGTTAGTTATAATCTACCATGTTGTACATGACATGTCAAGTACTTATTTATCTTAAGACTAGAAGTGTATACCTGTTCAGTGCCCTCATCTAATTCCTCCTCCCACCAGCCCTTACCTCTGGCAACCACAAATTCAATTTCTTTTCCTATGCATTTGTTTATTCACTTTTGACATATAATTGACCTACAGTGCTGTGTTAGTTCCTGTTATGTAACATAGTGATTTGATATTTCTATACACTTCAAAATGATCTCCATGCTAAGTCTAGTTACAATATGTCACCATAGAAAGATACTACTTAGTTATTGACTGTATTCCCCACACTGTACATTTTATACTCCTGATTCATTTATTTTGCAAATGGAAGTCTGTACCTCTTAATCTCTCTCATCCATCATTTCCTCCCCCTCCCCCTTCCCCTCTGGCAACCACCTGTTTGTTTTCCATTTCTATAACTCTGTTCCTGCTTTTTGTTGTTTGTTCATTTGTTTTGCTTTTTAGGTCCCACAGTAAGCAAAATCATACAGCACTTTTTTTTTTTTTTTTGTCAAACTTACTTCACTTAGCATAATACCCTCAAGGTCATGTTGTCACTAATGGCAAAATTTCATTCTTTTTTATGGCTGAGTGAATTTCATTGTATATATGTACTACATCTTCTTTATCCATTCATCTGTTGATGGACATTTAGGTTGCTTTCATATCTTGGCTGTTGTAAATAATGCTGCCATGAACATAGGGGTGCATATAAGTTTTCTAATTAGTCTTTTTGTTTTCTTCAGATAAATACCCAGGAGTAGAATTGCTGGGTAATGTGGTAGTTCTATTTTTAATTTTTTGAGGAATTTTTTGGGGTAAGTTATGTTTTTTTTTAAAGGAATTTCTTCATTTCCTCCAAGTTATCCAATATATTGGCATAAATTGTTTCATAATATCCTATTATTATTATTATTATTACATTTTTCTAGTATCTAGGAAATCTGTAATGGTACTTCCTTTTTCATTCCTGATACTTCTAACTTGGTTTTTCTCCTTTGCAAAAATTATGGTATTATGGGTTATTGACTTATTCATTTTTTTTTCAAACAGCCACCTTTAGGTTTTGTTGATTTACTCTATTATATGCCAGTTTTCCATTTCATTGACTTTTGCTTGTATCTTTCATTTAATTATCTAAATAATTCTAGATTTATTAGTTGGTAGCTTACATCAATAATTTTATACATGTAATCTTTTCTTATATATGCATTTAAAACTATCAATTTCTAAGTGCCAGTTTAGCACATCCAAAAAGTTTTGATAATGTACATATATCAATTCAAAATATTTTTAATTTTCCATTGTGATTTCTTCTTTGATCCATACATTATTTATAAAAGTGTTGCTTAATTTATAAATAGTTGTGGACTTTTTGGTTATATTTTAGTTATTGATTTCTAGTTTATTTCCACTGTTTTCAAATAGCCTAACTTGATGCTTTCAGTCTTTTGTAAGGTGTTGACCCTTGCTTTATGGCCCAGAATATTCTCTGTTTTGGAAAATCTCCCATGTGTACTTAAAAAGAAAGTCTCCCTGCAATTGTTAAGCTTAGAGAGGATACTAGCCAGGCCAAGTCATTTTCTTGGGTTGTATAAACCTCCTTTGTACTGATTTTTTGTTGTTGCTGTATCAATCAGTGAGAAAGGTGTTAAAATCTCCAAATCAAAATGGTGTATTTGTCTCTTTCTCCGTTTAGTTCTGTCAATTGTTGTGTTAAATAATTTGAAGGCATGCAGAAATGAGGAATTTAAGGTTATTGTGTGTTTTTCTTGGCCTGACCTATTATCACCTGGAAATATGCCTATTTTTCTCTAGTAAAATTTTGTTTCATAAAATTTCCTTTGTCTATTTTTAGTGATCCTGCATCAATTTATTTTCTAATATATAAGATATGTCTTTCTCCATTTTCAATGTCAACATAACTGTGTTATTATATTTAAAGTGCATTTTTTAATGAAGAACATATATCTGCATCTTGTTTCTTTTATTAAAACTATTTTTTTTTCTGGGCTTCCCTGGTGGCGCAGTGGTTGAAAGTCCGCCTGCTGATGCGAGAGACACGGGTTTGTGCCCTGGTCCAGGAGGATCCCACATGCCGCGGAGCAGCTGGGCCTGTGAGCTATGGCCTCTGAGCCTGCACGTCCAGAGCCTGTGTTCCGCAGTGGGAGAGACCACACCAGAGAGAGGCCCGCGTACTGCAAAAAAAACAACAACAACAACAAAAAAAACCCAAAAAAACTATTTTTTTTCTTTTAAATAGGATCTAGTACATTTATATTAAAAATAATTATTGATATATTTGGACCTAAATCTACCATCTCATCATTTATTTATAATTTTCCTGTTTGTCCCTTTATTCCTCTTATTTTTCTTCTTTTGCGTTTAATCAAATATTACTTCTCCATTTATTCTCCTCTATTACATATTATGTAACACAGTCTTATATTACTTTTTGTATTTCAATATGCATCCTTAAGTTAGTTTTTGTTTTTAAAACATCCTAAATAATATGACAAACTTTCAACAGTTTACCATCATGTATCAATGTCCTCCTTTTTAAAAAAATCTCTTACCATATATTTTTACTTTTATATATATATCAACCACCCACAAAATATTATTATTTCTGTATAAAACACTCAACATTCTTTTATATGTACCCACACTTTGTCTTTTCCAGTCCACTTTGTTCCTTCTGTGCTCCCACCTAGAATCATCTTCTATAGCTGGAACATTTTTCTTTCTTTTTCTTTTATTCTTCTTTAGTTTTTACTATAGTTTAGGTCTGCTGACAATGAATTTACTCAATGCTTACCTAAATGCATGTTATTTCACCTTTTTACCTAAGTCAGCTTTATTTAGGAATAAAATAAGTTCAAAAAAATTCACCAATTTTAAGTGAAATCATGGTGTAGAACTTTTCCATTGCCCCCTGAAATTCCCTTGTGCCTGTTTTCAGTTTATCCCTTTCTTTTTCTTCCAGCCCTTGATAACCTCTGATCTACTTTTGTCAGTATAGTTTTGTCTAGAATTTCATATAGTCTCTCTCTTGAGCATAAAACATTTGACATTCATCTATGTTGCTTGTATTACAGTACTCTGGTCTCTTTATTGATGACTGGTATTTTGATGTATGGGTTTACCTCACTTTGTTTGTCTGTTCACAAGCTAAATTACATTTGAGTTGTTTTAAATTTGGGGGCTTTAAGAATAAAATTGTTATGAATATTCATGATAAATTCTTCGTGGTCATATGCTTTTATTTTTCTTGGATGAATACCTAAAAGTGGAATTGTTTGGTCATTGGATAGATGTTATATTAAGTTTTCTAAAAAAATAAAGAAAAAAATAGTTTCCCAAGCGGATATACAATTTTATATCTCCAGCAGAAAGTTATGGAAATTATAGCTGCTCTTCGTTCTCACCAATTATTTGTGTCAGTCTTTTTAATTTAGCCATTAATTTAGCAAAAAGGAGAAGTAACTTGTTATGGTTTTCATAGGCTTTTATCTAATGATTAATGATACTGAATATCTTTTCATGTGAGTCCTTTTTCTTTTTTTTTTTGTGGTACGCAGACCTCTCACTGTTGTGGCCTCTCCCATTGCAGAGCACAGGCTCCAGATGCACAGGCTCAGCGGCCATGGCTCACGGGCCTTGCTGATTTGCAGCATGTGGGATCTTCCTGGACCAGGACACGAACCCGTGTCCCCTGCATCGGCAGGAGGACTCTCAACCACTATGCCACCAGGGAAGCCCTCATCTGATTACTTTTAATTCCCATATCTTTTTTGATGGCGTATCTATTCAAAATTTTTGTCCTTTAAAATTTAGATTATTTGTCTTATTATTATTTTAATGTAAGAGATTTTTAAAGTATTCTGAATATAATTCCTTTATCAGTTATCAATTTTGCAATTTCTTTTACTAGTTTTTGCTTTCCCTTTTCCTTTACTTAAAAGTGTCTTTGTAAGGGCTTCCCTGGTGGCGCAGTGGTTGAGAGTCCGCCTGCCAATGCAGGGGACATGGGTTCATGCCCCAGTCTGGGAAGATCCCACATGCTGCAGAGCGGCTGGGCCCATGAGCCATGGCTGCTGAGCCTGCGCGTCTGGAGCCTGTGCTTCACAATGGGAGAGGCCACAACAGTGAGAGGCCCGTGTACCACAAAAAAAAAAAAAAAGTGTCTCTGTAAAAGCAAAAATGTTTTAATTTTGATTAAGTCCAATCCATTGATTTTTTTCATTTATGGTTTATGTTTGTCAAACCCAAAGTCATAAAGATTTTTTTCTATGTTTTCTTCTAGAACTTCTATTGTTTAGCTTTTACAGTTAGGTACATTATTTATTCCTAATTAATTTTGTGAATGTTATGGGGAGATGATGTTTATTTTTTTCTGACATAATTATCCAGTTTTTCTAAAACCATCTATTTAAAAGAGTATCATTTCTCTGCTGAATTACTTTGATATCTTTGTCAAAAACTGATCAGATATATGTAGATATATTTCTAAACTCTTTATTATGTTTCATTAATTTATGTCTCTTTATGTCAGTACTGCACTGTCTTAATTACTTACTTTAAAATAATGCTTGAAATTATGTATAATAAGTCCTACAATTTTTTTTTCTTACTTTCACATTTTGATTTGGCTATTCTATATCCTTTGCTTGCTACATAAATTTTAAAATCCTCTTGTTGAGTTCTACTAAAAGTTTGCTGGGATTTTGATTGGGATTACAATTAACATATAAATCAATACATTAAGAATGAATATATTAACAATATTGAATCTTGCATTTATGTTGTTAAATTCTCCTTATGTACTTCATATTTTTATGTTATTGTAAATGGTACTTTTAAAACTTTTAATTTCTAATTTTTCTTTCCAATTTGTGTGCCTTTATTTCTTTTTCTTGCCTTGTTGCGTTGGCTAGAATCATCAGTATAATACTAAATAAGATAGGATGAGAGCAAATATTTTTGTCTTGTTTCACCTAAAGGTGAAAATCATTATGTTTTGCTGTCAAGTATGGTGTTTGTTGTAGGTTTTCATAGATGCTTTTATGGGCTGAGGAAGTTCCCCTCTATCCCTAGATCCCTGGAAGATTTTATTAGTATGAGGAAGTCCTCTTTTGTTTCTATTTCCTAAGAGCTTCTTAAAAAAAAATCATAAGTGGATGTTGAATTTTGTCAACTTATGTTCTTCATCTATTGAGGTGATCATATGGTTTTAGTTATTTTAGTTTGCTATATAGTCAGTTACACTAATAGATGTACAAATGTTAAAACAACATGGCCTCCCTGAAATGAGTCCCTCTTGGTTATTATCTTTTTAATACACTTCTGGAATCAATTAGCCAAAAGCTTTATTAAATTTTTTTCTGTGGCTTTATGTTCTTGTAATGCCTTTGCCTGGTTTGGACAACATTGTCATACTAGCTTCAGAGAATGAGTTTGGAAATATTTATACCTGTTTTATTTTCTGAAAGTGTTTGAGTGGGATCATTATTATTTTTTCCCTTTAACATTTGATGTAATTCACTACTATAGCCACCAGAACATGGATTTTCTTTATGGGAAGGCTTTTAAATAAACATTCAATTTATTTAATCATTATAGGGCTATCCATATAATCTGTTTCTTTTTAGTGAACTTTGGTATTTTATGTTGTTCAAGAAATTTTTCAATTTCTTGTTAGTTGTCAAATTTATAGGCAAAAATTTGTTCCTAGTGTTCCTTAATATTCTTTTATTTTTCTGTTGGATCTATAATGATGTCTTCTCTTTCATTTCTGATGTTGGTGATTTGTAACATCATTTTTTTTCCCTTTCAGGTTTGCCTAATGTTTATCAAAATTTTGTTGGTTTTCAAAGAATTAAATTTGATTCCATTGAGGTTTTTAAAAATGTATTTATGTTTTCAACTTCATTGATTTCTGCTCTTATTTTTAGTATTTTATTTCTTCTGCTTACTTTGGGTTTATTTGCTCTTTTTTTTCCCCCAAGATCTTTAGGGTGGAAGGTGAAGTCATTCATTTTAGACATTTTTTATTATCTAATATAAGCATCTGATTGCATAAAATTATCTCTATTCATTGTTTTAGCTGTGTTCCACAAATCTGATATCTTGTTTTTTCATTTTTATTCATTTTAAATATTTTCTAATTTCTCTTATGATTTTTTCTTTGACCCATCTTTATATCATTGTGTTGTTTAATTTCCAAATATTTGTGTATTTTTTCAAATATCTTTCTGTTATTTATTTCCAGTTTAATAGCATTATGATCAGACAACCTACTTGGCTTCATTTCAGTCTTCTTAAATTTAGAGGTTTGTTTGTATTTTTCCTTAGAATATGACTTATCTTGGTCAGTGTAAAATGGACACTTAGAAAGAATATACATTCTGCTATTTCTTGGTGAAGTATGCTATAAATATCAATTAGATCAAGTTGATTGATACTTGAATACTTACACCCTCATGCTGTTTTTGTCACAAATTTTAATTCTACATATTCTATAAACCCCACAATGCAGTGTTTTCTGGGGGAAAACACTGGACTACCAGTCCAGTGGTAATAAATGGACTACCAATTATCTTTAAAATATACTAAAATATAATAATGACTGCCATATACATTTATCTATATGGTCATCATTTCTGGTGCTCTTTATAGTTTACATTAATTCAGATCTCTATCTGGAACCATTTCCCTTCTGCCTGAATAAATCATTTTAATTATTTTTATTGTGCATGTCTACTGTTTATAAACTCTCCCAGCTTCTGCTTATTTAATCTTAATTACTCTTTTTTTTTATTAGTTTCTGCTTTATAACAAAGTGAATCAGTCATACATATACATCTGTTCCCACATCCCTTCCCTCCTGCATCTCCCTCCCTCCCACCCTCCCCATCCCACCCCTCCAGGTGATCACAAAGCACCGAGCTGATCTCCCTGTGCTATGCGGCTGCTTCCCACTATCTATCTACCTTACGTTTGGTACTGTATATATGTCCATGCCTCTCTTTCGCTTTGTCACAGCTTACCCTTCCCCCTCCCCATATCCTCAAGTCCATTCTCAAGTAGGTCTGTGTCCTTATTCCTGTTTTACCCCTAGGTTCTTCATGACATTTTTTTTTCTTAAATTCTATATATATGTGTTAGCATATGGTATTTGTCTTTCTCTTTCTGACTTACTTCACTCCGTATGACAGACTCTATGTCTATCCACCTCATTACAAATAGCTCAGTTTCATTTCTTTTTATGGCTGAGTAATATTCCATTGTATATATGTGCCACATCTTCTTTATCCATTCATCCGATGATGGACACTTAGGTTGTTTCCATCTCCGGGCTATTGTGAGTAGAGCTGCTATGAACATTTTGGTACATGTCTCTTTCTGAATTATGGTTTTATTTATTGAAGATGTTTGTGCTAGCTAATGAATTTTCAGTTGACTGCCTTTTTTTTTCCTTTGAGTTCCAAAAGATATCCTTACTGTCTCTGATACATGCTGGTTTTTTTTTTTTTAGTTTGTTTGTTTTGTTTTTGTTTTTTAACAAAATCTGCTGTTTTCCTTATGTTTGCCCCTCTTTATGCAGTGTGTCTTTTCCCCTCCTCTAGTTACTTTTAAGATTTATTTCATATTCCAGAATTTCAATTATGATATTCTGCAGTGTGGTTTTTCTTTAAGTTTATTTTTCTTAAGGTTCATAAAGATTGTTGGATCAGTGGATTTTTGGTTCTCATCCAATGTACAACAATTTGAGTACTATATTTTCAAGTATTTTTCTTCATTTTTTCTTATTTCTGAGATTATATATATATATATATATATATATATATATATACCTGAATATATATATATATATATATATATATATATATATATATATATATATATATATATATACCTGATATTGTCATCCCACAGATTACCCTTACTATGTCTATTTTATTTTACTAATTTTAGTCTCTTTGCTTCATGTTGTACAGTTTCTAGCACCATGTCTTCAAGTTTATGGTCTTTCCTTTTGCTTTGTCTATTATGCTTGTATTTCCACCCAACATATTTTTTTTATTCAGATGTTTTTCTATCTATAGCAGTTTCATTTGTCTTTTAGAGATATTCTATTGTTCTATCATATTTATGTTTTCTTTACTTTTGTGATCATATTTTTTATAGCTGTTTCAAACTCCTTTGTCTTCTAGTTCCATGATGTGTGTCATTTCTGAGTTTGTTTTATTGATAAATTAGTCTCCTAGTTAGTAGTCATACTTTCCTATTTCTTTGTATGTATGGTGATTATTTATAGATTTCCAGATATTGTTAATTTTTTCTTTTGGATTGCTGGATTTTGTTGTATTCCTTTAAATAGTGGTGAGTTTCCTTCTGGTACACAGTAAAATATGGAATCAGTTGGATTATTCTGATGCTTCTTGTTGGATTTTGGTGGGGGGTGGCTGCTTAAGTTGTGCTCTGAGAAGCTGTTGCTACAGTGTTAAGTTAGCACCATTACTAAGGTGATAACCCCTGAACTTTCCTTCCAATGCCTTGTCCATTATGAGAGCTGTTGTTGGGAAAGAAACAATTCCCAGCTCTGTGTGAATTCCAAAACGTGTTTCACCTACTCCTTTTCAGGGAATACCAAATGATACAGATTTCTCTTCATTCCAGTATAGTCTTCTGCTTTGGCCCAACCTACACTGGTCCTAGAGAAGAAAAAAGACAGTGTGTAACAAATCACCAGGGTGGTTCCTTCACTCTCTGGGAATGTAGATCATCTTATTCTTAGTGTGTTCACTGCTCTCGGATGTCTTCAAATTATGATTTTCACATTTACCATGTTATTTCTGATTGTTATAAAGAAGTATTAACTGTCATGACTTACTCCCACTGACTTAGAAAAATCAACTAATTCCTATAGACACAAGTCTGTAGAAAAAAATTGTACTCAATACATAGATGTATCCTCACTAAATGTGCCAGGTATTCACCAAAGTGGAGTTTATCTATTAATTCTCATAAAAATAACAGTGCTAGTGAGGTTTCCTGTTATACCCCTGGAGGAGTCAGTTTCCACCTTTGTGGAGCTTACAATCTATTGAAACATTAAGTAAAAGAGGAAGACTTTGCCAGCTTGACACTGCCTGCAAAGCAGGAGGACCCATTAATGGGATACCCAGTTAGAAATGTTTGGTCGACAGACGGACACAAGGCTGCATGCAGGGAAAGGACTAGAGGTACAGATTGAGAGCTGCCTGCACAGGTCACATTTTGAACTACAGTCTTGAGTAAGATGATATGGTCCTAGCTAGAGATTAATAAATGGATATATATTTCCTAGGAGCCTTGGGAGACTGGTCAGCTTTATCTTGGCCATAGTAGACCATCTAAATTATGTTACTTAGATCATGGCAGGTATGAGCCAAGCTGTAGTCCCATCTCATCCTGTAACAGCTCTTGATCTCATTGTCCTCAGTGAGGATTCTTGTTAGGGATGGTTGTGACCTTGCTGATCCTGGTCTGGTATGATCTTAATCACCCTAAGGGATTTAGTGCATTCCTGGAATGAACATATCAGTGTGAGAACAAAGCCAAGGACTCCTGATCACCTTCCAAACACCATCCATGTACTGAAGTGCTGACCTGGGAAACCAACCAACCCTTAACATTAACCAAAGGTGTTTGAGTTTGGCTCCTCTGGGGAACAAGTCATAATTCCAATTTTATTTAATTGGAATGGTAAAGAGAATAATGTAATAATGTTTTATGTGCACAAAACAGTACTTCTCAATACTTCATTATGTATGTATAATTCACTAAGATCCCTGTCATGCTTTACTTATTATTTGCATTTTTCCCCCCTGGAAATTTACACAATTTATTTTTATAACATTTTAATGTAAAACTAACACCATATTGTGAGCAAGACTTCATAGTTTATATAATTTCCTTGGATTTATTGCTTGCGGTTCCATGTATAAATCCCTGCCATATCATAAATTAGAAATTGCTTCTCTACCTTGTCCATTATATTTATAGATAGGGTCATAATTACCAAAGTATTCATTTTCAAAGTCTCTTGGTTTGACTCCAAACTCATTTATTATGGTTGCATTATTTCTGTAATGCTGTTTATTAGTTGGTGCCAGTCAATATGATAATACATACCCTGTGCTGGAGCCAAGTGGTAGAACAGATATGAAATTCTGTGAGTCACATACTTTACTATCTTGTCAGTTGTCTGTGAATGAAACTAATTAAATATTTTTTTTCTTATCTGTTTATAAGATGCACCTATTTGCCATGGTCTGGACAGAGAAATAACTCAGCGACTTGGATATATAGAGAAGGTTGTTGACGTATGCTGAACATTGCTTTCTCATTAGTAAGATAAGATTCACCTCATTGAGGGGTTTTTAGTCCATAATTTGGAGAGTCCTGAGTTTTCTTGGAGGTGACCTAAGGGATGTCTCTGAGAATTTGAGGGCTTCCTCTCATATCTTGACAACAGTGGCTGCATTTTTGTCCCGTGCTTTGGGTATCCATTCATAATTACGTTAGGGTAAAAGTTTCTATAGGCCTATATAATCTGTGCTGTCATGAGGCAACTACTTAGATTACTATGGATGTGGCATAAAGAATAGTTAAATCATGAGCCCACGAAGCTCTTTGCCTACATGTGTGGAGGACCCAGGGTGAGGGTGAAAGGAAGGGACCTCGTTAAATGAGTCTTAGCTCATTCCCCAAGCCTAGCTCCTGGGGGAATGGTTCCCAGTCTCAACAATCTCATGCTTTAGAGAGGACAGACACGAGGACCCCAGGCAGGTCGAAGTAAGCTGAAGTTGGTGTGGGAACACAGAAGAAGTCTCCTGACTCAACAGGTCCATGGTGCTGGGGGTAGGGGAGGATGGAGGGGAGTTGAGGCAGGCTCCCCACTGAACTGTGGTGGAAGTTCGCTGTGGACTTCTTAGCTTAGGGTGCAAATTACTTCATTTTAAGATCCCAAATGACTAAAAACCTACCTGCTTGTCATTTCTGCCCCAACACTTCAATTACTCAAGTCCATGCATCTTCCTCCTTATCCCCAGTGTGACAAGCCCAAGTGTCTCCAGAAATGGCCACATGTCCCCATGAAGTGGCAAAGTCATCCCGGGTAGAGAACCACTGATCTAAGATTAGGTGCTAATTAAGGACAGGTGTCCAATGCCAACATACAGAAAAAAGAACACTTAGAAATGAAAGGAGTTTTGTGTCTGGCATGTTGACGACTGTCAGAATACATTAAATACATCACATTATTCCAATACAAAACATTCCTTTTGAGTGATTTTGGTATGTGTCTGCCTAACAGCAATTTCAAAGGAAAACAGTTTTGCTTGAAGTGAGAATTTATCCAAAGGTGAAATAAGAGGATCACATCCACCATTTGCCCTGGAAAGATTTAGAATACTTTTTCTCTAGACAGTAGAGGGAGGATTTTTTCCCTTCCTCTTTATTATTATTATTATTATTATTATTATTATTATTATTATTATTATTTATTTATTTATTTTTTGCGGTATGCGGGCCTCTCACTGTTGTGGCCTCTCCCGTTGCGGAGCACAGGCTCCGGATGTGCAGGCTCAGCGGCCATGGATCACGGGCCCAGCCGCTCCGCGGCATATGGGATCCTCCCGGACCGGGGCACGAACCCGTATCCCCTGCATCGGCAGGCGGACTCTCAACCACTGCGCCACCAGGGAGGCCCTATTATTATTATTATTATTTTCACTTTTGGTCCACCAGGGATTTTTCAGATTCAGAAGAGAGTATTGATATTTCACAAAAGACAAGTAAAAAGGACTAATACTCAAGCTCTTGGTTGCAGATGGTGTGCAGAAAGATGTCCCAGAGCACCAAGAAGACATTTTTTCTTCTCAACAAAAAGTGCAGAAACCTCAATTAACTTGCAGAAATAAAAGGGATGCATGAACCTGCCTGTCACTCAAAAATAGTGGCAAAGGGCTTCCCTGGTGGTGCAGTGGTTGAGAATCTGCCTGCCAATGCAGGGGACGTGGGTTCGAGCCCTGGTCTGGGAAGATCCCACATGCCACGGAGCAACTAGGCCCGTGAGCCACAACTACTGAGCCTGTGCATCTGGAGCCCGTGCTCCGCAACAAGAGAGGCCACGACAGTGAGAGGCCCGTGCACTGCGATGAAGAGTGGCCCCCGCTGGCCGCAACTAGAGAAAGCCCTCGCACAGAAACAAAAAAAACCCAACACACCCAAAAATAAATAAACAAATAAATAAATTTATTAAAAAAAATAGTGGTAAAGATATCAGGGGTCTATCGCCAGAACCATGTTTAAATAACTCGCTCTGCTTGGTCCCAGACTCCCCAGGTCTTCAGTGATCACTGGACAGGGCTCCACTGGCTCCGGGTCCGAGGCTCCTGGACGGCAGATGTCACCTGGCATCGCTGACCCCACATGGGCACTCACCATGCTTTCAGCCTTCTGCTCATTGATTCTGCCTTTTAATCTGATACAGTTGGTGGAAAACTTGTCCTCAGAGCCATCCTTGTTCAGAACCTGTGGTGAGAAAAAATCACCACACATGCAGCCTGAGCACAGTGGAATGAAGTTATCTGGATTCTGAAGCTGGCAGAACTTTGTCCACCGCCAGGGCCCTACAGCAGCCTGATCCTTCCGTCTGCAAATGCCAATTCCCACCAGCTCTGCCCCCAGGCCTCTAATTTTGCCCTCCATCTTAACTGATAACTTGAAGACTTTTTCCTGCTTAAAGAAATCTCTGTTCATCACTTAGAAAGAACAACCCAGAGCTGAGGGATCATCTAGGTTTCATCCTACACCATGGATCTCACTTCTCCCACTTTGGAAAATTAATTACATTGTCCGAGGCATAGAGAGAATTTCTAATCAGAGCTCCTTGTTATAGGCCACAGTGCAAAGCCTCACCCAGCCAGGACAGAACCCGTGCACCAGCCACAGCTGTGCTGTCCCGGAGCCTTGCTGATATGCATGTTCTGGTTTTGTTCCTGATGCTCTGACTCTCTGACCTGAAGCTGTGATCCCAGGGTACACGTCTGAGTTCCCCTCATTGGCGCATGCCAGGTGGTGCAGAAATGGAGCTCTCCCCCGCACCCCCTGTGGCTGGAGCCCCGAGCAAGCCCACACTCTGTGCCTTTGCCCCCTGTGGCATCTGGGGGAGGGGAGCCTTCCTCACACACATGTGTCATGATAACGACCAAACCAGGAACGGGTGCTGGCACACAATACAAAAGGCAGCCCTGGGCCACAACAGCCTCTACAGCAGCAGCCATCAGCATCGATGTATTGATATTCGATTCCAGAAAAGCACACCTAGAAAGCTGAACTCACGATGGCCACCCAGCAATTGTGGAAAAGGGTGACCTTTCTGGTCTGAGCCTGGCTTGTCTTTATTCGACTATCATTCAGCAAAAATTTGCTGATGACCACTATGTGTCCCGTGAAAAACTGGGGGAACATAACGATGAAAAAGACGCAGAGCCCTGTTATCAAGATGCTCAGAGATTGCTGAGCCAAATTCTCGTGTGGTTAAGGTACCTGCCTTCCAGGAGGGCCGAGGCCGACAAAGCCAGCCTGCTGGGGGGACAGGAGAGAACTGACCCGACTGAGGTGGGGAGTCCAGGATGGCAGCGTCAGGAGAGGTTGGTGGAGGAGATAAGGTCAAACTGACTCTCATTTGATGACTAAGTGTTTTCCTAAAGGGTTTAAGTCCACAGAATTCTGTGTTTAGCCAGCACCCTGCCCTGCAGAGGGCTTTGCCAGACGGGTGTGAGCTTACATGACTTCCTGGTTCTGTAGGCATCGGAAGAACAAATCCTGACCAGGGGTGAGGGGATCCTTTTCCAGCAGCCCCACTACTATCTCCTGGATGTGAGGCACATGACCAGGAAGGGGTCCCTGCACACCTGCTGCCCCAGAAGCAGGTATTGACAGCTTTTCCTTTACTGGGAATGTGCACCCCCTCCTCCATCAACTCTGGACCCCCCTTTACTCCTGGCCTGATAGCTCGTACCTGAGCAGCTGATGCTCCAGACAGTGCCTTCTGGAGTCTTGCCTATGAAGTAGATCCTGATTCCTTTTAAAGAATAGTCTTCCTTACACACAGAACACAATAATGTTCCCCAATATGGAGTCCTGCTTTCCCCTCCAGGAGGCCTGTTAACTCACACAAACCTACAGGAGGCGGCTGACTTGATGAGCAATCCTCCCACTGCCAGGCCGCCTATGGCTGGTGGCTGGTCTAATGTCACTCTTGCTTCTCCGTGGCCTTGCATTGCCCACCGTGGATCCTCTAGTTAAAACATCAGCTTTGCCACATGCTTTTCAAAGCCTTTAAGACTTCTCCTCAAAGGCTTTATCCTGACCACTTTCTTGGGATTCCACAGAGACCTCAGGACCCCTGGCTGCTGGCTTCCATCACACCTGGGGCCGACAGGTGGTCCACTCAATATGGGCTCTGACAACACGTGGGCACTGAACTGCCTTTCTTCCACCCGACAGCAGCTCTTGCTCTTTCCAGCCTCAGCTTTTCTTTGCTATGGAGCCTTTGGAAGTCTGCTGTCATTCATCCTCAAAACATCCAGGGGGCACAGGTCACTATAATTGTCCGAGGTCACAGAGGGACTGGCCAAGGTGATGGGAGGTGAGTGATTTGCCCCAAATTACCTGGTGGGAGTGTGGACACTGGCGTAAGATTGTTCCCCTGAATTAGATTAAGCATCATGGTTGAGTGTACCCTACCTTCACCTCCTCACCTGGGGCTGGCTCCTTTCTAATTGATAAGATGACTTTCTATCTGCCCTACATTTAATCCATTTTTAAAAAGAAAAAGAATAAAACAGGAATAGATTGGGTGTACACCTTATTTTGGCTTTATTTGTAGTCTTACTTTTTAAGATCTTTGCTCTAGGCACTGTAATTGGAGAGGGACTTACTACCTTCCATTTGTAATTCTTATTATTTTAAAATCTTCGAGGCAGGAAAAGCCCAGATCATTATCAATATTCTAACACCCACAGAAAAATTAGTCCGGCACCTACCAGTTATAAATCCTCTACTCGAGGAGATACTTGTTGTTGGCAAAGATGATCCTGATGTGATGGAAGCATTTAATGTAGAAAATGTTGCTCTATTTCTCTTCATGATGGCACAAGACAACCAGGGCTCAGGGTGGGGGGAGAAGCTGGAGAGGAAGGCTGCTCAAGAAAAGCAATATGTTGGCTGGGCTGATCAATAAGAAGATTAAGTTAACCCGGTAGAGGACTTATCAATCTTCTTATTGATCAGTTTAGCAAACATATTAGTATGCTGGTGCAGCATTGCAGGGCTGTCCTGGTGGCATTTCATCGGGTCCGGGGTAGACCAGCTATTCCAGCTTGGCTGGGGCACCTCTCCTTACAGCTCATTCACCAACAAAAGGCCACCTCTCCTCTGTTCCTGGGCATGATTGTCCCCAGAGAAAGAGGCTGATGGAGAAACTCAAGTGGGATTAGGTAGGCAGCTCTTAGAAGCTGGCTTCAAATTCAATCAACAAGTTCTTATTTGGTAAGAATTCCGGTGACTCAACTGTTTTTTTTTTTTAAAGGATACAGTGAGCTTTTATTCATTGAATATCTAGTGAAAGCTCAAAGAAAATTATGTTAAGTCTTCACATTTGTGAGAGATCCAGTTGTGGTCATTTAACATTCCTTATACGGGCATCAGAGAAACAGATTAATGTTCATCTTCAGCGTAAACACTTTCACATTTTATTCTTTAAAAAAATAACATTTTGAAATTATTTGGACAAATGTCAAATAGTTTATTTTGAATCACTTGTATGAAATAATTAAGAGGTTTTGAAGTGATATTTATGTAGCTTAAAATTTGTTATTTATCATTCAATAAATATTTACTGTACATAAAGTCCAAATCTTTCATCTTCTGCTGTAAGGCCATCTATTCTGTATGGCTGATGGTCAACCCCTCCAAGGAGAGGAGAATGGAACAGAGTCCGATGACATCATTTCCCTGAGCTGCAGTGGAGCTTTGTTCTGTACTCATTCACCACAGTAAGAAAACAGCAAATCCTGAGCCTAAATATTCCCAATTAAGAATATCTGCCGGGCTTCCCTGGTGGCGCAGTGGTTGAGAATCTGCCTGCTAATGCAGGGGACACGGGTTTGATCCCTGGTCTGGGAAGATCCCACATGCCATGGAGCAACTAGGCCCGTGAGCCACAACTACTGATCCTGCGCGTCTGGAGCCTGTGCTCCGCAATAAAAGAGGCCGCGATAGCGAGAGGCCCGCGCACCGCGATGAAGAGTGGCCCCCGCTTGCCACAACTAGAGAAAGCCCTCACACAGAAACGAAGACCCAACACAGCCAAAAAATAAATAAACAAATGTGGGTTTAAGAATATCTGCCACTTGAGTAATTTTATTGTAAAAATAAGTTCCCTTTCTAACAAATTCCATAATTGTTTGCCTCATTTCACCACATTTCATAAAGGATAAATACTTGCCCAAGATCAGTTACCTCTTATTTCCCTTCAAAATGTTTAGAACTGGAGTTCCATTCCAGAGGGACTTGGATGCCATCACATCTTAATGTATTAGAGACGGGATAAATGTACAGTGCACCTGGCAGGGGGAAATGTGCTTAGTTACAAGGAAGAAAGAAATGTTGTCTATTTCTCTGAGGAACTCTTGGCCCCTCTGGGGAATTCTTCTGAAAATCCTGGGGAGAAGAGTCAAATGCCAAAGGGTGTCGACAGTGACGTTTTGGAGAGAACCCCGGATGGAGACGGGGACAGCCACCTGTGATTATTACGTCTTCATCTCCCGTAATTTTATAGGCTTCAGTGGAGAAAATGGGGTGGGGGTGTCATTTATAGGTTAACTTATCCAAAAATAGTTATGGAAAGCTTCATATTTTGCCAAGAATTGGAGCTGAAAGACGAAAATACATGTTTTGTGCCTTCCCCAAATCCAGAGTCTAGACAGAGTAGGCGTGTGATGCTGTGCCCATTTTTGGGAAACAGGAGCCTCTTTAAGGTGTGTCGCTTCTTTGTGTGGGTGTAGGGACCATCAAACACCTTGCAGCAAGTTGTCCTTATGAGAGACCTCACTGCAGTGCCCTCCATTGGTTGTGTGAGAGCAAGGCAGAAATCATCCTTTTTCTAGAGAAAGGGAAAAACAATGTAACTTTGTCTGGTTTTGGGAAATGGACCATTTGATGTGCTGGCCTGTGCAGGAAGGTAGATTTGGGACAGGCAAGCAGGAGGGATGCTGGCCTTCCAGGACCATCCCAGGACTCTGATCCTCCCCAAGTCTATTTTAGTGTGTGTAGTATAGATGGCCACAACATACTCAGTTTGCCTAAATAGAAAAGCAAGATGAAAGATTCCTGGCCACACACCTCTCTGGGCAGGACTGGGCCTGGTCTGGTTGAAGTGACTCTGAGATCTGCAGTAATGTTGGATCCTGGCTCATCTATGGAGACTGTGCATGGCTCTTTTCTTCAGGACAACTCAACTCTAATTCAAATCTTAACGGACACTGTCCAGCTAACCCAGAAACCAGGTGGAGTCCTCATATGCAGCAAGCAGTTTTCAAGACACAGCAAGAAATAGTACTTTCCTCAGTTTCTTATACCAGAAATTATGAATTAGTTTCCATCTTAAGATATAGCATTTAGGAGCATTTAGGGGAAACATAATCATTTTAGGGTTTCCTGATCCAGATTGTTAATTTTGTAAAGCTGGTTATACACAGCAAATTTTTAGCAAAGAAAAGCATGAACTTGAATCATAGAGCACGGCTTATCAAAGGGTGGTTTGCAAGACTACTATGATCAGATTCAAATAATGAACTAGCTACAAATTTTGATTTCTAGGCCCTGCCCCAGAAATAACGAATAAAATATCTAGGGTTAGGGCCCAGAAATACTGAATTTTAACAAGTCCTCATAGTAATTCTTATGCCCCTTAAAATCTTAGGGGTAATTTGTTTAACAGGCTTGCTTTAAATTTGTTGACCATTATCAATATATTATCAAAGTTTATATATAACTTGTATATATCATTATAAAGTGTATATATACACACACATATGTCAGTTTAGAACATACAACCTTCATGTGAATTGCATGGAAATGATGTCTTGGAGCTTGAGTTCTAGATGTCTTTAACCCAACACTGACCTGCAGTAAGTATATAGTTAAAACCTCAGACAATTTTCATGGAGGTCTGGTGGAGACTAAAGAGTTAAGTCTGAGCCCCAGTTTTACATTACTTAGAATCCGAACATGATTTGTGCCCTGGTGGATGGGGACTAAACACTCAGATAGAAGGAAGTGAAATATCTGAGAGGACCTTGTAGGCATCACAATGGGTCCACCTGCACTGGGAGATTCTACATAGAACTCACTACCTATGATGAAACCCAGATGTCCTTGTGAAGCTGAGGTCATGTGTCTTTCGTGTAGGGCATGTCCCTGGAAATGGGTGGACATAGAGTTTGGGAAAGCGCGTGCCTGGGAAAAGGGCATTGCAGAGGCATCCTAGGGTGGCTTCTGTGAAATGAAAATTCTGTTTCCATTTGTAGATTTGACATGTAAAAATTAATCCAAGGAGGACACCCACACATATGAGATACATTAGTTTCTGAATGAGGTGGAGCTTTCTAACAGTTTCTCCAGGATGGGAGGCCCTGCCTTCCTGTCTGAGAATAGAGTGAGCAGCTGCCTACCTCCAGGCAATTAAGCTTGGGTGGGTTCGCTGAAGGCCGTGACCTTTGTGGTTCCTTCTAAAGCTAAGAGTAATCTGGGTCTGTTCAATGATAGGTGGATAAAAGCAAAATTTCATCCAAAAGCCCCTGTTTACATCGTGGGTAGCCAACAAAGCAGTGAAATCAGTGGCTCAAGAAAGCCGAAGGTTTAGAAATGTCATCTCCAAAGCCACTTCTTACTGAAATACCTGGACCTGAAAAAACAAAACATTTGTTTCCGGCTCAGGAGATTTCCATCTGTCATTCCGACCGTGATGCAATCCCAACCTGCAGACAAAGCTTGTGGGCTGTCAGCTGCTTTCCCAAGCTGGGATGGCATCGAGCATTGAAGCTCCCCTGCTCTTTCCCTCTGTTCCCCTTTGGGGTCAGCATCACACATTTATGGAATCGCTAACTGCGTTGAAAAGGGTAGCTTTTGACCAGGGAATGGAGTTTTTTGCTTTGCTCAGAGTTAACTGGCCATAAGGGGCCCAGGTCTGCATTGTGATCTCATTAGTGCCAAGTTTTAGCTAAACGACCTAACTGACCCACATTCAGAGCCACCGTCCTTATTCACCAGGCAGAGGAGCGTTGTCTGCAGGCCCATCGTCTGGTAACATCTACATCGTGGTGGCTGGAACTCAGGAGGCCATTGGTCTGAGGAGAACGTGGTCCTTTCCAAATTGGCTCCAGCCTTTGTAAGACTGTGGTGCTACCTGCATTGACTTGAGCTTCTCACCTGTGGGCTTAATCCAGGTGACTCTCCTGTGGCTTCCCAGCAGCCCTTGAGAACATGGACATGCAATGTGTGGATGTGAGGACGGCAGTGATCATCACTGGCTCTGTGCTCACACACCTGAAACAGCCAAGGGGTGAGAAATAAGTTGTGACTTATCTATAAGTGCTCTTCATTTAGAAAGAAGAAATGGTAAGATTATAAACACCCACAAGTAGCTAAGTGTCAGGAGGGGCCATCTCAGCCTGGGCTCCTTGGAGACCCAGGGCCAGTGGAATTGTGTGCAGATGTTTGCTGGGGTGAACTGGGGGCCAGGTCAGTAGGGAAAGAGGAGACAGGACAGTGCGGGGAGAAGTGACCTGCTCTGTGGTGCAAGCCGAGGTCTCACCGGTGCTGGAGATGGATGACCCTCAGAGTCCTCTGAGCAGCTGGGTCTTGTCTTCATTCACGGCAGGCGATTGGTGGCCCCTGGAAGGGGCAAGGCCTTGGGGCGGGCAATCCTCTAGGCTGTTTTTTAGCAAGTGATATTCCCAGCATCCAGGGGGATAGATGTCTCAGCCATGAAGAGAGGTCTGGGTGGAGGATCCTAGGATCCACTATGGGCATCACCCAGTCCAATATTCCATCGGATAGAGGAGTCCTCGTTCCATCCCTCTGACAGACGGTCACCCAACATCTACTGGAAACTTTCCAGTCCCCTTGGCCACTCAGCTTATTCCCTTTTAGCCTAATTATGGAGCTATCAAACATTGTCTTCCTTTTATCCAGCAAAATATACCTTTTTATAACTTTCACCTATTACTGATATACATACAAGAAGGGGCAATTAAAAAGCCGCCTCTTGGTCTTCTTTCTCTCATAAAAAAAAATCTATTTCTTCTTTCCATCCAGAGGTCTTTAAATAATCAGGGAGAGTCATCACGGCCCTTGACTAACTTTCTTTTCTTCTCTCAGCTAAGCAGATACTACGGTGTCCTCAGAGCAGACGCAAAGGAGTGATGACAAACTAAGGAAGAAAAGGCCTTTGAGAAATCTTCAGAATCACTCAACCCAGGAAAACTCTGGGGAGAAAGAGAGAGTGATGGTTGAAGTTGGGCTCCCATCTGGGGAGGACACGTTCCTCGGGTGTGCTTCTGACCTAATGCCCTGGTGCTTGGCGGGGCGGGGAGGGGGGCAGCCGGGGTTCCCCAGACCGATATCAGACTCGCCTCGCAGCTGTTTGCCAGAAGCTAGTTCCATGACAAGCCATTCCTTCCTGCCTTAACCAAGGCGGTCTCCTCTCAATGCTGCCCTACTTTCCTTGCTGAGGCTCACAAGGCAGCTGGGCGTGTTCACACTCATTCTGGCTGAGACATCCGCTCTGCAAAGCAGGTATCCTGGGAAGCAGGGGACATAAAACTGGAAAACTCAAAAAAGAAAAAAAGAAATGATAGATTCTACCTCCAAGGCACAGGATAAAGCCCTCTTCCTCCAGGCCAGTATGAACAAGGTCCCCCAAAGAGAGGGTCTGGGGTGTCCCCTGCCACCCCCAGGCTGACCCTGTGTAGCAATCTGCCCTTAACACAGGCGGAAACCATCTGGGAACATCGGTCGTTAAAGGTTTGATTTCCATGGAAAAATAAAAATGCAGGTAGCATACCTGACCTAAGTTTCCTCATCTGTACGATAAGGTGATCCTCAGGACTTCCACTCATATAGAGAGAAGTATAAAACTATTTAAAAATAGGTCACTAGTATCAAGTAGGAAAAGAAAGTAAACCCTTGAACAGACCACAACTAAACCCAGAAGTAACATAGTATTATTAAGCAAAATAACTTATTTCTGGCTATTAAATAATGGTTTCATTTTTGAGACGTGTGCTTTTTAAATTTTATTTATTATTTTTAAGTTTATTTATTTCTTTATTCCAATTTGGAGGCATGAGCCCCGTCCTGTTCTTTAGGCTGGCTGCCACCTCCTCTGTGAAGCCAGTGAGAGAACCACTCTCTTTTCTACTTACAGATCCCGAGGGAAGGGTTCTGACTGGCCAGCTTGAGTCAAGCATCCAGCCAGGGAAGGCATGAGCCGACCTGTGCCAGGCTTCCCTCGGGGCCCCTCACTCATCTATGCAGAGGAGCATCCTCCTGGTTGGGGTGCAGGTGGGCCCTGGCCAGCACACACTGGTACTTAAATTTTTGAAGCACTTCTATGACAGTTGGCAGATAGCAACTGCCATGAGGCCCGGGATGTCACATCTCAGCCGGTGGGACCTCCAAAGCCCCCAGACCTCCTCACCATCTAGCAACCAAAGGGATACATGATCTGTTGTCCAGGCAGCATCCCTTTGGTTGATCAGTGGCCAACATGTAGGACATTTGTTTGTTTACTGCTCCCCCAGGAATAGGGGTGTTGTGGGGAGGGAGTTTAGGTGGATAGGGTGGCTGTCAGTTTCTAGAAGAGCCGAGTTGGGGTGAAGCAGCAGACAAACAACTGTTTCCAGGACACCCATCCAGCTGACCTTATGTGACCAGTGGGGTCTCCAACAAGCTTTTTGCCTCTCTAAACCTCTGCTTCATCATGGGTCAGGGGGCAGAATTCCGTTCAAACCTGTGGTATGTACAGCACTTGGCATACAATAGGCTAAAATAAGTGATCATCAGGAATGTGGGTTTTAGCAACCAGGAACTCCCTCCAAAGAAAACCACATGGAAAATATGTCTCTCTGCTGTCCCATTATTATTGGAAAATGGGAGCACTAATTCTATCAGAAACTTGAAATAATTGAGAATGTTATCAATAACCCAAAACGATTGGAGTGATATGAATTCATTCATTTAATTTAACAAATTATCTTCAATCTAGAAATAGAAGCTCTGACTCTTTTTACATGTTTGATCACATGAATAAAGATACATTGATATCTTCTAATGCTCCAAAGTATATGGCTAATGTTTAAATAAATGGGTCATTTTAGTGGCACATTTAAACACTTTTGGATATAGTTGTTTGTTCAAATTGTAAAGTATGGTATACGTAGATTGTATTAAATTTTATAATGCAAACAACAACCACGCTTTCATCATGACAAACAAGTCCATAAATTCAAGACAAAACTCAACGTAAGTCAATATAGCAGTGATTGTGCTACCCCCACTGGGTAGAGCCATAGTGAGGATGCCCATTTTTACTGCTGCTCCAGTAAATGGCACCACCACTGCCCCAGGGACTCAAGCCAGAACCGTTGGTCCTCCCCCTTCCTCCCCACCCACATTCATTACACCTCTCTGTTGTGTTGCCACCGCCATTGATCAGGGTAACATCTTCTCATTTAAATCAGGGAACAACCTCTTAACTACACTTCCTGTATTCACATCAAGCCCCGCGATCTCCTCTCATACATAAAACATGTGTCAGACCATGATGCTCCCACATTTGCGTTTCTTTTGCATTTTGGATTAAGTCCATCTCCCTGCTGTGACCTGCAGAGCATGGGAGGTGTGACCACCATGGGAGGTGTAACTGCTCTCTCCCCTGTGACACCCTTGGCCCTCCAGCCCAGAGCAGCCTCTTCCTGCCATGCCCCACCTCACCACCTTCCCTCTTGTGGGCAAGGCAAGCTCCTTCTCCATCCCAGCGCCGAGCCCCAGCGTAGCTCCCAGGAGCTGCCTGCCTGAACTGGCTCCCATGGCTAGGCCATCTCTACACCCTGGCTGTGTTGTCCTCAGCACTCATCACAAGGCACATCGGCATCTGGGTTGGCTGCTTCATGGGCTTGTTCTCTGTCTCTCTCACTAGAATCTAAATGTCTTGGGGACAGAGTTTGCCTGTTTAGCTACTACCAAATATTCGATTACTTTCACAGCAGTTGGAACCTGGTAGGGAATTAATGACTCTTTACCAAAAGAATGATTTCAAAAGCTGAGTGCAAAAGAAGCACATAATTACAATTTCTACAAGTGCAACGAAGGAAGAATGCTTGATCTTATAAGGAGGTGTAGCAGACACTTTGTGCTCAAAAGCTTGAAATGTTATTGCTTACTTACATGTATTAAAAAAAAGCACATTTTAACAAGCTAACCCTGATAATTAAGTAACCGATGTTTGCCAAACATGGTTGTAGATCAACAAGACGTAATAATAAGTAAATTCATACAAAGCATATGTGGGCCACAGACACCCATTCTGGTGTAGGTTCTCCAGAGATGTATGGATGTTTCTCATTTAAATGAGTGCACTCCAGCAAACTATCTTCAAATTCTTCTTGAATCTTGTGACCACTTTTTGGTTTAGGGAAGATCTGCCCTATATAAACAGTGAGAGATTTTTGTAGTATTCTAGACACAAACAGAAATAGCACTAAGAGAAGACCATAATAATATTAATTTGCTAGAGTATCGCACAGTCATAAAGAGGTTCTTCATGGCCATCTCCTTCAAATTTCTTACTACAAATCTAGAGACCCAGGTAATATTATCCCAGATGTTAACCAGCCGTACTGTCTGGACTAAGTTGGTCGCAACACTCTTGTTAGTAGTATAATGAGGATTCTAAAAATTAAGTCCAGCCATTAGGGAAGTATTATAAATAAACTAACATTTTAAAAACACATCTAACTAGTTAAATGCAAATTCATATTAGAGGAACAGAAAACATAGGCGTATGCATTTGTAAAGTATTTTATTTTTCTTTTGTAAATAAAACGTTATTTCAGAGATAACATCTACCACTTTTACAGAAGATACCAGAAACATAAGGCAAAATTAAGCACACATTATTTTTGTTGAGCAAATAATGAGGCTTCAGACTTGTAAGGGATACAACTAGCTTTCTCCCTGAAAAATTGAGCTCTTTTTAAATTAGGACATCAGCTGAGGAATTCTTTAATCATAGACTAATGAGGGTGTTTTAATAATATGCAACGTTATTCATTCACAAGTGTTCATGGATTGTGTACAATGTGTTAGACATCGGTCTTGATGCTGGGGATGCAGTAGTGGATGAAAGTAGCAGATTCTCCTGCCCTGCCCATCAGGGGCTGACATCCACATGGAGAACTGTAAGAGCAAGCAGTCCTGGGCACTTCCATTGCACCAAGAACTTTACATGGCTAGATCATTTGTATGTGCAAGTACTCTTTTATTTTCCCCAGCTTTTAGATGAGACACTATGGCACAGAGATATCAATAACTTACCTGTGGTCACAGAGTTTGTATCCAATCCAGGACTCTGCCCCCAGCTGATACTCCTTTGTTTAGTTAACCAATATTTACTGAGCTCCTGCTATGTGCCAAGCACTGTACTAGACACTTGGAGATGCCTGGTGAATTAGACAGAGAACAATTCTGCTTCCACTTGGTCTTATGGCATTTTAGAGCCACTACTCTGCATTGCTCTCATCATGGTGATATCAACTGACAACTCAGTGGATGCTTTGCTTATGCATGGAAGTGGGTGCCTAACCCAGGGGTAAAGTGATGTTTTTGAAACCAAATTGCAATTAGGATATTGACATAGTATAATGACCTCATTTTCAAATTCTCCTTTACCTAACTGACAAAATCCTTATGATCATATAGAATGTACTAGAAGACTCTAATGATCCCAAATAACTCAGTCTTCTCCTCACTAGTAGGAGTTTATGAGGATTTTATCCCTCTGACTCCTGAGGAAGTAGAGGATGGTAAATTAGGAAGTTGGAGTCTACTTCAGGGGATGGTAGACAGAATAATGGCCCCCAAAGACATCTACATTCTAATACTTGGAAATGTGAATATGTTATGTCACGTGGCAAAAGGGATTAGGTTGCAGATGGAATTAAGGTTGCTAATCGAATAACCTGGACATCCTGGGTTATCCGAGTGCGCTGGATATAGTCACAAGGGTCCTTATAAGTGAAAGAGGATAGCAGGATGGTGAGACTGAGAGAAGGAGATGCGACAGAAGAAGAGGCTGGAGATGAGATTGCTGGCTTTGAAGACGGAGGGGCCATGAGCCAAGGAATACAGATGCTATGATCTAAATATCTATGTCTCCCTCCCAAATTTACATGTTGAAATCCCAAACCCAAAGTGATTGTATTAGGAGATGGGGCCTTTGGAAAGTGATTAGGTCATGAGGGTGGATCCCTCCATGAATGGGATTAGTGCCCTTGTATATGACACCTCATAGGTCTCCCTTGCCCTTTCCACCATGTGAAAATACAAGAAGTCTACAACCCAGAGGAGAACCCTCCCCTGACCCTGCTGGCATCCTGATCTCAGACTCCATCTTCCAGAACTGAACAATACATTTCTGCTCCTTATAAGCCATCTCGTCTGATCATTTTACTCCCCTTTGCATACTTTCTTCTGTATTTTGGGGTCATATTTTTCCTCTTTAGTGGTTTAGGGTAAATTTGCTTCTGTTCTAATCTCTCATGCTTCACTGACTACTGTCAGTCAGCTGCTTATTTAGACTTTATAGGACAGTCACCATCTTCACTCTACAAATTGACTCTCCAGCAATTGCTAGCACAACAAATTGAGAGAAATCTTGGATGTTTTCTGTGGGACTAAGAGATCATTGCAACTGTATGACTCTCAGTTACCTTTGGTGGACTGTGTCTTTCTAAACAGAGTCTCCAGAGAGAAGAGAATCCCTGGGTGTACAGATAACCTGGGTGTGTATTCAGGGGACTGACCCCTGGAAAGAATGATCCCATTTATAGGAGCTGCACAAGGTGAGGTGGCCATCAAAAATGCACCTTTCATTTTGGCACAGATAGCAAACTAGTTTACACTCTTCAGCCCAAGTAGTTAGGGATAATACTTCAGTCTTGGATTCTCTCTTGGCCAACCCAAGCGTAATTTAAGCCATTGCTACCACAACATACTGTACCAGGATTAACACCCAAATCTCCCCCTTATTATAATATTTAAAGTATTTTAATATCTGATGAATACTTCTGTATAGCTACTGCTCTATCAGATATTTCAACAAATGATTCAAAGGCCAAACAAGAGTAACATTAGGCTGATGGGCACATAAACTGAAACTCACACTATTTCAAATGGAATATCATCTTCAGGGAAAAAAACATAACACTGGTGGAGATTTGGACATTTCTTGGCGGTCTCTTCAGCACTCCAGGGAAGAGATGTGCTTCTGTAGTATGGTAAACAGAGGTGCCACAGTCCCAGATACACAGCCCAACGAACGTCCCCCAGATTCTGTTTAAACCTTGTGATCAACTGTTGATGAATTGGCACCAGTACGTACACTTCCACAAACTAAACCACCTTCTTACTTCTGGAAGTCAGCCAGCTGGGAAGAGCCTTGCTCCAATAAACTCACCTCTGAGCACCAGTTAAATCACTGGGGGACCCCCTCCCTGCAGCCTCTGTTAATGCTCTAACCCCCGAGCCCTATACCATGAAGAGATCAGTCCACTTTGCTCAGGTGTCCTGTGTCTGAGAGGCACATCACCCCCTACTTATGTAATAAATTCAGCTTTCTGCTCCAGCTTCTGAGTGTGGTCTCTCCCTTGAAGCTAGAACTCAGCAGGCCTTCTGGCGCTTTTCCCTTCACAGAACAAGAACTAAGGTGAATCTGTGAATAAATGAGGTAAAAGGAGAAGAATCCAGTAATCAGAAATGTAAGATGATAGTTACAATAGAACTTCAGTCACTTAAGAATATCCCATCTTAAATCCCAGCATGAAATTCAACAACTTTTTCTAGTGACAATACTAGAGGAAATAAAATTCTTCAACTGTATATTTATATAATCTTGAATTATGAAGTCCTGAGAAAAATAATGTGAGAAATTTCTTATTTCTTATACTAAGCTTTATAATCAAATGGGCAGATTACCTTGCCAAAGTTCAGTTTGGCTTTGGATAAATTTTGGTTTTTTATCCATTCATTTAAAAATAAGAATTGAATTTATACTTCTTTTTTCAATGAATGGGCACTGCCTTGATTAGTTCCTTGAGATCACAGAGTACCAGGCTGCAAGAGGTCTGAATATGGGGCTGGACTTGCTGACCTGATTAATATACATTTAGTAGAAAGACATTTTAAAACCATTTTCAGGGAATATTTTGGGCTGTGTACCTAACAGAAACATCAGAAAATGTCCAGCTGTGACTCCTTCATCTTCTGCTGTGATATAGCTATAATGTGGCAGTATGCTACCTTCTTCTTGGTACATGGAAAGCACAGCGATTTCTAGATGCACTGGAGCAGTGGAGAGACCATTAAGAAATAAAAGGTGAAATACTATGTTACAAGTATGGGCAAGGTTTTAAAGTTTGTGACTGTGCATCATTTAAAAACATAAGGAATGATTTTAAGCAGAATAGATTTGTTTACTTTCTCATAACAGTACAACTGATTGACTGATTTATTTCAGTTAATAGTAGTAAGAATTAGTTTAGTTTTGTTTTTTTTTTAGAGAAGAGAAAAAAATAGAATTACAGAAATCCAATGATTTTCCAGATCGATCTGATTCTCCCAATGATTAGATTTTCCTGCATTTTCCTTTTCTAATTGATCTTTAAACATCAGCCATGAATTCTTCTATGTAGAAATAAATTATTTTATGAGTCCTGAATTTATACACTATATCAATCAATGTGGAAAAGGAAAGTCAACCAGACAAGAAAAACAGTAAACAACACACAGCCTAAGGAAGGCAGACACTTTCTACATTTTAAAATAGTTAATTTATTTTTAATTACATTTTCTACATTTTTTTTTTTTCAGTACGTGGGCCTCTCACTGTTGTGGCCTCTCCCATTGTGGAGCACAGGCTCTGGATGCACAGGCTCAGTGACCATGGCTCACGGGCCCAGCCACTCCACAGCCTGTGGGATCTTCCCGGACCGGGGCACAAACCCGTGTCCCCTGAATCGGCAGGCGGACTCTCAACCACTGTGCCACCAGAGAAGCCCCTACATTTCCTACATTTTAAAATCAAATTAATTTTATTGAAGGGAGCGCAGGATTCCTGACTGTCCATATGCTCTTTGGTGGGGGCTGGGTTGGGCGAGGCAGTGAGATTTGAAGGAACAGTGAGGCATTTAAGCGGCCTTTATTGTTAGGTTGACTGTTATTAGGAAGGCAAGACAGGATGGTGGAGTAGAAAGACCCTGAGCTCACCTGCTCTCACATCAAAATTACAACTATTCACAGAACATTTATCAATGGAAAAGACCAGAACCTACCAGAAAAGATCTTCTACAACTAAAGATATAAAGAAAGAACTATAAGGGGCAGAGTCGTTGTATAGTCAAGACCCACAAACAGGAGAATAATTACATTGCAGAGGTTCTCACCAGGGAGTGAGGGGTCTGAGCCCCACCTCAGGCTCCCCAGCCCTGGGGTCCTGTGACTGGGGGACAAACCCCCAGAACGCTGGCCTTGAGGGCCAGTGGGGCTACTTTTGGGAGACCCAGAGGGCTGTGAGAAACAGACTCCTCTCCTAACGGGTGCACACAAAATCTCAACCACTCTGCAACTCAGGGAAGAAGCAGTAATTTGATAGAAGCTTGTGTCAGACCCCCTGCTGATCTTGTAGAGCCTCCTGGAGAGACAGGAGGCACTGCAGGTCACCCTAGGGACACAGACACTGGCAGCAGCCATTTGGGGAACTCCTTCTACTACCTGGATGCTGGTACTGACAAGAGCCATTTTGGAATCTTCCCCCCTCCTAGCTTATTAGCTTCAGGACCCAGACCTGCCTATGTCCACCAGACTGTAGGAACCAATACTGGCCAAGCAACCAACTGGACAGAGACACAGCCCCACCCAGCAGGAGAAAGCCTTTCTTAAGACCCCCTGAGTTCACAGCCACCCCTGGACACTGCCCTGCCCACCAGAGGGCCTAGTGCACAGACACTAGACCTGGGACCCCCAAGGCTCTACAGTCAGAGACCCCAGGACCCAGCTCCACCCACCAGTGGATAGGCACCAGCCCCAGAATACCCTGGGCTGCTGCCCCAACCACCAGCCATCCTGCTTCAGCCTCTGGACCAGGCTCAACCTCCAGAAGGTGGACACCAGCCCCAGGAAAATCATAGCCCTACAACCTGCTGTGGCAGGACCCATTCCACCTACCAGCAGGTCAGCATCAGCTTCAGGACACCCTGGACAGTGCAGCCAGCTGTGTCAGGAACTGGATTTACCCACTGGCGATCCAATACTAGTTCTGGGACCCTTGTTCCCTGTAGCCAGACCCCTGGACCCAGCTATACCCATTAGTGGACCAGCACTAGACCCAGGACCTGGCTTCACCCACTGGTGGGTAAGCACCAGTTTAAGGATGTTTTGAACCCCAACTCCACCCACCAGTGATCCATCACTAGCCCCAGGTCCCCTGGGTTTCTACAGCCAGCCATCTGTGACCTGGCCCCTCCAACCAGTGGCCAGAAGCCTCCACACAAGGCAGGGCCTGGCAACCAACCTGACCTGGGACTTGACAAGCCTATCAGACCACACATAGTGGTCAACCTACCACAACAGAAGTACATGTGCAGCTCACATAGGGGGAACCCCTGGAGCATATGGCACTGGTGATGAGATGAGAGTGGTTTACCTCAAGAAACAAGAAAAATCTCAAATTAACAAATTAACCTTACACCTAATGGAGCTAGAAAAAGAGGAACAAACAAAACCAAAGGTAGCAGAAGGAAAGAAATCATAAAGCAGAAATAAGTGAAATAGATACTTTAAAACATTGAAAAGCTCAATGAAATTAAGAGCTGGTTCTTTAAAAAAATAAACAAAATTGATAAACCTTTGGCCAGACTCATCAATCAGAAGTAGAGAGGGCTCAAATCAACAAAATCAGAAATGAAAAAGACTAAGTTACAACCAATATCACAGAAATACAAAGGATCATAAAAGATTACTACAAACAAATATATGTCAATGAAATGGCCAACCTAGAAGAAATGGACAAATTCCTAGAAATGTACATTCTCCCAAGAATGAACCAGGAAGAAATAGAAATTGTGAATGGGCCCATTACCAGTACTGAAACTGAATCAGTAATTTCAAAACTCTCAACAAACAAAACCCCAGGACCTGATGGCTTCATAGGTGAGTTCTACCAAACATTTAGAGAAAAGTTAACACCTATTCTTCTCAAACTATTCCAAAAATTTCAGAGGAAGGAACTCTTCCAAATTAATTCTATGAGGCCAAGATCACCCTGATACGAAAATCAGGCAAAGCTATTACAAAAAGAGAAAATCACAGGCCAATATCATTGATAAACATAAATGCAGAAATCCTCAACAAAATATTAACAAACTGAATCCAATGATACATTAAAGGGATCACACCATGATCAAGTGGGAGTCATCCCAGAGATGCAAGGATGGTTCAATACAGTAAGTCCCCTACATATGAATGAGTTCCATTCCAAGAGTGCATTTGTAGGTTCCATTCCAAGAGTGCATTTTTAAGTCCAATTTGTTTGTAAGTCCAAGAGAGCTAACAGATCATCAGCAATAGGAGATAGAGGGTGAGTTGCAATTTCACTCACACCTGACATTGATGGAACACATGTTCACATGTTTGAAAGTTCACAACTTGAAGGTTAGTATGTAGGAGACTTCCTGTACATGCAAATCAATCATTGTAATACACCACATTAACAAACTGAAGAATAAAGCTATATGATCATCAAGTCATCAAGGATGACTGCTTTTGCCACTTTTATTCTACATATTGTTGGAAGTCCTAGCCACAGCAATCAGAGAAGAAAAATAAATAAACAGAATCAAAATTAGAAGGGAAGAAGTAAAACTATTACTGTTTGCAGATGACATGATTCCATACATAGAAAATCCTAAAAATGCTACCAAAAAACTACTAGATCTCATCGATAAATTCAGTAAAGTAGCAGTATACAAAATTAATAAATGGAAATCTGTTGCATTTCTATACACTAACAACAAATTATCAGAAACCAAAAGAAAGAGACATTAAAGAGAGACAATTCCATTTACAATTGCATCAAAAAGAATAAAATACTAGGAGGTGAAAGACCTGTACTCAGAGATCTATAAGACACTGATGAGAGAAATTGAAGATAACACAAACAGATGGAAAGACATACCATGTTCATTGATTGGAAGAATTACTATTGCTAAAATGACCATACTACAGATGGTCAATGCAGTCTACAGATTCAATGTAATCTCTATCAAAATACCAATGGCATTTTTCACAGAACTAGAACAAAGGATTTTAAAATTTGTATGGAAATACAAAAGACCCTGAAAAGCCAAAACAATCTTGAGGAAGAACAGAGTTGGAGGAATTGCAATCCCTGACTTCAGACTATACTACAAAGCTATAGTAATCAAAGCAGTACAGTAGTGGCACAAAAATAGACAAATAGAGCAATGAAACATAATAGAGAGCCCAGAAATAAACCTACAAACTTAAGGTCAATTAAATGTATGACAAAAGAGTCAAGGATATACAATGGGGAAAAGACAGTCTCTTCAATGAGTGGTGCTGGTAAAACTGGACAGCTACATGTAAAATAACAAAATTAGAACATTTTCTCACATCATATACAAAAATAAACTCAAAATGGGCTAAAGATGTAAATATAAGTCTTGAGACCATAAAACTCTTAGAATAAAACATAGACAGAACACTTTGACATAATTTGTAGCAGTATTTTTTTGGATCTGTTGCCTAAGGCAAAGGAAACAAAAGAAAAAATAAACAAATGGGACACAATTAAACTTAAATCATTTTGCACAGCAAAAGAAACCACTGACAAAATAAAAAGACAGCATATACTGAATGGGACAAAATATTTGCAAATGATATGACTGACAAGGGGTTAATATCCAGAGTTTATAAACAGCTCATACAACTCAATAGACAAAAAAAGTAAATAACCCATCATTAGTGGGAATGTAAATTGGTGTAGCCACTATGGAAAACCATACTGAGATTCCTTAAGAGAGTAAAAATGGAACTAACACACACACACACATGCACACACACACAATGGACTACTACTCAGCCATAAAAAAGAATGAAGTTTTGCCACCTGCATAAGTATAGATGGACCTTGAGGGTATTATTCTAAGTGAGATAAGTCAGACAAAGACAGACAAATATTGTATGATTTCACTAAAAGGTGGAATCTAAAAGAGCCAAACTCATAAATACAGAGAGCAAAATGGTGGTTACCAAGGGCTGAGGGCTGGAAGTGAGAAGATAATATTTAAGGATACAAACTTGCAACTAGTTCTGGAAAGCTAATGCACAGCATACAGTCAATGATACTGCATTAAGAAACTTCAAAATTGTGAAGAGACTAGATCTTAATTGTTCTCACCACAGAAAAAGAAATGATAATTAGGTGACATGGTAGAGAAGTTATCTAGCACTGCAGTGGTAACTGTATTGCAATGTATAAATGTATGAAATCAACGCATTGTACATCTTAAACTTACACACTGTTATGTGTCAATTACATCTCAATAAAAAATAAATAATATAAAATGCAGTAAGATATAGTTCATAAAGGAGATAACATGTGTGGGAAGAATATATATTTAATTTTAAAGCCTTAGGAAATTGCTAACTCTTATGGGACATGTGCATCCAAAGTCCAGTCTTGAAGGATGCTCCCAGTACCTGACTACTCTTTTCCCTGCTCAATAAATGTCCCTGACTTCATCTATTTACAACAGCTCTTGGGAAAGAGGAACTTTGCTTATTAACTAGAAGGAAAGAGCTTTCTTGTAAGTATTTAAAATACTACTGGTAGTTAAAGGGGAGTAAATGGTGATGATTACGTCATTGCAAATGCAGACTCTGTATTCAAAGACTTAAATTTGCCAGCTCCCAAGGCTGATGGCCATGGTATCTGGACTCTAGGTTTTCAGGATGGCAGATGCATATGTCAGTGCAATTATATATTTGTGTAGCTCTAAAGGCGGCTGAGCATCCATATTTATGCACACTCTCAGGAAGGAATAAATAATAAAAAGCCAAAAAAGAAAAAAATGGCCATGGAGACAACAAAATGTCAAGTGAGGAATTTGGTGCAAGAGAGATTACATCTTCCCAATAGCAAAAAAAGCCACCAAACCGGGCACAGGATGGGCCAGACATAGGATTTCCCTTAAACTAAGCAATTAATAAAAGTAGCTATTACATATATTGATTTCGTAAATGTCTCTGTAATTCTGAGGTGGCTACATTTATAATAGGTTTGTAGAAGCCTCTAAAATCTTGAAAAAGGGAAGAGATGCAAAGTGTAAATATGTAAAGAACACATGGAAAATTGCAAACACCGCAGCCTTGCATGTGGCCAACTGAGACTGCGTGCCCGGCTGGGTCTCCACTTCTGCCTCTTTTCTGCAAGAGGCCATGTGATTTCTGTCCTTCTTGGAAACCTTGAGAAGCCCTGACTGGTCATGTCACATTGTACACACATGCCTGGCACATTCAGAGGAGATAGCCTGACCCTGCTTTACATGCAATAAAATACTCAAAAATTAGATCAGTATGTCTATCTTTGCATTGATTTTTCTGGGCATGTTTAAAAGGATGTTGCCTGTTAACTTGCTTGTAGCAATAGGCAAAGAAAATCTCCCTAAATCACTCCACGTGGTTGAGGATTTATGAAATATGCGACCTGGCTAAATATTTCCTCTTTAAAAAAAAAATCAAGCAACTTATAAATTGCCACTACAACACACTAAGGCAGTTTAACTCAATTTAGCAACAAAGTCAATGTTTAGTGCAGCCGTCATGTGGGGGCCTTATTAAAATCCCCGAGGCTCTGGAGTGTCTGAGGTGGGGAGAAAGGTTAAACTGCACATCAGCTACTGAAGGGGGCTGAAAGCAGAGCGAGTCCAATTAAACTTTCAGCCTTGCTCTCCTGCATAAACACTTGCTACTTTATTCCCTCTGGATCGCACCACAAGGCGGCTGGAGAGAGGACCAGCAAGAACCTTTCATGCCGCGTTGCGCTGGCCGGGGGTCTGGCCGAGCCCTTCTGGGTGAGAGACGCCTCCATCCCACTCTATTAATCATCATCTCACTCCCAGCACCTGGGACTGACTCCAAGTCCCCCGGTTGCTATATTGACAATATTCCCTGTTGATTTCCTCATTTTCTCAGCCAAGGCTAGACTGACCTCTTTAAAATTCTTTATAAACGTCAGTAATTGCTGCATCCAACTTCAATTCATTACTTTCCCAGGCCTCATGTATTTTGATGATATGAAAGTTGACCACATTTACATGCAAATTGAAGTTTTATATTAATAAGGGCCAGTGAAAGGAGATCGCATGGTAATGCTCCATTATGACTTTTAAATACATTTGCCCATGTCTCGGCTGGCATTAGCATGGTCAGACCACGAGGAAATCATGTTGGTCTGATTGCAATTTTGTTTTCCAATTGAAAGTACAATTTCATCAGGTTTCCCTGTCATTTCTAATAATGACTTAAGTTTGCTTGCTAAATTGGAGAATTTCTCAGGCCTGCGGATGAGCTGGCAAACAGGTGAGGTGGCAGCTGCTCTGGGATGAAGTGCCTCATTATGGGTACGGCCAACCGTCAGTCCCAGGGGTCTCCTTTGGTGACGGGGGCAAAATCACTCAGGGCTGCACGAGCAGAGATGGATTATCTTAAGCACATAAACTTTCATCCGAAAACTTCGCAAGCCCAACAATAGTTTGTTTGCTTGTCACCTTCGAATAGCATGACCAATGACTGCTTCATCTTCCCAAGTGTAAGTCCGGTGGTTTCCATCACAGTCTGTATATTTGTATTCGGCAACACGGTGGGGAGCTGATTCTTCTTCCTTCCCTCGGAGTGAATTATCTGCCTAAATCAACAACACTGTTATGCATCTATGTCACGAATAAGACTCAAAGATCCGGGACTCCACCAGAAATAGCTCTTTAATAGGGACATTTTTCTGACTTACCCCCATTACAGTGAATGTGGGTTGTATGCCTACAAACAAACCCAGATGAGTCAGGAGGCTGCAAGGAAGTTACTGATAACATCCTCGCAGCGGGACAGTAGAAGCAGCTAAATGACAAGGCTGTCTACCAGAAAGAACTGAAACATAGTAATTTTCCTGTGAATTTGAAAGAATTGTGGAGCTTCTGCATGGCTCAATTTACCCAGTGGTAAATTGTGAGAGGATAAATGTTGCTCATCTCTAAACTTGCTCTCGGTTCCACTAGTTTATGAGTTTGTGAGTGAGGATTTGGGAACTGGATGATATTGGGAATAAAAGTTTACATTTGCCCAATTAGATGCCACTTGCCTTCATTTCTATGTTCTTCCCCATTAAATAGACCTATTGTGTGTCACTTGATTTAGATAATACAATAGCCTTTTAGTCAACAAATCCTTAAGGCATTCAACTTTGATCTGATTTGTTTTATCTTTGAGTAGATAAGATGCTGATGGCAGATTGGAGGCGAGAAAGGCCACTGGGTGTACAATAGGGTTCCATTGTCTCTGACCAGTACAGGATTTACCCAGAGAATTGCCAAAATTAGCACATTCTGTTCTCAGTTCCTCCCTCTGGAGTCTCAAGGTAAGCATTATACATTTAATAAATAAGTCTAGGGTTTGTGGAGACCCATGGACACGCACATAAAATGACTATGTGAAAACAGAGAGGATGGCTTGTCAGTTGACCAGTTTCTGGTTTCAAAGCCACATCAAACCCAATACATACAGAGTGATTTGTTTGTTTTAATCTTTGTCATTACAGGAAGTTCTAAAGAAAATATAAGGTAGGTGGTAATATGGCAATGATACTTGATCTGGGAAAAGATGGAGTCTTGCCTTTGTTGCAGAAGGGAAAGGAAAGCTCGGACTCTGGTTTGCTTTGTTAATCGATGTTTGATTGATGATAAGCGTTTGAGGATTAATAAAATAAGTGGTGGAGACCCCCACCCTGCTGGTGTGTGGACAAGTGTCTTTTGTGTGTTTGTTCAAACAGTGGTTCTAACCTTTGCCTTGGGCCACTAACTCCTTTGAAATTTGATGAAACCTATGGATTCTCTCCCAGGAAAAAAGAACTTCAAACTCACATACCCAGTAAGTTTTGCACACAAGTCCAAGATTGTGGCAGAAAGAATAAGGCCCACGAAAAAATGTCTACCTCCCAGTCCTGGCACCTGTAAATATACTTGGTACATGGCAAAGGAGAGTAAATATTGCGGATGGAATTAAGGTTGTTAATCAGATGACCTTGATGTGGGGGGGATTACCTTGGATTACCCAGGTGAGTCCGATGTCATCACAAGAGTCTTTCAAAGTGGAAGAGAAGGCAGAAAAGAGAGTCTGAGGAAGAGATGTGATGACAAGCATGTTAGAGTGATGTCGTACAAGAAGGACTTGGCTGGCCATTGCTGGCTTTGACTACAGAGGAAGGGGCCCTGAGCCAAGAAATGTGGGTGGCCTAGAAAACAGCATGAAAATAGATTTTCCCCCAGATCTTCCAGAAAAGAGTACAGCCCTGCTGGCAACTTGATTTACACCCATTGAGACCTATGCTGGATTTCTAAGCTGCAGAGCTGCAAGATAATACACTTGTGCTGTTAATTTAAGGCACTAAGTTGGTGGTAATTCATTGCAGCACCAAAGGAAAAATAATACAGCTCCTTGAAACCCATCTAATACACGCTTTCCTAAGCTTTCAGTAAAGCATAGATATGGTGGCTCCAAACATACAACAGAGTGGGATAAGCAAGAGCACTTTGCTTATTTTCCAAGAGCACCAAGAATTTTTGATGGAAGACAGCAGTGTGCTTCCTGCAGCAGATTATTTTAATGCCTAACCTGAGGCTGAATCTACATGGGAAAAGTGGGCCACCTGGGTGGGGAAACAGGCACCTGGAACACAAGGATGAATAATACTTTAGCTCACCCAGTCAACTGAAGATACAAGTGATGTAAAGAAAGGTGGACCAGGACACAGTCATAATTGCCTGCACCGTGTAGAGACACCCCGCCATGGTGTCCACACTGTGCCTTTCCAGTGCTTCACGTTCAGTGTCTGCTCATGGCTCATAACATTTTGAAGTTTGTATAGTTGTGTAGGCTGAATTAGAAAAATCTCACTTGAGACCCCATACTGATGGCTGGAGGGGCTGGGTTGAAACCCAGGCAGTTTTACCTTCTTCTTTGCTTCTCCGCACACCACACTCCTGGTTTCATGTCGTGGCACCAGCCGCTCCTTCTTGCTTCTGTTTCCTCACCACCTTCTCTCTTCCTAATGTCTAAAGTCTGGAAGGACTGAAGCTTGGTGGCAGGCTCTTCACTGTGCAAGATTTCTGCCCTCGGGATTTGACCCACTCCCTGGTTTCATCACCATCTCTGCAATGAGCTCCAGAGTCAAAGCCAACTTGACCTGGGAGTCTCCATCTGGGCATCCCTTGGATGACTTGAGTGGAGCCCTCGACCTCCATCCTTATCCCAGACCGGTTCCTGCCCTGGAATCCCCCATTCCACTGTCTCCCACCAACTGCTTATCTCAAAAGCCTTGGAGATGCCCTGTTTTTCCACATGCTATCTCAACACAAATCCTTCCAAAGATTATTCTGACTCCTTCCACTGCCCACGCTCTCCTTTGGACACTCTTGTCTGGATCACAGTGCCTTCTCACCTGAACTCCTGGGACGATGCCCCCATCCTGTCCATTCTCCACTCAGCATCAGAGTAGTCATCTGAACATGCAGTAGAATCATGTGACTCCTCTCCTAAAACCCTCCAAAGACTAGCCCCTCTGACCTGTGACTTCCCCTTCCCATGACCGCTCAACCTCCTCTTGGGTCAAGTGCACTTTCACGGGCTCCCAGGCACCCTCACCTCCAGCACACCCTGCTCACTCTCACTCAGGGTCCTAGCACAGTGGTCCCTCTGCATGGAGAGCCATTTCCCTCGGTTCTGGGCTTCCTCACTCCCTCTCTGAATTTCAGACTCTCTTCAGATGTGCTCTCCCTGGAGAAGCTGTCCCCAGTTCCTCCAACTCAAAGAGCCCTGCTCACCTCATGACTCTCCCTGCTAGTACTTGGCTTGTTTTCCTTTGTTGCACAAATGAGACCAGTTCACCTCATTCCTTCATTCACCTCCTTGTTGGTTTACAGTTGGCTCCTCCATATCTCTAGTTCTTTGAGGGAGAAACTTGGTCTTGCTCTTCTCTAAATCCCCAAAGCCTAGTTCACAGCAAGGATGCAATCAATGTTGTACAATGTTGCTGGGGCATTGTTAGCACATGTGTACACCTGCATATGCCTCTGACAGCACCACAGTCCCTTGGAAGAGTGTGTGTGGGTCTCTGCGTGTCCAACAAAAGGGGGTCCCATAGGAGAGTGTGTGAAGGGTTTGGAAAGTGGTGTTTTGGAATAAAAGTGATGACAGATTGGTCAGTATTCTCTATACCTTTGTCCACACTCTTTCTTCATTGGGACCACCTCCATTCCTGGCTGTACATGGTCCAGCACTGGCCATTCTGAGTCCAGTCGCCATGGGGTTTCCTCTGTTTCTCCCTGGTGGCAATTGATTTCCCTAACTCCCAGACTTGTGGATACATGAGTCCTCAGAGGTTTTAATCACTCCCTGGCTTTGTAGTTATTCTAGGCAGCTAATACTACATGTGAAATCCATCTCACCCTGTGAACCCTTGGGTTGGTTAGGTGCCCAGGGGTCATTCACTGAATACTTCAGGAACGAATGAATCAATGAGTTGATGAGACATTTAAGGTGACATGCAATAGATAAACAAGGACTTGCTGTATAGCACAGGGAACTATATTTAATATCTTGTAATAACCTATAATGGAAAAGAATCTGAAAAAGAATATATATATGTGTATATATATATATTTGTGTGTATATATATGTGTGTGTGTGTGTGTGTGTGTGTGTGTGTACAACTGAATCAATTGGCTATATACCTGAAACATTGTAACTCACCTATACTTCAATAAAAAAAAAAAAAGATAATGTGCAGCCACAAGACACAAAGTGTGACCTGTTAACAGCCCCAGTTTACCTGGGACTGCCCAGTTTTATCAATGGTAGTACCACATCCCCGAATTCCCCTCATTCTGGGGAAACTGAAACTGTGGGTCACCCTAAAGATACATCATCTTAATAACAACAACTATGTACTGTATATACTCAGAAGGTTACAGTTATTGTTCTGTCATTTAAAAAGATTCAGAAATAGGATGCTCTGCCTATTTGAAATGATTTGCTAACTGATGATCAATTTTTACAGAAATGGAAAGGGTACTCCCCTTGGAAGAATGGGATTTCACCCTTCCCAAGTCCAAACAAACCTGTACCAACAAACTGTACTTTGTAGTAAGTCTAATAACAGAGGAGTCACCCTGGGAATGGGTAGCTTATTATACATATTTTGGTTTGTGCCGGAGATAAAAAGGGAGGCCTGGTTGCTTGTAAAGAGACTTTCCGTTGCTGTTGGGTTTATGTCAGTTTCACCCACCCATTTCAGTCATGGTCAGGTGCTCAGGAGATGACTTTCCTAGTGAGCGTAGAAGCAAACAATTGACACCAGTGGAGACCAATCATCATCTACATCTCTCTCTCCACCGTTTTTCTCCCTAAAGCAGTGTAACCCTTTATTTAAATGAAAAAATTTCTTAATCAGATGCCCAATATGTAAAAACAAAAGCAGTAGCTCTGGCTGAGGCCGGGGGTGGGAGGAGGTGTGAGGTGAGCTCAAGCTCCCAGCCTGGCTCCTCACCAAGTAGTGCCTGGTGGACGTGGGGAGGAAGGAGCTTAGACCCCAGTGTGAGGATCCTCATCCAGTTTAAGCCCTAACAGGAACACTCTGGGGGAGGGGCAGAGCTGAGCGTGGTGAAATCAGGGTCTTTGCTGGCATCAAAATCACGTGTGCTTTCTTCACCATATGGCAGAATCAAAGGGCACTGTAAGCAGAAACACCCCACAGCACATATATACTTTGACCATGTTTCTTGTGTCTATTTCCTTACCATTAACCCCCACCCACTCACACAGAAAAATCTAAAACCTATTTTATGGGTTAAGGCATGATGGCGAATAACAATTGTCTAAGAGAATAATGTCAGCTTAATTCCCCTGACAAACTTATATTTTCTTTTATTGTTGATATAGTTTAGGAGATAGAAAGACACTGAAGAACCATCCTGCTTGATGAGATACATCATTCAGGAATAAAACTAATAACCCGTTGTGCATCACTTTTAAACTTTTAAGTGTTTTCTTGTCCATTCTCTCATGTTGCTTTTATGGCACCCCAGTGAAATGTGCCATGTTGCTGTAATTAGCCTCATTTTCCCCCCTGTTTTTTTTTTTTTTTTTTTTTTTTTAACACGAGGCAATTAAGAACAGCAACAGGCACGGACAAGCCTGAAAGTCTGGATTTTTTGGTTTATGACTCTTTTTACCTCAGGACAAAGTGAATAACTGCAGGACAGGGATTGTTTCATTTTTGGCTCTACTGTCAGGACACTTCTGTGCCTCCTTACATGATCTGCTGTCCTATAGACCCTAAGAGAAAGCGAGACTTTGATTTTGGGGTTTTAATTTACTCCTGCTGCCCAATGACCTTGACCATGGCAATTGGGGAGTCTGGTTAACTCTCTATGCCTTTATCTGTGCAAGAAGAAGCTGACTGGAATACTTTACTTGAGTCAGATGATTTAACTTATTCAAAATCATTCAATTCCACAAAAAAGTAAGACAAAATATTCTAACAACTGGAAACAACTCACAGAATGGGAGAAAATACAATATCTGATGAGGTGTTAATATTCAAGTACACAAAGAACTCCTACAACTCCATAACAAAAATAAACCTAATTAAAAAAATAGGCAAATGACTTGAATAGACATTTCTCCAAAGATATACAGATAGCCCCTAGCACATAAAAATATGTTCAAAAACAACTGTTTTTCTAACAATGGAAAAATTGATTCTTGGAAGATTACACACAACTGTGACTTATCCCCTCCCACAGAGCATCCATCTCGACTTACTTGTCCACTTTCTTCTTTTTGGGTGTAAAGCCAGACATGGAAGTGCTGAATCCCATGGTAAGAGGAACCACCATATTGTTTTCCACTCTACATTCTCACCTGCAGTGCACAAGGGCTCCAATTTCTCCACATCCTCACCAGAACTTTTTTTTTTTTTTGATAATAGCTATCCTGGTGGGTGTGATCTGGTATCTCATTGTGGTTTGGTTAGCATTCCCTAATGATTAATGATACTGAGCATATTTTTATGTGCTGGGCTATTTGAATATCTTTGGAGAAATGTTTCCCCAAGCCCTTTGCCTATTTTTTAATTGGGTTGATTTTTGTTATTGAATTATAGGAGTACTTTATATACTTGAATATTAACACCTTATCAGATATTATACATATTTTCTCCCATTCTGTGAGGTGACTTTTCACTCTGTTGACTGTATCCTTTGATCCACAAAAGTTTTTTTTTTTTAATTTTGATGATAAAGTCCTGAAATCCAATTTATCTAAGTTTTTTTTCTTTTGTTATATGTACTTCTGGGGTCATATCCAAGAAATCATTGCTAAGTCCAAAGTCATGAAGCTTTTCCCCTGGCTTTTCTCCTAAGAACTTTATAGTTGTTATCCTCTCATTGAGGCCCCTGACCCATTATGAGTTAATTTTCATATATGGTATACGATAAAGGTCTAATTTCACTTTTTTTCTGCATGTGGATATGCAATTTTCCCAACACCATTCCTTGAAAATACTTTCATTTCCTCATTGAATGGTTTGACACCCTTGTTGAAAATCATTTGATCTTATACCTGAGGGCTTATTTCTGGGTTCTCTATTGGTCTATATATCTGTCTTTATGCCAGTACCACACTGTTTTGATTTCTATAGCTTTGTAGTAAGTTTTGAAATCAGGACACGTGAGACTTTTAATTTTGTACTTCATTTTCAAGATTGTTTTGGCTCTTTAGTGTCACTTGAAATTCCATATGAAATTTAGGAATAGGATTTTCTCATTCTACAAAAACTGTTGGGATTTTGATAGGAATTTTACTGACTTTGAAGATCACTTTGGATAGTATTGACATCTTAATATTAATATTAAGTCTTCTAATCCATGAAAAAGACATGTCTTTCCATTTATATCTTTAATTTATTTCAGGAATGTTTTGTAGTTTTCAATGTAAATAGAATTTTAAAAAATTCCTTTTTGATTGCTCATTGTCAGTATAGAAATGCAACTGATCTTTGTGTGTTGCTTTTACATTCTGCAGTTTCACTGGATTCATTTATTGGTCTGCCAGTGTTTTGTTTTGTTTTGTTTTGTTTTTCATAGAATCTTTTGAGTTTTCCCCATATCAGATCATGTTATCTGTGAGCAAGTTTGTTCTTAGAGCTATGCACAAGTATACTTATGTATTGAAAATAATCACCAGCCTGTTTTAAAAGAAGTAAAAGGGCACAGACACCCCCTTGCTCCTGGTGGTAGATAATTCACCATCTCAGAGATCCCCCCCTATATTTATCCATAACAGGTCATTTTCAAACAATTTTACAGTTTAATTTACAGGTTCATTTCATTCATGGCTTGGATTTATGTGTTTGTTTTTCTAATAACAGCAGCAAAAAGACCACCACACACAAACGTATTTTAAGCCACTTTAAATACTGAGTGATCCTCCTTGGCTTTACTTTCCAGAGCCAGGGGCCATCAGGGCATGCGTCCCGCTCTGTGAGCTCACGGCCCCCACTTTGCTGACCCAGTTGGAATTATTTTTATTGACTCTGTCTGCTTTCTCCTCTCCCTCTTGGCAACGACGACGAACTTTGTGCAGCCGACAATGGCTTCTGTATTCACAGCTCCCCTCGGAGACAGGGGCTGTTACATCAAAGGTCTGCAGTGAGCTGCCCTTCCTATAATATTTCAATTTAGACACTGCCTCACTGCAGTGGCGTCACATCTCATTTACGCCGTGGCCTTTGTAGGAGACAGGGATCATTACAGAGCGAGCACTGAGAAAAAACATATTACAGGCCGGCCAGGTAGCGGAAGAGAAGGAGACGGATGAAACACAGAGGAGCAGCGAGAGGAAGGGAGGGTCTCCCTGGGAAATGGAAGGGCCTTAGGTGGACAGGACCCCCGGCCCTCCAGGTTGTCAGGCTGGAATCAAATGATGTTGCTGCTGATTCCTCTGGCTGTACCACGTTCCTCGAAGATGCTGTTTCTCTACTTTTCTCTGGTTGTTGCAGTAAAGGCAATTCCCCTGTGCTTCCAGGGCCGAGATTATCCTCTTTTATATAGATTTTCCCTTTTTTTTTTCTTATTTTTAGTCTTTTGTGCCCACACGGAATGGGTCTCAGCGTGTATTATGTGGACTACACTTTCCCAGGCCCTGCCTTTAAATTGCATTCACTGGTTTGGACAGACCATCCAGCAAGGAAATAGAAATAATCTTTTGTTTGTTTGTTTGATTTGCTCTCCAGCCTCTGCAATTCACAGTCTAATAATTTCATTTTAAAAGGAACAACTGTCAGGAAGGCTTGCTCTATTTACTATTAAAACGGGAAGAAGAAATATTGAATCTCAAGCAGAACAAGCCTCGTTCCTTTCTTCCTTTTTCTTCCTTTCTCTCTTTTATTCCCTCTTCTTCCCCTCCCCACCATCATTTCCCTAAATAATATATGCAGAAATGTCACCAGGGTGCAGCACAGCCCCTTTAGGAAAGGTCCAGATTCATGTTCTGCCGGACCCTGGGCTGGTTTGCCTTCAGATGTCGATAGCCATGTCCAGACACAGGAAGGTACTGCCGGGTGTCTGGGTGGATGCATTGATGGATGTGTGAGTTTATTTCTGTAAAACTGTCAGTGGTGAGGGTGGAAGAAGTCACGTGACCTCGCCCTTCCAGCCAAAGCACCACTGAAACTACCCAGGGACAAACCTGGTCTCACGCTACATCACATTTTTTAGCCCATTTGCTGATCACATTTCTCAACTTTCCAAATATTGCAGGCAATTCTCAGGCTCCCCAAGTGCTGTGGGTCACAGCACTAGTGGCTGCAGAGAGGGGCCATTCAGCCCTGTGCCCAGGAGCTGGGCTTTCTCACGGAGACAGGGCTGGAATTCACCCCATCCGTCTGCTGCTCTGAGCATGTGAAGGACTTGCCCAGCTGTCCACACATCAGGGTTCTCATGGGCACCAGGAAGGCCCTTCTCCCAGCCCACGATAAGTACTGATAAACACTGAGTTGTTTTTGGTTTTTTTAACCATATTTTTTAATGAAGTATAGTTGATTTACATTGTTATGTTAATTACTGTTGTGCAGCAATGATACTGTGATATATACACACACACACACACACACATATACACATATATTCTTTTTCATATTCTTTTCCATGATGGTTTATCACAGTATATCGAATATAGTTTCTTGTGCTATAGAGTAGGACCTTGCTGTTTATCCATTCTATATGTAATAGTTTGCATCTAATAACCCCAAACTCCCAATCCATCCCTCCCTCACCCCATCCCCCTTGGTCACCACAAATCTGTTCTCTATGTCTGTGAGTCTGTTTCTGTTTCACAGATAGGTTCATTTGTGTCATATTTTAGATTCCACATATAAGTGATATCATATGGTACATATATACAATGGAATACTACTCAGCCATAAAAAAAGAATGAAATAATGCCACTTGCAGCAACATGGATGCAACTGGAGATTATCATACTAACTGAAGTGAGTCAGAAAGAGAACGACAAATATCATATAATACTGAGTTGTTTTGAATCACTTGTCTCCTTTAAAGGATACCTTGTGAGCTCCATGTGGTTTGTTGTAGTTTGGATTGATGGAGCTGCTGGAGAAATCTAGAAATACACTTATTTATTCTGTAGCACATGCACGGTGGGCTCTGTCTACACCATCACATGTGTGATCCATCGCCTGCCTGCAGCCTGATCCCTTGCCCAACCCTCTGGCTGAAGGTTGACCCTGCCATGTTCCTGAGGAGGCCCAGATGTCAAGAGGTTTGCTTCAGCTACACCCCGTCATCCCAGCTCTCTCCCCCTCCATCTCCTGTGTCTTCAGCCCCCTTTCTCTGACAGTATTAGGAAAAACCCCATAGAAATTCAAGGCAGTCCCTGGGCTCACGAGCTAGCTCTTCCCTGTGTCTTGGGAGCCTGTGTGTCCCCAGCTGCCCTTCTCTGAGTCTCCTTCTCCCCCTCCTCCACCTGAGGCATCCTTCCCATCTCCCCCTCCATCCAACCTCCCTCCAGAGAGAAGGGACATAAACACTGTCCTCTAGAAAGAAGGGGATTTGGGCTTTTCTTGGAACTTTTAAGAGACTGGTGTGTTTGATGTGCAGAACACACATCAGGATATTTTATTTTAGGGAACCTGAAGTCTCTTTACCAAAAGCATCCCCTCTGTGTGTCTTGGCCTCTCTCTCTGGCCTGCGTCTTGGGTGGACTGTTGTAGGTGTGAGGCCCATGCTGCAGCCCTACAGGCAATCTTGTGTTAGTTTCACGTGGTTACTCAGGTGAAAACATTTCATTAAGCAGAATCACCAGTGGGCACAACGACTCTACGTGTTGTGGACATGACTTCTGGCCACACCAACCTTAGCAATCAGAGGTGGACATCAGGCCAGTGCATCAGACAATTCCTGCCAAAACAAATACTCCCATTCATTACTTGAAAGTTTTGATTTTTTTCTTGACCAGCGGTAGGTTATTATCTTCAAGTGTCTGTGTTCATGCCCCCCCTGAAAGCATGTACCTGATTCCATGGCCACTTTCTCTGCAATGGTGTGGTTCAAGGACAGAGGCCAGGCATCCACCCATGGGTTCTCACATGAATCCTCTTTGTGCGGACTCTTAAACCATTCTAGTTTTGTCATCCCTGTGTTGAGAAGGCAACTCTGCTCACCCTGCACAATCAGCGCTGTGGTCTTTGTCCTCAGAGTAAAACCTCAGGAGTGGATACATCCTCTCCTCACATGTAGTTTTGCCTGGCAAGTATCAGGAGGGGCCCCGCTGACATTCTTTGTCTTGACCGCTGTCCGTCTGGAAGCGCCAGCCTCACACCTGGAAACCATGCATGCTTCCATTCCACCTCCCACCAATGTGGGCACATTTTGGGTTGAGAAGGTGCCCCATGGATTGTGCTTCACCCAGGATGATGTTGGGCTGTGGTCTTGGATGCTCTGGCCCTGACGATGGCCCCAGAGCAAATCCCATTACTGAGAAGCCAGGTAGTGGTGGCCTCTTTTGATGAGCTCAGAATACAAGTTCAAGAAAAGAATCAGGCAACAGAGAGAACACTGACCTGGGGCTGGAGAGGCCTGGGTTCCAGGCTGATGACTGTTTTTAGTCATCATATCCTCACAAGTCACTTAATCTCTCTGAGTCTCACTTACTTGTTAATGGTAAAGGGTTGGGTGGAATTATCTTTCTCGTCCTCAGGAGATCAGAAATGTGTGGTTCTCACCTAAGCCTCTGGGTCAACACAGAGGTCCCACTGCCTCAAGCTCCACATCCTCATGTCCTGGTGGGGGGGGTGCTGGTCTCCTCGGGCTGCCTTAACAAAGGGTCACATACCACGGGGCCTAAACAACAGGCATTTATTGTCTCTCAGTCTGGAGGCGGGATGCCCTGGACCCAGGTGTGTACAGGGCCATGCTCCTTTTGAAAGCAGAGGGGTGGGATCTGCTCCAGGCCACTCTCCAAGCTTCTGGAAGGTCCTTGGCGGTGGCTGCGAAACTCCAGTCTCTACCGGGTCTTTTCCCTGTGTGTGTCTCTGTCCAAATGTCTCCTTTCATGACACCCGTCCTATTGGATGAGGGGTTCTGCTCCACTATGACCTCTCTTCACCGAGTTACATCTGCAATGACCCTATTTCCAAGCAAGGTGACATTCTGAGGTCCAGGGGGGCGGGGGGCGAGGACTTCACATATGACTTTCTTGGGAGGGCGGTGAGTCTGGCATGAGGATGCGTCAAGGCGAGGGGGACAGCGGGGGCAAATACACCCCTTTAGTAAGCACAGTGCTAGGCCCCACTTGGTGACCTGGGTGTGGCCAGTGATAAAGAGCTCAGGTGCAGGTCAGGGGCTCTGCGGAACTGGAGTCACCTCTGCCTTTGTCACCCGTGCCAGTCTGGGAGGGTGACACCACCCGTTCCCCCACTGCTGCTCTGGCCAGAGCCCATCAGAGGAGAGAAGGCAGCCGGGGTCAAGGACGGGGTCGGGCCGGAAGCAAGAGAAGACAAGAGAGGACTGAGATGCATGCTCACTGGCTGAGGTCGCCACCCCCTCTGGAGCGCAGAACCCCCTGGCTGCCCGCTGTTGGAAACTTGAGCTGGAGTCTGGTGGAGCCTGGAGAGCGGGAAAGGTGTGCGGGGAGTGGGCTCCAGGCCTCAGTGAGAGAGAGTTCCCGGGAGCAGGGCCCCACCTCCAGGGCCCACATCCCAGGGCGCATCTGACCAGCATCCCAGGCCGGCCCTGCCCTGATGTCCTGGGAGGGACGTGAGGAGATGACCGAGGCTCCCTCTCAAGTCCCTACACTAAAGAGCAGCCCCAGTGGGGAGAAGCTACAAGAAGTTTTCATTTGCTTGTTCCTCAGATGAACAATTCGCTGCTACTCCAAACGCCACTCTCGCTGAATCCAAGCTGCCCACCCCTCCCCCTCCCCTCCCCTCCCCCTTCTACCCTTCTCCCTCCACCCCACCCCACTCCTCCCCTCAGCCCCCCTCCTCCCCCACCCCCCCACCCTGAGAAACGCACTGCTTTTCTGTCTCCATGAGGGCCATCCTGCAGGGCCTGCTCCTATCTCAGCTGTTTTAACAGTGAACCATAGAGCTGAGCAGCCACAGAAAAGTTAAAGATCTTCTAGAAGTTCGAAAACGTCGGGTACTTCCCCACATGGGTGACTTGAATGACTTAGTGACACTTAGCCACGTTCTTTGTGCAGAAGTGGCCCAGTGTGAAATCCCCGCTGGTTTTCAGGGCCCATCAGGGACATAGGAGAGAAAGGAGGTGACGTGTGGGCCCTATTGCCTCCAAGTGGGAGGACGGAGGTTTTGTTGTTTGCTTTTTTTGGAAAAAAGGCATCCCTTTGAGAATGTCCTCCATCTGTTACTGGGATATCCCCGAGGGTCTGTCACATCCACCTTGTGTCCTCGGGAGACCCCAAGGACAGGAGCACAGCTGGTGCCCTGGGGAGGGCGATGGGGGCACGCAGGGGAGGGGTCCCCGACATACCCTCCCCAGGAGACATGCATTCAGCCCGTCATGTGCTCGGCAGGGCTGCTCCGCGTCAGGGGTCCCAGGGCATCTGTTTCCCCACCGAGTGCCTTTCCCCCAACGTCCGGAAGCCTCCTGGATGATAGGGTCTCGGGGCGGGTTACAGAGGGAGCATGTGGATTGCACGTGCCCTTGGCCTTCAGCCTGGCGGCCCTGAAAGGCCTAATGACATGTTAAGACTTTATTTATTCAACAAATACTGATTAAGGACCTGCTGCAGGTAAGCCATTCTTACCCTGGATACACAGTGGACAAAATAGGAGAAAAGCCTCCTCGCACTGGAGTGGAAACAGGTGTGTGGGGCAGATAATCAATAACTAACTAAACTATGCCTCCCTGTGTCTGATCAACGCAGGGCCATGGTTTAGGGATGGGGACGGGGGTGCTGCCGCTTTTAACTAGGACTGCGAGAAGGCCTGGCTGCAAGAGACCAGAAGACAGGGAGGGAGAGAGAGTAGGAACGTTCCAGATGGGGGAAAGAGCGGGGTCAGGGCCCCAGGGAGGCCAGCGTGTTTGAAGCCAGTGGGGTGAGTGAGGTGACTGAGAACACCCAGGTAGGGAGCGTGGGCGAGGCCGGGGCCTATGGGCACATCAGGACCATGGTTCTTCTCTGGGTGCCCCAGGGGACACTGAGGGTTTGGGGGGAAGGGCAGATCTGAGGTCCATCTGCAGTGGATTCAGGCCTGAGAATGGACAACAAGGACAAGGACAGACCCAGCTGGGGAGAGAGAGCCACAGTCCAGGGTGTGGGTAGGGCTGGGTGGGAGCAGAGAAGAGGGCAGAGGAGTCCAGTGGCCCTGTTAGGATGGCTCCAATGACCCAGCCCTACCCGCACCCTGGACCGTGGCTCTCTCTCCCCAGCTGGGTCTGTCCTTGTCCTTGCTGTCCATTCTCCGGCCTGAATCCACTGCAGATGGACCTCAGATCTGCCATGTGGGACCCTCAGAGTAGCTCCACTCTGAGCAACTTCACCATGAATATTTGGGGCCTGACTCCTGGGAAATGACGTCCTTCCAGGACACCGCATCTCTTGCTTCCAGTTGCGTCCTGTAAGAGAGGTCAAAGTGATAGCTTTACAAAATGGATTTATCATACAGTAGAAAACACTTTGTAAGTGAAAACAGATAAAGGATGTTGAAAATGCTGGAATCTTAGAATGTGTTCTGTGTTCATACAGGCTATGTGAAAGCATCATTTGAATATTTTAAAGCCTTTTTTTTTCTTTTTGTTAAAAACACACTGTCTTCAAGAATGCAGACCCCATGAATCACCTTTTTAAAAGGGGGGGGGGGCGGTTTAAAGTTCCCATGTAGCCTACGTCATGAATAAGTTGCTACTGAAACATCCTGTGCTCTTGATAAATTTCTAAGACCTTGGCAATTGTCTTTAGCATGAGAATCATACACAAATCCCACACATGAACTGTTTAGACTTCCATTTTTAATTATTCATGAAATGTGCAGAAACATGGTCCAATGCACATTTGAGCAAAATTCGCTAATGCCCGTGAACAAATCATAATCACCTCACCAGGGGGTCGGGGTGCAAGCTCCCCTTGAATCCGTGCCTTATTAGAACCTGCTGCTGCCACACTGACAGCCAGCCCATGGTGACGGGTCCCCAGCTCCCAGAACTGGGGGCCTCAGTTGTGACGTCTCTACTCTCTCAACCCAAAGGGAGCTGCATTCAGCAGGTTTCTCAGATTCAAGGTTGATGTATCTGTGCTGAAGATACAGCACGGCAGAGGGGCATGTTTCAGCTTTGGTACCTGGAGGAAACTTAGTTTCTGGTATGACATCATACATGACGTGGCTTCCCTGTGGGTCCATCTGTGCAGAAGCAGGGGTAACTGCCAGGAGACTCCAACTCTTATGGGATGGAATGAAGGGAGATTACTAACACTGATGGTCTGAAATTAAAAGGAAAAATATCAGGAAGCCAAGATGGACATAAATATGAACAGGTCACCCACATAAGAGGAAAATGTTCAAACTTATTAACTAGCAAAGAGATGTGAGTTACAATGGCACACATCCAATTGCCTTTGGAAGATATTTATTAGCACTAATTATTGTCAGGCATTCTTCCAGACTCTGAGGATACAGAGATCTATGAGATAAGGGTCTGTTCTCCAAGGATCCTACTCCAGTTGAGAGGGATGGACAAACAAACACACAAGACCCCAGGGAATGATGAGTGACGGAGATAAAGCAGAGAGAGGTGTCTGGAGAGGTGGTCTTGGGTAGCAGGCTGGAGTTTAGCAGGGACCAGACCAAAATCAGCTAAGGGAGTGTCTAGGCAGAGGGAGTGCAGGTGGTCTTGGCAGGGTCTTCTGCAAATCCAAAGACAGGGGGAGGTGGTATTGTCGTAGCAGAGTGAGGTGGGGATGATAAGGTGGGGGAGAGTAACAGGTGATAAGACCAGAGAGGAAGCGGGGCCAGGTCTCCACAATCAGGGAGATGGGAAGTCCCGCCAATGGGATTCCACGTTGTAGTTGCAATATGGATATATTTTAAATTAGAAATGACAGAATTTTTTTCTTGAGTTACACATTGAGTGAAAGAGAGAGAGAGAGAGAGAGAGAGAGAGAGAGAGAGAGAGAGAGAGAGGAAGGATCTAATTATGACTCTAAGATCTTAGTTAAAACAAATTGAAGAATGTAGTTGTAATTTACCAGGATGGGGAAAACTATGGGAGAAGAATGTTTGGGGATAAAGATTGAGTTCCTTTTAAAACATGAAGATTGAGATGCTTCTTGAACATATAAGTGGAAATATTGAGAATGTAGCTGGATACAGGACTGTAGTTCAGGAGAGAGGTCTGTATTGGAGGGATAATTTGTGAATCATCTGTGTATAGGTGGAATTTTGAAATGACAGTTGAGTGTTATCCTCTAAGTAGTGCAAGTAAAAGAAACACTCAGTGAGGTAGAAGAACTAGGAGTAACTTTTTAAGAGCCAGTGAAGGAGATTTTATTTTTTTTTTGAAAGAGCCGTTGATCACGTGTCAACTATTATTAACAGCTCAGATAAGCTGAGATCAGAGAATAGCCCACTGGTTTATGTTCTGGGCTGAATTGTGTTCCCCCCAAATTGATATGTTGAAGTTAAACCACTGGTATCTCAGAATATGACTGTATTTGGAGATAAGGCATTTAGAAAGGTAATTAAGGTAAAATGAGGTCACATAGGTGGGGCCCTAATCCAGTATGACTGGTGTCCTTATAAGAATAGGAGATTAGGACACAGACACAGGGAGAAGATGGCCATCTACATGCCAAGGGGAGAGGCCTCAGAAGAAACCAGTCCTCCTGACATCTTGAACTTCCAGCCTCCAGAATTGTGAGAAAATAAATTACTGTTGTTTAGGCCACCAAGTCTGTGTCACTTTATCACAGCAGCTCTGACAAAGGAATACTCACTTGTCATATGAGGTGACTTGGCACAATGTTTGTGGCAGACTTTGCTGGTTAACAGACCAATATTGATTCCTCCTGTCTCTACTGAACTGATCACATTTGGGTGACCATGTACCTGACTCTGAAGGATGGTCCGTGATGGTCCTTTCCTCTTTGCCAGTGATTTAGTCCAGGGACCAAGTTCTGTTAAGAGATGTAAGAGGACATATGCTAGGGCTTCTGGAAAAGGGCCTCCCCCTCGACAATGGAGAGATGCATGAGTAGATGGTCCTGATGCTTCCCCCTCCTTGCTTCCTCTTCCGGGTTCTGACAGCCAAGGACTGAAACTAGAAATTAACAACGAAAAGTGCCTCCATCCCGACCCATTCAGAGTCAAACAACCCACATCCAGTTCACAAGTTAAAGAAATCACAGTGGAGTTATGACCATACATGTAAAAATATAAATATTGTAAAAGGACAGCAAATCAAATTTAACACAAAAAGGCAGAAAAATAAAAAGCAACACTCTTTAGGGGAAGAGAACATAATTCAGAAGCCCTACAATAAATCATACACTAACTCCAGCACATGTTAAAAAATTATATATATAATCAAAAAGCAAGAAAAAATGGCAAAGAACCAAGAGATAAAATATTCAATAGAAGCAAATAAGAGATAAATCAAATATTGTCATTAGTGGTAAAGACTTCAAAATAAGTATGACTAATTGGACAAATGGACAAACAACACTGAGCAAATTATAATCGATAAGCATTCTATAAATACAAACTGCAATATATATATATATATTTTTTTAAAAAAGTATATTGAGTTAATTTTAAAATTAAAGCAGAAGATAGAATTTATAAACTTGAAAATAATCCAGAATATAGTATTTGGGATCGATTTTAAAGATAAGAAAGAATGGAAACAGCAGAACAGAGCATGAGAGAAATATGAGTGAAGATATGAATGAGAGAATGAAACAGAAGCAATATTGAAAAGTAATTACCCAGAACTTTCCAAATGATAAGACATCAACTCACAAACAACTAATGAGCTTACAACTCAGCAAATTCAAAGCACAATGCAGAGATAACTGCAATTAATCACATCATTGTCTGATTGTTTAAAACCAAAGATAAAGGGGAATATTAAAAGCACCAGGGGTGGGGTGGGCATCCATTAACTTCAGGGGAAGAGGAGGGATGACCACCTGAAGCTCTGAAATTCTATCCTCAGTAAAAATATTGCTCCAACATTACAGGAAAATAAAGATTTTTTTCAACAAAGGCTGAGAGTATTTGTTTCCATCAGATTTCACACTATTGAAAATGTGAAAGGGCCTTGTTCAGGAGCAAAGACAAGGATTCCAGAAGAAAGCAGAGAACTGGGGAAAAAGAAAGGTAATTGAAAAAGAAAAATGTATCAATAAGTTTATAATATATTGTCTTTAAGACAAAAATAATAACAGTGAGGGGCTTATAACCTGTATAGAAATAAAACATATGACAATATGTGAAAGAAGAATTGGTGTAAAATCAAGTTAAATTGCTCTTAGAGGTTTCATTGTTTGGGATGTAGAAAAGTGCCAACTTAAAAAAGTTAGTGATAGGTAAGGATCCATGTTTTTTTAATTTTTGAGATGACTACAAAGTGATAATAAACATAAAATAAAAAGTCTACTGGAGCAGATAAAATGAAATAATATATTGAATTAATTAAAACAAAGAAGTTTAATGGTGTATATAAAAGTAATATGTAATTAACAAGTAGCATTTATATTTGCATGGTTTGGCATGTGAAAATCTATCAATCTAGTTCACCCAGATTAATATATTAAAAGAGAACAAATAAAACATGTTATCTCATTAGAGAGAGAAAAAAATATAAAATTCAACACTCATTCAAGAAAAATTCTTAGAGAACTAGGAAGACATCTTTATTACGATAAAGCTATCCGCTAAAGGCTGCATACTCCTTAGCAATGGGAGATTAGAAACATTTTTATTAAATCAGGAAGAAATCAAGGTTGCCTCTCATCACTCTCTTCTATTTAACATTGTTTTTACAATCCCCAATTCAAAGACATTATATATTTAAAAAAGAAGTATGATGAATAGGCATTGGTAAGGCTGAGACACTATTTTCCTTGTTTCTAGAAGACATGATTATCTATACTGAAAATCCCACAAAATCAACTAACTCTTGCTCACTATAAACTATTCATCAGGATTTCAGGATAGAAAACAATATAATACCAATAACAAGAAAAACAGCCATATTCACTTCCTCCAAACTCACCATACACACGAAGGTAAAGATACAACTTGTACAACAGCTACAAAAATTCTAAGAATAAATCTATGAAAATAGGACTAGGAAATTTATGGGAGAAATTATTTAAAAAAAAATATTGAAGTCTTTTTAAATATAACAACTTAGAAGTACCCTCACCTCACGTGTGTGAGTTCTGTATGAAGAAAGTTGAAAGCTTTACTGGCAGGAAACATCATGATAAATGAGGAGGGGTCTTTGCTGTTTCTGATTTGGGGAGGGAGGGACTGGGTGGGAGTGTCCTCACACTGCCTGCCCCATGTGTCAGCTCCGCCTCTGTTCATTGTGAAACCCAGGCAAGTTGCCTAACCTCCTCTGCCTCAGCTTTCTCTTCTAGAAAATGCTGACAACAGCACTGATGCGATCAAAGTACAAGGATACATAAAGCACACTTGCTTTGTTTCTCACCACGCAAAAGAGCCCCAGAAATGTGAGCTGCCCTCTCCCACACTTGCCCAGACATAAGGTTGGTACCCAGCCCAGGTTTTCACCAAGACACAAAATGTTCTATACTTCAGCTGGAACATAACAACAAGAGTTGACAACAAAATGTTTAAAAATGAGGATGCAACTAGAGATCGTCATACTAAGTGAACTGAGTTGGAAAGAGAAAGACAAATACCACGTGATATCACTTATATGTGGAATCTAAAATATCACACAGATTAACTTATCTACGAAAGAGAAACAGACTCAAAGACATAGAGAACAGACTTGTGGTTGCCAAGGGGGAGGGGGAAGGGATGGATTGGAAGTTTGGGGTTAACAGAGGAAAACTATTATATAGAGAATTGATCAACAACAAGGACCTACTGCATAGCACAGGGAACTATATTCAATATCCTATGATAAACCATAATGGAAAAGAAATTTTTAAAAAAATGTAAAAAAATGAGAGTGACAAAAGGGGTCTAGTCACTCTCAATATGAGATGACGTTGTCCACTGACCAGTACTCGCCCCCAAGCCGACGGTCAGAAGAACAGAACAGGCTCCTTGAAGCTGACCCTACTCTGGTTCAGTACTTGTTCTGTGGCCATAAATGCAACTAACAGAATAAGGAGGGACACATTATTCAGAAAATAAATTCCCAAAATAAGTATTTGAAAAAAAATGACAGAAACTCAAATTATATCCTTTGAAAAATATTCTTCAAGTGGGTTAAGAAATTACTATACAGAATAAACGTTTTTTTCTTTATCTGATCTGAGGAATGAGACATTTCAAGCACATTTAGCAATGGAAGATCTCCATTGCAATGGAAGGTTATGATATTAAAAATATCCTAAATGGAGAAAAAAAATTATTTTTACAAATCTATTTTTTAAGTGAATTTGTAATCCATGTCTCAGATTATTATTCTTAAAGCATAATTTCTACTAAAAAATCAATGGAAAAAAAAGACAAACATGAAAATATAAGATTAGAAACAAAAATAATCCAAGTTAGGAAATGATTTTCCAACATTATCACATCCAGATAAAATGCAAGTTAAAGCTTTGCCTGGTCAGCCAGGTTTCAGCAGGCAATGCTGAGTCCTGTCCATGATGCCCTGGGCCACCTCTGTCTGAGTTTCAGCAGGATTTTCAATCTGGCACACATTTTCCATACAGCAGTTTGACAATGTGTAGTAAGAGCTTTTGCACGTCCACAATTTCAGCCCTGCAATTCCACTGGAGGAATGTCTCCTAAGAAAAGACTCAGGGATGCAGTCAGCAGTCTCAGCTGAGGTCATGGTCTCAGCCTTGTTTGTAAGAGTGAAAAATGCACCTATGCAAATGTCCGGGACAGAGAAATGTAAACATGGGAGAGTGTATTAGGGAAAGGTAGGTACCCATAACAACTGCAGTTTTCACGTGCTAGAGAGACATCTATGCATTACAAATATTAAGAAGAAGTGTTTCAAACATGAATCATGATTACTTCTGAGAGAGATTCTTCCACTTTACAAGATAGTATAATAATTTTATAATTGAATAAACATCATTACAATAGCTTAAATTAACTTTAAAAATACACATTGTGACCATTTAAAACCGTACCTGTGGGGAGGGAAGGAGAGAGACAGGCACCCAGTAAATGAAATTGAACAAGCATGGTCTCCCCAGGAAGTCGTCCCAGTAAGGGCACCCCTCCCCCCAGGAAGCCCCAGAAGGCAGATGTCCAGTGGTCTCCCAGAACGGCCCCACCTCTTCCCTGAGCCTCTTCTTAGGGTCTCCACCATAAGCTCAGGAGAAAGACAGGACTGCAGTCTTCCTTTGTCACCTTTTCAGAGGCTGAACCTTTGGGGCAGGGGACATCAGTTAAAGATCAGGGGCTTAGCAAGAGGCTGGGGATTGCCCTGCAGTTGGCTGACCTTGCCTGCTGCACCAAAGCCCCATGTCTATCTTTATTGATTAGCTTCTATTAATAACCCTGCAGGATTGGCAGGCATGTTGCAGGGCTGGCTGAGAGACTGTGGCCAGAGGTGTTAGGGAAACAGTCAACATCCCTGACTGAGGCCCTGAGTCATTACTAAAGAGCCCGTGGTGTGTTTTGTAACTTGGGGGCCTGGGCCACGGCTTACTTCAGCTGGATAATTATTGAACTGACCCTTGCAATATTCAAAGAACTATCACTTCCTTTCTAAGATCTGACTTTTGCCTGGCTCTCCTCGGAGCAGATTCCCAACCCTGGGAATGTCTTGTTGTGGAGTCTGTGTCCCAGGAGCCCCCTGCACACCAGAGGCAGGAAGGATGAGGCTGTGAATTAGAGAGTTGAATTAGGCTCCAGTCTTCTGCCTTCAGGTGAGGAGGACCTGCAGCCCCCATGGTCCTGGGAGCACGTGAAATCTCCGTGAGACAACAAAGTAAAGAAATATGCAGCGGCTAAATCAGGGCACTGCACTCAGCTAACCTAAGGGAATTGTCTGATATTCTGCAATGCAATGAAATGCGACTTTGGTAAATCTGTTAGAAACAACAATACACAAATGAAGCAGTAAAATTTCCAGGAACATCATGAGGTGGTCACATAGATGTATGGAAACAGAAAGGCATAGTAAACACATTTGCTCTGTAGAGATGCAAAGGGAAGGAGAGAGATGGGAAACATCCTTAAATGAAGGGATTTGAGGCCTTAAAGTAAGTGAGAGGGATGAATAGCTGTCTGTTTATGCCTCAAATAACAAAGCGTTAAAAATATTGATTTGCCTTTTTGTCTCAAATTTGTGTTGTTGTTGTTCTTTTACTCTTTGCTCGTAATAACTATTTCACAATGAACTACTGTCAAGACAGAAAACTCAGAAGGTCAAGATCTGAGCAGGTTGTCTGGGTTCTAAAACTGCATAAAGGTAACCTGGGAAGTTGTTAAAATGCAGGTTCTGAGGCCCTGGACCAGACTTACTAACTCAGGATCTGGATGCGGGATGTGAGAATCAGGATTTTTATCACAGTTCCTGGATAAGAAATACTGATAAGAACAGATCATATCACACTTAGGCAGATTTGGTTATGGTAAATGATAGTAATGTTAACTTTTTCAAAAGTTATGTAACCATTTACCTAATTTATTTAAAGACTATTTGAAAAAAATGGATAATTAAATAATACTGAAGTAAGCATCATGCCTCTCTGGGCTATTGGAAGGAATCCACTAGCATTGTATACATAGGTGATGTGCCTAGAATGGGGTCTGGTACCAAGTAAATGCTCAATAAATTAGCTTTAAGTGGAAAGCTCTGAGGTAATAGCAAGAATATAAACACTGGAATCAGACTTGTGTGCTTTACAATTCTTGCACAGGATAGTCAATCATTTTGCAACGCCATTATTATTATTATCACAATTATTGTTATTCTTCTTCTCCATTCCCACTGCTGCTACCCAATTTAAAGTCTTACCATCTCTCACATGGTCTCTCGTTGTGACCTTTCTTGATCTCACCTGCCTCCTGTTCCTCTCTAGGCTCTGGAGTTCTACACATGCTAAACTAGGGGGTTTGTGCAAAATGCTAAGGTAACCTAAACTCTCCCTATGGCATTTGTCATAATTCTCACTTGTGCTAACATTTCATCTTTGTGCACAGGATGAAGATTAATCATTGCAATAAAAAATAGGGATTTATCTACCTTTTCAAATATTCACGTATCAGACCTTCAGCTTCAGACAGTTGTCCTCTGACAGTACAGTCTTCCAGCTGCAAGTTTGGATCAAATAACATTGACTTCCAAAAGAAATGCCCCTTTTTCTCCAAGACCTCCCCACATCAAGGTCTTCCTCAGCTTGACTTTCCTCTGAAGCTGTCCCAGGATCAAACCATCCTTGCTTTCTCCCTTTATTGGCCATTAATCTGTAATACATCTGCATGACAGACATTTTATTTTTTAAGTGAACTACCCTTTCTTATATTGCTCTCCTTATTCCTTTTACATCTGTTCCCCATCTATGATAGGGCCTGTCTCCTTTTTTCACATTTTCTATGTCATCTCTACTAGAACTTGACACACAGTAGCTGCTTAATATATAATATAATGTTGCCAAGAATTCAGTTTGTTCCTGGCACTAAGACTCAAATCAACCTCATGAGTTGGGTGCTATTATTATTCCCATTTATAGATGAGGAAACTGAGGCAAATAAAACTTAAGTAGCTTGCCTAAAGTCTCAAAGCAATAAAGAGTGAAACTGGGGTTCCAAACCGGGAGTTTGACTACCCAGTATTTAATCTCCTTCTGTTCATCAAATTATCAATCATCTTGAGTTGGTCTGTGGCAAATCCTCTTCTTGCTGTGAGAAGAGCCCACAAGGGGCCCAGCCCCAGGAGAGCATGAGCTTGGAGGTCCCCCATAATACTGACTGGACAGGGACCTGCTCCCTTGTAACTCTCAGCATATCTCCCATGCCTAGCCAATTAGTACTGAAGCAGAATGAAGCACCAGGACAAAATGTGGGACCTGGGTCCCATTTGCACAGTTTGCCTGTGTAGGAAGAAATGGCATCCAATGTCCCATCATCACCTGAGAAACTACTGGAAGTCACAGAATCATCCTATGAATAACATTCAAAGGCCTTGGGTCCCACAGGCAAACAGGCCCAGCAAGATGAACCAACCCTGTTGTCTTGCCCTCATGGGCTCTGGGTTAGAGATGCCTGGAGGTATCCTTGGCAATCAAATCAAACTGCTCCTGCACTGTACACTTTCCTGTTGAGAACTTGGAGCTTGAGCCAGGTTCCTCTCCCCTCCCCAAAAGGACTCTGAGGGAATGAGGAACTAAGTTTCCAAATGTCCTGCTCATTAAGATACTTGAACATTTCCTGCGGACAGATAGGGAATCCCTGAGCTGGCCTGAAACCCTAGACCCAGGGGCCATGTAGAGTTGCACGGTGTTTAGGGGACAAAGGGCAGATTATGTTTCAATTAGATACTAAAGTCTCAATAAAACTCACAAGAAAGCTAAATCATCATCACAAACAAAATGAAAGTAGCCTGGGTTCATATTGTAGCCACACGGATATGTCATCATTAAAAAACAATCCATAAGCTTCTGACATTTTTGATGCACTCCTTGCTGTAGAGATACTTAGATGTGCTTCAGTACTCATTCCTGTTGACCAGTTTGTTTAGACTTTAAGCTGCAGCCCCATGTGAAATCCTCCAGATGCTTGCGTTTGTCTGTCGGTTGGAGGTGGCTTGCCTCCAAATGCCTCTGACCTCTTCTGCAGTCGGACCTCAAGTCTATTTTGTAGCTTTTTCCTCAGCTGAACCCCTTACCAACCCTCTGGTTCAGCCACATTGAATGAGGCCACCAGCAGTTGGTGTATTGGCATGACAGGCTCTAACCCTGCCTGGAAAGCATGCATCCCAATCTGTGTCCCTAAAAACACTCCAAGGCTCAACTCAAACGCCACCATCTTTAAAAAGCCTTACTCCTTCCTGGCTCCCAAGGGAGTGTGTCCTTTCTCTGAATGTCCACCACTCTCAGGTCAAGAGGAAGTTGGTGTGGTGAGGAGGAAGGACTCTGGAGCCAGGCAGCTTGACTCTCAGCCCGGTTCTGCCACTTCCTGCCTGGTGTGATCCTGGACACACCACCTCACCTCAGCTTCCCCGACGTGAAACAGAGCATCATAATGCCATCTCACAATGTTATAAAGCATATATAAAACATATATATAGCTCCTAGATCAGATTGTTTGTTACTGTTATGAGGCTCTTTTCCTGTCTTCCTCCTGCACACGTGCCCGCACTCCCATAACTCTCCAGAGGTCTAAAGTTTCAAGAAGCCTCTTACCCACATGTCACCTTGATACCTAGTGTGATGTCTTGAATATTATAGTCAGTGAATATGTAGAAATATGCATGATTTCTATGAGAATACAATCTTTCTACAAGAAGTAACCTGGTCTAGATTTAGATAGATAATATCTGAATGAACTTGACCTCCACAACAATGACCTAGATTGTTCCTAGCACCTCATACCCCACCAAGCAAAAGCCTCTTTGTTTACAATATTTTGTTATTTTGTTCTCTGCACATCAGTCAGGAATGTTTGAGCCCAGAGTGAACACAAAAATGTGCATGGTGAAATGTATAGGTATAGAATTGAGCTCGGTTTATCCTTCTAAGCACTGCATTTGTTTCCATAATTTAGGTAAACGCTATGGTTAATAGTTAACTAGGCTAGCTTCAACAAGGATCACAAAATTCACCTACCTTTACAATACAAATTGTACTAATTGTGTTTTTTTTTTTCTATTTACTACTCCTATTTTAAAACAAAGCACGGTCTATTTGGGCTTTGCCTCTCAATTTTTCTTGATCTTCACTAGGTGATAAATGCACCGTAGTAACAACATTAAAAAAAAAAAAAAAAAAAACCTATTCTATTCAGGGAGATGCAGGATGCTCTGTAGATGGGTGGATTGCATCTCTTTTACATTTTCAGAAATAAACCCAGAAAATCTTAATTGCTATGATAATCTAGTCAGCATTTATTTTAAAGACATAGCATAATAAAAAATGTTAATCAGAAAATAAACAAGTATATAAAAGAACTGTAATAACCTTTTCCACTAAGGAGATAATTCCATTTTCTACTTTCACAATTTTGATGTTTTTCTTAACAGTATGTGATTAAAAATATTTATATGTTCAGATGTCTGATTATAAGTTTCTGGATAATTTAAACACAGATTGTTAGAACTACTACTTTCCAATAGAAGGGTAAAAACACACAAACACTATCTGAGAACATAAAAACGATGATCTATATTCTTACGTTATTTCTAAACTATTTGGCAAGATTAGAAATCATCATTATTTCTGATAGTACAGAATCTGTTTTTGAGTTCATAATTATTATTTACCAAAAGCAATTCAGAGTGGGTAAACACAATGAAAAAATACACAGTAATTAATTTTCCCAAGCAACATTCTGGATAGAACCAGGTCAGGCAAAATGCCAGATAACAGAGAACCTTCAATAACCTACAGCACAAATGTATTTGAAACACAAAAGCGGTTCACGCTCTCTATTCAAACGGCTGTCAGTGGTGCTGGCACCTGGGCTGTAAACACCCAGGGTCAGTTACTCTTACCCAGAATTAACTCAGATGGGAAACTAGCTGCCTGGCCAATTCCCTCTAATTGAATGTTGTTTAATCACATCGTTTCCCGGACCAGAATTCTTAAACTTACTATTTTTTTTCTTTCTGTTCCTAACTTGTTTGCCCTCACTAATTAAAGAAATGTGCCGTGTTTGAAAACAAACAAAAAATAATTGGATATGCTGGTAGGAAAATTGCCCGAGAGATCATGCCAAAAACGTGTGGGTGATTCAGAACAAGCAGTTCCCCTCCTTTTTTGGTTTCAATAGCTATTTTAAGTTGCCGGCTGAATAGGCACAACTTGGCAGAGCAGCTAAGAATAGACGTCCACCCGTCCCTCTGAAATGCAGGGGAGGCTGGCTCGGAACCTCCCGATTCCTCTGGGCTTCTGCAGAGATGGATCTAAGGAGAGCGCTGTCACTTAAGACCCAACTTTCATTCCACGCTGTCTGCAGTTAGCAGCGGAGAAAGTTTAATTCTGAACTGTGAAAAGATTCAATAAGTCACCACAAATCACCCCGGCTGAAGCCCAAACTGAGTAATTTACACAGCACTTTGTGATCTTCAAACAGTTTGCAGTGGGCAATTATTCATGCCCGACATGGGGCCGCTGGGTCCAAGCTCCCTGTTTGTTCTAAGGCCGAGGAGAGGTGTTTGAAAACCGCAAGGGACGACCAGGGGCCCAGAGATCACGGCTAATGTGACACCCCCAGGCCTAATCTTCTTAGAGCCCTGGGATAAAATAAGTATCCATTACAAAATCGCCCTTCATCCTGCCCCCTTCTGAGCCCGGCCACTCTGATAGTCAGCTCGGAGACAATTGTGCGATTCTAGACTTAATCAGGTATTAGGCGCTGAGGCAGGAGGAGAGGGGCTAATCTCCATATTTAGTCCATCTGTACTGGTGGACCTGACTTGCCTGGCCCCGATAGATCAAAAGGAATTGGCAAAAATCAGATTAAGGCTGGAGAAAGGGGGGAGTTTCGAGCCGTGGAACAGGCACATTTTTTCTCCCTGCCTTGGATGTGTGTACATTTATTAAGACCGTGTGGTTAATCCCACGAGCTTTCAATGCATTGTGCTTGCCTTTTCTTCTCCTGTGCCTTCTTTCAATCAAAAAAAAAAAAAAGGCCATTAAAGTGAAATATTGTATTAATTATCAAAATATGAGCCCTGCACATCGAGGGCTGGTGGAGTTGCCCGGTTTAGAGAAGTCCAGCGATATGGGTGTGCAATACAGCCTGTGGGCTCGCTCGCCCGCCCGGAAAGGGACACAGGCCTGGCATTTTCTGGGACCGAGACACACGGCGGAGCAGTGTGAAGTCAGCGGAAGAGAAGATGCTAATTATTAACACAGGCTGCCACGGAGCCGGGCTGGCGGTGGGGCAGGTGTAAGCGCAGCTCTGCGACATCTGATCTCCTGGCGTCACCACCTTGCTGCAGATCTCTGAGACGGAGCCCGGGAAACATATGGGATTCACCAATTAAACTGGCTCCTGTTTCCTCCTTTAAAACGTGCTGCCACGTTAGACACAGTCGGTTATTTTCTTCCCCGCTCCTCCGTGTGGTTTTGTCTGCAATACCATCTTGCCTCTGTGGTCCCCGCCGCTGCCTCTACCCACACGGGTGCTTCCAACCCAGGTCGCGTGGACAGATGGATAAGGAGGGTGAAGGATTCACACTCTCGCCGCTGTTGGCTGTCACCCGCTGTTTGTAAACAGTGACATGTGGCCACCAGCCGTGTCCTTCAAGCGCCGATAAGTTAAACGTGCAGGCGGGCAACCTTGAGCTGGACCCCATCTCATGATGGACACGGCGCACAGCTCGGCCTGTCCCAGGCGGGGATGGAGAGAACTTGCTGCGAGAAAGGAAACGTGGTCAAAGGAGCGCGGGCTCCTCTCCTGGAAGCCTGACAAAGTCCCTTCTTTTTCAGCAAGCCCCACGCAGTGCCAGAAGAGAGCCGCACGGCCGCTGGATTTTGGCGGTTGAGTCACCTCATTAGAGTGGATTAAGTCGTGATGCTGAGAAGGATAAAAGGTGAACAGCAGAGCGAGAGGACCGCAGCCGCGGCAGCGCCGAGTGTCATCTGTGGCCGACGTGTCACCGACTCTCACCCATGTGGTTCACACTTTCAATTTCCTTCTGCAGGAACCGGGTGGTAATTGCAGAGGCTGGTGCTGGAGCCGCGCGTCGGGGGCCTCCCATCCTTCGTCACCTCCTCTTGATGCTCGAATCCAGATAGGTTCAAAGGCAATGGTCCAGGGCCTGCGGATTCCCCCCGGGACCTGGGGAGGAGGTGATGCCATTCAAAAATGAACAAATAAGAAACGCACCACGTTTGCAGGATGGCAATTAAATTAGCCACCACTGTCTGAGCCTGGCTCACTCTCCAGCTTGTGGCAGTGAGTCGCACTGGCGAATCCCTGCCTTTGATTCTGCCTCACAAGACTTAAAAACACAACACAAGGACAAACTCAGGTGTCCCCTGGCGTCCTGCCTCTGCCGCACGTGTGTTTCTGCAGGTGCGTCTTTATCAACTGGGGCCGCGTCTGCGTTCCTCCCAGACGCGGTGCCATGTTGCAGTTTCCCCGTCAATCTGGCTGTGCCTTTCTTCTGCTCAAATTATAGGAAATAAAGAAAACCAACTCCAGATGTAAGTGATTTTATGAGCAAGGGGTTAAGGAGTTCAAGAGGATTTTAGATTGTTGGGAAGACAGAATTGCATGGGGCGAAGCCAATCCGTGGTCAGGAAGGAAGGAAAGGACAGGAACAAAGCAGATCAGATAAACACTTGGAATAAAAATACGGAATTGTCAGACAGCTCTCCTGACTCTCCCATATTTCCCTATCTCCAGCTGTCAAGGGGATCTTTTTTTTAAAGTGGAGGGGGGCTGGGGAGGGGGCTTGCATTTCTTGGGAAGATTAGTGAGAAAAAACTCTAAGAGCTCTGAGCTGCACACACGAGGGTTGGTACGTAATTGTGACTTCTCATCTTTTGGGGCTTCAGGACAGGCAGAGGGTCACCCTCACGGCACCTGATTTCATGATGCTGCTTCTGAGTCACCAAGTCTGGCCAATGCAGGAGAGACGCAGGGCAGAGCCCGCAAAGATGGCATCGCTAGCATTGGGAGAATGTTCCTGAAAGGTGGAGTCTTTGCTCATCAACACACCCGGGCATTTTTGTAAAAAATAAATGAGATTTTGATGTGGATTGAATAAATACACTGTATTGTTAGTAATTTGACATCCACAGCGTAAATAGAGAATTTCTACTTAGACCAGGCACCCTTTTTAATCCTCAGCACAGGTTAGCACAGAGAGCTGGCTTCCTTATATTGTGTGTGTGTATGTGTGTGTGTGTGTGTGTGTGTGTGTGTGTGTGTGTGTGGAAGGCTGCCATCCATCCTACCCCAGGGACAGCGAGCCTTTCAGTGACGATTCTGGAATGCACAGCCTCCAACCTAAGGAAATGCTGCATGCATCCAGACCCTTGTGCGGGCCAGTCAGATGCTCATCCAGGGCCTCACCGTCCTCTCTCTCTAAGCCGATTTCGAAGGCCCAGCCCAAGCCAGTGAACACAGTGTCCTGAGATGAAACCAGTCCCCAGGAGAGGGAGGCAACCCAGCATGCTCAGTCTAGGAAGGGACCTTGAGAACACAGAACGGAACACGTGAATGGCTGGCTGGAGGTGCCTGGCTTGCTGGTGGAGCCACTGTAACAGAAGCACCACTCCACCCCCGAGGCCCAGAGATGGGGGGACAAGAGACCCTGCTGTGCAACGGTTTACCTCTCGCACCCTTCTGGTATGGGAAGCAGGGGCCCAGCAGTTGGAATATCTTCTCTGATTAACTGCTAGACGGCCTCCAGCAAATGCAGACTCTTAGACATCAAACCAGCATCAGCTCAGAAGCAGAATTTCTTCCCTGTTTCCTGTGATGGACCCAAGTCCAGCTCTGGCCTCGCTTCCCGGTCTTTTTTTCCCCTCTTTAATCAAATTCCTTGGTGATGGATAACCAAGGAGACAATGGAGATGGAGCCCACCAGATTCCAACACCATTTCTGTTCCATCATCTTGATTATTAGGCTTGTCCTATACCTTAAACCCAAGGATTCTGCTAATGATACATCAGAGAGGCCTGAAGGAGACAGGGAACCCTGAACTGTCCATGTTTTGGAGGCCAAGCCCTTGCCTTCCACGAGTAGGGCCATTGAACTGGAGGACATTTGCCTCAGCAAGTCCAGGTCCCCTAGTTTGTGATGGCTCAGCTCAGCCCCACTGCAGGACACGGGAAACCAGGGGCCTGCACTGAGAGGGTGATGGGTCCCAGGGAGGTGACACTGGGTGATGTGGTGATGGGTCCCAGGGAGGTGGCATCCTGCTGTAACAACACCTGTGCCTTGAGTTCTACGGGGAAACTACACCCCGTGCCTTAGTCTGACCATAACATTGGAGGAGATATCTGGGTGCATACAAAAAAATGAAGTGCGAACATAGCGTTGGTCAACTATAAGCTTTATTTCTTAATATGATCAATTTAAAAAATTTAGTGATAATTCTCCAATAGATAAAAATGATATAATTAATGTGTGAATACATGAATTCTCATCTGTATAACCAAGGTAATGATATAAATCAAAGGATGATGTAATGTAACAATGTGAAATATACAGAAATGTGTAGAAAGACACACACGTTAATATAATAATGCTGTATATTTATTGAATAAGCTCATTATTCCTATTCAGGGGATCCAGGATACTTTAAGAGTTTTGTGTTTTCCGATCACCTTATTAGAAACAGATTAAGAAAATGATAGCAGTTATATTGGATGATTAATTACCACTGTCCCAAATTGTGCATTAGTTTGTGGCTGATCCTGGTCCAAGAGCTGTCCTCACCATCACTGTACTGCAGGTCTGTGGTGTCCAATACCACAGGCCCAGAGCCGTCCACACAAATAAAGCAAACGTGGACAGAATGGTTTTAGCATCTACTGTAGACCCATTGCTGTTCTTTCAGAGACAAGACATGGCAGGCCAATGTATTCCCACGTGAGACCAATCTGACTGCTGGAGCTGGTGGTGCTAAACCCTGGCTTTTCAGGCTGGAAGGTGTGGGAGCTGAAAGAGGGACCACATGGATCATGGGGTCAGTGGAGACTGCACCAAGGTCTGTGCCCCATGGACCTGCTGTGGGTACACAGGTAAGAATGTCCACCTGTGCTGATGCCTAGTAAGCAGGCAGCTCTCCAGAGTTGGGTCTTGTCTTGGCTGAGTAAATCCTCCACAGATGAAACACATTACTTAACCTGAATTATCTAAAAATTACATATGTTACTGTTCTTCCCACATGAAACCATGTTCATCTGATAAAAAAAGGGTGCCTTCATGGAAAGCCACCATCTCTGTCACCCAGGGCCTCAAGAAGTCATCCTTCAGAAAGCCTGGCTGGCTCACCCCACTCTGTCTCCCCGAGGTGGGGCTAACCCTGTCCTCTGAGCTCCCAATGTCTTTGGGCTCCGCCGTGTCTCCCACTGTCTTGTGCACATTTGGTTTGTCGTGTTGTCCAGTGGATGCTTGTGGAATGATGGTATGTGATCCATTCAGGGATTTGCTGAGGGATTGCTGGCCAGATATCCAAGTCATGGCAACATGGCGGTACTTAAAACCTCTCCGCTGATGGATCTTAAGACTGTGGATCTCTTTAGTTCTTGCTTGGGAGAAAATACACGTGTCGCTTAAAGCTCACCGATTTGTTACTCGCGTGTCAAATCTTTACAGTGAAGATCCTCAGTTAAGATGATCTGGTCCAGATCCGTACGTTAGTTCAGGCCCCTTTGCCCAGTGTCTCACGGAGCTGGGTGTCTCATGGTACTATGTGCATGTCACAGTACCCGTGTGTTTATTGGACTCACAGTAAATATGCATCTGGTTGTGGCTGCCTTGTCATGAAAAGTGCTTCTTTGCATGCAGGAAAGTTCTGCCAGTTCTGGAAACTCTGAGGAACTCCCTGGGATCGAACTCGAGTCATGAGTCTGTGTTTGTTTTGCTGGAATAGCAGCACTGATACCTGTTTAGTTCCTGATTCGATACATCTTTACACACTCCAGGGAGAGGACCAGTGGCCTTACCACGCATCCACCTTAAAATACGGCATCACCTTCATGTCATAAACCAGTGTATTTTCTGTGTTGTACTGCAGACTAAGGACGATACAAAGTCCAGCTTTCATGTCCATGAAGGCCAGGCCCGTGTTGGACAAGGCCGAGAGTGTGGACAGCCTGTCAGCACCAGAGGACGTTTTTGCGAGAAGGTCACAGACCTGAATGCATTAGTGAGGCGGGCGATGCACGGTGGCCCCAGCTTCCCCTCGGTCCCTGGCAGCGGCTGCACATTAGATGACACCCCCTTTCAGCTCTAAGTGCTGCCGCTGCCTGTTATCGGCCAGTCGCCAGCGGGCTCAGGGGAGCAGCGCTATCTCCTATGGCCATGAAAATTGATATTGAACATGGAAGGGAAAATCTCACAAGCTGATAGCAATTAGCTAAAAAGGATTTGCGACTCCATGATTCATCACTCCAGGGGACCAAAGTCATCTGCAGACGCTGTTTCCAGAGTCCCCGCGCGCAGCTCCGAGCTTTGCCTCTGTTTCCCTCCCACTGGGGTGTGACATTTTCAGCTTTCACAGCCCCTTTCCAGAACAGAGGCTGTCGCAGGTGGGGACTCTTCTGTCACAGATGCTTTCATGAGAAGGTGCTCAAAGCCAGGCTCAGATGCTTACTTCTATTTAGATATTCAAGTCGGAAAATGGAAATCCGTTTCCTTAAGAGTTTGCTGTGTTGTTTTTGTTTAGGAAAGTAATTTGTGACTCTGGGTCAGTAGGAAAATTTTACCTAAGTTAATCAGAATAATAGTGCTAAGGTACCAAAAGTGTCTCGAGATTATTTTCCAAAAAGAAATGCTTGACCCAGGTAGCCACCCCTTTATTCTTGATCGCCGAGTTGCACAGACCCCTGGCATGTGACCCCAGTGCCAGCCCAGTGGAGGCTGTGCTCCCTTCTGTGGGGCTTCCTGGCCGCCTGGCCCACCTGCAGCTCTGGCTATTTAATCTATGTATCTGGTGCCAAGCATTCCATTAGAATAATATCCCAGACTTTCTCTATTTCTTAAATGGACAGAAAATTTCTGTGCAATTTTGTCACAAATGATGCAGAAAATCATGCCCTGAGTGTTTCTCCATGTAGAACTGTGACAGACCTGAAGAGGAAAGTTAAACATAAATGCTTTTATGACCCCAGAGAAGGGAGAGAGCGCTGGAACTAGCATTATAGAGCAGAAATTATGAAGGAAAATGTTATTTAGACAATTTTCTTTACTATTTATATATGTGAAATAAATCATATATTTATATACTCTAATTTTAATGTCAATGTGCATATATGTGCATATACGTATATCTGAATACACACACACACATGCATCGAAATTAAAAGCTTCTTTATGACCAAAAAATACCATAAACAGACCAAAAAGAATGCCACATGTAACCTCATCATCAATTAGCGTGGTGAGATTCATACAGCAATGTCCTCTTTTTCCCTCCAGTGACAGGTGCCTAATATCACATCTGACCACAGGAAGGCTTGGCCGGGACTGGGGGGCTATCTGATGGCCATGCAGACCAGGGGGAGGGCCAGTGTGGGGAGCCCAGAGACAGCCCCTCCCTTTGGCCCCGCCTCAGCATCCTGTGGGGACCAGTCCCCCGTTGTATGGGCCAGGGAGGGTCGGCCATCCATCCATTTCCAGCTACAGCTTCTGGCTTCCTCCTGCTGGGCACAGAGCCACCCTTGCTCTACTAGGGTGCATTTTACCTTGAATGGTCCATGCAGTCAAGTGTGCTTTAGCAGTGATTTTGTGGCCAGCAGGAAATTGTCTGGACGTGTGTGGAAGATTAGGGACAGGAAGGAACCCACTTTGAGAAATGTAGGTGCCTCTGTGGGAGGGCGGGCTGGCAGCAAGGTGGAGGAAGCATAGCCAGGTCGACACAGTTGCTCCCCAGAGACCAGGAGACTCTTGGAGGTGGACTTTAGGTGGACGAGGTGCCCACGGGATGGACAGGACGTTGAGGGTCTCCAGAGGACCAGTTTCTGCAGCACCTGTGGCAAACCTAGAAATGGGTTAAAACTAGAAAGTAGGGGGGTAATGGTTGAATAACAGCATGGAGAGAGCTTCTCTTCTGGGGTTGGAGAGGAATTCTCGGTGTGCAGTAACATTGCATTCAACACACAGTGGGCTTCAGGATGATTCAGAGATACTTCATGTGCCTGTGATCTTAGAGCTCCAGCAGGTCTGTTAGTTATGTCATCAACTGCATTCAGATTATGTTAATGTGGTGATGTGTTCCTTAGTTGCAAAGCCATTGCACTGACCACATTTATAGGTCCTAGAAACCAGAGGATCATATGGGTAATGTCTGGAAGTTTCGGGATCTCTGAAATCCATCTCTTGCCAATTCTGAACCAATGATGGGTGATACCGGCATCCTTAGACCAGGCTTCCTCCTCCCCATTTCTTCCTCTAGCTCTTTCTTTCCCTCTTTCCCCAGAGGATGGGTCTCCTTATGTGATAGTCCCCATGCTTAACTTCCTGCTGATTATTTCAGAAACGATCCCTGCCCTGCGCCTGGGAATTCCAACCCCGAGAACTTGGAAGCGCCCTCTCAGCTCCCAGAAGGGAGCTTCCCCTTCTGGCTTTGGTCTTGTGAACATATTTCCTCTTTGGATGGATGTTGTGCTTGCTCAGGGCCCCCAGGTCTATTTGGACTTGGGAACCATCTCCTCCCCCATGCTTGGTATAAGCCTGTGAGCTCCCGAAAAATAGCCCTCTTATCTCATCCATGTGCTCCAATTAGAGGGCAAGTTGTCTCCTTGTGTCTCTGACTCTGAGATGGAGAAGTTCCACCCCCACAGCCCAGGGCCAGAGCAGGTCACAGGGCAGCCCTGCAGGAGAGCTGAGCCACGTACCGTGTGTCCTCTGTACCACGCTGGCTGTGTGATGCCAGCGCTGCTCTGTACAACATCTGCTTAGCAAGCCGTGGTCAAAACTGCTGATGGCTCTGATCCTGGCGGGAGATGTGAAAACAGGTAAACGGATCCCTCCCTGGGAACTGGATCTCATAACCTTGTGTCTCAGAAAGGTCAAATAAGATAGAGAAGAAATATGTAAATGCAGAGGAGTGCATTTGGGAGCAGGTTGGGGAGGGAGAGAGCTTGGCTCGCGGAGTGGGGACAGGAAATGTGAGCTGTGGGTGGGATGGCACTCTGGCTCTGCAACCGTTGTTCCCAGCCTGACAGCTTTGACCTTGAGAAGGCCAGTTCTCCACCCTCACCTCTCCAGTGCTCAGGCTAGGAACCTACAACTGCACTGGTGATTGGGGTGAGCCAGCATGGGCAGCAAGAGAGTTGGACCCATGCTGGGGAGACTCTGATGGGCGGGGTACATTCTGTTCCCCACTGGCTCACTTTTCCAGTGCCAGAGTGCATGTCCTTTGGGATGGAACTCAGAGCGCACCTCTGCTGGTCTCATATTTGCCACCATTACCCTGCTGCTTCCATCAGCATTTTATTTCTCTTTCTTGGGCACTTACCATTTCCTTCCCCTCCACATAAATGCCTCTGTTAATCCACTACCCCTAAGTATCTCAGGGAGGGGTGGACAGGTGTGGACGCTGTGGTGTGGCTCCAGGCCAGGGGTCTGGGTCTGTCTATACCCTCGATCCAACTCTGGCCCACGGGAGACCTGGAGCAGGTTCCCTCTGTGCTCAGTGTTCTCACCATGAACAGACCTCAGTACCATATCCCCCGGTCAGATGGTCTTATTTGAGTGACTTAACTATATTTGCAAAGTACTTAAAATAATGAAAATGATACACATGCACACACACACACGTTACTTGTTCCTGAGGACCCAGCCATGCCTTCTTCTTGTTCATGTACCCAGTGCCAAGCTTGGTGATATGAACAGGCTGCAGGGTCAACTGGATGAGTTGCACAAAGCAGTTCAGGGAGGCCCTCGGTAGCCGCCCAGTCTTTCGAGAAGGCTGTGTGCCTATGGGCTCTTGTGCCCCCTCCTTGAGCCTCTGGGTCCGCTGGCTCTTCAGGCTCTGTGGCCTCCAATCAGCGAGGCCTCAGCCCAACCTCGTGGCCTGGAGCTGCACGCGCCCCAGGCCACTCGGGGGCGTTCACTTCCCAAGGACAGGCTTTTGGTCAATGGAGACAGGCTGGATGAACATGTCCTCCCTCTGACCCCCCTCCTGTGGCCCCTCTGAGTCCAGGGCACAGGGATCCTAACAGGAAGGTCCCAAGGGATAGGCAGCCACTCCACGAGGCATCGGCCTTCGGCCCTGTACAGGAGCTCTCCGCCTGGACCCTGCTCCCTGGGGAACCAGGGCTCCCACCTGCCTCACAGGCTCTTCTGAGGCCAAAAAAGCACAAAGCAGATGCTTCAGTGTGCTCTCGCTTCTTGAAAGTGACTAACGTACGCCATACACATCAAGGAAGCCATAGGTCCAGAGGTGTCCCTTGCATAGACCAGGGCCTACTGGACAAACTTAGCCCTCAGGGAGGAAGTTTGCACCCTCAGGGTCCAGCTCCAGTGGTGCGGGCCCTCCAGGAGAAGCCCCAGGGCCCACATGAGCACTTCATTATGGGTTATGGTTGGCGTGGCTGGTGGACCCTCACCCCTCGTCATTTTTTCTGGTGCCATCTTGGTTTTGATTCAAAGGATGATCATAGATTTTATGTTTCCTGGAACTGAGGTAACAAAGTACCACAAACTAAGTGGCCCAAAGCAAGGAACATTTACTTATTCTCTCTCAGTCCTGGAGGCTAGAAGGTGTCGACAGGGCCACATTCATCCAGAAGCTCTGGAGAAAGTCTTCCTCCCCTTGCCCAGCTTCTGGAAAATCAGGTGTCCCTTGGCTTGTGGCCGTGTCACTCCAGCCTCTGACTCCATCTTTACATGTCTCCTCAGTTTCTATCTGTGTATTTTCCTCCGTGTGTCTCTGTGCCCTATCCCCTCTTTTTCCTCTTGTAAGGACAACTGTCACTGCATTTAGGGTACATCCAGATAATCCAGGACAATCTCTTCTCCAGATTCTTAACTTAGTCCCATCTGCAAAGACCCTTTTTTCAAATAAGTTCCCATTTGTGGGTTCCTCTGGTCAGGACTTGAACACAATTTTTTAAGGGCCACCGCTCAATCAACTGCAGATGCCTTTGGAGACATTGAAGAAGTAGAGTGAATTTGAGCAAACTGTTCTATGGAGAGGTAAGGGGGACACAGGTGAGTCACCACCTTTGGCCCTAGAAAGTACACTCTTAGGAACCACAGGTCCATGAGTGAAGAAGGAGGCAGATTAATTCTTCACAAATGGTTTCATGATTTATTTAATTTTTGTACAAAATCCTATTGTGTATTTTACCAAGCCTTATTTTTTACTTTTTGTGAGCATGCTATAGGCTTAGCATAAATCACGGTGAATACTAGCACTGACTTTGCACTTCCACTGAGCCTTACATTCACAGGATTTTGATTGTTTTGGAACTACGTTCATTTTATGGCTTTAACTAAACAGAAAAAGCAAAGTGCTAGCATTAGGCCGCGTGCCAGTATCCATGGATTTTGTAGCTCGTGAAGAATCTGCTGTCACTTCATCCTTGCTTACTCCTTGGGTCATTGTCCCAGCACCAGGGACCTGGTGGGTCCCCACTTGTTTGTTGGTTGACTTATGGAGAATAAGGGCAAAATGGGACTTGCGGGTTGGAGAAAGTTGTGGGAGACGTGGTTGGAAAGTAGGTTGCTTCCACTCTAGAAGCCACAGGCCGGCAGTTTTGAGTCCAGTCTCTGGAAATTGAGGAACTTTGGAAAATTCTAAAGCAGGGAAGTGCCAGAATTTGGACAAGAAGATAAAAAGGACAAACCATTCCCATGGTTGTGGTCTATTATGGCTTGAATTGTGAACTCCCCAAATTCATGTGTTGAAGAACTATTTGGAAATAGGTTGATTGCAGACATAATTAGTTAAGATGAAGTCATGCTGGGGTAGGGGGGGATTGTACCCTGAGAAATATGAAATGTGGAGGAAAGAAATCAAAGGAGATTTAAATAAATGGAGATAATCCTGTTCAAGGATTGAAAGGCTCAACACTGTGATGATGTCGTTTCTCCCTAAATCGATAGATAGGTTTAAGATTCTTTTTGTAAATAGAGACAAGCCTTTTCCAAAATTTATATGAAAATCTAAGGTACTTGAATAGCTAATATTATTCAGAAAATGAAAAATAAAGTAGGAGGGATCACTCTACCCTATTTAAAGACCGTCTCTGTCTCTGTCTATCTGTTTCATTACACACACACGCACACATACAGTAAGACTGTGTGATCGTGTGATACTGGTGGAGGAATAGGACATAGACTTATAAAACAAAATAAGAGAACCCAGAAATAACCCCTTACAAGTACAGCCAGCTGATTTTTGACAAATATGAAAAAGGAACTCAATTGGAGGAAGGAAAAACTTTACAGCAAATGTCGCTAAAGTGATTGAAGACCCCTAGGAAAAAATTAACTCAGGGTAAACTGTACATCTCATACAAAAATTCACTCAAAAGGGATCATGGATTTAAATGTAAAACATACAAGTATGAAACTTTTACAAGATAGTATAGAAGCATGTTTTAGGAGTTAGGGCTGGGTGAACAGTTCTTAGACATGATCAAAAGCACAATTTGTAAAAGATAAATAAATATGTTAGACCTCACCAAAATTAGATATTTTTGCTCTGGGGTAAGGCAGATGATAGTACAAGCTGCGGGCTGGGAGAAAATATTACCAAAGTCCATATCTGACAAAGAACCCATACCTAGAATGCATAAAGAATTCTTAAAATTCAACAATTAAAAAACAATTAGTCTCGTTGGAAAATAAGCAAAATACGACGATGTTTCACCAGGAGCGTGTATGGATGGTAAATAAGCACGTGAAAAGAGGTTTGCCATCACTGGCCAGTAGGAAGGGATGAATGAGTACCTCGATGAGCCAAATGCTGTGGAAATGAGACAGAGGATGCCCCCTGCGTTGTGTGGGGGATGTAAAGTGGGCCAGCTACTCTGGAAAGTAGTGGAACAATTTCCTTAAAAGAAAAGCAAAACAAAAACGTTAACCACACAACCCAGCAATTGCATTCCCAGGTACTTAATCCAGAGCAAAGAAAATTTACATCCACACAAAAAACCGCAGGACTGTGCAAAGCAGCGTTAGTTGCAACCGCTCCAAACTATAAACTGCCCGAATGTCCCTTTGCAGAAGAATGGTCATGCACACTGTGTCCATCGTACTTTGGAATTCTGGAACATGATTCAGCAATGCAGAGGGAGAAATTCTGTATGTGCACAGCTATGTGCAGGGACCCTCTGGGTATCATCTGAATAAAAATAAGCCCATCCCGAAAGGTGACATATTACATGATTCTGTTCGTGTGATATTCTTGAAATTACAACATGATAGGTGGAAAACAGACCAGTGATTGTCCAGATTTAGGGAGGAAGAGTCTGACTATAAAGGGTAGTGTGGGGAGATCAGTGTGGTGCTGCCATAGTCCTGGGTCTGGATTATGACACGGTCACAAGGATTTACACCTGTGATCAAATGGCATCAGATCATAGACATACATCACATCAGTGTCAGAGTCCTAGTTTTGAAGTTGTATAATAATGTAGCATGTCATCACTGAGGAAACTGAGTGAAGAGTACAGGGAACCTCATTGTACTATTTTTATAATTTCCTGGGATTTATAATTCTTTCAAAATAAAACATTACACGCAGAAAAAAAGCCAAAAATGAATGAATTTTAAAATGAAAGTATGCATAAAGAAATTAAGCCTTGGGTACAAAGAAATATACCTCAAAACACAGAGTGTTGAAGCCACCAAACAAAGGGCACAAGGGTAGACGTTTGTGCTCATGTGTGATTATAAAGCCAGTAACACCATGCTGTAAAAAGTATATTGTCACAGCATAAGCAGAAAGGGTATTAAATTGTGCATGGGAACAGCCAACACCCTGTTTAGGATGAGAAGGAAGTAATACAGAGAAGGACTCAAACATAATCTTTAAGATGTTTCTTCTTTAAGAACCCTGGAACAAGTATGGGAAAAATGAGAGGTTTGGGAAAGCAAGTGGTTAATGAAAGCATTGCTTCTATTTTTCTCTGTACTTTTCTGTAATCTTGAAGTATGGTGTAAATTATGAGAGCGAGTCACACAGAGAGAAAGACAGAGACATAAAGAGACAGAGAGACACTTAAGGCCCTTTTCTAGAGAGCAGAGGAGGCTGAGGAAGGCTGTGACAGCTTTAGAAGCAATGGATAGAAGCAACAGCAGTGTTCTGAGCCTGCTGACTTAACTGCATTTTGCTTTGAAATTGAACGACAGATTTAGAGTGATTTCTGATTCAATCAGAAGAGGCAAGTGTAGATGTTGTGTGGGTCTAGTAAGAGAAACACAGAGTGCACATCTCTCCCTGCAGGCTGCAGCTCCTGATGGCAGGTTAAAAGGGAGAAAGAGTTTTCTCTCGGGCTGGGGTTCAGGGTAATTCTGGGGTCAAGAGTGAGGCCACAGGAGTGGATACAGCAGGCAGTGCCGGCCGCATGCCAATGAGGACCTCTGCCTCGGATGCTCACCCCAAACACCCTGCCAGTGTGCGACATGCTGCCTCTGGGGCCTGGTTCTCAGAGCATCTTCTCTTCCTGTCCTCTCTGCTGGGTTTGGATTTGGGAGTCTCAGACCCAAGGAGCTCTTTCAATTTAATTTTGCGTAGCCTCAGACCAAGGTACCACTTGTGATATGTACCAGGGTTCTGTTCTTCTCCTGAGCAGAGGGACCACCCTGCATCCCCATCACCACACACAGAGGTTAACATTCTCTGATGAACACCCGTTGGTTAGGCATTACACTTATTCCTCTGAACAAAGAGACTTTGTGTTCTTTAACCACATGGACTGTTGGTTGTAGAGGGCTGCTATCCACTGAATGTTTGTGCTCCTCCCCCCACAATTCATGTGTTGAAATCTTAACCACACGGTGATGGTATTAGGCAGTGAGACCTTTGGGAGTTAGTTAGGCTGGGGCCCTAAGGAATGGAATTAGTGCCCTGATGAAAGAGGCCCCACAGAGTCCCCAAATCCCTTCTGCCATGTGTGGCCACAGAGAGTATACAGCCATCTATGAACAAGGAATCGGACCCTCAGCTGACACCATATCTGCCAGTGCCTTGACCTTGGACCTCCTGCCCTTTAGAACTGTGAGAAGTAAGTCTCTGTTGGTCATCAGCCAGCCAGCTTATGATATCCTGTTATAGCAGCCCGGACAGACAAAGGTAGTGGCACCAGAAACATCCTTTATTTCAGCTCTCCTAGTTTTACAAGGAAAGGAACCGAGCCTTAAGCAGTGGAACGATTAGACCGAGGTGATAAAGCAGCAGTGAGAGATGGATCCAGGGCTGGAATCTGGGCCCCTGACAACATGCCCTGAACTTCAGGGTCTCCCTCCGGGGCCGCCCACCTACCCGACCCCTGTCTCCTGCAGCTACACACTTTACAGCACTCAGAGAGCCCAGCATGACACTGAGCAACCCCACCCAGAGGAAAGTTTGGTTAAGAACTCAACAACAGAATAGAATTTGTTTTCAACATGAAAAAAGGTTTTTTGAAAAATAATTTATGGTTAAATATGATTTGATTAAAAATAGAGGGCACCATGCAACTTTGGCAACAGAGTTTGACACTTGTGCACATTGGTACTTAATATGGTGTTCTTTGAGGACTTGGCACCTGAGGCCTCCATCCAAGAGCCACTGAGATCTGAGTCCCATCAACAACCAGGAGAGGGACCTCAGAAGGGCATCTGGCCCCAGCTGACAGTGAGGGTGGGATGACCCAGCCCCAGGTGACACTGTAATCACAGCCTGTGACAAACCTCGAGCTGGGGCCCAGCTAAGCTGCATGTGGATGGCTGACTTACAGAAACTTTGAGAAAATAGATGTTCATTGTTTTCAGTCACTAAATTTGGGGGTCGCCTATTAACAGTCATCAATTACTAAGACAAAAACTTTCCCAGAATGGAGTTCAAAAATAAAATGTAAGTATATATTTTAAAATCTTTATTTTCCCTCTCACTAAATAAACTTCCAACTTTCCCTGACCATAATAATTTGAGAGACATTATCCAGTTCTGCATAAAATCTGGTCCCTCTACAACATCATCCCTAAACGGGATTATTAATGTAACTCTAGTCTTTGAATGAAAAAAAATGCTCAAATTGATTATAAAGTAGCAAAAGCACCTGAAGAAGTATGTTCCTAGGTGGCTTTGTCAAAAATCACTGGGGTGGATTTGATTTGTTGGGCAGATTCCAGTTTGGCTAATAGTGGATATGTGATGTTTAAGTATTTTATGTACACCCAGAGGCCCTTTTCTGATTTACAGAGCTTTTGCAAACACTGAAATAAATATACAGAAATGCTGAAAAAAATTAAAGAAAATATTTCCACCTCCTGCAGTTCACTGGCAACTTGCTGCTGGGCTGAGCTTGACACGTATGCAAATATCCATCCAGTTGCCACCACACTGCCAATTTCACAGGGTTTAGAGTTTCTTATCAAAAAGTGTGCAAAGGATTCTGTGCAGCAGATGAAGTGATGGGCGCTGACAATCTGACTTTGCTCGTTTGATCTATCATGAATTAAATGGAAATAAACATGCCTATGGGAGAGAAAGTGGTTTGGTTTTTATGGCTGAGCCTCTGGGGAGCAGTGACCACTTTCTACACCCCCAGGCAATATATGGACTCACCAGGAAAGAGAGAGCATGGTGGTACTCGGGTATGGTCTGGGGCATCAGCTGGGAGTCAGCAAGTGTGTCTTCAGGATTTAAAACAAGAGGGAGTCTTATTCACACCACTGCTGGGAAATATGTGCCTGGTTCCCACTTGCTGGGGAAGAGGCCACGGTGGGGAGAAAGCATGTTAAATGGTAGAAAAGCAGTAAGGAAACCACAGCGCCACAGAGGAGGGGGATCCAGGAGTGCAAACCTGTGAGCATGGTGGGATCCCAGTGTGAGCTCCCCAGAAGCAGAGCTGGAGACAAAGGTTTGAGTACAAGCAGGCGCTTTGAAAAGAGGAAGAGAGGAGTGAAGAAGTGATACAGGGAGGGGAGGACACCAGTAGAGGATGCACCAACAGACAGGTGAGCCCTGCAGACCCCGAGGGTGTGGGATACCATGTGTATCGTTCCAGGAAGTGGGGTTGTTTTCCGTCAACTCCCATCCATCATCAAGGGCTGCCCTAAGGAGTTAGTTCTCGGGCACCTCTAGCCCCCTCCACACATGGACCAAGCATGCCCCCAGCCAGAGAAAGACCTCAGGCAGAGTCACTTTTGCAGTACAAAGCCCTCAACGCTTATAGAACTGGTGAGCGCAGAGGGGAAATCCATGGGGCTCTAACGTCATCAGTGGCCATTTCTCATGGCAAAGTTTAACCAAGGTTCTTTCTTCATTCTGCTCTACAGTGCAGTCCTGAAGAGGCAGAGGACAGCTAAAATATTCCTGTTGCTCAGGGCAGCCCAGTGATGGAAGCTTCCAAATACAAGGAATGTTTGTGATTGGTGGAGCAAAACAGAAGCCAAGTGAGCAGACTCCAGAAGACCCAGGTTTCCAGAAGGCCCAGGGTTGGCCTGTTTGTTTACCCACCCCATGTCTCCCCCACCAGCATGATACCTACCATATGGTAGGTGCTCAATGCATATTTAGTGAATAAAAATGCATTAATTCATAAATGGAAGAATGGAGACTATATCTCATGGGTGGTGATGTATAGGAGCCCAGTGAGGACTGTTAGCATTGTGCATGGGGACACAGTTGGCGATCCCTCTGGAAGAATGGATGAGGGCTTGGGAGCAAGAGTTCCAGTCACGGGGGCTGTCCTGGGGCTCCAACTCATTACTATGAAGCATCTTCTTCCACTTGACCCCACAGTGGGAAAACACATGTGAAGCGGGGCTTGTATGTGGTGGTCAGGAAGGCTCTGATATAAGCGATACTTCTATTTGTTGAATGAGTTTTGAAAGTGACAGTTTGTTTACAAACTGAAAATTTAGAGCATTAGGCTAGATAATATTTATTGCCCTCTTTTTAGAGCTAAAAATAATCTGTGGTTTTGTTTAGAATGGGTAAGCATAATGAAAAGCAATTTCAAAAACATCCAAAATCTTTGCTCTGTACACTGGAAAATTTAAGTTACTCACATGATTATTTTGCATTTGCCTGTTTGGTTGCCATTCTTCATGCTCTTTATGTTTTCCTTTAGAAGGAAGTTACCATATGGAACTTTCCTTCAACCTAAAGAATATATTTTAGCATGTCTTGTAATGCAGGTGCTCTGGTAACTCAGCTTTCACTCCACTTTCTCTCAGTTTTTGCTTATCTGACAATGGCTTCATTTTATTCTAATTTTTGAAGAACATTTTGCTTATAGAATTCTTCATTAGCAGATTTTTTTTTCTTTATCAGTTTAAAGATGTCATTTAGTCTCCTGGCCTACAGTGTTTCTGATGAGAATATAGGCATCATTTGTATCATTGTTTTCCTATATATAATGTTTCTTTTTTCTTTGTCTGCTTTCAAAATTCTTTTCTATATATTTAGTTTCAGTCATTTGACCTTGATGTTTCTAGATGTGGCTTACTCTGTGTTTATTCTACTTGAGTTTGGTTGATCTTCTTGGGTCTGTATATTGATGTGCTTTCATCAAATTTGGAGAGTTTCTGGTCATTATATTTAAAATAGTTTTTCTGCTCCATCCTTGAAATTCTTTTGGGGATACCAGCTTCACGTATTTAACCACAGTTACTGTTGCCTGATAAATCAGTGAGACTCTATCCAATAATTTCTTTACTTCTGTTCTTCACACTGGATAAATATTTATTGCTCTATCTCAGGGCACTGACCGTTATTCTGTCATATTTAATCTGTTAAGGTAATCTAGTGACTGTTTTCATTTCAGATATTGTAATTTTCAGTTCTAGGGTTTTTTTATTTATTTAACAATTGCTATTTCTCAACTGATATTCCCTATCTGTTCACTCATTAAGACCATATTTTCTTTTACATCCTTGAACATATTTATATCTGCTTTAAATATCTGTGGCTGCTAAATCCAACATTCGGACCATCTCAAGGTGTGTTTCTGTAGTTTGATATTTTTCTTGACTATGAGTCACATTTTTGTAAGTCAATTTTGATTGAGGATGATATACTCTAAAGTCTCTGAATTTTGTTATATTCCTCTGGAGAGTGTTGAATGGTAAAGACTTCATTTCTATAACATAAAGTTCAATTGTTGACTGATTATTGTGGACATTTTAGACTTGGTTTGTTGCTTTTTTGGATTAGAAATGTGGAAAGGCTGAGTGTTTACCAAATTTATCTAACTTGACATGTCTAAATCTCCAAATTCTGTCTTTTCTGTGGATTGTGTTATACTTGACTTTCTACTTTGTTAATCTGGGCCTAGAGAATGCCTTAATCTAAGTTATAGTCCTTACATCTATGCCTCAGTCTTTCTCATGTCTCAGATAGAGGCTGGGATGTCCTTGAGTTCTTTTCACTCTGACTGGTCTGGAAACAAATGTCTCTCAGCATTGCTTAATCTCATACTTTCAACCCTGTAATTGACACTTGAACATAAACTTCACCTTGTGTGTATCCAGACTGATCCTCAGCTAATGGTTCCCACACTGAGATTTTTAGACTGTGGCCTTTCTCTGCCTGCTTTCCAATGCCTCAGAACTGTTCAGTTTTATAATTTTATAGCAGGAGGGTTCATCTGATACCAGTTATTCTGTCATGGCTAGGAGAAAAAAATATTGTCATTATTTTGAAAAAATAATAAACTTGTGAATTTTTAGCCAACATTTAGATTTCTATATCTAAAATGTTTTTAAAAAGTGAATATATTTGTTAGTTTTTTTTTTCAATTAAGTATCCTTTTGTTCATTAGTAACACTCAGGGAGTGAAAAGATTTGGGGACAGTAGAATGTGTTAGGAAATTTGGGGAGGAGAACAGAAGTGGGAACCCTTTCTTCAGGGTGTCATCTTGCTAAACATAGTTCAGCCTGAGTTAATGAGAAATTTGGGTCAGAAAGAAGGTTAAAGTTTATCTCAATATAGACAAAGGAACAAAGGCCTGATGAGGTTAAACATTCTCATCAGAATCACACAACTATTTGATTGTCTGACATGGAAAACAGAGCAAAAGAATACACGTGTCTTTATTCAACAAATATGTGTGTCTTCTAAATGTGATATTCTGGGTGAAGTATTTGAGTTACAAGGGTAGGTGAGATACCAAGGATTTCCTACCTCATGGTGTTCCCTGCTTGCCCTTCTCACCTCACCACTCCCTCTCAGAGCTGCCCTTCTTTGTGGCCAACTGCCCTCTGTCTTGGAAGAATTTCTTTTAACACTAAAATTCTACTCTCTGGTCCATTTTTCAGCCCCTAAACACTGCCAGCTGCCCCCAGCTGTCTGGCTCACCATTTCACTGTTGTGGAGACATGTAATTTTGGGATGCAGGTTCTCAAACTAACCTCACATGGGGATTGCCCTGGATGGCTTGTTACAACGGACCACTTAGCCTCACTCCAGACCTTCTCCTCCAGCAGGTCTGCATGGACCCTGGGGATTTGCATTTCTAGCAAGTTCCCAGGTAACTGATGCTGCTTGTCAGGGGCTCTGCTCAGAGAAACACTGCTCTAAAAGTCTCCTTAAGGACAGGATGCAGAGGTCTTTCTACAGGGTTCAAGGCTAGTGATCAGTCTCCCCGAAACACGCCCCAAAGGGCATTTTCTGAGACCTCAGTCTACCTGCCACCCCCACCCCCCACCCCGGCCCTCACTTAACCCCACCCTCTAAGCCTGGATATGGTCTCACAATTTCCATGGTCACCCTTGGATCTCTCTCGCTCCTTCCCTTTGGAGAAAGAAATTCTCTCCTATGCTTGTTCATTTAGCAGATATTTTCAGCCTTGTCTCAGTTCTCTCTAACTGCACCTTGAAAATATTGGTAGTTTTCATTAATTCTAATGCAGGTATTATAACCATATCTGTCTTTTTTTGGCCTATCTCCCATTCTCCTGTATTAGTTGTTATATATGTAAAAAAGCATATTTATTCTGTGCTTATGCATAGATTCCTTCCATGGAGAGAATATTCTAGGAGCTCTCCATATCTACACACCCCGCCACAATAATTGTGTCTGAGCAGCCAAGTGTGCTGGGTGTGATGGCATGGCTAAGTGTTTGACAAATTTCCCCCTATCTTCCAATAAGGCCCTAGCCCATTTTCCAATAAAGCTGATGAAACCTGATAAAAAATGTCAGAGGAATCAAAAGGCCCCCAGGCTAAGTGGAATCATATCTCGTGAAATCCCACATTCAGTATCATCTATACTGGAAATATTTTTAAAAATTCATATATAGTGAAATGATAGATACTTTTGTCACTATTTTAAAAAGTTATGCTGATAGAGCTGTCCCTGGATCCTCACGAAGGACACTTCTTCTTGAATATATGAAGATGGCATTACTGACCTGCAGACCGTCTAAGGCAGGCTCTGCTCTGAGTGCTCAGGACTCTGTCCTGAACCATCACACCCCTCATCTGCCCAGTGGCCATGGCTAGGTTCGTGGGGAACGTGATTGAGCACCACTAGGGCAGCGAGGGACCCCGGAGGAGACGGGGTGAGGGCACAGAAGTGTCACAGTGAAGGGACATGTCCTGGAGTCTGGTTGGCAGGAGCTGGAGCAGGATTCCCTGCCTTGTGTCACTGACACACTTGTTAGTCGGGTCAGCCTTCCTCTTGCCACCCACGGATGGGGCAGGTGGCAGAGCTTGGGTCTGGACACCACAAGCATTGGCCTGAGTCCCTCCTCGACCCCACCAGGGACAGAAGGTCTCCACTGGCCAGGGAGACCCGGTTGGGCCGTTCCCCAAGCCCTGGATGTGGTCCTCTGTTCTCTGCTCACCTGTGAGCACAGAGACGTGGTGCTGCCCTCATATATATACTCCAGCGAGCTGGGCTGCATGTGTGTGTGTGTGGCGGGGACCCCTGGAAGAGAAGAAAGCGTCCCGCTGGATTAGCCCTTTTACTTCTCTGCAGTGGGAAGTGAGCTGTAAAGTCAGCCAATGACGATGGGGCCGGGGGTTCCTTGCTCCCCCTCGATGTCCCCCAACCCCTGCACAGGCTGCTGTGAGGGTTACAGCCTGGCTTAAGGGCTGGGATGTTAGGGTACTGTCGCGACAAGGAGGCCACATCTAGATGAGCATCCATCACCCCTGTTGGGAGAGCTCCTTGGCCACCATGTCGGTTACTATGAGGGCCCCTGTCCCCTCCACCCCTCCAGACCACCACTACACACTCCTCTGTCCACCTCCACTGCTGGTACCTTAGTGCCGTCCACCAGTGTCCCTCTCCTGGAGCCCCGAACCCCGAGCAGTGGACGCCCAGGCTCACCTCGGCCCTGCAGCTTCTCCTCCTCCCAGCAGCCAGGACCATCTCTGAAGGTGCCCACCTCATGGCCTCCTCTGGCCTGACTCTCTGACTGGTGGCACCTTCCAGTTAAGCTGTGCTCACTGAGCTTCCTGCCAAGAACGCCCGGAGCACGCTCCTGCCCAACCCAGAGGGCTCACCATCCTCTCAGTCTTCAGGCCTCTTCTGAAGTCTCACCTCCTCCGAGAGGGTCTCCCTGACAACCGCCCTCTCTCTAGTGATAAATTCTTTGTGTAGTTAAGTTATTAGCAGTGTTGTCTCTTAGCTCGCATGCTTAAGAAGAACAGGGGCTGACTCTGAACCTAGTGTAAGAGTATATATGCCTTACTCTTGATGGGGCATGAAGCGTTGTCTTAGCATGTGATAGGAGATGTTAAATGTTTGGTGACAGAGCGAGTGAAGACAATTGAGCAGAAGACTCAGAACTGCACACGGATGTATCCAGGGATGAGTGGGGGGGGGTAGGGTGGGCAGGGTCTTGCCTGGAAAGAGGCCTTGGAGGGCCCCCAGCTGTTTTCTCCTTCGACCGTGGGCTCTGAATCGTTCTTGGTATTACAACACGGTAGACACAAGCCCTGCAAGTAGATACCACAAAAAGGCCAAGCTCTGTGGAAAATGATGAACATTTCTCCAAAATCACAGCAACTGTCAATGGAATGGAGCTTTTGGGAAAGGAAGAGGTTTCTGGTCCCCCAGGCCCCACCTTCTCCTTAGGTCATAGGGTGTTTGCACAAGTGGTAATGGGGGGAGGGATGAGGTTCTGCCCCTAAGCCTCACATGCCCTGAGAGTTAGTCTGATGGCACTGATTTTCATTCTTCTGCTCAAATTTAGCTGTTATCAATTAATACAAGATGTTTTGAATCTCATTTGCACTTGAAAATATTAATCAGAAGAATAATGTGCATCTCCTACAATAGGCTTTTTTCTGGGGAAGCTGTGAAGCCCCAAATAAGTTAAATTTATTCAAAATTCCCCAAGTCATTTGGGAGAGTTTGTATGTAACAACTTAACTGATCAAAAACATACCTGGACCCTGTGAAGGAGCAAGGCACAGCCCCCTTCCAGGAGCCTCCGGAAAAGCTCACGTGGTGTCGGATTCAAACAGAAAAGGAGACATTTCAAAATTTAAAGCTGAAAACTGATTTAAGTAAAGATCTCCAGCGTATTTTTGGTTTGTTTGCTTGTTTGCTGGATGAGGTGACTGGGGCATTCATCGTAGATTCTGGCCCAGAAGTGGGGTGGTGATGGAGACCTGAGTGATGGAGCCTGGGCTTCTGCCTCCATCAGTGTGTGGGACAGATGGGGTTCCCATGAGAGTTTCCTGATCATCAGAACCCAAAGCCCAGGATGCTCTGGCTTCCCAGCAAATGTGGAGAGATTTCTAGATGACAAAAAACATGTCTTTGATAAGAGCCTACAGCTAAAACCTCACCCAGAAGTCACCAGCTTCAAATCAAAAACCATGGAGGATGAAAAAAGAGAATAAGAGTCAGGAGACGCAGTGCAGCCTTTCAACTAGGGTTCCACTTATGGGAACTCTGCCATTTGCCTGAGGGGTAAAAGCTTTCCATAAAGATGTGGAGAGAGCAGCCCTCACAATGTGGGCGCCCTGTAGGCAGACCCTCCGTGTTCTGAATCCAAACCCACTTGATAATGCTAACAGGTAGAAGAGGGATTGGCCATCAAATCACGCAAGTGTGACAGATCTGAATCCTCATCACATGGGACAGCTGAAGCCAGAGCCCCTGATGAGTAAATGATTCGGCCAAAGCTTCCATTATGTAGAACAGAAAAAAAAACACTTCACTCTGAAGGTCATCTGGCAATATAGCCCAGAATGTGAGGTACAAACAAGAGGATGAACAAAATAATAATAATAAAAAAATAAAGAGTGCATACCTGTAAAATTCAGGGAAAAAGTATGGAAGGGTGTGCCTGACAATTAATAAAAATGTTACTTATAAATTTTGCCTTATTTGTAATATTTTTCAACTTTTAAAAATGTATAATATTGTGATTTCTTCATCTAAATACTCACTTTTGTACTTAAAAAAAAAAAAGGATGATCTATTCATCTCATTCTCCAAACACTTTTCTTTACAAGTGTAGTGGTTGAATGGTGGCCGCCTCCAAAATACTTTCCCTAGAAGCTGTGAAAGTGACCTTGTTTGGAAAGAGTCTTGGCAGATCTCATTCAGGACCTGGGCTTGAGATCATCCTGGTTTAGGTTGGGCCCTAAAGCCAACGAAAACTGATGTCTTAGCTCGGGTGGCCAAAATAAATACCACAGACTGGGCAGCTTAAACACGAGAAGCATATTTCTCATAGTTCTTGAGGCCACAGGTCCAGGGTCAAGGTGCTGGCCAGTTTGGTTCCTGGCTTACAGACGGCTGCCTTCTCGCTCTGTACTCAAGTGGGCTTTCCTTGGTGCATCCAAGCAGAGAGAGAGCTCTCATCCTCTTCTTATCAGGACACAAGTCCCACTGGATTAAGACCCCACTGTTATGACCTCATAAAGCCGTAATAACCTCCTAAAGGAACCTCTCCAAATACAGTCACCTTGGGAGTGAGAGTGTCAACATATGACTTTGGTGAGGGCACAGTTCAGCCCGTGACAGTCCACAAAAGAAGCAGAGAGGAGAGCAGGTTACACACGGGGCTGGGGCACGAGGAGACTGCGGCAGAGGCTGGAATCACGCTGCCCGTGGACAAGGAGCTCCGGGGTCCCCAGAAGCTGCCGGAGCTGAGGCAGGACCTTTCTCTGGAGCCTCGGCGGGAGCGAGGCTCTCCCAACACCTTGATGTCAGACTCCCGGCTCAGAAGGACAAGAGGTACATTTCTATGGCTTCAGCTACCAAGTTTAAGGTCATTTGTTATGGAAGTCACAGGAAACGAACATAACAGCTAAGTGGCAAATACTTCAGACAGACTATTTTTAACAGAACAAATGTGTTCATGATTTAAACCGAGTAAATCCACAGATTACACAACATCATTGGGAGTCACTGTCATGAATCTGCTCCAAACAATTAGAGTTAGTGCAGGAGGGTCACGTTGACATAAATGCCTGGAAATGGAAGCCAAAACATGTCCACAGCAGAGAGAGCCTCGGGCTGGGGTCTGGCAAAAGAACCCACCCGCAGTGGCTCTGAGGATGGGGGTCCACTTCATTCAGTCAGGGAGGAGGGTGGATCTCAAAAAGCTGCAACTGACTGAAGTTTTCCATCTGCAGTGTCTGAAATGCCTGTTTCCAGGTCAACAGCGGGAGCTGGGCTAGTGGATGTGGACCAGAGAGGCCCTGAGGAACATAGTTTGTGCTGATCCAAACCAACCCACCCCAGTCTCCTGCAGGTTGTCCTTCGGCTCTGTGCTGACCACTGCTCACTCGAGCATCCCTCCTCCTTCTCTGGCTGTTCTCCCCATGCTGTCTCCTTGGAAACATTCCCACGGGGAGAACATATGCTGATGAGCGGCCGTGGTCAGTGGCCACTGACAATTGCAGTGTGGATAGTGGAGGGGAAAACGGAAATTACTGTCATTGCCATGTTGAGGGAAGAAAGGAACCCAACGAGATCCCACCTCAGAGCCAGATTGTCTTTTTGGTGGCTTCTGGGCTGCAATCCTAAAGAAAATTAGACAAACAACAGACAAATAACAATAATAGCAAAACCTCTCAGCTCATTTTTTTTTTACAAGGCATTTATTAAGTCCCTAATTGTACCTGGCATTATGCTACAGATCTACAAAAATAATTCTTATCCTTTGGCCATAGACTTTTTTTTTTTTTTTTTTTTTAAGATTTGATGTGAGATCTGGACCCTCTCCAAAGAGAAATGCACTTGCACGCAGAAATTGGCCTAAAATATCAGGGAGTTTATGAAACCTCTGAAGCTGATATGTGATAAGAATCCAGATTTGGGTTTCTGATATGACCACAACATATCGGTAGAGAGATCGTGACATCAGAGTTTACATATTCCAGCCTGGCCCGGGGTCTGCTGAAATATTTTACATTTAAGTGAAATTCGAGAGCCTTCAGGTCACCTCCGAAGGGAGAGAGAATGCCACAGCTAAGCCAAAGCGAGACAAAGCAGATGGATTCAGGGCTTCCAGGCTGAAGCTGATAGGTGGAGAGTCACAGAAGGAGGTGAGCTCTCAGTAAGGAAACGTGGAGGGGGGCCAGGGGTGGGGCGTGGCAGAGGGGGTGACAGGTGGCACCGGGCATCTTTGGAGAAGCCCTTGACTCTCAGTGTGAAGTGATAGATGCTGTCCCTGGGGAAAGAGGAGACCCCAAAAGCCACTGAGATGGGTGTGGGGCTGCCAGTCTATGGCATGCAGTGCATGCAAGAGAGGATGGTGGGACGGGGGTGGATTGAAACGTGGACCGCTTAGAAAGGTGCGGAGAAGCCTCTCTAGGAGAACGTTATGGCCACTTCACAGGCAAGCAGAGGGGGAGGAAATAATAAAGTCAAAGAGCAACAGTGTTTATCCACCAGCTCAGTTTACAGCTCGGAGATTTTGTGCAGCAGGTATACGCCAGCCCCAAGAATGCTCTGATGGGTGATGCCTGTCTACCGGAGGGGAAGGCCCACCCATTCAGAGAGGCGGCCAACAGGCACAGGACCTACAGGAAGGGCAGCAGTGGGGCTGGAAGCCCATCCTTCCACCACAGGCAAGATCACAACAGAAGGATGCGTGTCAACACCACCAAACCCGCGGCAGGTCTGGTGCCTCCACTGCACAGACGGGTCAGAGTCCACGTGAAGGCCTTTGAGCTTACGTAACCAGCAAGAAGTAGACTATTCCTAGAAAATGAGCTTTTAAAATTCCCTTTTGAGGTGCCTCGAGGCTTGGCATCAGGACAGGATGGACCTGATTGATTCAACACCCCGAGATCTGCATCCTGCTCTCTGCACCCCCAAAACTGTTTCAAGGCAAGACAGCAGACACGAAGGAAAGACGAAGGGCCTCTGGGGATCCTCTGTGCTATCCCGCAACTTTTCCATAAATCTAAAATCATTCCAAAATAAATTTTTGTTTAAAAGAATGAGGTAGAAGATGGAGAAAAGTGAAAGACAGCCTGACTGCCCCTGATGGTTGGGTGCTGCACTTAGGTCCCCTTACTGGCCAGTCCCGCTCCCCTCAAGACCTCTTTTTGCTGATACCAAGGTTGATCTCTCCTGGGGGTGACACCTCCATCTCGGGCAGACCTCGGCCCGAGACTGCCTGGCATGGGGTACAAAAGACCATCCCCCTTTCCTTCAAGGGCTCCCTTGGGCTGTGATGTGGGCCTCGGAGCTTCCCTAGGACCAGGCAGAAGTGAGTGTCCAGCTGACAGCACGTCCACCACCTACACTGCCTCCCTCTTGCCTCTTCCTCCTGAGAGCCCTCCCAGAATAAATCTCTCAAACAAGAATCCCCATCGCAGGCTTGGCTTGGAGGGAGTCCTGGTAAGGCCCATCTTTTTATAATTTCCACCTTTTAAGTACCAAAGTTTGAGACCATGTTTGGACTCTGCTTTAGGCTGGAAGCAGCATCTCAGGCTGCTTTCTCTCTGCGCTCAGTGTGTGTTTCAGGTGGGCACTCACACTTGCTTTCAGGTCTCCACGTGAAGGATGCACGATCAGGTTGGAGCCAAGAAGCCTCCGTAGGCAGAGTGACTGCCCTGTGCTCTCAGATCTCATGCTTTTCAGCATGGGTGGACTTCAAGTTTCCCAGCCTTGATGTGTGGAGTTATTTTGACACTTCCTCACTAATGTAATCTGTGGGTATCTCCAAATTAAAGCCAGTGCCCTGAACTCTGCAGAGATGTGTTTTGAAATAATAAAAACATATACATTAGTTTTTTGGTCATCCGGTCTATTTTCTGCCAATACAAGATTGCTTTCAACTGCATCTTCTCCTGGGTTGTATCAAACTCATTTTTGAAAGGTTCAGGATCTGGGTCCTTCTTTCTTGGGAGATTCTTCTTTGGATAAATAAGCCTCACATTAGGCCAGTTCTTCTTCCCACAAAACCTTTCTGTCCAGAGGTCACTGATCAGTCTCAGCTTGTACCTCAGTGGTGCTGCGAGCTCTGAGTTAGTGCAAAGGAAGGAGAGGAGGAGTCAAACAGGATGTGTAAGAGGTGAGGTAGAGATGTCCTCACCCAGGTGAGATAGAGGTGCCCTCACCAGGGTGAGCAGCAGGCTAGAGGTCACATCCACAGCACGTCTATTCCTCAGGTCCGGGAGAATGACTCTCAGTTATTTGAATGCATTTCTCCTGATTCTCCCATGTCTAAAATCCCACTGCTTTTTGTTGGCCAGGCTCTCTAGAGATGTGGGGTTCACACGTCCTGTGTTGCACGGCACACCCACTGCTCCTGGGCTTCTGAATTTCCCAGTGTCATCATCACAGAGGTTGCTCTTGAAGCCTTTGTTGCTTCTGTGATGGGTGGTACCTTCCTGGCGGTGCCATTCTGGAACAAGCAGACCCATCAAGAGGCATCTGAGGAGCTCCGTGCCCCCTCACGTCTGGTCAATTCAGTGCACTCAGCCGCTTTAGGGGTGTGAAGGTGAGTTTCAGAGAGGGCCTCCTGTCCCCAGAGAGCTGTCCAGCCCATCTAAACGTTCACTCCTTTAAGGCTACTTCTACTCTGAAGACATTTATGTCAGAGTCCCAGCGAGAAAGCAAACCTGCTCCCTGGAGTAGCAAGGCTTTACCCTACATGGTCCTGCTGAGCTGGGACCCAGGGAACTGGGGAAGGTGTATTTGTTTCCTATGGCTGCTGTAACAAATGACCACAGACTTAGTGGCTTAAACCACACAGATATATAGATATTACTTATAGTTCTGGAGTTCAGATGTCAGCAATGGGTCTCACTGGGCTACAGTCGAGGTGTCAAACAGGCTGCTATTACAGCTGCAAATGGGCGTGACAGTCCTGTCAGCCCATCAAACCCCCTCTCAGCAACACCCCCCACTGTGCCTCTGGGCACCTCCAGCTCCTCCATCCAGCCTAGCACGGGGAAAGGTGGGTCTCCATGGAGGAGCTAGTCCCCTAGGAAATCAGCCTGGCGGCACTGTTCCCAAATAGCCCACTGGGTCCAAGTTCTGCGATGACACCCAAGTGTGTTATCTCACCAGAGAACTGGAGGTGAAGATCGAGTTCCGCCTGTATCAGGCATCAGGCCCCCATGTATGGCTACTTTAAAGGCTGAGTCCCTGAAGCCCCATGGGTTGGTGACTGTCTATTTTCAAGATGAAGCTGCTGCTTCCCCACAAGGATGGGCGGCATTTCCATTCAGGGTAAACTGAATCCAAGAGTTGTGAGCCTCATAATTACCAGCAAAAGCAATTTCATGGGAGACTTTATGAGATACTTTAGGTAAATATGATCTATCCTCTGCTCATTGGCTCTGAATCTGGGAATGTACATTTCTTACAGATGCTTGAACAGTGGACTCTGAACATGGACTTTCTAAAAGTCGGAATCATCTCAGACATTTTTGTGCTTGTTCTATAGTTTGACATAATGTACAAATAAATTATTATTAAAGCGGTGCCAGGTATTTATCTTTCAACAAGTAAATGTGAAAGAAAGACATAAGCCCATGGTTACAAATATATCTGAAAACACTTGCAATAGAAAATGAGATACAGTGAATGCTTTGGAAAAGTATTTTCATTTTTTTTCAAAGTTGCAAAATAATTCCTGGGTTAATTTTTAACACGTTTATATCTAATTAAACTCAACAATTTATTATTTATATTACATTTTAATATCTTAAATAATAATATATATTACTATATGTAATGTATGTTATTTAATTATATTAATATCATACAGGAAGACCTTGGAGATATTGTGGATTTGGTTCCAGGCCACCACAACAAAGCAAATATCGCAATAAAGTGAATCACACGAAAGTTTGGTTTCCCAGTGCACATAAAAGTTAAGTCTATGTAGGCTTTATTGTACTGTAGTCTATTAAGTGTGCAAAAGCATTCTATCTAAAAAAACAATATACATACCTTAATTTTAAAAATACTTTATTGGTAAAAAATGCTAACCATCACCTGAGCCTTCAGCAAGTCACAGTAGTAACATCAAAGATCACTGATCACATACCACCATGACAAATATAATACTAATGAAAATGTTTGAAATGTTATGAGAATTACCAAAATGTGACACAAAGACATGAAGTGAGCAAACACTGTTGAAAAATGGTGCTGATAGACTTGCTCGAAGTAGGGCTGTCCACAAACCTTCAATCTGTGAAAAACGCAGTATTTTTGAAGTGCAATACAATTAGGTATGCCTGTAAAATTATATTTAAAATTATACTAGATTAAGTTATTAAATTATGCAGTGTCTATATATCTGTGTATCTGACCTGAGGGTCTGCCTATAAGGAGCTGTGCTACACAGTAGAGGTCACTCTACAGACACAATACATAGACAGATGCCTGCAGCTGTGCATCACATCTGTGTATAGAGAGAGGTTGTAGGAAGCATGTGGATGGGAGCCACTTGGTTGGGTAAAAATGATACAGCCACTTGTCCTGGGATTGTGGGGTCCCATAGGACAAAAACAAAGGTAGCGCTAGGGAGAATGAGGTCTCCTGATCATGGGGGTGCAAACCACGTGGGGAGCAGGTCGTCTGACGGAGGTCGAATTTGAGCTGGTCCCTCAGGCTGGCATGGCCTCAGGGAACAGTGATGGGTAGGGAGGATGTTTCCAGGTGGGAGAAACACAAGTCAGAAAGACTTGCACAAAAGCCCATGGATGTGCAGGAGCGGAGCAAGGAAGCTGCCTCATTCTTCAGAAGTCACGGCTAGTTTAGAGCACCCTTTTCCGTCTGGGGTTGAAATGCTTACTGTGGCTAGTACAGCAATTTAACTGTTTATCCCTGTTAGCTGTCACTCCGATGATGATGCCTATTTATTTAGGGTTGACCTGTGCCAGCAAACGTATCCTGCCACAATGTAAAGCAAACATATCCTGCTTTCTGCACCCATGGATTATTCTTTCTGACTTTTGTAAAGTCCGATTGACCTCTGGCCTCCTATTTTCCCAGTATGTACTTCTGTGTGTCTGATGCTGGTGTCAGTGAGCTTGTACGTTGCTGAAGTTGAACGAAGCTGTGTTGGTCACCTCCCCAGATGGCATCATTCAGGTCATGTGAGCATCTGAGGGGAGGACCTCAGTGATAAGATCATAGGCTCAACCAGGAAGCCTCCAAAAAGGCCTACCATTTTATCTCTGCAGATCTACCCTTGAGCTACTTAAGGCTACCAAGACATGTCCTGGCAAACCTTTGTCGTTTTCTCCTATAAACTAAGCATAAATTCTGTGGGAGATGACAGATGACTTCATATACCATGCAAGCAAGTCCAGACAATAGCTTTAGCCATGACTGATTGCCTCGCTGTAACCCACTTTATGTTAAATGCATTCTTGCTGTTCAATTCCACCCCTGTAATTCTGTTCTTCTGCATTCCCCAGCCCTCTGTGGACTAACCAGGTTCCTTCAGTAATGATTTCTTTTCTATTGTATTGTTTTCTGCATAATCAAGTCGGTAGGTGGGGGTCTGGGTGACACGGCCATCTGTCAAGTTCATTTGCTCTGAAAATGCAAGAAATAGCGGTCTCTACAACTTGGGGCCATCCGTTATCGGGGAAGAATATCAGCTTCTACCCCATACTATCTCCTCATCTCTCCAAATTGTGTTTCTCCTTTCAATAAGATGCACGTACACTTCCTCGCACATGATGGGCTATTGACGTGTTTTGGTTCCCTTTGTGGGAGGAGACGTAGTTTTTTGCTGACCACTTGTCCACCCTATCTTGCAATTTATGCAGGAATCCAATTAAGAGAAACACCATTGTCCAGCCTAATGGGCCTGTCGTGAAAGACACTGCCGCCACCTGGACCCTCCGAGTTCCTTTCTCTTGGCTTCCCTGATGGGCCACCAGCTCCCTCAAATGTGCCGGTGCACAAGTGTTAGGAAGACAGTGCCACTGAGGGAGGGAAGCCAGTATTCACTTCCCTTCTCAAAAAATTAGAAGCTGGTAAACTCACTTTATCAAATTTACTGAAGTCAAGCACTGGTACCTACCCAGAGTGAGAGGCGTGAGCCACGTGAAGCAAAAGGGGGCTTTGGGGGGAATCTAGTGCTATTTTTTCCCCTTTAAAGGAACAAGAGTAATTCATGAAAAAAAATTATAAATTTCTTCTCTAAAAAGGCATGGAGACATGGAGAAGGTTAAAGGCTGATAATGGGAGAGAAAACTTAGAGCCAATGAATGCTCCTCAATTAAAATATCATGCTCAAAGGTTATTGTCAATAATGGGGACACACTTAATATGTTTTGTAACATTTTTGATGCCTCTGAATTCTGTCCAGAGAGAAGTAGGACCAACTGTATTCAGAAGCTCCTTCCAAATGACTCCCTGGCCTTGAACTGAGGTACAAAGTCGATGCTCCCACCCCAACGATGCGGGATGTGGTATCTTCCTCAGTGTTGATGGGGGGTGGCTAACATGCCCTCCACAGTTGGAGGACCTGGATCAGCACCTCTCCTGTGCTGCAGGGCAGGGGTCCACGCTCAAGGAGAGGTCTTGTCAGGGAACTCAGGGTGGCACTTGAGTCCATGTTCTCCAGAGGAAGAACCAGTAGGAGAATGTCTGTCTGTCTGCCTGTCTATCTATCATCTATCTATTGAGAGAAAGACACTATAAGGAATCGGCTCACATGCTTCTGGAGGCCGGGAGGTCCCCAGATCTGCCATCTGCAAGCTGAAGACCCAGGAGAGTTGGTGGTGTTGCTCTAGTCCGAGGTCAAAGGCAGGAAAAGACCATGACTCATCTCCAAGACAGTGGAGCAGAGAGAGAATTCTTTCTTGCTCTGTCTTTTGTTCTATTCAGGCTTCCAACAGATTGGCTGAGGCCCACCCACTTTGGGGGAGAACTATTTGTTTTACTCAGTCCAGCAAATCAAACGTTAATCTCACTGGAAACAGCTTCACGGACACATGTGGAATAGTGCCTAAATTGAATATCTGGGCGCTCTAGGCCCCGGCGAGTTGACCCAGAAGAGTGACCACCACAGATGACACTGCCCTGGTTTATCTCCATACAGAATTCCCAGGATAACTTGTTTGAGAATAGGAGCCCTTTGGGGACCTCCACCATGATGCAAGGAGTTTGTTTTAGCCCCTTCTTAGCTGAATAACTGCTATGGAGAGCAGGGAAGTGGTGGAGAGCTTGTGCACATCAGGGCTGCAGGCACCTTCTTGGGGAGGAGGATTGGTGGTCTGGAGAAAGGCCGTCCCTCCCTCTGAGTTGAACCCGTGGTAACTCGGCCCTTTGTGGGGAGGCCTGGCTGTCCTGCTCTCTGCAGGGCTTAAACAAGGCACCCTGGCCAAGACATTCCTTTATACAGACAAGTGACAAGCCGGTCTTGCTATAAGAATCCATCCTCCTTAAAAATCCAAGCTTCAGCTCAAAGCAATGTCACTCAGAAGACATTTTTGGCTAGTAGTCAATCCTTCAAGGGAACATGAAATCGTTTTTCCATGAAGTGGCTTTTGTGAAGTGTTTTATACACACTTGAAGTCAGTCTTTCTGAATTTTAATAGTCCTAATCCAATAACAATCGAGTTAACTAATTTCAATTATTTTTTCCAAAATTGAAAGTCACTCAGAAAGATTGGCTACTTTTATCATTGACTTCAGGAAGAGCAGTGGGGAAAACAGCTCGCAGGAGAGGAGCAACTCCTGATAACAGATCCATGTTGGAAGCTTTGCATTGAAATCACAGTGCATGTTACACATTAGCTGCATTAACTTGATATATGTGTTATTCTAGGGTTCTTATAATTTGGCCTTAAATGAACTGCTCAGCTCAGTTATTAGCCAGGCTCTTTTAGATGTTTTATTGCCCTTAATTTGTACTAATGATAAATATTATGCCAGGAATTTTAAACTATTTAAAGATGAGGTCAAGGTCATGAATAGACCTGAATGTCTTGCTCAGTTGAGTTGGGGCCTGAAGAGAGATATAGCTGTAAAATCCTCTAAAGTAACAGCTGCGTGTCAGATGGGTCTTGCCAAAACATCTCCCCCTGTGAGCAGAGGAGCCCTTTGGAAAGACATGTGTTGTTCATCTAGAATATTCCTCTGCTCTCTCATGGTTTCCAAAAGACCCTCCTTTGGATTTCAACGTATTCCTTTAGTTCAGAAAGTGCACTTGTTAATGGGAGAATATTTATATAAAAAAATACAAAAGGGAACACAAACACTGATTATTTCCAAATGCATTTCAAGCTGAAGACACACCTCACATCTTGCAAAAGAAAATACGAGATCCAAAATTGTCTGTCTCCAGAACTCTGGGGGGGAAAGTGGTTGGCACCAACAAAGTTGTGACATTTAAGATTCCTCAAACCTTCCCTCCAAGACTGACAGAAGGCATCAACCAGATCATTTATCAGCGTGGATGATTAACCCGTCCCCATTTTCCTCAGCGCTGTGTGATCTTGCCTTTTGGTCTCCTTGTGTCCACACGTGATTGACAGATACGGACATGTGTTTAGGCAACTTATGTTGACGGACTTCACCTCCTCTTTATCATTCGGGAAATGCTCAACTCAGACTGCAATAAATTGTGGAAAGATAAGGTCAGTTAAATATCTTGTTAGTAAACCTGTCTCCCTTCTCAGCCCCTGCATGTCCTCTCTCACCTACTTCTCCCTTTCCTCCTTTGTGTCCTTCTCTTTGGTGTGGTGGACCCTGTGCAGAACCCCTGTGGACTCGAGGTATTTGTTAATTACCCAGTACCACTATCTGCCAACTCCGATCACTAATTGCTCCAAGTTTCCTCCAGCCTCTGTTGGTTTCCTGCTCCCAGGAGCTTTCCAGCTCTCCTTTCATCCTTTCTCTTTTCTTCTTTCCCAAAGGACTTGGAATAGCCTTTGCAAAGAGATGTGGGCCCAGCCTCTGCGTCCTTCCCCGAGGGTAGGCAGGAGATATGGCATGTCTATAACTCAATAAATTGCAGTCCACACAGCCAGACCTCAGACCCTCGGACGCAGAGCACATCTGCTTATCCTCTGCAAGGGTCCAGAGACTTCCACTGAGACCCCCTGAATATTCACCATGGGTAGTTCTGGGACCCCCTGTAGAAAGATCTGAGGATGGGAAATGCCTGGAGGGGTAGCATGTTGTTTGGTGCCAGCCTAACACCAATGCAAAGTCGAGAGACGGGCTCAATGGGCAGTGTGAGGATAATTGCCCCAGAGTCACCAGAAGCCACCTCGTAAATCCACTTTCCATCTATAAGAACATCCATCCTCCCTGTCACACCCCAGTTCCTCTTTCTGTTCTAGCCATTCTCCGTTTATCTGACATTTAGGGGCAGATATTCATCGGCTGACTACAGGAATTTTTAACCTGAACTTTATAAATAGTTGAAAATAGGAGAAAACCTCAGTGGACATTTCTTTCAGGGTTCCCCATGGGCCCGAGTGCCGCCTCTGCCTTCCTCCACTCCCCCCATAGAGGACACCACATCTCCAGAGCGAACATTGAAAAGATAATAGAAACACGGCCCCTCTTCCCGGCATGCACTGCACACATTGTACAGGTGGACTTCACATGTCGGGAGGTTAGTGGACTGAATAGTCTCCCCCAGAGATATGCCCAGCAGGAAACTCGAAGGTGACCCTATTTGGAAAAAGAGTCTTTCCAGCTATAATTAAGAATCATGAGCTGAGATAATTGAAAAGGAAGCTGGGTTTAGATCCCCAATCTGGAGTATTCACACCTGGGCTTTGAAGGTCACGGTGGAGAAGGTTCCATGGAACAGCATTCCTGGAGATGGGCCTGGGCGGACACCATTCCCAAGGGGCAGGCAATGGCCTCTGTTGACATCAATTCATCAAAAGGGAGGTGTGAGACACAGACACACAGAGAAGAAAACCACAAGAAGACAGAGGCAAACATGGAGTGATGCAGCCACCAATGTAGGAGCACCTGGAGACCCCAGAGACTGGGAGAGGCAAAGAAGGATCTTCCTCTAGAAACTTCGGAGGGAGGGCAGCCCTGCTGATACCTTGGTTTCAGACCTCTGGCCCCAGGATCTGTGAAGGAATAAATTCCCGCTGATTTAAATCACCTGGTTTGGGGTGATGTGTTATAGCAGCCACAGGAGGCTAGTACAGCATAACTATCCCTAGTCAGCTGGCATTCGGCGGTTCTCTCTTAGACTCATCTTTGTCATTACAAATAGGGAAAATCTGTAAAGACTAAAGTCCCACATACTAGGAATAGCACAGCCTTACTTATAGGACTACAATTTGCAGAGCAGTGTCTAGGTCTCCCCTGTAAACCTTATTCGGTAGATGCCCAGGTGGTGGCTCAGCGTCCTGCTCCAAAGGGCCTCCTAACCTCTGCATCTGAGTCTTTCAGGAGTGGCTGGTGGGAATCACCATGGGACAGCAGCTGTCCTCATGAGTTACTGGGTCCTTGTTCTGTGCTGCAGCCCTTGTGACTCCCCCACATACACAGACACACCCTCCCACTGCCCGTACTTCCTCAACCCCCTCATGCTACGTTCCTGAGTCTGTCCACGTTGGGAGTCTGAGCCAGGTGACCATCCTAGCTGCATGGAGAACTCTGCACCAGGTCAGGGAACTCTCTGGAAGAATGGAATTGTACCCTAACAAGAAAAGTAGCTCTGGAGACACACCAACTGGAAGACACAAACTCTGGACACCTGCACTTTGTGAGGGATGCCCCCCACCCCTGCCCTAGCCAGCAACCCTGTTTCCCGAATCCAGGCCAGCACCAGCCCGGGCTGTGCACCCCCAGCCTGGCCCGTAGAAACTCCAGTTTCTCCTGCTTTCTGGAAAGCTGCCCCTCTGAAGGAAACAAAGATAATTGTGCATCTGTTTCCTGCCGCACAAAGCTATGATTTATTTATGATGCTCGACCAGGTTGGCAGAGATGCAGTCTCCATGGCCAAGTCAGAGCGGAGGCCTTTGTCTGACACATTAACAGGCTGATGCCCTTTGGTGCAAGTGACACGTGGCCACCCTGCTTTTCACACCTCGACCTCATTCCGGGAAGGGGAACCTGCATCAAGAAGACGGCAAAGGGTGCAAAAATCAAAGTTACTGGGAGAACTTTCCGAATCCCAGGGGCGGCAGGTTGTACTTAGATCTGAAGGAAAGTAACTGAAATGGAGACTTTCCCTTTCACAGCAAAGACACAGATTTTCCCTGAGCTGCTCTTAATCAGGAAGGCCAGAGCAATAGTTTTGAGCAGGAGGCTTTCAAGCCGGGTCAACTTGATCTGTAAACCTGAGATCCACATCGTTTACCTTGAACTTTATGTGGTGTATTCATGGACTCTCACTGCACCAGCTTCCTTTCACCTGCTTCTGGAGCTAAAACTGACCAAGACCAGATTCACTGACTAACCGGAGCTGAAGCCTGAATGTAGACACCCCTGGAAGGGCCCCTAGACAAGGGGACCCCGAATGCAAAGATTCTCTCCAGATTTCCTTGGGAGGGATGAGGACCCCAGGCTAGGAGGAGGTAACAGTGGTTAGAATCAGGGAAGATTAGACAGAAAGTAGATGCTGTGGCTTTCAGGGAACTCTATTTCCTAGTTCCGTCGAGGACTAGCCTTGCTTACTTTCCTCCCTGGCCCTGTACTCTGTCAAACTACAGTGAGATGCACCACCCATGAAAGGGTCCTGGCATCTGGCCTCCACCGTCCACAAGGGTAACTTCGAGAGGCCTACCAAAAGTGATCATTGGTCTTACTCTGCTTAACAGAGTTATAAAATTTAAATACTTGAGTGGTTTAATGTATCCTGTTTAAATATATGCTCAGAATTCTTGAGATTTTGATAGTGTTGGGTAGATTTCTTACCTTATAACTCTAAAAGTCCTTTGCTAGTAATTTTATTTAAAAAAAAATATATATATATAAAGGGTTTTCATCCATACAGCTGTGGGCATCTCAGCTTGGTCCTCACCTATGTCAGAAGACTCAGTTTCGATGTGAACAGCAGCCGCTCTGTGCTACTGAGACTTCACATCACTCTGTGATGTCACTATTGCATTTGGACTATGCAAAGTTGTTTAACTCCAGAGGCGACCAAGGTTCAGGGCCACGTGGCCTGAGGGTCTCCTGCAAGGAGTCAGGTGAGGCACACTTTGGAGGGTTCTCACCAGTCTGCATGTTTGATGGGGAGCCTTAATCCCAAGCCCCATCTGTGTGTGACCTCCAGGGGAACTGTCCCCATCATCATGCACTAGTCCAGAGCCAGCTCAGCAAATGGGCTGGAACACAGAGATTTTACCAACAGTGTAAGGCCTTTTAAAACAGATTTTAATAGTAAACATAGACTGACTTCCCCAGTCTTGATAGAAGGAAGCCTTGTTTATCCACTTATTTATTGAATGGTAGACAACTGTTCTTCACTGCCCCGTTTCAGGCACCATTGGAACTGACTTCTGGATGATGGATGAGACTATCTCCTCTAAGACAAGGGCCAGAGATGAATCCAAAGGATGGAGATGGTCTTACACTGAGTTGCAGCATCTGCCATTGGAGGGTCACTGATGCAGCTCCTGGTACCTGGGCTTCCCAAGGGGCTGGGGCTCTACTGCTGCTCAGAATCTGTCCAACCCAGTAGGATCCGCCCCACGTAGCAGGAAGGAGATTCAAAGTCACGAAAGACAGTGCAGTTTGAACCATGAAGATGCCCCTTCCAGCAAGGTGGGTGGCAGGACAGCTGGAAGGAGGGCAGCCAACTGCATCTCCTACCCGGGAATCACGCCGTTCTGCACACTTACCTGGATCTGAGATTAGCCTCCCACATTTGGGCTGCAGGAGGAAGGGCGGATGGTTGTCAGACACCCCCCCCCCAATGCACATGGGTCTGAACCACTGTCACTGACTCTCCTGGGCAGCCAAGGTGGACAATAAGAGTCTCAGATGGCGCCGAACAGTGACTGCAAAACTAGGGACATCGATCTGGGTGAGAAAACCAGACACCGGGTTGGAGGTCTGAGTTTCCCTGTCCGTCCTGCACACCAGGGGAGGGAGCTTCACACACTGACTGCACGTCAGCCCCCGAAGGACAAGGAGCACCTGCCAATGGAGATGTCCCTGTGGCCGGCTGCGGCGTCCCTGGACAGCTGTTCATCCGCAGCAGGACCATTGCTTGGGTCTGGCCTCACCTCTTCTTTTTTTTTTTTTTTTTTTTTTTTTTTTTTTTTTTTTTTTTACAAATTTAATCAGTTATACATATACGTATGTTCCCATATCCCCTCCCTTTTGCGTCTCCCTCCCACCCTCCCTATCCCACCCCTCCAGGCGGTCACAAAGAACCGAGCTGATCTCCCTGTGCTATGCGGCTGCTTCCCACTAGCTATCTACCTTACATTTGGTAGTGTATATATGTCCATGCCGCTCTTTCACTTTGTCACAGCTTACCCTTCCCCCTCCCCATATCCTCAAGTCCATGCTCTAGTAGGTCTGTGTCTTTATTCCTGTCTTACCACTATGTTCTTGATGACATTTTTTTCTTAAATTCCATATATATGTGTCAGCATACAGTATTTGTCTTTCTCTTTCTGACTTACTTCACTCTGTATGACAGACTCTAGGTCCATCCACCTCATTACAAATAGCTCAATTTCATTTCTTTTTATGGCTGAGTAATATTCCATTGTATATATGTGCCACATCTTCTTTATCCATTCATCCGATGATGGACACTTAGGTTGTTTCCATCTCCGGGCTATTGTAAATAGGGCTGCTATGAACATTTTGGTACATGTCTCTTTTTGAATTATGGTTTTCTCAGGGTATATGCCCAGTAGTGGGATTGCTGGGTCATATGGTAGTTCTATTTGTAGTTTTTTAAGGAACCTCCATACTGTTCTCCATAGTGGCTGTACCAATTCACATTCCCACCAGCAGTGCAAGAGTGTTCCCTTTTTTCCACACCCTCTCCAGCATTTATTGTTTCTAGATTTTTTGATGATGGCCATTCTGACTGGTGTGAGATGATATCTCATTGTAGTTTTGATTTGCATTTCTCTAATGAGTAAAGATGTTGAGCATCCTTTCATGTGTTTGTTGGCTGTCTGTATATCTTCTGTGCAAAAATGTCTATTTAGGTCTTCTGCCCATTTTTGGATTGGGTTGTTTGTTTTTTTGCTATTGAGCTGCATGAGCTGCTTATAAATTTTGGAGATTAATCCTTTGTCAGTTGCTTCATTTGCAAATATTTTCTCCCATTCTGAGGGTTGTCTTTTGGTCTTGTTTATGGTTTCCTTTGCTGTGCAAAAGCTTTGAAGTTTCATTAGGTCCCATGTGTTTATTTTTGTCTTTATTTCCATTTCTCTAGGAGGTGGGTCAAAAAGGATCTTGCTGTGATTTATGTCATAGAGTGTTCTGCCTATGTTTTCCTCTAGTGGCCTCACCTCTTCTTGGTGGTATGTTGTGATTGTTGCAGCCGCCGCTTTATCAAGGCTGTTTGGAAAAGTCCACCAGGAAGCTGAGTGTGGGCCTCGGCTCAAGGGGCCTTCAGAGCTGGGATTGTGATGGTGGAGCTTGGTGTCTTGTGTCAGATCTCTCGAGTATGAGAGATGGAAAACATGCTGCTTTTAATCCATCCATTTTGAAACAAGCGGTTTCTCTTGTGGAATTGCTAATGACTTAGGGATCCTGTCCTTTGGGAGGCGAAGGCTTATCATCTGAGCATCTGCTAAAACGGGCTGGGTGGAAACAGCAGGCCCAGGGGGGAGGGCTGACCTGCTTGTTTAACACACCAGGCTTTTGTCTGCTTATCACTGATTTTATTTTGTGCTTCCAGAGACTTTCTTCACTCTGAGTTTATCAATAAAAAGATCATCAGTCAAATCCGAAGTGGCACCAACGTCCACGGTGAGTAATGGGCACCGAGGAGACCATGGGGAACCCCAGCGCCAGCACCTGGGGACTCAGGAGGCATTGATCTTGCCAGCTTAAATCACGTCAAGTCAGCAACTTCACGGGCTCCACTCTAGGAGTGCCTTCTAAGAATAATACGGCCATTTATAAACAAAGACACCTTCCACTGTTTTCTTTTTTCACCTTATTTTTAAAAGGTTGAGCCTCGTGGGGACCCTCCGTGGAAGCTGGAAAGAGGTCCCTCAGAAAACCACACACTCATCCATTTGGCATCCAGCTTGGCAGCACTTCTAGCCATTTAGGGCAGGCAAAGCTTTGCTTTATATTTGTACAGTGTCTTCCTCCAAATATTTTGCTGAAGCCTCATTTATCCTCAGACATCTCTCAACGCATAAGAAGGAAGGGAAGCTGTGCAGGTGGTGGAGGTGGTAAGGTGTCTTCTCGGGGAGGACAGGGGCGCAGGAAGAGGTCAAGGGCCTTCCCGACATCAGGATACTGCACAGCTCGGGATACAATCTACCTTCCACACTGCAGCTTAGTGGTTAGGATATGTCCATGTACCATTTCTAATAGGTCAGCAATCGTTACCCTGTGCAGGGAACCTGTTCCAGGCACTATTGAAAGCACAGCTTAAGCGTTGAGATGTGTCTGCCCCTCTGATGGTGAATGACTCTGTCCCCACGCTTGGCGCCTGTTGGTACTTAATGAGTATTTGTTGAATTCAACTCAACTTTACTTTGGAAGCCCATGATGTGTACTACACAGAGAATAGCCCATATCTGCCTTCTGCTCTTCTCTTATATTATAGTTGGAAGAACGGATCAGAACATCGAAATAGTAATGCCAGAACTCTACATAAGTGATGCAGACCAAGAGCGTAGGAAGGCCCAGATGAAACGTGGTCACTGGGGGTTGGATGAGACAGAGGCTGCAGGGAGCTGGCATCCAGCTGGACCACAGATAAAAGAAAGAGGATGCAGGTGACCGGAGGAAGTACAGGCAGATAGGCAAGGGTGATGTTCCCCGGGGGAAGCTGGTTTTGGAGAAACGGTGGATTTATTTAATAACTTGAAGTTTGAGAAAGACATCTAAGTGGAGAAACCCAGTCAGAAATTGGAACCATGGGATGTCCGATCTGGGCATCTGGGGAGAGGCCTGAGTTGGAGCTGATCCCCAGAGGAGACAGTTGTGTTACTGTAAGTAGGTGAACTCTGAACTAGAAGCACTGGGGAGAAATGGGCAGGTAGGACCCTGAGTCTTGAGCATCACGTCAGAAAAAAGGATTAGCAAGTATCCTGTTTGCATGTGCTGTGTTTGATGTTAGCACAACCTGAGACACTGCAAGGTCATCATCAATAACAAATCAGCAAGAAAGCCAATTCTTAAATAACTTCTCAGAATTAATATTTTCCCATATAAGAACAACCACCAGTCATTGTGGAATGAATGATTCTTTTTATGACAGCAACAAAAGCGATAGAATACCTAAGAATGATTTCAGTACAACCAAAACAGGTAACAGATTTACTGCAGTGTGTTTAAAACGTTTGAACACATGGGAAACGTGCTGTATATCCTTGCCGGCGGACGGCTCTGCCCCTAGAGATCACACAGGGCCCCAGGGCCTTCTTCCCAGGCTGGGTGTGTGACTCCACCATCTTGCAGGGCGTGGTGGAGGCCAGCCCTCCAGTCTCCCAGGCCTTCTCTGGGAAGGGAAGCTGGGGGCAGAGCAGCAGTTTTGAGGGCGGGGGTACCACCTGGGAACCACCTTGCTCACGTCTGCTCAGATCCCATCACGCCGAGTCAGCCGCAAAGGCCCCCCGCAGTGTGCTGGCCACCTCCCACTCAGGGGGCCGGGGCGTCTTTCATTAGAGGAAGGAGAAATTGACAATGGGGAACACAAGCTCCCTCAAATTGTCTGTATGTTTAATGCAATTCTACCTCCAATGCAAGCTAAGAACCTGGCATCATATTAATACTTCTAACGGGGACCTGGAAGATTAAGCATGTAAGAATGGCCAAGGGAATGCTTCAAGAAGCAGTGATCTAGACTTATATATACTACGAAATGTAAAATAGATAGCTAGTGAGAAGCAGCTGCATAGCACAGGGAGATAGCCTCAATGCTTTGTGACCACCTAGAGGGGTGGGATAGGGAGGGTGAGAGGGAGACGCAAGAGGGAGGGGATATGGGTACATATGCATATATATACCTGATTCACTTTGTTATAAAGCAGAAACTAACACAACATTGTAAAGCAGTTATACTCCAATAAAGATGTTTTAAAAAAAAAAGAAAAAGAAAAAGAATCAATGACCGAAGATCTACCTTACTGAACATACTTGGTACAAAACATACCAAAACCTATGATACTGGTAAAGATTAGACAGAAGGATAAATGGAACAAATTAGGAAGTCAAGACATGGATACACATCAAATGAAAAATATATATAATACCTAGTGATGCAGTGACACACACAGAGACACACGGAGAGATGGAGAGAAGAGGAAGACAGAGATGCAGACAGAGACAGAGTGAAAGAGAGGGAGGGGAGAAGACTGGTTCATGTCCCCAGTTTATCATATGTGACACCCCCAAAATATAGTGGGACTTAGGGCAAGAAAAGTATGTATATATATATATATATATATATATATATATATATATATATATATATATATATAAAATCTCCCTATAGCTTATATATATATATATATATCCTTCTACATAATCTTACATATCCTTCTATATAATCTTATGTATCCTTTTATATAATCAGTCTTTCTCCATTGATTTGAAATGCCTTTTGTCTTATACTTATTTAATATATATTTCACATATATTTGCATATGTTCCCTATTTCTTATATATGTATTATATATATTGAAATATATATATATATATTTCATATCAGTGGAGAAAGACTGATTACACAGAAGGATAATGATTTGAAAAATATTAAATTCTTGACCAAGAGCACAATCCAAAACAAATGTTAAACATAATCAATAAAGATGTGCCAGTTAACAAATACAACTGTAACAGCATGGTGGAAAGCAAGGGCACTGGTGTGGGTACTGCCCGCCTGACAGGGACCTCGAGGGCGCCAAAGGCAGTGAACCAGGGCTGGTAGCACAGTGGGCAGCATCCACTCTGGGCCAGGACACTGAGGCCTTGGGGATCCGAATGCAGCAACTCTGCTGGTGTAGATTTAGCACAAAGAAACAACCCCACTGGAACCTTAAGAGATAAAGGTGATCATGGTGAAGCTGTGACTAATAATAATAATAAGAGCAGTGCCCTGGGCCGGTCAGAGGGAGTAGACCCCCGGGGTGCTGCTTTCCCTGTGTTTGGGGTGCAGTGACTTTGCAGGGCGGAGCTGTAGCACATGTGACCAATGTTGGGTTCAGTGGGGACAGGACAGGTGGTCTGGGTGGATGGGGAAGGCCTTTAGCTTCTGGCCTTCAGGAACACTGGCCCCAGGAGGTTTCCCAGGGGAGCCTGGGCTAGTGTCCTGGGGGACTGGCCGGCTGTCAGTCCTACCTCAGGAGTCCCCTTGGGGTGCTTCAGTCAGAGGAGCATGTGAGAGGGGATGCCTGAGGCCCGAGGCTGCAGCTCCACGGGGGTGTCCCCGTCTCTCCCAGGGGGCCTGGCAGCCCCTCCCTCCTGCCCGCTCCCTCCTGACTCCCCCCACCCCAGTCCCAGCACCTCCCTCCTCGGATCATCTTTTGTTGTATCATTTGTGAAGTAAAATGATTGTGTGGCCTGGAAGGCCTCCTGAGAGCAGCGTTTCATGAAGCGGTTACTCCAAGCCCCATGAGGCCAGACGCTTTGAGATCATCTGGTGTCACATACTTTTATCTGAAACATAAATATATGTAACAGCTTTTTTTTTGAGATATTATTGGTGCATCACCACCTTTCCTCATTACTATCCACCTAAAGAGCCTTTATAGATTTTTTTAACCTGACTGCTCCCCATTCATGAAATGTTAACAACACATAATGCTGTCCAGCTGTCTTTGTATTGTATGTATGTACGTGCTTTTGATGCATGAAAAGGTTAAGACTTTTGCTCCCTAAGAACCAATGTTCGCTCCCTTGGAGAGAGATTGGTTGTGTTGGGGATGACATAATTTAGATCCAAGTTTTCCAACTTGCGTGAGCACTAGAGCTGCCTTTAAAAATCACCACCCCATAAGGATGCACCAAAAGCATCATGTGCTCCCTGCTTTGGCCAGGCTGATGCTCCTGGGAGCCCCTCAGGTCCCCCATCTGCAGCCAGAATTGAGAATCCTGCTTCAGTTGTAAGATGGGGCTGGAGCATCCTGGGGTCCAGAAACAGGTTTGGGGTATGTCCAAGGTTGATGGGCTTGCTAGAGTCCCACCTGTTGGGACTCCTTCAAGTTGAGATGGATGAGACCAAAGAAAACCAAGGAGGTGGAGAAAGAGCGGGGACTCTGTTGTTTGTGTCAATATCAAGAAGATACAAAAGTAACTTTTCAGCGACTCAGGGATATTTTTCTTTGCCATAAGCAAAACCCCTTTATCTATGTCACAGAAAAAAGAAGAGGAGGTGGGGCTAAAAGGCTGGTGCCCTCCTGCTATACATCTTCCCCATCTGTGCCTCCCTCCCCATAAGTCAAGTGCCCATCACAAGAAGGCTGCAGGCAAAGGGGTGTCAGGCCCTGGAAACCTCATTCATTCTCACGAAACTAAAGTCCTCTTTCAAGGAAACTGCTTTCCTTTATTTCTGTTTCAAGACAAAGAAGGGGAAAAAAAAGTGCTTATGAGAGAGATGGTGGGGGGAGAGGGGGTGGGGGAGGGGAGGGGTAGGGGAGGGGTAGGGGAGGGAGGGGAGGGGAGGGGAGGGAGGGGAGGGGAGGTGGAGGGAGGGGAGGGGGAGGGGAGGGAGGGGAGGGAGGGGAGGGGGAGGGGAGGGAGGGAGGGGAGGGGAGGGGGAGGGGAGGGGGAGGGGAGGGGAGGGAGGGGAGGGGAGGGGAGGGGAGGGGTAGGGTAGGGAGGGGAGAGGGAGGGGAGGGAGGGGAGGGGGAGGGGAGGGAGGGAGGGGAGGGGAGGGAGGGAGGGGAGGGGAGGGGAGGGGAGGGGGAGGGGAGGGGAGGGAGGGGAGGGGAGGGGGGAGGGGAGGGAGGGGAGGGGGGGGAGGGGAGGGAGGGGAGGGGAGGGAGGGGAGGGAGGGGAGGGGAGGGGAGGGGGAGGGGAGGGGAGGGAGGGGAGGGGGAGGGGAGGGGGAGGGGAGGGAGGGGAGGGGAGGGAGGGGAGGGAGGGGAGGGGAGGGGAGGGGGAGGGGAGGGGAGGGTCCACAGGCAGATCACAGTGCTTTGTCAGTCATTGAAGATGGAAGGTGCGACAGCAGTGTGTTGGCATATTTAGAAGGTTAACTGGAAACATCCAGGAAGTACTCTTCAGCCCCATCTTTGGTGATGGAGGATCTGACATTTAAGAATGGAAAGGTCTAGAAGACACCCATGCAGTCCTGTCCGAGGTGAGGGATTGTGTCCCCATGAGGAGGCGATTTGCTCCGCGTCACACTACAGCCTCATGCCACACTTGGAGAGGGTGTCAGGAAATGAATACCTGGCATGCTGAGGACGCTGGGGATGGTGTTGCCTGAGGTGTCCTGGGGTGTGGGCCCTCGGAAGAGATGCTCACAGAGGCGGAGCTCCACCCCAGCCCACCTGAAGGGCTGCAGGAGGAAGTGGAGGTAGGGGAGTTGGGAACGGGCCCAAAGAGGTGAGCAGGGCTAGTAGGTGCTGCTCCCAAGGGAGCCCATTTCTACAGCCGGTGCTGTTCAAGGAAGGAGGAGGGTCAGCCAGGGCGCACGGTCCCCATCGCGGCACGCCATCCCCATCGTGTCACGCGGCACCGCAAGGATGTTGCAGGTGGACCTCATCTCACAAAATCGGGGTCCTGGTCTTTCTCTGTCCAGCTCTGAGTAAGAAGGGAAGTCTGACCCCTGTAGGCGCTGCATCCAGGCTCCCTGGCCCCTGACTTGGTTTTGGCCATTGGGAGGCAGAGGCAGGAGAGCAGAGGGTGGGAGGGAAGGTGGGTGGAGGTGCCTTCCTTCCCCGAGGTTCCAGGACACTGGATGCTCGCACCATGGCCGCCTGGAGCAGATTCATTCCACCAGTCACCCCACCCAACCCCGAGTCGATCAGCTCACAGAACTGTTGGGGGTGCCAGGGCATTATGGATGTGAAAGGGCTTTGGAAAAAAATGTCCTGGTCCCTAGAACATGTTGGAGGAGAATGCAGTGATGGATGATGTGAGTTTGACTTCCAGGGCAGTCAAAGTACAGAGAGAAAGATGTCCATCATTGCTATGAGGAGAATCATCCCCCAGAAGTGAATTTGGATGCAATACAGGTGAGCTCATTCCGAGGGGATACAAATTATATGGAAGTTAAAAAGCAGGGCTAATCCAGACAGTACAGATGTTCTGGCAAGCAGGAGTTTAGTACTGATTTTCGACAGTTCTTCTGCAAACTCTGTCTGAAGACAGAAGCAGGTCTGGGACCCACGCTGCCCGTCCTCTGGTGAGCCTCTCTCTTCAACATCAAACTCGGGGACACGGGATTCAGACGCCCTGCCGCTCGGCCTCTTCAGCAGGCCCGTCCCTGGAGTTTATGGGCTCAGGACAAGAATACAACTGAGGCCATGTACCAAATGTCTAAATATCTAACCCGTTGGAAACAAAGCTAGAATATTGAGAGATATGTTCTGTTTTTCTGCTTTATAGATATACCTTCAAAATAACAGCATTAAAATCTAGCCCTAGAGCTAAAGTATTTCAAAACTATAAGTTGGCAAGATAACAAAGACATTGTAATTATTATCATTACACATGTCTGGGTGATCTGTTGATGGGCTGGCAGTGTCATCCTAGTACAAAATAACAACTTCCATAATTCATAAATTATCTGTTTATTTCATAAGATTATTTTTTCTTGCCGTTATTTTAGCAAAATCATTAGTTACACTGTTGTAATCGGGATGGCCGCGTATTTTCTGTTTTGTTAACAATAAAGATTTAAAGTGTTTAGAAATAAAATGTTGTCAATTACAAAAATAGGAAATTTGAATATATTCAAATAAAGTGAATTTGAAAATTAAAAACTTATGCATCTATGATCTCAAAGTGTTTTCTTCCTAAAAACATTTAAATCCTATTAAAATGAAAGTACATATTGTAATTCAAGAAGATCAACAAAGTAAAACAACATGACTCTAAAATTAATTTCCATTTGTCTTAAGTATTTTTTTAAGAAAATAAATGCATTTTATTTCATAAATCTAGCATTCCACATCCATCTAGTTGTCAATATAAGGAGTCAGTGTCACATTTAATACCTGTTACGGACCCTCTGTTCTGGGTCCTCCCCACAAGATGTGCTGCAGTCCTGACCCCTGGTACCTGTGGATGTGACCTCATTTGGAAACAGAGTCTTTGTAAACTTCATCAAGTTACGAAGAGGTCATACCGGATTAGGGTTCACCCTAAATCCAGGGACTGGTGTCCTTACAAGGAGGTTGTGTGAAGACAGAGGCAGAGATTGGAGAGACGTACTTGCAAGTCAAAGAGCACCAGGACTCTTGTAGCCCCAGCGGCCTGAAGAGGCTGGAAGTCCCTCCCCTGGAGCCTGCAGAGGGAGCACAGCCCTGCTGAAACTTTGATTGCAGACCTGTGGCCTCCAGAAATGCGAGAGAGTAAACGTCTGTTGTTTTCAGCCTGCCAGTTTGTGGTCATTTCTGTCAGCAGCCCCAGGAAACTGCTATATCCTCTTATACATCAACTGGAAGAAAACGTAAATGGTTTAATACTGTAAAATGTTCCTTGACCATCACGGGCAGCTGGTGGTAATATCAGGGCGATTCGTACTTCTAGAACCACACACAGAAGCACGAAATAAAAGGAAAAAGTAAAAGGACGTAGGCCTTATGGGGGAACAAGGTTGGTTAGTCCAGACTTGCTGCATTTAAGCACCTGATAGAGACGTGGTCCCCTCTCCTCTCCGCACATGCCCGCCGCGTGAGGCCCATCCAGGGGCACAGTGTCCGTCTCTGGCTGTGGCACTGGAACAGCCACAGCCTTCACGGCACCTTTCCTTGAGGCCGTCGGGCAGGAGGTCTTCCCCTAGGACCTGACTGACATGTCCAGGAGAGCGATGTTCCTTGCTACCATGTATGTGAGTCAGGGAGGCATCGGCCAGGCTAGTGACTACAGCCAGTGGAACCTTGACTCCACTGAGCAGCGAGAAAGAACAGGTGAAAGGATGCGTTGACAACACAGAGCAAGGCCTCCTGAAGCAGGTTTTCTGGCATGACTAAGAAGAATAAGTTGGCATAGGGGTCCTCAGCCTACGGGGCATCAGGGAGCTCAGAATGCGTGTGGGGTGAGACTCCGTTGGAGTGACAGAGGGGACAAGGTCAGAGGTCTTGGTCAAGGACCACCTGTGCCCCGTGCGACTTCACCTTCCAGTCTGTGAGGTGGGACCACTCTGCACACGCTTGTTGAGCATTCTGCGTGAACCAGGAGACGATGCTCTGGTGAGGATGGAAGTGCCGAGCCTGGCACAGCGGTTGCCCATGCGGAGTGCATGCTCTCTCCCTCCCACACTCCACTCCCCTGTCTTTCTTTCTCTCTCTCCCTCTCTCATTTCGTGAGAAATAAACACAGAGTGTAAAGAAAACTGGGGGTCCTGTCATTTCCTGAGAATTCTATAAAGCTGTAGGACACGTGGCCCAATATGTGGCCCAACTTCCGAAAGATGTGAGGGAGCCTCTGCTGGTCCTCCATCACCCCGGCAAGGATGGCCCGGCCCCCTGCACGAGGACCCCGAGTGACTGAGCAGGGTTGGGTGCTGAGCTCCAGGAATGAGAGTCCAGTAGGACCTCACGGGCTGGACACTCCCGGGAGGACTTGGCAGTTAGAGGGGGGTAGAGGCCGCAGAGGAGGGAGCTCTGGGGGCCAAGGTCAGGGCACGGCGGCTCCACTGCCATCCACCCGGATGCAGGCGCCCTTGTGCACTTGGCCCCTGCCCTTGGCCCTTGTCAACCTCCGCTTTGATGACACGGAGCATTCGTTTGGCAAAGACAGTTTTCATGATGTTCCAAACATGAATTTTTATGGTAATTTGTCGTGTGTTTCTGATTCTCTGACAGTGAACTCACCAATAATTTTGGCAACTGCATTTTGGATGTCCCAGCAGCTCTCTCTCAGTGTTTTGTGCATTTACCATTTCACACACATACACACAGACACACACACACACACACACTCCAAACACAAAAAGGAGACCATACGATGTGGTTTCAAGAGGAGCAAAGCAAAGCCTCGTGTCCTGATGGTGTTCCCCTGGTCCAGTGACCAGCATCTCCCCCCTGCCATCACAGGAGGGCTGGGGACACCTGCGAGGGGGCCATGGACCCTGGCAGCTCACCATCGAGCCCCAAGGCTAGGGGAGGAAAGGAAAGCAAAGCCCTCGTCCAGGTCGCCTCTTTGGCTATTTGCAGATGTTACGTGCTGACACTGAATGCTGTCGAATCGTGGTAATTACGGCACAGCCGACCTTAATTCTCAGTCCTCTGCTTTAGACCTGGCATGTGGGGAATCGCCCGGGACTTTCCGTTCACTGAATCACGTCGCTTTAAGTGATCTGGAACGAGATCGTGATAACATGCCCACCGGCAACCTCTCCTGCCCACCGGCTTCAGTCTGAAAATCTCCTCCTCACGCTCCTTCCTCGCCAGCTCTGATCTTTCCAGACCGTGTTTGCTCAAAGTCCCCTCCCACCTCAGCCCCGTAGGGTGCCCCCAAACTCTTCGCTGGGTGGGCATGGAGGCGGCTTTGCTGGGACCCTCACCGTGGTGAGGCACAGCACCGAGGAATGGGGGCCCACCTCCCCCACTTCAGGGCAGGAAAAGTTCCCATTTGCATCTCTCATTCTTTACTCAATGCAGCAGGCATCTGTGGGCACCTGCTGTCTGAAGGTCAGGTTCCAGGAGTTGTGGGAGCACCCCCAGTGGCACCGGCCCAAAGCCACCTGGAGCGTCCAGAGCAAAGGAGGGCGCGTCCAGCCCGGCCTGGCGGTCTGGGAAGATGCTGAGGCTAAGGAATTAGTGGGCCTTGGCCCTGGGGCAGAAAAGCTCCCCAGCTGAGAAGGGCAGGGGCCAGGAGACAGGAGGGAAGCTCAGCCTCCGGAGTCCTGTGTGGCCGAGATCTGGGCCTTGAAGGCATCCCGACCCTAGGAGAGAAGTGAGGTGAGGAGGGATGACTGTCGGTGAGAAAATAGCACCTTGCCGAGGGCGGGAGGCAGGCAAAGGAAGAGCAGGTGGTGGGCGGTGCCAGTGGCGGCCTGCCCCGGGCTGCTTTGCCCTGTGCCCAGAGGTGTCAGGGAGGTCTGTGCAGGGAGGTGCAGAGGCAGAGGAGCCCACGCCTGTGCTGCCGTGGGCTGGCAGAGCCACGAGGGCGCTCCCACCCACAGGCGCGTCTCAGTCTGGGGAAGCCTCCTTCTGCGCCCGGCGCCTGAGTGGGAGAGGAGAGAGCCCCACCCAAGACACAGACAGAAGCCAAAGCCCGAGCCCCCCTACACAGGCGGCACCCTCAGGGGTGCCCACATCCCTCCAGCTGCCCCTCCCCAGCTCCATCTAGCTCCTGGATTCCGGGGCTCCAAGTAAGTCCAGCTCTTGTTGGGAAGAGACACATATTCCTCCAGCCTGGGTGCTGAGCGAGAGGGCACAGGGGCCTCGGGGTGAGCCTGGGGCCAGGGCAGGCCATGCCAGAGCTGGACCTCCCACCCCCGGGTCCCACACCCTCCTCACAGAGGGGAGGGTCCCTAATCTGCCCGACTTCATACATGTCCTTTCTCAGCCCTACTGTGGGGAACAAGGTGACAAAGGTTACCTTACTTTAATATCAGATTTTCATTGAAAGGGACTCGGGTAAGATGGCATTTGCCTGAAGAGGCGTCATGTTTAGGGAGATGAATTAAAGGGCCACTAAGCCAGTCTATAAGAGTCTCTTCTGTTCATCTGCAGGGGATGAGGCGCTCTGAGGAGATCCATGCTTTGCTTGACGACACTCTTGCCTCTGAGCCTGTTTGCAAGCCCGACGCACTCCTTGCGGAGTCTGGTGCCGTCAAGGAGGAGCTTTCCCAGTCCGAGGAGGGGAGGGGAGGGGAGGAAACACTTGACCCCTGTCTCCACACCCGCCCTGGGAGCAGGGCTCCTCCTGGCTTGAGCAGTTCAACACACACACTCCTTGGTCTCGTGGCTCGGATGAGTAAGGAATGCCATGTTCCAGCTTTTGTTACTTCTCACACTCCTTTTTCATATTTCGAGGCAAGAAAAAAACCCTAAATGTGTTTTGCCAGAGATTTCTACTCATTTGTCAAATCCCATGTGATTTTGGGGAAATGTGATCCGTGTGTTTCTCATTCATCTGTGCTCGAATCATCAGCTAGGAAGCCAATGCTGGGCAGCGGGTACCACGGGCCATGGGGGTGGATGTGATGACGGGGTGGCAGCCAGGTGGGGTGGCCTAGCTGCGGTGCAAGACACCAGGTGGCCTGGGGGATGGGGCCCATGACCTTCACACCCTGGGCACCCACCGGACTCATCCTGGCCGTGGGCACCATCATGACCGCAGAGAAAGCAAAGTGTAGACGTGGCGGTTCCCGGTGGGGTCGGCAGGAGGGAGCTGAGGAAGACCAGTAACTACAGGGCTCAGGGACCAAAGCTGCAGAGGAAAGGGAGACCTCCCCCATCATGGGCCAGGAGGGCAGTGAGGGGCAGTGGGCACTGCTGTCGGAGCTGAGAGCATCTGGCCGGCATCCTGAGCCTCGGTTTGCTCGTCTGTGCAATGGGACTGTGCTGCCCCTCCAGGTGAGTCTCCCGCACTCTCCTGCACGGACGGGTTCATGCTCACGGCTCGGTCTCCCTCCCTGGGCTCCGGAGGTGAGGGGGGACAGGTCAGCCTCCAAGGCAGTCTACCTGGTAACAGCGTGAGGGAGGCCTGCCTTCCCCAGAGTTGACAGGAAGCCTTGTTGCTGGACTTTAAATCCGTGGGAAATCTTTCAACAGAAGTTTATATTTTGACGTTATTTTGAACGTAAAACTTGGAGGATTTATGATGAATAACGACAGATTCACGACTCTAGAAAGAATCAAAATTAGACCCGATGTTCGGCCATCCACAAAGAATTATTTTTTCTTTTCTTTTATCATCATCAATTTGATGAAGCAGGTTTCCCAGAATACTTATTTCCAAGTTAAAATTACTTTTTGTAATTCATCCATCTCACAATTTCACGTAATAATCATGTGTATTTATTTTTTCTTAAGTAATCATGGTATTTTCATCAAAATTCATTAGAAGCTGCTTCTAGAAGGACATGCTTTTAAAATATTCAAATTTATAGTCAATGTTTTATTAACCATATTTAGCCTATAATTATTTTTCTAATGAAAATTATCCTGACTGCACCATCTGATGTTATGAGGCTAGTAGTTCAAACAAAATTCAGAGAAACATTTATACACAAAGGACTGTGTATTAGTCATTTGGAAGGAAGGATTTATGTGCTATATAATTAATTGTTGCCTGAGTTTAACAGTCCATATTTTATTCCAATGTATTATTTACACGGAGGAGGCTTAGGGGGTCACCCTTCAAAAGGTTAGGAAAATGCAAATACACACATTATCCGAATGGTGGAAGGTTGCATTACAATAGATGGAGGTTTCTGTGTGTGTAGAATATATATATATATATATATATATATGGTCTGTATATATACATTAAAAGAATACATGTACTCTCTATATATATTATATAGAATACAGTATACAATATACATTATATATTATAGAATACTACAATGATGATTATATGAGTATATGTGTGATGTGGTTTGCATATAAAAGAAATATATCCTATATATTTTATAACACTACGGTGACTACCAAGAGTGCATGCGTGCATGTGTGAGGGGGGTTGTATGTAGAATACATGCATGCATGTATTCCCTCTATATAGAATAATATCTATTCTTTATATATAGCAAATATATATTCTATATATTATAGAATACTACAGCAATGAATATGTGAGCCTATGTGTGCATGTGGTTTGTGTATAGAATATATATAGTCTATATATAAATATATATATATATATGTATACAGAATATATCTATGTTCTCTCCATATGTTATGTAGAATATATACATTATGTATTATAGAATATTGCAATGATCAATATCTGAGTTGTGTGTTGTGGTTTGCATGTATAAGACATGTCCTATATATTATAGAACTACAGTGATTACTGAGAGAGAGAGAGTGTGTGTGTGCGCACTATTGTATCCATCACTCTAGTATTGAAGCTTTCACAGACTGTGAAAGCTTCGGAACTCTCTTTCTCAACAACAAATTTTAACCAAATGGATGTTGTCACTGTTTGAAGCTGTGAGGAAAGAGAAATATTTGCAGCTGAGAACGTACCATTTCTGCGAGCATGTCGATTTGGTTTTCAAGAGCAAGAGAAAACGATACTCTTTTGCTATGGTGTGTGTGTGCCTGCGCTAATTTTAAAAATCACGTCTCAGGTCAGTTTAGAAAATCACCGATGGAGTTGGGAGCAGCACTGTCCTGTCAGGTGCAGTTTCACACCTGGCGCCGGGCTAGAGATAGACAGCAGACACGCAGGGGGCGCCCCAATCCCAGCTCACCTGGCACGTGTGGGCCACCCAGGGGACCCCCATGACTGCAGCATGAGTGGTATGTCCTTGATCTCTGTGCCCGATTGAAGCCAGTGGCTTTACTGATACTGACAGGTGATTCCTTTAGAAAGAAGTTTTGATGTCTATGGAATGCACAACCCTGTAGCAGAAATTAACCAACCGCAATCTCACTACCTCACAGAATTTACAGAACATCTTACCAGGGCTCTACAGACGTCAGACCATGTGACAGAACAGACTTACAGATAGTACCCCTGAGAATGCTTAGTCAGTGATGTTTGTGAAAAATAGCTGGGAAGCACTGATGTAATAAAGTGAACTTTTAAATGAGTGGTTTCTAAGGAGAAAAAGGGACACAAGCGTGTCTGGCCTTGAGCAAAGCCTCCGGCTGCCGTGTCCTCAGAGGAGCCAGACCCCACACGAGCCTCCTTCTTGGGGTCAGCAGGTGAGACCGAGGGACAGAGGGGAGGCCGGCACTGCTCTTGCCTCGGGGGACCGGGGTCTGTTCTCAGAAGCAGGGCACCTGTGGTGGGTACCCACCGTCATTCTGAGACTGTGATGCGGCTGCTCCGATGGCTTTAGTGATGAAACGCTGGCTCCCAGAGGTTCATCGTAAGAAGCAAGATGGCAGCGGTATATCTCCCCGGGGGCCACCTCGTGAATGATGCTGACCCATCCCCGTCGATGCCCCAGTGCCCAAATTCGTCACCTCAGAAGGCCCATTTAACCTTCGTCAGGTTGGTAGAAATCCAGATACCAACCTCAAGCCACTCTCCTCATTCTCAATAGCATAAACCAAAGCATCTTTAATACCTCATTTAAGCATCATTCAATATGGCCTTGTCTTCTATTTTTCCAAGGACAGAAAAATTCCAGCAAAATACTTTAGAGAATATTTTAAAATTCTGTATCACAAGAAGCAGGGTGGAGCCTGCTTTACTTTACCTTGTTTGACTTAACCCCTCCAGTAAGATAATCATAAATGGAATTTTAAGAAATGTCCCATGCATGAAAGAGGTGGTTGAACTAAGTCGTCTCCCCAAGCCCTGTTTGTCTGACACTAAGCACTGAAATATGCTTTAACAGAACAACCTTGGCTCCAGGGTGCAGGTAGTGGTTAGGTGTGACAGAGGGTCACAGAGAGAAAATCAGAAACACTGAGCAGGGACCTGGAAACACCGTGGAAGGTTCCAGGCTGGGGCTCGGTATTTGGGAGAATTTGCCAAGGGTGGCCAGTGGGGCTGGACAGCCTGCTCCCCCCGTGGACTTTTCAGAGACCTTCTCACCCAATGCCCCGACACCTCCTTCTGTTCACGATCCCAGAAACTTCCGCCCTGACCCCATCACAACAATTCTGCCTTGTCCCGGGAAACTCTTGTTCCATCCTGGGGAAGATCCCATCTTCTGTTCCTATTGGAGGGTTGGCAGCTCCTCTGTATGCCCCCCCCTGTCAGGGATGTTTGCCTTTTTAAAAGGGCAGCAATGCCTTGGTCCAAGGGAACGGATTTCAGGCCAAGAGACCAATGGGCCTAGACTCTCTGGGCCCCGGTGTTCCTGGGTGCCCCACAAATCGGGCCTTATGAGGACAAACACACTTGGCGTAGGGCGACAAACGGGCATCTAAGGGGGCGGCCGGCTTGGGGCAACACACGTGTAAAGGGAAGCAGGCTCCAGGGATGAATTTGGAAGATGCAGTCGGGGAGGTGGGACTTGGGGACCGAGCCACACAACGGGAGAGATGCTTCTGTTCTGCGGAGGTTTGTGAAACGTTTCTGATTCTTAGGGTGTTACCATAACAGCGGCAGCAAATGAACTAAACTTCACATCATCATTAACTAATGGGCATCGGTTCCCACCTCGCTGGGGATTGGTTGGGGATTCCCGCACAGGAGCAGCTCAGAGGGAGGACTGAGTGGCTTTGGCAAAGTAAAAATATGTTCCTCCCTGGCTCTCCTCCCCAAGCCCGGTCCCTCCCCAGTGCACCTGATTAAGCAAAGTCAGGAGAGGTCAGTGGTCAGTGTCCATTGTCCTAAGTCCTGGGCAGAGAATGTATAGTGTCAGCACCAAGAGTTCACGCCAGGCATTCAGAGTGTGGCTGGTAAGGAGAGGTGGCCTGGACGACGTTGCACCCCGTCAACTATGCCAGAGCTTACTGTAAACCTGAAGCTGTTGGGTGGCTTCTGTCAGGGTCTGGTGGGTGATCCACAGAGACAATCTTGATAGGTTGCAGAACGCAGGGGATGGAGTGGAGAGAGCGGACATGAATGTGAGCCCCGGAGGAGCAGTGACCCCACGTGCGCTAAGGGGCTCAGAGAGCCGTGGAGAGCATGTAGGAGCCTGGAGGACAAGGTGAAGGTTACGGTCCTGGCAAGAGCCACCCGTGGAGCTGGGAGCTGCACTCTGCACACCCGTGGCTGTTCCACGCACAGGGCAAGTGCCTGGTGCCTGGTGGCTGGTGCACACCCAGAGCCCATGCTCGGCGCCCTGCACTGCTATATCCTCACACCGGCTGGCGTCAGGGCCACCGGGAGTCTGAAGGCCAGACTGGGTCTGCTCCCACCTGGCCCTTGACCCAGAGAGCTTCATGGGTAAAGGGACAAGAGTCAGAAACAGAAGCGATCCTGTGAGGTTCCTGGCAAGGATAGTGCAGGAACTGGGGACTACTTACAGGTGCCTCTGTGAGACTAGGTGGCCGGAGACACCATTTCCCCACGTGCCTTGGCCACTCAGAGACCCACCTTCAGGAGCCCCCGAGCCGAAGCCCTGGTGTAGACATGGGCATTTAATGGCACCACTGTCACCAGGCCCTGGGCAGTGGGCATAGACAGAGACCTGGGGAGGAGAGGGCCACCCTGGTGACCCTTCCGGCAGGTGACCAAGAACATTGAGAGCCATGGAAGGTTCCTCCTGGGGTTGCCCAGAAGCAATTCAGGTGGAGATGCTTTGGGAGGGGAAGGGGTTTCCCTCCTGGGTAAGGGGTGGCCCCGGGGGTGCAAAGGGGCCAGGCTCGGGAGTTAACCCTAATGCAGTGCATCCCCGTGGTTCAGGCTCCAGCTGACGGAATCACGAGTGCTTTGTCCAGGCCCTTGTGACCCTAGACAAATAGGCTGCCATCATTAGGGCTTTCCTGTCCCTCCCTGGGAGGTGTGACCTGCAAGACGTCTGCAGGATGTTTCTGGCCCCATATGGAGGTCAAAAGCAGGGTTTTCCTTTAGCAGGTGCATGGACAGCCATGATCAAGGGCCACATGCAGCCTTTCTGGGGAGCTGAGGAAGTTCTGACAAGAAGGAAGCCAGCAGAAAGGAAGCCGGGAGAGAGAAGGATTGACAGGAAAGACTGGGAACAGGTTAACTCTGGCAGCCCCTACTCTTGGATGAGAAGGTGCCGGAGCCAACCCAAGGCAGCCTTGTCCTTCCTCACTGCTACAGAGAGGATGGAGCATTCTCATTCTTCCAGGGATGCAGGGAAGACAGGACTTAAAGGGGAAATCATTTACGGAATGCTGTACTTTTTCTCACAATCCCTGAACGTCCCCAGATACCTGCATTCAATTACTTCTGTGTGTGGAAGGGAGAACTGGGCTAATGTACAATTAGGTAATTAAGCAGCCTTCGGTGGGATGCACTCCCAGCTTCATAATTCTCAAATATCACCAGCGTGGGTGCCTGCTATGGACTGAAATTGTCCCCCCAAAATTCACATGCAGCAGCCCTAGTCCCCAGTGTGGTGGTATCAGGAGATGGGCCTCCGGGCTGATTAGGTCATGAGGGTGCAGCCCTCATGGATGGGATTAGTGTCCTTATAAGAAAGGACATGAGAGGCTTGAGCTCTCTCTGCATCACGTGAGGACACAGCTAGAAGGTGGCTGTCTGCAAACCAGGAGGCGGGTCCCCACAGGCAACTGTAATCTTGGACTTCCTGTCCTTCAGAACTATGAGGAATAAATGTCTGTTGTTTATGCCACTCAGTCTATAGTATTTTTGTTATAGAAGCCCAAGCTGGCAAAGACTGCACCCCAGAGAACCAAAACTATCTTTGGGTCCTGCTCCACCATCCTCCTCTGTGTAGGTATTATCTCTGACAGGGTGATACCAGCGGTGACCCAGAAAAAGGGCCCTGTGTTGTTTACTGATGTGACATTAGTAAACTTAGAAAAGTGAGGCTTTTCTTAGTGGCAGTGGTACCAGGTCCTGTGTGGGTAAGAGGACAAATTCCTCGACTTATGCTTTATTCCACTCCCTTCTCATCATAACTATTCCTAAATTCAATTTGTGTTGTTTATCTTTCCCTGTTGAATGTTTACATGTCAGTCCAGTTTTTTTTTTTAAACAGCATAAAAAATACACAAAGAAACCAGTTCCAGGAGGACTTCTTGAAATACATGTAGGACGTGAAATTACAGAGTTGTTGCACATCAGAAAAAGTTCCAAACACCAAACAGCTTGTGCAGCAGGCACAGGCCTCATTCAGGACTGTGATCCTCCCTGGCTGGGAACATGCACATGCGTGATCCAGTGGGCAGGGTACCTGTGTTCTTCGAATTGTTTAAATGTTACCCTGAACAAGCAACAACAATCATGTTTACCACATTTGGTTAAAAAAAGTTTGATCTAATGGATCCCTGTAAATAGCCACTGGAAGAAAATTACTTTCTCAATTTTCACAGGAACCACCATGAAGCCTGGGGTGGGATGGCCATGTGTAGTGTGAGACCTCCCTTGATACAGGGGGATTTTCCCCTCTGGAAGAGGAAGAGCAGCATGGGATTAGAAGGCATTGATTTGTCCTCTTTGCTGTCAGGCACAACATTGTTTTTGATAAGAACAGTAGAAACGTAAACTAGTTTACACAACCAAGTGTATATTTTGATGCTGGTAAGTGAGGAGTCCTTGGGTACATGGGCTTCAGGAACAGCTGGATCCAGGAGCTCCAACTGTGAACCAAGAGGCACTGTCTCTTTCTCACTGTGTCCCAGCTCTGTCTTCTTCTGCGATGCTTCATTCTCAGGTAAGATCTCCCACCTGTTGGAAAACATTGCCCCCAACACCTCCCAGATTGTATTTCTATCATCTGCAGTGATTCTAAGAAAAGAGTGTTCAGATCAGCCTGGGTCAGGTCGTGTGCATCCCTGAACCAGTCTCTCTGGTCAGGGAAATACAAATGGCCATGTGGAGTCATGCAGGAGTCAGACCCACTAGGAGTAGTGCGGCAATGGGTAGCAGGGGTAGCAGTGGTGGTGAGCTGAGTGATGGGCCTCCCAAGATGCCAGCCCTAGTTCCCGGAGCCTGTGGGTATGTGGCCTCCCATGGCAAAAGAACTCTGCAGATGTGAGTAAGTTAGGGACCTTGAGGTTATACTAGGTTTTCTGGGTGGGTCCAATGTCATCTTAGGGCTCCCATAAGAGGGAGGCGGGGGTGTCAGAGTGAGAGAGAAGATGTGAGGACAGAAGCAGAGGTCACAAAGGAGAGAAGATGCCGGGCTGCTGGCTTTGGAGATGGAGGAGGGGCTGCAGACCAAGGAGTGTGGGTGCCCCTGGAACCTGGACAGGGCAGGAGATGAATTCTGCCCTCGGAGCCTCCAGAAGGAGCGGGCCCTGCCAAGAGCTTGACTTTACCTTTTGAAACTGATTTGGGAATTCTAACCTCCGAACTGTACACTAACAAATGTGTGCTGTTCTAATCCACAGGTCTCTGGTAACCTGTCACAGGAGCCGCTGGAAATTAACACAGTAACAACATTAATGACCACACCAAGTAACACGCTTGGAGAACTCACTCCATGCCGAATACGCTTCTCTAGACCGGGTTACTTCTCCGGTGACCCCACTGGGTAGAGCTCCACTTCACAGGCAAGGAAACAGACACAGAGGGAGGGGGTGACATGCCCAGGGTCACACATTAATGTCCAGAGGCCACCCCCTCTGGAGGGGTGCTCACAGGATCAAGCTGTCTTACGAGAGCAGGTGGCAGGGAGGTGGTCACACAAACCAGAGCGGACTTGCCTGACCTCCAAAGAGCAGCCTGGGCTGAGGCACAAGTCCACTACCAGCCATACCGGGCCCCATGGGTTAGGAACAGAGGCTGCAGGAGCTAGACATGCACCTCAGGAGGGGCCAGAACGAATGTGGCTAGCTGCCTCTCAGCTCAGCAGGCTCACCCCATCTCTCAGACACTGCGTTCTGAGCACAGCGTCCACGAGCACCATGTGCGAAGGACACTCTAATTCTGCTGTGATGTGTAGAACCTTAAAATTCACTGGCTAAACTATTGTAAGAGAACCATAAAAGTATACAGCAATCTCTTTGAGAAACTCAGTAGCTTGACAATGAGTATTTCCCCCAAATAAATGGACACCACGTATGGGCGCCAGAACTTGCACAAGAGTAAACTCTCTGAAGAAAATCTAAACATTTTTTTCTTGAATCAGTGTTGCCTAGACGTGTTCTAGAAGAGCTTTTAGCTCTTTTTAGTCAATCTTGCACTCACCCAAATGAGAATTTCACCAAATCCAAGTGCACGCTGCTCAGAGAGGTAAGGAAATAAAGGAAAGCTGAGCCTGTGTGACCCTTAATTGTTCCATTTTCTTCTTTGCTACAACAGCATCTCGGCTCTCCAGCTGGAGGCCCCACCTCATCTTCTGAAGTTCTGGAAGTCAACTTCATTCAATAAGTTGTCGCTGCTCTTCAAGCCTGGTCAGCGAAGGTGAGGGACCGGGCTCTCCCTGCGTGTCCATCGTCTTAACATCCAGAATCCGTACGCTGAGCTGTGCACCTCCTTAATGCAGAGTCTGTGCTTCTTAGAGGGAATCTCCCCATCAGCGCTGCCCATGCCGCAGGGCTAGGGAAGCGCTGGTTGCCGAGCACATGAACAGAAAGAAAACACCGTGATGCTGGCGGCTGTTTGCCACCGAGCCATGCTAATGCTGAAGCTGAAGATCACAAAGAGCACCCCTACTGATGCTCAGGATCATCTTCGCAGTACGTGGGAGAGAGGCCTTCGAGAGTGTCACCTGAGATCGCAGGTGATCTGGGGGTCTGGGGACACCTGTGCCACGTCCCAGCACAAAGCGCCTCCCAGGCTCCCAGGTGATTGATTTTCTGATGTGCGTACCCTGATTTCTAGAAGGAAGTGTGGGACAAGGAGAAGTATCAGTCATCGTGAAATGAGGAACCTGGTATTTTGATCTCCATGTACACACTGAACAAAAGCTACATCAACTTCTAGCCTAACGAGCAGAAGGGCCTCTTCTTGAGTTTTCACCAGACATGTGAACAGACACAGAGACATGCATCATAGCCTGGGTTCCCAAGTGACACAGGCCACGGAACCTCGCTGGGTGCCGAGCCACACATGGGCCCATGTGAAGCGGTGGGTCTGTGCTGGGCTCACGAGCGTGGGGCACCCTCACCTGCCAGCGCTCAGACCAGGTCCCCTACCTCCGCATCTGCCCACCACGGTCACAGTCCTGGCAGTCCTTCAAGGGTTGTGTTTTTATTCTCTAACAAATGCTCCAATTTACAGAAAATCATAACTCAAGTCCATGCAGACGTCGGCCCATTCCTCACAAGGAAAATTTATGGCCAACAGGCCTGGTGACAGGGCTTGCATAACACTTGAGGGATGATTTCAGAGGAAACACGGCTGAGCTCTGGGTCTGCGGCGCGAGAGAGGAATTCATTTACAAGTCCTGCCATAAATGCTCTTTAAAATAATGTCAAGTGGCCTAAGTGCTCATTCAAAATGAATTTACTCCAACGAGAAAAGTGTCAGTGGGTTGAAACCACACACACGCACACACACGCGCGCGCACACACACGCACACACGTGTATATAAAAGCCTGAGGAGAGAGAGCTTCACAGCCTGAATATTGGCAGGATCTGGTGCTGTGTGTGTGTCTTTTTCAAAAAGCACAAAAATAAGATTCTAACTGTAAGACCCATGAGGAAACTGCCTTTAGTTCGCTGAGATAAGTCAATAACTCTGGGGGAGAATTAGCAGTCTCTGGAGCCTTGGTGTGCCTGTGGCTGGAATGGGAAAGTGAGTCAGGACTAGAGCCGGGTCTGGGCAAGCAGGCGGAATCTATGAAGAAATCCACCCCTTTCTCCGGGGGACCGGCAGCACCTCCCTCACAAAGATGTGGGATTGTCACCTCATTTTGTTCTCCTTGCAGATTTGAAGCAAGTGGGTTCTGGCCCAAGTGGCCGGCCTGAGACCTGTCCCCCCAGGGCATTACAGGGTGAGGAGACAGGTCCCCAGAGGCATCGGGGTGGGCTTGTTCTTTTTATCTGGAAGGTCTCTGCATGCGGTGAAGTGATGCATTGTTGCAGCCCAGCAGACTTGTTAGCCATTTTCCTTTCCTGGATTAAAAAAATTGAATTATACACTCAGCCTCGTTACGAAACCTGTAAAGTTTATTAAAGTTTATCGACCATGTGTACACACGTCAGGATTTAGCTTCTGTGGCTGCTCTCAAGCTGGAACAGTGAATTAAGAGGCTGCGGCTGGGGTGGACTCCAGCCGAACTACAGGTAGCAAAAGTCTCCTTCAATTAGACATAATCATCACTCACAGTCAATAATTGTGCTAAAGGCTGCTTTCAAATCTGTGAGGGATTCGCATTTAATGTACTGATTCAGCTTGTCTGAGCCAAATTCACTGTGTACTGAAACCAAAGCAATTTAGTTCTTGCCTACGGCCTTTCTGGCAGTTCCTCTAGAGCTCGCACTGTAAGGACTGTGAGGTACAATTTAATCTGAGCCATCTGTGCAAAGACGGCCCCTCTCCTAAACGGAGAGAGATGCAGGGATGGCTAGGCTCTGGTTTTATGGGAAGAACCAGGCCTTATCTCGCCCCTGAAAAATAAAGCATTTAAGATAGAGTAAAAAGCCAAATCAAAAAAAAATTTTTTTTCCTTGGGTTTATGAAATGCACACAGCAGCTCGTAACAGCTTTCCTGCTCTGACCGGCAGAAGACACTTGAGCTGTGATCCCGGGATGAACCATTTAAGGATATTACGCTTATCACTGGCTGCAGCTGACGGAGGAGATCTTTATTAAATATGAAAGGGAAATGGTTGGTTCTTTGTGAGTCTGCAGAAATATTGAAATGCCTTTATGCACGTTGCTTGCCTTGTGGTCCTGGAAAATGGCTGTAATATTTATCGTCCACCTCGGGCCTCTTCCAGTGGGTCGCGCCCTGGATGGCACCTGAAAGACAAGGCTGGCCTCTCTTTATCTTACAGCACCATCCATGGTATTTTGAGGGTCTCCTGACAGTGTTAAAATAATCAGCCAGTCGGTTCCTGGGCCATGTGACTAAACGTGCCATTGCTCCAAGCAGGCCCTGTTGTTGAGTTACAACTCTTGTTAATGCGTGAAGACTGTTTTCTTGTTTTTCAAGTGGGACGTGATCACAGAAATACTTAAAATGACACATACACAGAGGCAGAGTTGGTATGGCTTGGGAACTTGGTCTACTAGGGTCATAAAGGGAAATTTGGACAGATTTTGGAAGTACATCTAGGTCCTCCTAGAATACCGGAGTCTGTGGGAAAAATCAAATCACACGTGGACTCGGAGGACAAGCCAGGGTCCCTTGGACATGGCCTGGTGAGGTCAACTGCAGTGGGAAGAGCTCTGGGCAGTGTGGGGATGGCAGGGATGACAGGGCAGGACAGACGCTAGGTGGACACAGCCCAGAGTCAGAGGAAGGTGTGGCCATTTTCTGGTTCATAGGATCCAGGGCAAGGTCCTGGAGGACGAAGCACGTTTGCCATGTTTAAGCTTAAACTCCCCACTTCACCCAGTGAGGCGTCACACGGAAGAGCGGACGATAATGAAGCCAGAGACAAGTTCCCCCGTGATGCAGAGGGAGGGACCCTCTGTGCAGAGAACTCGGACAGGATCCCGGACACAGCAGTGCAGTCCCCCAAGGGTCCTGGGCAGAGCGGGGACACTTGGCACACTTGGGTACAAAGGAGGTGGTAGGATTGGTCCAGCACCCACTGGCACCACACCTACTGTCATCAGGCGTAGACATCACTAGGCTGGTGATACCCTGTCGTGTTCCAGCTGACATTCCAGAGCAACGTCTGTGCATCATCTCACTGATGGACCTGACAACCTGTAAATTGGGACAGTTCACAGACTGGGAAACAGGTTGAGGCTGAGACAGGCCAGGGGATGTCTTCCAGTTGATCGGTGGACACAGGACTATTCATATCAGGAGAGCTCAGGATTCAGTGCAGTGGGACGGAAGGGACTGGCTTCTGGGGACCCCAAGCCCTCTCATCAACGCTCTGGGTGTAAACGCTAAGGGAAACAGTGGCTCTCAGCTTAGTGCTGGGGTTCAGCCCCTGGTACAGCCATAGCCAGGATTCAGATGTGGGAATACTTCCATCCCGGTTAATAAACACACACCACTCAGCAGAGAACACACACACACAGGCACACACAGACACACACATAAACATACAGGCACACGTTCATATCACACACATGCACACATATATATGCACACATACCCATGTGTAAACACACCTGCACACATACACATAAACATATTGACACACATATATGCATACACACATATGTATCACACACACACATGCACATCACATGTGCACACATATACAGGCACACATATATAAACCTTCATACACACACGGACACACAGACACGCACATAAACATACAGGCACTTGTTCATATCCTACACATGCACACATATACAGACACACATACACATATATAAACATACATACACATAAATAAACACACATGCACAATACACATGCATAAACATACTGACATACATACACATATATGCATACACATACATATCACAGACACACATAAACATACACATGTGCACATAGATACAGACACACATATGTAAACATACATGCACATACATAAACACACATGTATGGACACAGGCGCACATGAGCATATAGGCATATGTACATATCACACGCATGCACACAGACACACATATAAACATGCATACCCATTCGTAAACACACATGCACAGCACACATGCATAAACATACAGACATAAACATACATACACACATACACATGCACGGACATACACACACACCAATCACTTCTCCAGCCCCACACCCCGCACAAGCCCTGTGTCCCATCCTCCAGAGGATGCTGCTTTGAGCCCATTCCCTCCAGCGCTGGAGCCTCACTGTCTGCCCAGCCCCCTCCACAGCTGTGCTCCTGCCCCCACTGTCTCTTCCGCCGCATCTGCATGGGTGGACACCCCCCTCGCTGCTCATGTGCGAGTCCTCTTCCCAGAGATGGACAGTCCTGCCGCCTCGTGTGCTGGACCATGGTTCTCCCGGCAGCTCCGTGCAAGGCAAGAACCAGAAGTTCAAACCGGCAAATCCAAAGTTCCCTGAAAATCCGATTTACACTCAGCAAATCACTGTCCATCATGACGGGTTTTCTGGCCTACTAACTTTTATTGCAGGGTTCATTTTGGTCTTTAGTTGCTCATTTTAAGAGCCAGGACAGTGGTTGCAAGGCCGTGCACGGAAAATATCACTCCAACTCCTTTATTAACTTCATTTTTCTTTGTATGGGTTTTATGAATCCAGCAATAATATGCAACCTTCAGACAATTTCCTGGGCATTTAATGAGCAGATGGGGAACTCCGTTTTCAAAAGTAAAACTAGCAGCCCTGAATACTTGATCCAATCCAAGACTTTAAACATTTTGCACAAGATGAATGTAATGTACTTCACAGTCCTGTTCTCTTAACATTTTCTACATTTTTGACATCTGAAATCACACTCAGTTAAAAAACAAGACAGAAGCAGGTTTCTAGAAGAGCCTGAAAACATGTTATTATGTTTATTACTTACGACCATCCGTCTAAGCCCTGCAACCAAGATACTTTTTTTCTAAAAATATTGAAGAGAGAAATGCAGGATCAAAAATATATGCATATATACGTGCACATACTTATGTAGATACACATAGATACATAGAAATTCCAATAGTTTTTAAATGCCTGGCTTAGGTTTGAGACCTGAAGATTAAAACAGATCTGTGTGTTTAGAACCCACGACAGCCAATTCATAGCAACGTCTGAACGTCATGGTGCAGAAGCTTCAGACACCAACGTTGAGGGGAATGGGGAGAACTACCTGCAAGTGGATATTTTAAAAAGAGAAAAAAAAACATTGGAGCATAAAAGCGATGCTGTCCACAAATTCCACCAAATCATGTTACTCTCACAAAGGTGCCTGTGATGGAACAAAACATGAGAACAGTCAGAACATGGTGTATCATATTTTAGATCTTGTAAACTTTACCAGCTGGCTGTGTTTCTTATCAGGTGCTCAGCCTTTACAAGGAGATCTATTATTTTTTGGTGCCCATTGCAAAGTAATGAGTCCTCGTTAGAAACATAAAGCTTAGGTGGGGAAGTGCCCTGACTGTAGCTTGCTCAACAGGATAAGTTGCCTGGACCGTGTTGGTCCAAGTGATGCCAAAACAACCAAACCAGTTGTTAGACGTTATGTCACCTGGATTCACTCCTCACCCAGGCAGACATTGGTGTGTCAGTGGAACGAGTTTTGCAGGCAGGCTGCTGAGGCTGAAGGCCACCCCTGCCACCGCAGACCCAGGCTGCTCTACATGGCACCCACTTGGGAAAGGTGCAGGGTACCAGGGACACTGCTGTCTCTCTGAAGACAAGGAGGGTTTGAATTCCTAGTTACGTCATCCAAGCAGAGCATGTGCAATCAGAATTAAAACAAACATAAATATCTCCGATGCCAGCTTTCAATTATAGCGTAAAAATGTCTGCTTCTTGCACAGCCCTCACCTCCACAGAAGGCTTGCTTGGCACCTTGTTCACTCTGGAAACAAGACCTTCCAGCACTTGGGGGATCATCGTCTCATGGAGGTGCTTGCCTTCAAGCCCCAGTCTATGTCTCCCCTTGGCCAGAGAGCAAGCCAGGCTACGTTCCTCAAAATATGGTGGTTATGACTCAGCAATCCCACTACTGAGCATATACCCTGAGAAAACCATAATTCAAAAAGAGTCATGTACCCCAATGTTCACTGCAGCACTATTTATAATAGCCAGGACATGGAAGCAACCTAAATGTCCATGCACAGATGAATGGATAAATATTACTCGGCCATAAAAAGGGATGAAATTGGGTCATTTGTAGAGGCGTGGATGGACCTAGAGACTGTCATACAGAGTGAAGTAAGTCAGAAAGAGAAAAACAAATATTGTATATTAACGCATATATGTTGAATCTAGAAAAATGGTACAGATGAACCTATTTGCAGGACAATAATAGAGACACAGATGTAGAGAACAGACGTGTGGACACAATGGTAAAGGGGAGGGTGGGACGAGTTGGGAGATTAGGATTGACAAGTATACACTACCATGCGTAAAATAGATAGCTAGTTGGAACCTGCTCTATAGCACAGGAAACTCAGCTTGGTGCTCTGTGATGACTTAGAGGGGTCGGGGGGGTGGGGTGGGAGGGATGTCTAAGAGGGAGGGGATATATGTATACATATAGCTGGTTCACTTCTTTGTACAGCAGAAACTAACACAACACTATAAAACAACTATACCCCAATTAAAAAATATATAGTGGTTCGTCCCCAGGGGAGGGGACGTCCCCAGGGGAGGGATGAAGAGAGAGGGCATCCATCTCCCTCAAGAAGAAAATATTTCCACTCTTCCAAAATCAAGTTCCTGGGAGCTCAGAGTCCAGGTAATCCACATAGTACGTGTTGGATAAATTTAGGGGAATAAATACATGGATTAATTCATGCGTGTGTGGATTTTTTTTTAATGCTATTGAGCCACTCATGATTCTCTTTTGTGCTTCAGAAGATTTGAGGAATGGATCTATGGCATACATTGTGTGCATATAGTTGGGTGGGCGATGGTTCCCATAACTGCAGGGGTAAATCACCCATGAGTTTTGGGGGCATCAGGATGTTAAAAGATGTTTTGATTGACTGTTTCTCAGAGTTATTTGGGGTTCCTACTCACCAATTTGCAGGTGTTTGTTTCATCAAAACAATACATGACACATGAGCTCTATTTCCATGCATTTTGTTTCAATTATCTTTTTATGATTAATTTCTTTATTAATGGGAGTCCTTTATTATTCTTTATTTATTATTATATATTATATTATATATATAAATTATATATTATTATTTATTTTTATATCCTTTATTTTTTCTTTATTAATATGGGAGCCCTCCTGTGGCGAAAAACATCCCTGTAAGGTGGCAGGCACATGGGCCACTCACTGGAGGCCACCTTGCTACTTCAGAGGTGGATGTTGAAATGATTTTGTCATATAAATTCTTTGAGAGATTGTTTTGTTGTTGTTTCTGCCAGCATCACAACATAATTAATATTTAGCTGCAATGTCTGATGGTGGTTGTGTGCTTACTCTCTAGAAATATTTTAAATACAGTGATACAGGGGCCGTGCCCTGCGTCCCAGGAAACGTGTCATGGTAGTGATTTTTGCTGCTCTGTTTAGCTTCCTAGGAAGGGAAAATTTACTTCACTTTTACAGGAATAAAAGAATTACACCACCCACTGGGTAAATCTAAGCTTTAGGGGCCAAGATTATTTGCTTAGCTGGGAATGTGCATGGGAATAAAACTCATTTGATAAGTGCATTTTTAAAAATGAGCTATCTCTGCTGCACCCATGTTTGCTTCTTTTGAAAGCACCATTGTTTGACTGTGACCATTGCATACATATGTAAAAAGATTTTTTTTTCATTTTTCATTTCTACTTTAGGTCAGTTGTCTTATTGAAAACAATAGTGTCAAGAGTAAAATACCACTGCTGTTTTTTGTTTTAATGGAAAAAGATGCATACTTTAAAAAAGTTATCCTAATATTTCTCACTTTAGTTTTATGGTTATTTAACTTGTTTTGTGAATAAAAGATAATCACATGTCATCCAGAATGAGACTGTTAATTTTGAGGGTTAAGCTACTTCTGTTCCGTAATACGTAGCATCTCTGGTCTGGCTTGTAGAAGAGGCTTTGACAATAAAGGTTTGAATAGGTTAATGGAAAAAGGAAATGAAAAGATAATGAGATAGGTGTGGGCACTCCCACCTCACCGGAGAGGAGACCGAAAGCCCAGCTCACCAACATACTTTAAGAAAAAGGTTTTCATTAAGAAAATGCATACAAATATTTTATTTAAATGCTCTAATTGCTACAAAACATTGGAAAATATCATCCAAATGAATCGTTCGTTAAAAATAGTGACATCCATTCATATTTATGAAGCGATTAAGTGTAGCTTTTCTGATCCAGAAAAAAGAAGGAATGGCTGGAGGAATACTGAGGAAGAAAGAGAGAAACGGTGAGCATTCACTCACGGCCCGGGTAGCGAGCTGGACACGGAATGCACATAGGGTCAGGAATATCCATGTGCGGGTGTGAAGTCTGGTCCTGCCTGTGTCATCAGCTGCAGCATCTTTGCCCGGCTCATTTCCGTGTTACCCCACAATAGCACCGACGACATCAGGCAGCCCTGAGAGCAGGGAACACCGACCTTTGGGTTGACTATAATTGGAGTCTTCTCTAATTAGGGAAAATATCAGCTGACTCTAATATGCAGCAAGATCATTATCATTAGGTCAGCAGCTAACTAATTGATGTTTGTATAGCATAGGATTTTGGATTACAATACATTAAGTTTAGAAAAACAAACCACGGGGACCTGGGAAACCAAATTGCATCATTTGGGGCGTTGCTGCCTGTACTATTAAGGCTTATCTACAGGGTTTTCGTGGTTTAAGAACCAGCTCATAATGAGAGTGGGGATTTTGTCAATTCCACATCTCGCCTCGGCCATTAGGTAATCCTAGAGGTGGAACGAGATCTGAGGTATCCTACCAGCCCATCCAACGTAAAACTTGGGTTTTTGGAAAGTTCTCAGGGATGACAAGGCAATTAAGCTTGTGCTTTGCTGTGTTTCTTCAGAACACTTTTTCGTGGCAGGCAACTACGTAATCGCTATTTCAAACCTGAAATAGTCAGATAAAAATTATTAACTGCATTCTCTCAGTTTAGGTCAAATTTCCAGCTTGTCATTTACCAACGTTTGGATGCAAGGTGAGTCTCTTTTATTGACATTTGATGTGGAAAACTGTTGAGTTTGTGAAAAGGAGAAAAAAAGACTTAGCTTATGACTACCCGGCCCCCTTCTGCTCAGAAGAGAACAACTGTGAGGTGGGGAGGGGGGATTGTTCATGGGCATGGGAATTGGGGACATTAATTGATTTGGGTGTGACAACCATCAGGGCAGCTACAAAAAATAACTCATATTTGGTTGCATAATTTTAAGGAGACAGGTAGTAGACTGGTAGTCATCATGTACTGTTGGATTTCTCACTCTGCTTATCCATATATGGTTCATTCCAGCCCCCCAAACACTCAGAAACATATTATATTGTGTGGTTTTTTAAATTAATTCATTTATTTTATTTATTTTTGGTATGTTGGATCTTTGTTGCTGCGCGAAGGCTTTCTCTACTCTTCACTGCTGTTTGCAGGCTTCTCCTTGCGGTGGATTCTCTTGTTGCGGAACACGGGCTCTAGGCATGTGGGCTTCAGTAGTTGTGGTGCATGGGCTCAGTAGTTGTGGCACACGGGCTTAGTTGCTCCGCAGCATGTGCGATCTTCCCGGACCAGTGATCAAACGTTTGTCCCCTGCATTGGCAGGCGGATTCTTAACCACTGCGCCACCAGGGAAGTCCCTATATTGTGTTTTATTAAGTTGTTTATTCAATAAATATCTACTGGAAGCATACTACACAATGGATGGCAGAAACACAGGGGTGAAAGAGACAGACACTCAAGTATCCTCAAAGACCCCTGAGCATAAAGGAGATGAGACATACTACATGAGTCACCCAACAGCTGGGTATTAGGGTCCAGGAAATCTGGGATTCAGTGGGCCAGGAAATGAGTCTCTACTCTCATGGAGAGAGCAGGGGATTCTGCCTGGGGAAGGGATATTTGAACTAAAATCTGAAAAAGTAGTAATTAGTGAGCCAGAGGAAAGAGAGTGAATGGTCAGCGTGAAATGGGGGTGCTCTGGGGTGATCCCCAATTAATCTTCCCAACCCTGATCTCTCCTCCAAGCTTCAGATTAAAAACCTTACTCTCCCTTGATACCTTCACTGAGTTCCTGAAGGAAACCCAAAGCTTAGTGTGTATAAAATAGGTCACTGAGTGCTGTTTGCTGAGAGCCCCGCAATCCCGCTGATGGCTGAAGCACTGACACCTGGGATTCTCCTTTCCATTTTCTCCCCAACCCAACCATCAGCAAGTCCTGGAGGGTCTTCCTCCACCATGTGTTCCACACTGTCTCTTTCCTTCTCTGCACTTCCATCTTTGCCCACACCAGCCACGTCTCACCTGGGATGCTATAAGTGCATCTCCATCATTCCATCTCAGAGCAACCAGAAGCATCTTTCTAAAATGTACATCCGTTCATGTGACTCTTCTGAGTATAATGTCTTCTGGGCCACTACACACCTATGAGGATGGCTAATCCTCTTATTTCTCCAAAATACGGACAGCACCAAATGCTGACAAGGATATGGAACAACAGGAATTCTTGTCACTGCTGATAAGAATGCAAAATGGTGCAGCCACTTTGGAAGACACTTTGGTGGTTTCCTTCAAAACTAAACATACTCTTACCATATAATCAAGTGATCACACTGCTTGACATTCACCCAAATGAGTTAAAAACTTATGACCACACTAAACTCTGTACATGAATAGGTACAGCACCTTAATCTGTAATTGCCAAAACTGTGGAAGAATGAGATGTCTTTCAGTAGGTGAATGGGCACGTGAACTGTGGTCCATCCAGAAAATGGAATATTATTCAGCTAGAAATGAGCTATGAAGTTATGAAAAGAACCATAAATGCATATTGATAAGTGAAAGAAACCAATCTGAAGAGGCTTCATACTGCATGGTTCCAACTCTATGACATTCTGGAAAAGGCAAAACAGTAGAAAGATCAGTGGTTGCCAGGGGTTGGGGGAAAGGAGGGAGGGATGAGTAGGTGGAGCACAGGAGGTTTCTAGGGCAGCGAATCTACTCTGTGTGACACTATGATCGTGGATACATGTCATCATACATTTGTCCAAACCCAGAGAATGTAGAGCACAGAATGAGCCCTTACATAATCTATGGACTTCAGTTAATAACATTGTATTGATATTGGTGCATCACTGAAATAAATGTACCACACTAAGACAACATGTTAATAACGGGGAAAAAATATTTGTGTGTGTGTGCACGTGTGTGTATGTGTATACATGAGTGCATGTGTCTATGTGTGCATGTTTGTATGTGTGTGCATGTGTGCATATTTGTGTGCATGCATACATGTGTGCATGTGTCTATGTGTGTGCATGTGTGTCTATGTATGCATGTGTACGTGTATGAGTTTGTGTGTGTACGTGTGCATGTGTGGTTTTTGTGTGCATGCATGTGTGGGGGGGGTAAGGGAGTATATGAGAGCTTGCTGTGCTTCTCACTCACTTTTTCTGTAAACCCAAACTGCACTAAAAGAGTCTATTAAAGAAAACATGCCTACCAGATTTCCTGTCCTGCACAGGATGGACTCTGAAGGCATCACTCACCGTGGCCACAAGGCCTTGTGTGATCTGTTCCCTCAGTGACCAACTATCCCCTCAGGACGTTGCTCCAGGCACAGTGACTGACCTTACTCCTCACCCAAGACTTCGGCCAGGCCTTCCCTCTCCCACACCTTTTGTGGCTGACACTGCTATGGACTCAATGTTTGTGTCTCCCCCCCAAATTCATGTGTTGAAACCTAATCCCCAGTATGATGGTTTGTGGAGATGGGGCCTTTGGGGGTTGACCAGGTGGTGAGCATGGAGCCCTCGTGAATGGAATCATTGCCGTCTGAGGAGAGACATGAGACAGCTTGCTTCTCTCTCTCTCTGCCACGGGAAGATGCAGCAAGAAGGCAGCAATCTGTAAACCAGGAAGAGAGTCCTCAGCAGAACCCAACCCTGCCAGCACCCTGACCCAGATTCCAGCCTCCAGAACTGTGAGTAAAAAATGTCAGTTTTTTAAGCTGTCCTGTCTGTGGCATTTTTGTTATAGCAGCCTGATCTGGCCAAGGCTGAGTTTTTCTAATTCTCCAGGTCTAACTCTAGCATCTTCTCCAAGAAGACTCTGCCCCAGCTGGATGTCTGCACGCCTGACCACATCACACAGCACCCACCGGTCTGGAGCGGTCCTGTCAATGTTGCATCTCATCACTCTTCCCTTCCTGCACTAGATAGTGAGGCCCAGGAGGGTGGGATTTTTCCATCTCCTTCTAGACAGAGCCTGACATGGAGGAGACCTTTCAGAGCTCCCCAGGAAGCAGATGGAGAAGTGAGCATATGGTGGGCATGTTCTGAAAATTCTGCTCTGTGGATGCAAGAGCTGTGAGTGTGAGGATGAAAGCAAAGAGAAAATGAAGTCTTTGTGTGAAGTCATCTATAGAAACAGGGACAAACATGGTTCTTCTCTATCTTCTAATTAATAATGGGAAATTATATATATATATATATATCAAGGGTGGATAAAAGTTAATATCCGATATTCAAGTTGGAAAGAAAGTACAATTAATTGAATGAAGGAAACCAAATATTATTAATTTTGGAAAATAAAAAAGAAACACAACTATTCTTCAAATATAAAGGCAACTTCAAGCTCATTGTGTGTTTCCCTTACTCAAGAAATAACTATTGTCAGACACCAGGAGTTCTAGGATAGAACCTCCTTTTATGGAGTTTATAATCTCTTGGAAGAAATAAATGGCCATCATGAAGTGATGAGCTCTGGCTGGTAGAGTCTCTCACAAGAAGCCTGTAGAGTTTATAATGTCCTGTGATTCTGACCCCAGGCAAATATTTAGCGTGCAGAACCTGGCCATGGTGACCACCCCCTCTCAGGCTGCCTGCCTCCAAATCACGGTGCTCCAGCCAAAAAATTCGGGGCCCTGGCGCAGCTCCCGATGAGCAGGAGTACACGTGAGGGGCCAGATGTCTATTCTAATCCGGCTGCTTGCTTTGTGAGTGGATGTGCTCACGTTTCCTCGGGCATCACGTACCTAGTCGTCCTCATGCTGGCAGTTGCTGCCTAAGTGGTGCCTCCACCCAAGATGCAGAGAGAGAGAGCAGCTGTGGCATCACTGGAACCAAGGAGCAGCACAAAATCCCGCCTGCACTTCACTCTGCACCTTCTGAAGCCATTGCTATGTCGTAGGCTGTGGGTCAACAGCCATGTGGCCGCTGTCGTCCCGCCCTCCTTGGGGGATGCACAGAAAGGGGGCTTGCTCATGCCATCCCCATCTCTGTAATGAGTGGTCAAGGGCTGGACATCAAAATGACCCTGGAGCCTCCGTGTGATAACACGGCTCTCACTGGCTCTCGCCAGCAAGATGCTGTTGACACTGGGGTTGGTGCTGGTTCTCGAGGAACCCGTCTGAGTCCAGGGTTGACTCCCTTGTGAGGAGGGTCTCACAGGGTTGATGCCTGGAGGCTGAGGCTCCAGAGGTGGGGGCAGCTGCTGAGGGCAGCTCCCTCTGTGGCCACACACTCTGCCCCATGGTTTTTCTAAACCTCTGCGGGTGTAGACAACCCATCCTCAAAGAGTGGGCAGTGGCAGACCATGGGATCCAGAGCTCATGGGGTTCACGCAGCAAGAAAGGGACCTTCAGGCATGTCAGCCAGCTTGGATGGGTCCTCCAACTGAGTTATTATATTTTAATTATTTTTTTATAAAAGGAATATAAAGAGGTATCTCAGGGCCAGCAGATCTGCTTAGAGGGGAGGTGACTGTTTCCACCCAGGTGGACACGAAGCGGGCCTGGTCCCTCGTGCCCACTGGGCCTTCTTTGTGGAGGGAGAAAAGGACCAAGGAAAGGTGAGACGTGGATGGAAACAGAGAGACACAGGTCACGGGGGCTGGTGACATGTCCTCAAGTGACATTTCAAAATTCGATTTGAAGGTTATGTATTGGGAGGTAGTGTAGAGAGAGGGAGAAAGAGAGAGACTGTGGAGGGAGATTGGCAGAGCCAGAGAGAGGAGGGGGGAGAGAGAGAGACCGAGGGAGCAGAAGGAGGGATGGGACACCTGAATCATTCTGGACATTCTTCCTGACATTGACACTGGTCAAGGGAAAGCCTGACTTCTTCGGATGTCCAGCAAATTGTGTGTGCTGCTTTGTGTTCAGATGACCCATTCCCGATACAAAGCAGCCCAGCCTGAAACAGTCTTCACCGCAGAGGCAGGAGAGGGGATGCTCATCTCAGGGCACGTGTCACTGCACCTCCACCTGGTAGGTGCCGGGAAGCGGGTGGGGTGTGGGTACCGTGGGTCCTAGGCAGGAGATGCATCCCAGCTCCAGACACGTCCCCCGCACGACACACCGCACCAGAAAGCAGCCGTTGGTGCAAACACTCTCGCTGGCTGCCTGTCGGTGCTTGCCCTTCGTAAGTGAAAACACTGCTAAATCCGTGCTAAGGTGCAGGACACAAAGGGATTTATTGTTCCCAGGCCCGCTGACAACGCTCACATTGTCTCCTGAGTGTGGGCCTGGGCCGTGCAGGCAGACTGACTGGTTAACCATTGACCAAGTGCTCATCAGGTGACTCACCAAAGCCGCAAGGCCTCCCCAGCAGCCGTTTCTGTGCAGATCCGCCCTGGGCACGCCCCCTTGTTAAGATCCAACTCCTTTATTCCGGGTGATAATTGCTACATATGCTCACAAATGATTTATTGTTGTTGATGGGACGTGCACTGGGAAAGTTTGCCAGAGGGCATCAACGGATGTTGGTGTGCACACAAGGGCGATGACAGACAGGGCCTTGCCACCAGGGATGGTCAGCTGCTCTTGTTCACCCTGCGGAGGTGAGGAGGGCACCCCTGCATTCCTGTTTGGTGAGCGCAGGGCATGAGGTGATCTCAGACATGCATGGTGATGCCAGGCAGTCATCTGGGGGCGACTGACAAAGACCGAGGCTCGGATTTCAAAGAGCAAGGCAGACACCCACGCTTTGGCATACTTGGCGCTGAGTTGGTGCAGCGGAAAATTCCACACTTTCTCCTCTGAATGAGTGTCTCTCCTTTGAAACTTGCTGTTCAGGCAAACGAAGCCCTGCCTGCCATCTTGTGGGAGGAACCCTTCTCTCTCCTTTAGTCATGGACTCCCCACCCCATGTACAGAGCTGGGACCCGCTGACCAAACATACGGACAGGCTGGCTGGAGACACATGTACGGGTCACAGACAGTGAGAACAGAGAGGGTGCGGCCACCCTACAGGCACATGGTTGAAACCCCAAAAAGGAAGCCAGCGCCCTTTGGCAGAATTTCCCAATGTCTTTGTTTCAAAATGACTTTCAATCCAATGTGAGTCGCTGAGTAAAACAGAAGCTGAACAAGAGCTGATGACACCTGGAAGGTTTGTTTAATGATGTTTATAAAGTCACTCTGTTCTATTCACTCCAGGAATGACTGTCTGAGTCTTTCCTGCCTGCCCTTTGGGTGATTCAAGACAGACTGAACCCTTTAAACCCAGGACGGGTTGTGGCAGAGACTGAGATTTGATATTTGGAAGTCAGTGTAGATGTTTCCTCCCAACCCACTGGTTCTCTGTGGAAGGGCGTTGAGGCCCAGAGACCTTCAGCCTCTTTTCTGGGGTCAACCAGGGAGCAAAGGACAGAACCAGGAAGCGGGGACTCGAGGTCCTGCCCCCACCCCCAAAGTTGGTTCCCTTCCAACATGGTGGGCGGAGATGAATTCTCTTCTTATGACCCATGTGAAAATCATCATTTTGCATAAGGATAAGTCCACTTACACCTAAAAAATAAATAGGAATCTAAAAAGAGGATTTCTACAGCAAGTGAGGATTAGTTCCCGGGTTAGTTCCCAGGACTTTAAAAGTCACTCCTAGCTGAGTAGAGCCCTTCAGGTCATGGCAGTCTGGGCCTGGACCGCTGTTAAGCAGTTACCATGACAACTCGCTGCTGGGTTGCTGGTGTCATCACCCTCTCATCCTCCTTAGGTGTGGGTGGTGACGACGTACATTTCTAAACTTGCACGTCCTTTGCCTCCTGAAGACAGGTAGGATTCTTTGTCTGCATCTCCCTGTGGGGAGGCTGAGGCTTGGAGCAGCAATGGTACCTTGAGGTCCATCATCCAGGGAGAAGGAGAGCCGGCCCTCAGACTGGGGCCTCGGGACTCACTTAAGGATGTCACCTTGCTTCTAACTAAAGTATGACTTCTGTTTCCACAGGGTGTCTGAGATTCTGTTTGAGTCAGGAAAGGAAGGACACACGGACATAGCATGACTGTCATGGGTGAGGAGGAAGGGCTTATACTCACAGGTCCCTAGAGACAGGAGGTCCGGCTTGCCACGGCGGCCACCCATGGAAGCAGTGGGCTGGTCAGGAGTCAGAGGGTGAGGGAGAAACATGGCAAGACAGCTTACTGGGGTTCCGTGGGAAGGACGGGAGGTGGCAGGGTGAGCAGGTCCCGTGGGCCCCAGGGCACAGGGCCTGTTCTGTCCGGAGTCATCTGGGGCCTGCCCTGGGCTGAGGAGGGCAGCGGGATGGTGGCGGTGTGCTTCTGGGTTGGCTGGTTTGCACGTGGACGGTGGGCTGACAGCGCTGCTTGCTGCCCCCCGCGAGGGAGCCAGCCTGGAAGCAGCCTTCCCTGCAGGGCCAGCGAGACCCAACATGTCAAAACATTAAATACAGAAACAAGAAGATGTGGTCACTGCAGTTTCCATTTCCCAAGAGGCTCCTGACACTCCGGCTGGACATGTCAGGCTCAGGTGGGGAGCCTGGGGTCCCCGCTCCAGGATGGCAGGCATTAGCTCTTTCCCCAGCCCCCCAGGCCACGGAGCTGGCCCAGGCACTGTGGGTTCTCGTTCGGATCTGGGGTTTCCCAGGAGGCGTCAGCTCTTTGGGAGCTGACGTGTGGTAAAGCCAAATAGAGGCCTTCAGACCTAGAGCAGTTTAATAAGGTTCCAACCATATTCAGGCACTGACCAAGGGAGGAAAAATGCGGAACGAGTCCCGTGAAAGCCAGGTGGGGAGAAAGGAGGGTTTCAGGAAGGGCACGTGTAGGTGGTGACGTCATGTCTTCTCTACATAAAATCCTGTTCACCCACCTGTGTTCTTCACAAAGCAGCAGCAAAGTGTCCCAGACCTGGACCAGAGGGGCTAAGATGTGCACGCGGGTTTCTGGCCTCACTGCAACCAGGAGAGGACCAGCGATTGTGGAGGTGATACAGTGGAGACTCAGCTCTGAGTGGGCAGTTGGCCCAGTTGGACCAACGAGGCCAAGCCGACCAACCCCACCCCCCAGAAAGGTCAAGACTTTTCCTCCCCACTCCTCTCTTCTAGAATAAGGAAGGCCTCCCTTTTCCTAGAAATCACAACAGACAAGCAGTGGCCGCAGACTCATTTTCATCATCTCTGAACTAGTAGAGGAGTAAAAGAGAGTGTTCTCCCAGCGCAGAAGTCTGGACATCCTCCCTCTGGATTCCTTTTCTTGCTGGATAACAAGAACCACAGCTTCAGTGACATGAAACAACAACCCTCAATTATCCCACAGCCTCCACGGGCCAGAAATCTGGGCACAGCCGAGCCAGGCCCTCTGCCTGTGGCCTCATGAGGCTGAAATCTAGGCATCAGTGGGTTTCAGCAGGAGGCTCAGCCTGACAAAGGCCTGCTTCCAAGAGGCATGGGTTCTCAACTGAATTCAAGAGCTTGCGTTTGTAGGAGTGAAGCCCTCGCCCCCAGAGGCCACCTCCCCTGCCAACAGCTCAGGACGTGGCTGTGTGCTTCCTCCAGGCCAGTAGGACAGGGTCCCTCTGTCTCCAGAAGGACCCAGTCCCCCTTCTAAGGTTTTCACTTGATTGGGACAAACCCACCAAGGAGAGTTCCCCTCTTCCTTAACTCAAACATCAATTAATTTGAAACCTTAATCATAGGTGCAAACATCCTTCATTTTTGCCATAGGTTCTGGGCTGATTTGTGGCCTGCCAAAATTCAGATGGTGGAGTCCTAACCCCCAGTTCTCCGGTTGTGACTGTATTTAGAGGTTAGGGCTTTAAAGAGGTGATTCAAGTAAAACGAGGTCATATAGGTGGGCCCTGGTCCCATTAGGTGACTGGTGTCATTATGAGAAGAGATTAGGACCCAGATACACACGGAATGATGTCCTGTGAGGACACAGGGCTATACACAGAGGGATGTGGCCTTGTGAGGACACAGGCGTATACACAGAGGGGTGTCCTTGTGAGGACACAGGCGTATACACAGAGGGATGTAGACTTGTGAGGACACAGGGCTATACCCAGAGGGATGTGGCCTTGTGAGGACACAGGGATATACACAGAGGGATGTGGCCTTGTAGAGGACACAGGGCTATACACAGAGGGATGTGGCTTTGTAGAGGACACAGGGCTATACACAGAGGGATGTGGCCTTGTGAGGACACATAAATATACACAGAGGGGTGGCCTTGTGAGGACACAGGGCTATACACAGCGGGATGTGGCCTTGTGAGGACACAGCCATATACACAGAGGGGTGTCCTTGTGAGGACACAGGGATATACACAGAGGGATGTGGCCTTGTGAGGACACAGGGATATACACAGAGGGATGTGGCCTTGTAGAGGACACAGGGATATACACAGAGGGATGTGGCCTTGTGAGGACACAGAGATATACACAGAGGGATGTGGCCTTGTGAGGACACAGGGATATACACATAGGGATGTGGCCTTGTAGAGGACACAGGGATATACACAGAGGGATGAGGCTTTGTGAGGACACAGGGATATACACAGAGGGATGGCCTTGTGAGGACACAGGGATACACACAGAGGGATGTGGCCTTGTGAGGACACAGGGATATACACAGAGGGATGTGGCCTTGTGAGGACCCAGGGATATACACAGAGGGATGTGGCCTTGTGAGGACACAGGGCTATACACAGAGGGATGTGGCCTTGTGAGGACACAGGGCTATACACAGAGGGATGTGGCCTTGTGAGGACCCAGGGCTATACACAGAGGGATGTGGCCTTGTGAGGACACAGGGATATACACAGAGGGATGTGGCCTTGTGAGGACCCAGGGATATACACAGAGGGATGGCCTTGTGAGGACACAGGTATATACACAGAGGGATGTGGCCTTGTGAGGACACAGGCATATACACAGAGGGGTGGCCTTGTGAGGACACAGGGCTATACACAGAGGGATGTGGCCTTGTGAGGACACAGGGCTATAAACAGAGGGATGGCCTTGTGAGGACACAGGGATATACACAGAGTGATGTGGCCTTGTAGAGGACACAGGGCTATACACAGAGGAGGGACCTTGTGAGGACACAGGGATATACACAGAGGGATGTGGCCTTGTGAGGACACAGGGCTATACACAGAGGGATGTGGCCTTGTGAGGACACAGGGATATACACAGAGGGATGGCCTTGTGAGGACACAGGGATATACACAGAGGGATGTGGCCTTGTGAGGACCCAGGGATATACACAGAGGGATGTGGCCTTGTGAGGACACAGGGATATACACAGAGGGATGGCCTTGTGAGGACACAGGGATATACACAGAGGGATGGCCTTGTGAGGACACAGGGATATACACAGAGGGATGTGGCCTCGTGAGGACACAGGGATATACACAGAGGGATGTGGCCTTGTGAGGACACAGGGATATACACAGAGGGATGTGGTCTTGTGAGGACACAGGGATATACACAGAGGGATGTGGCCTTGTGAGGACACAGGCATATACACAGAGGGATGTGGCCTTGTGAGGACACAGGCATATACACAGAAGGATGTGGCCTTGTGAGGACACAGGGCTATACACAGAGGGATGTGGCCTTGTGAGGACACATAAATATACACAGAGGGATGTGGCCTTGTGAGGACCCAGGGTATACACAGAGGGATGTGGCCTTGTGAGGACACAGGGATATACACAGAGGGATGGCCTTGTGAGGACACAGGGATATACACAGAGTGATGTGGCCTTGTGAGGACACAGGGATATACACAGAGGGATGTGGCCTTGTGAGGACACAGGGATATACACAGAGGGATGTGGCCTTGTGAGGACCCAGGGATATACACAGAGGGATGTGGCCTTGTGAGGACCCAGGGATATACACAGAGGGATGTGGCCTTTTGAGGACACAGGGATATACACAGAGGGATGTGGCCTTGTGAGGACACAGGGATATACACAGAGGGATGTGGCCTTGTGAGGACACAGGCATATACACAGAGGGATGTGGCCTTGTGAGGACACAGGGCTATACACAGAGGGATGTGGCCTTGTGAGGACCCAGGGATATACACAGAGGGATGGCCTTGTGAGGACACAGGGATATACACAGAGGGATGTGGCCTTGTGAGGACACAGGGGTATACACAGAGGGATGTGGCCTTGTGAGGACACAGGGGTATACACAGAGGGATGTGGCCTTGTGAGGACACAGGGCTATACACAGAGGGATGTGGCCTTGTGAGGACACAGGGCTATACACAGAGGGATGTGGCCTTGTGAGGACCCAGGGAAAGTGGCCACCTGCAAGCTGAGGACAGAGGCCTCACAGGAAACCACCTGGCCGACACCTTGGTTGCAGAATTCCCGCCTCAAGGGCTGTGGGAAGATACGTGTCTGTTGTTTTAGCCCCTGCAGCCCAAGCCAACTGATGTGCCGTGTAAGGCCACTTAATCATGGGCCCAATCCCATCCTCTCAGGTTCTGACTACCCCCCAGGATAGGGGATCACACGGGGCCAACACAGCACCGGTTGTAAACCTGAGCTCCCCCTGCCAGACCAGCCGTGCCCTGGCAAGCGCCCCCAGGCTGTGTCGTCTGGCTCTACCCAGCCTGGTCCTTGAAGACAGTTGCTGCCGCGGACCAAAGATCTCTTCTCTCCCCTCCCTCTTCCTGCTCTGTGGAAACTCGGCCACCAGCTGTCCCCTGCAGATGTATGCCAGGGCCACCACTGGAGACAAAGATGCCAAGAAAATTCTGAAAAGAAAGATGCGATGTATATATTTATAAATAGACTCTTACTCAGCCGTAAGAAAGAACAAAATAATGCCGTCTGCAGCAACATGGGTGGACCTAGAGATGATCATACCAAGTGAAGGAAGTCAGGCAGAGAACAACCAATATCATAAGGTATCACTCATATGTGGAATCTAATTTTTTTAAAAATGATACAAATGAAGTTATTTACAAAACAGAAACAGACGCACAGACACAGAAAACAAACTTATGGTTACCAAACAGGAAACATGGGTGGGGGGATAAACTAGGAGCTTGGGATTAACAGGCACACACTAGTAGATATAAAACAGATAACCAGCAAGGTGCTGCTGTATAGCACAGGGAACTAGACTCAATATCTTGTAATAATCTTTAAGTGGAAAGAATCTGAAAAAGAATGAATATATGTGTATGTATAACTGGATCACTTTGCTGTACACCTGAAACTAACACAACACTGTAAATCAACTATACTCTAATAATTTTTTTAAAACTGTATATTACTTTTATAATCTGAAAAAATGAATAAACTTTATTTTCAAATTAAAAAAAAAAGAAAACTGTAAAAAAAAATCCAGACACTGGACACCTCTCTGATAAGTACAGGGTAGAGCCATGGTGTGTGCTGATTGGTGGGAAAGCAGGGTGCCCGTGAGCTTTTATAGTTTTTGCAAAGTTAAGGTGTCCAAGGGCTAAGCAACATTTTGCAAGGTCATGTGGCCAGGTGGGAAGACCGGAAGAGAGAAGACAAAACTCCCGTAGCAGTGTGGCTCCCACAAGAGCTGCTTAGTAACCACATAAATGCCCGTTCCTGTGTCTGTGAACCTGTGGGTTATTGAGTGAATGATGGCGAGAAAGCCTCTCCCTGAAGACACAACAAGGCCCGCACCTCTGCTGCCCCTCCTGGCACCAAAGGGACCTTTGGATGTCCAGGGAGCACAGGGATGCCATGAGCTGCACAGTGGGGTATCAGGTCATGTGTGTCCAGGAAAAGTGCTCTTGTTCAGTAGCTGTTCTAGCCACAAACACCAGTGTCCCTGCCGTCACTTGCCTTCTGGCATCTAGTTCAAGACCCCTAGGTGCTGTCCAGGGGAAGCTGAGGCCCAGGACCAAGGTCTTCTCGTGTATCGTCCTTTCTAGTCCCTGGGGTAAGGGCTTTGGTGCGTCAATATCTAAATAACAGCAGAGTCAGTGTGGTCTGTAGATGAACCGGGGTGGGTAGGAAGCCGGCACGGTCTACGTGAAGTGGGAGCACCCTGCCAGAGGGGAGGGGCTTGGGGTGGCCAGCTGTGCTCCCGGGCCCTGCGGCTACAGCAGGCTATGCCAGGCCCCTCCCCCTGGAAGAGCTGGTGCGAGTCAGGATGCCCTCCTGCCCGGGCCTCAGAACCTGGGGCTGTAGGGTCATTTAAGGCCCGGCTCCCCCTATGGACATCCAAGGCTCACGCAAATGCAGGGGGGACGAGGTCTCGCTGCCCCGGAGGCCTCCCACGTGCATCCCGATCGCCGTGCTTAAGAAGCCCCATGGGGCTTCCCTGTGGCTCAGTGGTTGAGAGTCCGCCTGCCGATGCAGGGGACGTGGGTTCATGCCCCGGTCCGGGAGGATCCCACATGCCTCGGAGCGGCTGAGCCCGTGAGCCATGGCTGCTGAGCCTGCGCGTCCGGAGCCTGGGCTCTGCAACGGGAGAGGCCACAACAGTGAGAGGCCCGCATACCGCAAAAAAAAAAAAAAGAAGCCCCGTGGTCCAAGGATGCGTGGAGACGTGGCACCGGCTGGTGGGGATGATAAGCAGGAAGATTTCTCTCTCGTGTGGTTAGAAGCCCATGCACTGGTCTATTGTTCAGCGCGCTCAGATACCAGGGTGATAGCGTTCTGGAAACAGATAGATGAATATCTTCTCTCCGCCTGCTCAGAGAGCCTGGTCCTTCCGGGCCGGGCTGCCTGGAGCAGGGCAGGGGCTTTGGCACCTCGGGCTCAGAGGGCAGGTCTGGGTACCAAAGTCGAGGGTGACCCCCTCTGTTCACCTCCTCGAGCACCGTCTTTGTGGTCCCCAAAAGGCCTTTGGTGACTCCCAGGGAATATCTATGCACCCCCTTCCTAAGCTGTCACTCTGCTGCCCGACTCCCGCCTGCCCTGCATCTAGATTGTCCTCTGGGGAACCCTCTGCCCGACTCCGGTCACACCCTGTGCTGCCCTGTATGAGAATCCAACTCACTCTTCCCTATCTCATCCCAGTCACCCCCAGTCCTGGCTCAATTCCACTTCCCAGGAGGCATTTTTCCTGAGGTTTCCGTGCAGGTCGTGGGAGAGGTGTGCCTGGCACAGCAGACCCACCAGGACATCACGGTGCTCAGACCCCTCTTTCCTCCAGGGAGATGTCTTGTGCCCGTCTTCTCCAGGCACTGGGGAGGCCCACACAACTCCCAGTTTACTGTGGACTCCAAAAGCTTGCTGTGAGCGAGAGGGGTCAAAGGGTGTTTGGGCAGACCCAGGCTGGAAATCCTACTTTGCCTTTAGTCAGCTGTGATAACCAGGACAAGTTACTGAACCTCTTTGAGCCTCAGCCTCTTCCCTACACAGTGGATATATTCATACCAGGCAGAGTTGTTGGCAGGAGAAATAAAACAATGTATATAAGACACTCAGCCCTGTGCCTGGCACATAAGGCATTGACTCAATGAAACAATGTTAGCTCACTCTCTTCTCTGCTACCCCAGTTTCAAAAAGTTAACCAGTTTTTTTTTTCCTCTTCAAGACTGCTCACCTAGTGCATGCTGTCAGCTGGTAGTTGAGAGTATAATACTTCAGTTTATAGTGAAAATGACTGCTAGTTCATTTCTGGCTCACACACATGACTGTGCAGGTCCACTTGGTCTAAATCCTGCCTGTTTATGTGATCTTGACATTTGGGTGCGTCCCACATGGACCAAAGTACTTCGGAGGTGACAAGGGTCTCTGACCTCTGATCCTGGGGTCAGCTGGGATCCTTGAGCTGAGATCATAAGTTCCTGAGGTCTCACTAAACCTCATCCTTGAAGTATCCTTACTATACATCATCAAATGCTGAAAAATGTTTCAGCTGATGGAGTGCAGTTTTTCATCCCCAAAGGCAACCCTGAGTCTTCATCCAAAAAGACACCTCGCCCTCCCAGTTTCATACTTGCTGGATGGGTCTGTGTGTTGCCACCCTTTCCTAGGAGGTTTTGATAGATTCATCCATCCTGTGCTTGAGACAGACAAGCCATAACATGTTTATTTTGTCAAAACCACCCCTAGTGGGCTTCCCTGGTGGCACAGTGGTTGAGAGTCCGCCTGCCGCTGCAGAGGACACGGGTTCGTGCCCTGGTCCGGGAGGATCCCACATGCCGTGGAATGGCTGGGCCCATGAGCCATGGCCGCTGAGCCTGTGCATCCGGAGCCTGTGCTCCACAACAGGAGAGGCCACAACAGTGAGAGGCCCACGTACCACAAAAAACAAACAAAAAAAACACACTCCTAGCAAGATGGGGGAATGCCTGCAAGGAGACTTCTGCCCATGATGGGCTCAGAAACAGCCTCAGAATGGTGGTCGCTCTGTGCAACACAGCATCCCTCCCAAGCAGCATCCCTTCCAAGTGGACCCACTCACTGTGTCCACCAGAAGAGGCTGGGGTGTCTTGGTGATTTGTCCTTCCTCCACCCCAGGAGGCAAGGTGGAGAATGTGTACCCGTCACAGCGCAGCCCCAGAGGGAGCCTGCTGTGTCCAGGGGCTACTTCCCCAGAGCCCACACTCCTCCCCACTGGAGGCAACACCTCTCCATTCTGTGTTCTCCTCCAGAGATCACGCTCCTCACGGCAGAGGGTCAACCGCACAGGGGGACATGGCCACGCTCTGGAGGTACTTATGGATTTTGCGTTGGACACAGAGATTCAGAGACGGCCACCCCTCGCGTGCCATTTTCTGTTATCTCATGACATTTTAAAAAAGAAATTGAATGAATCCGCTGTCTCACATCTGTTTTGATGAGCTGGTTATAGAAACATCGCCCATTATAATCATCACCATCTCCCTTCAGCACTTCTAACACAGCCAAGAGGAGGCTGCCATTACTTCTTCTGGCTGAATGATCTAGATGGGAAAGCAGCCTGACAGGAGGAGAAGGGATAAGTATGGTGGTCCGGGACAGCGTCACGGCCCCGACAGCCTGGGGGTCCACCACCAAGCCCCACACCAGGGGAAGGAAACCCGGGTACAGTCCGTGAACCTGGGCTGCTGGGGCCACTTCTCCATACAGAATAACTCAGGTTTCCCACCCACAGTTCACACACACACATCAGGTGATATGTTAACACTTTCCCTCAGAGAACAAAAACGTCAAAACAACCTAGACCAAAAGGCTTTGTAAAAGAGTTAAAATAAAATAAAAGCTTAAAAAGTTCTCAGCTGTCTAAATTATGGTAAGAATTAGCTCAGTCTTTTGTGACCCGAAGTCTGCACTGAGGCCAGGATGGGAGATGAAAAGAAAGAAAACGTTATTTGGCTAAATATACGATAGACCATGTGGTCTGTTGCTGAGGAATTAGACCACAGAATATTAATGCATTCTTCCTTTCCTGTACATCATTCCCAGATAGTTTGAATAACTTTCTTTCTACAGGAGAGATTGCAAAATATGACAACGGCCCTGAATTAAGGCATAAATTTCCCTTGGCAAGCAACATTGAAGGAAGTCAGCAATTTCTTTCTCTGGATTGGAATTGGAATGAAATCACAGTTTTGCTGGGTTTTTAAAATAATTTTATTTCTTTCAGGGTTCAAAATATCTCTTAGCGTAAAGAGCACTGAAGATTTTATTATTATAACTCTAGCATCAAAACGTGAAGAAATATCATATTTCTAAAGGGCTAAGTTTATCACATACAGTGATAATTAGGATGGAATCTGGGCTTAATGAGCTCCAACTGTGACCAGGCTATTTTTTACTTTATTTCTCAAGAGGAAAGATGCCATCAATACCATCTACCCTCAGGCAGGAGGGGACACCGTTATCTTAGTATGTACATTTAAGCTGTAAGTGGGAAATCAGAGGAAGAAGGAAGTAGTTTTGCTAACAGTCTTTATTATGTAGTTGTCATAATTTTAACCTTAAGATTTCCTTTTATAAAGAAAACATCCATGGATACAGTAGTGTTTCTCTGAATCGAGGCTTCACAAGGATGAAGAGTGGTGTTGACGGCTGGTCTCTGCAGACACAGTGAAGTCCTCACTCTTATGTGTAAGGCGTCCTGGAGGCTCCGAGGCACCGCTGGGCAGACACAGCTCTTTGTGCCAGTGGGGGGAACAGGGAGAGAGAAAAGGCAGAGCTCACATTATAGACCTGAGCACGACGGGATGGCTGGCTCTTGGTGGAACCCGGGAAGGAGACTCTTAGGAGGTGAGTCCCAAGGCTTTTTCTCCACTACTGCCTTTTTTTTTTTTTTTTTTTTTTTTGCGGTACGCGGGCCTCTCACTGTTGTGGCCTCTCCCGTTGCGGAGCACAGGCTCCAGACGTGCAGGCTCAGCGGCCATGGGTCACGGGCCCAGCCGCTCCGCGGCATGTGGGATCTTCCCAGACCGGGGCATGAACCCGCGTCCCCTGCATCGGCAGGCGGACTCTCAACCACTGCGCCACCAGGGAAGCCCTGCCCTCTTTTTAGCATCATAGTCAGAACTTGCTGTGGTCAGATCACGTCCCCACAAAAGACAGGTTCGGGTCCTAAACCCCAGGGCCTTATTTGGAGTTGGGTCTTTGCAGATGCAATTGATTAAGATGACATCATGGTAGGCCTGGGCCCTAATCCAGTGACTGGTATCCTTATAAAAAGAAAGCAGAAACACAGACAGAAGAAGCAGAGGAAGAAAGGAGCAGAGATGGAGGGATGCTCTGTAATCCCAGGGATGCAGTGGACAGCTGGGGGAGGGATCCTTCCCCGGAGCCTCAGAGAGAGCGCCGTCCTGCCGACACCTCGCTCTCATGCTTTTGGCTCCAGGACTCTGCTAGTAGCCCTGCTGTCTTTGGCCGCTGTGGTCCTCTGTGTCAGCAGGCCCAGGGCACCAACACGGGCCAGTGCAAGAGCGACAGCCACGCTAGGGCAGTCTGACAGCTGCGCCCTTGTGAGCTCCTCTCCTGGAAGCTCTGTTCCTGAGGAAGGGATCTGACAGGTGCTGAGGGCTGGAGAGCCCTGGTCACCGGCTCCTCAGATGACATTCATACAGCAGGGAAAGCAGCAGATCTGATATCCCAGTTGGCGGTTCTCGCAGTGGATAAAGGAACAAGAAACAATGTAGTTGTATCAAAATCATGTTTTTCACATAAGTGGTATTTGTCAATTTTTTGTCTGCCAGAATTGGCCTCTTTACTTTGGAAATTATATTTCAGTTTTCCTCTAATTTACACACCTTATTTTCCTCACAATTTGAAAGGGAGTGAGAACGGCCTCAGAGCACTTCCCCCAGATGCAAACTCAGGCCAAGAAGACAGGAAGGGTTTGGGTTCACCTGCAATCCTCTCACACACGTCTCCACGACACGGTCATCCATGGGTCAGAGCCACGCCTTCAGCCCCGTCTCAGGATTTCCTTTCTGGCCCCCAGAGTCACCACATCTCCCCCCACTCCTCCCTCTGCAGGGACTTGAAATTTCCCGAGAAGCAGGCTGCATCCTTTCAGCATCCCTGGGTCAGGTGGGCACTCGGGGCAGCCGGGGGTCAGGATCCAGTGGGATGAGGGGCAGGGGGCTGGTGTACAGTCCCCAGGGTGAGCCTTTCTCAGGCCCCAATCCATCTTCATCCTGTAATTAGTCTCCCCCGACCCGCAAAGGGAGTGTTGCTATGACTCACATGGGCAAATCAAGGCGAATTTGAGGCCAGGTCATGAAAGCGGTAGGTCCACTGTCCCTGCCTGTGTAATTGCTGATTGAAGAGGCAATAAGACGGCGGGCGCTGAAGGCTGGGGGCGAGAAGGGCCAACAGCTCTGAGCCTCTCCATTTCACCCTCCCGTGAACCAGAGCTTCTGGAAAGGCTGATGACACGCCTCTTGTTTAACCCCCAGGATGAGGTGAGCAAAAAAGAGAAGGAGGAAATCAAAACTAAAGAGAATTAATGAGCCTTCACACATTGTCCTGTTTCTTTTGTGGTTAAAAAAAAAAAAAAAACCTGGTGGAAAACGAAGTGGGGGGAGAGTGTCTGGCAAAGAAACTATTAATACCAGGCTGTAAATTCCACAAAACATTAACTTCATTACACGGCCAGGCAATCACACCGTCACTGACGGAGAGATTTCACCTTCTCCCCACTTGCCGGCTCTGCAGGAATCAGCGCTTTTTCCTCCTGGCAGAGGTCACGCCGGCAGCGGGTCTGAGTCACTGTGAGGTGGAGAGGGAGCGGGGTCCTCACCGCCAGCACCTCTGGGTTTTCCCGCTTACTGGACATCACTCCAGTTAACGCACAGGAGCAACGAGTCAAGGGCGTGTGTGCGTCCGTGCACTGCTCTCTGGTGGAACTTTACTCCCTTTGGTGCCTTTTCCTCTGCATCAGCACCACACAGACCACACCTGGAACCTCGCCACGTGGAAACCACAGGCCGATGGAATTGTTGTGGTTTCTTTTTCACTAAGATACTGCTTAGAGAAAGGTCTCAACTATCGCTCTTAGCTTGTGTTCCATCTCTTCTATGTCGGAAGGAGTTCAAAGTCATCACAGTTGAAGAGAAAAAAGTCAACAAATAAACTTAATGCCTCTGCAGATGCCGCAGAAGCTCTGTTCAAGGCCAAAGCGAGACGTCCCCACGCGGCCCGGTCCTGAGAGCCCAGAGCCCCCGGCAAGGTCCCTGCATGTTGCCCTTCCACAGGGTGGGAGCAGTACCCTGGATCTGGATTCAGATCCGGCTGTGATGGGAGAGGCCTGTGGAGGGGGGAACCTGAGGGCACAGCTGCCATGTGGTACCTATGAGGGCCGGGTCTGATCTCCCAGATCTGCTGTTTTGACCACAAGTGTCCGGTGTCCTAGGCACTCGCTTAAAGACTCTGAGATTTAAAAAGTATAAGCCGAGCGGTGATTGGGCACAGCCCACCTGTCTGCACACGGCTAAAGTGAGGGTCCTCTTCTTTCCAAAACGAGATGTGCAAGCCCGTCCCACCCCTGAGCTCTCTTCGCCACCCACCGGCTCGCAGGATACCAAGGACTCAAACCCCTTCTCATGTCCATATGAAAGCCAGAAGGGGTTTATGTATCGAGGAGGCCTGGTGCCCCTGACCAGACGCCACTGGGCTTGGCGCCGAGAGTCAGACCACCCCAGCAGGTGCCTGGGACTGCGTGAGCATGCACCTTAGCGGGGCAGGTGGAAACACACCACGCATATGCACCTCACACCACTCACCTGCACACCCCAGACCCACGCACACACACGCACACACCACACTCATATACCACACACCCACATGTACACACACCCACACATACACACACACCTCACGTGTACATGCATACACATAGACACATAGGCACACACAACCACATGCCACACGTACACTCATGCACACAAACACACACCCACATCACGACGCACACATACACACCCCCTGCACACACACTCCAGAGTGACTTATTGATGGATAAAAGTGTGTAAAGCCAGGCACTATCAGAAAGCCTCTTAGGGGAATATAAACAGGGTATTCGGATGGGGCAGGGGCATGCTGAGTGGTGATGGCTGATTCTCCTGCTTCAAACACATAAACAGTTTTAAAAATACATAAAATTTTAAAAACGTATAAGTTATTTCTGAAAAAAACACGGAGGGAAACTAGGTAAAAGGTTGACAGGACCTCTCTGCATTATATTTACAGTTTTCTGTGAGCTTAAATTTGCTTCAAAAAAAAAATTAAAGTATACACATAGCTGACCTCAGATGGAGCATCTCTTAGCAGAAGGGAATTTTTTTTTTAAGTGAGTTTAGGTAAACCCAGGGACTGTCCTCGTGGTGACTGGCCACCCACGTGGTGCTGGGCCTTCGATAGCCCACAGCCCCCGGGGGTGCTGGCCTCGGGTGGGCGACACTGGAGGCCAGCATTGCCCCCCCATCACCAAGCACTGCCCCTGCACAAAGAGCAGCCAGAGGAGACAGACCTGCCCACAGCTTCAGGGAAACAGCAGGGAGGATGCAGGTCCGTTTAAGAAAATGCCGCTCACAATCCAGTACACACCACAAAGAGACTTGAGTTTTAGAAGAAAGGGTTTTTCCTTAAAAGGAAAAAAAAAAAAAAAAAAAAAAAACAGGAACAAACGTAAACTGGGAAGAAAAGAGGAGCCTAAGGATCCTGCCCGAGGACAGGGTAAAATTCCTGGGGGTTTGGAAGACAGAATTCTAGAAGTTTCCTGATGGGTCTCCTGGGGAAGGGGCCCATGTTCTGTGTCCTGGGCCAAGATCCTCAGGAAGGAGGGTTGTGATGGAAAATGAAGAAGGGTTTGTGTCCCCCGTTTGCTGCCAGCCCCCCAGAGCCCCCTCTGTGCCTGCGATGACTATCTCGCTCAACCGGGCAGAGGGTGATGGGTGAGTCTGGGTGTCGGGGGGGGGCAGCCAAGCGGCGTTTCCCAGGTGCCATGGAGGTCCAGACGAGGAGGCTCCCAGCCATTCACCTGAGGCCACAGGTCATGGAGGACAGGTGAGCGTCCAGAGCAGGACCGCCCCTACCCTGAAAAGTACACAATCTCCTTACGCTCGGAACCTTGGTCCGCTCTCAGAGGACTATTGGTACAGCTAAGAGATGAGGGAAGACGACCCCAGAAAATCACTGGAAATGACCTTGATTGATGGACTTCAATTCTCTGCCCCCTTGAAGAAAGAGAGAGAGAAAGAGAGAGAGAGAGAGAGAGAGAGAGAGAGAGAGAGAGAGCAAGTTGGGCTTTGGAAAAATCAGGTCATTTTCCTGTACACCTAAGATCGTGGGTTGGTATTTTCACCTCCTAGATACCCTCTAGACTTCGTAGATTTCAAACACAAGTGTCTGCCCATTCGCTTATGTAACAAACATTTATGGAGTGCCTCCTGGGTACCTGGTACTCCTCTGGGCCCCAGGATACAACAGTGAAGAAAACACATGAAAGTTCCTGCCTAGAGAGGAAAAAACACGAGTCTGGCAGGAGAGACATTTGTAATTTGTGTATATTCTTGATTTTTCCTTTTCTTTTTTAATTATAAATTTCAAATTCCTTCAGCTCTGATACCTTAAACAACCCTTTGCACCACTCCAGTCCCAACCGTTGCTGCGGGAACCTTTCCTTTCACTCAGGTTATTGCTAAATGTTTGTGAAATGAATGAACAAATTAATGAGTGACTTAGCTTTATCGTGTGAGAAAAAGTGGGCTTATGAAAATGAGCAAACCAATTAGCCTTGGCAGCCCGTGGCCGCGTCCCAGATGTGGACTGGACAGCTGTGAAAGCACCCGAAGTTCACCCAGCTGCTTGTTCTAACCCACTGAAGATTGGTTTAAACCAACTCATGGCGTTTCCAATGACCGTGTTTTTATTCCACCAGACTTCTTCTTAATGTGACGTGGATAGTTCATTTACTTACTAAAACACGCCATTCCAGGGCCAGAGCTCACATCGTTTCTCCGTCTTGTCTTAGCACCTAAGAGCTGCCCAGGCTGTGGCCTCACCCTGACGGGCATGCACGATTCCGCAGGAAGCAGGTGCTCTTGCAGCTGGACTGCAGCCTTGCAGGTGTCCGCGCCTCTTTTACACTTGGAAGAAATCACTCTAAGAACCCATCAGATTCTTCATGGTTTGAAGCTCCCTTGGCATTTCCCTAATTTATTAAAGCAGCCTTCCTTAACTGGTGACTGTCATTATGCAGGAGAAACGTAAGAGAAGAAACACAGTTGTGCCCCTTGATTGCTCCTGGAGCAGAAAATGCTGTTCTGCGTGGGTGCCGGATTCATGACAAGCTCCATATGGGCCAGGATTAGTGGAGAAGCTTCTTTTAGTTTTCAGCTGAAGTGATCTCAAGACTGTGGACGGAGACTGCCAAATTAGGCCTTAGTGACGTCGGCGTTGTTGACAGTGGGGCTGTGGTTTGAGATCATCAGGGATATAAGGACCAGCATGTCAGTGTGGCGGGATTTTGCTTGTTTTGCCAGGCGTATCTTTCCTCATGTGGATCAGGGAGTTATTGCAGATGGAGGCTGGGAGCTCTGACCGGGTCCAACCTCAGGAGCGGAGGACTGTCCTGCAGACTCTGGGCCTGGGGCTGGGGCAGGCGTCCAGCTCTTCCTGACTCTGGCCGTGAATACCTCGGCCGGTCATCTCTCTGGCCCTCCTCCTACCGCTGAGATCTAACTGGTCACACAGGCTTGGGCATGGATGAAACGCCAAGGCTTGGACTGTGATGAGGAGGGATTTTCTTTTCAGATCTACCTTGTAGAACTCTAACTCACCCGGAGAATGAGGATTTTTTGTTTAGACTCTTTCAATAGACGAGGAGGCCAATTTGAGTTCAGATGTGAGTGGTGGTGTATAGTTGTCTTAAACAATTTCCACCCAAACTCAAATAAAATTGTATGAGTTGAAGTCATAGCTTGTCTTCTAGAATGCCCCGACCCTCCAGAAACGTCCATTGCATTTATGGTTCTCTCTCTGAGTGGGCATTACACACATTTTGAAGAGAAACCAAGAAAGATGCTACAATAAACTTGATTCTTCTGTAAATGATCGAGCACACGATTATTTTTATGTATTAAATCATTTTTATTGTCACATTGTTATATAAAATATTGATATTTTATCATTTTAAATATATTATTTGCAATGTATAACAATATAACATGTATCTTATTATATTTAACACAATGTACAAATGTTATAATATAAATTTATAACACAAAATACATTAAAATGTGCTTACTTTCCTTAAAAAGGAAGAAAATATATAATAATTTGGCCAATTTGTTTAGTATTTCTGGGGTATTTTCTCTATTCTTAGTAGGCATGCCCTCATCATAAACCTGTATCTTCTGTTTTTCCCAGCACAACTCAATAAGCAGAGTGACATTGAGAAGAGTTTTTGAAAAGAGATCTGTTCCCACATTTCTTACATTTTCTGGGATTAATATTCCATGCCTGTTCTGAATATGGAAGGAGATGTCATCAGTGGTTGAGAAATTGGAGTCCGTTGCAGACGCGATTGTTTAAAAAATAAATACTAGGAGGACGCAAAAAAAAAAAAAAAACAATGGAGCAGGAAGCAAGGGTGGCGGTGTGATAGTGATGCAGATGCTATGCCCCTAAGTTTGCTGAGACTCCCACAGACTTTGACAGAAACAAGCCTTCTCAATCGAGGCCCCTTTGTGATTGTCAAGGGGGACGGCGGCATCTGAGTCTGCTGGCTTCCCGGCACGTGGAGTCCACACCTTTCTTTATGAGCCGATCTGTTTTTTCAACTTGTAGAGATACAGCTAAGAGCGAGAAGCAGCCCTAGTAGCTAGCTACTTGAGGACAAGGGGGAAAGTCATGTGAGCACAGTATTAAAAGCAGCACTGGTCATGAATATGGAGGCATATGTGCCCTTAGAAAGCATGGATTCTCCTTAATTCCAGCAAGAGTGATGCTACTTTTGTTAACTGTTCTGGCTGATTTCTGCCTAAACAAAACATCCTTACATGCAGGCTATCACTGAGAAATAAAACCACTCCATGGAATAGCTCAGACAGTCAGGACAGTGTAACCTCTTGATTTTTAAATATTTATCCTTTTTTTAAAATACATAAAACAATGTGAGTCAGAGCTGACTGCCAAGAGAACTTCTCTAAAGGGATCTATTCACTTTTCACTTTTTTGTGAAACCATTTAAAAATTTAAAACTAAAACCAAAAGTAAACGGGAGAATTTCTTTTTCTTTGGGATTAAACTTTTCTTTTTAATATTTTCTTTTTAACATTTTATTGGAATATAATTGCTTTACAAAGGTGTGTTAGTTTCTGCTGTATAACAAGTGCATCAGCTGTACGTATACATATATCCCCATATCTCCTCCCTCTTCTGTCTGCCTCCCACCCTCCCTATCCCACCCCCTCTAGGTGGTCACAAAGCACCAAGCAGATCTCCCTGTGCAATGCAGCTGCTTCCCACTAGCTATCTATTTTACATTTGGTAGTGTATATATGTCCATGCCACTCTCTAACTTTGTACCAGCTTACCCTTCCCCCTCCTCATGTCCGCAAGTCCATTCTCTACATCTGTGTCTTTATTCCTGTCCTGCCCCTAGGTTCTTCAGAACCGTGTTTTTTGTTTGTTTGTTTGTTTTGTTTTTTGTTTTTTTTCCATATATATGTGTTAGCATACGGTATTTGTTCTTCTCTTTCTGAATTACTTCACTCTGTATGACAGACTCCAGGTCCATCTACCTCACTACAAATAACTCAATTTTGTTTCTTTTTATGTCTGAGTAATATTCCATTGTATACATGTGCCACATCTTCTTTGTCCATTCATCTGTCGATGTACATTTAGGTTGCTTCCATGTCCAGGCTATTGTAAATAGTGCTATAATGAACATTGTGGTACATGACTTTTTTGAATTATGGTTTTCTTAGGGTATAATGCCCAATAGTGGGATTTCTGGGTCATATGGTAGTTCTATTTTTAGTTTTTTAAGGAACCTCCATACTGTTCTCCATAGTGCTTGTATCAATTTACATTCCCACCAACAATGCAAGAAGGTTCCCTTTTCTCCACACCCTCTCCAGCATTTATTGTTTGTAGAGTTTCTGATGATGGCCATTCTCACTGGTGTGAGGTGGCACCTCACTGTAGTTTTGATTTGCATTTCTCTAATGATTAGTGATGTTGAACATTCTTTCATGTGTTTGCTGGCAATCTCTATATCTTCTTTGGAGAAATGTCTATTTAGGTCTTCTGCCCATTTTTGGATTGGGTTGTTTGTTTTTTTGATATTGAGCTGCATGAGCTGCTTGTATATTTTGAAGATTAATCCTTTGTCAGTTGCTTTGCTTGCAAATATTTTCTCCCATTCTGAGGGTTGGCTTTTCATCTTGTTTATGTTTGTTTGTTGTTTTTTTTTTGCTATGCAAAAGCTTATAAATTTCATTAGGTCCCATTTGTTTATTGTTGTTTTTATTTCTATTTCTCTAGGATGTGGATCAAAAAGGATCTTGCTGTGATTTATGTCATAGTGTTCTGCCTATGTTTTCCTCTAAGAATTTTATAGTATCTGGCCTTATATTTAGGTCTTTAATCCATTTTGAGTTATTTTTGTGTATGGTGTTAGAGAGTGTTCTAATTTCATTCTTTTCCATGCAGCTGTCCAGTATTCCCAACACCACTTATTGAAGAAGCTGTCTTTTCTCCACTGTATACTCCTGCCTCTTTTATCAAAGATAAGTTGACCATATGTGCGTGGGTTTATCTCTGGGCTTTCTATCCTGTTCCATTGATCTATATTTCCGTTTTTGTCCCAGTACCTACCCTATCTTTGTAGTATAGTCTGAAGTCAGGGAGCCTGATTCCTCCAGCGCCGTTTTTCTTTCTCAAGATTGCTTTGGCTATTTGGGGTCTTTTGTGTTTCCATACAATTTGTGAAATTTTTTGTTCTAGTTCTGTGAAAAATGCCATTGGTAGTTTGATAGGGATTGCATTGAAGCTGTAGATTGCTTTGGGTAGTATAGTCATTTTCACAATGCTGATTCTTCCAACCTAAGAACATGGTATATCTCTCCATCTGTTTGTATCATCTTTAATTTCTTTCATCAGTGTCTTATAGTTTTCTGCATATAGGTCTTTTGTCTCCGTAGGTAGCTTTATTCCTTGGTATTTTTTTTCTTTTTGTTGCAATGGTAAATGGGAGTGTTTCCTTAATTTCTCTTTCAGATTTTTCAGCGTTAGTGTATAGGAATGCAAGAGATTTCTGTGCATTAATTTTGCATTCTGCTACTTTACCAAATTCATTGATTAGCTCTAGTAATCTAGAATGCTCTATGTATAGTATCGTGTCGTCTGCAAACAGTGACAGCTTTACTTCTTCTTTTCCGATTTGTATTCTTTTTATTTCCTTTTCTTCTCTGATTGCTGTGGCTAACACTTCCAAAACTATGCTGAATAAGAGTGGTGAGAGTGGAGAACCTTCTCTTGTTCCTGATCTTAGAGGAAATGGTTTCAGTTTTTCACCATTGAGGACGATGTTGGCTGTGGGTTTGTCATATATGGCCTTCATTATGTTGAGATAAGTTCCCTCTATGCCTACTTTCTGGAGGGTTTTTATCATAACTCAGTGTTGAATTTTGTCAAAAACTTTTTCTGCATCTATTGAGATGATCCTATGTTTTTTCTCCTTCAGTTTCTTAATATGGTATATCACATTGATTGATTTGTGTATACTGAGGAATCCTTACATTCCTGGAATAAACCCCACGTGATCATGGTGTATGATCCTTTTAATGTGCTGTTGGATTCTGTTTGCTAGTATTCTGTTGAGGATTTTTGCATCTATGTTCATCAGTGCTATTGGCCTGTAGTTTACTTTCTTTGTGACATCTTTGTCTGGTTTTGGTATCAAGGTGATGGTGGCCTCGTAGAATGAGTTTGGGAGTGTTCCTTCCTCTGCTACGTTTTGGAAGAGTTTGAGAAGGATGGGTGTTAACTCTTCTCTAAATGTTTGATAGAATTCGCCTGTGAAGCCATCTGGTCCTGGGAGTTTGCTTAATGGAAGATTTTTAATCACAGTTTCAATTTCAGTGCTTGTGATTCAGCTGTTTATATTTTCTATTTCTTCCTTGTTCAGTGTCAGAAGGTTGTGCTTTTCTAAGAATTTGTCCATTTCTTCCAGGTTGTCCATTTTATTGGCATAGAGTTGTTTGTAATATTCTCTCATGATCCTTTGTATTTCTGCAGTGTCAGTTATTACTTATGCTTTTTCATTTTTAATTCTATTGATTTGAATCTTCTCCCTTTCTTTCTTGATGAGTCTGGCTAATGATTTACTAATTTTTTTTTTATCTTCTCAAAGAAACAGCTATTAGTTTTGTTGATCTTTGCTATCATTTCCTTCATTTCTTTTTCATTTATTTCTGCTCTGATCTTTATGATTTTTTCCTTCTGCTAACTTTTGGGGGTTTTTGTTCTTCTTTCTCTAATTGCTTTAAGTGTAAGGTTAGGTTGTTTATTTGAGATTTTTCTTGTTTCTTCAGGTAGGATTGTATTGCTATAAACTTCGCTCTTAGCACTGATTTTGCTGCATCCCATAGGATTTGGGTATTCGTGTTTTCACTGTCTTTTGTTTCTAGGTATATTTTGATTTCCTCTTTGATTTCTTCAGTGATCTTTGGTTATTTAGTAGTGTATTATTTAGCCTCCATGTATTTGGGTTTTTTACAGATTTTTCCTATAATTGATAACTAGTCTCATAGTGTTGTGGTCAGAAAAGTTACTTGATATGATTTCAATTTTCTTAAATTTACCAAGACTTGATTTGTGACCCAAGATATGGTCTATCTGGAGAATGTTCCATGAGCACTTGAGAATAAAGTGTATTTAGTTGTTTTTGGATGGAATGTCCTATAAATATCAATTAAGTCAATGTTTAATGTGTCATCTAAAGCTTGTGTTTCCTTATTTATTTTCATTTTGGATGATCTGTCCATTGATGAAAGTGAGGTGTTAAAGTCCCCTACTATTACTGTGTTACTGTTGATTTCCCCTTTTATGGCTGTTAGCATTTTCCTTATGTATTTATGTGCTCCTACGTTGGGTGCATAAATATTTACAATTGTTATATCTTCTTCTTGGAGTGATCCCTTGATTATTATGTAGTGTCCTTCTTTGCCTCTTGTAATAGTCTTTATTTTAAAGTCTATTTTGTCTGATATGAGAATTGCTACTCCAGCTTTCTTTTGATTTCCATTTTCATGGGATACCTTTTTACATCCCCTCACTTTCAGTCTGTATGTGTCCCTAGGTCTGAAGTGGGTCTCTTGAAGACAGCATATATATGGGTCTTGTTTATGTATCCATTCAGCCAGTCTGTGTCTTTTGGTTGGAGCATTTAATCCTTTTACATTTAAGGTAATTATCAATATGTATGTTCTTATTACCATTTCCTTAATTGTTTTTGGCTTGTTAATTTAGGTCTTTTGCTTGTCTTATGTTTCCTGCCTAGAAAACTTCCTTTAGCATTTGTTGTAAAGCTGGTTTCGTTGTGCTGAATTCTCTTAGCTTTTGCTTGTTTGTAAAGGTTTTAATTTTTCCATCAAATCTGAATGAGATCCTTGCTGGGTAGAGTAATCTTGGTTGTAGGCTTTTCCCTTTCATCACTTTAAATATGTCCTGCCACTCCCTTCTGGCTTGAAGAGTTTCTGCTGAAAGATCAGCTGTTAACCTTTTGGGGATTCCCTTGTACTTTATTTGTTGCTTTTCCCTTGCTGCTTTTAACATTTTTTCTTTGTATTTAATTTTTGAAAGTTTGGTGAGAATTTGTTTTTAAACTTTGGTGACCTGTGAAGGTAGCAATCATTCTCAGGGCCCTATGATTAAAAAGGAAAAGCACCATCCTAGTTTTTTTCCTCCCACATCTAGTGTACTTTATTCCAGAATCTTCCCTTATAGAATTAGCACATGTTCGTGTGCATGTGTGTCTGTGCACATATACATTTACCATGTTTTTGTGTTACATTCATAAAATCATCCAGTTCTAATCATTTTGCAATTTACTTCTAACTATCTCTAATATAGTCATTCGATTTTAATTTGTTTAACAAATATTCATTGAGAGAACAGCTTAATTTCTTGCACAATACCTTTACCAAAATTGCCAGCAAAGAGTCTTTCCTCTACCATGCTGTTTTCATATTGTACCCAAAATGTCAAATCCTTTTTTGAAATGGTGTGAATACCATGAAGCCACCTTTTGCAGATAGAGGTGATACACCAGACTTCTTAGAGCACTGATGACATTGAACCTGAATTCACATACCTTTGTACAAGTCCAGAGTTTTCAAGCATGAATTTTTATTGATTTACATTACAATGTACTAATTGAATTGAATTCATTGATTTTGGTTAAGATTTCATTGATTCAGGCCAAAGGGGATGAATGTCTTTGGGAGACGGTTACCAAAATACTTAGTGGCTATCTCTACTTGGTGAGATATAAGGAATTTCTGTACTTTTCTGCAGTGGGCATGTATCATATTTAAAACCTGTGGAAATTCCTGCCTCGGTATCATTTAAGGCCCTATCAATCAGTGGAACGTCCTTACCCATCCCACCTTCTGAGGTGGCTTTTTCCTCCCTGGGAATCCTGTCACATGCCACCTCTGTGAGCACAAAGCAGAGTGTATCCCACAGAAACTTCTAGTTTGCACCTCTCTTACACCCTAAGTTCCATCTGACTGGTGTGGGGTTTACCTCTGTGTCTGGAGAAAGTCAGGGAATGGTCTCCGTGGTCTGTATCTCTGCAGCCTCTGTGCTGGGGCCACCTCACATCTCAGACCTGCTGCCCAGAGGCCAGGACTCTCCTAAGCTCAAGGTGCAGAGGGATGGGGGGTCAGAGTAAGGATGGAGCTGAATCTGAGCTTGAGCCAAAAGTGTGTCCCACAATGATGCTGGGACCGTGCTCTTGGAGCTGCCCCAGGACATTCTCATGTCTTCCCTGGGCCTGGTTGAATGAACATCCGCTCTACCTTTTGGAAGGAAATACACAGGGAGCACAGGGCTCACCTGAAAATGTTGTGAATGCAAGTCATGCCCAGTGGGGGAAACTGAGGGTATTTGGGACTGTTTTCTCCTTTCTGGGCATGACTGTAAATAATTTCTGCTGGAAATAGCTCCCAAGTCCCTCCTTTGTTCTCCTCTCCCCAGCAGGCAGTCAGAGGTAGACTAGATGTCCCAAGGAGAGGGATAATCCCCATGCTACACGGGTCCCACCATCTAGTGAGAGCTGATCCCCCCACCTCCCTGAGACTCTAAGCTCCTGGGGGGCAGGGCCAGCCCCATCACTAACCCTGGGACCCTGAGGCACATGGTGAGAACTGGGCAGCTATTCCATGACTAATCCATGACAGATGGACAAACCTGACCCCTGTCCCTACAGCTGTGGTTCTTGGACACTGGAGCCTGGGGTCGGGGATGGGAGACCCAGCTCTCCTTCACTGGGCTGGGCCAGAATATTCCAGAAGCTAGACAAGCTGCCTGAGCAAGTGATCAAATCCTACTTTGGAAATTTAATATTTTTCCCCTAATTTAAGTTTCTTTCTTCCTTCCTCCAAACCCTAATCACAGACGTTGGGCAGGCCTGAGAGCTAATTCCTTACCACTGCCTGCAGTGGGCTTATCCACTGTTTCTTCATGCCTGGAGCTCCTACTATTAAAGCCTACTACTAAATAAAGCCATTCTGAGCCAAAAAACACTCAAAATATACCCATTCCTCCATTTAAAGCCTGAATCAGTTCTGCCATGGAAATATAGGCATGGTTGCATGTCTGAGGAGCAGGGGTTGGGTCCAACCACCTTGGAAACAGGTAGAACCTATGAAAGCTAGTGTGTCTGACCTTACCCAGCAATTCCACTCTGGGTAGAAATCTGCCGGAAATGGTCACACAGGTTCACAAAAAACAGACAGAAGAACGTATATAGAAGCATTCTTTGTAGGAACCCCAAATCGGAAATTACCTAACAGTCACGATGATTCAGTGAATTCGAGTGTGTTCTTAGGATGGAACAGTACACAGCAACTAAAACAAATAAGCTACACCTTCACCATTGCCGCGGAGGGAAGCAGACACAGCATCTGCACAAGCAGCAGGTGGCACTGGGTTTTGGGGACAGAATGTAGACTCCTTTTGTGGGGAGAGGACTCTGATGACCAGAGGGTCTGATGAAGGCTTCTGGGTGCATGGAATGTTCTTGATAGCTCCGCTCCCTCCTCACAAAAGTTTACTGTGCTGGGCATTGATAATTTGGATTCCTTTTCTAAAAGTATGTTCTAGTTAATACAAAGTTTGTTCTCAATAAGAAAGAAGCCAGGGTGTAAAGCCTGGAGTCAGACTCAGGCCCACCTTCCCTCCACCCTGTGTGCAGGGCCCTCTAACGTTAGTGCTCAGTGACATGGAAATGCATAAAACCCCAGTATAGTCTTGTGAATCAGCAAAGGAAAAGAGGGACAAATGCATAAAATTACCTCCAAATTTCTCTCTCTTAAAAAGGAAAAGGCTCATACTCTTATTCTGGCCAAGCCTGAAACATGGGATTTTCAGAGAAGAATTCACTGACCTTTAAATCAGAAGTGGGAACAGTGGCTCCGGGGATAGATTTGCAAGTTCATTTTCCTAACATGGACATAAAATGGTGCTGGGCCCGTCACTTTTCACATCTGTTATTAGTGAACCTCAGTAAAAATTTAAAAACAGTCTCCAAGTTTATTAAATTATCACATGGTAGCTTTCCAGAAATCACACATTTTCCAGACTCTGTGTTAAAGGAGAAGTGTTAGAGTTTTGTTTAGTTTTTGGCAAATGTGAGGGAATTTCTTAATCTGTCTTCAGTTATACAAACCAATAAATGTGTATATTTATTTATTTATTTATTTATTTATTTATTTATTTATTACTAATTCAGAAAACACTTTGAAGGATTGCTAACAAAATTAGCCAGTTCTAAAAGTCCAAGTTGGTACATAAATACTGTCTGATGCAGAGCTGAGGCTTTGCTGAGTTAAACATGTAGTTTAAACTTAAGCTGTTTCACCACCATTGAATGTCACATCAGATGTGAAAAGCAGAGTCACTTTTCACAAAATCTCCTGCAGGCAGCGTCCACCTGATTCCAAGTGAGCTCAGCGGGCGTTACACGTTCAAATCCCACTTTCAAATCCCAACCAAACTATACGTGTAAGAGCAAAAATAAGCCATTTCTCATAAGAATAAAAAATTTCAGGGGAAAAGTCGGGGAGGGATAAGTTAGGAGTTTGGGATTAACGTACACACACTACTGTGTATAACACAGATAAACAACAAGGACCTACTGTATAACACAGGGAACTCTATTTGATACCTTGTAATAACCTATAATGGAAACGAATCTGTATATATATATATATATATATACAACCAAGACCCACTGAATCAGGACCTGTGCAGGCGGGGCCCAGGAGTTTCTGTGTGTGTCCCTGTGTGCACGTGTGTGTGGCTGTGTGTGTGTGTCTGTGTACTCTATGTGTATGCACGCATGTGCCTGTGTGTATTTTTCCACGTGACTAATGACAGAGAGAAGGGCTGAGCCTTCCTAAGAGGTCACGGGTCGCGGAGGCTGTTCGCGGATCCGTGCGCATGTGAGAACGAGGCCCTGCGGTCGGGGTTCCCCGTCTCCTCTGATGCCCTCGGTGCTACCTTCCCCGAAGGGCAGCATCTGCAGCTCAGGGGCCTCTCCTGGAGGGACCTGAGCATGTGGGGCTTCTCGGGGCACCCTCCGGACTTTCTGACAATGTGGGTCACAGCCCACTGGTCTGGCTTGTGGGTCTCAGGCCCCCAGCCCCAGGGCTGAGCCGCCTGCACCCAGGTGATCCACTGGACTTGCCCCCTCCCTCACTCATCCGGGGAAGGGACGTGGGACATGGCGGTCTTTGCACCTGCCTATCGGGCTCCACCTCCAGCACCTCGTGCACCTGAGGAGCATCTCGTCAGCTGACAGGTGAGGGGCTCAGGGTTCCGGGCGGCGAGTGTGGGGCTGAGATGCCCAGCAGCAGTGGCCCCATGGGGGGAATAGTTTCCAGTGGGACCCCACGCATCCTCTCCCCAAGCCTAGGCCCCCACCTGTCCGCTCTCCTCCACACCACCTGGGCTGGGAGGTGACCCCCAAAGGCGTGTCCACACTCAGCTCGGATCTGTGAGTGTGACCTTGTGTGGGAAAAGGGTCTTTTCAGATGAGATTAAGTTTGGGGTCTTGAGATGAGGAGCATATCCTGGATAAACCCAGTGACACACGTCCTTGTAAGAGACCCTCAGAGAGGACCCAGGAGGAGGGGGCAGAGATGGACAATGGGCCCCTGGAGCCTCCAGGGGCTGGAAGAGGCCACAGACTCCTGCCCGGAGACTCTGGAGGGAGCCCAGCCCTGAGACACCTCGCCTTTGGCCTCTGGCTCCAGGGCTGTGAGCAGACCCGCTCCTGTTGTTCTGAGCCAGGTCAATGGGGTCACGTGTTACCACGGCCCCAGGAAACCCATCGGCTGCTGACCTGCTCCTTTGTCCCCACCCTGAGCTTCCTGTCGTTAGGCACCACCGCTGCCCTCGGAGCTTGGATGCCTCAGGTCTTATGCTGGTGGGGACCCTCCTCTTTCCACTAACTTTCTAGGCCCCTCGCTTTCAGTCTCAGCCCACTGCTAGGAACTTCTTTCAGTGAATTCTCCACATTCTCAAGAAAACATCAACATCCCTAGTAACCAGCAGGGTGAGGGCACACACAGCAGGTGCTTCATAAGCGCACAAATGAAAAACCTCATGATAAAGACCAAAGTGCCAAATGTTTCAGCTCAGGCTGCTGTGACAAGGACCCAGATTGGGGCTTATAAACAACGCTGATTTCTCATGGTTCTGGGGCTGGCACCAGCAGATGCCATGCCAGGCAAGGACTGAATTCCCGGTTCATAGATGGCTGTCTTCTCTGTGTCTTCACAGGCTCTCTGGGGCTCTGTCTTCAGGGCATGAATCCCCTCATGGGGGCCACACCCTCACGGTCTCATCGCTTCCAAATACCATCATGCTGGGGGCCAGGTTTCAACATACGAATTTGGGAGGACACCGATATTTAGATCACAGCAGTGACTGTCTGCCCTTGAGCAGGTGGGAGCTGGCTCTCCTGAGCTGGAGATTTTTACTTAGAAGAGGCTGAGTGTTTACAGGTCCTATGGTTGACAAGCCATGAACAAGCAGCCATGGAGGCAAAGGGTCTGCCAGGAGCTTCTTCAAGTGTCAACCTCTGCACCAACCCCTGTTCCCTTCCCTTCTGTCCATGTGGTGTCTTTCCCCTGTGACAGCTGACACATCCACCTGAGAGGCATACCAAGGGTCCCCACACTCCATGACCCAGATACATCTCAGTGGGAGAGAGTGGGCAGTGACCACCTGGGTGGACAGACCTCTGATGCCAGGAGCCCCCAGGTATGACTTGTCACTCAGGACAACTGTTCAAGTCAATCATGGGCACAAATTTTAAGCTGTCTTTTCTAGTAGGAAGGCTGGTTTTGGCCAGTCTCTCCACACGTTCTTCTATGGCTCTGGCATTTGCTGTCAATTGTCCATCAGTGGAGAGTGGACAGTGGAAAGGCAGTAAGTCTGGGATGCAGCCAAGCCAACCATTGGCCTCACTGAACTAGAGCTTACAACCTTCTCCTTGTTAGAAATAGTCATCAGACTGGGTGTGCATCTCAGCTCACTAGTTGTTAGCACCAAAGTTAATGCTAGGGAAAGCCACTAGGTGTGCATCCCAGCTCTACCCCTGCAGAGTAGCTGCTGGCCCCAGGGTGTCACATTTCCACCTACTAAGGCACAAAGACATCCCTGCAGGGAGGGAAGTCTCTGCCCAGGTGTGGAAGCTACTGCCCAACTTGCTGGAAAAATATCTAATGGGCATTGCTCTGAAAACAAGGGTTTGTGAAACAGTGGAGCCCATGTGCAGCCCCATTACCACAGGGAGGTAAGTGTGCCCGAGAAGGCATTCACAGAGCCATAGAGGAGGGGGCAGGGACCCACTGTTGGGAGCCTGGCCAAGATCAATGCTTCTCGTACCACGCGGGGCAGTTGGGTTCTGCTGGAGTGCGCAGACGGTAGTCCCTGGAATCCCGAAAGTAAGGGCAGGGAGAAATGGTCCTATAAACCCCACTCCTTCCAAAAATGTGTTTGTGCATCTATGGATGTGTGTGTGTATGCACTGTGTGTTGTGTGCGTGCAGATATGCCTTGATAAGAGATACTGTGTTGGGTGGACAAAAACTGCCTGACCTTAGAGATACATTTTTGTGCCTTTGAGAATACATGTGAACTCTGAATTCCAAAGTAATCATTAGACATTGAAAATATGATAAACTTAATAAAACAGAACTTGGAATACATTTATGACTTCTTTAAAACAAACAAACAAGGCTTCATGTGTCTTACTGATATTAAATAAGGATGCCCACCAAGCTTTGTACATATGTGCGAACAGGCTCAAAGGTGACCCTAGTGATGTTCACTTTCTGGCGTGCTGCCCTTGTATAATCCCTTCCCCTTGACCTACCCAGCAACCTGGTGAGGTGTCAGGATGCTGCTTCTTGTGTACATTATGTCTTAGAAGACTCTTGGGCTGGCGCACAGACTCGCTCTAGAGTCTTGTCCCTTTGTGGGCTTTGAAGACACCACGTGGGAAGCCGAAGTGGCAAGGAGCCGAGGGTGACATCTAGTTGCTGAGTCAGCCTCTGCCTAACACCAGAGAGAAGTTGGGGCCCCCATGTCTAGAACGATGTAGAAATGGATTCTGCCAACCACCTGAGCTGGCTTGCTAGCAACCCCTTCCCCAGTCCAGCCTCCAGACCAGCCCTGGCCCACCTTGGTCACAGACCACAGAGGACCAGCCAAGCTGCTCCCGGACTCCTGACCTATGCCATCTGTGAGGTATTAAAAGCATGCTGTTTAAGCCACTAGATTTCTAGTAATTTTTCATGCAGCAATAGGCAATGGATATGCTGTCATGATTTTAATACTTGGGAAAACTGAATCATTAAAGAAATTCTGACTTAAATCCTCATAGAAATTGAAAACCTGCTGGCCTCATGAGTGTATCTGTTTTCGAAATAAAAAATTTCAAATATTCACTTTTCTAATAGAAAAATATTATTTTTCATCAATGATGTATATTTCTCATGGGGCTCTGAAGTAGCCTTAAAAAACATATTTATACATCTACAATTCATGCAGCATATGATTTCTTCCTGTTATATTTGTGAAATGTATGCAGAGCACATTTTATTTCTAAATTAACTGCACAGTTCTGCACTAAAGAAAATGAACTTGAATATTTTGAACATAATCATTCTTACACAACTATGGATGGATGGAAAGAAGGAAGAAAGGAAGGAAGGAGGAAGAAAAGAAAGAAGGAAGGAAAAAGAAATGAAAGGGGGAAGGAGAGAGGAGAGAAGGAGGGAAAAAAAGAGATATCTTTTCCCCTAGAGCAATCAAGTAGTTAACATCAGTGTGTATGGAAAATTGTGATGGCACAGCAGAAAGGAATGCAACACTTAATATTTTTAAGTCACTAATTCTCCATCATTTGAAACTCAAGAATGGCATGCCTAGAGATTTTCAACAAAGCATGTAAGCACTTATGAACAATCATGTGCTCCGTGGTTTATTTGTATGTGTCTCTACCTTCTGTTGCATTATCTAATATGAAAACTAAATTGAGAAAACCAACTAAATTAAAGCTAATCAGAGCTTCATCATGGCACCCAGCTCAGCAGATAATATTGCAGCGCTCCATGCAATTAAATTCTTCAATTATTCTAAGTGTTATTATGCTAATTTAAAAGGCTAGAATTATTAGAAAATGTATAAAGAATTATGCTCAGTTATAGCATTTTATTTATGTGATTTCACCTTAAATTATTTAAGGTATGGAAATTATGAGTTATCAGTATGTGACTTCAGCCTGTCCCACTGGGAAAGTCAGCCAAGCTGACGGGGAAATTGGTCCCATTTTATCCTCCCAGGAGGATAATCTCACAGCTTGAAGGACGGCTTGCGTGGCTCCCTGTTGGGGAACTCATCACGGGCGTGCGGGCTGTCCCCGTACCGCAGGGGCTGGGGAGGCTCTGCCCCCGAGGGGGCACACTGCTCTTTGTTTGGTATCTCCATGGTTTGCAGACTCTCCTTAATTATGAGACATATAAGAAGGAGAGAGGAGGTTGAGAAGGGGTGGCCCAAGGCTTTGGAAGGCTGCACCCACACGGCCGGAGGGAGCCTTGAGAAACACCTGCTCCCCACCAAGGCCTCCATCAATGGGACTTCGTTTGTCTGTAGAAAAGATAGATCAAGAACGGTTGGGCTTTTTAATATATGGGGGATTTTCCATCAAATTCACAGCCTTTTATATCTTTTATTTTTCCTGTTTCTTCAATTTTCTCCTTTTCCTGAAACACCTTTCCCCACTCAGCTCCCCTCCCTCCTTCCTTCCTCCCTCCTTCCTCCCTTCTTTCCTTCCCTCCTTCCTCCCTCCCTCCCTCCCTCCTTCCCTCCCTCCCTCCTTCCTTCCTTCTTTCCTTCCTCCCCCATTTCTTTCTTTTTTTTTTTTTTATGGAAGTGTAGTTGATTTACAATGTTGTGTTATGTTCAACTGTATAGCAAAGTGATTCACTTATACATATATACTCTTTTTCAGATTCTTTTCCATTGTAGGTTATTACAAGATACTGAGTTTCCTGTGTTATACAGTAGGTCCTTGTTGTTTGTCTATTTTATACATAGTAGTATGTATCTGTTAATCTCAAATCCCCAATTTATCCCTCCCACTCTTTGCCCTTTAGTAACAGTAAGTTTGTTTTCCATGTCTGTGAGTTTGTTTCTGTTTTGTAAATAAGTTCATTTGTATCATTTTTTTTTAGATTCCACATATGAGTGCTCTCACATGATATTTGTCTTTCTCTGTCTGAATTTCTTCACTTAGTATGATAATACCTAATTTCATCCATGTTGCTGCAAATGGCATTTTTCATTCCTTGTTTTTAATATTTTTTGTATTCATTTTATCACAACTTTATTGGAGTATAATTGCTTTACAATGGTGTGTTAGTTTCTGCTGTATAAGAAAGTGAATCAGCTATACATATACATATGTCCCCATATCCCCTCCCTCTTCTGTCTCCCTCCCACCCTCCTTATGCCACCCCTCTAGGTGGTCACAAAGCACCGAGCTGATCTCTCTGTGCTATGCAGCTGCTTCCCACTAGCCATCTATTTTACGTTTGGTAGTGTATATATGTCAGTGTTACTCTTTCACTTCGTCCCAGCTTACCCTTCCCCCTCCCCGTGTCCTCAAGTCCATTCTCTACATCTGTGTCTTTATTCTTGTCCTGACCCTAGGTTCTTCAGAACCATTTTTTTTCTTTTTTTTAGATTCCATATATATATGTTAGCATATGGTATTTGTTTTTCTCTTTCTGACTTACTTCACTCCGTATGACAGAATCTAAATTCATCTACCTCACTACAAATAACTCAATTTCGTTTCTTTTTATGGCTGAGTAATGTTCCATTGTATATATGTGCCACATCTTCTTTATCCATTCATCTGTTGATAGACATTTAGGTTACTTCCACGTCCTGTCTATTGTAAATAGTTCTGCAATGAACGTTGGGGTGCTTGTATCTTTTTGAATTAGAGTTTTCTCCTGATATATGCCCAGGAGTGGGATTGCTGGGTCATATGGTAGTTCTAATTCTAGTTTTTTAAGGAAATTCCTTACTGTTCTCCATTATGGTTGTACCAATTTACATTCCCACTAACAGTGTAGGAGCATTCCGTTTTCTCCACAACCTCTCTAGCATTTATTGTTTGTAGATTTTTTCTTTCTTTCTTTCTTTTTTTTTTTTTTTGCGGTACGCGGGCCTCTCACTGCTGTGGCCTCTCCCGTCATGGAGCACAGGCTCCGGACGCACAGGACCAGTGGCCATGGCTCATGGGCCCAGCCGCTCCATGGCACGTGGGATCCTCCTGGACCGGGGCACGAACCCGTGTCCCCTGTATCGGCAGGTGGACTCTCAACCACTGTGCCACCAGGGAAGCCCCCTTTCTTTCTTCCTTTCTTCCTTCCTTCCTTCCTTTCTCTTTCTTTCTTTCTTTCTTTCTTTCTTTCTTCCTTCCTTCCTTCCTTCCTTCCTTCCTTCCTTCCTTCCTTTCTCTTTCTTTCTTTCTTTCTTCCTTTCTTCCTTTCTCACTTTCTTTCTCAGGGGCTCTGGGATGTGACCATACACTTCCCTCCTCCATCCCTCTTCCTTTGGGGTCAGAGGGTTCCTCCAGAGGTTCCTGCCCCCCCTGTTTTTGTTTACATCAGCATTTCCCCCCGAACCAGATCGCAGCACATTTCACCCACGTGGCTTCTGCTTCTCAGAAGGCCCGTCTGGTCTAACACAGCTGTGTCACCTGCAACGAGCTCAGGCCTGCAGGATTGGGGCAGGGCACTTCGAGCTCCCTCCGAGCTGTGGCCACAGTGGGAATGAGATCACACGTTTCAGGCATGATCTAACAAAAATCCCAGTGTGGATCAGGCAGGTCGTTATGGATTTCACAGTTCACTTCTCTGAGTGGAAAGCACACGCTCTTGGAGTGCCTAACATGCAGCATTCGTGAACTCAGTGGGAACATTTGTTCTGAATTACAAACTGTCTTTGGCTAAATAAAAAAAATTCTGCAAAGGCCACTTACTAGAGCTCCAGTCTGTAAAGAACTGCTGTTTGGCCACTGCTCCTGTGTTTTGGACACATCACTTTGAGAACATCCAGAAAGTGAACACGGCCTGACCCAGGGCCACCTGGAACAGGCAGGAAAGGAGCAGGAGCAGGGGAGGGAAGGTGGTAAGACAGGCTGGTAGGGTCTCCTGTGCCCCTCCCACCTCGCTGAGCAGAAGCAGCGCATTGGGGGAAGGGTCCTCCAGTCACATGTGCACACGCGTCTTCCTTCCTGAACTGGGTGAGGCCCGTGACTCGTGGAGGTCACTACTGGTGCGAGTAAGAGTGATGACCCCAGACCTGGCAACGGGTGGCTCCCAAGAACCCAGAGAAGAGACATAGAAAGGCTGAGGCTGCGCCGTGTGGAGAAGGCGGGGCTTACCTGCAGGGCCAGACCCAAGCAAGGACTGGGCAAGAGTGGAGCTGCCTCGAGCAGCAGGCGCCCAGGTCCAAAATAACGGCTCTCTGGGCGGTCCAGCAGGAAGCTTCTGGAGACCTGGGAGGACCAGAGAAAGCTGAGCAGTGGGTGCTCAGGGCAGGACAGGCCAGCCTTGATGACGATAGTGGCAGGAAGAAGACGGGGTCCACTGATCCCCATCCCACCCTCGGCTCACCTGGGGGCTGAGCTACGGGGACCACGGCAGCTTCCAGGGCCAGTTCTCAGCAGGACCCCAGAAGGACCGAGATCCCAGACAGGGCTGCTAGTTCTTCTCCATGACGGGCCACAGGCTTACCACAGGAAGTGGTCTAGAGTCCACAGAGCCGGCCACTGCCTTGCATCCTTCCTGGGAAGAACCATCACCATGTCTGCAGAAAGAGCCAGCTGGTCTCTCCATGCAGGACACGGTGTGCGTTGCCTCCTGATCTGAGGTAAACTGGGTTGAACCGTGTCCAGTGAGTGCACAGAGGCCTTGTCCTCACTGCATGACCCCGGTCCTGGGTAGCAAATCCCAGCCCGCTTCTATCCCAAAGCTCAAGAGCTGTTATATCCACGCTTAATGCAGTTTTATTACTGTATTTTTAAAGCAACTGGTTGATTTTTTTTTTTTTTTTTTTTTTTTTTTTTTTTTTTTTTTTTTTTTTTTAGGAAATTGGGCACAAAAGATGTTCTGGGAGGTTTTTGCCATCTCAGGCTTCCTAGACCTCAACATGGTCTGGTCTTTCCCAGCAAGGCCCTCAGCCCCTGCCGGCTTCGGGATCTGGGTGAGAGGGTCTGATTACAACCCCTGTTGGAGACATAACCATGAGGGCTTGCCCCAGAAGGTCATAAATCTGACCCTCAGCTGCAGCATCAGCAGAAGTTTGGACTAAGAGAGCCAGGGATGTGATTTATCTTCCCCGCAAGGAAAGCAGCTCCATCTGCCTGCACCATGCTCTGGACTCCCAGATCCAACTGTGTCCACAGCCAGCACTGCGGCAGCCCCGCAGGGCATGGGGTCCACACACGGAACCCATCGAGGTCAGACATGGGAGTCACGGGACCCCAGAGCTCAGCCACGTGGGGAGACCTGGGCATTCTGTGTAGTTGTTAAACATTGTAGAAGTCATTGTGCACTTACTCTGACACCCCCCCACCCTTTAGACAACTGGCCTCAGGGAAGCCCTACAATGAGCAGCCGGACAAACATAGGATGCAGATTTGAATGTCAGATACTCAAGGAAAGGTTGCTTAGTATAAGCACATACCAAATATTGCAGGGGACATGCTTGTACAGAGTTATTCATTGTTTATCTGAATTTAAAATTTAACTGAGTCCTATGTTTTCGTGCTAAATCTGAGAATTCTTCACTTGAAGTACTTTTCCCCACACTTACTACCAGCCTTGTCTGCTCTGCAGGTGAGCCCCATGTGAATTGAGATCTTATCCTAACTTACATTATATTCCAACACTTTGTGCACCAATTGGCCCAAAGCAGAACACTTATAACATTGTATACAGTTTGGAAGTTCCTGGCACACTAAAGGATGCACTTTTGTTGCTTTGTGGGCGGGTGTATTACTTGTCGAGGCTATTGTAAAAAGTTATCCAAACGGGGTGGCTTAGATGCAGAAATGTATCGCCTCCCCGTCTGGATCAGGAAGGTCAAGATCAAGATGTCAGCAGGCTGTTTTCTTCTGAGACTGTGATGGAGAGTCTGGTCCAGGCCCCCCTCCAGCTTCCGTGGGTTTGCTGGCATCCTTGGCATCCCTGGACGTGTAGAAGCATCACCCCTTCCACATTTATCTTCACGTGGCATCCCCCTGTGTGTGTCTGCATCCAAATTTCCCCTTGTTATAAGGACCCAGCTGTAGATTAGAGTCTCCTGATGACCTCATTTAAACGTGATTCCATCTACAAAAATGCTGTTTCCAAATAAAGCCAAGCTCCGAATTACCGGGGTTGGGCTTCTGTGTGTGTGTGTGTGTGTGTGTGTGTGTCTGTGTACGCACGCAGGACACGGTCCACCCCTAATAGTGTTTAGTTATACCTGGGGTGTGCAATGAAGACAAGGTACCCTCCCAAAGCACTGAAGACATGAGTACTCCATGTGTGTCCTCCTCAGGCTCCAGAGAGGGCTGCTCTGCTCATGATACTCTATGGTTAAACAAGCCTGAAACCTGAAGGGCTTCATCAGGATGCAGGGAGGCTTCAGTCTCTCCCATTCTAAGCAACGCTGTGTTGTCCATTTGGTCTTGGAAACCTCTGGGCTACTGAACATGGATGGTGGGAAGGTTGGAGACCACAGGGCCCTGCTTGCCCAGTGAGGGGCGGCCACAGGGCAGGTCGCTGGGCCGCGTGCTCCGAGACTCTGAGACTCCGAGACTGTCTCTCACACCTGTGTCCCAGGTGAGTCCAGAAAGAAAATGACAAACACCAGGGCCATGACTCTGCTGCCCTGATGGACAGCTCCACCCAGTGTGTGATGCTGTGTTTCTTGAAGATGATCCATTGCCAAGAAAATGAAAACTGAGAAGCAAAGGATGGGCTCTTCTTCTTCAGTCTTGTTCTCCAAAAACAGATCAGCAGTCCAGTGGGAACAGAGCCTGGCCGACCCCACCACACTGGACCAGGGCTCACTTCACGTGGTTCACGTCCGATGAGACAGCCCCACCCCAGGTGCACACACCACACGCTCATCCACTGTCTCCTGGTTGAACCCCTCCTGCAGTCCAGGTAGGCCTCCAGCCTGGAGCGGGGACGTGCAACTGAGTGATACGGGGTGTCATTCCTGTGGGAAAGCAGTGTGCCTACATTCTCATGTTTCCCTCCTAAAACATGAGCTGTCCTGATAGGAGTACGAAAACCAGGTTTTGGTCTTGAACCTTCCTTCTCTTTAGTTTTACAGGTGGAGTGGGGTCCAGAGTCGTCTGGAGGTGGGCAGCCCCGGTGGCTGTGAAATGCAGCCTGCACGTCCTCACCAAAGTCTGATGTGCAAACAGAGTCTTCCTTCTGTTTCTCTGAATGTCCTGTGTGGGCTTGAGTTTCCACACAGACCCTGAGACAAGGATTTATGAGTGAGATGTGACCCCCAAAGCCCCAGCCGAGAAGGGGTGGGAGGTGAGGCTAGCAGGCTGCAACAGTTCACAGCCCAGAGCCACCCAGGCGTGGGGCTATGGGGTCCCATTGCTGTGGGTTAAGTTGTGTCCCCCAAAAGACAGATGCAAGCCCTACCCTCAGGACCCTGTAAATGTGACTTTACTTGGAAATAGGGCCTTTGCAGATATAATTAGTGAAGGTGAGCTCATGCCAGGTTAGGGTGGGTCCCAAATACATGTGACTGGTGTTCTGATAAGGAGAGAGGAGGAGACCCAGAGGCACTCTTCCCAGGACACGCCCTGGGAAGACAGAAGCAGAGCTGGAAGTGATGCAGCCACAAACCAAAGGTTACCAGCAACCCCAAGAGCTAGGCAAGAAACGGTCCTCCCCAGGAGTCTGTAGAGGTAGCACAGCCCTGCTGACACCCCAGTTTCTGACTTCTGGCCTCCAGAACGGTGCAAGTATAAATTTCTGTTGTTTCAAGCCCCCTTGTCTGTGGCACTTTGTTATAGCCCTCCCAGGAGACTAACGCACTGGCCAAGTCCTATCCATCATGGGTTCAGGGTGGCTCCTGGGGGCTCTTCCCTGGGCAGTGTGGCCTATCCTGGGTGCAGGGTGCTGTTCGAGTTCAGAGGGAGCCCCCAGGACAGGCAGAGGTGCCTGGGGTAGGGTGTGAGGCATGTGCACCGGGGAGCATCGAGGGGCCTGGGAGGTCCCGACCACGTCTGGGACAGGTCCCTTCACCCCTCGAAGTGTGTGACCTCCTGATTGTGCCTGAATTAAGACATAACCCCCAGATTCAGTGCTGCCATATTTTGACCCCCAAACAAAACTCAGATTGATGACCTCATACATTCATTAATCCAGACAATGATCTGGGTGTCTCACATGACTCACCCAGCGTCGGAGGCAGGGTTTCCGGTGACAAAGAGAAGAAAACAACCTGGCTCTTGTGGAAAGTGGAGGTGACCTCAGGAGGCGGAGAAGGATCTGTCTCTCCAGAAATCAAACATCCTCCAGGGACAGAATGTCCCCACTGCGAGTATTCAGGGGAACAGATCACAGTCTCGGAGGCAACGCTCAAAGACCCTAGAAGGACGTGCCATGACTTTCTCCTCGGAAGGTGTGCATCTATTCTAAGGTGACAGCTTTAAGGGGAAGACAATTCAAGTGGAAATACAAGCTCTGGAGAATCTGTGAGAAAGTCAAGGCTGCCACTTGTGGTGTCACCTCACCCTGTGTATCTGAGACCCCACTGAGGACATCCTTGGATGCCAACTCCCTAGGGCTTCAGTGTCTTCTTCCCGTCAGTGCTCAGGTCCAAGCTGGTGTCGCATGTCACCTGGAGAAGTCCAAACCTGCTGGACCCTTATTCCTGACATAGGAAGGCGGCCCCACCTGGGCCCCAGTCTGGTGGGTGCACCTACAGGTCAAACAGGGCCCTTTGTCCGACAGTGACCACCTGACATTCCAACGTTTACCCAAATGAATGTCCTCTTCAAGGCTTTGTTTGCCTCGTTGCACTGAGCCATCATCCACTCAAAATTCTTCTCCCCCATTGGCAAAATTATTTTCTTCTTTAAAACAGGTCCTTAAAATATTGTGCAACGAGACACTCCAATATCCTGGCGTACGTGTCACCCTAATAACACATGACAGTATGTGCCATCCTTAAACCTGGAGACAGTGCAGCTGGTCATCATCTCCCCAGACGCTGTCTTGGCTGCTCCTCCGAGGGTCCTACTGCAAGTGTCCCCATCCATGTCTACACTCCAGTCCCTGAATGTCCGTCCTCACCCCTGCCCCTTCCCAGGCCATCACCTGAAGTTCAAGTGAGAACCCCTGGGGTTCTGTTGAGAGAATGCTCTGTCTGTGCACCCGTAAGCAGATCCGTCCAGACCCTCCCACAGAGACTCATCAACAAGCTGCTCTCAGGCGGGCGCAGGGTGCATTCCTCAAGGCGGTGTGATCACCCTTCTCTGAGTCCCCACCCCCTTTCTCTCTCCCCACACCACCCATAAGATCAGCCCAAGGCTGCGCTCTCCTCCCCAACCCATGAGCCGTGGGGCTCTGAGCTCTTCCTCCTCATGTCTCTCTGCTCTTGGCCAGAATCTCAGAGAAGCCCTTTTCTGGGCTGCAGAGCTGTGGGAGGAGACCTGGGGGCAGCCGGTCAGGGATGCAGGTGGGCACCACCTCACCGGGCACTGCTGCGGACAAGCCATGGCCACGCTCACCACCCTGCAAGGGGAACTTGCCTGTACCCAGACACCGGAGGCCACCAGGCATGAGCACGCATGTCCCTGCATCTCCCTGATCCAGCTGCCCACCCCCCGCACAGCTCTCAAGAGAAACCACGGAGACCTAGCATATTCTGGGGACACTTGTGAGCCCTGCGAACCCTGGTATCTTGTTTCTGCCTCTCCGCCCTTGGCAATAACCAGATTTAAAAATGGGTGGTTGGAGCCTCAGGCTCACGTCACTGAAACATCTGACGTCCTGGTGGCCAAGTCTGGTAGAAAGAAGCGGGCGGGGGAGGCTGCAGATCTGTGCTTCCTGTGCAGTGTGACCTGGACTCACACAGCCTCTGATACCCAGAACCTCGGTTCCCATGTAAAATAAGAACAATAATTAGGCTCTCAACGTAGAATTACTGAATGGACTAAATACGCAGCACACATGTACGTGGACTCGTAAACAACAGTACATTGTGAGTGTCCTTTTTAAATTAAATTGTGATCATTATTATCTTCTGATTTGTTTTCTTTTGCATTATTACCTTAGATCTAAATAAATATGGGAGCAAGGATTAGCCTGCAGAAGGCCTCCTGCCAGTCTAAACAGCGAGATGCCTTTCCCCCACATTTCTGTCCCTGAAACTTTCCTTAAATACCACAGAGGGGAAAGGAAGCCTAGCACCACTTCTGAAATGAGATGATGTCTGACTTCTGCTGCCAAGTCCGGGGAATGCTGAGTCTTGGTTTCGGCTCCTGCAGCGGCTTTGTGTCCCAAGGAGCAGCCTGGCTCCACCCCGTCCGGCACGGCTGTTACCAAAGTCTTCCTGGGAAGGAAGCAAGCTGTGCTTCCCGAGACCCAAAGCAGCGGTGGCCCGGGGTGTCTTCCTTCAAAGCAGAGCATCATTAGCAGCCACCAGCTGCAGAAAGTAATGAAAATAGAATCCTAGAAAGAGTAGGAGTGGAGGGAGCGGCAACCCTGGGAGGGATTTCCCCCCTGCACAGCGCCAGTGAGGACTGTGCCACAGGACCCTTTCCCACGAATGCCCTCTGACGTCTGGTCGTAGCCAGATAGCCAAGGGCGGCGACACTTGAGCAGCGTGTCTTCCGTCAGCTCATCTGGCTGGGCAGCGCACACAGCGAGGGCTTATCCGTGTTAACATAAACCCTCATTAGAGGGGATTAGGAGAGAAACAGTGACAAACAGGATGGACACTAACCCTCGGAGGGTCTCAGGCAGACGCCACACACTAATTATCCTTTCAAATGACTTGAAGATGCCGGGCTTGCGCGTCTGCGTATGTGCTGGGGATGCTCGCGGGATTGTATTTTACATGCGACGACGACCTGTTTGTATTTGCAACAGTTTTGTGTTCTGCATCCCCAGACACACACGCGCATGTGTCAACATACACGCAAGCACATGCACGGCCCTCCAGCCTGGGACACAGTCGTCCAGGGGATGCTGACTGGGTGGCCCTCACCTGCTCTCCCCTCCAAGTCATGGCGAGGCCTCCCTGCACCGTTGTGTCTTTCCACAGATGCTCCCGAGGACACGAAGGGTCGGGATGCTCTGAGAGTGAGCGGCTCTGCAAGGCTGGATCTGGAGGGACCCCCACTTAGGCTCCATCTGTAGGGAAACGCTTTTCCTAAAGCACAATGGGATTTTCCAAACTCCTTAGAACCACATTTGTTTGGATTCAAAAGGGCACGTCACTGCACCCACCATGTAAAAATAGATGTCAACTTCAGTCTCACGTCTGTCCCCAGCCCCCGGGAAGAACGTCCCTCCATCCGCTCTCCATGCAAGCTAGGTGCCACTGCTGGAGGGGACACATCTCCTGAAGTGGGTCCCCCCTTCTGCACCCCCAACACCCTGTCTTCTGGACACATGCCCTCCTCCACTGGCATTTGAAAGGCACAGACTCTCAGGTCCACCTCCGGAGTCTTAGATGGCAGGTCGGAATCCGGCTTTTTAACCACCCCATTGGGTGGCTCCAAGGGGAAGGAGTTTGAAAAGGCCACGTCATTCCCTCTGCTGCTCTGTCTGTTCTGAGGGAGCTCAGGACTGAGGCCTGGGTACCACCCCTAGGACGGGGCCCTAGACAGTGTGGGAGCAAACACAGACAGAAGGTCCTGTGCAGGGTCCCACGGGCCAGACAGGGAGAGGTAGGAGGTAGAAACGTATTCCTAGATTTCCAGATGGAGGCTTCAAGCCAAGGATGAACTTGCCAAGAAACAGCGTGCATCCTGAAGGGTGGAGGAAGTCAGTGTGGCCAGAGGACTCTGTGTGTGTGTGTGTGTGTGTGTGTGTGTAGTGTCCACGTGTGTGTGCCCATGTCAATGTGTGCCTGTGAGTGTGTGTTTGGACAGGTTCTATTTGGCTTTTGGGAGGATTTCAAGGCAAACAATACCAACTGTTTACAGCCACACGGGCAGACGCTCAGGCACCAAGCTCTGCCTGCTGTCCAAATGCATGTCATGACTGACAGTATCCAGCTAACCACCCGTATTATGAGCTTCTAGGTGTGTCCCAGGCAGCACTGTGGGATGGGAGTCGCCGGGCATTTCTTTACGTGGACGGTGTGCTTGGTCCTGGACACTAGAGCAGTGAGGGAGGAAGGGCCTGGTTGCCAACAGCCCATGTGAGTGGTGGGTAGGTACATAGATTCAGCGGTCGGGGAGGGCATACCCTGTGCCATTAGAAGAACCCTGCAGCCCTCCGAAATCATTGCCATGTTGTCTTCCTTTTACCAAAGGGGAAATGAAACGAGGTCCAGAGATGCTGGGTACCTTGTCACAAGTGCGAGAGCGGGGAAGTCACCCTGGCGTCGAGTCTGGAGCGTCCACACCTCGGCGGGAACTAGGCTTGCTCCCCGTTACAGGGAGGAGCTGAGCGGCTCTGCAGATTTACAACCAGCAATGCTATTGTAAACAGCTGTTGTGAACAGCAACGCCTTCGTCACTTGTAACGTGTTTATGGCACAGAGGCTGACAAGAGATAAATCTATCATTAAACCTATTAAAATTTTCAAAGTACAGCCAACCAACCACTCCACTGTCTTTCATGGGTACAGTTGTCATCTCTGGCTGCACATTAGACTCACGTAGAGAGTTAAAAGCCATCCCAATGCCTGGACTCTGCACTAGACACATTACACAGAAGCTTTGGGGCTGGGTACCAGGCGTCCATAGGTTTCTAAGCTCCGGGGCGATTCGAGCACTCAGCTCAGTGAAGAACACTGGCTCTGTCAGCCTATTTGGTTTCCTCACACAGCACCAGCCCTGTCAGTGGCACCTAAGCTTACACATCCTACTGCAGGTATAGGATGAAGGCCCACACCTTCATCCCTGCAGCATCCCTGTGGTGCCCAAAGCAAGCCCACCTCTGCCTCCATTTTGCTGACTTAGAGAAACATATGGTGAAAATGACTCCAGTGGGGTTGTGATGCGACATAGTTTATTTTCAGGAGAGAATTGATGCTAATCATTTCATAAATACCTTTGGTCCTCTGTTGACTCACTGATGGTCTTAACACACCCATTTAAATTTGTCAGCTACACGTAACTGCATTTTATACGGGAAATTATATTCCATCGTGAGATTTGCAAATTTGGGAATTCACCAAGGTCTTGGAATATATCTGCCATGAATATAAGGAGTATGTGACATCTGAAAAGCTATTGTCTGAGGAGAGAGCTTAAGTTGAAAACCAAATAATGGTTTTATTATAAATCAGAGAGAAAGAGCTTCTGGGGGGTACTAAGTACAGGCATAGCTGTAGTGTCCCTTTAAATGGAGTGTGTGAAAGTGGCAGAAGGCTGACCTAGTCTTGACTTGGACTGGGTGGAGTTCTTTGACATGTGTCTGGGCAAGGATGCCACTCTTATGGCTGGAAAACTGAGCAGGGCTGTGACATAACTGGAATGGCCATTGGCTTTATCCATCTCTAGAGCTGACACAACAGCACATGTTTCAAGGTTAGAAACGTTGTGTAACATCAAGGGAGTTGCATAATACCCATGTGGACAAAATAAGCAAATGTGACGCTAAATGGGACCAGAGTAAGCCATGAATATTTGCAGCAACGTGGATGGGCCCAGAGAAGATCATACTGAATGAGGTGGGTGAGAAAGAGAAAGACAAATACCATAGGATGTCACTTATATGTGAACTCTAAGATAGGATACAAATGAACCTATCTATGAAATAGAAACAGACTCACAGACATAGAGAACAGACTTGTGGTGGCCAAGGGGGGGTGTGAGGGAGGGATGGAGTGAGAGTTTGGGATTAGCTGATGCAAACTATTATATATTGAACGGATAAACAACAAGGTCCTACTGTACAGCACACGGAACTATATTCAATAGCCTGTGATAAACCATAATGGGAAAGAATACGAAAAAGAATGTGTGTGTGTGTATATATATATATATATATATATATAACTGAGTCACTTTGCTGTACAGCAGAAATTAACACAACATTGTAAATCAACTATACTTCAACAATTTTTTTTTTAAATCACACAACTCTAGATGCACACTTAGTGATGGGGCAATTCTGATCAAGAAAAATAATCAAATTATTCACCCCTCCAGAACACCCTGCCAACAAGTTAATTGCTTCAGTAATCAGGTGGTGTCATTTACTGCTCCCCCTATAATGCCACCTCTGCTCTAGGGCCAGCCCTCCTAAGCCCTCATCCAAACGCCAACTGCACCAACAGACAGGGCAAATGCGTGGACACACTTCCAACAGAACTTTAAACATATTTCACATCTTCAAACTGTCAAGAGCAAAGATGGGTGGCTTTTTAGCATCATCATATTGGATATAAATTTTGCCCTAGGAACTGGGAAATGCTCCTTCACAGGATCAAAGGGTAGTTATATCGTTTTGCAAGCCCTCTATTAGGTTTCCCATTAAAAATGAATGCTGCTAATAATTTCATTTATATGCATTAGTATTTTGGAAAAAAAAATACCTTCACTGAATTTGCCTTGAAATTCAGAATGCTATCAGGAAGCACCATGACAAGTCATAATATCACAGTATTTTCCTGATTTATCTTTCTTGATCATAATATGTCGTTATTATATGACAAAAGCATTGCCTTGGGAAAATCACACATTTTTTTGCTTCTTTTAAAGTTGAGCTCCTCTGTTTTTTTTAGTTTCAAGCTTAAATCGATGGGCATTTTATGTCTATATTACAATGCACGCAGCATTTCCTTGGGTGAGCTATTTGTTTAGTGCCAAGATAATCAAATTTATAATTAGGTGGATAAGTGTTATTGGTTGATACAGTTCTGATACCATAGTTCCCTTCCTATTAGATATATCAGAGCAGCAATGTACATAAGCATTGTGTCGGCTCTGAAGGCATATATTTGCCGACAGTGATACCCACAGGCCACCTTTTGCCTGTCCTCTAATGACCCTAAAGGCATTGTGGGTTAACGGTGATTTAATCCCCTTATGCATGCATAATGTGACAAGCTTTGCATAAATGATAATAAATAATTGGTATGTATAAATAATTTATCATTTATTTTTGCAGTAAAAGTAGAATTCTTAGACATATTTTAAACAAAGGGAACTGCAAACATGATCTCAATCAGAAAAAGGGTTAAGTCTTCCTCAACTACAATTTTCAAAGTTCAAATGCATTCGATGTATATTTGTGATTTCTTTCGGGAGAGTTTATTATATCACCAAAGACTTTGAAGAATGGCCCAATTCATAAAAATCTATTTAAAATATATTCTAAATGGAAAACTTCTTTTCAAAATAAACTGAGTCATATCTTTTATTAAGAAAATGATTTCTTTTCTCCTGAGCATGCCCCCCGTCCAAAGTTTCACAGTTCAATACATTATTTGATGTGAAGATTCTATATTTAGTTCAGTAAATATTTCAGATTAAACTTGGGCTTCTAAAGCTAAGTATATGCCAAACACCAAGAAAAAAAAACGACAGCAAAATTAAAAATTGGTCACTTGTCAACTGAAAAACTAGGTGAAGTCAATGGAAGATTGAATTACTGCACCAACATGGGATTAGGATATGGTTAATTTACACCATGTCCAGATGCTGGCTGCCCTCCTGCACTGGCCAGCACATGTGGGGACAGGATGGAGAGGGAGATCAGGGGATGCTTGATCAAGGGGCAAGTGGAAGAGTAGGGATGGCACATTGCCTGGAAAAGGGTCTCTGGAAATCTTGATTGTGGGGTGCAACTCAACCCTTTTCTTCCCACCGTGGTTCCCTCTACTCCCAATATTACCTCCTGAGAGAACACTGGTGCCTTGGGGTGTTTGTAAGGGACACTTAGAATCGCCGGACCCAGAAAGACACCCCCTCATGAGGCTGGTTCTGCAGCTCTGATCACAAGCTCCCGACACCTGGGAGGACCTATAGTTAGATGTAAATACACGATGAGTCGGCATGTCAGCCCTCCAGATGCTCCTCCAGGCCCGGGGCGAAGTCTGAGGATAGAGAGAAGCCCAGGGTGGTGACAAGGAGGCCAAAGAGGACCAATTACAGAAGAGACACAGTCATTGGTGGCCTCTTCACGTGATATCGCCTGAGGATAAACGAGCAGCCTTCCTCTGCAGTGTGTGCTGGGGGTGAACTGTGTTCCCCAGAGGCCATGCTGACACCCTAACCTCTGTCCCTGTGAACACGACCTGATTTAGAAATAGGGTCTTTGTTTAGGTAATCAAGTTCAGGTTCCTATTGGACTGGGGTGGAGCCTAATCCAGTGACTGGTGTATAAGATGGGAAATCTGGACACAGAGACACAAAGAGGAGGACTCCATGTGAAGGAGAAGACACCCAGAGGGGAGGGAGGGTGGGAGGGACAGCCCAGGCACTCCCAGGCTCCCACAGCTAGAAGAGGTGGGAAGGAGCCTCCCCTGGAGACCCTGGAGGGAAGGTGGCCCTCCACACCTCAATTTCAGACTTCCGGCCTCCAGAGCTGGGAGATGACACATTTCTGCTGTGTTAAGCCCCCCGGTTTGTGGTCACTGTCATGCAGCCCTAGGACATGCGCAGTGTGTACTTCTGAGGATGGCAAGGCTGCTGGCTACACTCAAACCCTGGCGGGAAACACACGCCCTGCTTCACTTGGAGCTGGGATTTTATTTTTCCGGTCCAAAGGCTGCTTTCCCCTGAGCTGCGCCTGTGTGTTTAAACACTATCATGTTGTTAAGGGGCCTGATTTTTCCTTTTAATGGAAGACGCTCTTCCCTGGTCAGTGTTGGACAGCCTGCCCATCTTAGGGAGGATTCCCAGGCTGAGGTGCCTCTTAGCTCCCAGCAGTATTTACTTCCTTTATCGGCCTCAGTTGCCCTGAGGAGGGGAGAACATCGGATAAAACTTCAGAAAAGCACGTTCCGCGGGAAGAAAGAGACAACCAGATTACGCTTCTCATCAAAGTTGAATTTTCCTCTAATGGGTCTCAAAAAAAGGACAGCGTGATGGCTCTGCAGGAAGACGGGGCTGGGTCCCAATGAGGCCAGATGCCGAGCTGGCTGGTGACAAGAGCGTCCCCCAGTCTCTGCAGGGGTGCTCCCCTCACGGTGCGGACGCTTCCAGCCCCAAGCCCATCACCGATGCTGCTCGGACCCCACACAGTATCCGGGACCGCCTGGCGCTCCTCCCACTTGTGGGGATGTGATCTCTCCTTGGCGGGGTCCTGAGCACAGCAGCCATCATCACTAACTTATTAGATCTTGAGTCAATTAGCTGAAAACAAACAGAGGAGACAAGCCTGGTATTGAAGCATAGAAACCAGAAGAAAATAGCCCCTGGCGGTCCATTATTTCAAAGCTGCTTCAAAGGCTGGGATAGCCCTCGTGGTGAAGAAAGGAGCGTATTGTTTTCCTGTAACGTCTATACAGCAGAAGGGCTTACCGCATTATTTTCCTACTGATTCGGGTTACATGTGAGCTTGCCTTGAAATAACAGGTGCTGGAAAGCACTTTTCAGTGTCCACCTAAACCTGGCGTGCCATGCGTGCCGTGATTAGCCAAGGATTAAAAATCCAATTAGACCCTCCCTGAACATGAGAAATCAGGCGAGGAATTTTGAGAAATGCATTGAAAACCAGTTCTTAATATGACTGGGTGTGATAACATGCACGAAATAGAGAACTGAGATGCCAGGGATCCCCAGAATCTTCTGAACAGATCGGCTTTCACCATCTTTGATATAAATGTGCCTTCCTTGCTATTAATTGTACTGATGGCAGACAGTAGATGTGTTTAAATCAATTTCCATGGGAACACAGTGATTTGTTCTTATAACTGAAAACTTCGTCATGTCAGAGGGGGCACTTCACTCCTAGCAAGTGCCTGCTATGGTTAGCTTTTGAGGCTTTTGAAAATATTATATAGAACAACACACGTAATAACCTTAAAAGGGAAGATCATCATTTGCTGTTTGCCCCATACACTTGACTTGGTTAAGTGCTATGAACATGCTAAATAATATCTTATCTGATGTGATTTTTCTTTAGTCACATGTGGTAAATACTGTGAATTTTGTGAGGCAAGAGGGTCTTTGAGTTTTATTCCTAAAAGAAAACACAACTGAAAGATTTTAAATAATTATGTTAGTCATATCTAGGCTTACCTACTCCTTGTTTTAATTCCTCTGCTATTTAATGCATCATTTGATTTACACAGATATATATCACGCAATTGCTTTTTTATGTCAATCATCTTTTTCAGTCAGAATGAAATGCTTAATTATTTGACTTTCACAGAGCAAACTGGGCATTTTAAGACAGTCCAAGTATGTGACCGCGATTCGTGAAAACTCTATTTTTACTATGGAGTGTGTGGCATTCTTTTGGCAAATACAATCCAAATACACATTTTAATTCAAAAAATGAAAATGTGCTTTCCACAAAGACAGACTGGTAAATTTTATCAAGCATCATCTGTTTTTCCTGCTTTGCACTAAGTTTACAGGCTCTCGTCCTTGAACAGGTTTCTGGTGATCTCTCCTGAAAAACAGAAGTGGTCTCTCTCCGTCTCTCTCTCTCTCTCTCTGTCTCTGTCTTTCTCTCGTATGCTTTCTCCTCTTTAATGAGGCTTCCTTTCCTTCTTGCTGTGTTTATATGTCTAATGAGAGTCTGTATGGGAATTACTGGGCTGGGTCAGAATAGTCTGACCAGTTCCCTGGGCCGGTGCCTGGAATACTGAGATTGGGTGAAATTCCTTCCCACAAGAGATTTCAGTTTGTCTGTGTGCCCTCTTGGCATCTGATTTCAAGACACGATGTGCTGGTTTATCTCCACAGTCAGTCTGGCAGCCACAAAGCCCTCACTCAGAAGATCAGACACAGTTTTTTCGGATCAGATGAGCTGCTGTTTGTCTCTCTGTCAGAGTGCTGGATAACGGCTATTAGAGCAGGCTGCCCTGACTGAAGGAATCTCTGTTGAAGGAAAAGCCCTCCATTCCATCTTCCCAGAGAGAAGGGCTCAGCGAGGACACACTGCAGTCGCCGAAGACCCAGCCCTGACGTGTCTCCTCATTACGGTTCCATGATCAGGATGGACAAAATGAAGGGAGACCCTGAAGATTGGCCTTTATGCCAGTAGATTGGGCCCAAACCATCCCATTCTGTTTTTTGGGTTTTTTTAATTTAATTTTTATTTTGTATTGGGGTATAGTTGATTTACAATGTTGTGTTAGTTTCAGGTGTACAGCAAAGTGGTTCAGTCATATGTATACATATATCATTCTTTTTCAGATCCTTTTTCCATTTGGGTTATTACAGAGTACTGAGTAGAGTTCCCTGTGCTATACAGTAGGTCCTTGTTGGTTATCTATTTTATATACAGTAGTGTGTATGTCTTAATTCCAAACTCCTAACTTATCCCCCCAATCCCAAACTCCTAACTTATCCCCCCATCTCCTTCTGTTTTATTCTCAAAAGATTGCAGTTAATTCTAATGATGAGAGTTTTCTTTCCCTGTCAGCAGTGTTGTGTTTCAGTGAATAGTGTAGGTAACTATTTAGAACCTAAAGTTATGTTTTTGTTCTTTAATGTATGAGCAAGATATGTTTCATAAACACATACATTCTCCAGAAGAAACATTTCCAAGCCATAAAGCTGTGAGATGTTATTTTTCCAGCCAGTGAAATGGTGGTGATTAATTTGTCCACCTTCCTCAGTTTTATGGACAAAGCCCAGGTAGAAGCAGAATGAAGACTGGGACCTCCTGATTTCTCTTCCAAGGCTCTTTAAAGGACCCTGTTAGCAACAAAACTCCAGTCTCTCTTTACCTGATTTTGCAGATAACAATGCGGTCAAACGTGAAGGCTCTGAGTGTCCTTATCTGGGTCATCAAATGGTTCACAAGGCAACAGGGTGACGGCTGATGCTGAAAGCATGTGTGTCCTAACTGCTCAGGTCAAGGGGCTGAGCGTCCAGGAACTAAATGTGGCTACGCTTCCTGATTCCCTCTGCTCAAAACACTAGTCCCATTGCCAGGACACATGAGTTCTTCTTTTTCTCTCAGAGTTGCTCTTTAATTCCCCATCCCAAGTAAGGTTGTTTGGGGGATAGAAAGAAAGAAAAAGAGCTCAGCTGTATAGCTGTTGCACTGAAGATGATTGATAAAGCCATAAAATTACTTGTGTCACCCTCTGATTTTAAATGAGTATGAAACACACAAGAAAAGCTCCTAACCCAACCTCTGCTGAGTTTACCTCTTTCCAAACCATATCAGGCTTGACCTCAGACAGGTCTGTGAATCCCATTGGTTCAATCCCCACATTTGGCAGGTGAGAGGCAGAGGCTGAAACAACGTTCTCAGTGCCCCAAGACTCCCTGGTTCTCCAGATCTAGGCCAGCAACTCACCTACATTGCTGTATTGCTCTGATTTTCTCCTATTGCTCTCACCTGCTGGAAATATGTCCAGACTCATTCTTTAAGGGGAACAGCAAGCAAACAAAACCTGAAAATAAGAAGCCTTTCATCCTTCACCAGACACACAGCTGTTCCCTGGGACAGTCCAGCCATAAACTTGCCATTCACAAGGCGCACATTCTCAGGATTGGATTTGGGTGGGTAGAGAGGGATGTCAGAACCTCACTGTCATCATACTTGTAGCTTCAAAGCCAGGTCAATGAAGTGAATAAAATATTTTCTTTGAAAGAGTTTGTCCTAACAATGTTCAGAGAGAGCATGAAAGTGGTGAGGGAAACCACAGGGGAACCTTGGTCCAAAGCTTGTCTTGCTTTATTCTTCACTTCTGAGTTTGATTTCTGAGTTCAACCACAGGAGCCTGGCTGATATTTTAGGTCCAGTTTTCCATGGGGAGTGAATCATGGAGGTCAGAGGAGTTGATCAAAACTATTGATATAGTTCCTATTCCTACTCAGACTATCAAAATCCCCAGGGCTGATAGATCTAACCTTGGCCTTCATGAAGGAGATACACCTGATGGGAGAACCCAGCTCAGCCCAACACTTGGACACATGCACCCTTCCCAGTTGTGGGAGACCTTCCGCACAGGTGAGGCATACTAGTTTCCTGTACCCGGTGCTTTGCTTTTTATAAAATCATATATATGACCACATCTTTGCTATCTTTGACAATGAATTGAAAGCCATGGAGAGTTGACTGTGGAGATTGAGGAACTGCTCCTTAGTCCACTTGCAAAGTCTGTCTCTATTGCTCTAGACAAATATCAGCCCACCCTTTTTCTCCAGCCAGGCCCTCTCATTTCCCCAGTCTAGGTGGAATTTTTGTGGTGTTCAAGAATGACAGGACTGTTCAGCGAAGCATCTAAATGATATTTAACATCTAATATGATATTTTTAAAAACTGCAAAATGTTTGGAGACTTTCACATCTGAGTGGGTATTGATACTTATTTAAATTTGACTTTGGGTGAAAACGAATCATGCTTTTAACACTCATCAAACAACTCAGTGTTGGCTATTTATATAAAGTCAGTTCAAATGAACTCAACTATTATTTACATTAAGGCTTACACTCTTGAGAATTTACTACATCCTGACTTGTACCTACACCAAATTGTTCTTTGGATTTTGGAATCTGTTCTTTCTTTTCCAGTTTGCCTCTTCTGTCACCTTGTTGCTGTCCTCTGTCCCCTAAGCAGTCACAGAAGAGCTCCTCCATGCTGTCACTGTGTTTGCATCAAGGATAAAATACTGGAAAGACAGACAGACACCATGGTTTCCTCAGCTGCATGAACATAAAACGTGGAGGGCTCTGCAAATTATCCACTCATCATTTCCAGGTTGCAGGACTTCTCCCAAGTGAACAAGGAATGTCCCTATTTTAGCACCTTTTGGCAAATGGTCAAGGTGAGAGGAAGATCAATCTTCCTAGCCTTCTTCTAATTATCCCACATCCATCAAAGCACTAGCTTTATGTTCTCTGAGCAGAGACGTGGAGGAGGAACAGGTGAGGGGCAACCTCGTCTCTACAGGAACTCTGACGATGGAAGGTGGAGGTGGAGCAGTGCAGCTGGTGGACCTTTACCTCTAGTCATTGGAGAGTAGACACCATACTCAACATGCTCCTGTGGCATCTCATCCTGCCTCAGTTTAGGAATCACAATCAACCCCTTCCCCCAAACCCCAGATCTCCTGCAGTGCCTCATGTGCCAAAATGTTTTCTTTTCTCCCCTCAACTCTGTCCTACCAGCAGGCCCCTCACGTCCATGCCCTGAACCCAGGACACTAAAAGTCACTGACCTGCTTTCTAAGGTGTACTCATTTTCTCTCCCCTTTTCTTCCTTTCCAGTACAGGAGATTCTTCGTAGAATATGGTATACCTCTCTATTTACTTAGATCTTTTAAAATTTCCCTCTGCAATGTTTTGTAGTTTTCAGTACAGATCTTACCTCTATTGTGTTACATTTATGCCTAAACATTGTTTTTTTTTTTTTTTTTTTTTTTTTTTTTTTGCGGTACATGGGCCTCTCACTGTTGTGGCCTCTCTCGTTGTGGAGCACAGGCTCCAGACACACAGGCTCAGCGGCCATGGTTCATGGGCCTAGCAACTCCACGGCATGTGAGATCTTCCCGGACCGGGGCACGAACCCGTGTACCCTGCATCGGCAGGTGGACTCTCAACCACTGCGCCACCAGGGAAGCCCTAAACATTGCATCTTTTGACTCTATTGTAAGAGGTATTTTGTCATTTCAATTTCATAATTTCCATTGCTAATTCTCTAAGTTCTTCATTCTTTCCTCCACCAGCTTCTCTCTGAACTTGATGCTCAGGCCAAACCTTTTCACCCTCTGGTGGAATGTCTTTCACTGCCTGTGAGAGGGTGGCCTGCCTTGATCAGAACACAACAGCACCATGGGAGAAATCCTATAGGGTTCTAGAAAGTTGGCTACTGGAGGCTCTCAGGGGAAGATGACAGCCTCTGCTCTGATAACAGTGGGAAAGTGTCTCTTTCTCCTTCCCTGGCAAGTCCCAACCAAGGAGGTTCTGCATTAAAGGACATAAATTCAAGTAATTTACAGACTTGACATTTATAATCAGTGATCTGCCTCACATGTGACTTGACTTAGCCATTCATTTAAATAATTTTTCTTATTTAAAATAGTTGCCACTCATAAGAGTCTGCCTGCCAATGCAGGCAACATGGGTTTGATCACTGGTCTGGGAAGATCCCACATGCCACAGAGCAACTAAGCCCATGTGCCACAACTACTGAGCCCACGTGCTGTAACTATGGAAGCTCACATGCTTAGAGCCCATGCTCTGCAACAAGAGAAGCCACCACAAGGAGAAGCCCACACACTGCAGCGAAGAGTAGACCCTGCTCACCGCAAATAGAGAAAGCCCACGCGCAGCAATGAAGACCCAATGCAGCCAAAAACAAATAAAATTAAATCTTTAAAAAAATAATAAATAAATAAAATTGTTGCCACTCTGTGCTTTTCCTCAGGCTCTCTAGGGTCTTCACAATGTGTGGTTCATGTCTTTTTATTAAGTAATAATTCTCAAAAATAAATATTGTAGGGGCATCAACTCTGTACTGTCTTATCTACTTCTGTGTCCCCACAACTGTCAGTCATGCACAAAAAAGGGAGCAATTTCAAGGAAGCAAACCAGACAGCTCAACAAGGACAGCAAAGTGCCAACTCAAATGATGAGGGAAGGTGGGGGCAGGATGGAGGTAGGTCCTCCCAGGGGTTAAGGAGTGTGGAGAAAGAGGGGTCTTGAAATCAAGTGCCAGCATCTGCATTCATTCATGTGTAACAAAGGGAAAAATTCTAACACCAAAGTAGAGCATAAGAAAGGAAATAATAAGCATATGAGCAGAAATCAATAAAATAAAAGAAACAGAAAATCAATAAAGAAAATCAATTAAACCAAAGGCTGGTTTCTTGAGAAGATCAATAAAATTGATAAATCTCTAGCAAGACTGATTAGGAAAAGAGAAAAGACACAAATTAGTTACATCATGAATGACAGAGGGGGCATCACTACTGACCCAACAAACAATAAAAAGCTATAATGAAACATTGTGAATGACTCTGTGGCAGTGAATTTGATGGCTTAGATTAACTGAACATATTTATTTAAAAAAATACAAAATATTGAAAGATACGAAATAGCAAATCTCATGTAAGAAGAAATCAATACCATAAATTGCCCTGTATCTTTTAAAGAAATTGAACTTGTATTTTAAAATCTTCCCACAAAGAAAATTCCAGATCCATATGGCTTCACTGATGAATTCTAAAAAATGTTAAAGGAAGAAATGATGCCTATTCTACACAAACTCATCCAGCATAAAGCCAGCATCACTTGGATACTATAATCAGACAAAATACTAGAAAAAAAATAAAGCTATAGTTTGACATCTTTCAAGAAATTAGATGCAAATATTTTAAACAAAATTTTATAAAATGAAGTCAAAAATATACAAATGTTAAAAGATCATGACTAAGTAGAGATGCAGGTTTGTTTTTTATTTGAAAAATAATCTGTATAATTAATAAACATTTAAAATATAGAATTATTTCAATAGATGCAGAAAAGAATTTGAAAAAACTCAACATATTTTCATTTTTAAACTTTCAGCAAAGTAGGAATAGAAAAAAAGTCCTCAACCTAATAATGCGAATTTAAAAAATTTATAGCTAACTCTATATTTAATTGTGAAAAACTGACTATTTTCTACAAAAGATCAGGAAAAGGTAAGGACTCCATTCTTATGTTATAACCAAAAGTGTGGTCCACTGCTTGCTGCTCAAAAGCCATTAAAGAGGCAAAGTTGGTGGCAAGGAAAGTTTGTTTTATTTTGGATGCTGGCAACCTGGGTGGGGGGCATCCTGCACAACAGACTCGTGTCCAAAGTCCAACTCCCCTCCCCCAATTGCCAATCGGGGGCAAGAGCTTTTGTAGATGGAGGGAGGGGGCTACATGCAGAAACAGCACAGTCAGCTCTGACCGTCATCTTGAAATTGGTCCTGTGGTACTCTGATCAGTATCATCTTGCTTGTTTTAAGTGCAGTTAATCTTCAGTTGCAAAGTCGGTTTGTTCCCATTTCCTTGAGGCCAGTTCTCGGAATTGTGGCAGCATATGCCATGGCTACAGTCTGGTCATCATGAAGTTAACTTCTTCCACCTGGTGGGGGTTTCAGTATCTACAAAATAGTTCAAAGGACATTGCTCAGAATATTATCTGTAGCCCTTGAGGAGGAACAAAAGGTCCTTGACTACACTTAATGACTAACTATTATTATTTAGTCTCCTTTGACTGTTTTCCTTTGTTTCTGCATTTTCTCACTTCTCTGATTAAACTTATTCTTTGGCTAAAGTTTTTCCAAGGACAAAACGTAGGTGGAGGTGGGGCAGGGAAGGACCATAGGGTCCTCTTCTGTTTCAGTATCTTGTGTCCAACATTATTACAGAGATATTAGCAGTGAAATAGGATGAAAAAAACAAAATAACAGTATTTGGATTGAGGAGGGGAGGGATAAAGGAAGCAAAACTCTTTTTACTTACAAATAGCATATTATGCAGAAAATTCTAAGAAATGTATGAAAAAGATATTAGGACTAATAAGTGGGTTTAGCAAGACTGCAGGATTAAGGGTAGCAACAAAAAATCAGAAATTAAAAAAAACATTTAGAGTAGTGTTAAAAAGTATGAAAACAAAACAGAGTTACATTTGATAAAAGTTGTGGTACTGTGTGTAAACAGAAAACTAGAAACATTGCTGGGACGAAGTGCAGACCTAAATAAATGGAGAGATATACCATGCTCATGGATCAGAAGAGTCAAGATTGTTAAGATGTTAGTTCCTCCCAAACTCATCATTATATTAGCATAAATCCAGCCAAAATCTCAGCAGGCTTTTTTGTAGAAATTGACGAGTTGATTCTAAATTTATAGGGAAATGCAAAAGACCTAGAATAGCCAAATTTTGGAAGTGAACAAATTTGGAGGACTTATGCTACCTGAAATCAAGATTCATTATAAATCTATAATCAAGATAGTGTTGGATTTACATAAAGGTAAACTTATGAATGAATGGGAAATAATAGAGGGTCCATAAATAGATTCACAGATGTATGGTCAACTGATTTTCAACAAAGGCACAAGGGCGTTTCTATAGGGAAAGATCATCTTCTCAGCAATGGTGCAGAATAATAAACCTCCATTTTACCTCATGCCACAATGCAATGGGAATCTTGACTTGTAATCTGCAAAACTGAAATCTAGGAAAAGCGTGAACAAGGACCATGACCATAGATTTCCACACCTGTCTTGGTTATTATTCATGAATAGAGCAAGAAAGAATTTCTGTAACATGTGGTTTCAGAAACTTGTGTAAGCTTCAGGGGGAAAAAATATGTAAGAAAATTCTTAATCCCAACCAAAAAATTGAATCAGTAAATGGATCGTTGTACAGAAATATGAAGTGTCAGGGCAAAGTTGTAAGACTTAAAACAGCACACCCTGTTGATTATAACTATATGTTGATAATGTAGTTATGACTATAATGCAATGGTTAAGAACCCATTCTAGAAATAAATTAAAATTCTTTAATAAAAAATACTTGGAATAACATTCCACTTTACATCAACACAAACTGGGAAGAAAAGGAGAAAGTCCGTGTAAAAGAGTTCTAAATGCTGGAGGGGAGAGAGGGATGGGAGTATAGTGTAAATTTTAGCACAGAGAAAAATATATAGGTATACACACATTTAATTTTGAATAACAATGAAAATGCTTGATTTAACAGAGATTAACATATTAAAATCTTTGCATTCCATAGATACAATATTTTATTTTACTTATACACAAATATTAATCATATGGAGTATCTTAAAAAATTCTGTAATGTAAAGATTATAGGCTGCATTCTTTTATCACAATGCAATAAACCTGGAATCAATAATAAAAACCGGACCAAACATGTCTACCTAGGACAGCGAATGGGCCTCCTCTAAATACCTCTTGGGTCAAATTGGGCTGAAATCTGAGATTGAAAATTATTTAGAAATCAATAAAAATCCGAAAATTTCACTCAAAACTCATAGAATATGGCTAAAGCCATACTCAGAAGAAAAATTACAACCATAAATGTTTTCACTATTCAGTAAGACATTTACTAAGGGTACATAATTACATGCACTTAAGTTTAAGAAAAAAAGGTAAGATATAAAATATGTATTTACCAGATTAGTACCTTATTTAATTTTTTTTTAAAAAAAGAACATGTGAAATACAGGAATGTGATGCAATAAAATTTTACCAGCAACTGTATTTAAGTGATGGCATTTTTGACCTCTAATTCTTTTTTTTTTCTGAAAATTCTATAATGTTATGCATTACAAAGTATATTTATATTTAAAAGAAATTCAAAATTTCTATACTCTAGCTATGGATTACATAGTGCAAGCTCCTTATTATTTTAGAATTATTTTTAAAACAAAGAGATGTCAAATAATGATGATGTTAAGTTAAATTCCTAAGGTTATAAAGAGGTAATTTTCCCTGGAATTATGACAAACTCCCTGAAGGTTTCCATTTCTTTTATTATAAAGCTGGGACTTCGTTTCTATTCATTTAACTAATTTTACATTTGAGTGTGACACTCAAAAATAGTAAACTGCTTGTTATTTGTCTTCAAGTACGTTTCTGTACATATGTGTGTGTGTGTGTATATATGTGTGTGTCTGTGTGTGTGTGTGTATATATATATTGCTTTTGAGCAGTTCCTGCTGTGTTTGTTCCATTACCAAAGGTAGTATGCATGTCTTCTCTCCTCTGAGATTACTGGGTTTGTCCTGTGCAGTTGTTTCTTTTTACAAGTAACTAGTGAGATTTCACAGAGCACTGTAAACTGATTCTAGCTCTGCACAGACCCCTCTGTCTGACTGCAGGAAGACCTCAGGCACGAACCTTTCCGAACCCGAATCCCTTTCTGGAAAGATGAAGGGCTCCCGCGTGAGGCTGTCAATACAAGCCATCTCAGATGCTAGGGCTTGGAGGTGCGGATCCAGGGACGTGTCCCCCTGAAGGAGGCATCTCTGAGTCAGGCTGCAGAGGTTCTGCTGGAACCCAGAGCGACCCAAGAAGTTACCAACTGGACCCAAGCCAGGAGGAAGCAGAGAAGGGCGGGGCCACAGCTGGAGGTGGGTGCCCCTGGCAAACTCTGGAACCCTGTCTGGTCAGCATGTGGGACTGCAGGTGGAGAAAAAGTGACTTTATGCCTGAAAGGCCATAAAAGTCTTCTCTGAGGTGGGGGTCTCCCGAGAAAACTTAAGGAGAACAGAGGCTAGTGTAGATGCCATCCAGGGGAGCACGGGGCTGGGCTGGGGAGATAGGAGAGAGCTGGTCGCAGGGCAGGTGACCCCGAGGCAGACCCGCGGCCCTACTGTGCCCTCAACTGTGCTCCTGTCCAGAGGCCCGAGCAGGCCTTCCCGGGTGTCTGGGCCTGTGAGCTCCCTTGCCCACCTCCTCAGTCTGAGACCCAGATCTCAGAGGACTTGATGGGTCAGGGACGGAAGTCCTGCAGGGCAGCAGGGGCTGCCGTGGTGGGCGGGGAAGTCTTAGGCTCCGCCCTTACTTGCTGCAGGGACCCGGGGCCACGAAGGCAGTCTGCCCTCTCCACGGAGTGGCTCTGTCAGCACTTGGGGTTTACAGGTATTGCCTGTGTCGGATGCTAATCAACATCCACCCCATCAGGGCGCCCAGCAAGCTGCTGAAGTTTTCCAGGTAAGGAACTGCCCAGGGCCAGTGCCCTCTGGTTGGTTAGGGACACAGGTCCACCCTGCAGGTTAGGCCGTTTAGTTACAGCTGACCTAGGAAGGAAAGAATTGTCAGCACCGGCCCACTCTTGTTTTGCAGGCTGCCTCTGTGAGACTGCAGTGCTCCAGGCCTGGGGACAGGCCACCCCAAGGTGGTGTCTGCTGGTCTCTGAGGGTCATTTTCCTAGGAAGGAGCATTTTCCTGTTTCCCACCGGGGACTTATCCAGGAGCACCAGGACATAGTTCCGCTGGCCTCATTCCAATGGTGAGGCTCTCTCCCGGCCAACACCCCTCCCCCTCAGCTTTCTGAATCCATTACCAGCAATAGCTTCAGCTAACTCTGCAGAGCGTAGACGTGAGCTGTGCTGTGTTCTAGTGTAGACTCTCCTACGTGGTGAGTCACCTGTAGACCAAGCTCTCTTGAATTAAGGGCAGGCTCATTGGTACCTTGGGCCGGTTGATGACACAAAGGCCAGCAGCGTGGAGGACACTCGTCTGCCAGCAGCACAGGCTCTGCCCCCACTGGGGTCCTGACAGGCGAAGGAGCACTGATCACCCCCTTGCCAGTCTTCCCAGCACCTCAGCTCACTGTTCAGGGTGCAGGATGCCCTCTCCACAGTGCTGCTTGGAGGGATGGGGGTCAGGGCAGCATCCACATCAGTTTCTGTACGAAATCTGTAAACGTGCTGACGTAAGGGCTGGTCTCTGTTCCCGTAGTTCCACTCACCCACTGGGAAGAAGTGCAGAAGGGGAAAGTGGACTGTCATGGACTCTTCCAAGACTTGCCGGCATCTGGTGTGGTGCTCGTGGGGGCCGTCCAGGGCTGCAGGGGTGGAAGGCACCTCTCCCCCAACTTTGCTGTCACTGGAGACTGGCAGCCCACTCACTAAGCCCCACTCCACGGTCCTGCAGCTGCAGGAGCTTGCATGGTCCCCCAGAGCATTAGGAAACTGGATGGTGGTGATGAAGCAATCCCAGAAGCTGGTACTTCAGGCACTGGCCCGGGACAGCAAGTTTGGGAGGGGTGAGGAGGAGCCGGGCTTTTGACTCCTGGGCTCGTGTTTTGGTCCCTGTCCCCCAGCTGGCCATAGAGTCTGACGCTAGCAAACCGTGCCTCTTGAACCTCCTTGGGCACCATTGTTAGGTCCCTGGAGGCTCCTTCAGGCCGTGAAGCAGTAGCTCTGGGACTGAGCACACAGGACGTTCAGACAGCAGTGGGGATCGTGGCACCTCCCCCCAAGGAAATCTCCCACACGGCAGGACCCTGGGGCTGAGCCAGGCTGCGAGGCGTCCCCAAAGCTGCTCCTAGAGCCTGTTGCTGGATGGAATGGAGCGGATCTATTTTAGAGGAAGTGGATTCATACCAGGACTGATGACACGGGTGAAGGAGGGAGGGAAGACAGGGTGGAGTGAGAGAAAACGGGGCAATGGGAGCAGCTAGAGCTCACCACCAGCAAGTGAGAAGAGACAGGACCAGGTACAGAGGCACTCTTCACATCTGGTGCTCGGCATCATTCAGCGGGGAAAGCCTCTCCTTGTAGCTTCTTGGAGCTGGACAAGGTCCAGCTTGTTAGAGCAAACAAAAGCTACATGATTGGGTCTCCACCAAGACAGAAAGTCGTTTGTCTCCTGCACCATACGCGTGCCCTTTCTGCTCACGTCCCGGTCACAGCGTGCCCTCGGCCTTCTCCATGCAACCCCACGACGCCGGCCATGCTTCCTACCATCATCACTGTGGAAATGCACTGGGAGCTTATTTGCAGGTGCAGGGTTCCATGCTCCCTTTCAAGCCGAGGACAGAAGCCCCCTCGAGCCACTGGAGGGGCTGTGAAGGTGGATAGGGAGTCTTCTTCAGAGAGTTCTGCATCCCTGCATCCCCACCTCCCTGGAGCTCAGCAGTGGAGCGGACGGGGAGGCTTTACTCTTCTGCAATCTGCCCCGCAGAGGTAGGGGAGACAGAAGGCAAATCACTCCCCCTGATGTGTTTCTTGTGTTGGGGACAGACGGCTTCTAAGATTTGTGGGGAGGGTGTCTTGGATATTTATAACCCGCGCTCGTTCTATCTCCCTGAGGAGGACGTCCCGCTGAACTAAATGAAAATAAAGATCATCCTGTAAGTGTTCTGCAAATGAATTCTTTTGCAACCACAGCCCGTGTTCTCCATGTAAGATCGGGTGCGTTACTGCATTGCTTATTTCATTACTCAGACAAGAGGAGGGTTGTAGGGTAATTGGAGGGCCGGGTTCCACGTTTCAGAGAGAAGCACCCAGGGTCACTGGTCCTTAAACACTCTGGCGTACATCTCAGCTGTGACTTTGGGGCCACTGTGCCTCCGGACAAGTTCTAACCCCTTACTCAACCTTTTCCTTTAGGCAAATGTGAAATTCTTGGAGCAAACTGGACCCCAAAGAGGCCTGCCTGCTTCTGCAGGTGGCAGGGTCAAAAGTATGCACCCAACTGGGGAGATTTCCATTTCCTGAGAAACCAAAGGGGCTCAGACGTGAGCACATTTTTGCCCCGTTTATCCACGAGGAGAGGGATATTCTCATCCTCCTCTCAATGACACAGGAGGTTTGGCCGCAGCTCGCCCCATGCTGGGGATGCAGCAGGACCACTGCCCACCAGTGCCTGCCTTGTCCATCTGTGCTAACAGTGGGACCCCGCTTCAGAAACGTTTCCTTCCTTTCGACATAAATAAACATCATGTGTAAATTGAAACCTTATTGTAGCTGGTAGACAATAGTATTTTAAAAGGTCTGAGAATAGGATTAACATATTGTTATAATGGTATGTTCTGATTTAAACAATTCTGAGTTCTTATGAGGATTCCTCCTGAAATATCTATTTTGTATGTAGTACAGGCCCTAACTGAGGCTTTTAAAAAAACAACTTGACATTACTCAGAGTCCTTTCTTATTAACCAACAAGAACAATTAGGAAATGTTTCAAATAACTTTAATCTCTGTGCTTGAATACACATAATTCATTTTCCTATGTCAACAAGTATAGGCTGATGTTTTGAGCAGATTTCCATATGCTAATTTACCTATTTCCCTTTCTGAAAGACTATAGTTTCCTGACTATTAATTCCAGCTGACAGGGAATGGTTTTGCTTTTCATTCTCTGCAAAATAGTGTATTGTTGCAAAGTGATTTATAATAAACAGTATCTAGGAGAGAACTACAATGCTGATTGTTTTTGACAGCCAAAAATGCATTATTAATGAAATAATAACATTGGCAGCATCTTAGATGCAAGCTGATTGTGCAGAGTTTATTTTTCTATTCAGAACTTAGATCCTCACTTTCTATTTAGAGCTTCTCGAGATGGATGATCCTGGCTCAGAAGAATGTGGAAACACATACGTGCTATACACAGTTCAGATGTGTCCACAGTCAATAAGGAGGGATTATGTTTTCCTTAAAATTGTGGCTAATGCTGTATTTTGTTATTTTTCAGCTTTTCTTGATTCAGTAAAACTTTCTTATCATAAATTGGAACTCCCTCAAACCACATAATCTGTAACTAATAATGATAATTTTTAAAAGGAAATATCTATTTCTAGAATCATGAGTGGAAGGAATATGAACAGTCAATACATAATACATGGATTCCATCCATAGCTCCAAATTACAGCAAGCATAAAAATGGAAGAGTAAAACAAAACCTAAAATACAGCTCCACACTAGATCAATGCGTGTGATGGAATCTGGGGGAAACCAGTCATTTACCCCAACAAAGTCCATAGCTTCACAATTCAAATTCAATTGTGCAAAGCTCCAGATTTGATTGCATCTGGTAGTAAACTATTTTACATTTTGAGCTTACTAATTCTACACAAAACATATTTGACTTCATCCATTCACTCTGACTTTGTTACTTACCTCACTGAAACATCGGTACTTCCAGTCAAGTTTTGATGCTTCTATTAAAGGACTAGCCTCTATTGTCATTGGGTCCTATATTAATTGTGGTATGAACTTTATTGAATTTACCCAAGTGCTTTGCTGGATCGTCTCCAAACACTAACAGGCAAATTAAATTAAATAAAAAGGGCCAGCTCTATTTAAGAGCATCGTGTAAGTGCTTTGGAGACTGGGCATAATTAAAGAGGCTGTAAACTAAGACGGCAAGTGCAAATGTCACTCTCACCTGAGCGCACCCGGTGTACAGGGACTTCAAACAGAATCCATCATGGAACAGGGCATCTGCAGCCAAAATGCAAGGCTCTTTAATGGAAGGTGGGCTTGCAAACAGGGTTGAGCAGATGCCTGGAGAATTCTGGGCGTGCCTGGAAGGACTGTGTAGCGAGATTGACTCTCTCCTCACCCAGCTGGATGCAGGGTGCCTGGGACTCAGGCCACGTGTGGACACTTGTCCAACGGCTTCACCCCTGATGCCTGGTCCAGCCTAACATCAGTTTTGCCAAAAGACCTCAGATGCAAACCCTTTAGGATGCTCCTGTCTCAGGATGACACCGCCCGAGAACTACCTGGAAGCAGAGGTGATTGCCTTGTCCATCCGGGTCCCAATTCCTAACCAACGCCTAGAACATTGTAAATGCTGAAAGAGTCAGGGGATGTGTGAAGAAGCAAATAAACAGCTAAGAAGCTGCAAGAAAAAAGCATTTTTACAAAACGGACAATAATTTGGTGATTAAAAGTCACATCCCTATTCTTAACCATTTCATCTTCTCTCTGCCTTTGCTGCTCTGAGAGATGCACCTATTAAAGGCTCCCTCTAGGGCTGGTCATACCAAATTGGAGCACTGTTCAGACATCACATACTGATGGGAGAAGCTGAGGGAGAGTTCTAAGGGACAGCCATGATGTTCAGTGAGTCTGGACACACATCCGTTAAGTGCTGTTCCTCTAAGACGCGCCTTATTGCTCCGAAAACAGGAAGCAGGTGAGTGCCTTCCCCGTCAGCATGAGCCTGACTTACAGTTGAGGAGGCCATGGGCCCCGGACGTGGTCACTGTGTCCTCAGCACCACTGCGCTCTGGCTCTGTGGAACAGGGGGCGAAAGGGATGGGATGGGTAAGCGTCCCTGTCTGAAGGGTACAGCGGGGCCCACTCAGTGTAGCTACAGGATGCGTGTTCAGAGCGTCACAAAGGAATAAAGAAAAGCCAATATGGACCCTAAGAAGCATAAAGGTATCAGGTCACCCTGGGACAATGGCCATGATGGTGACGTTTCCTTCTCACAAAGGGTTAGAATTCTTCTATTTTTTCAAAAAATTCATAAAATATGCATAAACCTCACAGATTATATACATAGATTACAATATATATACCTTACTTTAAACACTGGAACAGAATATTTTATAAAAATTCTCAATTCTCTTTGGGCCTGAAGCTAATGCAACTACATTGAAAGCAGCTGGGCAGCAGGCTAAGCCAGCGGGGTCAGCATGAGTGGATGGATAGGAGCTACCAGGTGGGGGCGCAGGCAGGGCGGTGTGTGGCCGCGGGTCAACATAATACTTCCTTTGGACCAATCACGTCTACCATATGCATGTTTATGTGCTTGTGGAATTGACCATGGGCTTTGCAGAGAGCATTCAAGTACAAGTTGGAAAATGTAAAGAGAAATGAAGAAAAGATTCACCTGTGAACTTAGTTCAGCTAGTAGAGCTCAAAGGACCCCAGAGCTCTGTATAACCACCCTCCTTGAATGCCTGCTGTGGGCTGGGCTCACTGCCACATGCTGGGCCCTCGCAGGTGACCCAGCAAGTCTGGCGGGGAGGCAGCTGGGAAAGGATGAGTCCCAAGGAGGTGGCTCTGGGGAGCAAGGCTGTGGAGGAGGGCTGCCTAGCTGTCAGAGTTGAATGGGTCTTGTTAAGCCAGCATCAGGAAATTCTAGAAAAAATCATTGTCCAGGTCCCAATCTAGACCAATGGGGTAGAGTCACTACAGATAAGGCCCGGGTGTCCGCAATTTTAAAAGCTCTCTGGGCAATCCTCAGGGTCGAGAAGGCACTCCAGGTGGACTAGAGGGAAAAGCATCCCAGGGAGAGGGTGGTCCTGGGCTAAGGTGGGACAGGAAGAGACCTCCTGACGCACACAGGAAGCTGCCTTGCTCAGAAAGAGGTGAGGTAAATATAATATATTTACAATAATATGCATAATGTATGTTAATATATGTAATGATATCCATAACATAACATAATATGCACATATAGTATATTTACATTAATTAGTAAAAGAAATATACCTCATTTACATATGCATGATTGATTTAACATTGTACAAACAAGTTGCTCCTATAACTTGCTGGGCTATTCCATGAAGGGACATTGCTCACTAATCCAGCATCTTAGTGAAGGACAGGGCCAGATCCTATGCAGAGCAAACAACTTGCCCCTAATAAGCAGCTGGAAACACACCCTGGTGTCAGAGGAGTCAGAGGACAAAGGCAGTGACCCCAATATGAAGGGATGCCAAACTTAACTTTATAGACTCTAGTCCAGGAGTCTGAGAGTTCCCATCCCCATAAGAAACTCCAGAAGCCTCTCATTCTATAAGGAGATGATCAGACATTATCTTCATGCTTCTTGAAGTCCAGTCTCACAACTGCACATAATTCCAAATCACAACCGTAAAGAAAAGCCCAACCCTGACATCAACTCAGCCCCTGTGACTGTGTCTCAAGCCATGGATTATGGGATCCATGTGTGGTGGCTTCGTTCTGCTCTCAGCCAGGCCTCCAACCTCAAAAGTCGCTGCAGAAGCAGCCTAGATGCCTGCTGGCCAGGTGTAACTCAGAAGGCCACTGTTTCTCTTCAGTCTTGTATGTCACACAACATTCTTGTACACAGTTCGTACTATTTGGCAATTCTTTACATGTTCCCATAAGTATTAACATTGATGCTACACCACTGTACAAAAGCAATCTCTAGAATTACAAGAAGAAGTGTCTTCCACTGCTTAACCTATCTAGTCTTTTCTGGACACTTTTCTCACACCATTTCCTGGGGAGTAGAAAAAAATTAAAATATTAATGAATGTAGCTCATCAACCTACAAGTCAGTCCTCATAGGAACTCACCGCTCACACACACCCATCACCCCCAGGGGTGCACTTTATCGTGGACGCATCCCTGTAGCTGATACCCCATGGGAGTCCAGAATTACAGGAGGCCACATGTACCTTGAAAGATGCCCAGAGAGCATTGTTCAGAGGAAAGAAGAGTGCAGAAGAGTAGGCATAATACAGTCCGATTTTTGCTGAATAGATACATGCTCACATATTCATAGAATGTTCTGGAAAAAGGATCAATGGGTTTAGTCAGGGTTTAGGAAGAAGCTCTTTCCCTTTGGCCTTAAATTATTTTATTTAAACTTTCAACAGCACCTATTATGAACCTCCCCCTACCAAATAAAAGCTAGCTAATACAAAAACTGTATTCCAGATTTGCTAGCTAACAACAAACAAACAAACAAAGCTTACTGGCTTTGGGGTCTCACTTCCCAGTCCACTTGGGGAACATGGGCCGAGATGCCCAGTTTGTAACCCAAGACCCTCGCCCTGCCTTGTTCCTGAATTTCCACACACACTATGGCTCAATCCCTCTCCTCTACCCTTCCATGAACCAGGAGGCAGCACGTGACTTGAAGTCATTTGACAAGTGAGCTACAACCTAGTATTCTGTGCTATTCAAGTAACATAAAACAGAGCGGGAACTGGGTGTAACTTGTGTCCCCCAAGATGTCACACCCAGTAGCTTTCAACCATCTTATTAAACATGGGACTGTTGTTGTGATTTATTCCAGACAGGTTGATGGAGCTTGTCCCTTGGGGAACAAAGGGTCGTGTTCAACTGGAGAAAATCTGGGGGCAGCTCCCGTGAAGGCAGGTGTGATATGGGGAAGCAGGGGTGTCACCCTATATCCCAGGGAAACTGATGCAGGAAAGACACCCTTGGTCCAACCACTAAGGGGACGAACGCTTACTGGAGTATCTTTACGCACTGCTCTTGGGTACACGCTCTGGTGTGGTATAAATAATAAATATGTGGTTAGTGGAATGTAATTTTTTCCTTTCATTCACCTAGAATAGAACTGCTTTTGAATTATGTTATCATTTATTACAAGGCCCAGTGGTGTACAATCTCCCTTTCTTCTCCTGGCTTGAAAAGCATGTGCACTTAGCATGGGTGGCACAGAACATTTTTAATCATGCACTTTAAAAACTCTGTTCTGCCTGTGTGCACACAAGTGGACACACAATTTTGGATAATGCCTGGTAATCACGGTTGGTTTCAGGAATGACACGACGTCGCCAAATCGAATGCATTTTGCGATTGACCTATTTTGAGAAAAGAAGAATCGCTGAGCAGCAGTGAACTCCATCAATGGGTTAATAATTTGACGTGCTATTCTTTTTTGAAAAGGCTTATTTAAATGTTTATCAGTTGTGCGAAGTGGAACCATGCAGGTGACTCGCTAGGGATGGCTCATCATTGCCTATGCATGGAAGCGTTGTAGGAAGATTAAAATAACATTGAGTATATTCTGTAAATGAAGGAGAGAACTAACAGAAGCCTCTGGAGTCCATTATAAATTTTAATAATACATCAAGGTAATGTAACTGAATAACCGATCTCTAAGGGAAGAAACACAACATTTGGCTAATATTACAATTTAAATTATGAAAACAAAAAGAGCTTTTAGTTAATCTTGTCTTTCTGCTTTTATTCTTTGGGCTCTTTTTTATTTTCCCTGAATCCAAAACACCATGTAAACAAATAAAAGTACGGGAGAAAATAAACAGTTTGGCATCTCAGTAGATTAATTAATGCGCTTCAGCCTTGGCACCAGTAGGCGAAAATTATGTGCATAAATAATATCACTAATTAAAAAGATGCAGATTAACATGCAAATAATGTTAATGAGAACCTGCCATTCCAGAGTGGATTCGCATAACATCAACAATTTAATGGGTTGGAAGGCTTGTGTTTGCATTACATTAATAAATTTCAAAGACCTTGCATAAAAAAGTTCTGTAGGAGCCTCTGTTTCCCTCTTGTGAGTTGTAAATTCTGTAGGCAGTAGCAAGCGCTCATCGGCAGATGCCAAAGTCATTATCTAAAAGACTGTTGAGAGGGTGCCACGTGCCAGCGTGACCAGCTGTTGGGAACCGGGCAGTAGGTGCTATTCCGTGCCAGTTATTCATATTATTTGGGTAGTCTTGATATTTATTTAAACTGATTAATATTTTGTGCTCTGCATCTTGATCTGGAGGGAAATCATTTTAAGCAAGCAAAGTTTAAAAAAAAAAAACGTTATCTGCCTTTGATGTGTCATGGAAGTTGAATGCATAATGGAATTGATTAAGCAGACATCATTCCGAACCACAGACAAAAACAACATAAAGCATCTATAATGATGTCATATAATGTAGAAATAGAGTTTTATGGCGTTAAATTCCGAGTGGATCATAATGTGTCAGACTCTTTGAAAATGAAAAGGCATGTTTAACGCAGAATGCCACTGCTTTGCTCCTGGCTGCATGCGTGATGGTGTTTCTGTGAGTGAATTTCTAAGACAAAAAGCCAACAGTGAGGGAGGCCCCGGCAAACGTCTTCCTAAAACTCCCGTTACCTTCGCTGGTCTCCCCGATGGTCTTGGCCGCCTACATCCTGGGCTGGGGCCCCCTGACTGATGCAGAAGCATCAGCACGGCATGCAGGACACCCGGGCCAGCAAGATGCCATCTTCTGCCAGTGAGCTGGGAAAAGCTCTAGAGGGTGGGAAAATGTCCTTCCCCTGGAAGCTAGCTGTGAGTGTCCCAGGATGTGTGGGAACAGCCCAGGTGTTGTCTACACAGGCCAGCATCCATGTGGTCAGATCAGTAAACCACCAGCAAGTTTGAGCTGAGGCAAAGCTCCTCCCTGGGTTGATGCAGGAAGAGAAACAGCTGGTGATGCTCTGAGCACAGATCCCCAAGCCAAGCAGGCATTGCTCCCCTGTGAAAGGTGAAAACTTGACCTGCCTGCACTCAAGTCCTGTTCCTGGAGCTGGAGCAGGTGCAGGAGGCCACATCGTGGATGAGACGATGGATTTAGGACCGCTCTTAGACACGTGTGTCCAGTGACCTCCTGCGGGTTCCCGGGAGGACACACAGGCGGTGCCACCCTGAGGAGGGCTCTGCCCATCACTCTTCTACCACCAGTCCAGCCCTGTGCGTTTTTGAAGGTGTGGAGTGTTGGTTAGGAGACCTGGAAGCCTCCTTAGTCACAGATTTCATTCATGTTCTCCATCCAACCAATTATACACCCTCAGGGAGAAACAACCTCCAAACTAATACTTTTACAGCTTCAAATATAATGCAATGAGGCCACTGCCCCAGGACACTGCAGTCCCCACAGTCATCGCACATCCTGCCCAGGATGTGAGAGACAGGAGAGGTCTCACTCCCGGGATCACGACCCTGAGATCAGCGGTTCCCAAACTTTTTGGCACCAGGGACCAGTTTCAAGGAAGACAATTTTTCCATGGACTGGGCAGGGGGTGGGGGATGGTTCAGGCAGTAATGCGAGCGATGAGGAGCGGCAGGTGGAGACTCGCTCGCTCATCCGCCCGCCGCTCACCTCCCATTGTGCGGCCCGGTTCCTAATAGGAACCCCAGGGGTTGGGGACCCCTGCCTCAGATGATGGGTGAGCAATGGAAGGGATCCCCCCAGGCAGGGCTGTGTTCAGCCATTTGTGAAGTTTCTTCTATTGTAGAAGAAGTGATTCTCACATCTCTGCAAGACCATGGCTGCATCATGACTTCTCCGCGGCAGGACCTCACTGGAAGGTGAGCTTTGGGGCGGGAAATACATCCTATTCACCTTTGTATCCACAGCATCTAACGAGGGCCAGGCTCTTAGCATGTGCTCCAGGGTGCTGATGGGTGGCAAAGGGGATCTGGCCAAGACACCGTGTCCAGGCCACAGCGGTCAATATCTGTAAGTCACAACCATCTTGACACTCACTGAGCGCGCTGTGTACCGGGCACTGTATGGTGGCCTCTGAAGCATGAGCTCATTAATTCTCACAGCAACCAGGGGGTGGGGGCACACATTTCTCTTAGGACCCACACAGAGACTCACTGACCCTGACAACCCACTCTCTCCTCCAGGCCTGTCATACAGCCTGCTGTGCTGTGGTGCCTGGTGTTAAATGCAAGAAGGGTTAAGAGTTAAAGGAAATAATCCCATGCATGCCAATTCCAGGCAAATGTTACCCTCGTGATTAGCTAATTGAGCCGTATAGAGTCAGCTGTTCCTTAAACTTATTTATTAAGGAAGATGCTCATTTATCTTCCACGCCCCAGACTATCAACCTGGCTTTACAATTTCACACCTAATGTTGAGAAAACCATGTTTTTTTTATCATTGTTTCCATTTGGAAACAATGGCCATATACATAAAAGAACAACAAACCTATAACTTCAAACCTCTAAGGGAAAAGAATCTGAAAAATAATATATATACATGTATTCTGTATACCTGAAACTAACACAACATTGTAAATCAACTATACTTCAATAAAATAAATTTAAAATTAAAATTAAAAAAAAAAGCCTCAGTTGGGCTTCCCTGGTGGCGCAGTGGTTGAGATCCGCCTGCCGATGCAGGGGACATGGGTTCATGCCCCTGTCTGGGAAGATCCCACACGCCACGGAGCGGCTGGGCCCGTGAGCCATGGCCACTGAGCCTGCGCGTCTGGAGCCTGTGCTCCGCAACTTGAGAGGCCACAACAGTGAGAGGCCCACGTACCGCAAAAAAAAAAAAAAAAAAAATAGCCTCAGCAAAGAAAAAAAAACAACAATTATTAGGTACATGTTTCAAAACACACAAACTCCATCCTCTTAGGAAGGCCAGTGCTCTTTTACAGTCTAGGAGTTTAATGGTTTAGGGTTTCCCTGTGCACTTAGCAAAGACCTAAAGGATGGACACCATATGTGTTTATAGCCATTCAGGGGATGATGCTCCGAGCGGTTCTGAAGTTGTCCAGCTGTCCCTGCACTCAGGTAGGTTTCTATTGCATCCTGTGAGTATCTGGAAAGATGATCGAAAGCAGCTGATTCTCAAGGGAGACCTGCTTTGCATGGGGAGAGAGGACAAACCTGGGAGAGGAGAGGGGGCCCCAGAGAAAGTTCGGGGCCAGAGGGTAAGTAGACAGGAGGATGGAAGGTGTCAGGTGGGTTTCTGTCCATGAAATCTACCCTCCAGACTGCCGCAGAAATGCCACCTCCTCCGAGAAACCTTCCATAGCCACCTTTGCCGTGGAACAGGTGGCCCTGCCTTTGGTGCCCATCCTGGGCATGCTTCCTACCTCGGCTTTCCTGGGACTGGAGAAATGATTCCCCAAAACAATGCCCCTAAGCCTTGTGCCATTTTCCTGAAACTAATCTCTCCCACTCACTTTTCTAAAAACAAGAACAGAAAAAAGAAAAACCCTCAGAATATAAAGCCTCTAGTGTAAATGTTGCCTGCTTTGTAATTGCTGCCGTCATGCTTCCATGTCTGCAGTGGAAAACAAAGTTGAAAATGATTTGCTGGGCTTGAACATAAAGTGATTCAATGTAATTAAGGACTGAAATTTCCCTTAAAGATTTAAATTATCTCTGTTGGCCATCAACACGCCCCAAGTTAGCTAGATAATTCTCAACACTTCATTTCACTAACTACCTTCCAATAGGGCTTAATAGGGTTGCAGCTCTACAAACCATGCACACCCCTCGATGCCAGTGCCAGGCGGTGCTTCTGGGTACCATCCCCTGCCCTACACTCCTGGGTACCATGGGTACCACCACATGTGAGCTGTTGAAACTATTGCCAATACCCACTACTTCCGAATGGCTGGGAACTCATCTGCTAAGGGATCTCCCCCTTGAGTCTCCTGTGCCTGATTTCTGGTGAGTCAAAGGAGACCCTTAAGACCAACAATTGGAGACAATCCCAACCCAATAGCAGAAGACGATTCCAGACCTAATAAGTGGTGCTCAAGTGTTCACTTTTCTTTTTGCCGTATTAGTTCCGCTGACTGTATTTTTCTACTCCTGCTGTTGCTGCCAAAAACTGAAAGGTTGTAGGTCCCAACATCATATTTATTGTCCATATTAGACAATCCTGGGTTGCGGTCTGTCATAAGTTGCCCTTGAAGTTAATATTTCTAAAGTTAACAAAAAGTAGCTACCATTTATCAGTGCTTCCTATGTTCCAAACAGTACACTAAGCATCACACAGCTGTTGGCAGAACATCTCTGAGGGAGGAAGGGTTGACTGCCTTCTGGAGATGAGGAAACACCATTGAGGGCCCCAGGTGCCCCCCAGGGAGGGTCGCAAGTGGCATCCTGCGGGAGAGCTGGCGCTGGAAGTGACATCAGGAGGGTCCAGGAGCTCAGTCCCAGCCATGTTGGACTCTGTGCATCGGCTCCAGCACTTCTGAAGCCAGTGTGATCCAGGCAGCCACAAAGAACCGGACACCACACAGGATGGAGAGAGGAGGCCTGGGGCAGTGAGTAAGCATGGAGTCGCCCGCTGCCAGCCCACACCTCCCCCTCGAGCCTCTGCCTGGACGTATGCAGCGCTGGTCTGCCTGGGTTCTCCAAGTCTCTGCTCTTGGTACTCATTCCAGCTCATTCCAGCTGAAGCTCCGTTGCCCGCTTGTCCCCTGCCAGACACTCAGCTAGGGTGCTGAAGTGCGCTCAGGGGAAGGATGAGGGTGGCATAGAGGGAGTGCCCCAGCCACTCCAGGCACAGTCCTTTCCAGCTGATGGGCTCTCATCAAAGGCCAGCTCTCTCATGAGGCCTTGAATGCACCTGGATGTGACTTTTGTCTCCTTGGAACTTAGAGTCCTCCCCATCACGCCGGGGGCCCTGGGCCATGCTGTCTTATGTAAGTAATCGTTGGTTAGCCGCTCAATTCACATCAACAGGTATGTCTCAGGCGCCTGTGTGCTGGCAGTGGGGATACAGGGTGGAGGAAGAAGAAAGCATGGCTGCCCATGGACCTAGTGCGGGGGAGGGGCAATCAGCTCTGAGACAGGTCATTCTGACTCATGTCTGTGGCCACAGGTGACACACCTGAGAAGTCCTGCAGCTTGTCATCCAGGTATGCAACGGGGAGGCCTTTCCCAGGAGACCAAGCAGCAGCCGACAGAGGTGAAAAGTCTGCCTTTGACACATCTGGTGAGCGGGGAGCTGGGGACGTGAGGGTGCTGGGGAGGAGGGGTGCGGACCTCGGAGTTCCTGCTAAGGACCCCACATGCATCCTGTGGGTGACAAGAGCCCTAGGGGCTTCTGGGTGCAGTTCCCAAATCAGACTTCCATTGAACTGGTGTCTCTGGTGAGGATGGTGCTGGGGTGAGGGGTGAGAACAGAGAGGGAGAGGGAGCTGGCCCAGGGGTGGTGGGCAGGGCGGCACTGAGTGGACACTGCATGGACGAGCACAGCCTCCAGCCGGTCCCGCCCCTCGCCACCCCCACGGTCACGCACTCTCTGTGCCTCCATCCTGCCTGGTGAGCTCCTCCCTCAAGGAGTCCAGAGAAGGATGACGTGGGGACACTTTGGTCAAGTGTTTGACACACTGTACCTCGTGGTGTGAAGCAAGCTCTCAGTGCGTGATTGATCGTTAAATAAGCAGCCGGAAGCCAGGGACGGGGATGAGTGTCCGGGGCCGCGCGTTACTGCTGTGCTTCATTAGCCTGGACACCGCTGGAGGGAAAGGACTGCGTCATTTAACTCCAATCCCAGTTGTCTGCTCTCCCCGTGTCAGAAGCCAGGCCCCTGGGAAATGGGGACTCAGGTGGGAGTGAAGGGGGCCCTAGGAAGCCGGTTCAGGGCAGGATGGGGGCGGGCTGGAGGGGGTGCCCGTCCCACAGCGGGGGGGGTGGGTCCAGGAACTGGTGACCCCTCAGCAGAGTCCTTCCTCGGGGGCAGGCCCGGGCCGTTCCTGCTCAGCTGGCCTGTCGCTGAGGTGAGCTGCCCCGGGATTGCTCCTGTCCAGGGACGACACGGCTTCTTTACTGAAGGGCGTGTCTGGAGGAGGACCAGCGGGAAGCGTCCAGCAGACAAGGCGCCTGGCCGCTGAGGACCGACCGCCTCAGCCCTGGAAGCAGAGATGGCAGCATGGCCGCCCCGCCTTGCCCTGCTCAGAGCCACGTGGTCTGTACCTGGACTTCCCTCCTGTGGAAACGGCACCTCCGGGACGGCTTGGTCTCTTTTCCTGGCCAAACTTTTAAGAAGCAGACCAGTGGCAAACTTCAGCCTTTGCCACTGCAGCTGGGCTCAACGCTTCGAGCCATTCTTCTCCTTCGTCTAGGACACCCAGGACAGAGCCCCCTTGCCCTCAGCTGCAAGCCCAGTGACTTATCTGTGGGGTGACGCCTGGTCTCATCCTGGGAGGTCTTATCTCCTGGTGGCCGTGCCCCTCTCAGCTGTGACTGCAGCCTTGGTCCCCTTGCTGTCCAGTTTAGTCTAAGAGTTTGGAAAGGTGCCCCAGAGAACTCTCTGGGTGACAGTGGATCACTCCCTGCTCCCACGGGGCAGTGGCAGCCCCACCTCCTCCTACTTTCCAGAGGGGTGACTTCCTTCCTTGCTCGCTGCTCTCTTGCCATGAGGTGCCCAAAGCTTCCACGAGGCAGCCAGAGCTGGAGGTGACTGGTCCTCTGTGATCCCCAGGGGAAGCAGCCCTTGCTGGTGAACCATGAGCACTGGACCCACAGAACTCACGGCTGTGGACCAGCAAGTGCTCGTGGCCAGAGTTAGTCCCTACAGCGCTGGTGGGAGGGGCCTTGCCGACGTCCACGCCAGGGTCGTGTGGAAGAAATGGCACCGTAAGCTAGTCACTGACTGAGCGTGTAGACTCTGTCCTGGACGCGGGTGGCCCATCCCCACAGGGTGTCTCACGGCTGGAGTCTCAGTTGATCTTCACTCCATCAAGAAGGCAGCATGTGAGGAAACTGGTAGGCCCTGTGGCCGGGAGCCCACACTGCACTCCCTCTGCTGTGGAGCGGGGCTCTTGCTCTGACGAGATGTTAAATGTGTCCTCACACCAGTACATCAGACCCTGAAAAGGCCTCAGATAGCAGTGCCGGCTGAGGTCCCGTTCGCAGGAAAGGCAAACCCTTACCAAGAACGTGCATTCATTCCGGGCAAGGAGAACCCCTTTCCCAAGGTTGGAGGAAGTCCAGTGCCATCAGCTTGACACCAAATGTACAGAGATGGCTGCATGTCAGCACTGGTCAGTATCCACCAGCATTGGTCTCTCCCGCTGCCCAGAGGAGTTGGGCCAGCCTTGCTGAGTGAATCCCGGGTTCCCAGGTCCACGCGGAGCCTCCATCCCTCCCACCGCAGCTCTTCCATTCCGGAGTCTGCTGTGCATGGCCGATGTTGGTTCTGTTTATTCGGCCATTTGCTGCCTCTCCTGTGATGGATGCCCTGGGGGACACGTAAACACTCAACACAGTGACCTTCCCACTTGATCCCGATCCCGCAGGTTCACTGATACGGCTCTGCCCCAGGTCTCCTCGCATCTGACCTTCCAGTGTTTCTCCTGCCAGCCCTTGGCTGCCCAGGATTCTATGTAGATTCTCACATCAGGGTCAGGCCGCTTAGTGTCCATACAAATCAGAGAACCACGTGCATTGCCTGAGGCTATGGCCATCGGGAGGACATCCCCTCCCTGCTGGCCTTCGGAGCCACTCCTGAGGGCGACAGGAGGGCAGGTGTGGCCCCTACCAGCTCACACCCATGTACCAGGCAGACCCATCATGAACCAAGCTCAGCAGTCCCCTCCTCCCTCAGCCTCCCCTCCGGGACCCCCCACGTAACATAGGTGTGCACTGGGTGAGGTTCCAGGGCTTCAGTGATGGAGACACAGGGTCTGAGCTGCCTGCCTTGCAACCCAGTGGCCCAGCTCGTAGCTGACACCCCATGCACCACGTCCATCTCATGACGGATGCCTTCGGAAGCCTTGGGGTCTGGTGGAGCACAGCCCACGGCAGCTCCAGCCTCAGGGCCACCAGGGTCCACCAACACCCCAGAAGCTGCTTCTCCCAGCTGTGGGGGAAGGTGGGTCGGTTTCCAGTCCTGGAGCCGGGGATGAGTCTCCTCTTGGGTGTTGATGTAAGTACACGGGTGTCATTTCTCCCCAGAGGTACCTCTCAGGCCACACGTGCTGCCACATCAAGTGACCCAAACTGCAGAGGCACCGGCAACACAGCCTGGACCCCCCAGCTGTGCCCTCCCTCCTCTGGGCTCCCCTGGAAGCCGGCAGCCCGTGTGATGCTCGGTGAGTGAGTCAGAAAAGCTTCCCAGGTGTGGGGTACGAACGTCACCGTGCTTCCTTGAGAACGATGGGAGGTTATGATGAACGAGCTCTTCCTTGCTGTGAAGGGGCTGCCCTGACGGGTCCCAGGCACCCAGACCCTCCAGCACGTCCCTGACGGGGCAGACCCTGGACCTCTCCGGGGATCACCCCACCCACAGGGGCACACCTGTCCCACCCGAGCCTTCACTTCTCTCTCTATTGTGACCACCTCCCTTATTCACATGATGTCACTGACAGAGGAGCCACTGAAATGTCTACAAAGTGACCAGGGCCCCAGCCTCCTACACAGCCCCGGGGGGCAAGTCCAGAAACGGGCTCTGTTGCCCATTTCACGTAACACAACTGGCTTCTGGTGATCCTTCTTGATAGGGATGCAAAATAATGCATTTGTCAGGTCAATGGCCACGTACCCCGGGCCTGGATCTACTTTAATCGGCTTTAGCAAAGACACCACATGGGGTGTGGACGCAGGGACTGGGCCGCTACTCGGTGCAGTTTCTGGTGTTCTGGGATTTGCCTGGTGTTGTGGAAGCCAGGCTTCAAACTAGTTGAGGACACACTGGGACATCACCTCCACACCCTTTGGTCTTAAGTGGCCGCTGACTCTGCCATTTCCCACCCCTACACCCACACCCAGTTTGCTGTACCATTTGGATTTACCATCCTGGCTGAGCAGGGATTCCTCCTGGCCTTCCCCACTGAGAATTCCCAGCAGGATACTGGCCGAGGAGCCAGGATGAAGTCCTGCCTGCCTCAAAGGATGTGCGTCCCGGTTACACACGTGGGGCCTGAGGACTCTGCCCCTGGGCGTGTCCACAGCACAGAAGACCCCTGTGAGCCAACCCTGACCTGGCCTCTGTGTTCATCAGTGGCTCCCATATACCTCCATTCCCATGGGGCAGCTTTGGTGAGGCCACCAGCCTCCCCTCAAGCCGTGTGACAAGTCCTCACAGTGCTTGGGGGTCCCTCCCTGCCATGTGCAGTTGCCCCAAGCTCTGCGGGCTCCTCTTGGGAAGGCCTCAGGGACTCACCGCTGTAGACTCTCGCCACGCAGTGTCACGGGCCCTTCGTGGGGACTCAGCCTCGGGCATCACACTGTGGTCTAAAGTCAGCTTCTGGTCCAGGATCTGAGTCGGGACTGTGACCTTGAGCAGGGCAGCTGCCGGCAGCTGTCAGATGACTCTGCCTTTCTCTCCAGGTGGGGACTGGACGCTGCCCTTGGGGGCTGCCTGCCCACCTCGCCCTGGTTGCCGTGTCCCTGCTGCAGCCCTACACAGCTCCTGGCAGGTCGGGCCCTCCTGGCTCTCACGCGGGCCTCCCCCAGCCCATGTTAAGCACCTTACCGTGTATCTGACAGGTGAGCCCCACACCTGTCTCTCATTCTGTGGCCGTCGGGGCCCCAGCTGTGGGACAGCATCTCCTCAGAGCAGCCTGGTGTGGAGCGGCAGCCTCTCCCTGGGGATCCCAGCGGCCGCAGACCTCCTGACCTTCCCGACTGTGCGTTAGTGTTGCTGCCCCAACCTCACTGCTCAGGGCCCTTTGATCCCTCCTCTGCCATCTGCCCTGGAGACTGTCGTTTCCACTCCACTTAGCCCAGGCCGCCGCCTTCCCAAGCTCTCCATCGCCCATATGGCAGAGTATTAGTGCCGTCTCTCGGGGGTCTTGGCCAGGGTGTTCAATGCCACTTTGTGAGACAAAGCCCCTATTTAGGCAAAATCTCCTTTATCCAACTTTATATTCCATGGCGCTTGATGAGGTCTCGTGGGACCCAGACCTGTGCTCAGGCCAGCGTGTGTTGGAGGGTCCTGTAGGCCCTTCCTCTCCTGGCAGGCTCGGCTCACCCCCAGGCAGGCAACGGGGTCGGGGGGCTCCGAAGCACGTGAGCATGTGTGTGTGTGTCTTGGCGAGAAGGCTCTGCATCATCGTTCATCAGGATGAGGGTGCCGGCTATCAACAGGGAGGGGTGGGCTACTTGTGAGCCCCAACGGGGCTGGAGACTGAAGAATTTGGGACTTTCAAGTGCCTTGACCCAAATTTCCCACCTGAGTCTTGGGTCCCGTTCTCCCTGATTAGGATGCGGCCCAGCCTTGTCGAGCAGGCCTGCTGACATCGAGTGGCCTGCTCTGGACCTCTGCAACTCTTCTAAGTGAATTTTCTGCAGGTGAGCTGAGGTCCATGTGGCCAGGGAGCCCCTCCGGGCCACACTGGGCCTGAAAGTGTGACCAGCCAGCCTGGCGCCTCCTGGTCTGTCTCCAGGGCACCGATGGCCTCCAGGACCCTCCCTCCAGGTCCATGTCTATGTCCCAAAGCCTGTCTGGGCGGCTCCCGCTCCGTCCTCCTCTGGAAAGAGGACACTCAGGGCGGACAGGGGGACGTCATCACACAGCAGAACTCAGCTGAAAGGACAGATTCAGGACTAGGGGGTGGGGACGCAGGGCCCCCCTACAGTCCCGAAAGCAGACGATCAGCTGTCGGTGGATCCTCCTCCGTTTCCCTTGTCTCCTGATCTCCTTTATTCCCATCCCGCTGAGAGATTTTCTAGAGGTCATCTTCTCCAGGCCTCTATGAAATGCTGCTGAGCTTCCTCATGGGTCTCTGCGAGATGCTTGCATAATGTCCTTGCTAAATCGTGTGGGTCCTTGGAGAAGAATGACCGTTGGAAGTGGGGTGTTGCAGCTGGCACAGGCTTCCTCACTTCCTGGGGGGCTCTGCACCAGACTGATGTTGGTTCCAGTGCAGAGGAGGTGCTGTCTTGATGAGCAAGGTAGGATGAAGAAGGTATAAAAAACAAACAAACAAAAAAAAACACCTCGCTTTCCATGTGCCCACTCCAGACCTACTGAAGAAGAAACGGGAGGGGTGGGCGGCGTCTCTCGGGAATGGGTGCGTCAAGATCTCCAGGTGAGTCGGACCCAGACCCGGGTCCTCACCCTGCCATTTCCACCCACTTTTACTTTTCTTCAGAACCAACCTCTGCTTAAGTACTCAGGCCGCTTGCCCTGAGCACTTGACACAGCAGTTGTTTTATTCTTCTCTGCCTCAGAGATGCTCGTGTGTCTGCTTTGATTCCCCCAATAGGTTACGGGGCTCTGGAGGCCAAAATAGCAACTTCCCCCCACCTTCTCCCCTTCAAAGCATCTCATGCTCAGCACTATAGCCTGAGAATCAGAGGAAAATTCTGAAACCTGAGATAACAGGTGTGTGTTTTGAGGATGAGCAGCTATAAATGGTTTTATAGATGGAAGAAAATACCTGAGTGTCTGAAAGAGCATCACAGAAAAAAGGGGCAACAGAGACAGTTTCCTCTTAGTGTTCCCGCTAATAAAACTAAGGGAAGCTGGGAGTTCCCTGGTGGCCTAGTGGTTAGGATCCCAGGCTTTCACAGCCATGACCCAGCTTCAATCCCTGGTCAGGGAACTGAGATACTGCAAGCCATGCTGTGCAGCCAAAGGATGGAAGAAAAAAAAAAAAAAAAAACTAACGGAAGCTTTGGAAAACTGAAATAAAAACAGCTGGGTTTCTTCCCTGGCCCCATACTCCCTGTGTCCACCTACTTACCTGGCTCAACCTGGGCTGCTCTGAGTTAGAGTTTATTTAAAATGGTAAAGTTGGGTCACATGATAATGGTAGATGGATGACACCTAGACCTCCAGCAAGCCAGGATGGAGTGTGGGAGGAGGCTGGCTGCAGAGCCCGTGTCCGTCCAACCAGGAGCCCTCCCAGAGCCTGGGATCCATGTGGAATAGGACATCCGGTCTGGAACCCCTCGTAGAACCCCGATAAAGTCTTTCTTGCCCCCTTCATGGAGGACAGAGTGCTAGAAACCCCACAGGATTGATGTCATCATGGGCCACTGGAAGGTCCAGGAGCGTCAGCATCAGGCAGGTGGTCCCCGTGGAAGATGCACAAAGCACAGGGTCACAGGGAGCCTTGCATGACCATTCTGCAGCCAAAGGCATGGAGGCTGCTATTTTCACCCAGACTCTGAGAACAATTCGCATCTTCCACTTGCCCAGGAATAAAAGAGTCTCCAAGTCTTCTGTTTAAAAAGTAAACCATGCAGAACACTTCTTCATAGCCAGTGCATAATTTCAAACTTCTGTCTTGCATGCAGTTCTCCCAAGAATAATTCCATACAAATACCCAGAGACCTTTGAGCTCTCTTTTTAAATTTTATTTATTTTTTTACATCTTTATAGGAGTATAATTGCTTTATAATGTTGTGTTATTTTCTGCTGTACAACAAACTGAATCAACTATATGTATACCTATACCCCTCCCTCTTGAGCCTCCCTTCCACCCCCCTTTGAGCTCTTTAACTCATGATGTCAGTAAGAAAAAAGGTGCTGGGGGGAGCACCACATAATCAAGCAAAAAATAATAATATTAACATTCAAAATAAAAGTAACAACTCGCATAGGCAAGAAAAAATAATAATATTGACATTTAAAGTAAAAACAAACATCAAAAGTATGTATACTTACAGGTTGCCGTATTAAACGGAACACAGCCCTGAAAACCAGAAATCCTAATATTTAGTTTTTATGATTCCAGTGACCTTCCCTGAGACTTCCTGAAAGCCAAGTTAGTCATTTGATGCATAAATTAAACGACACATAAAATTCACTTACTTATTTATTTATATCCCATAAATTATATGAATATTTGGAAGATTTTCCATAAAGCTCAAGCCTTTTTTTTCTCTTTTTTGTCCAATTTTTGTAAAATGAAATTCTGTGCTCATCATTTTTCTAATTTGTTCTGATTAATCACCAAATTTCATTTGGACCATGGATACTGTAATCTAAAACAAGACAGAATCGGATTTTTCTTCTTTGAAAAGAGATTAAAGCTCAGACTTATGTTTGATCAAACAGAGCCAGCTACACACAACACTTTACGTAAAACTCAATTTTGGGGCTCTCCTCTTTGAACTGGAATATTGGGTAAAGATTTGCCCTGGAATCCAGTGTTGGGCACCCACCGTTGTGTGGCCGTCATGCAGTGGTCCTGGGACACGCTTGGCCATTTACCCCCAAGGTGCCCTGCGATGTACCTCATCTCCTCGGCTGATGGTCGGGGTCTGGCTGGGGTCTGGCTGTGTTAATGTCATTTCACATCTACCGCTGAGTAGAGCAGCTTCCAAAGCAAGGTCCGGAGGAAGCTTTGTGCTCTCGGGTCTACGTAATGCAACACTGAAGTCCCGCTCTCCAGCTTCCTTCTGTCAGAGGATTCCGGTGGCCTCTGGGCAAAACCTCAGCCTCCCTGAGGTGCGTGATGGGGCGGGGATGGACCTAGGGTTTCTCTAGGACTAACCTCACCCCAGCGCCCAGGGGAAGGGGAGGCTGGCCACCCGGGAGCCTGGGAAGGAGCATTTAGGAGGAAGGTGGGGTGGGGAGGCCGAGCATCCTCACACCCGCGCTGTCCTGCCCCAGAAAAGGCCTGCAGTGTCACGCTGAGAGCTAGGTGGATGTGCAGACAGCATCCTCTGTGGAGACCTGTCTGAGCAGCTGCCGGCTCCACACAAGTTCCCATAAGCCTCTGCTTGGTTGGTGACCAGGTGAAGAGGAAGGGAGTGTCCCCCTCCCTCACCCAGCTCTGCTCTTGTAAAGTTGCAGTTCTTGCCTCTCAATCCTTCCACCTCTGTGGCTCTGAATGGCACCTGCTCGGCCGCTGGAGAGGATGCCACCCATGATGCTCTGCACTTCGTGGGGTCCTCTCTGTGCAGACCCCTCTCAAACTGGAGAGGTCGAGCAGGACCCTTGTTACAGACAGTGGCAGGTCTGAGATCTGAGCCTGTGTTCCCTGCATGGCCTCCAGAACCTGTCACTGTTCGTCTGTTGCCAGGTTGCAGCTGGAGAGCCAGAGGGGCTCGGCAGGACCAGCGTCTGCAGGGACCCTACAGGTGGGGCCACGTGCTGGGGAGGGAAGGGGGGCTTTGCTCAGGGGCCTCAGGCTTCTATCCACGGTGCCGCTCACCACCCTATCTGTGTTCTCTGAGCATCGAGGGGAGACAGAGGCCAAGGGGCTGTTCCAGGGGGCAGGTGGAGCTGAGAGGCAGGGGCCAAAGGAGGGCACTCTGTCTCCCAGGTGACAGAGGCGCCAACCTGAGGAGGACGCGGTATCTTCCGCTTTCAGAAAGGGTGAACGTGGGGGGACTGCCGCAGATCCTGCAGGAGGCTGCACCCTTGGCGGGGCTGCCGGGGCTGCCTGGAGGCCTGGTCATCATTAGCTGGGGACCCCTGTGGCTTTCGCAGTGGCGGGGACAGAAAGGGGAACCCAAGTGGAGGAAGAGAAATGACCATTTATGAGCACTTGGAGGGTGTGTTTGACGTGGCTGTGGGCATTCAGGGAAGGTCTTACAGAAATCAGAGGTCCCAGGTGATGCCAGGAGAGGCAAGAGGCAGGACATAAGGGGCGCTGTCCTCCTATGGCACCTGGACCCCCAGCCAAGGAGGCCAAGGGAGCCTTGGACTGCCGGTGACCCCTCTGTTCTATGTGCCTCTCAGAAGCCATCCTTCACAGGGCACACTGTGCTCCTAAGAGACAGCAAACTGAGGCAGGGGACCCCCTGCTCCCGTAGATCGCCTCCTGGACCAGAAAGTCAGTGGACTTTGCTGATGGGTCCCGGGACCCATCACTCCCTTTGTTGGTTTGTCGTGAACTGCGGCTGAGAGAAGGAGAGAGGAGAACTCCTGAGAATCAGACAGGATGCTGCCCTGAAATGCAACCCCCAGGGTGCAGCTACAGGTGAGCCATACCTCAGCCTGGATGCTCCTGTCCCAGCTGAGCCCAGGGTCACAAGGTGTGTGCCTTTAACCTGCAGGACCACTGCCCTCACAGACCCCCCTTGGCCCTGAGCCACACACCTGGGTGCTCAGAGAGGAGACGGCTCTGCCCGGGGGGATCTGAAACTCTGGGCCATGAGTTCCCCCCGATGAGCAGACCTCATGCTTCTTTCTCATTCTCCCGCCAATGCCAATGACCTGGGATTTTATTTAATTAATTAATTAATTTATTTATTTAGGATCTTCTTTTAAAAAATTAATTCTGGGGCTGAAAATAATGAACTCAAAAATTGCTCACAGTTGTCTATCATTACATGATAATCCTTGAAAAAAAGGGGGTTTATTGTGTAAAGTTGGGTGGACGCTGATCCGCCATTGCATTATACTCTAGACCACGTGGGATTTATTGTGAGACAGAAAACATTCCATCAGTGTTTCCCCTCATAACATAAAACTTAATAGCCATCTTTAGTGAATACAGAGCAGGCCCCTGTGTTACTCACCGTTTCCTCCAAGCTGGTTTCACCGGGCTTCTCTCTCCCAGTTGCAGGGGCCGGGATGGTCTCAGGACAACACCTGCTAGAAAGGTTAGGAGCACAGGGCCGGGGAAGCCTTGGGGATGCCAGCTCATGTTGTGCTTGGCTGGGAGGCAAGGGGCTGCTGGAAGCATCCAGAAAAAGCACAATGGGACACCTTGGCAGCTGGTCAAGAACTTAGTGGAGATCTGCTCTGTGCTCTCAGGCGGCCTGGGGATTGAGTAGACAACACACAGAAGGATGACGGGAAGATGATGAGTTATGGGTCATAAGTCTCATTTTAGCCATACCGAGAAAACTTCCTGCTTGTATGTTACCATAATCCACCGGTGGATGGGAGTGAGTAGACGGGGGTGCATTCTAGGACATGCCACACACATACCCAGAGCAAGCAAGGTGCAGACAGTGCCCAGAGGACCATCACTAGATGCCCAAGGGATGGACCTCAAGGCACAAAATCTCTGAAAAAAAGACAATTATCTGGCTTTGGTGTAGCAGGACCACTTGGTCAAAGGTGAACTCTAGAACAGAAGAAATAACTTCTTTTAGTTTGTAATGAGTAGTCATGCTCTTTCCTCCCTTTTCCAAGTAACATTTTTCAAAATAATCTAGTGGTTGGTCCATCTTAAAATAGAACTATAATATGCAGTACAGTGTGAATAGATATCAATGACTCTTTATAGCTCAATGTCACTCTCAGTGGAAAACAGAAAGATTGAAAAGGTAGGTTTAAAATGATTAAAAGGAGAAACTTGATGGGAGAGCTCATACTTTGGAGATTGCTAAATACCATGAAAATCATTTTTAGGATGTGCTGGTGTTTGCTTGTTCATCCAGTAAGTAATTATTATGACCCACGTGTTGGGCACCGAGCTGAGGCCACAGTGGTGAGCAGGTCAGCATGGCTTCTGCCTCTGTGAGCATTGGAGCTGGTGATGACAACCGATGGCTCATGGGTGATTTCCAGAAGCACAAAGGAATATGAAATCTCAGCTGTGATGAAAGTGTTTAGTACAAGGGATCATCTCCATCTAGGAAATGGGGGATGGCTTTGTGAGGGAGGAAAGAAGACACTGGACCCTAAAGAAGGGGTGGGAGCAGAGAAGGTGGATGTGGAGGACACAGCCTCCCAGGCAAAGGAAACAGAAGCAGCAAACGGTGCCACTGAAGACCCATGAGCCACATCGGGTATGACAGGGTGAGGGGGAAGCGCCGATTGGGGCTCCAGGAGGCCACCTGTCATGGCAGCCGATCTTTATGGAAAGTCTTTCAACAAGTAACTTGGCCCAACATACTGGTCACCTGACTACAAATGGCACACTCCAGAGGGTCATGGGTCAGGAGACCTGGGCCATCACTCAGGTGAGATCAGCGTGGACCAAGGTGAGGACCAGGGAGGTGTCAAGGAGAAAATGAGCTTATGCACAGGCCCCCGGGACCTCTGATATTCAGCTAAGTATCATTCTGGGGTGTCTGGGAGGTGTTTCCAAATAAAACTGGCATTTGAATCGGGGGACCCTGTAAAGCTGATGGCCCTCCCCCATGTGGGCGGCATCTTCCTATCCACTGGGGTCCTGAATACAACAAAAGACAAAGGAAGAGGGAATTTGCTCCTTTCTTCTGCCTGACTTTGAGCTTCAACATCTGTCTCCTGCCCTCAGATTTGACTCAGAGGGACTACAACACCAGCTCTCCTGGGTCTCCACCTGAGTGTCGGATTGGGAGACTTTCATAATTATGTGAGCCAATTCCTCATGGTAAGTAGGTTAATATGATATTGTATATCTTATATAAATATTTGTGTATATATTTCTCCTATTGGTTCTGTTGCTCAGGAAAATCCTAATACAGCCACCATCTTTCTCTAGGGTCTGGGGAGACACTGTACAAAAAGCACCTCATGCCATAAACCTGTTTTAGTTGATAAGAGAAAGAAATTAAACCTGTGTGGGTGGAAGTGATGGGCTTGTGTGAAGGCCTCTGCTTTCCTCCTAAAAGGATAAGGAAGAGGAGCAGGCTGGGGTATCCCTTGCCTGCCTATTCTTTCCTTGAATAGGATGGTGTAGTCAGTTCAATGATGTCCCCCACCCCAAAGTCTTGTCCACCCACACAGGATGCGAACTTACTTGGAAGTAGGGTTTTGCAGATGTAATCAGCGAAGTTTCAATGAGGTTGTCTTGGGTCAGAGTGGGTCACAATCCAATGCAATGATAGGTACACTTGTAAGAGGGTAATTTGGGCACAGACACGGGTGAGATCACTACATGAGGATGAAGGCAGAGACTGGAGGGAGGCATCTACAAACCAAGGAACCCCAGGATTACTGGCAACTTCCAGAACCAGGAAGAGGCAAATAATGATCTTTCTTAGAGCCATCTGAGGGAGCAAGGCCTTGCTGACACCTTATATTCAGACTTTTGGTCTCCAGAGCTGTGAGAGACTAAATTCCTATAGTTTATGCTACCCCATTTGTGCCACTTATTTACAGCAGCACAGGGCAAGTAAAGCAGGAGAGGTGTCAGGTTCAGGTGCAACAGTCCACCACTTATCTGTGCCCTTGGCTGTAGGGGTGAGGATGAGGAGCCGAAGTGGTATGATGGAGGAGAAATGGAGACAGAGATGGAGATGGACAGTGCTGGGCCCTGAGGATGTCAGGGAATGGTGATGATAGAGGAGAGTTGGAATTGGAGATATAAGTGGAAATGGAGGTAATGAGAGAGATGGAGGTGAAGATGGAGGTGGAGGTAGATATGGAGGTGGAGATGTAGGTGGAGGTGGAGATGGAGGTGGAGGTGGAGGTGGAGATGGAGATAGAGGTGGAGATGTAGGTGGAGGTGGAGATGGAGGTGGAGGTGGAGGAGGAGGTGGAGGTGGAGGTGGAGGTGGAGAATGAGGTGGAGGAAGAGGTGGAGGTGGAGTTGGAGGTGGAGGTGGAGCTGGAGCTGGAGGTGGAGGTGGAGGTTGAGGTGGAGTTGGAGGTGGATGTGGAGATGGAGGTGGAGGTGGAGATGATGGTGGAGGTGGAGGTTGAGGTGGAGTTGGAGGTGGATGTGGAGATGGAGGTAGAGGTGGAGATGGAGGTGGAGAGGAAGTGGAGGTGGAGGTGGAGTTGGAGGTTGAGTTGGAGGTGGAGGAGTTGGAGGAGGAAGTGGAAGTGGAGGTGGAGGAGGAGGTGGAGGTGGAGGAGGAGGTGGAGGAAGAGGTGGATGTGGAGTTGGAGGTGGAGGAGGAGATGGAGATGGAGATGGATGTGGAGATGGAGGTGTAGGTGGAGATGTAGGTGGAGGTGTAGGTGGAGATGGTGATGGAGGTGAAGATGGAGGTGGAGGTGGAGGTGGAGATGGAGGTGGAGATGGAGGTGGAGATGGAGATGGAGGTGGAGATGGAGGTGGAGTTGTAAGTGGAGATCGAGGTGGAGATGGAGGTTGAGTTTGAGGTGGAGGTGGAGCTGGAGCTGGAGGTGGAGGTGGAGGTTGAGGTGGAGTTGGAGGTGGATGTGGAGATGGAGGTGGAGGTGGAGATGATGGTGGAGAGGAAGTGGAGGTGGAGGTGGAGTTGGAGGTGGAGGAGGAGTTGGAGGTGGAAGTGAAGGTGGAGGAGTAGGTGGAGGTGGAGGAGGAGGTGGAGGAAGAGGTGGAGGAATAGGTGGATGTGGAGTTGGAGGTGGAGGTGGAGATGTAGGTGGAGGTGGAGGTGGAGATGGTGATGGAGGTGAAGATGGAGGTGGAGGTGGAGGTGGAGATGGAGATGGAGGTGAAGATGGAGGTGGAGGTGGAGGTGGAGATGGAAATGGAGGTGGAGATGGAGGTGGAGTTGTAAGTGGAGATCGAGGTGGAGATGGAGGTTGAGTTTGAGGTGGAGGTGGATATGGAGATGGGGTGGAGATGGAGATGGAGGTGGAGATTGAGGTAGAGGTGGAGATGGAGCTGGAGGTGGACGTGGAGTTTGAGATCGATGTGGAGATGGAGGTGGAGGTGGAGGTGGAGGTGGAGGTGGAGATGGAGATGGAGGTGGAGATGGAGGTGGAGATGGAGGTGGAGATGGAGGTGAAGATGGAGGTGGAGGTGGAGGAGGAGGTGGAGGTGGAGGTGGAGGTGGAGGTGGAGATGGAAGTGGAGATGGAGATGGAGGTTGAGATGGCGGTGGAGATGGAGGTGGAGGTTGAGGTGGAGCTGGAGTTGCAGGTGGAGATGGAGGTGGAGGTGGAGGTGGACAGCCCTAGGCTGCCCTGACCCCATTCTCCTGCTGCCTGAGAGAGTGGCATCTGATTGGCTTACACTGCAATTAGTCAAGTACCTCGTTTCTGCCACACAACACATCTAACAAATATTGTGTGTTTTTTTTTTTTTTTTTTTTTTTGAGATTTTTTTTTTTTTTTTGCAGTAAAATGCAGGTGTTTGTTGACTATTTCAAATGGATTATCTGGAATAAAAGTATGTGGTAAGTTATTTTAGTGATAAATCATTGTAATATCTTTTAAATTTTATTTAGCTGATGTTTCAAGATCAAGTTTATATACTTGCTATCCACATTCATTGTGCTACCAGGGGCAAGCAACTCTTTATAGTGTTAAGATTAAGCAAGTTGTTTGAATTCGTTATGGCCATAGGCTTACTACTGTTTTGTTGCTGTTTTTAATTCTCATTATTTATCAGTTCTTTTTTTTTTTTATTTTACAAATTTAATCAGTTATACATATACATATGTTCCCATATCCCCTCCCTTTTGCGTCTCCCTCCCACCCTCCCTATCCCACCCCTCCAGGCGGTCACAAAGAACCGAGCTGATCTCCCTGTGCTATGCAGCTGCTTCCCACTAGCTATCTACAAATATTGTGTTTTTACAAAAGGTTTTTTCTCCTTAAATTAGCCACTCAAGACTGAGTCCCTAGGCGAGCCAAGGAGAGGGAGGAGTGGGACGTGTCCCTCTCAGGTTGTCTGTCCCCAGCTTTGGCCCTGCACCTATAACTGGGCTTCCCGCAGCCGTCCTCCTCTGAATCAGGGCTGAGCTTGGAAGAGCAGCTCAGTGAGTCATCCACCACCCTGACCAGCCAAATGCTCAGAGTTGGTCTGATCACCACGCAGATGCCCGTTTGATGAGACGCACAGGCAGGAGGAGAAAGTGGTCCACACTTGGCTTGCTCTCCCTGGGCAGAACCAAGAGCAGGAACCCAGCCTGCAGCCAAAGGTTCTGGAGCACTTGGGGCAGAGCTCTCAGGGGATGGCAGCCCCCTCCTGCTGAGGATTTCTTACAAGCAAACCTCCAGAATGTCAGACCCATGAGGATAAGGCCGTCACGGTTTAGTGGAAAGAGCACAAGGCCACGTTGAAGGTCAGAATGTTGTGAAATGGGAGGTGGGGTTAAGTTTGCAGACTGAGGATCTTGAGGCAGCGACGTGACGAGTAAGATCAGCAAGTGTACATGGCTGGGACACCAATACCAGAACCTGACCGTGGGGCGAATTGCAAAGAGCAGGACAGCGGAATTGCAGGAAAGGGTGCACTTAAGCAGGGCTGCACGAGAGTGGGGAGTCATCGTGAGGTGCCTGGGTCTGGGCATTCCCTACACCTGGTGCAGCTCTTAAGGAGGAGTTGGGAAACTCATCTGCCAAAACTCATGCCCCAAACCATCATTCCTGAGATGGACACATGGCGTACAGACAAAAGGGGTTTCTGAATGGGGTGGGGAAGGTGCGGTTTTGCTGTTTGCAATTAAAATTTCTTACTCGAAGCTTAAACATGAATGCCTTGCCTGGGCTGGTGACTGTGCAGCTGCAGACATTGAGCAGGTGAGCTGGTCAGGTACCACGGTGGTCCATGCAGAGCGTCCTGAGGCACTTCTGCAGGTGGACCCACCCCAAGCAGCGTGCGCATGGAGATGGAGTAGGGGGGAGACCAGGTCTCAGGGAAGTGAAGGAGAGCCTGCAGCCCCTACCCTGCTGGACTCAAGCTGGGGTGGCTCCCGTCCCTGGTTCTGGCCACCAGCTGAGTGGTCTGTGGGTGATGCCCTCACACAGACAGGGACCCTTAGGGCTCCCCAGCCTCCTTGGACGGGGTTCCAGGACTCCCACACAGTCCGGTTCCAGGTGGCTGGAGGTAGAAATGGGGCACTTCCCACTTTCCACACAGATTCTTCAAATCTCCCCAGGGGATTAACGGGAAAACAGCCATTTAAGTATTTTTAGTTAATCTGCAACGGGTCCACAAAATCTTCAAGATCCAGTTGCATGTCTATTACTTCCAAAAAGATGTAACATTGATTTTCTAAAAACTGCTTCAGTTTATTTTGTTTTTTAACTCCAATATTTTTTTTTCAGGTCACTCAGTCTTATATTAGTTCACATGCCAGGTGTTCTATGAGATCAATTCAACATCATAAAGACAGAAATTACTTCCATACTCCAATTGTATTCTTCTTCAAGAAAAGAGCTTCTTATTCCAGTCGGATCATGGGCGGTGATTACAGTTAAGTGTGAATATTTCACGGAGGTATACTTCATAGGTAATGGCGATAATTCAAGCAATGGTTTATTCCACATCAAATAAAAGGGAAACTTCTTTCTCCTATTGGGGTTTGCTTTGGAAACAACAGTAATAGCCATTTATTGTATGATGTCATTCATAAATCATAATACTGGTGATTTTAAATCAATATATTAAAACTAAATTGCATTGCATAGGTTTTAGGAAACATTTTTGCTTCTGAAACCGTAATTATTTAAAAATTCAATCACCACCCCAAATCCATGAGCTCTCATACAGAGGTATTATTTTTCCCTGATTTTACTTCTTCTCTGTACGTCACTCCTACGATGGGAGCCACGTCCAACGCCATTTAGCGTTTCTTGTCTCACGGTTGACGCTATATCGTCATCAGAATCATATTCATAAAAAAGTGATGATTAAACATCTTTTTGTACAAGTGTTACATAATGTTGCAGATCTATTACTAAGAAGGCCTCTTTCCTGTGACCAAAGAGAATAACCTAATTTGAACTAGACGAAGGGAACAGAATCGTTAAACAATCCTTTGCATTTTAAGCAACATTTAATTAGAAACACACTTTAACCACCAAAATGATAAAAATCCAAGAGATTAAAATTTAAGTGTCAATTATCATAAAATTCATCATTGTAATTCTTATTAAAACTCAGTGTTTAGATAGGTAATGATTTTATAATATGCCAATTTACATAAGGAGCCCAGAGATGGCTTATTATTTCGATTCTGCACAATTACAATTCTAGCTCCATACATCAGAGCTCTTAGCAATGTAAAATCACTACGCTAATTAATAAGCCATTTCCTGACTGCAGCTAGTTATGGTGGTCCTGCAGCTGACCTCACGGAAGACAAGCCATCTCTGAAGTGCCTGTGTGTAGCTACAAACATAATGATGTGCCAGGAGGGAATCATTAAAAATAATTTACACAAGCCTTCATTTACAAGATCTTTTGATAGCACGCTTCCCCCGGAGTTTAGATCCACAGTGCAACCCCTACCATTTGGAAAGTGCCAGGCAGGGGAGTGAAGGAGGGGGACCTAAGTGGTTAATTAAGAGCCATTCGGACGCCACGAGAGCCTCCTGAAAAATCCCTCTGATGTCTGCTGTGTCAAATGTCTCTCACAGGCAAAGCCACAAGAGTCAGCAGCCATCACAGGCTAATTACGGGGGACGAGGAACAGCTGAGAGTGGACGTCTCAGTGAGCACCCAAGCTTGAGATTGAGCAAAGCAGCCTTTTGTGTGGCTGGAGCAGAGCGCGAGCCCAGTGAACTGAGCTGAGCTGAGCTGAGCTGAGCGGGGGATGATCATGAAGGATCGACTCTCCAGAAAGACAATGGCCAAGTGTGGTGACAATGCTTCCCTCTCAACCTCCAGAATTTCCCCTTCATTTCTTAAGAAAATAAGTGAGAGGAAATCATTCTTCAGAACGGGGAATTCTTTAGATTCATTCTTAAGGAAATCAAGTGGACCCAACAACAAGTAATTAACAAAAGCCATTGAGAACATCAGAGGCATAGCCTTGGTAATGTATGTGCCCGCACACATGCGTGTGCACACACACACACACACACACACACACACACGGCATGGCAGAACAAAACAAAACAGAAAATAAAGTTCTAAAGACCTTGAGTCAGGCAAAATAGGCACCGGTTAATGTATTCAATATGAAATAATTGCATAGGACCGCTGTGATGCAATATTGTACAAGAGACAGAACCCTGTTAGCAAAACTCACCAAGGGACGGTCTTAGAAGACAATGAAGGGAAAATTAGCAGTCTCTCCATAAAAAGGAGAAACTGGTTATTAAGAAGCACAAAGATGCTGGCAGGGGCATCAGACTAGTTAGAATGAAGATGCTTACACCTTGGGAGTGATCAGTAATAGGTGATAGGATCCTATAGTCAGTGTCTGACCGGACAAGTTATACTGATACATAAATCACTAAACGTCTTCATCCTTTGCTTTAACCTATTTACCCACGTATGGACCAGAGAGCTGAAAAGCACTCACCCCTAAAAGACTTTGTCCAGAAATTGATAAATGCTTTCATCTGATTTAGGGGGGATGTATGGAGCCAATGTGTGGGTTTGGACAAAAGGCCAATCAATAACCACGAGGTCCATGTAGACAGCGGACTTTAGTCTACATGACACTGTTTCAGAAGCAACATTGTCAGGATCAGGGAAACCTAGGCCTCTTGAGGCTTTTAGGGTAAGGAAAAAAAGAGCACGTTGTAATAGTCTTTAAATAACGTGTGTGGATTTCCCATGCTAAACTCTAAAAGAGGTCTGTCTTGAAAATGCTGATAGCTTTATGTATGTCATTAACTGTTGTGAAGTTTGTGCAAAGACAAGCTTGGGTATTTAACTGAAGAACTTTTATTGTAATCCCTGTCTTTTAACACTGGCTTTTGCCGTGGAGAAGAGATTCAGCTTTAAAGCATGCTTTGAAGTCCAGGCAGTCAACTCCAAGACAAAAGGAAACGAGACACAAATCAACCCATAGCATGGGTGTAATTAATGCCCCCTTCCACTTCAGGGAGACTTTGCAGGTAGACCCTTTGTTCCTCTGAAGGCCCTGCTGAGGTGCAGTAGACACAAGTTTATTTAATCAATTAATTTGTATATTTATCCTTTGAGATAATTGTTAGGTAGCCGCTCGCCTACCTGAAGAAATTTTTGGGTATAATAATCCACTTGTGTTTGGTATCGATTTTGTAATAAACAGTGGAGGAATAAGAAATGAAGACATTGAGAGATGCTCTCAATTCCGTACCACCTGCCATCCGGCACGGAGGATGCCTGGGGAAACACTGCTGAAAGAGACAGTCTTGACTCGTGCTGTTCAAGAGTTAAAACAACCTGCCAGTCCCTCCTGATCTCCCCCACGTGGTTTCTAACTCAGGAGAACAAAAAGGTGCATCCCTCTTAAAGGTGGGTTCTGTAAGGCAAACGCCTAGTAAGTGTGGATGAGAATAAATGTTACTTTACATGTGTGAATGGCTTGCTCAATCCAGTGAAAGAAGTAAATAGAAAGGATTCACCCAGAACCACAAAGAAAGGTAAACCAAAGCCAAAAAATTGGAAATTTATGGCAGCTCATATAAATAATTTTAATTAAGATAATTCCCAAACCAATGGAACCCCTAAGCCATGTGTCTTCTGAGAAAAATATGTTCACACTTTAAAAAAAATTACATACCGTTTTGCTTCAAAAAGCAAATAAAATATTCAACACATTAAGGCTTCTGTCATAATCCTAGACATCGGGCCTTCATGCTTGTGGTTAAAATTGTATTTGCCGGTCATCTGGTCTACAGTATCCAATGACTCTTACAGGCCAAATCGCCATTAGATTTATCCAGATACTTTGATATTCTTGACAGGTATTCATAGGCTCACATTGCAATGTATTTTCATCACATTGAAAAGTAAATTATTGCACATACATATGAAATCAATCTATGAAATTTCGAGAAAACTCATTGATAGTGGTGAGTCTTCATTTATTGATGGTTTTATGGATTTGGTTGGAAAAGTTCAGTTCAACACTTACCCGAGTATTCTGAGCAATTATGGGCCATGAAGTCTGCTTCGATGTCATCAAAATAGAGAAGATGTGCTGAAAACCATGTTGAGGTCAGTAGATTTTATTCAGGGGTTTATTTATGGAGCCCAGTAGGGAAATACAGTCTGGATTCATCAGGGAGATGAATAAGGCATCCTCCCTCCTGGGAACAAAGGTGAGACCAGCCCCAGAGGAGGACCCTCTCCGAGAGGAACTTTTCTAGTTAAAGAAAATGCATGAAACCCTCCCTTGCTCAGGCCAGCCAATCTCTCACCGCACAGTTCTCTCTCACACAAAGAAGGGGCACTGGATGCATTTAAACTATTTTATTGGCATTTCCAAACAAGTCCATGCTGAACTGCATGTTGTTTTTTCAAAAGCTGAGGTTTTGTTTTATTTAGAAAAGATTTTTCCCTTATGAAGTAGCCCCATGCCTATTCTCGGGCCTTCCCCAGAGGTGGTCTTCCCCTGGGGGCAGTGTGGGACCAACTTCTCTGAAGGACTCGGCAACGCTTGGACCAGGAGCGCTCAGCAGTGACCCCTGCCTCCCTGGGAGCCGGGACCACCTGAATGGTGCTTAAGACCAGGGATTCACCATCCTCCGGGGGTGCAGACAGACTTCAAAACGTTGCAATTAAATGGGAGCTACTGAGATTATAGGGCGATATTAACTATCATTAAGTGCTTTCTGTGTGAAGGAGGTGAGCAAGCCTTCCCACGTCGGCCTGAAAGGGTCCTCAGACCTGCGCGTTTACAGGGAATTTGATAAACACTTGTGCTTGTTGGGGTATTTGTCTGACAGACAGACCGCATGTATCGCCTTTACAAAGACATCAATGTGGCTACAAACTCGATGCTCCTGATTCCAAAGGACAAGCGCTGGCCTGTCCTGCAAAACCGCACAGCTCATCCGGAGCAGGGAGGGGCCAGCTGCCCGGCTTTCAAGAAATTAACTCTGTTTTCTTGAAATAATAAACAGAGGTTCCCGGACTTGAGAGTTCTGTTCACTCACAGTGGAGGTGAGCCTTTGATCTTTTGTGGTCACTTAAGCCTGACACGACCCTGGCAAGGGGACAGGAGGCCGCCCCCATGGGAGGCCCGGCAGAGGGCGCTGTACTGTGTCCACAAGGAGAGATGCTTAAATGGGCCACCTCCATCTCCTCCCACATCTGCCTGGCTGAGCCCAGTGACCTCTGACCGCACCTTAGGCTTGGGCAGGGGGCGCCCTGCCAGCGATGGCAGTCTTCCCCATCGGCAGCCTTAGGGACTATCCAGCATCCAGGGAAAAGCCCGGCAGCCAGGATGCTCCCAGGTGCAGATTTGGGACCAGAGGACACATACTCAGGGGTGTGGCTTATCACATGCACTGACTTACAACGTCCTCTGAAGCTATTTGATTACGCTTTTGAGAGAAAGTAAATCTATGTGCAGAACCACGGAGTTCTGCAGGCATCTGGAAATTTAAATTGTCAACTTCAAGATTAACAGCAAGCACTGCTCAAAATCTATGGCCATGAGGGGTCCTAAGTGAGGTCTCAGGACAATGCGTGTCCCCTGGAAGCTGGGTTACATCCTTTTACAGTATCATTTAAACCGGCCTCTAGTTCAGGTTGCTTATTAAACACATGTCATGAAATCCTTGTTTTTGTGACGAATGCAGCCAACGTGGAACCGGTTTCATTGGATGACCTGGAGCAGCCATTTTTATTTTATTTCCCTTCTCTAATTAGCATTCAATTCATGCCCTCTTAATGAGATGAAAATGAAAGTTTCCACGTTGAATGCCGTGTTCTCATGCTTGCCACGCCTCAGGAGTTTGCGTGAATAAACAGTGGTATCAATGGGCCTCCAGAAGGGGCTTCCTTCGGGACCATGGAGTTTGTTGACAAAGGTTCCCTTGGTGCCCATCTCTGGAGCTGGGAGGAGAGGTGGATGGGCCTCAGGAGGCCCCTGGCAGCCCCACTGCCTTCCGAAGCAACCCGGGGACAGTCATCTGTCACAGCCCAGACGTCATTCTCTTCCCAGACTCTGCTGCCTTCTGCTATTTTCAGTGAAAATTAATGAAGTATATTTTCAGTCCATTAATAACCCCACTTTCACTAAAGAAAAGCTCTAGCCCAGAAGAACCAACATCACCCTGTAAATCCGTGGTTAATTCTGTAAAAGTCACCATTCCACCTTGGGCTCTGAGTCCCCACTAAACAGACACGTTTGGTTTCATGTCTGTCCTGCTTCAAGTGGCACAAGACTGCCTTCCAGAGGCCCCCGCCTTGTGGTGGGAAAGCTATCTTTCTTGGAATTACGTTATTAAACTCAACCAACTTTAAAACCATTTTCTTCCTTGTTGAGTCTACATGATATTTGTACGTGACTGAAGGAAACAGAAGTATCCAGCAGCGTAAATGCAGATACGAGTTGAGATTTTGCTTTTTCATTTTCCAGCAAAGAGCTCACTCGGGAGGTCGAGGGGGCCCTGAGCCAGTGACAATGGTCTGGAGACACAGGGTTGAGCGCAGGGTGGGGTGGACGTTTTTCCCTAAAGAATAGAAAGCGCATTCTTATTTTCGGAAAGCAACCTCTTGCCCAGAGGCCCCAGACTGTCCGGAAGCAGCTTGCCCAAGTCACACTCATTCTCCTAATTTCCCTCTAAGTTTGCTCCCGGCTTGAGAAAAGCAGAAAGGTCCCATCCAGTTATTTCAAATCTGTTTCTAAAGTCTCATCAGTAAGTCAAACAGTAATAGAAATAACTCTCCAACCTCACTCTGTGTGTGAGGAAGAGCAGACGCCACGAGGAAAAGGGGTGGACTCCTTACTCCTTCCAAAGCCCCGTGTCCCTAATTTCTGCGCTGAACTGCATGGGCCACGGTGCCCACCAGTAAAATCAGAAGGGACACGTGACGGCTGTGCCAGTGACAATTTTGCCAAAGACGAAAGTCTTCCTTCCTTTTAAGTTATAAAAGCATATTCAGCCAGAGCCCTTATGAGGGCCCGACAACATTCAGAGCACACGTTTCAGTGGCAAAGGCACCCTCTAGTCTTCATCCAGTGACTGAGTGAACAGGTACTGACTGGGGTCAAAAGCTGGTTAGAAAATTAATACAAATATAATCTTCTAAACAGTTGTTTTCAGTCATAGCATCATATGTCAAAACACGTTAAACATTTCACTTGTGAGAAGTATTTTAAGGAATGAAACCTTCGATTCTTAATGCAAACGAAAGACATTGCTCCTCCTCAGGCACAGGTGCAAGGTAAACCCAGCCACAAGGGGATGTTTGCAAAGGCAAGTGAGTTTATTTAGTCAAAAGGTGGATACTTTTCCTGGGAACACTAATCTAATTAATGACTTGGCTTGACATGTACAAAATAACTGCACTTGTTATTTTCAGACTATTAAGTCACTGTGTAGAAAAAAAAAAATCAAAGGAAAGCTTTACATCTGCCTTTCTTATCCATTTACTTAACAACTATCTATGGAGAGTATTCCAGAAGCCCACGCCCCTGTGCCAAGTGTTAGCCAAAATACAAATTTGGACAAGCTGAGCCTCCTCCCTATCAGAATATAAAACCATCCAAACACACACACACATGCGCACGTACACGTTTATTGAACCATGTATGTATGTATATCATATGAGTCTATACATGTAAATGCCAGTAGCGGTTATTTCGGAGTTGGGAATCATGGGTGGTTTTCATTTTCCTTGCTTTGTTTGCCCTTGTTTTATTACTTTCTGCAAAGAATAGTTAATATGCTAGCAGGAGAAAGCAGTACGATAAATGCTATTTGAAGAGTGTGGTTCTGTGCCAGTGACAACAGGGAGGCTCACGGGAGCTGAATGGACAAGGGTGATGGTCCAGAGACACAGATGAAGAGGGGCAGCGTGATCTGATGCCATCGGGGAGCCTCCCTGCGATGACCTCACGGGCCCAGCGCCTGCCAGAAAGTGGTATCAGACAGCAGGAGAATGGAAACTGGGCCTGGTGTACAGGAGGCCTGAGTGCAGAGCCACGGAGTTTGGAGTGAGGGTGACCTTGTGAAGGTCACCGAGCTGGTGAGGACAATCACATGAGTGGGCAATTTCTTCTTAGAATCATATTCTTCCTCCTTTATCTCTGAGTCTATTGAAGTTTTTTTGTTTTCCAATTTGACTTTCAAATTTACCTTAAGTATTAAGTCCTTAGACTTAGAAGGAACAATGCTCACCAACTTCAAAATAAAATAAAAACTAAAATTCCAAAACCAAATTAAAATAGTCATCAAAAATGATCTGGGAAAAAAAAAAAAAAAAAAGGGCTTCCCTGGTGGCGCAGTGGTTGAGAGTCCTCCTGCCGATGCAGGGGACACGGGTTCGTGCCCTGGTCCAGGAGGATCCCGCATGCCGTGGAGCGGCTGGGCCCGTGAGCCATGGCCACTGAGCCTGCACGTCCGGAGCCTGTGCTCTGCAATGGGAGAGGCCACAATAGTGAGAGGCCCGCGTACTGCAAAAAAAAAAAAAAAAAGATCTGAACAAACTGATTTCCCTTTCTCGTGTTTAAATGTATTCTTAATGCACATAATCTTCATACACTTAGTATACTTATGCTTTAGTGTATTCTTCCTTTTCTTTCTTATATTTAAGTATATTTTCTCTCTCTTCTCTTCCCATTGTATCCATCTATCTACTTGGACTCTGGAGGGTTTTTTATTTTTTTATTTTTTTATTTTTTTTGCGGTACGCAGGCCTCTCACTGTTGTGGCCTCTGCCGTTGCGGAGCACAGGCTCCGGACGTGCAGGCCCAGCGGCCATGGCTCACGGGCCCAGCCGCTCCGCAGCATGTGGGATCTTCCCAGACCGGGGCACGAACCCGTGTCCCCTGCATCGGCAGGTGGACTCCCAACCACTGTGCCACCAGGGAAGCCCTGGAGGTTTTGTTTTTTAATAAGCTATTTGAAGTGAAAACCCTTATATTTTAAATGTTCACAACACTAGGAACTCTTAATAAATGTTGCCCAGTAGTTACAATCAAATCCATCATAACCAAGCCCAACACTGAATGGATCTATACATAAAACAGGGCAAATAATTATCTTGGAAACACGCTTACACATAAATTGCACTAACATACTTAACCTATGAGCCCTCTTTCTTCCAATGCCAGCATGATGACTGAATTCCAGTATAGTCATAAAAGAATGTTAGGATAAACTGAAATCACTTTCATCCGTCAAGGGATAAACAGCACGGGGCGGGGGGAGTGCATTTTAAGAGGAAAGTAAACAAGAAACTGGACTCTGTGGCATTAAATGCTTTCAACTACTGAGTTTGGTTAAACAACAACAACAAAAAGCTCATTTAAAAAAAAATTAAGAAAGTATACAGAACACACCTGCTGACATTCAAGGGCAGCTTTACTTAAGATCCAGGTACAGAGAGCAAAGATTACTGTTTCAAAGTAGAAATTCATGGTACCTTTGAGATATCTGTAAAAATCTCCCTTGGGACCTGCCCTGTGGGGTCAGTCTGTCAGGAAAATTCCAGAGGAGGAGCTCCCTTAATTTGGTTGCCACTGGTGGCTTTCCTCAGCCCAGCCACCTACATCATTTTCAATCCAGTCAAAAGGTTTCTAATCCCTTTTACTTCTAGATGTTCTTAGAGACAAATCATATATTTATACAAGTTTTATGTAGCTTTAAAACTCAATACGTAGTGCATGTTGAAATGAATAAGTTGCAATGTTATAAAAGAATAACCTAAAAGACTTACAGGGTATTTAAATATTGTTGTTTAATCACAAAGTACAGCGTATTTTACATTGTAATCTCATTTAAGTCATATAATGAACGCAATAATGAAAATTAAAATCCCAATATGCACGACTGTGGATGTGATTTTAATCTATGTGTGATTTTTAAACAGTATTTCCTAAGAGTCTATTCTTTCATTTGGTGAAACTTGTTTTGGGTCTCAAAAATAAGTGTCTGGTTTCACGATGTCAGACATTTTTCTTATTAGAAGGGGACTTATCCACACCCCCTCCATAATCACAGACTATATAAATAATGATAATTGTAATAATGGCATAGATCATGCTAATAACTTGTGCAACATTTCTCCCTTCATATAAAACACTGATTCTTGGAGTGGGAATAGGGATAACAAAGATAATAGCTAAAAATAATTCTGGCAAATAAAGAAATAGATTCAGACCAAATTAATAAGGAAATAAATTTCTGGTAGTTTACTTTGAGATCATGTATCTTTCGCTTGTATGTCTGGTTTCTTATTATCACTATTTTAGCCACCCTAATCCCAGAAAACCAGGAATTACAATTTTGAGCATAAAAAAATCAACACTGGCAAGCTTTTGGGGACACAAGTGACCTGTCCATCCACACCCCTGTAGAAATGAAGCCATTCAGGGCCGTATTTATCCATTTGTTCATTATACACCATTAACTGACCACCTATTCTGTTCAAACCATTTTCATAGACATTATGGAAAACTGAGGGCAGCTCCTCTACGTGAGCATAAAGTAAGCTGCTTGTGTCAAAGAATGAACCCCGAATTGTGCTCTTGATAATCAAGTTATACAACTTTCAATATTTTTCAGGGACAGAGGAACCCTGTGTCACAAATCCATGGTGTGCCAATTTTGAGAAATAAAATGATGGGATTTTTCTTTTAATCTTTTACTGTTTTTATTTTTCTTCTCTTTTAGGTATACATAGCATCCAACCATTCAGAACACATCTTCTCTCTTTTCTTCATCTTCAAAGAATAACTAATTTTCTTTCTACAATTAGACTTGACTTTCCATCCCCAGAAATGATTTAGAGTCATTTCACAGGCTCTGGGATGAACTTGGGTGTATCCGCGCTTCGTTCGCATCCTCAGCCACGTCCACTCGTGGCTCCACCCAGCCAGCTGCAGGACCCCAGCGCAGTAGGTGCTTGCAGAGGTGTGATGCAAAGGTACAGGTGGCACCAAAATCACTGGTGCAGGAAAGCCCCTCCGCTCCTTCCTGTGTTTCTTGCAGTGGTTATTGGCAACATCAAGGCCATGTTGGAGAAAAAAACAGAATAAACACTTCAGATCATACAGTGACGCAGACGCATAAGATTTTCAGTGTTAACTACACACCAGGCTGATGCATCCAGTGAGGTTAAGCTTTTGTTTTGTTTGTTTATTTTTTGTTTTAAGAATATCAGGGGCTGGGGGGGTGAAGGGGGTGGTCCTGGGTAACTTGGACGAGGGACGGTGCATAGATAACAAAGCCTCCTGTGCACCTCCTCCTTCCGCTGCTCAATACAAGGGACAGAGGAGAGACAACACAACCTCAGATCAATTCCATAAGCTCGAGAAGAGGGAAGAAAATAAAAGTTTGACAGGAATTTATAAACACAGCCTTGGTTAAGTATATCATCACTCATAATACCATTAAATCCATTTCAATAAACCAAAACATGCTTTCCTTATTCTAGGAATTCTTTGTGAAAGGAAAACATTATGTGAAAAATAAAGTGTTATTGCAAACACAGTTAAAATCTGGAGTGAGGTTTTGAATAAACAAATTAAATTGCAATGGAATATAGCGTGCCTCCGAGCCATTTCTTGACAAAACAGTCATCTTATTTACACGCTTCACAATACCCCACCATGGATGTTGAAGGAAAAAAATAAGGAGAAAAATAATTAGCATATTAATCTTTTTTATGCCGCCATCTTTCAGATCCAGAAGACCATGGTGTAATTTAAATCTAAACGCTTTCCTGGCATTAGAATTCATTTTGGATGGGTCAATTGTTCCATAATAAAGGGATAGAAGGTGTACTTCATGCAAGAGATTTATGTTTGCCATTTGTTCATATTCATGTGCTACTGAATACCTCAATTCAAATGGTGATGGCTGTTCCTATCAGCCGGGCGCCAGCCACACAGATCACTAACCGGCAGCAATGAATTTCATTTGCAGGACAAAAAATACGGCGAAATTAACTCCAACAGTTTATTGATTTTTGCTTAACAGAAGCCAGTATAACAGCTCTATTGCCCTCATAATGATTAGTGACAAAAGTTTAATTAAGCAATTATGAAGCCAATAATAGAGTTGTCTGGCCCGCACAGCTCCCGTCCGCGCAGGACTTATCTCTCTCCTGCACATCAGAGCAGCTGGAATGTGCTTGAGGAGATTAATGCCGGAGAACACAGATGCCTACTTTAATTCTGCTTCGTGATGCCATTTGAATGGAGACGGGAACACAAGCTCCCCTTTATCAAATTACAAGTCCGCTTTTCATGAATATGTAGTTTAAAAAAAAATCGAGTTGTGGCTTCAAGGTGTAATTATAAAGACATACAACAAAAATGACACACAATTCTGTCTTAGTAATCCTTGCTATGAAATATGCATGATAATGTATTACTGAATAAAGACTTAACAACGTTCTAAGAGGCTTTGCCATTGTACCGTTATCCAAACAATTGGCAGCCTTTTCCAAATGTTATAGGAGATATTGTCTGACCTTACATCTTTGTTTTTTTTCCCCTCTTAAATGTATTGTTTCAAGCTTATGGCATTGTTATTTGCCCAGAATGCCATGAAACCCTTCTTATCTGTTTGTAAGAATTCCCAATTTATTATGTAGGCTTAAATATGTTAATGTAAAAATCTGCGCTCCTTGCCGGCATTAATCATTTCATAAAATACACACTCTTTCCCGGGAACCTGCAAATCTGGAGACCAGGAGGCATCTCCCGTCCTGACACTTCTGCAGTCACCGCCTGCAAGAATCTTGCTTCGTGCACATTCAAAATACCTTCACTCCAGAGGAAGAATGGTTTTCTTTCTGCCTCTGAAGCAGCAAATGCTCTTGACCAGTTCTCTAGCCTTTTTCTCTTTCTCCAGAAAAAGAAAAGGCCACGCCGTCTCCCTAAAGAAAGGAGGTATTTATCCTTCCACCACCCTGTAAAAACTCGTTTTAGAGGTAGAAGTAAAACGACAAATCTGTACGTAGGTAAATACAGAGGGCTACAAGTCCTGTTTTCAGACTTTACATGCGACAACCTGCATTGCTACGTTGCATTTAAGAAAACAGAAAACAAATTCACCAGTGGGTTTTTGCCATTAACAAAATGTGCCTTATCCCAATGATGGTGAGTTATTTTATCAAAATCCCCTGAAAAGAGATTTATCTTTTTGGAAGTGCCGGGAACAACTGCTTCGGTACACAAGCAGCAGCTGGAGGAAAGTCAGCGGAAGGTTTCCCGGCAGCCTTTGGACCTCCCACTGCCGGCTTCTTCCCCAGCAGCTGCCTGGGTGGACGGCCTCTGTCCCCGGTGACACGCCTGGGCATCCCCGGGAGAGCACGGCAAAGTGGCCGGGTCCCAGCCGTCTCCCCCGGTCCCCTCCCGAGCTCGGGGCCGTGGCACTGTAAACAGGGGGCACCCACCCAAGCTGCAGGACAATGAGCTCCCTGGAGTATTAGAGCAAATTCATCCTCAGGGTTTTCTCTTCCCATCAGCCCAAGTCACTTTTATTTGCAGCAATGATCAAGGTTACTGAGGAGGGATCGCATTTGTTTATTTGTTTGTAAACCCCGTCCAGGTATAAATGGGAAGAGATACTTGCTAGTGGCTGCTGAGAAGGGCACCCCGAACACTCAGGGGACACGCTTCCCCACCTCCTCACTGAGGACAGAGTCTGCAGCCCGAGGTGAATCTAAGTGATTTCAACCTCCCGGAAGTTAAAGCAACTTTGGAAACTGCACGGGTCAGTGTGATGCTTCCTGCCACCTTCAGAGAGAACTGTCTCTGTCTGTCCTGCCAAGTCGAAAGGTCCAGGGGAAATGTGGGCAGCACAAAATCGACATCTTAATTTTTCACCTACTCTCAGCTATTAATGAGGAGGGTGTTCCCTCCAATTCCACTCCAACTGCTACCCAAGAAGATGATTTTTAGACTGTCTCTAATGCTTGCTCCAACCCCACCCTCCCAGACAAGAATACTGAAAGACTTAACTGACAAAAAGTGTTTTTTTTTTTTTTCTAAACTATCCTCCTGACGTTCATTAAAGTTGGTCCCACCTGTAAAGAACTGAAAGAAAATCCCAGGATATTAGAAAGAAAATGTTGTTCTTCTGTGTGGTTAATTGCTAGAATTTTCAAAATCGGCCCCATGATGGATGGCTGAGTCTTTGAAAGTCTAGCAGGGCCCTTTCTTAAAGAAAAGGGAATGAAAGTGTCCCATGCTGTCCACATGAAGGCCTTCCCCCAGGCCTTCCCCAATTATTAATAGTACCTTACATGGATGAATTTTAGGGACGAAGATTAAATTAGAATAAACTTTGAAAGCCTGCCTAGTCAAAATAATTGTGGCTACGTTTTCATCTTTCTCAAAAATCAGAATATCAAGACTGAACTGTCCTTCGATACCTGTAACTTTCACACAGCTTCCAGTGGCTGGCTTCATGTGTTTGTTGGATTTTGAAAGATAAAATAATATATCTTCTTTCCTGAAGTCTGATCTACAGAGCGGCAGATCAAACTTTCCATGCTTTCTGAAGCTTCTGTGGGCTGGGATGGCCTTCCCTTAAACACAGTTTGTTTGCATGGAACTGCTCTCGTTGTCCCCCCAGAATAAATGTTTAACCATTTGATAATTAGCCCAACCCTACTCGTGACAAGTTGTGAATTGTTAAACTGCAGAGTGCCATCTTAATTCTTCTTTCTTGAGAGGGCTAACAATAATTTACTTGTTCTGGAGATGCAAAATGATGTCAGTAATTAAGTCAAGAAAGATCTCACGTGAGCAGGTTATTTTGACAACAATGCGGTGCCTGTGATGTGGAATTTGCTGGGGGCGTTTTATGAACAAATGCAGCGTCCTGCACACAATGGTGAGGCAGCCAGGCCCTTCACAAAGTGCATCTGAGCACACACCCCAGTCAGATATCAGGATGTCGGAGCACAATTAAAAGCCCGGGCGCATCCATTTCAAAATGAAATTGCCTGTCATGTGATAAAATTGTTCTTTCTTCCCGATGCATCTGTTTCTCTCTGATTTAGCTGGGAATTAGTGTGAAGGCCTTCTATCCCACTGCTGGAATTAACAAAGGGCTCTTTTTGGCATTCTGGGTGTGGGCAAGGCATCTATCTAGCGAACTTGTTCGGTGCCTCAAGACTGCCTGCATGGCTTCATCCTTCTTGCATCTTTTTACATATATTTTTTGTTTGAGGTTTGGGCTTGCCAAGTGATGATTAATGACAATTTGCCCTTATTAGCAAAGGCTTCTAAAAGCAGAATGACAGTTTTCATTTTACATATTCAATCCGTCACTTTGCCAGATGCATGCAAAACCATTCACCTTTGCATATTCACTGAATTTTGCGCTGTGTGGCTCGAACGGTAAGATAAGCTTTCAATCTGCAAATTAAATATTAGGTGCCCCCGTAGTAATACATTAAGCACGACTGGCTTAGGGAATGCCGGTGAGGATGTGACAGAAATGATATCAATCCCATATACTTGTTCTGAGGTTTGCTCCCCCATATTTTATTGTGGAGACTAGCAGATGAAAAGTATAACCGTTTGCTAATAGGACTCCCATCGTGTTCTGGGGGCTGATTTTCCGTTTTCCGTAACTCACCGTGATTACTTTTTTAGAAGCGTTCACTTTCCAGCTGATCCTCCTCTAGTTAGGCAGCATTAATGACACTTCAGTCATCCTGGCTTTCAAGCCAAGTCCTTCCACAGCGAACAGAGAGTTGACATTTCCTGACATTTTCCCAACTAATTACAGGACAAATAATTAAGCATGTTCTCGTATGTAACAAATGAAGGCAAAAGCCGTCTGTCAGGGTGGGTGATTGATGACACTCCGGGAGACTTTATCTGATGGGTCCTGCCATGCGATGGAGGGGAAGCAAATTTATTAGAATGAACAATGCAAATTCTGAGTCATCTTATCCAGTTACGCGCCAAAGCAATATCCATGTCAAGGTGAATGTGACAATGAAAGCAAAATATTTGCATTTTGTGGAGCAGGTTGAAGGGGAAATCAGAGGGAGAAGATGACAGGCCTAATTATTTTGGCTCATACAGGCTAGGACAGCTGTTTCTGGTGTCCTGAACAAGGCTGTCACAGAGGTAACTAAATAGGTCTGCATATAAGTCTGTATCCAACACTACTGAGATGTCTACCACTAATGACCAACGCTAATGTTACTGCCATCCCAGAAAAACAGAAAATGTGTCACTGTGCACCCTCTGTATGGCAGTCAACATTTCGCGACATAATTACTTGTTAGTGAATTAATTCCTATCTGTCAGTATCTATGCCAGTGTCATTTTTAGACCATTACAAAATTATGCCATCACTATAGCAACTGCAAGCACAGTTAAAAGGCAAAAGAGTTCAGATACCCAGGAAAAGTGCCTAGTTAGGCAGGAGATAATAATGTAAAATCCAAGTCCTTGCGCTCATGCCTACCATCCTAATTTTCTTTATCTGGATTACGTGTTTGATCAATGGTGATGAAACAATAATTCCAGGTTTCCAATTTTAATCCGCGATTAACATTTTCTGTAATTAAAACCTGTCTGCCGGAGCATCTCTCTGAAAGGAGGAATCTCCCCAAACTCAAGTCAATTAATTGGGTGCTAAAGAGAGCCAGGGGATGCGCGTCCCAGCCGGGAGCTGTGTGCACACGGGCACGTGCACGGGAGCATCACGCCGGTCGCCCCTCTCCTGCCCGTCCACAAGGAATTTCCACTGAGTCTGTATTTGGATTCTTCCCTGCTTCCTTCTGCTTTTCTTTGTGCACGGTTCCTGTGCTCTGCAGCGGCCATACTGGGCTTCCAGCCTCATCCCTGCTTAGCAATTCAAGATGCCATCACATTAGTGCAACCACTCCTCACTTTATTCAAATCAAGAACCTACAGGATTCAGATACTGTCTGCGCTGAGAACAATCAGCAACCTTTAGGACCCTAAATGCCCCTGGAGAAATACATTTTAAGACAGAGAAAGAGAGAGAGAGAAAAGATATTCTGCAACCAAAAAATTAAAGTATTTTAAAAAAAAACCCTTTGAATTTTAAATAGGAAAGTAGAAAATATAAAATATCCTATAGAAAACTGAATCTATGGCCATTGATTTTTTTTTAATTTAATTAATTAAAATGTTACCAGGCTAGGAATGAACAGCTCCACTAAGCTGCCTGCATAAATTCATCATGTTTGTCTGGAAAACAAGGTCACTTTTGTTAAGTGCGAATCTTTCACTGGTAAATCTGAAGATGTATGGCAGACATATAACTTAAAATGGCATCTTTGGACCCCCATGATTCAGTGTAAACTTTACGTAAAGAAGAGAGAATTTAAAAATCAAAAAGGTACAAATCAAGTAAGAGGTTCTTTAGACACCACATCCTTTTAATCGACACCCTAATTTTTTCCTACTGTACGGGTTTATTTTGATTACCCCCTAATGTGATGGGAAGGCAGGGTGGATTGAGAAGTGTTTACATATATATTATTTGGTGGACTGTTAATGATACAGATGGGGAGAGACAGATGGGGGAGGGTAAGGACTGTGTTAATAAAAGTGCCAAAGGCAACTCTCTAAGAAGGTAAAGAAGGAATTAGACAAAGTGAGCAGCATTCGCTCCTCAGGTACATATGCATGGAGGCTGGTGCCCGTCAGGATAAAAGACATAAGTAATGTTCTGTCTCCCGATACCTTAAAGTACATTATTCATCCTCAGCTCACTAATGTTCTTTCGGCAGAATGTCGCGTCGCTTTGCCACCTGTGACATTTTGGGCAGATCACCAGCACTAAGGACATTCCTGTTAACCAGGTGAGAGCCTGACTTTCAAGGCCGTCTATTCTAAGGGAAGAAGGGAGAGGTTTGATCGGGGCTCTACTTAGCAAGGGGAAGCCAGCAGTGAATCCCGAATGGGCAGAAATCAATAATTTCCCCGGAAGGGTCTCTTCGAGCACTCCCTTCTGACAGAGACATCGACAGCGCTTAATACAAAGGCAACAAAGAATCCCAAGGTATGTTTTGAAATAGCACCTGATTCTGCATTTTCCATGGACAGTTCATAACTCTCAAGGCAGCAGCCTGCCTTCCTAACCCCAGGCCACCCAGCACTGAAAACAGGAGTGTGGGCCTCCATGTGTCTGAAATTTATTTTGCTTAAATTCCACGCGTAATGAGTCATCCCAAACCCATCAATTTTAAGCAAAAATATCTACGATCTGTCACTTGTAGAAGAATAGTTGGCGATGGACATCAAGACAGTAGACTTGGTCATCCACTCTGATTACGCAGTGGGTTTTTAGCCATGTAAATAAAGCCATATCTTGATAGAAATTATATACAAATTTGATACAAGGCTCCAATGAGATAGTTTCTGTCTAATGATCCTAGTCAATCTAATTAATGTATTCTGCTACATTACATTTTAAGAAGTGACCATTGTGTAATACACTTTGAAATATGCACAAGCTAATGGGATAAGATACAAAAATTATTATGCTGACAGTAAATCATATTACATTCCTAATAAGCATTAACTAGATAACTAGGTCAAAGCAGTATTATCTTAATTGATTTTTCAAAAGAAACCTGACAGAAAAATGTCAATGCTCGAATATTTCTTCATGCATCATTAAAACAAGATTGGCTTTTAACAAAAGAAGAACCCTTCACAGAATTGATTCTTGCTTCGGGCTGCCTGCAAGTGAGTGTATTACATAAAAATCTATACAGGATATTAAAACAACACCGCTCTGCAAGACAGTTACAATTAAAAGCTGACACCCCCCGACGTGTCGGCTGCAGCGGGCTTGCAAGCAAATACGGGAAAGATTTCACCAGTGCGACCAGTGCAGGGAAACCAGATAAATCTGCTCTTGGAGGGAAGGATGCTGGTTAGGGGAGTTTCTAATTAAATCAGGACGCCCATCTCTTATCTGCTTCACAACTGCATAGTTATTAAATGATCACACAGGATCATTGGGGAACCCCGTCTGCTTTACCTGGGGTCTTTCATTGGAGTGTGGGGCTTGCGAATCTCCAGCAGAGGCTGTGGCCAGGACCGTGTTACAGAGAACTGTGTTAGACAGAGGACCTAATGGTCCTCTTTTACCCCACAGGGGAGGGGTGCTGGCTCCAAAGACAGTGACCACAGCCTCCTAAGGCAGTGCTGGACTCACGGTGAAGGTGAGATTGTGTTCCCAAGGGGCTGCCTCTTCGGGGGTGGGAGGCTCCTTGCACTATACTTGGATATGCTTTAAAGACCTTCCAGCTGGGGTGACATATTGACCTCATCTGGAAGATATCTACCTCTTCCTTCATCTCTGTGCTCTGTTTTCTCAAACAGAGATTCGGGACCATCAGCTCAATTGGCCTGAAGTGGGTCCATGAAGCAAGATGTACCTTGGGTTTGTTGTCATCCATGAAAGATGCCCCCAGGAGATATTTATCACACACATAATCAGGCCAGGACTCTCCAGAGGGGACACTCAGCCAGGAACACTTTCTCCGAAAAGGGATTGTGTTGGTTACAAATAATGCTTTGCTCTAAGGACATCTTTAGTCATCTTATGGCAAGTGGTTTGCTATCCATCCATGGTGAAAGCTTCAACACTTCGAGGGAAAAACAAAGGCAAAATAGATGCCATTTTGTTGCTCTTATCTTTAGGCAGGGGGTAGCTGGAAAGGAACACATGCTTCCTTAGACGACTTCTTTCTACCCTTCCAGGGGCCGTGTGCCTCCTTCTCTCTTCCTCTTTTTGCTCCTCAATTTCCAATCACTTTTGTTCACACAATTGATCCTCTGCACAGGATTAAGCCTGCACAGTGTGTGTGCACACATATGTGTGCACGCATGTATTGGGCATGTGTGTATGTGCACGTGTGTACATATTTCTTCTCCTGTGAAGAACAGTAGTGCTCAGTGTCTGGAATGAGGTCTGAAGACGTGTGTAAAACGAACACTCTGGAACTGAGTGTTGGCTTTATTCAAAGACGCACCGTCTTTAGATCACTGACGCAATATGATAAGCAGGTAAAGCTCTGTTGGTGACTCTTTATGAGAAGGGATTTGTGTAGATCAGGCAAAACTTGGCCACGTGTTCACTATGGTTTCAGATAATTTGATATTTTGCAGATCAGATTTCCAATCTAGCAGCTCTGTTAACTGATGGTCTAACCTACCTTCACCTTATTTCCGTAATAAAGGGCTCTGAGGATGCTCATTAACAGAAACACTGCTCGCCAGCACTGCCATGTGGCCTGGCAAGGTGTGGGCTCCCCTGAGCCTGCGGAGTGTGCTCAGAGGCAGACAGCGCTTAGGTTGGGGAGGATGAGAAAGCATGTTCAAGCCTGGCAAGCCCTGAATATCAGCCGCTTCCCCTCACCCATTTCTTCTCAAATGTCTCGCGAGATTTCTTCCTATTAATCCAGAAAAAACACGACATAATTCAATCTCTTTTAAGGGGCCCTGGTGGTCCCCCAGTACCACCTGTTTAAGGAGTGCCTCCTGAGTGCCAAGCCGGGGTCCAACAGCGAGAACAGCCTTGGGCAGAGAAAACTGAGCCCCAGCATCTGGGAAGCTAAACCTGACCGTGGACTTCGTGAGCCCCGGTGGGTTTATGTTTTTTGTGGAAGGAGATGGCTCTGCCACCCACCCCTCCTCACATCCCCAGTCCTTCCTTTCTCAGTGTCCCCACTCGCAGTCCCTGTGGGAAGAGCGTGGTAGTGAGAACAGCCCAGGACTTGGGTCCAGATGATCTGAGCTGAGATCTCACCTGGAAGAACCTGTTTTCCCATCTTTAAAAGGAAGAAAGTGGGGCTTCACTTTCAGTATTTCCGGGGAGCCAGGGATGATGTACAGAGAGTGTGGACCACATGGTCGGACCAGGATGTGATCCCTCCAGTAACTTTACAATGTGGTCCAGTGACTGCGTGGATGGGGCCCCATCACCCAACTCCACAAAACCTCCAGAGGCAAAACCTCCCCTACCTCCAGACTCAGCTCCACCACATGGACCAGCCTCCAGCCCCTTGCTTTCCTCCTGTGTTCCTCCCAGAATACACCTCCAAAGTCTGAGCTCTCTCATGTGCCCTCACACAGCCCACCGGACCTACAGGCTTCTCCTCTGTCATTTACAAACCTGCAGCAGTCCTGGTCTGGTTCACACTCTGATCCAGGGAAAGCCATCCGCTAACTTCCTTATCCCTAAGTTGGATTTAGTATGGATCATTTAATATTGATCATTATCTTCCCCAACGCAGAATGAATTTGGGTCTAGTGCAAACATCTACTCACCCTCAAGAGTCTGTCCATAGCAGCCAAGACCCAGTAGTGAAGCGATTTCAAGTACAGGGAAATTTTGATTTATATTTCTAAAGAACTTCCAGGTTTCTTAAATAAAACTGTATTTTAAAAGCATGAAACAGGGGCTTCCCTGGTGGCACAGTGGTTGAGAGTACACCTGCAAATGCAGGGGACACAGGTTCGTGCCCCAGTCTGGGAAGATCCCACATGCCACGGAGCGGCTGGGCCTGTTAGCAATGGCTTCTGAGCCTGCGTGTCGGGAGCCTGTGCTCTTCAACGGGAGAGGCCACAACAGTGAGAGACCCGTGTACTGCAAAAAAAGAAAAAAAAAAAAAAAAAGCATGAAACAGATCTTTCAAAGCTCTGCCAGGTTTAAATTTAGAGAATTTCCCACAAATAAAATGCAACAGAGAAAACTCAAGTGTATTTATACTGAATTTTTTATTTATTTTGTTTTCAAATTAATACATAGAAATATTTGCAGATTGTTTATCCCTCAAAATATATTCCTTGAATACAGCTCAAATGTCTTTACTTATCTTGGGTTTTATTCAATCACCTTTTGAGATAGACTTTGAGAAATGTTTTAAGTACTTTGGACAGGCTGTTGAGTGGGAAAGGCCAATTAGAGAAAGTCTATACCTTGATCACCTTTCTTCAACATGTGTGTATATTTTAATGCATATATTATACACACATATTTATCATTTTAACAGAAGGTATATCTGTGGTATTTATTGATACACTATCATTTTCAATTTCTGTCATCCACATGTAAGTTTTTTTTACAGTAAACCTAGATTTCTAGTTTAATTTTGATTTAATGGAATCCTTTCTGCATGTGTGACCACATCTTAGAAATCTTCAGGAGGTCACATACAACTACAGTTGACCTGACTTACTCTGCTGGACCAAATGATTAATTCAATATTATAATAAAAAACAAGGCCTCTGTACACTAAGAAATTGGGTTGTGATATTACATATCTATTAAAATATATGGATAAATGATATTAACTTACAAATACCAATTGTACATGGGTTCACACTTCCATTATGGGAGAATTTTTTTTTCTAATTTTAATGAATGGTTACTATCTTCATGAAGGGGATTTAACACATCAACATGAGTTGAATAGTGCTGAAAAGTAATAATGTCCACCCAAGGCTAATTGTTAAGGTATTTATACACATTTCTGTAATCTGAGAGCTTTAGCATAAAACAAATTAGACTGAGTGATTACTTGATAATTAATGGGTATTATCAGTTTGTTTCTTTCAAGGTATGGCTTCAAATCAGTGACAATAAATATGTGAGTTATTGTTTGATGGCAATTTAATGATAAATAAACAAAGCACATTTAGAAGTATAACAAATTGAAGTGTTAATGTTTAATACACACTCCCCTCCAGTTCACTGGATACTGTGACCTCTTCCAGCCATAATGTTATAATTTCCATTTTCATGTCTCAGGAAAGGGATGCCACAGCAGACCCAGTGAATAAATAAAGCAATTTCCATCATTTGGATTTTAAGACTTTTCTGTCACATTGCAGAGAATGTTGTCCTAAAAGTCAAAACTTAATTCTGGAAAGCCTGGATTTTGAGAATTTAAGATTAAGTTTCAAAGTACTGAGGGATAAATTTTATGCAACAGACAACAGACGGCAGATTCTGACAAAAAAATGCAGTCAAAAAAAAGTTGATGTCTTCTCATTCTAAATGTGAAGCATGGATGAAATACAATTAGATAGATAGATAGATACATATATACATAGATAGATAGATAGATAGACAGACATAACAAATGACAGACTTAAAAATGAAAAACTGAAATCTCCAGACAATACAAAGTAAATTAAAATGCAAAGCCAGAAAGATAAGTGGGGGACTCTTGTGGAGTTGACCCAGGAAGACATTAGACTCCAATACAGTTCAGAGCCCAGGAGCTTGGATTTGACCCACCCAGCAGCACAGGAGAAAAGACCATGCAAGGAAGAAAGTGTAATGGAGAATCTAGCATAAACCAGGACGAATAAAGGACCATTCATTAAATGACCAGGTTGGGGATGGGGAGGGGACAAAAACCTCCAATTCACTATTTCAGGAAAGCATCAAGGAAGCTCATCATTGCTTCTGGCACTACTTAGAACCACTGTCCTTCCAAGAGAAAAAATTCCCAAAGGGTCATCATGAATAAGCAGGTAGTGGGTTCAAATTTATACTATTCTTTATGTGCAAGATCCCAAAACTGATAAAGTGAAAACATGTTTCCATACTGCTACAACTCTCAGAGACCCAGGTGAACACACCATTGTCACATAAGGATTTTTCCATCATCCAAGCTGTCACTGAGGAAGAGGAAGATAAACTCACAATAAAAATTATAAAACAAACAAAAAATAGCTGAAAGTCAAATGATATACCAAAGTAATTAGTAGTGTCAATAAATAAGCAGCCTGAAAGAGATATACACATAAAATAAATATATTCAAAAGTATTATAGATATAAGAAGGGATGGAAAAATCTTGGGAAAAAAGTCCACTAAAGGGAAAGAAACAGTTTAAAAAACAGATAGAATTTCTAGAAATGAAAAATATGATATTTGATAATAAAAACATAATAAAGGCAACTCTAACTAAGTTTCTGAATGAATAAAGGTGACCAGTCCTTGGTCTCTCTGCCTATCAAAGTAAAGAAGAAATACTCTCCTAAAGAAAAAAGTAACATCATTCAGAAATTCCATAATGTTTAATTCACAGGCTCTGGTGTTCACTCAAAAGTTATCAAGAATGCAGGAAATGAATGTTATGAACAAAACCCATGAGAAAAAATTTACAAGACTCGTAAGTGACTGAGACCTTGAAGTTGTCAGTTAGGGACTGTATAATAACTATCAATAACATCTTCAAAAATTTTTTAAGATAAAAATAACATCAATAAATGGAAAATTTTACTAGAAGACTGGAATCTCAAAAAAAGAGAAAGGAGAAGAAATTTTATAACTAAAAACACAGTATTGGATACTAAAACTCAGTTGATGAATTTAAAGCAGATTAAATGGAGAGAAGAGAGTTCAACAACTAAAAGATGGGTCAATGGAAGTACCTGCACTAAAACTCAGAGAAAGAGGGGTAAAAAATAGAGAAAAGAATAAAACTACAAATAAGACACATGACAAAAACTAACATACATGTAATTGGAGACTTAGAAAGAGAAAAGAGAAATGAGGCAGAAAAAAATATTTGCAGAGATAATGGCTAAACATTTTTGTCAAACTTATGAGACATATGGGTCCACATATTCAAAATATCTAAGGACAACAGGCAGGATAAATATGAAAAAAATCCATACATGGGAATACCATAGGAGCACTGCCAAAAAGAACTCAGAGAGAAAAATCTTTATACAGGATCTACAGCTGACTATTCAACAGAAATGATGGAAGATATAGGGCTATGGAATTGTACATATAAATTGCTGGAGAAAAATAACTTCAGAATTAGAATTGTGCAACCAACAAAAATGACCTGCACAAATTAAAATAAATATATGTACAGATAAACATAGAAACATAGAGAACATAAAAAATTTACTACCAGTAGAAATACACAAAAAGAAATACTAAGAAGAGGTTTCTCTTGGTAAAAGAAATATGAACTGAAATGAGAGAACAACAGAAAGGAATAAAGAATTTCAAAAAGGTCATAAATGTGATGAAATATAAATTTATATCTCTGATACAATAAAATATAGTAATATTAATAATATATATTGTGTATATATATATATATATATATATATGGTAATAAATGTTGAATTTTTAAAGTACAATCAAGAATTAAATAAGTGGTCATGTATGGGTAAGTGAGAATTAATACACTGGAGGACAGGAGAAGGAAATTACTCAGAAGGTATCCCAGAAAAATAAATAGATGGAGAGTATAAAATAGAGATCGAAAGATTAAAGAATATAGTAAAATAATGAAGACTGAGAATCTTTACATTCTCTCACCAAAGCTAGGAGAATATTAATATTTATTACTTCAATGTAGTAAACTTGAGCACAGAAACAAGAAGTGTGATAGGAAAAAGTGTTAAGCACATTTGTGGATATCTGGATAAATTGTTATTTATTTTAATTATTATTTATAAAATTAGTCACTTGTGAGTTAGGAAATGATATGGAAATAACATACCAAACAAAATACATTTGAAGATGAAGAAATGACCAGTAAAGCATTAAATTTTTCTTAGTAAAAAAGATAATTAATTTAATGATAAAATTAACATAAAATGATTGATTGTATACACTAAGTAAACATTTTCATTTTTTATATAAATAGAACACAAAACTTCCAAATTAACAAGAAGGGGGAAATGAATAAATAAATCCAATTTAGCATAATGGGAAATAATAAAAGTAGACCCCCAAAAAAGAAGAAAAAAATACATGGTAAATGAAAAATTTAACGTAATTTGGCAGAAATTATCCCCAATATGGTAGTAATTAAAATTAATGTAAAATAATAAATTGCCTTATTTAAGATACATATTATCAGGGAGAAACAAAAGAAAATATTTCAGTATTCTGTTTAATGATGAGGAAATAGTAAAATTAAACGATATGTACACAGAAGATACTAACCAATAAAAGATAATAGTACTAATGCTAACCAATAAAAGCAATAATATTAAAAAATTAAAAATAAGGTAATTTCTTAATGATAAAAAGAGCAATTCACCAAAAAACTATAAAAATGCTTATATTATATGCACATTTAACACAGACTCAGAATATATACTGACAAAATAAATACAAGGAAAATAAAGGAACAAATCCACCATCATAATTGGTAAATTTACCAAGATATCCTGAAAATGGACAGAGCAAGCAAATAAAATTAGTTATAATAAAAGAACAATTGAATAACAGAAAATATAAAACTTGATCAAATAAATATCCATAGAACTCTGCACTCAATGATCTGAAAATTCTCATTCACTCTTTAAATATATTCAACTTTGGAAAGCTTAATATGCAATGAATTCAAAAAAGATTTAAAAGGTCAAACATTTTTATATCAGCTTATTTTCCATCAACAAAAACTACCATTAGAAAGGAACACAAAACAATAACCAACCAAAGCATTTAGAAATTAAAATCAGGTCTTAATAATTTACATTTCAAAGAAGAAATTATAATATAAATTAGAAATAATTCAAACAATAATAGTGAAAACACATTAAGGTATACCAACATAATATTTAGCAGGAACGTTATTAACTTACATTCGTATACTACAAAAGGATATAGAGTGAACATTTATCAACTCAAAAAGTAAGAAAAATAGGGTAATAGCAAAGTTCAAAGAAGGTGATTTTGAAAAATGAGTATAAATATAAATTAAATATAAAACATCAAGAAAAAGAACATGAACAAAACCAGTCTTTTCATTAAAAGATTAATAAAACTATATAACCATTTAAATGGCTGGTAAAGAAAACATGCATATTTAAATAATATTTTGATTGTAAAGTGAAACATAACTAGAGATTTTTTTAAACCACACAAAAATAAAACTTATGCCCTTTTAAATGCCATTGTAACCTTCACACCAAAGCCAAAAAACAATGAAAAACGTGATAACAAAATAATACCTAATTTAATAGCTTTTTAATACACCCCATATTGTTCTAAGCACTTTACTTTTATAAACTCATTTAATACTGACATCAACACAGATATAAATACTCTAATCTCCATTTTACATATGAGACAACTGAATCAGAGTGTTTGAATAATTTGCCCAAGGTCTCATACCTGGAAAAGTGAGGAAAGAAAATGCATAGCCTAATCACTCTTGTAGTACATATTCTTGCATATATTATTATAAAATATATTTTATATACAATATTGTAATATGTTAATATTTTATATATCCTAATGTACTGATATTTTATATATGTATATATATATTCCCAAATAAAATGTTTGCAAATAAAATCTAGCAAGATACATGGTAATCTTGAGATGGAGAAGAATCTCTTGAATGAGAAAAAAAATAATATATATATATATATAAATCATAGAGGAAATAATTAATCTGGCTCTATTATAATTTGTAACTTTTTCATGACAAAAAAGAACATAACCAAAATTAAAATATAGGCTATATATTAATAAAATTTATTTTCAGACCAAAAATAATTGCGTCTAGAAAATATTAAAAGCTTTACAACTTTAAAGCAAATATAAGCAATTTATACATGAAAAAATCTTACAAATATAGACAGATGCTCAACCTCACTCACCAGAGTAATGCAAAGTAAAACAACAATAAATAATATTTTATTCACAAATTGGCAAGAGGTGTGAGAGTTTAAATCAATGCTGGTAGGCATGTATGTGAGCAAACCCACTTTGGAATAAAATAAAAAATGACCAAAACCTATGACCTAGCAATTCTACTTCTAGGAATTCATTCTGGATTGATGGTTTTTGAAACTTTGTTGTTGTGTTCCCATTAAAACAATTATAAAATCCTATGTACATATTTATAATTTTTATGATGTTTACACTATTGTAAAAAAAGTCATTTCTGTTGCATTATAAATATTAAATTTCTAAAATTAAATTGTTACACTCATTTTTAAATAAGTTTAATGAAATTCAAATATCATATGATATCCACCATCATCCACAATAAAATGCACGGAAAACCTCTCTAGTTCTCAGAAATGTTTTACTGTTTCTTTTAATCCTTGAATTTATATTTCTATTCCATGTCCCCCTAAGAAATTTATGCTAATTATTTATTTGTTGGAAATTAATCACCCCATCATACAGTACCACAAAATATATAGATGGTAAAAATTTTAAATATTCTGTATTTGTAAGGGTCTAGGTGATAAATTTACAGTAACCAGTAATCTTTAGACAAAATGATGACAATATTCAATAAAACAGAAAATGCTAATTTACCTCCAATATATTATCCTGGCATTGTTCTGTCAGAAAATAATATGGAAACTTTTATTTCCTATTTCTTTAAGTACATTCTTTTATTTATTTATTTATTTTGGTGTGGACCATTTTTAAAGTCTTTATTGAATTTGTTACAATATTGCTTCTGTTTTATGTTTTTGTTTTTGGGGGCCATGAGGCTTGTGGGATCTTAGCTCCCCAGCCAGAGATCAAACCGACACCCCCTGCACTGGAAGGTAAAATCCCAACCACTGGACCACCAGGGAAGTCCCTCCTGTTTCTTGATATTACAGAGGATGTACAGATGAGACACACATCAAGATGTGATTCTCAGGACTTTCCTGGTGGTCCAGTGGTTAAGACTCTGTGTTTCTACTGCAGGGGGCATGGATTCAATCCCTGGTTGGGAAAGTAAGATCCCACATGCTGCATGGCACAGCAGTGGGGTGGGGTATATGATTCTCATTGCCACATATGGAGAAAATAATGGGAGACACTCACAGAAAAAGTGATTCTTCAGAGCATTCTTTTTATAAATTATACTTCTAAATTAAATATAGGATAAATGTAGGTAAATAGATGAATAGATAGATAGACAGATAGATGATATACAAACAGAAACAGACATAGGTAGACAGGGTTCAAAACCTTGCCATATGTTTTTTGCTGTGATGGTTTAAGGTTCTATACAATCTTTACTAATTTTTATTGACACAGTCAGCTGTGTTTGCATGGGAAGGCCCCAGTAGCATTGTATTCCTAACAATAATATGATGGATAGAATGGGTAAGATTATTAAATATTGATCATCATGACTATTCTCTCTCTTACTTCAGGGACATCCAACACCCTCTTTCTAATTTTGCCTTTTGCATGAGACAATGGAAGACCCTAGTATTTCAAAGTCTTCCTTTGTTTGTTTCTCTAGAGGACTTAAATTGTAGTCATACCACAGGTACAACTGAGGATTGGAAAGAGTTACACCCTTATTTGTAAAATGGGGGAAAGAAAGTTGGAAGGGGAGCTAAGAAATCAGGAGAAGAATAAAATAGGTACAAAGAATAGTAAGGGTATATAGAAAATAAGCAGCAGATTTAAATATAGCAATACAAAATTACATTAAATATAAATGATCTAATCTCTAAGTAAAAGACAGGGATTGTCATATCACATAAAAGAGCAATACAGTTGACCCTTGAACAACACCAGTTTGAACTGCCCAGGTCCACTTTTACATGGAGTTTTTTCACTAAATATAGTACTTGTATTTTCATTTTACTGATCTTTAACTAAGTACGGGGAAAGTTTGTGTTTGATTAGAGATCATAATATGTGGAATCAAAAGAACGAGGATATGAGTTCTGATTCTAACCAGACTGTTTCAGCATCCTGCCCTTAGGTGAGTCATTCATCAGTTTCTTTGTTTTTGTGCCAGAGATAGCAGTGCTTGGATTTTCAACTGCATGGTGGGGTGGAAGTGTGGGTGTATGGCACCCTTCATCCACACTTTTGTTCAAGGATCAGTTGTACTCAAATATTTATTCTACACAAGAAATCTACTGTAAATATGACATATAATTTAAAATTAAAAGTATGGTAAATAGATATCATGTCAACGTTAAGCATAAGAGAGTAACCTGGCTATATTAATAGCAAACAAAATACATTTGGAAAACTAAATATTAACAGGAATAAAAAAGAAATGTTTAGGGCTTCCCTGGTGGCGCAGTGGTTGGGAGTCCACCTGCCAATGCGGGGGACACGGGTTCGTGCCCCGGTCCGGGAGGGTCCCACATGCCATGGAGCAGCTGGGCCCATGGGCCATGGCCACTGAGCCTGCGTGTCCGGAGCCTGTGCTCTGCAACGGGAGAGGCCACAACAGTGAGAGGCCCGCATACCGCAAAAAAAAAAAAAAAAAAAACATTTTTACAAAGATAAAAAGGACAACTAATCAAGAAGACAAAACAACCATAAACAGTAGGCACCCAATAACAGCTTTGAAAAATCCATGAAGCCCTGACAGACAGAACTCAAGTGAGATATAAAGAAGTCTTTAAGTTTGTGAATTTCAATAGTCATCTTTCAGTAACAAACAGAACAAGTAGATAAAAAGCAGCAATGACCCCATTAATCAACTTGGCATAATTGATAATCATAGGATATTCCACTCGTTAACATTTGTATACACGTTCTTTACATATAAATGATATACTAGACTGCCAAAATTTAACTCAGTAAAGTTAAAGAAATTAAAATCATATAGATTATGTTCTTTGATTTCAAAAATTTTAATTTAAAAAGTGATAACAGAAAGATCCAGCCCTGTTCTCTGCTCTTGTCTGTTATCCACCTCCCCTATCTCTCTCTCTTCTTTATCAGGAGGGACACGCTCACCTCTGAGCCTTGGTCCAGCCCCTTAGTCTCAGTACACCAGCATCCACAGGACACCCCATCTCCCTCTGTCTTTGCTTAAGTGTCACCTTCTCCATGAGCATTTTTCTGGCCCCTACTTTACAATGGAATCCTGCCCTCCCTTGACACTCCCTGCTTTGTTTTCTGGACCCCTGAACCCTCTGATGTACTATCCAGTTATACTCTCCGTCTGACCTCTGTTTCTGTCCACAGTAGAAAATATGCTCCATGGATGCAAGTGCATAGACTTGCCAAGGTCTTTGTCCAAAGTGGGTGCTCGCTAAGTTGTTGTTGCTGTCCCTGATCAGGGTTGGGGTGAGGGTAGGGAAAGACACCTTTACAGGTTTTCTGGAGAGGTGAAATGCTATGGAAAATTCATCCACCAGAATGAGACGTTCACGTCCAACAGCAAGAACACTTTCCTCTCACTCACCAGGTTAAGCAAACCATTTTCACAAGGGTGAAAATGTTGGCACAGCGTTTTATCCCACAGTCATGGAGGTTTGGTGTGAAATGTACACATGCCTTGGTGATGGGTCCAAAGTGGCTGGGGTGTCTTCCCAGTGAATTTTCTGTGGAGGTGGACCATGTGATCCCACACTCACTGCCCTCATCCCTGTCTCCTGAGCCCACAGCCTGGAACCAGGTACAGCTCTGGGGCTGGTGCTGCTGATATGCTGTAAAATACATTATACATTCCACAAGGATTTCAGTGATTTAACTTTCAGAAGCCTGGAACATGTAACAACTTGCATCTAAAGAAAGAAATGATACACCTTCTAAATTATTTGGGTGAATTTTGTCATTAAAAAAATATCTTTTAAATCAATTGCCAAGATTTAAATACATTTATATGTAGGACTTTTATTGTTCAAACTGTGTAACAAGTTTGACTTTTTTAATCTCATTTTATTCTATGATCTCCTCTACTTCCTAGTCTTTGTTAATTTAATCGTATTTTATACTCTACCTGTTGATATATGATATTTTTTTCAAGAATTATTGTTGGCACTTGCTTTAACTGTGAATTCATAGTGGTCATAATCACTTGTGTTTAGCCATTTATTCTTTACAATAATAATATTATTATATATTATTATGTTATTATATAAATTTATTTTTATTATTCTGTTCTTAAGTTTGCAATTTTGATTCTTTTTACAGTTAACTGGAGTGTGCTTTCAAAGAATTTTTTCTCCAATAATTACATAGAATTTTCTAATTCTTTACATACTTGAGAATATATATTACTTTTATATTTGAGTCATGACTCCAGCAAGTACAGATTTCTTAAGAAAAAAAGTCCTTTATTGTTCACTTTTGTTGAGTTTTTAGACTGTCTTTACCCTCTTTCCCAAGGCCCTGGATTCATAACACCCTTGTCTTCTGTTATTATCTGGGGAGATGTCTGAGACCAGCCTGGTTTGGGCTTTACTTTTAATTTTCTCTGGAAGTTCATAGGATTTTTTTCTCTATACTTGAAAATATAAAACAGCAGAAAATGATTAGGCCTAAACATATTACTTTTCCTTTTGACACAATTATTCTGAAGATAGAAAACTTTTTTTCAGTCCAGGAAATTTTTCTAGATACTTTATTGATTATTGATGTTAATGTTCTCAATACTGATATGCTGGTAACGTACTCTGCTTTGTCAAGTGTGATTTCTAATAGTCACAACTACCCCCATTGTAGAAATCCTTGCTCTTTCCTTGTCATCTATTGTTTCTCAAGTCTTTGGAGTTTTTCCCTCGATATCCTGGAAGAATTTTAAGTTTATCCTTGACATCGCTGATTCAACATTCTGTCCTAGAAGCTCTCTTCTTTACGCTTTGAATAAGAATTTAATTATATTATTAATTTGGGGTTTCCTTCATTTTTTTCTCCTTTAATTTAGATTCTCTAATATACATTGTTCACCAGGCCTCTCTCCTCCTGTTGCATCCTGCTCTCTACCATAGCGACTATAGCTTTTGCCCACTCCCAAAGGAAATGGGAAAATCAGGGGAAAGGACTCTAACATGTCCTTCTGCTACCTGCAACAAACCAATTTTAGAGGTGGCTGTTTCTCTCCAATGTTGTGAGAATCCTGCCTGCCCACTGTAGGGAGCACATGTTGACCTCTTATTGGGTTTGTTCCTCTTTGAACATCAGTAGGTAGATTGAAGCCTGTCTTCTGCTCACCTGCAGGGGGCGTGCTGCACACTCTGCCCCTCTGTCCACTGGGCGGGCTCCACACTTCACATATAACTAAGAACCTAAACCAGTTTCAGTGCCTTAAAGGTGTTCTCTCCCGTGGGGACCCTGATGGCTTGAAGTGAAACCTATTCCTATTCCAACGTGTTTTTCTTACAACCCTGGAGAATCATGTACGTGTACACATAGTACACAGAGAACCACGCCTTCCTCTGCCCCACCCCCATCCAACGGTGTGCAAGGCAAGGCTGATCGCATCCTGTATACACACCTGCTGTGCTGGTCTTGGGGGGCGGGGGGTGGAGAGCAGGACCCAGACTGCTCCAGGACACAGTCCTGGGAGAAAAGAGGTGTGGGCAGCCACCTGTCTTCTGGGCAGGGCCATGTCCAGGAATCAGGTTTCAGAGGAGGTGTTTGGATAAGCACATCCCTCCAGGCTGCTCTGGGCAAGAAGGTGAGATCTTTGTTTGGGACAGGATGTCACAAATCCATCAAATCCATGCAGCTAATGACACAAGAATGGAAATCCATGCAGAATGGATTTACAGTCTCCCTTTGTTTTAACTGTCTCCTTCTGTATCATCTTGATGACTTCAGTGGCATTTTAGAAAAGAGAACATCAGGCTCTGATAGATAAACACCAAATTTACTCAATTTCTTTCTTCTTCTTCTTATTTTTTTATTTTTTCCTAATAGCAGCAAAAACTTTTGGAGGAGACTGTATTTGATTAAATAGATCAACCCATCATTTCCCAGGTTACTACCCTGACTTTATTTCTTGTGAATAAAACAACCAGAAAAAAATTGAAATCATTATTGCCAATGCACAAAAATGGAAATGCATTTTCTAATCAAATGTGCTGCAACTTTGGAGAATTGTTTTTTACTGTTTAACCCCTGGATGCAGCACCACCTTCCCTCCCATCAGTTACCCCACTCCCAGCACACCTGCTGACCAACTGTCCCCTTTCTTGATGGTGCACCAGCCAAGGCCACCCACCACTAAGACCCTTAATCTCTCCAAGACACAGTCCACCAACAGGATTTCTGTCTTCTTATAAGAGTGTCCTAAGAATCAAAAATAAACTCATGATGCCAGATCACACATACTGTTTTGTTGTTTTCTTTTGTTTTGTTTTGGAAGTCCATGTATTACTTCCAAGTATGCAAATATGTTGGATTTCTGATAATCCAGGACTTTGTGTTGGTACAAATAAGAACATCTCCCACTTGAAGCCCACAGTTTGGCAGCAGAGGCTGCTGAGAACCTGGTGCTCCAATGATAAAGCAGAGTATGTGACCTGACAGCCACTCTCATAGCAGGAACTTCTGAAATTTTAATTTTCCCTTTAAAATTATTGACTCAAGGGCTTCCCTGGTGGCACAGTGGTTGAGAGTCTGCCTGCCAATGCAGGGGACACGGGTTCGTGCCCCGGTCTGGGAAGATCCTACATGCCGCGGAGCGGCTAGGCCCGTGAGCCACGGCCGCTGAGCCTGCGTGTCCGGAGCCTGTGCTCCGCAACCGGGAGAGGCCTGCGTACCGTAAAAATAAATAAATAAAATAAAATCATTTACTCATTGTTTTAATCTCCTTTGCTTAATTTTCTCTTGGAAATCCAGAACCATCCTATGTTAAAATACATCTCCTTGAAGCCTCAGTTGTGGAGTGTTTGGCTATTAGTGTGGAGCAAGAAGAAATTTCTATCCAACTGTAAAAAATTATATATGTACATATACGAACAAGATTTTCACAAAATTGCTTACACTACTTTAATTTGTGTAATATCTATGTGCAGAAGTTAAGTCATGTATATATTTAAGGGAATAGTATTGAATCCTTCTTATAAACTAATTGTTGTAAACCAAAATATTTATTTTAAAAATATGATTCTCAAGATATATATGTACAGTGAAGTGTATTCTGTAGAAATCAACAAGGGAAAATTTACCCCCCCAAAATATATAGTAATTATAAATATTTATCTACTTATTGAGATAATAAAATGTATGACTTCATTTATCAGCAATGTATGTACATATGTATGTATTTATTATTTAGCCAAGTCAAACATCATAACAACTTTTGAAACTATTTTTTGGTAATTTATTATAATTCCAGACTTGTTTCCCCAATGTGACCAGATGAGTTTGCTGTTAATGTAGAGGCAACCACATAGCTCCACATTCCCGGTGTGGCTAGGCATCTGTTTCCCCCGTGGTCACCATGTTTGGTCGAGGCCCAAGTAAAACCTAGAACTTGGTGCCTTTTTCCAAAAGCGACATCCTGGTTTGGGGAGGAATCTCTTTGAGTTAGATTATATGCGTGGATGACCCCATCTTTGCCCTTCCCTGTATGCATGGCCTGCAAGTCCTTCATGAAGAAGTGGAGTTCATTTCACTGCTCCTGGATTCTGAGTTCAGCGTGTGGGTTGCTTCAGCTGATGGGATGTAGGTGTAATAGATGCAGAGGCTTGCAAAGCACCAGGGGTGTGGGGGTGGGGATTTTGGCTTCCTCTTTGCTCCCTGCAGTAAGGACACTACCAGTCTGGCCAGCTGGAGGATGACACACATGAGCAGAGCTGAATCACCCATGTCCCAGCCAGACCATCCTAGATCAGCCTGCTGGTGGGCAAGCCCCAAAATTGCAAAACCACCTAACCACGTGCCCCTGACCACCGATGCCCATGTCAGTGAGGTCAGCATTCCCTAGGCTAGTCTGACTCAGGACCAAGTCGGTGTTTGCCTGTCTGCCCCGAGAGTCTGTAGGCTGTGTAGCACCATCGTGTAGAGATGACTGGTACATCCCCTCCCCCAGCTGCAGAGTCCTGGGGAGACTGTCTGTCACTCTGCGATGGCACACAAGTCAGGTCCCCAGATGCTCTCCTCGCAAGGACTTGAGTCCTGGGTGGAGTCTGCAAGGGCAGTAAATGCAGTCGGGCTGTCTCTCACAGGAACCAGCCCCAGTGATGCTGTTTGTGAGCAGCTGCTCCCTGAGAGTCAGTCTCTGCCCCAGATCCTACCCTTCAAGATGGGGTCTTCCATGAGACAACTGCTTCTTTTCTAGCAGGTCCTCTGTAGGCTTTCGTGGCCACTGTCTGTTCATTTGCTAACACCACAAGAAATCTGAGTGTGGCTTCTGTGTCATGTATGGTTCTAAGACCTGGGGACACAGGATGAGTGGGAGTGAGAAGAGGCCAGGTCTCCACAGAAGAAAGTCAGAAGCAGGTAGGAATCTCACCCAGTGCCTGAGATTGAACATTAACCCCACCGCAATAGATAACTCTGGAAAAATTACTTCTTCCTTCTTAATCTCAGTGTTCTCATTGGTAAAGTGGGGTTGATAACAGTACTGATTTTAGAAAATTGCCTGAGGACTCAATGAGAAAATATATGCAAACCACTCAGCATGATGCCCAGTTATCATAACTTCTCCTTCTCTTCCTGCAGACTAAGGGAGAAGAAAGCAATTCAACAAGCAGCTATATTTTATCGTAAGGATGAGGGCAGTGGGCTTATCACTGGGACCAAGAAAACATGTGGCACAAGGCATCTATCCTATGTTTTGGAGATCTAGGAAGATGTCAGGGAGGAAGTGGCATCCATCCCAGAAACCAAAGGATAGTGTGGGCATTAGTGAGGGCAAAGTGTGGGGAGGAGCAAAAACTGTTTCTGCCAGACATTTTCAAAAGTTGGGGGAGATTGAACCTGGAAGAACAGAATGAAATTTGGCTGCTTCCTGGCGGGTTGGAGAGTCACAGGTCAGGGCAGAGGGGGGGAGGTGGGGACATTAAGGGGCAGAGTTAGCCAGAGGAAATGTCACAAAGAGTCTTGGGGACCTGTTATGGTCAGGATTCTGTGCTTAGTAAAAAGAGAAACATGGGGAAGGGTGACATAACTAGACATGATGCTGAGCATGATGGCTCTGTCACAGTGGAGCAGGCATTGGAGGCCAGTGAAGCATGAGAGAGAAAGGCAAGTGGAAGTCTGGTGTGGGAACCCAAGCAAACTGGGATGGACTCCTTGACTGGGATAGTGCTGTGGAGATGGAGGAAAACGGACAGCATGGGGACACTACTACGGATTTGTGGTGATAGGCTGAATGGGGTGCTATAGAAAGAGAGGGTTATGGTTTGAAAGGCCAGTTAGGAAAAGGAGAAACAGCACATTGACTGTGGGGTGGGGAGGGGATTGTGAGTCGGGCTTTGGACTCTGACTCTGTGATGCTCTTGTGGGGCATCTAAGAAGGAGTGGCAGGAGGCAGCTGGATCTGTGGGTTTGGAGCTCAAGAAGGAGCCTGCACTGGTCGTGGAGAACCTGGGTCCTTGGGCTGCAGATAGAGTCAGGATCCATGAAGCGGGGGCAAAACTATGGGAGAATCCAAGGGTGATGAGGGCTGGGCAGACCGTCTGACCCACACGCCCCACACTGATCACTGGGCAGCTCTCCCCTCCCCTGCAGGGGGACTCCCCTCTTCCTTCCTGTGCCTGCAGTGGGTTTGGGAAATGGTCTGTGAGCTTGTGAAACTTGTGCGCAGAGCAGATGTCCTTCAAGAGCAGCCTGAGGGCTTCCCATGTAACGTGCAGGACAGTCACCTCTCGGTGCCGTGATCCCTGTACATCTGTGCATAAAATGTTCACATTTGCTTTCTGACTCTTGGTCATGCTCTCTACCGGTGAATCTGTTAGTGCTGTGGGTTTCCAGTAAAGTGAAATTGTATTGTGATGTTTCTATATTGCTTAGGAGAAACATAGGTTAAGAGAAGAGCGAGCATATTCTCACAGTGTTTGCAGGACTGATGGAAGAAGATCACCTGCAGAAGGTTCTCGTGCCTAAAGTGATCTGAATTCATTCTCTCTCTGCAAATGGCGATTGACTCGAGCCGATGCCGTAACTATTTATTGAACCACTTCTGTCTCCATCTCTGCTGCTGATGCTCGGGAGACTGGAGCCACACATCCGATGACATCTATAAAAGATAAGAAATCTATCCATCACCGCGTCTGTAATCCTCAGTCTATATTGAGTGAAGGCAAGGTTGTGTTCCATAAGATAAATCTCAAATGCTAAAAAAAAAAAAAAAAAAAAAAAATTATCATCAAAAGCTTAGCTTCTGAAAGCCTCACTCTTGAAAATATGGTTCTATCAACTCTGCATTAATGTAACCATTCTATGTATAGAGGGTACACACACACACACAAACACACACACAATATCTAGCAGCTTATTTATTCCAAATACAGTGGCTTTTTAATTTTAAAATCTTTATCATAGCTAATATTTTTCAAGTCCTGATTTTGTGCCAGACTTGAGAAATGCCTTCTGTACTTTGACGCATTTAACAGTCAATTCTTTTTTTTTTTTTTTTTTTTCCCTCAGTACGCGGGCCTCTCACTGTTGTGGCCTCTCCCGTTGTGGAGCACAGGCTCTGGACGCGCAGGCTCAGCGGCCATGGCTCACAGACCCAGCCGCTCCACGGCATGTGGGATCTTCCCGGACCGGGGCACGAACCCGTGTCCCCTGCATTGGTGGACTCTCAACCACTGCGCCACCAGGGAAGCCCAACTGTCAGACATTTTGGATGTGGGTGTTCACATTTCACAGATGAGGAGGAGTTAAGAAACGTACCCAGAGTCACATGAATTATCTCAGGAGTGATGGAACAGCCAGCATTTCATCTTGGGAACACCGTAAGTTTCTTAAACCCAGAACATCTGAAACCAATCCTATACCCCTCCCCAGAGGAGAGAAGAGGTCCATACCCTCAACCTCCTTATTCAAATGATAGATACCCCACCCCTCAGCCAGAGAGAGAGGAAAGCCTTGGCACCAGCCAGAATTTACACATCTTTTGGGTCCCAGCAGGTCCCAAGCCTGGGTCCAGAGGACAATCCACAGTCACCCCTTAATTCCATGGCTCCATCAAGAGTGATTGAGTGGAATCCATTGCTCTCTTAGTGACAGGTCATGCTGTAGGGAGAACGACCAGCCCATCAATTCCATTACACACTTCCAGCCCATTTGCAACCTACAGACAGTACAGCACCTAAACGATCATCACCAATGGAAAGAGAAGCAAAGCCTAATTCTGAACCTGAACATAGATCGTAAGCTCCCCGCCTCCTCTCCTCTTCATCTTACTAATGCAGAAAATGTGCTTCAATTAATCAAAGCTATTTATTACAGGACGACTTGTTTCCAGGCCACCTGGGCAGAGGTTCCCACTGACCTGCAGGGACTGAGTTCCCTGAGTTAACATGGAGACTGCATATCAGCAGGTCCAGGCTGTATCAACTTGGCGGCCAGGTGTGCTGGGCCCTCAGGACAGATCTGCTCTCCCAGGGAAAACTCCTACATGTCTCTCCAGGTGAAGACAGTCTGATCCCCTCACTCTCTGCCCCCAGTCATCCTCCTGGCTGTCTTTGTCCTTTTGCAGCCACTACAAGTTCCATGCTACCCACCACAGACCAGGGTCCAGGCAAGCTGTCCACACTGGGTACCTCTCCACCTGCATGCACACAACACCCTGTGGGCAAAGAGTGGCTGGCAGACTCTGCTATTAAAGATGGCCATGAGATCAGACTCACGTCATCTCAAAATAAAATCTTGTTACATTTATCCATTAAGGGTAAGAGTTCTTATGTACTTTGGATATAATTCCAACTGTTGTAAATTTTTGGGTAGTAGATTTCAAAAACTTAATTTTCAAAGTTGTGTACCTATTTGTGCAAAGCAAATTTCTCCTTAATAACAATCAATAATCTGAAAAACTCATCACCAGTCTGTGACAATAAAGTATGGGTAGGCATTTCAAGCAAGAAACTTGATTTTAAAAATATGTTTGTTGAAAATAACAACAGGAGAGCTTCAAGATGGTGAAGGAGTAAGACATGGAGATCACCTTCCTCCCCACAAATACATCAGAAATACATCTACACGTGGAATAACTCCTACAGAGCAACTACTGAACGCTGGCAGAAGACCTCAGACTTCCCAAAAGGCAAGAAACTCCCCACGTGCCTGGGTAGGGCAAAAGAAAAAAGGAAAAACAGAGAAAAAAGAATAGGGATGGGACCCACACCTCGGGGAGGGAGCTGTGAAGGAGGAAATGTTTCCACACACTAGGAAGCCCCTTCACTAGCAAAGACTGGGGGTGGCGGGGGTGGGGCAGGTGGAAGCTTCAGAGGCACGGAGGAGAGCACAGCAAAATTGTTTCAGAGGACAAAGTGGAGAGATTCTCACCCAGTGGATCGCTGCTGACCAGCACTCACCAGCCCTAGAGGCTTGTCTGCTCACCCACCAGGACAGGTGGGGGCTGCAAGCTGAAGCTCAGCCTTTGGACGTCAGACCCCAGGGAGAGGACTGGGGTTGGCTGCGTGAACACAGCCTGAAGGGAGCTAATGTGCCACAGCTAGCTGGGAGGGAGTCCGGAAAAAAGTCTGGACCTGCTGAAGAGGCAAGAGACCATTGTTTCAGGATACGCGAGGAGAGGGAGTTCAGAGCACTGCCTAAATGAGCTCCAGAGAAGGGCGTGAGCCACGACTATCACTGCAGACACCAGAGATGGGCATGAGATGCTAAGGCTGCTGCTGCAGCCACCAAGAAGCCTGTGGGCAAGCAGAGGTCACTCTCCACGCCTCCCCTCCAGGGGACCTGTGCAGCCCACCACTGCCTGGGTCCCATGATCCAGGGACAACTTCCCCGGGAGAATACACAGCACACCTCACACCGTTGCAATGTCACGCCGGCCTCTGCCGCTGCAGGCTCGCCCCACATTCCATTCCCCTCCCTCTCCCCAGCCTGAGGGAGGCAGAGCCCCCTCATCAGCGCCTCCTTTAACCCCATATTCTCTGAGCGAAGAACAGATGCCCTCAGTCCACCTACATGCAGAGGTAGGGCCAAATCCAAAGCTGAATCCCAGGAGATGTGCCAACAAATAAGACAAAGAGGAATCTCTCCCAGTAGCCTCAGTAGCAGCAGATTAAATCTCTAACAATCAGCTTGATGTACCTGCATCGGTGGGATACCTTAATAGACAATGAATCATCCCAAATTTGAGGTGGTGGACTTTGTGTGAATTTCTCTGTATAGTGTTGCTTTTACCATTTGTCTTAGGGTTCTGTCTGTCCGTTTTTTTTTGGGGGGGGATAGTTTTTTTAGCGCTTGTTAGCATTAGTGGATTTGTTTTTTGGTTTGGTTGCTCTCTTCTTTCTTTCTTTTATTACTTTTTAATTTTTCTTTATTTTTTGTTTTATATTTTAATAACTTTTTGATTTAATTTAATTTCGTTCTTTCTCTCTCTCTCTTTATTTATTTATTTGTTTATTTATTTATTTTTGCGTTACGTGGGGCTCTCATTGTTGTGGCCTCTCCCATTGCGGAGCACAGGCTGTGACATGCAGGCTCAGTGGCCATGGCTCACGGGCCCAGCCACTCCACGGCATGTGGGATCTTCCCAGACTGGGGCACGAAACCGTGTCCCCTGCATTGGCAGGTGGACTCTCAACCACTGCACCACCAGGGAAGACCTTTCTCTCTTTTTTTCTCCCATTTCTTCTGAACCATGTGGCTGACAGTGTCTTGGTGCTCTGGCTGGATGTCAGTCCTGTGCCTGTGAGGTGGGAGAGCTGAGTTCAGGACATTGGCCCATCAGAGACCTCCTGGGTCCACATAGTATCAAACAACAAAAGCTCTCCTAGAGATCTCCATCTCACTGCTAAGACCCAGCTCCACTCAACGACCAGAAAGCTCCAGTGCTGGACACCCATGCCAAAAATTAGCAAGACAGGAACACAAACTCATCCATTAGCACAGAGGCTGCCTAAAATCATAATAAGGTCACAGACACCCCAAAACACACCACTGGACGTGGTCTTCCCCACTAGAGAGACAAGATCCAGCCTCATCCACCAGAACACAGGCACCAGTCCCCTCCACCAGGAAGCCTACAAAAAACACTGAAACAACCTTAGCTACTGGGGACAGACACCAAAAACAACGGGAAATATGAACCTGCAGCCTAGGAAAAGGAGACACAAAACACAGTAAGTTAAATAAAATGAGAAGTCAGAGAAACACACAGAAGATGAAGGAGCAAGGTAAAAAACCACCAGACCAAACAAATTAAGAGGAAATAGGCAGTCTACCTGAAAACGAATTCAGAGAAATTATAGTAAAGATGACCCAAAATCTTGGAAATAGAATGGAGAAAGTACAATAAACGTTTAACAAGGACCTAGAAGAACTAAAGAGCAAACAAACACTGATGAACAACACAATAAATGAAATTAAAAATTCTCTAGAAGGAATCAATAGCAGAATAACTGAGGGAGAAGAACGGATAAGTGACCTGGAAGATAAAATAATGGAAATAATAATCACAGAGCAGAATAAAGAAAAATGAATGAAAAGAATTGAGGAAAGTCTCAGAGATCTCTGGGACAACATTAAACGTGCCAATATTCAAGTTATAGGGGTCCCAGAAGAAGAGAAAAAGAAAGGGACTGAGAAAATATTTGAAGAGATTATAGTTGAAAACTTCCCTAATATGGGAAAGGAAATAGTCAATCAAGTCCAGGAAGCACAGAGAGTCCCATACAGGATAAATCCAAGGAGAAACAAGTCAAGACACATATTAATCAAATTATCAAAAATTAAATACAGGGCCTCCCTGGTGGCGCAGTGGTTAAGAGTCCGCCTGCCGATGCAGGGGATACGGGTTCGTGCCCCGGTCTGGGAGGATCCCATATGCCGCGGAGCGGCTGGGCCCGTGAGCCATGGCCGCTGGGCCTGCGCATCCGGAGCCTGTGCTCCGCAACGGGAGAGGCCACAACAGTGAGAGGCCCGCATACCGCAAAAAAAAAAAAAAAAGAAAAAAAAAATTAAATACAAAGAAAAAATATTAAAAGCAGCAAGGGAAAAGCAACAAATAACATACAAGGGAATCCCGATAAGATTAACAGCTGATCTTTCAGCAGAAACTCTGCAAGTCAGAAGGGAGTGGCAGAACATATTTAAAGTGATGAAAGGGAAAAACTTACAAGCAAGATTACTCTACCTAGCAAGGGTCTCATTCAGATTTGATGGAGAAATTAAAACCTTTACAGACAGGCAAAAGCTGAGAGAGTTCAGCACCACCAAACCAGCTTTACAACAAATGCTAAAAGAACTTCTCTAGGCAAGAAACACAAGAGAAGGAAAAGACCTACAATAACCAACCCAAAACAATTAAGAAAATGGGAATAGGAACATACATATCGATAATTACCTTAAACATAAATGGATTAAATGATCCAACCAAAAGACACAGACTGGCTGAATTGATACAAAAACAAGACCCATGTATATACTGTCTACAAGGGACCCACTTCAGACCTAGGGAAACATACAGACTGAAAGCGAGGGGATGGAAAAGGATATTCCATACAAAGGGAAAACAAAAGAAAGCTGGAGTAGCAATTCTCATGTCAGACAAAATAGATGTTAAAATAAAGCCTATTACAAGAGGCAAAGAAGAACACTACATAATAATCAAGGGATCAAAACAAGAAGAAGATATAACAATTGTAAATGTTTATGCACCCAACATAGGAGCACCTCAATACATAAGGCAAATGGTAACAGCCATAAAAAGGGAAATCAACAGTAACACAATCATAGTAGGGGACTTTAATACCCCACTTTTACCAATGGACAGATCATCCAAAACTCAAATAAATAAGGAAACACGAGCTTTAAATGATACATTAAACAAAATGGACTTAATTGATATTTATCAGACAGTCCATCCAAAAACTACTGAATACACTTTCTTCTCAAGTGCTGATGGAACATTCTCCAGGATAGATCATATCTTGGGTCACAAATCAAGCCTTGGTAAATTTAGGAAAATTGAAATCGTATCCAGTATCTTTTAGGACAACAACACTATGAGACAAGGTATCAATTACAGGAAAAAATACAAACACATGAAGGCTAAACACTACACTATTAAATAACCAAGAGATCACTGAAGACATCAAAAGGGAAATTTAAAAAAATATACCTGGAAACAAATGACAGTGAAAACACGATGACCCAAAACCTATGGGATGCATCAAAAGCAGTTCTAAGAGGGAAGTTTATAGCAATGCAATCCTACCTCAAAAAATAAGAAACATCTCAAATAAACAACCTAACCTTACACCTAAAGCAATTAGAGACAGAGAACAACAACAACAACAACAAAAAAAAAACCCAAAGTTAGCAGAAGGAAAGAAATCATCAAGATCACAGTAGAAATAAATGAAAAAGAAATGAAGGAAACAATAACAAAGATGACTAAAACTAAAAGCTGATTCTTTGAGAAGATAAACAAAATTGATAAAGCATTAGCCAGACTCATCAAGAAAAAAAGGGAGAAGACTCAGATCAATAGAATTAGAAATGAAAAAGGAGAAGGAACAACTCACACTGCAGAAATACAAAGGATCAAGAGAGATTACTACAAGCAACTCTATACCAATAAAATGGACAACCTGGAAGAAATGGAAAAATTCTTAGAAAAGCACAACCTTCTGAGACTGAACCAGAAAGAAATAGAAAATATAAACAGACAAATCACAAGCACTGAAATTGAGACTGTGATTAAAAATCTTCCAACAAACAAAAGCCCAGGACCAGATGGCTTGACAGGCGAATTCTATCAAACATTTAGAGAAAAGCTAACACCTATCGTTCTCAAACTCTTCCAAAATATAGCAGAGGGAGGAACATTCCCAAACTCATTCTATGAGGCCACCACCACACTGATAGCAAAACCAGACAAAATTTCACAAAGAAAGAAAACTACAGGCCAATATCACTGATGAACATAGATGCAAAAATCCTCAACAAAACACTAGCAAACAGAATCCAACAGCACATTAAAAGGATCATACACCATGATCAAGTGGAGTTTATCCCAAGAATGCAAGTATTCTTCAATATATGCAAATCAATCAATGTGATAAAGCATATTAACAAGTTGAAGGAGAAAAAACATATGATTATCTAAATAGATGCAGAGAAAGCTTTTGACAAAATTCAACAACAATTTATGATTTAAAAAAAAACCCTCCAGAGGGCTTTCCTGGTGGCGCAGTGGTTGAGAGTCCACCTGCCGATGCAGGGGACACGGGTTTGTGCCCCGGTCCGGGAAGATCCCACATGCCGCGGAGCGGCTAGGCCCGTGAGCCATGGCCGCTGAGCCTGCGCGTCTGGAGCCTGTGCTCCGCAACAGGAGAGGCCACAACAGTGAGAGGCCCGCGTACTGCAAAAAAAAAAAAAAAAAAAAAAAAAAAAAAAAAAAAAAACCTCCAGAAAGCAGGCGTAGAGGGAACTTTCCTCAACATAATAAAGGCCATATATGACAAACCCACAGCCAACATCATCCTCAATGGTGAAAAACTGAAACCATGTCCTCTAAGTTCAGGAACAAGAGAAGGTTGTCCACTCTCACCACTATTATTCAGCATAGTTTTGGAAGTTTTAGCCACACACTGCAATCAGAGGAGAAAAAGAAATAAAAGGAATCAAATCGGAAAAGAAGAAATAAAGCTGTCACTGTTTGCAGATGACACGACACTATACATAGAGAATCCTAAAGATGCTACCAGAAAACTACTAGAGATAATCAATGAATTTGGTAAAGTATCAGGATACAAAATCAATGCACAGAAATCTCTTGCATTCCTATACACTAATGATGAAAAATCTGAAAGAGAAATTAAGGAAACACTCTCATTTACCACTGCAACAAGATGAATAAAATACCTAGGAATAAACCTACCTAAGGAGACAAAAGACCTGTATGCAGAAAACTATAAGACACTGATGAAAGAAATTAAAGATGATACAAACAGATGGAGATATACCATGTTGTTGGATTGTAAGAATCAACATTGGGAAAATGACTATGCTATCCAAAGTAATCTACAGATTCAATGCAATACCTATCAAACTACCAATGGCATTTTTCACAGAACTAGAACAAAAACTTTCACAATTCGTATGGAAAGGCAAAAGACCCCGAATAGCCAAAGCAATCTTGAGACAGAAAAACGGAGCTGGAACAATCAGGCTCCTGGACTTCAGGCTATACTACAAAGGTATAGTAATCAAGACATTATGGTACTGGCACAAAACAGAAATATATATCAATGGAACAGGATAGAAAGGCCAGAGATAAACCCACGCACCTATGGTCAACTAAGCTATGATAAAGGAAGCAAGAATATACAATGAAGAAAACACAGTCTCTTCAATAAGTGGTGCTGGGAAAACTGGACACCTACAAGTAAAAGAATGAAAGTAGAACACGACCTAACACCATACACAAAAATAAACTCAAAATGGATTAAAGACCTAAACGTAAGTTCAGACACTATTAAACTCTTAGAGGAAAACATAGGCAGAACACTATGACATAAATCACAGTAAGGTCCTTTTTGACCCACCTCCTAGAGAAATGGAAATAAAAACAAAAATAAACACATGGGACCTAATGAAACTTCAAAGCTTTTGCACAGCAAAGGAAACCGTAAACAAGACCAAAAGACTACCCTCAGAATGGGAGAAAATATTTGCAAGGATTAATCTCCAAAATTTACAAGCAGCTCATGCAGCTCAATATCAAAAAAACAAACAACCCAATCCAAAATTGGGCCGAAGACCTAAATAGACATTTCTCCAAAGAAGATATACAGATTCCCAACAAACACATGAAAGGATGCTGAACGTCACTAATCATTAGAGAAATGCAAATCAAAAGTACAGTGAGGTATCACCTCACACCAGTCAGAATGGCCGTCATCAAAAAATCTACAAATAATAAATGCTGGAGAGGGTGTGGAGAAAAGGGAAACTTCTTTCACTGTTGGTGGGAATGTAAACTGATACAACCACTATGGAGAACAGTATGGAGGTTCCTTAAGAAAACTAACAATAGAAGTACTGTACGACCCAGCAATCCCACTACTGGGCATATACCCTGAGAAAACCATAATTCAGAAAGAGTCATGTACCACAATATTCATTGCAGATCTATTTACAATAGCCAGGACATGGAAGCCACCTACGTGTCCATTGACAGATTAATGGATAAAGAAGATGTGGCACATATATACAGTAGAATATTACTCAGCCATAAAATAAACGAAATTGAGTTATTTATAGTGAGGTGGATGGACCTACAGACTGTCATACAGAATAGAGTAAGTCAGAAAGAGAAAAACAAATACCATATGCTAACACATATATATGGCATTAAAGAAAAATGGTTCTGAAGAACCTAGGGGCAGGACAGGAATAAAGACGCAGATGTAGAGAATGGACTTGAGGACACAGGGAGGGGGCAGGGTATGCTGGAACGAAATGAGAGAGTGGCATGGACATATATACACTACCAAATATAAAATAGATAGCTAGTGGGAAGCAGCCGCATAGCACAGGGAGATCAGCTCGGTGCTTTGTGACCACCTAGAAGGGTGGGATAAGGAGGATGGGAGGGAGACACAAGAGGGAGGAGATACGGGGATATATGTATATGTGTAGCTGATTCACTTTGTTATAAAGCAGAAACTAACACCCCATTGTAAAGCAATTATACTCCAATAAAGATGTTAAGAAACAAAAAGTCAAACCCATAGAAACAGAGTAGAAAAGTGGTTGTCAGGGGTTAGGGAGGTTGGGGGAGGGACGAAAGATTGACAGGTGCCCAGCTCCTAGTTCTATGCCTCAAGAAAAGACTTTCCCAGCCTTTCTGCATTGACGTGAGCCTTTTCTTCCTCTCAGAGAAATGATGAGGGTTTTTGTTCTCCGTGATGGAAAAGGAGGCATTCCCTGTTGAGGTGAATGTCTTAGGTTTGGGTTCCATCAAAAACAGAGCCTGAACCAGGGACCTGGGTGAGGTCATTTGTTTGGGCTGTTGTCCTAAGAAGCTTGTGTTAAGTGAGTCAGGAAGAAAGGGAAAGGCACAAAGGTGACTTCAGTCTCACTGGCAACTCTTTCAGCATCCTTGTGGAATGAGTTATCAGTTGGGATTAACATATACACACTACTGTATATGAAATAGATAAGTAACTAGGACCTACTGTAGAGCATAGGGAACTCTACTCAATATTCTGTAATCTTAGGAAAAGAATCTGAAATATTATAATATGGGAGAAGAATAATAACCTATATGGGAGAAGAATCTGAAAAAGAATAGATGTATGTATATGTGTAACTGATTCACTTTGCTGTACACCTGAAACTAACACAACATTGTAAATCAATAAAAATTAAAATAAAAGAAAGAAAATACCAAATTGCTCATTACCAATGACATTTAAAAATTCTATTTGAAATTATACACAAATCCAAAATGTGACATACCATCTAGTTATTTTTTAGTTTATCTAAATTTTTAAAGCAATAAATATTTTACTAAAGTCCACAGACATTGTACAAGTTTACTGTCTACATATTTAACATTTCCTATCTGTGATATATCTTTTACAAGTTTGGGAAGCACTGTTCTGTTAAAATACGGTCTCTAGACCTTAGTAGTTTAAAATATCACTACACAGGTGAGCCATGGCCACAGGTAAGCAAAATGTGGGATATCCTCGTGATGCGTGGATGGGAGTGTTCCAGTTACAGAGGGAAAAGTGGGTCTGAAGGTGGTGCCCCGTGAGTGAGGACCTGTGCAGAGGAGTTGAGGCTAGATGTCACCCTTGAGAGGGAGGGAATGCTTTAGTCTGGAGCTATGATAACGAAGGATAGTCGGGAAGGGAGAAACAGAGATTGGAAAGTACAAATGTATTTAATAATGTGCTTTAAAAAGAAATAGAACAATCTCTCTGGAACAACAATTTCGTGTTGCAAATCATGGACCAAATTGAATTCTAGGCTAGACCAGCTCAGAGATAAGGTGATGCCATCTATGTTTGGTGAGACACCAGAATAACATAACAGAAAAATTTAATAAGAAGGTTAATTTATATACAGAATGCAAAACCCAGCAGGGTTTTTTATGAAGGAATTGACAAGCTGATTCTGCAATATATACTGAAAGGAAAAGAACCTAGCCAATTCCCTGGCAGTCCAGTGGTTAGGACTCCAGGCTCTCATTGCTGAGGGCCCACGTTCCATCCCTGGTGAGGGAATTAAGATCCAACAAGCTGCACAGTGCAGCAAAAAAAAAAAAAAAAAAGGAACCTAGACTAGCCAAGACAAACTTGAACTGGAAAAATACAGCTGTAGGATTTACACTTTTTTTTTTATTTTAGAAATGACTCTAAATCTGCAATAACCAAGGCAGTGTGATATAGAAGTAATGGGAGCCTTACAGATGAAGGGAAGAGGAGAGGGTCCTGAAATGGTCCGACATCTGCAATGGCATCAAGGGAATTCAATAGATGAAGAAAAGTCTTTTCAACAAATAGTGTTGAAACAAGTGCATATCCATATGGAAAACAAAAACAAAAACACAAATAAACCTCATCCCTTACCACCTACGATACTCAATAATTAATCTGAAGTGGATATAATAGCTAAATATAATCAATGTAATAGCTAAATCTATAAAGCTTTTAGAAGGACATACAGAAGGAAATCTTCACAACTGTGAAGTTGGTAAAGATTTCTCGGATAAGATACAAAGTGTATTAACGATAAAAGAAAAAATTGACAAATTGCCTTTATCAGAATTAAAAATGGGTGACGCTGAAGACTCCATTAAGAAAATCGAAAGGCAAGCCACAGAGCAGAGCCAGCACCTATATCTGACTAATGACTAGTACCCAGAATGTATAGGCAAACTTTTCAACTTAATAATAAACAGACACACAACCTAACACAAGCAGGCAAATTACTTGAAGATACACTACAAAAAGAAAGATACATGGGACTTCGCTGGTATCCCAGCGGTTAAGACTCTGCACTTCCGCTGCAGGGAGCCCAGGTTCAAACCCTAGCCAGGGAACTAAGATCCTTCATGCCTTGTGGTGTGGCCAAAGGACATGCAAAGGTGTTCAATATCATTAGTCAACAGGAAAATGCAAATTACAGTCACAATGGGAAGCCACTTCACACCCAGTGGAGCAGGTAAATTGAAGAAGTCTTGCAACAATCTTACAAATGTGAGGACAGTGGAGCAATTGAACTCCCCAATACTTTTGAAATTCTCATAAATTCCACTTTGGAAAAATATTTGACATTTAAAAAAATAAAATCAAACATATACTTCCTTCATGGACCAGCAATTTCATTCTTAGGTGATGAAACACTCCTTTTCTTGATTTGGGTGTGGGTTACATGGGCACACAGTTGTCGACACTCATGGGACCAAACTATCTGTGCATTCACTATTTACACCCAAATATTGTGGGCAGAATGGACAATACAGAGAGGAACTGAGACAGAAACCCTGGCTAGGAGGGGATGACAGAGGCTGCTTCACAAGGGCTGAATGTCCTTGGTGGATGCACCAAGGAAAAGGGTCTCTCCTTCCTGTCGTTCCAAGAGACCTTCTCATCCATCTCCTTACTGAAGACAAATCCTTTGATCCTAAAAAGAGAAATGACTTTAGATGAAATAGATATTTAAGTCCATATTTTGTGTACCCATTTTGACAAATATTTGTATATAAGTATAGTTAATTATATTTATATTAACTTCGACTAAAGACACACACAAAATTTCTAAATTTCATTTGCCTAACTTTGCAGTTTTTTCTCCAAGCCAACCCAAATAAGGAAGCAATCTACTTGCTAACTAATATGAAAACAGCTTTATGACTAATTCCCCCAAAACTCTTTCAAGCAAATTGTAATCACTAAGTCGTGTCTGCATAGAAATTCTGGAATCTGCTCTCCCCTAAAGCCCTACCATCCCACACACAACATTTATGTGATCGCCATGTCAGAGTAATGTGACTAATTCCAAAGTCGCTATCACATGCCTGATATAAGAATAGTTAAAGCTGGAATGAAGAATCTGACCCTGAGGACGTGGCATCCCCTAGCCTACAGTGGCATCCCTGTGAGCTCACAAAGCGTGCTTTGGTCTGTGGATGCGTGGGACACCACCAAGAATTACATGCTGTGGATGTGGAGGTGACGTGGGACATGCCCGGCACAGATCTGCTCACGTCACCACCAGTACTGTGTTGTTATTACCCCAGCAAAATCGAGACATGGGTACAGAGGGGGCAGTGGGACAGGGGAGAGGTCCCACCAAGGAGGTGATGTTTGGTCCTGAAGGTCCAATTGGAAAGGTGGAGATGAAGGGGAAAGACGCTGGGACAGGGCTGGTGTCCACTCTGAGCCGGCAACACTGTGATGGTCTCCAAGGCCTACGAGCACCCGGTGGATCCCATGTGGCTCATGGTCCAGGTGCCTGAGGCAAGTCCAAAACCCCATGGGAGACAGAACCGGCGTCTGGTCTCCAATGGCCACCTCCTGGTCTGCAGGACCTCTCAGCCTGCTTCAGCTTAATGGTGTTCCTCCAGAGGGAGCAGCTGCTGGCCCCTAAGAGGACTTTGAGTGGCACCCCATGAGACCTCCAGTAATCATCTTCACGTGGTGTGCCGTGGAAGCACGTGGACTAAAATATTACCATGGTCCTTGAGATGGCATAGGCCGATTTTGAGAAGAGAATACACAAACTGGAGTAATTATTCCTTAAGTGTGCTCACACATAGGAAAGGGAAAGCAAGGAAAAACAACAGTAAAGACATTTAGTAGTGACGGAGGAGGCCACCCATGGCCCTGTTGAGTTAAGCTGTCTCCTCTGGCTACACTCACTCTGAATACACTAAAGCCAAAGCATGTAGTTTTGCCAAACTGTGTTTCCCCTGCAGAAGGATAAGACCGCAGCTTACAGCCCAGGGCTCAAGACAACATGTTTTGGCATTTGAAGCTGCGTGTGGCCACAGGGAGAGGGTGTGAGCTGGGTCCTCGGGATGGACACCTCCCACCCGCAGCTCTTCCTGGCCAGGAGCCTGCTGCCCCCGGCTCTCAGAATCTCAGATTCCTGGATGGACACGGGCACTGGGAACACCAGTGGCAAATAGGACATCATCCGAAGCTGGATCACAGACAAAACGCAGTCAGTAAATATTAGCAGGAGCCCCAAAGAAGAAAGTCTCTGCATTGATTTGCTCCAGTAAAAAGACAAAATCTGACTTTCTAACAAAACCAAAGAGAATTCCAGAGAATGATGTGATAAAACCTACTAAAAGGAAAAAAATGAATTTGCTCTGAGATTGTACTTGACATGAAAAGCGTCTCCAGAGAGAGTGGTGACGTCCTGGGTGTTATCGAATCTAAATAAAGGAATATTGGTTAATAAAAGAAAAAATATATATGTATATGAAAGTAGACAAGAAATGAAAATAAGACCCCACAATAATACTGTTGACATTATTTAATAGGGCAAGAAACTATTTAATTTAAAAATTCATGCACCATGTAATCCCACATAATCAGACCGATTTGTTCCACAGCCAAGCTCGAGATTTGATCTATATTCAATTTTGGTCCAACTTGCCGTAGACACTGAATTGGAGTCGCTCCACATTGTCGAACTAAGATAAATAACACTAACAAAAATTATACAGGCTTTTGAGGCTCAGTTTTAAAAAAATTAGATGGTTACTTTCTCCCATTTTATAATGTTACGGTGAAATTGCCTAAGCGTGCCATCGTTGTTCTGAACAGAAATCATGAACAGGACTGCTGCTTGAGGATTAAGTTATTTTATTTTCAAAGAGATCAAAGTAACTTCTGAGCTACCAAATGGAATAAAGGCATTTGAGGTAAGTCAGCACGAAATGGCAGGTTGTTACCAGGAAAAGATGAATAACGCGGGATGAATGTGCATGTGTGTGCCTGTGTGTGTGTGGTGTGTGTAGTGAACATATTTAACAATAGAGAAGCACATGAACTCTCGGCCTTGTGTGATGCTCTAGTGATTGAAAAATAACTCTTGATACCCTAATCTTGTTCAAAAACCTGAGATCAACAATTTCGCTACATCTCGTTTCCAAGTTGGATGTCATGTGTATCCTTCCCACTTTGTGTGCTTGTATCTATAGAAAATGGAGCCAAAGTGTGAGCTTAATCCAGGAGACCTCAGTCATGGGCCAGTCAAGCCCACTGCTTTGAATTCAAAGAGGAACCACTGACCAGAAAAATCGTTGCCAACTCCACTGGCAAACAGACAGACAGAACGCAAACCCCCATGAGAAGGGGCCATGCTAGGCATCTTTGAATAGAGAGACGCCCTGGTCAGATACCAAGGCTCCTGGAAGCCCCCCTATAGCAGGTCTTCACCTGTGAACCTCTGGAAGGAGAACACAGCCATAGTAGCATCTCAACAAAACGCAGTAGGCATAGGGGATGCTGTGGGCCCCCATCCCACCCAGCCGCTGCACGGTTAATGCTGCCAGCTCTGGCCTGTCCCCTCCATCGGGTGGGTGGAAACACACTTTCAGATGCACCAGCTCATGTATTATCTGCGGACTGAGCCCAGGCACACATCAAGCTCTATCAGAGGAGCCCAACTTCTATAAGCAGCTGGAAGCCGGCATGTAAATGCCACTTTCTTGACATAAATAACAGGAGCATACGGTCAGAGACAGGAAGTGGGGGCCACCCAATGGATTGCTCTCCTGCTGGACCAGTGACAATATTTATGACACTATTCTGAGACAGAGACCGAGGAGGAACAGCCGGCTAATGACTCTTTCATGAACTTGTGACAACGCACAGGACCACTGGACACCTCTGCTCAGCCCAGTCCTATGGGTCTGTTGCTAAATGTGCTCGCCAATAAAGGAGAAAATGAATTTTCCAAAGGTAAGACCATGTCCCTCTGTCCAAAGCAATGGCGAGGCACCACGAATTCTCGCAGAGGACTGGTCGTTGATGGTACTCAAATCTCAAACCAACACCATCCAGGGAAACTACTGGAGTGTTAACAATTCTCTCCACCCCTGCCTTTTGATGTTGGGGTGAGTGTGTTCTGAGATCATATGTCAGGCCAACGAGAATAAACCTACCTCTCAGACAGCTCCTGGGGTTAGTATATTCCGTACATGTCCTGGGACTTCCAGCCACCTAAAGTCACTGCCTGGCTGCCTCTCCCACATCTGATGTCCTCAGTTCTGAGCTCTTCCTTGGACTCACATTGGCCAGGATCCCCCCGCTGTTATCCTCTCTTACCCAAGTTCTTTCTGCAACATGCACATTGGTTCTGACGCTCACACTTGAAGGGTGCCGTGGTTTAAATAGGAGCCCCACAAATATTTACTGACTGCTTCACGTGAAGTTCTCCCAGGGATTCGGAGCTCAGGACAGCCAGGGGGCCACCGTCAACCATGGGCACGTTACACAAACACCAGCCATCCTAACATGGGTCACGTGACAGATTTGCAGCTTCCCTTTTCTCCTCTCTACAGGGTCATTCTATCAGCCTAGAAGCACACTGCTTTCCTCATTCTAAAATAAAATAAAACACAAACAGTGTAAAAAGAATTTCCCTAGGGAGTTCCCTGGTGGCCTGGTGGTTAGGATTCCAGGCTTTCACTGCCATGGCCCGAGTTCAATCCCTGGTCAGGGAACTGAGATCTCGAAAGCTGTGAGGCACGGCCCAAGAAAAGCCCCGAATTTCCTTAAACCTCACTTGGCCTGCCAGCATTCACTCCCATTTCTCTGCTTCATCCTGCAGCCAGACTTCTCCAAGCATGGGCTAACCCGGCCGCCTCTGATTTCTCTCCCCTCCTGTCTCCTACAGCTTACCCCTTGGTCTGAAATCTTCCCGCTCTCTGTCCTGGAAACAGCATCCCTCATGCTGGTCCCGCCCTGGCCCTCGTCCACCCTGTCCTGTGGGCGTCAAGGACTCTGCTCTTATGGTTTTGTTTTCTGTTTTGTTATTCCCAATCTTGTGAAACCTTCCTCCGATATCTCCCACATTCGTGTCTGGTCTGCTCCTGAGCTAGATCCAAGATCCAAGGGCCCTCTTCTCTTCTCTGTCTACACAGAAGCCTTAGGTCAGGGCTCCTCAATCCCTAATGGGCAGCAGGGAGCTTGTTAAATTGTGAGTTCTGATTCAGCAGGACCTGGTGCAGGGGAAGGGGGGCCTAAGATCTGGTGTTTCTTTTTTTCTGTTTATGCACACTTTAAAAAAATTTATTATATTGGGGTATAGTTGATGTACAATGTTGTGTTAGTTTCAGGTGGACAGAAAAGTAATTCAGTAACACATAGTTTTTTTTCAGATTCTTTTCCCTTATAGGTTATTATAAAATATTGAGTAGAGTTCCCTGTGCTATACAGTAGGTCCTTGTTGGTTATCAATTTTATATATAGTTGTGTGCGTATGTTCATCCCAAACCTCTAACAGGCTTCCAGGTGAGGCGGCCCCATTGCCCGCACTTTGGAGCCGGGACAAGAGCCCTGCTCCAGTCTTGTGGCTGTAAGTGCCTTCCATGAGCTGATGACTCTCGAACGTGTCTCTTTAGCCCAGACCTCCCTCCTCAACCCCAGCAGACCATTTATGTGCCCACATGGATGGCTAATCGACCCCTGAGACAACCATGTCTACAGGACCTACCCTGGAACATCCTAGCAGGAGAGACAACATTTAGACAATAGTCACTCCATCCAGCCAAACACAACAGAAATAAATCTGTGGCCCATCCACACCTGTGCAGGTAAAAGTCAGAGCCTGGGAGACTGTAACGAGGCAGTGGTGGCCGAGCCAGGACTCCCCACCCTCACCCTTGGTGGCAATGACCCCTCCCCACATGTCAGTGGAGCCCATGTGGGGGTCAGCAATGAGACACTGTTTCTTGCCCTCCATGGGGATGCATCAGAGGAGGCCTGCTGGGGACCCAGGACCCCCTCCAGGAACCCCCGCCTCAGGTGTCCTGGGAACCCACGTGGGGAAGCTGGACAACGCCCACCTGGCAGAATAATGGCAGAGCCCACGCTTGTCTGGCCAGAGCTGTGTGAGAACAACCCATCTAGAAGGTTTAACTAAGATTCAGAGTCTCATAACAAAATACCCAAATGCTCAGGTCTCAGTCGAAGCTCATCCATCAGACCAAGAACCAGGAAGCCCCCAAACTGAATGAAAAATATAACCAATAGATCTCAATATCAAGATGATAGGGATGCTAGAATTATCTGACAAGGATTTCAGAGCAGTCATCATAACATTGCTTCAACAATTAAAAGCACCTTTGAAACAAATGGGAAAAAAAAAAAGGAAATCTCAGCGATGGGGCAGTTTCAACTGTGCAAAATAAAGTGAGTTCTGGGCCTCCCTGGTGGCGCAGTGGTTGAGAGTCCGCCTGCCGATGCAGGGGACGCGGGTTCGTGCCCCGATCCCGGAGGATCCCACGTGCCGCTGAGCGGCTGGGCCCGCGAGCCATGGCCGCGGAGCCTGTGTGTCCGGAGCCTGTGCTCCGCGACGGGAGAGTCCACAGCAGTGAGAGGCCCGCGTACAGCAAAAAATAAATAAAAAAAAAAAAAAATAATAATAAAGTGAGTTCTGGAGATGGAGGGGGTGATGGCTGCCCGACAATGTGAAGGCACCTAAGACCACTGACCTGTACAAGGAAAAATGGTTAAAAGGGCAAATCTTACGTCATAAAATTTAATAGTAATAATCATAAAAATAATAGTAATAATAATAAAGATGTCAAGGTATTTAAAAAAATCATAAGAGGTGGAAACAGTGTTGAAAGTGGTGGGAAATCGACCCCTGGGATATTCACATAATCCAACTACAACCCAAACACAGGATATTCACAGAGTAAAATTTGCGAAAATCCATGAAGGTCCTACGTGTTGTTTATCCACAGAAATCTTCAATCCTTTGATCGGCATGTCATGCAGTAACTTTATATGGATTTCCCTAGTTGCCTCTGTTTAAAATATAACATTAATTAAGTACCTCTGGTGACATCGGAAATGTTCCTTCTCTTAGAAATAGAAAGAGCACTTTAAGACCATGAGGTGACAGTCTGGGGCTCGGAGGCCAGAGTGGCCTGAAAACCTAAGGGCCAGCCTTTTGCAAGGTCATGGTCACTCCTGGACTGGGGAGAACAGAGCTCCGACACCGGCCACACGCAGACACTCAAAGTGAACAGCCACAGGGGTTCACCCAACATTTTCAGACCCACTTACTTTCAGGTCGAGTAAGTGCTGGGCCACTTTCTCTGGGTTTTAGGAGGAAAAAGAAGGACCAAGTTGCAGGCTGAGGGCGCTGGGCCGAACTTCCCCACCTGACACTCTCGGGCTGGACAGTGTTGGTGGGAAGCAGCCAGACATCCCTTCCTTCCTGGAAAGTCTCCCCAGGCCTTGCTCTGCAGCCCCTCTCAGGGCACAGCCAGGGCCCAGGCACGGAAGAACAGCGCGGCCTTCCCCAGGCCAGGCCCTGTGGGCTGACCGCGGCCGGGCTGTGTTATGTTTTCACGGCAGACACTTCCACGCCGGTTTTGTGCACGGTTGAAGCAGAACAGGAGCACTAAACAAACAGCGAGGCCCTCCAATCCCCTCAGTTATCAGAGAGTCCTGACAGGCCCCTAGCCTCTCGTCCATGCCCTCTCCTTCGTTATTTTAAAGGTTTATCTCCTTAAACCCCTTCCTTTCCAAACAAGTGCCGTATTCCCCAACGTTCAAAAAGTCATTTTGGATAATCAGTAGTGAAAACAGCAATGGAAGAGGAGTTTCAAAAGTTCTTGGGCCATCACGGTAACATGGAAATAATGCATCAGTATAGACAGAACAACACCAACACCAGCTGCCTCGGGGAAGGATTTACGGCTCCTCCAGGATAGGAGTTTCCAAGCTGTGTACAGTTAGAAGCATTCAAGTACACCAGCGAGAAAAATGTATAAGGTATAATCCCTAATATTTAGTAGGAGTGCAGAAAATCCAACAAGGTGACACTTAGAAAGCGTGTGTCTATGTGTGCAGTAGACACAGAGTGGGTCAATGTCTGTGTAGGTGGGAGAGGTAGGGGGCTTGATATACCAGAAACGAGCTGCTAGGATGGAATTCCACATCAGTGGTTCTCATCCTGGGGCAACTTTGCCCACCAGGGGACCGACCGTTGGCCCTACCTGGATGGAGACATTTTTGGTGGTGATAGCTGACATCTACTGGGTGGAGTCAGGGATGCTGCTAGGTGTCCTCCAGAGCCGCCCCTAGGACACACGTTCCAGCCTCAAATGACAATGGTGCTGAGGTGGAGCATCTGTTCCCAGTGACTTTCGAGAGATTTTAGTTTCAAGCAGCAACAAGTCTGGGCCGTGAGATTTTTGTCTCACGGTTTTTGCATTCAACCACCAATCAGAATAAAGCTTCAAGTATTTCCTGGTCAAGAAAGTAATAAAACTCTCAAAAAGTAGCAAAAGCTTGTTAAAACTGGCAAAAATGTTGTAACAGCCTAGCCAAATTTCAAGTGTCGCTGCAAAAGAACTGTCATACTCTCTCTATCCATTCAACAGATTCTAAGAAGCAGCGCACTTTGTCTCTGGACATCAGGGGAAGGGCTCCTGCAGTGGCGGGAACACCAGAACAGAGAGGCCGGGAACCAACCGTCGCACACACAGTGAATGAAGTAGAGTTGTGCACAGCACCTCAATGGAGGCCATGAGGAAGGCGTACTTCCCCTGGGCTGGGGACCAAGAAGGCTTCCCTGAGGACTTGATATTCAAACTGAGACCTGGAGGGTGAGAAAGCAACTCCTACTTTCTGAGGGTTGTGTGCAAACGCCCTGAGGCAGAGGGACCTTGACCAGGTGCCGAGCAGGTGGGGAGGGGCTTGCGAGGCTAAGCCATCATTTAAAGAGGGGAGTGATCTGAGATGAGAAGAGAGAGCTGAGAAGGGGCCAGATCGCCCAAGGCCAACTGAAAGTCAACCCAGCACCTTAGCTTTTTCCAAGGGCCATGGAGACCGGTGGAAGAACTTTTAACCAAGAGAAAGCAAAGGTCAGAATCTCGTTCTGGAAATACCCCTCTGGTCTGGGCATGGAGAAGAAAGGAAGGGGATGTTGGGTGAAAGCAGAGAAACAGCTTAGAAGCCTGTTTCATCCAAGCACAGGAAGGTGGTGACTTGGGCCGAGGTTATAAACAGGAGGGGTTAGCTTGTCATGCAACAGAATAGGAGGGAGGAACACTGCCTTCTTCACCCCTGGATAAACTCGGTGAGCGATGCCTCAGCTTTCCCTGTGTGTCGGGCCTTCCAGCACGTGGGTCAGGACAAACTTCCAGAAGCCTTTCAGGGCCTTAGCTGTCAGTCGGCATGTGATGAACAGACAGCAGACAGAGACAGTTGGGTTAAAGGAGGCGTGGATGAGAAGTGGTTGGTTAGAGGTCAGTCAAGGTCAAGTAGGACTTGAGCCAGAGAGGGATGGGGCTGCTGCTTGGTGTCGAGGTCAGAAAAGCATCTTTGAAGCAGAAGGCCAGGCCCAGGGATGGAGGGCCCTGCTTCCCTGGGCCGGCCCAGGCAGGGCCGGGAGCAGGGGACGTGAGGTGGAGGCAGTGCCCAGAGGACCCCCCCAAGGGGCCTGTTTGTTGGGATGAGTTCAAGAACACTAGCTGCCAGCTCCCAGGGCCCACATCCTGGTCTCCTGGAGCTACCACCCTCGCCACCCAGCGTCCAGGGCTCCCAGCCTCACCCCGGTGATCAGAGGCCAGTTGCTGTGATTCATCCCCTCCAGAGCATTGTTCTCTGCGTCTGATGGGAAAACCAGATTTTCTGACCTTGACAGGGCCCCTGAGAGGCAGGCATTCACAGGCAGAACAGGAGGTTTTCTCATCAGAGCTGATTTTCCCCAACCCGTCTTCCTTCCCCTGTTCAGGGCATGGAGCCAGCGCAGGAAATGCCAAATGCTGTTGATATAAATGACTCGATCTCATTGGTGGGCTTTAAACTCTAAGTAAAGCTTTCCTTAGAAAAAAACCTGAGTGTGAATTTTGCTAAATTTTGGAGTCTTTTGTAAAGTTACTTTCAGGAAATTTCAAAAATCAACTAGACAGCCATTGAAAATTTTAAAAATCAACATCTTGAGCTATAATTTGCATTTAACAAAATGGACCCATTTTAAGTGTCCAATTAGAAGAGTTTTGGTTTTTTTGTTGGTTTGTTTTGGCTGCGTTGGGTCTTTGTTTCTGTGCGCGGGCTTTCTCTAGTTGTAGTGAGCAGGGGCTATTCTTTGTTGTGGTACTCGGGCTTCTCATTGCGGTGGCTTCTCTTGTTGCAGAGCACAGACTCTAGGCGTGCGGGCTTCCGTAGTTGTGGCACGTGGGCTCAGTAGTTGTGGCACACGGGCTTAGTTGCTCTGCAGCATGTGGGATCTTCTCAGAAGAAAAACCCGATGGAAAAACCTGTACTGTATGTCAGATCTGAGAAAACTGCCTGCAATATGGATCTGAGTGATACAGGTGATACAGGGGTAGACAACGTGGAAGATTATTCTGATGGCACCTCCTGGATGGGCCAAGGAGAGGGGAACTGGAAACCGAGGGTCTGTGGGATTGAAAGCCCCTCTGGTTCCAGTCAGACTGCTTAATCCGAGCCTGGGTGAGGGATTTGCAAGGTTCTGGACTCGCCGAGAGAAACCGACAATCCACCCCGACCCCGACGTAGAGCATCACATACCCCTCAGGGCACCACTTCCAGGACAGGGACTTCAATCTCTGTGAGGTCACGGGGTCCCCAGAGTCTCTTCCTTCTGCCCTTTGCAGAAGCTCCAGGAACACGAGCAGGGGGAGTGAGTGCCTCTTGGGAGAGAAAGTCCCACATGGGAGAAAATGCCTAGCTCCCATTGGAGGGTCCCGTGGTTCACAGACCGCTGCCGATGCCTCCTCCGTGAGGCCCGAGTTTCCTAAGACACAGCCTTTCCTGACCCACCCCTCCTCGGGGCTCTGAGGGCCCTTGGGGGCTCCCAGGGTGGAAGTGAGGCCTCTGCCATCAGCACGTGGGCCGGGAGCCTGGATGCAAAGTCGAGTTCCCTGGTCCAGGCACCCCTGCAGAGCAAGGGCCCTGCCAGGCGTGAGGTCACACCACGGGCTCCCTGGCTCGGCTGACCTTGACAGGAGCCAACGGCGGACCCAGGCATCTGCTTCCGAGGCACTCAGGTGGCCTCTGCAGCACCTAAGGTCCTGATTCTGGAACCCCAACCTCTGGTTGAGCACTGGTTACAAGGTTGAGGGGTGGAGTCCTGGTCATGCTGGCATCGCAGCAGGCAGGCGGTGCCTGGACCAGGGACTCACGGGAACTTCCCAGAATTGCAGGCGTGTGACCTGTGTGCATAGGTGCACTGGTCAGGGGGTAGCACCCTCACTGTCCTCAGATTCAGAGTTGTCTGCCACCTGCAAAGATGTCGTGTGGCACTGGCCTTCTCTGTGCTGTGGCCAGTTTGCTGTCATGCATTTTTTTTTAAAATTTATTTTTGGCTGTGTTGGGTCTTCATTGTGGTGCACGGGCTTCTCATTGCAGTGGCTTCTCTTGTTGCAGAGCACGGGCTCTAGGTGCGTGGGCTTCAGTAGTTGTGGCATGCAGGCTCAGTAGTTGTGGCACATAGGCTTAGTTGCTCTGTGGCATGTGGGATCTTTCCGGACTAGGGCTCGAACCCGTGTCCCCTGAATTGGCAGGCGGATTCTTAACCCCTGGGCCACCAGGGAAGTCCCTGCTGTCATGCATTTGTTTTGTGTGTTTCTCGTGTACCTCTGATGATGCCACCGCTTCCCCAGGGACGGGAAGAGGATACCCCGGACCTTCACCTCAGACACTCTGCGTCCTGTCCTGACCCTCCAGCTTCCAGCCTCACGTTCCCCGCTGGAAACAGTCCCGGCGCCTGAAGACATCGTGATGCCTCTTTTCCTGACCTTTGCACCCAGGCTGTTTCCTTTGCCCGGAGGGCACCCTCTGTGGCCGGTGTGGCTAGTCCTGCTCACAGCTCAACGTGTGTCCAGCGAACACTTAGCATCTCTATAAGGGTCTTTCTTCCCGTTGCACTGGAGTTTCCACAGAGGTTTCATCTCCAGTCGACAGTTCTCTCAGTCACATCGTGCTGCTGCTGATTCCTGGTGACGCTCCACGCAGCTCAGGTCCTGCAGGGGAACAGGAGAGGCAGGACTCTCTCCCTCTCTGATGAACACTGGAGAATGAGAGGGAGGTTTATATTTAGGAAGTGACTCACAATGATTGTGGGAGCTGCCATGTTCGATGTCCAAAACCCGTAAGCAGACAGCGGTCTGTACACTTGTGGGGAGAGTCGAGGCTGCAGTCTTGTATCTGATTTCCCCAGGGCAGGAGCCTGGAAACTCAGGCAGGTTTTCTATGTTCCGTCTTGAGGCAGAATTGCTTCTTCTTTGGGAAGCTTCAGTTTTTGCTCGTAAGGTCTTCAACTGAGTACATGAGGCCTGCCCACATGATGGAGGGTCAGCTGCTTTACTCAAAGTCCACTGATTTAAATGTCAAATGTTAATTGCATCTAAAAAAATACCTTCCCAGCAACATCAGGTCTGGTGTTTGACCAGACAAGTGGACATCAAAATCCGGACAAGTCAACACATAGAACTAACCATCACGATCTCCTTTCCCAATTAGACTGAGAGCCCAGGTCAGCAGTGACCGCGCCCTAAGTGTTTCTCTATCTGTGGTACTTACATTTTGTGGCACAGAGTAAGTGTTTTTTACATTAATTGTTGAAAGAGACATAACCCTAGGCACTGAATTAACTCTAAGAATTCATTGGTGTTTAAAAATGCAAAAATTATTTCCCCAGTGTTGTTTTGCTTTTTTGTTTGTTTAATGTCTAAACCTTATTGATCAGTTTCCAAGGTCCTTTGGAACTTCCAGGCATCTGGGAACCCCTATTCCCCCTGGTCCCCAGCAAATGTCTCCCTCGGCCCCATTCTTCAAAGTCTCTAAAGCAAAGACACTCTGCACAATGTCCTCAATATTTAGAGACAGACAAACAGAAGCTGAAAGCAATGAAGTTCTATGGGGACGAGGGTATAGTGTGTCTTTGCGTGAGTGGGGTAGGGGCTGCAGACCTCCAGCGGCAGTCAGCAAGCAGCGCTGCTCTTTACCCACCAGTGAAGGCAGCTCCTTAGACTTCTCTCTACCAACGTCTCTGGAAAACAAATGCCACAGCATGGATTCCATTATGCAATCCACATGGAAATATTCATGTTCTTTCAGAAAGTTTGAATCACCCCACAGATGAAAAGTTTAACATTCTTATCAACCTCTGGGAATAGCTTAGACAAGGCTGAGTAGTGGGTGACCCTGGAAGATTGCACCTGAAAACAAACACATAAACCATCAACCAATCTATAAAATACATTATTTACATAAACAATATAAACATAAGAGGTTATGTCCATTGATTTATCATGGCTATAGGCACACATACAAGAAGGCTTCACTTGGGGTCCCCCCAAATAAAAATGCCTGAAACTATTTTATATGTTGCCTTTTATGTCTTATTATATTATCCACAACAGCCAGCTCAGTCAACAATTTTTCATATCCTTCATGAGTGTGACAAGAGCACTACTTATTCTAAAACTTGTTTCTAGAAAGAAATATCATCAGAATCTTAATTCACACATCAATGTTTACAATTCATGTATTATTGATATGTCTATTTATGTATATAAATGGACACATCAACATTGATTTATATATCTATTTGCATTAAATTTACATATTTACACATTTGTACACTAAAGAGCGAGAGAGAAAGAAAAGATGGAAAAACTGTACTGAGTTCTAATTTAAGAGCTAATCTCCTGATTTATAACTTATTTTAAGTAAATATACTTCTCAAATAAGTTTTTGTTCCTTCAAAAAGCAAATCTCATGAACGAAGTGTTTCATAAAGGTATACTGATGGCTGATTTGCCGTTATTCCCTAATTTACAAGACCATGGTTTAAGAAGCATTTGTGAGAAGTATAAAAGCCTAAACAAGAATAGTTAAATATACACCTGCTGGAAACGTTTAGCCGCCTGACTGGAATGTAACCAGAATCCTTCCGCAACCCTTCACTCCTGCCTCCTCTGTCCCCAGAAGCATATTCTGCCATGTGGTGCTATCACTTCTCTATTCCTCCAGGATCACTAACTCGGTGTGGCACAGATGCTCGTGTAGGAAATAAGAAGCATGTTTGAATATTCTAGAAAAGGGAGATGCACAGAGATACTCTCTCCATCTGTTGGACACCGGTGGCCTTCCTCTGGACTGGAATTCCCTCTTCTGCGGCTGACTTCCACTTGGTGGCTTTCCTCCTGACAAGGTGCAGGGGGGACCAGCCCTCAGCCCGGGCACACACCGGCTTCTGGAAGTGACCTGCTGTCTTTCAGCCAGTGGTGTCCAGTGATGGGTGATTCCGGCCAGTGCTACCTGCCCTGAATTCAGATGGTTTCCCACCAACTCCAGATGCATCTCCTCATTTGTTCACTCTGGCTGATAAAGAAAGTTCCCTGAATGAGTGGATTATCTAGATCCCTGCCGTTTATTCTTTTCAGAAACAATGTTTCTTTCCGTTTAACTATGTGGGTAAAACTATTTCTAAGAGCTTTGACACAATTCCCATGTCTGTTGGTGGAGAAAACTGAGGGCTATTTGTCCTCTTCCCAGGGACTCAGGTTGTCAATGACATGAGCACTGTTCCTGTACTTTGCCCCCCGACAGGAATGCCTGAGTGTGTGGAGATCACGTGGGTTTTTCTTAACTGATGCCCTTGTCCGTTTTTCACCATTTTGCGCCCCTTCCCTGCATCACACATCCTCTTCTTGTGACCTCATCCTCTTCTATTTTTAGTCTGTTGCCCACACTACAGGCAAAGAATCAAGAGTATCCAGACCATGGTGTTGCCGAATCACTAGTCTTAACATCAAAATAGAGGTTTCACTAAAAATGTCGAGCCGTCTCACCACCAGAACTTTTGATGGCTCTGACAGCTCTTTCCCCATGGCTCAGAAGCCAGGTGACAACCTGAGTCACTCCTAAGAGGAAACCTTTTGCCCATCATGGTACCTTGAAATTTCAGAAAAAAAAAAAAAATGTCATGTGATGAATCAGGATGGCTGGCACAGCCTGTGTTCTTCCAAAAGTTTTCTGTTTGAGAGTTTTAATGTGTATTTACACATATATTTAAAATATTAATATTTAAAATGTAATTAAAAAATTTAAACCCATTTTAATACTAAAGGGAGACAAACAAGAATGCCCATCTGAGTCATACAAGCTCTTAAGAGAATGATTGGGGTTATAATTCATTAATATTGAGAGCAACCTTGAGACACCTCATTTGGTTCTTTGGGGGACCCAAGAGGTGATGCTGTAAAGTGCAGGGAGAGGGCTTGGTGCACACTTGGTCCTGGAGGCAGCGATGCCGGGACAGGAGGTCCATGTGGAGGGAAGGAGTGCTGTGGCTGCAGGACCTCCTGTGCTGTGGGGCATGAGGCCCCAGGGTACAGACCTGACCCTGCAGGCAGCTGTCAGGAGTGAGGGGTGAGGCAGGAGATAGATGGGTCCCAGGCAGCTGGAGTCGGTCCCCTGTGGACAGATACTCAAAAATAACAGGAGCGAGAGGGGAGCTGGGCCCTGCCCAGATAAGAGAGAAAAGGCCACATATTCCTCATTCTCAAGGTCAAGGAGACCTTCTCAACTAAACACGTACAGAAAGGCTCCTTGAAGGTCAAAAGGGAAGGGGCACTACCCCATAGTAGGTGATGTCAACCTACCCATAGGCCTCTGTGTTAGAATCTATCTTGGCTAAGAGAGCACACGCACACAGGGTAGGACCCTGAGATAAACCAAATACAGACTCAGAATCAGGCAAAGCAAGATGATTGCCCAAAGGAAACCAGGAAGAAATGCCCCATATAAGTGATTCAAACCACCACGAGAGCCTAAATCTCTCTCAGCCCACCTGTGTGTCTATCCACACATACTCTTTTTCCTCTTAATAAACACTTGACTCATTTCACTACTTTCCGACTTTGTGGGAATTCATTTCTACAAAGTCAACAGGCCAGGGCCTTGTCACTGGCCACTGGTCAAGTGGCTAAGATTCAGTGTTCTCCCTGCCACGGCCTGACTTCAATCTCTGGCCTGGAACCGAAAGCCTGCTTCAAGCCACTGTAGGCCAAGGTCATCCGAGATCGGGGGGAGTCTGGGGTTGGAATGGCACCTCCTCTTGTCCCCATGCAGGTCTTTATCCAGTATGGCCTTTCCCAAACTCAGCACTTTTGACATTTCAGGCAGGACATCTCTTTGTGTTAGGGTCTTTTCTGTGCTTTGAAGGTTGTTGAGCAGCATCCCTGGCCACCACCACCACCAGATGTCAGGAACAGCCCCCTCCCCGTTGTAGTAACCAAAAATGTCTACAGACATTGCCAACAGTCCCATGGGTGCCAAGGTAGCCCCCAGTTGGGACCATGGATCCAGATGGGTGTGAGATCCACCACTTTGTCTTCATCACCTGACCACTTGGTAAGGAAAGAGGTTGGAGTGTCTCTCTTCCTGGAGGACCTTAAAAACTTCTCCTTATGGTCCATTAATAAGCATAAGAAAAAAGCAGCTGTAACACTGTACAGTTTCTGATTTTTGTGTTGAAAGGAAAATAGAATAATTTGCTTATTGCGTTGAGGTGAAAGACAGATGAGCATTTGTCTAATTTTGGCTTTCTCATACTCTTTTTACCAGGAGACATTAAACTCACTCAGTTTTTATACTGATTGTCACAAAATATGAGGGACATTTCAAGGCAACCATGGATCTGAAAAATAATCTACTCCATGACAATAATCTATTTCATGAGAATCTCCACATGAATTCTAAGTGGACGTAACTGAATTTATTTATGTATTGCCTCACAGAGGGTTAGATGTTCAAAGGACACCCAGCCCAGATGTCACTGTGGAAAGACAATTAAAAAAAAAATCATCAAGTCAGGACAATCACTATGTCTGCCTCTGCTGAGCCCAGCGCTGTCCCAGGCCATGTTCTACCACTTTGCTCATTTAATCTCCCCTAAAACTCCATGTCATTGTTCCTCATTTCACCAATTTGCCAATACCATGGACAAAGGGCTATTTTCTGGTAGGATAAAGAATTTTTAGAAATCACTAAGAAAAACGTACACAACTTACAGGGCGGGGGTGGGGAGAGGTGGTGGGAAGATGAAACGATATGAACTTAGAGTTCACAGGAAAAAATATTAAAAAGCCAATAAATATCTAAACAAAAGGCTCAATTTTACTCATATTTTAAAAATGCAAATCAAAATAACATTTGGCTACCCATCCATTTGCGAAAAAAAAAATAATGAAAAGTTTTAGAACGCCACCATCAACCAGGGTATAAAAGAGATCCTCTCTCTCCTATGTGGTTGGGCGTATACATTTAATACAGTGTTTCCTGGGGAGAATTTGGTAATAGCTAACACATTTTAATTCTACCAACTTGCTGGTGGTAGAATTCCACTATTACAGGGGTCCCCAACCCCCAGGCCGCACAGCAGGAGGTGAGCAGCGGTCTGTCGAGTGAAGCTTCATCTGCCGCTCCCCGGCGCTCACATTACCGCCTGAACCTTCCCCCCCACCACCCGGTCTGTGGATAACCTGTCCCCCGTGAAACCAGTCCCTGGTGCCAAAAAGATTGGGGACCGCTGCATTATTAGAAATTTGCCCTGAAGTCATGCAAAAAACTGTACATATAAGGAGATTCACAACAGTTTTCAAAAACAAAACAAAATTGGAAAAAAAAAACTAAAAATGTCTATCACCAGGGGAATGGCTGAATAAATTAAGGTGTGGGCAGGACCCCAGGGTACTGCTGGGAAGATAAGGAACCCAGGAGTGTGTGAGCCATCAGGGGAGGACAAGTCCCCTGGTGAGACCTTAAATTTTATTAAACAGGGTGGTTGCACCCGTATCTCCACTTAGGTAGTAGAAAAATGAGGTTCCGGCCATGGGTACACTGCTTCTCTGGAGAGAAAATGTTCAAGAGTGATTATCCCTGGAGAGAGGGGAGACATCCTGAATTATTTTCCTTTGATCATGTGGATTTCTTTCTTTTACTTTAAAAATGAATTAATTAAAAAAGGCAAATCAAACCAAATGAATAGTGAGGGGGACCAATGGCTCATGGATGGATGAAGACAGCCTCACATCAGTATTCCCAAAGTGGTTCCACACGGAACACCAATGGCACCAGCAAATGTTGTGTCCTTGTCCCTCAAATCAGGATGGGCAGGCTGGCATGTCATGGCAGGTCACTGCAGCAAAGAAAAAGGGTGGCCTTCTCCCCACCCAGTAAAGGATCTTGCACCGAAGCCTGCATCTCTTGCATAAAGGAAATGTGTCACTTTCCCACACACAGCAAAGCCCCCAGGACTAGAAAGACAGCCGGGTGCCTCCTGTGTGTCACCCATAGGTAAAATGCAGTAGGTTATAAAAAGGAAGGCATTGTCACTGCTCATCCCCTGTAAGCACAGAAGACAGGCCCAGCGACTACACTGGTACTGAGTGATGTTTACCTGAACAGGTGCTTTTGCAAGGCTCAAAGTTCCCACATGGTCTAGTCCACACCTCGGCGTCCTGCAAATCTGACTCTACATCTATGCTTCCTGTACTCAGAGCTGGCTGGTCTCCGTTACTTTAAAGGTTGCGTTTCTATAAAGCACCAATTGCTATTTCCTCTGGAAAGGTGGAGCAGACAGCCACCCAACTGGAGAGCCAGGCGCTTCTCCTCCTCTGTATTAAAATGAACTTTAAATTACACATTGATTCCAGTCCTACGAAATTTAGCAAACGGTGCATAGCATTTAAATAAATTATAATAATCAAGCTCCAGTGTTTGAATTAAAGCTTTTTATTGCATGATTTGACTGAATACTGTAAAAACCTCATTAATTTCTATGCCACTAATTTGTAATTTGTGATAAAGCACAAACGGGGGGGGCGGGAGGGGGGAAGAAGGGAGAACCCTGACTGACGTTTGTTTTTGTTTTTTTTTTCACTGCAAATCTTTTTCATGAAAGTGCAAATCAGTACTGTAAACAAGGTTGCAGGGGGTCTGATTCGAAATACTTAAGAAAATAAACTTTTCAAATATCTTTTAGAAGCATCATTTACATGCATACAATTTATATGCTAATTACAAATCATTCCGGTCTATTCACTAAAGTAATTCCCTTGAGAACCTCAGCTGGGCTTTTTTTTTTTTTTTCTTTTTTTCTTCCTTCCTCTATTTTTTTTTTTTTTTTTTTTTTTTGGCCTGGGTTAGGTTACTATTATCCTTGAAAGTTACAAAATGTGTCCCAACATGCTTTATAATTTAAATGGGCTTTGTCTAATTAACTTAAATTAGTAAAATTTCACTGCAGTTTTTGTCACTTTTTTCTCTTGCATTCTAATGTGATTCTAAAATGCTCGGAAAATGCTTATCCCTAAAAGAAAATTCTCAGTAGAGGTGGAGAAACTGGCTTGACGGAGCATAGGGAGGGAACGAGGGACTCAGACTCCGAGCATCTAGTCACCATGCTGCAACTGGAACTCGATTTTATGAGAATTTTTTGCAGTTAAGGGTGGTGTGTGTGCACTCAGTCAAGAGTGATCAGTCCATATCACCCCATCTCTCAACTAAAGAGACCTAATAAGCTTGATAAATATTGATACATATTTTGTACAATTAATAAGCTTGTCATCCTGGTGCAAGTTTTAAATTCCCCAATCATTTACCATCTGAGCTCACAATCCATATTCAGATCAAGGATTTTCCCTCGGATCCAGGGTTATGACGGTCCCTGGGCCAGAAATAAGTGAAATCAAATATGTAGGTTATAACTGCCCAAACAAACGGATTTTTCGAATAGCGACAGAACAGTAGGAAGTTGGGTCTGCCCTACCTCTCCAGCTGCCCTGCCCCCAGACTGGCAGTTACAAGGCCCTGAGTTCTGAAAGGCAGTGCTGGGGGGTAGGGCGGGGCCGGGGGTGTGTGGGGTGGTGAGTCGCCAGGTGAGAAGGAGAAGCAGTAGGGAGGGCTATCTTTGCTGTGGAGACACAGCCCTGCCGCGATCTCAACTGAGAAGCTTGTCTTTTCCCAATTTATTTAGTTTGCTAATTAGGTTACAAAATAAAATTCAGACTAACAACAAACACCCTCCTTCAAGCCACGTAAATTACATATTGCCTTTCTCTGAATGTAAGTTTAGATGGTAACGTAATTAAGCCCAGGAAAGCTCACTGGAGGAAGGCTGGAGTTCACAGAATCTAGCAGATGCCTTGGAACTTCAGTCTGACGCAACATAATTCTTCTTATGTGAAATATAATTAATGAAGAAAATGCCTCAGATGTGTGGGCTAGGAAGGCAAATATAACCACCCTTTATTGTGCCTTCAAGGTTAGAATTATTATGGCACTTATAATTTTATTATAATTACCCATAATGAGACTGCACACATGTGATGTAGTTGATGTGCTTTCGACAATAGAAGTTTTCAAGATGCCTCATTAAGTATTTTAGTATATAGTTATGTGATTTTTCACTTCACCTCCCAGTTTTGGTGGCAACACAGCCCATGTAAAGGCATATGTACATATTTTAATAAAAAATACTACCATTAAAGATCATAAAATGATTACAATGAATAGCTATTAGGATGTCACAGCTGTATAAGCCATCCCCTTTATGTACTCCCGTGCTGAATTGTTTTATGACCTATCATAAACCTATTAAACTACTGGTAATAAAGGATTGTAATTAGTGATAAAGGCTTGTTGCTTAGTGAGCCAAGACAGTCATCCTTACTTTGAATTTTATTGAAGGTAATCAAGACGAACCTTCAGCAATGTCAAATAACAGTGGAAGAGCAAGGTGGTACTTTTTACCACGGATGGTTGGTATTGTTTCACCTCTCCTGAGTTTTCCCTCTCGATTTATTTTGGTTGGATTTCTCTTTGTGTCGTTTTTATTTTGTCTGTAAACACGAGATGCCGGAGGGAGTGTTCCAAGCCAGAGGTGAGCTGGCAAGGGGACCCTTGTGCACTAGGAACAGCGCGGTCCTGCTGTGCTGGCTCTGGGGTGTCACCGTGGATCATGCAGGATGCAGCCCAGGTCCAGTTCCACCTCCTGCAGCGGGGAACACGGCCGAGAAGACACTCAGCTCCACGGGCGGGGGCCACCGGTTAAGAGGAAGCTGTGCAAAGACCCGAACAGAACATGTGACTTTTTCGGCTCTCACATCACATTAACGTTTCTCTCAGCCATCCTCGGTTGAATGTAAACTTGGCCTCCCCTGCAGAAAGCCTCTGCACTAATGCCCTGGCACCGCCTGGGCCTCTCCACACTCATGAATACAGTCCCGGTGCCAAAGTGCTCAGAAGCCAGCTTCTCGATGTTCTCCCATGGAAGATGTCCTTCCCAGCTCTCATGATGTGGATTTCCCATCTTCCTTTCAAAATCCTGGGGAGGGGGGCAGTTTTACCAGGGGATAAGAGCCTGGAGGATGTCTTTGCAAAGCATTGGAAAGGGACAGCACACTTTCTTTCATGCCAGACGGCAAAGAGCTCCCTTGGGCCCAGGACCCAGGCAGGAAAAGGGAGGTTCTGCCCCAGGCTTGGACCTCCAGGTCCTCAACCCACAGCCTCTGGCTTCCACCAAAGTAGATCTACAGAGGATGGCGTGTCTGAGAGGCCTTCACTTAATTTCTAAAGTAAACTGGAGACCCGGAGTTTAAGTGGAAACAGGAACCTAGCCCTCCAATGTGTATCTAACAAGCCGGGAATGTATCAGAGTGAAGACCGGGGAGGGTGTCCCTTAGTTCCCCGGGTCCCCACTGGGCCTGGCAGCTCACTGTGCTTGGCTTTTGCTGCACTGAGCTGTAGGGAAATTACAGGAACCAATAAACCAATTTCGGTCAGTGGAAACTTTGTCTTGGTGGATAACATAGACTGGGCTGAAAATCCCAACACCAACCCAAAAACCTGCTGGAGGACAGAGTGGGTGGGGAGGGGTCGGGGTGCTGCTGAGCTCCACGGGGATGCTGACCCAGCACCAGACCTAAGTTGTAACCTTTCTCTGGGGACCTCGAGGGCCCAGCACACACAGAGGCCAGGAGCAAAGGATGCAGGTCCGGTGAGCAGGTTTAAAGCAGAGATGCCACATAATTAATCCAACGTGAGACAGAAGAGCTGAAGTTACATACAAAGAATCAGCGGAGTATCCAGGCAGACAATGACACTTAATTACAATTGCATCCAGATTTTTCTTTTTTTCCCCTTCAAGCTACATTTTATTTTTTTGTTGTTGTTTTTTTTTAAATTTTATTAGAGCATAGTTGATTTACAATGCTGTATTAGTTTCAGGTGTACAGCAAAGTGATTCAGTTATACATATGCATGCATTCATTATTTTTCAGATTCTCTTCCCATTTAGGTTATTACGGAGTATTGAGTAGAGTTCCCTGTGCTCTACAGCAGGAACTTGTTGGTTATCTGTTTGATATACAGTAGTGTGTGTATGTTAATCCCAAGCTCCTAATTTATCCCTCACCCATGTTTCCCCTTTGGCAACCATAAGTTTGTTTTCGAAATCTATGAGTCTGTTTCTGTTTTGTAAATAAGTTCATTTGTATCATTTTTAAAAAAAATATTAGATTCCAGGGCTTCCCTGGCGGCACAGTGGTTGAGAGTCCGCCTGCCGATGCAGGGGACACGGGTTCGTGCCCCGGTCTGGGAGGATCCCACATGCCGCAGAGCGGCTGGGCCCGTGAGCCATGGCCGCTGAGCCTGCGCGTCCGGAGCCTGTGCTCCGCAACGGGAGAGGCCACAACAGTGAGAGGCTTGTGTACCGCAAAAAAATAAAAATAAAAATAAAAATAAAAAAATTAGATTTCACATATGAGCGGTGTCATATGATCAGACTCTTCTTTAGACCTGGGAAGGGTTGGAATTAGGGCCAGAGAGATCCCTTTATTTTATTTATATCCTCCTGACTCTAATTCCACCTTATGGTGAATATGATATGTGCTCTCTCATTTGCACTGTATGAGCTCAAGGGCATATTAGTGTAGTGTCAGGGAAATTATAAAACGGAATTAAACCACATCCGTGCCCCCCTAAATGTCAGCGTGGCCACGGAATCTCCCATCACTTGACATCTACGTGGAATCAGGGCCACTGAAGGCTGATGGCTTTTGCCAGCAAATCAGAACGACTGCTCATCTATTTTCTTTTTTATCTTAAGTGTATCCAGAGTTGTAGGGCTAAATACGAAAGCTGTAGCAGTTGGTCAGCTTTTAAGCTACTAGAAGAAAGTTAAGCTTCTGTGTCGGCTGCCCGAGATACCAGCCATAAGCTGACAAGTAATTAAACCAGCATATCTGTAACAACTGTCATCTCTTATTTCTGGGCAACTTGGATGTAAACCAAAGGCAAGAAAGCTAAGGGGGAGAAAAAAGACGAAAGAACAAGAGAGGTTGGTTGTGGAGAGCCACTGCCGGGCTGTCCCACGGGACAGGTTAGCAGACCTGGGCATTTAGAGGCTGGTAGCCCCAATCGGAAGGGTCAGGGCTCCCTTTACCAATTATTAGCAGGGAGAAGAGCATAAAATAAGGTGTAAACATGGGACTTCCCTGGCGGTCCAGTAGTTAAGACTCTGAGCTTCCCCTGCAGGGGGGTGGTGGGTTCGCTCTCCGGTTGGGGAAATATTGATAAAATCCCACATGTCGCTTGGCATGGCCAGAAAGAATAATAAGTAACAACAATAATAATAATTTTAAAAATGTCATGTAAATCTGAGCTCTGCCGTTTTGAAGAAGCCGAGTGTGACATGCATTCTGATCTGCTGGAGTGGCCAGGCTGGGCTACCTCACTGACATTTCCCTTCGGGTGACCCCTGAAGTGGCACAAAGCACCCTCCCCGGGCGGATCCCTGGGGCTGATGCTCCACTACTCATGGTCTGGACAAAACCTTTCTCTCCCTCCTCTGCCAGATCTCCTGGTCCAGATCCAGACCCAGACACACAGTACAGGCTCTGGAGAGATCTCTGTCCACGTGGGGATGCTCTGTATCTATAGATATAAGGTCTGGGCTTGGAGGTCTCAAGGGTTCTAAGTGACCAGGAAACAATAAGTCAAAGGGTGACCAACGCACCTTTCTGGGCTCGAGGCTGAAATTAATGGGACATCCTGCCCATCATCACAGCCTGACCTCGTCTTTGTGCCTGGACCTCAATCGCTTGATGCATTTGAAAATCATGTAGTAGGGACCCCTAACCCCTCATTGAGACAGCTCCAGGATTTCTAAGATAAGCAGGCAATTTTAAGCCTTTGGGTCTTGTGATGACAGGAGAACTGGCGTAGGTCAAGAGCCTGGCTTTCAGGGGACGAGGACTCAGGGTGTGGGTTCTATTCACAAACACACGATGACACCCTTCATCATGACCAGCTTGGTACTAGATGCCGTACAGCACCCTCAGCGTGAAAAAAAAGCATCATGGAGCAGGTAAAACCTGAGGCATCCCTGTTTGCAGTGCGATTGGAGATTTCTCAGTGAAATTTTAAACATTTCAGCTGATTTAGTTACTCTCCCTCCAGACCACTGTGAGCTCCCCAACATGTGAGGGAATGAGCAGCATACTCGTTAGGGATCTAACTGCAAAAAACAGACTGATGTTTTTCTTTTAAAACCTCTTAATAGGTCCACAGTCTCTTCCGTCCAAATGGACTCTAAGCTTTGTAAATTTCCAAGTAGTCAAACTTGGAATTACTTGCCAGTCTTGGGAACACAGACCCCCGATCCAAGGCCTCTGCACACATTCTGTTTATTTTTCTTCTAATGAAAAGTGTGACAAGCAAATAATTAAACTGAAAAGCAGGCATAAATTAGAGTCTACAGCTCCAGAACCGATCGCACGTTAGAAGATGTGCTTGGGAGAATGAACGTTCACTCAGGTCATTTAAATTATCTGGCTCAGACTGTCTGTGGTTCTTCTGTAAGATGGTTTATCCCATTTCATGGAGCAGCATGTTTGATGTGCCTCGGCATAGCAAATTACTGGTGTTGGATTTATTTCGGTGAATTGTCCCTCTCCTTCTGGTTTCAGGAGAGTAAGCCCTGGGCTTCATCAGGGCCACATTATATCCACAACAGAGAGAGAGGAGTGCCCAGCCCTGTTACATCGTCTTTTGAACAAGTCAATGCAGACAGAAGTAAATGACAGTTAATTACCAATTACATTCTGGTTGGGGCCAAGCAGGCCTCTTGCCTTGAATAATGATCGGGCCCTCGGGCTTTCACCTGCCTGCAAGCGGGTGTATGAGATGCAGGTCTCAAAACAAGCCGTTAAACCCAAAAGCTTATTGGATTGCACAGATTTAGGAAAAGCGTTCAGATCTCTCGCGGCAACTGCAGAATGAGGGTGAAGCGCAGGAAGTTGGCTCTTATTTGCTGACTTGGAGAACCTGTCCCACGTCAAGGAGGTCATGAGCTCCTTACACCTCGGCCAGCTGATGGAGAGTGGTAGACGTTGTGGCACTACTTTAGACTCGTAATCAAAGGAATGCACTACTGCACTTAATAAGACTGTCTACTTATTTATTTACTTTTGGCTGCGTTGGGTCTTTGTTGCTGCGCGCGGGCTTTCTCTAGCTGCAGCGAGTGGGGGCTACTCTTGGTTGCGGTGCGAGGGCTTCTCATTGCGGTGGCTTCTCTTGTTGCGGAGCACGGGCTCTAGGCACACAGGCTCAGTAGTTGTGGTGCACAGGATTAGTTGCTCAGGGGCATGTAGAATCTACCTGGCCCAGGGCTCAAACCTGTGTCCCCTGCATTGGCAGGCAGATTCTTAACCACTGCGCCCCCAGGGAAGTCCCTGTGTACTTTTTTTAATCAGAAGAGGATTTTTACCACCATCAGCAGACACTTTGATTTTCTGATTTTTTTTTTTTTAGTTTAAACAATAAATTCATTTACTACATTGTAAGTCCAATCTTAAATCACTATGTTTGCAAAAATAAGACAATATTGAAAATAATTAATGTCAGCGTTCATGCATTGAAAAGACCTTGGCTTTTGTAATTCACTAAAGCAATTTCTATTCATTTAGTTGAGCTAAACACTTATTGTTAAAGACAAAAGCCCGGGCAGTTTGACACTGAGCTCATTATGTATGTTAGAAACACTGCAATCCAAGGTCACACCACCGCACGCAACAAAGCTGGAGAGTTGGGGGCAGGGGGCGGGGTGGGGGGAGTAGGGGAAGAAACAGTGGGGGGGGGGCGGGCCCAGGGATTAAAATGCAGACCACACCGTTCTCCACAATAACTTTCCATTTAGGCCTGCTTAAAACTTCAAAACAAAGCTGGTTGGAAACATCAGTAGATAGATTTTTGTTGTTGTCGCTAAGTGATGGGGGTGACCATTAAGCTCTGGGGAGCTTAATGGGCTAGTCGGAGACCTCCAGCAGTGGGGGCCTAAGTCCCAGCCCATCTTCGGAACTGTTGAATATAGTAAAGGAGGTGTTGATAACCCTTTGCAGAGTAGAGTCTGCTTATGCAGACACAGCAAGGCCAGAAGTTAAATTCGCCTCTTTCGCTTAAATAGCGTCGGCACAGCGTGAGAATAAAATTTCTCGCGTTAATATCTTGTGTTAAGATCGGCCACTTTAGCTGCAGGGAACACTCACTCTCCATGGCCCTTTGAGCCCAGTGCCCATGCCCTCACCTGGGCCATCGTGCTGATCAATGACAGTCCTGTTACTGCAAGGCAGCAAAAGAAATCCTGTCTCCTGTAAGGAAAAAGGCAGCATTGTTACACTCCGCAATCTTCTCATGATTACCCTCCGTGTTTGGGGAAAAACATGACTATTTCTTCCATGAGCAGAAAGTTTCATAGATGAGACAAGTAGTTTGCCCATGAACTTCAGCAAGATAAAAGAGTAGGTTCTGCTGAGATCACTTTATTTATTCAGCCCATTCAAAAACAGTATGTGACAGCTTTAATCCTGAGACAAAACACACGAAGAAAAGGCAGGAGGCTGTCCAGACTGGATGTTTGGTAGCCTGTTTCAAGATTTCACAAGATTCTGGAAATATTACCTCTAAAAGTTTTCCTTTCAGATTGCAAAATTTGAAAGCTACTTTTTAGAAATGTTGACATGTGTCATTAAAATGGGCAGAGAGTATATTTCCAACCCAAAGGAGTGAAATGAGTTCGTTTTGAGGGATCTGATGCGTCTGTCCAAGTAAGACACCTTCTCAAACTCAGCTGCAAACACCTGTAAGAGCTCTCACCCTAAAATCAGGGAGAAAAATAGCTGCCTTCTCTGTGTGGAGGAGAGCGGCCGTCTTATCGGTAGCAGAGTGACGCTGACTGTACCGATAGTGACACGGGTAATCCATCATGTCATCAGCACCGCGAGGGGCGGCGGCACGCCCCGCCCTCCTGGGGTGCGAGCCGAGCCGCACTGCAGGACACTTAACCCCGCGAGCCTCGAGCGCCCGCTGCGTTCACTCCACCCCTGTCACGTATGAGGCGCCTGCAGAATGACAGTAAATCCATACGGGCCGGCAATCTACCATCATGACACGCGCACACCAGGCTGCCTTAGACACCACTGAACTGGATCATGATGAGCGCGTGGGAAGAGGCCTTTATTACGAGTCTTGTAGAGCCGTTTAAGGGCTCTCGGGCGAGCCTGCGGCAGCTTGCCAGCCCAGGAAGGCCACGCAGCCTCCGCCGCATCCACCTGGCCGGGGATTCTCCACGGCCATGGTTTTCAGACGCCAGTAGTCATCACACACATGTTGCAAATTCATTTGATATTATTGTGACGTACCTACATGTCGACCAATTCTGCAGGTTTTTTTTTTTTTTTAATCCATAGTAGAGACACCAGGGTTGGGAAATGCCTTTGGGTACTACATAGCATTCTATCGTGTCATCTAGAAAAACCTAAACCATAAAAAGGCAGCCGTCATAACATGTGTGACATTTGGGAGGTTATTTTGGACCCCTAAGAGTGCAGGTATCTGGTTGTGATCCCCATGGACACAGACAAGTGCAGTGACTAGTCCCTGTGTGCTAGGCATATGTTTACAACAAGAAATAAACAAGTTTCCCTTCTAACTTTTTCTAGATTTTTTAAAAATCGTTTCTTCCTTGCCTTTTGTTAAATCACAACAAGATTTTATTGGGTTAAAAAAAGAAAAAAATCTAGTTGAATAGTAATACAGTTCTTTCATGTATATGCAAGAAGAAGATCTTTTCACACCTTGATGAAATTAGCATATATTTAAATACTAATGAACTGCCAGTGCCTGGTTAAGAATACCAAGAACTAGTTGCACAGTCACCTGTCCCTAGGAAACAGGTCTGATTCTAGAGGCATGTGAGGGTCTGAGGCAGTATTTTATTTCAGGAGATACTAATGCATGGTCCTAAACAGCATGAAGGTGGCAGGAGGATATGTCATCATCAGGAAAAAGGTGTCTCAAGGGGGAATCTAGGGCCAAATGATGATTACAAGCAGCCCTGGGCTTGAGTTGGTTTCCTGTGTATCTTGGGCACTCACTGGGGTTGGGGAAACTTTTCCCCACCACTGTTTTGTTCACGAAGACCTGTTCAATGTGGGACTGGATGGATGATGTCTGTGTGGATATCCCATGGAGTAGAAAGTTCAGGTTTAAAGTCACACTGGACAAAGGAATCTTTCATGCTCTACCTTCCTACGGTATTGGAAATATGCTTATGTTCTCATACGGTCTAACGTCTGGACACCTGAGTCTCGACCCAGAGGGGAACAGGCAGTGGGAACTGGACATGCCTTGGAACCTGATGGGGCCTCATGTGTCCATCTCTCAACGTAGAACATGGAGGACACCTCCATGAAGCTCTCCCAGCTATGAAACACCAAGTGCCCTTTACCTGCTCCTTTTCCCTGTGGCAGGTTCATGTCACCCAAAGCAATGATCTACTTTTGTTAGTTTTAAGTTTAGAAATGTAATGAATTCCTAAATCTTTGGAAATATAATTCCAGAGGAAGTATTTAAAAGCCCAAAATGGAAAGAAAACAATAAAATTAGACCAAACTTCATAAAAGAATAAATAATTTTTGAAATAGTAATTGACATTAAAGGATTTGTAATTATTTTCCACTTTTTAAACGTAAACTATTATCTATGGTTTGCAATTTTCTGTTATATGCTCACTTATTACCTTGAAATTTACCCCATACCTACAATCAAACCATGTATGTACAGGTGCAAGGATTTATAAAAACAGTAAAAGGGAATGAAATATTTTCTTCAATAGTTAAAAGATTGAATAAATTATAAATATATAAAAATAATTATAAATAAACTATAAAAGTATCTCTACCCATAGAAACACACCGTGAGCAATACATGGTTTACCTGTCCCTCAAGGGCATCTTGCAAACATCACTTACCTTCTGCAGATTTCATCCAGAAGGAATAACATAGATTCGGGATGGAGCTCAGGGGAGCACATGAAGTGCTCAGTTTGTTCATTACAAAGTGGTGCTGAGCCACAGGCAGGTGGGGTGCTGTGACCCTAAGCAATTTCAGACCCAGGTCTCTACCTGTGCTCCTTGAGGAGAAGCCAGGCCCCTTGGGTCGGGAGGGACAGGTAGACAAGAGTGAGGACGAGTTCTCGGCCAACACATGGTAAAATCAATCCAATGCTTCCCCACTTTGTCCTGGTTGGATTTTTTTTTTTTTTTTTTTTTTTTTTGGCTATGACAGGTCTTAGTTGCAGCATGAGGGATTGTTTTAGTTGTGGCATGCGGATTTCATAGTTGCAGCGTGCAGGCTTCTTAGTTGTGGCATGCATGCGGGATCTAGTTCCCAGACCAGGGATCGAACCTGGGCCCCCTGCACTGGGATTGAGGAGTCTTACCCACTGGACCACCAGGGAAGTCCCTCCTGGTTGGATTTTGTTGATGTTTGTTGAAACATAGGGACAACTTAGTGACAGTGTTGGACATAAGAGGTCCACTGACCACAGGCGTGTTCTGAAGATCCAATATTCCCTGGAACAGAATAGCCAGGGAGGAGGGACGGTGGTGGGCAAGCCCTGCCCTGCGTTGTCACAACTCACAAGAGCCAAGGACGGTCTTGAGTCCAGCAAGGCGCTTTCTTGACCCCTAGCGAGAACTTTGACCTCTGCCCCCACCCCTACCCCATGTTACTGTCTGAGGCATTTATTTAGGAAAAAGGAACTGGAAGTTCTCCTTCTGACCATGGAAGTGAGGAAACATTGCAAGCTAAAACCACACCTGGCTTGGATGTTCTGGGAGCCTCCTACCTGTCTTCCAAGGGCTGGGACCACCTTTCCAGAGGGAGGGGTGTTCTCCACGGGATGCATGTGTCCAACTATGACAAATGGAAGGAGAAAGTGAGAGAACTGCCTCAAAAATACTTAGGAATCCACTGCAAGGGCAGGGTCGGGATTCTCAGAATGAAAGGGGAGACCTAGACAATTGGGTTACGATGCAGACACAGAACGGCGGCCACAGAGCTACGGTTCGCTTTAGAGTGAGACCAGTCTCCTACAGAAGAGTCTACATTATTCTACTTAAAAATGAAAACAAGGGGCTTCCCTGGTGGCGCAGTGGTTGAGAGTCCGCCTGCCGATGCAGGGGACACGGGTTCGTGCCCGGGTCCGGGAAGATCCCACGTGCTGTGGAGCGGCTGGGCCCGTGAGCCATGGCTGCTGAGCCTGCGCGTCTGGAGGCTGTGCTCCGCAACGGGAGAGGCCACAACAGTGAGAGACCCGTGTACAGCAAAAAAGAAAAAAAAAAAAAAAAAAAAACTGAGCTAAGATATCATCCTGGGTTGACTTGATAACCGAATCTAGTTTTAAGTGAGCCTAGGCCATACCCAAGACTAGTTCTTTCTCATTAAAAAACATGTTTCTGTTCTACACATTATCACACTGGCCAACAAGCTAGACTATTCAATACATCAAATCAAATCCATTTTAAAATAAATGAACCATTCCAGAGCACACATTTCCCCAATGTACAGGATGCAAGAGGGCAGGGCAGCCAAGGTGAGTGCCCGCGGTCCCAGCCAGGTGGTAACCGGTCTGAACCATGTGCCTTCCCCTGAGATCCTACTGACAGAGTCCTAAGAACCCACCCCAAAGTCCTGTCCCCATCTATGGGGACGGTCTTCCACGCAGACGTGCGTTTTCATCGTAACGCACCGCGAGCCTTCAGTTCAGGGTGTTAACATGCTGCTCGCCCGACTGACTGGGTGCTGGTGGGCATCTTCCCTTTCTGTGTCTCCTTCTCTGGTCCTTACACACAAACCACCTACTGAGCCCCACTCTGTCCTGTCCACACGGAATGTGGACCCTTAAACACGTTCAGTGAAATGAACAGTGCTGGTCCTTTCTCAGGACTCAAGTTCAGAGCAAAAATGCCCAAAGACATCCAAGCCAGGACCGCAGGAAGAGTAAGCTTCTCATTTGGTTTCACCGGCACTGTCTCTGTTATGAGCATCGAGTTTAACATTCAAAATGGGTATATACTCACTTAAATGATCTAGACTCTTCCCAAACCCTATGAGTAAAATTTCTTCAAAAAGGTGAAACTCTGATCTTGGACCAGTGCATTTGGGATTGGGGGAGACTCCTGGGTTTGGGACAAACACTGGCGGCAGTATCAGTGTTTTAATGTAAGCCTCAGAGTTGGGCTTCTCAAAGTTTTGTTAAACAATGGCTGCAACCCCACCTGAGAGAGTGGACAGCAGACCCAGGAAATCAGGGCCAGACCCCACGTTTCATGGGTGATGACGCTTGGACCCAGAGGGTAAGTGTCTTGTATGGTTGTTTTAGGGGAATCATAGTCGTGGCTACAAGGACCCTAGGGCTGTGGTTCTCATGGGGTCACTCAGAACCCGTCTTCCCCTTGATACTAACAATGTCCAAGTGTCTGAAATTGTTCTAGGGTGTCTGTGTATGGGTCTGAAGCAGGTTGGCAAACTTTGTCTTTAAAGGGTTAGATAGTAAACCTTTCCAGTTTGGGGGCCACATATGGTGCCTGAAGCCAGGACTCAGCTCTACCTGGTGTGAGAGCATCCCTTGGTGGTGAGCACCCTAAGGTCCAGTGACACTTTATCTCAGAAACAGCCAGGGCTGCATCCAGCCCACAGGCCATAGTCTACAATCCTGGGCCTGAACTGAACCCCAACCTCCAGGACTGCTCCAGAAGCTCACCTCCTCACAGCCAAGTCCAACACTTAGCCCAGCCCTCTCCTTTCAGACCTGGCTCTTTATTTTGATCTCTCACTCGGTCCATTGCAGAACATTTTATTTCCTTCAGCAGCAGATCGATCATCACTATTAATATCTATTTCTTTATAGTTTTAACCCAGACACTGCAGTAGAACAGATTGGTCCTGCTAGCTGGAGATTGTGTGTGTGTGTGTGTGTGTGTGTGTGTGTGTGTGTGTGTTTAACATTTTTTAAAATAAATGTATTTATTTAGGCTGCATTGGGTCTTTGTTGCTGTACACAGGCTTTCTCTGGTTGTGGCGAGCAGGGGCTACTCTTCCTTGTGGTGCACAGGCTTCTCATTGTGGTGGCTTCTCTTGCTGCGGAGCATGGGCTCTAGGTGCATGAGCTTCAGTAGCTGTGGCACGTGGGCTCAGTAGTTGTGGCCCACAGTCTCTAGAGTGCAGGCTTAGTAGTTGTGGCACACGGGCTCACTAGCTGTGTCACGTGGGCTCAGTAGTTGTGGCTTGCGGGCTCTAAAGTGCAGGCTCAGTAGCTGTGGCATGTGGGCTCAGTAGTTGTGGCTTGCAGGCTCTAGAGCACAGGCTCAGCAGTTGTGGCACACAGGCTCTATAGCTGTGGCATGTGGGCTCAGTAGTTGTGGCTCGCGGGCTCTAGGGCGTATTGGCGTTAGTACTTGTGGCACATGGACTTAGCTGCTCTGCAGCATGTGGGATCTTCCCAGACCAGGGCTTGAACCAGTGTCCCCTGCATTGGCAGGTGGGTTCTTAACCACTGCACCACCAGGGAAGCCCCAAGACATTGTGTTTTAAAGGAGGTTCTCCCTCAAGAGGCTTCTAATTCAAGAAATGGGGTCAGGATGCCTACCTGTACATGAAGAGTCAGAAGAGGGGTGTGTGCCATGTGAAAGGGGTCAGCAGCCCAGTTTAGGTGAGGAAACCCGTCCCCCAAGATTCAGGGGACCAAGGGTTCGTAAGACCTAGCATTGTGATGGTGATGATGCAGTTAGCAATGCAAATAACAGCGCCTACAGCCTTCTACTGCGTACCTGCTCTACCTCTGAAGCATGGTCTACACTTTAGATGCATTTCCTCCTTTAAACCTCACCTCAAAAGTGCGGATTGAAGGGGGGGGGGTTGGGGACTGATGTTGAGGGCATGGTCTGGGCATGGGGGAGGGTGCAGTTGCTGTGTGCCACTTGGGCTGACCATTGCAGGGATGGAAACTGCCCCCAAGGCTAGGACCAGCAGGATGCCTTGCAGGTTTAAAGCAGGGTTCTGGGCTTCCCTGGTGGCGCAGTGGTTGGGAGTCTGCCTGCCGATGCAGGGGACACGGGTTCGTGCCCCGGTCCGGGAGGATTCCACATGCCGCGGAGCGGCTGGGCCCGTGAGCCATGGCCGCTGAGCGTGCGCGTCCGGAGCCTGTGCTCCGTGACAGGACAGGCCGCAACAGTGAGAGGCCTGCGTACCGCAAAAAAAAAAAAAAAAAAAAAAAAAAAAAACCAAAAAAGCAGGGTTCTACCCAGGGGCAGCAAGGAGCAGTTTGGTCTACAACCTGTCATTGACCATCCTTGAAAGGTCATGCTTTGATCTCCAAAGCTGGAGGTCCCCGTCCGGTGGAGCTCATTGGAGCACTTGGAGAAACACTTGGAAAATTCCACAGAAGAGTGGTGCGATGGACAGCCCATGACTGCCGCCCCCAGGAGCCACAGGGAAGAAAAGGTCTCCCTGGACCCCACTGGGGGAGAACAGGGTCCCGGGTAGGCTCCATTTCAGCACTGCCAACTGATCTCAGAAAAAGTCCTAGGCTTTTGTGGTCCATGATCTCCTTCTCTAACACGGTCGGGCCAGAAGCAACTTGATGGTCCTTGGACCTGTACAGTGCGTGATTTGAAAACTCTTCCAACTATAAACAATGAAAGTCTATTATCAGACCATTTTATCCAAGCCTTTTGGTAACTATGCCTGAGTAGGAATGTCTTAAGGGTCTTGTCTGCGTCCGGCTGACACCCGGCTCTGCCCAGACCCAACCTCCCTGCACTGGGACCCTCTCGCTGAATGTGACCCCAGATTTGCCATGGAGGTCTTGGGTGTGTAGTTCTCATCTGTTCCCTGACTGCAGGCACCATCCTAGGAGCTCTGACTCAGCTAACTGTGAACCCCCCGCCCTTCTCAACTGTGGACATTAACTTCTTCTGCAGAAGACGCCCATGAGCACCTGTCTCGCAGCTCAACACACATAAGCTCTGTGAAATAAACGTGGAAAAGAAAGGCAGTAATTGGGTGAAATAGTTACTGAGAAGGAGAAGTACAGGCAAAGAGCACAGGCTCTCAGCACCATCCTCCGCGGCATCACTGGGAATCCCTTGGAATCCCTCACCCAGACATTTTACACTTCAGGAGGACTTTATTCTATTTAATTCTATTTAATTAAATAACCTAATCAGATAAAGTGTGACTGGAGAGGGTCAGGGAAGGCACCTCTCTGTAAGGAAGTGATGGAGGTGATGCCTGGGTTTGGGAGAAGAGCTTTGCAACCAACCAGTGCAAAGGTCCTGGAGCAGAAATGAGTTGAGTGTAGAACTCTGTAGACCAGCTGAGAGACCAGTGCGGCTGGGGCAGAGGGTGATGTGGGAGAGGATGGGCAGGTGCCAAGACCCTACAGTGGGGATCTAGACCGTAAGCATTATGGGGGTCCTGCTGAGACCTCCAGGAGCAGGGTGGATATTTTCAGGACATCCCTCTGGCTGCCCCCTGGGATGGGTCATGTGGGTGGAGCAGAGAACTGGGAGGGTATTGGAGGGAGTGGTGCCAGCAGAGCTCATGGGATGACTCAGGTTCTGGAGACCTTTTAGAAGTGGGTCCAACAGGACTCCCTGAAGTGGATTGGATCAGGGTGGCAGACAGTGATGGCAAGTGAGGAGTTGAGGCTGGCTTTTAAGTCTGGGACCTAAATGGACTCTGTGGGATGTAATTGTGCATCTGCCAGGGATTCCACGGGGTATGAATTCTATAACTCGGTCATAATGATGATTAGTGGGCAGGGTAGAGGTGACGCTCTGCGAGAGAGACTGTCTCAATTTTGATTTGAAGAGAAGACAACGCATGTCTCCTCAGAGGCCAGAGTGAGAAAGGTGGCTTCTGCAGAGTGCAAATACACACCAAGTGGGACCACAAGGAGACAGGCAGTCTCCCTGATCTCCCTCTGCATTCCTGGAGCATTTGGCCTCCCTAGGTACCCCGGCCTTGGGGAGGACATGTGGCATCTTCCGTCTGCAGTTACATTTCAGAGCATCTGTATCAACAGTGGAAAGGTGGGCAGAGACTGGAGTCACCCCTTTGCACCTGCAGATCAAGGCCCTGGGGATCCTGTACATCAGTTGGGCCTGATTTCAAAGCCACTCACCCCACCGAATACCACGTCCCTAAATTTCCTGCAGCACAAAGAGGGGACGCAAATGCCCAGGGCCTTGATCAGCCAAGATAAACCTTGAAGAACATCACACACCAACAGCACTGGTGAGATACCCAACATCAGTGCCCCATCCAGACTCCCAGATTCACCTCCCCTGTGGATTCAGTGACGAGATGGTCCAGGTGGCAGGAATCCCAGACAGGGTCCAAGTGCTGCTCCATCACTGAGTGAATCACCTCAGAGGAGTGTCCCTAATGCTGATCACACAGAAACCAAATCTGTGAAGGTGGAAAAGGTTCAACGCCAAAGGCTGAAGGTTCTCTGCTGCCTGCAGGGCTCACGAACACCATTTCCAACCTGCCTGGATTGTCAGCTCCTCCGGCCCCAGCGGAATTTGACAAAAGGGGACCTAATATTGGTTCAGAGATAGGGAGTGGGGAGGGGATGGAGGCGGCTGGAAGCTAAAACAACAACAACAACAAACTGCACCTTGAACACCATGCTTGTCATTGATCACTTGCAGCCAGGAGACCTCAGTCCCAATAACTCCACCCTGAAAACTGAGCTGGTCTTAAATACCAAAGGCCTCCTGATGGTGAGATGTGCACATCCATGCAATCTCATGACAGGAGAGGCCACGCATGAATCAGTTTTGCAAATGTTCTGGGCAGTGGGTCTTAGGCCCATTTGCTGTCTCTATGGTTGTGAGCTGTGCACGCGTGCTCTCAGCTAGGCACACGCGTTCCCTGATGTGCACACGTGTTCCACACAGTGCGTTCAACTGTGGGATGCACTCGGCTTTAACAGACCAGTGACCACAAGAACCAGGGGGAAGTGTTCAGGACCACAAGAGTCCCGGCCAAGGATTGCTGTAAATAGTCGCAGTACTTATGGTATTCACATTTTGTGGTTGTTGTCTCAAGAGCTCTTTTCGAATTCAGGTGAAGCCCACAATTGTTTAAAAGAAGAGCTGATTCATCATCAAAACGTAGCTCTTCGTGGGGGCACGTTTAGGTGACAGGGATCAATGACAAGGCTGGTAAATTGCCTGGGAGGGTTCAAAACAGATTTGAGATAAAGGAGAGAGCGATTAAGTCAAGACAGAACCTAATGCTTTTGCCAAACACCCCCGACCCCGGAGTGGATGCTGATCTAATGACCAGCCACTTCATTCCCAGAGCCCGGTGCCAATCTTTTGTCACCTCTGTTGCCCCGTATCAAACTTTCAGGAAACAGGACCCGAGAAAGCAGATAATCAATAATGAGATCAGGAGATGTTATCATTAGAGAAACAGGGCTGCCTGCCTGGTTTGTGGAAGGCTGTTTTCCCGGGGCTGCTTGTCAGCTGAGCTGGTGACGTGGGTGCGGGGCCCCCAGCGCTCAGAGATAGAGCAGTGGGAGGTGGGCGCTGGGAAGAGGCGCCCACGCTCACCCGGGCAGCTCAGCCAGGGGGCCACATCCTCCTGGTCCTCGCAGGGCATGGGGCACCCCTCTAAGGGGTGGACTTCTTAGGGACACTTCCTGGGGAGTTCTGGATGCAGTGGCAAGTTGGGATGCCCGTGGGGGAGGAGCTGTGGGGATCTGCAGGGGAACAGACTCACGCTGTGTCCGAGGGATGGAAGCACGGTAGGCGCCCCGCACATGCTCCAGGTGACGAAGGCTGCAGGCTCAGGGCACCTCTATTGGGATGAGGACACTCACGGGTCCTCCACAAGGTAGTAGGCACACACATCTCCTCTATAAGCTGCACACCCGCATCTTCTATAGGGCAGCGGGGACACCCAACCTCTTCTATTGGACACTAGGCACAAACCCTCCTTTCATATGACAAGTGTACCCACACCTCTTCTGTGGGACCTTAGGTGCACATCCCTCTAAGATGTGGTATGATGCCTGCCCACGACTCTTGTATGTGACACTAGGCACTGTCTTTTCTTTGTTTAGTAATGGGCACACCCACAGCCCCACAGGGCAGCAGGTACACACAGGTGTGATAAAGGGGCACCGCTGCCCCTCTGTGTGACATCAGCACACACACCTCAGCTCTGGGATGCTCGTGACCTGTCCCTCTTTCACATGCTCTTAGGGGAGCACACCTCTTCTGTATGATGGTGGACTCACCCATGACGCCTCTGTAGGAAAATGGTCACACGACCCTTTCTATGTGATAGTGGACACACCACGCCTCCCCTTTCGGACAGGGCTCCCACCCCTCTTCTATGGGATAGCAGCACCCCGCCACCGCTATTCAAGTGTGAGCACCAGCACGGCCTTTGCAAGGAGGCCAGTCAAAGAGATTCTGAAGCATCGCCTCAAGCTTCTGTCTAAAATAACATTGGATGTTGTAAATCAACTCTACTTCAATAATTTTTTAAATTAAATTAAAAATTAAATTTAAAAAATTAAAATAATATTGTAAGTAAAGTGATTAAAGAACAGAGATGTTACTCATGTATATTTTAATAGGCTTCGGGGAACAAAAGTAAGATAGTCCTGTTACTGTTACCATAGTCAGTCTCAGGGAAAAGCATTTCGTTTTCCCTGAAATAGTCATAGAGATCACACAGAACAATTACTCAGAGAGGATCAAGCCACTTTACAAAATACATACTTTTTTGGGTGAAAAATAACATTGTACCCAATGGCTCATGTGTATTATTCAAAATTAAAATTTTTAATAAATGAGAGCAGTCCTATAAATTTGCTATTGATCTTTAACCCCATGTGCTGTATAAATAAACTGCCATTTAGGGGAGGATATTTTATTTTGTAAATCATGATTTTTGACCCTTGAAGATTTCATTCCTCAAGTAAGTCAAGTATGTGTGTGTTAATCACTTATACAACACGTGGAGGGTGATTTGAAGTGAATGGATTTCCTTTTTAACCAATATGTGTCTCCCAGTAGCATGGCCTTCTTTGCCCAACACTCCTGTTGGGCAAATGGGTTCTTTTTTGCTTCATGTGACAATGAAATTGCAGTTTTTCCTAAGCACTAGGATGAGATCACAATTTACAGGCTGTTTTTTGGAGAGGGGTCCACTGACGCATCTGTGGCAGGAGTCCGGGGAGCAGGAGGGAAGGGGCTGGGGTGGGGCCGCTGGTGGAGGGGGAGGGGGCGCTGGTGGAGGGGGAGGGGCGCTGGTGGAGGGGGAGGGGCCGCTGGTGGAGGGGGAGGGGAGCTGGTGGAGGGGAGGGTGCCCTGAGGGCTCCCTCCCACCTTCCCCGTTCCCAGGCCGGCTCAGTTACCGTTCTGAGCGAGGGGGAAACCTCAGCTTCCTCCCCAACCTCCAGCAGGTCTATTTGGGAGGAGTGTCCTTACTCTAAGCTGCCCGCAGATTTAAAGAAGAATTGAGCCTCGGGGAAGGGCCCCACTGGCCTTTTAGTCCATTACAATTCCAAAGGCGATCACAAAAGGAGATGGGCTGGCCGGAGTTAATGAGATTTCTCACCCAAAACACTAATCTGGGTTAAAACTAAAAGAATGCTGATAAGGATGGTACAGCTCACACAGCGAACAAGAAGGGTGTTGGCTCAGATCAATTGCGCCTGTTAGGAGGGGGCCTTTAATCGTGCTTGAAAAAAAAACCTGAGAAAATGTGTGTTGGAGACAAAGCCTCTCAGATGAGAAGTGGCTGAAATAGAATAAAACATACCATTTTCACTTTCGTATAGCGTTCCAGGTACAAATCAACTAATACTAGCAGAAGTTTAACATCACTTTAAAAGGGACTGATTGACCCACTGAGAAAGTACATAGTAAAATGTGCTGCGATGCACTGATTAGCCCTGTTTCCCTCCGGCAAATACCTGGCTCTTAAGTGTGTGCACTGGAACATTTTGTTTTATTACCTTGTGAGATAAGTGGGGGAAAAAGCCTTCTGTACCTGGGGAATTCAAATATTCAGCTTTGTCATACCACGGCCCGCGCTCAATTTCACGCCAGGCGCATAATTACAAAAGTGTTTAAAGGGAGCTCAGAAGAAAGATGGGTTCAAGTGCAAATTAATTTCAGATTATCACAACAAAGGCAATCATATCTCAACAAGCTCGCCAGCAAAACACTGAAAGATCCCCAGGTCCCTCCCCTCCCCAGCTTACAACAAAGAGACTTCAGCTCAAATTAAGCTAATGATCTCCAACGGCCCTCTGCCTATCTTTCTTGGGTTTTGCCTGTTTGCACAGTTGAATGTGGCCAACCTGCAAAGACAGAAAGGAGGGGGCTGAGAGCCTGGGGGGGGAGGGGCAGGCGGACGAGTTAGCCCAGAAAGGTCAGGGCTCCGCATCCATCAAGTGACAAAACAGTCAGCGGCTTGACGGGCCTGCACAGCGTCAAATTGTCTTATTCGGCGGAGGGGTCGGAGTGAACTGACGGCGTTGAAAGAGGCCTGGGTTCATCTGAACCTCTCCCACCGGCAGCCTCCGAGCTGCAGAGCGCAGCTTAGCTCCCCGACCAGCCATCAGCACAGCTTTGCAGAAACCCAACATCTCACTCCATCCTCGGGGACCCGAGGGAAGGGGGAACTCGGCCGCGGACATCCAGGTCAAGCCTCATTACTTCCTCATTACCTTTGCAGAAGTGGAGGGGGCCGCCTGCATCTGGGGAGCGCGGCCGGGATATGGTGGGGACTCCGTCTGGTTTGGTTACTGCACAGCCGACCGTGGCGCGGCCGCCGTGGGACCCAGAGCCCGCCCCCTCCTCGCCAGCCGTGACCCACTCATTAAGGTTTTAGGGCAAATGACTGTCACTTGTCACGACCCCGAGGATGGGGGCAGCTAGAGGAAGCGACGCGTTTCAGAGTTGGCCCCCGAATTCTGTATTAAGTGCCTTTCCCCGTTTTTAGCCGACTCCAGCCCAAAGGCAAATGCATTTGCTCTGATTACAAATGCAGACTTGGAAAGAGCAGGACACAGCTAGGCCTGTCTGCCTCCCCACGGCCTGGCCTGAGACCACGCCCCCTTCCCCCCTCCCCGTCCCCACCTGCGTTCTGAGCTGGCTTCCAGTTTATTCTAGGACAAGTCCGAGAACAGCCAGGCCAGCAGTCCTGGCCCTCCACCTGATGTCTTTCTTCCTGAGTTTATGTGTCTTCTCGTGGACTCACCTTCCTTTCTCCCCCAGTAACGTCGGTAGTTGGTGAGGGGGGGTGGTCTCAGCCCACCCCTGGCCCCTGTAGCTCGACAGGCCATGTTTAGGGTGGAGCCCAGTCTTGGGATGGGGCCAGAGTAACCTAAGCTTCTAACACAGGCACCAGTGAGCAAAGGGCACAGAGAGGGCCCCCCCACCCAGGGCTGGTCTCATCTGGGCCCTCGAGGCGTGGATCGGGGCAGTTAAGCTGGGGAAGCGCTGAAGGACGGTCCCTGCTCCAAGCCGGGCCCCATGCTTGTCCTGCCTCCCCCTGGTCACTGCTGGAACTCAGCCTCCAGTCTCCCTCCCACATCCTCCAGTTCTAAAGCAAATAATTGTACAACAGATAATGTAAGTGCAGTGATGTCACCATTTCAGTCCTATTTCCCCCAGTATTTGATCAGGAGGTGCGGTTTCCCCAGATGCATCTCCCCCACCCCCGCCCCGCCCCATCCTTATTCTAGTTGCCTCAGGACCAAGTACTTCTCTCCCGTTGTTGTCCTAAACCTCTGGGTCCTACTCTTTCCTGGAACCGGGGGAGGGGGGAAGGGAGAAATGAATCCATCCCTCAGGAGGCCTCGGAGGAGGCCAGCGTTTCCAGGAAGCAGCACAGAATCCAGCACAAAAACTCCCCCAGCGAGGCTGGAGTGGAGGTCGTGGGAGTGGGCTTCAGGGAGGTTCTGGCACTGGGCTTGGGGTTGAGGCCACAGGCCGTTCCGGTTGGAGCAGGGGCTCAGCTGTGGTACAGACGCCGGAGGGCACGGCAGGGCAGGCCTCAGGGATTTCATGGGTGCAGCTAAGCCTGGTGGATTTTGGTCCGTGGCCAGAGCCACGCTGGCCGCCCAGATGCTGTGCAAGGGTTTTCCTCTCCTTCTGAGCATTTTCTAGCTGTGGGTCGCCATTAAACAATGAGGACGACCTCATGTGCATCACTAGGTCCCCTTTGTCCTTGTTCCCTGCCGAGCCTGGCATTCGGGCTCTGGGAGGTGTTGGAGATTGGCCCTGGGGACGGTGGAGCTGGTGGTGGGGACAGTAGGGATGAGGGACACGAAGCGCTTTCTCTGGGAAAAGGAGCAGAGAGTGTAAATAGGTGCCACGGGGGATCCCGGAAGCCCATTTCCTGATCCTGGGTCCCCGTTTCACACTGAGGCCCCCAAGGCCTCACCTGGAAAGGCTCGGGCCGGTCCCAGGAAGGGGATGCCGGGCAGGTCCTGCACAGTGTGGATTCATTCTGTGGCCCCCGGGGTGCTGCCCACGCGCTCACCACGAAGCTCTCAGCATCCCCCCACCCCGATGAGGCTTCAGACTCCACCCTCCTCGCAGAGCTGGTGGCCAGAGCCTTGTCCAGCAAGTGAGTCCAAAATGTGTCTTTCCCCAAACAGAAAATGTCATTTCAAAATTATATGCTAAGGACAAAAACTCAAAGCCTTCTAAGTGGTGCTGTGTGGCCGAGTCCATCAATGAAGGCCCCAGATCACAAGTGACATGGGTCATAAAGCACAAGTGCCCTCCACAGCATCACATCTCATCCCCTCACACCCAGACCCACTTCAGTCAGAAACGGCCCTGCACAGAGCTGGGCCTGCAGCCCTGGGTTCCTCAGCCCCTCATCTCATCTGGATTCCTGAGGCTTTGGGGCCAGAGTTTCAAGGGAGACCCTGGAGTCCCTGTGAGCCCCGGGCTGACCTCCTGAATTTCAGGAGAATAGGAAAGTGTTTGTTGACCTTGAAGCAAGGTCAGGGTGGACTGCTCAGGTGATGCAGAGGAGATCAGGGTCCTTCCTGAAGGAAAAGGGATCAGCAAAGGGCCTGCTGTCGGCTCAGGGTCTGAGGAAGGACTCAGAGAAACAAGGGAAGGCCAGCGTCTCCACATCCAGGTGGCCTGGGCTCAGAATCCTCTTTTGGTAAATTTAAAGGCAAGATCAATAGTCACAACAATTCATATAATTTTTTTTTAATTTTTTTTTTTTTTTTTGCCGTACACGGGCCTCTCACTGCTGTGGCCTCTCCCGTTGCAGAGCACAGGCTCCGGACGCTCAGGCCCAGCGGCCATGGCTCACGGGCCCAGCCACTCCGTGGCATGTGGAATCCTCCCGGACCGGGGCACGAACCCGTGTCCCCTGCATCGGCAGGCGGACTCTCAACCACTGCGCCACCAGGGAACCCCCAATTAATATAATCTTAATAAGGATAATTGGGACAAAACAATCATTTTCACAAGTTACTCAGTTGTAGCTGTGAAAAAAATGGGGGAGTGTCGGTGAGGCTCTTTAGCTTAATGTGGAGTAAAAGTACCTAAGTGACATCAGGTGACTTTGCACAAGCAGAGGTCCAAAGTGAGGGAGGAGCTGGTGATGGCCACTCATCCTCCATCTGACACGTGTTTATCGACTGTCCCCTAGGGAGGCCTGCAGAGCAGGGGGACCGGAGGGCTGTGCCCTTGCTGTGAAGAAACTTGGCTCCTAGAAGCTCTGGCCCCCAGCTGTGCACACTTGTTCATGGTCTTGTATTCTGTCCCGAGGTCAAACTTTTATAAAAGTTGGTGATATCTCCCCCAAAAAACAGTCCAAAGGGAGGTGCAAGATGACACCACCGGGTCCTCGCTGGGGTCCAAGTGGAACGCATGGAGGTGGCGGGGCCCCTGCACAGCTGCTACACCCTGCCTCTCACTCATGCCCCTCACGGCTACCCTCTGCCACCTTCCTATCTCCTTCTGAATGTTCTCACTCAAGACCACCTACTCCAAAGGCCATGCTTTTCAGAATTTGTTCTCAAATGAATCAGGGGAAATTCAGCTGCATTAGGCCACAATTTAGACAGTGAAACTGCCCCTTTTAGAAGAACCTTATGTCTTCACGGCAGCCATGCTGAGGACCTGCCCTGCTAAGGGGAACCCAGCCCTGCTCAGTTTCCTACTAGGGGCCTAGATTCTGGAAGATTCTTCCCTGAAGGAGTCTCAAGGTGTCTCCTCCTTCTGGGGCTCTGTGTCCTCCCTGAGCGCTGGGACGTGCTGTGTGTGTGTGTGTGTGCGAGCGCGTGCACGCGCGTGTGCACAGCTGCATCCTCCCTGCCCACGGTAGAGCCCGCCAAACTGTCGATGGGTGAATTCATAACTTTTCCCTTCTGAATATGAACCCAGAGCTCAGAGTAATTTCTAGGGTTGTGTATGGTGCATGAGAGGCGGCTGAATTGAAAGCGTTTTCAGGATCCATGGAGGCAGCTTTTGGTGACCTTGTGGGTCTCAATGCTCCTTGAGGGTGCAGGCTCTGGCAGCCGGTGTCCACCCGTCCCGTTCCCGACTCGTGAGCAGCGGCCAAGCCACACCTCCCATCATGGGCCACGCCCACAAAGAGGACAGTCCATGGTGGCCCACGTGGGCCGGTGCAGCAACATCAGAGCATTCACGCCAAGCGGGGCCAGTGTCCCTCACCCAGAGGAGGCCCCGGACGCCAGTGACCAAGAGGAGTGCGCAGAAAAATCACAGAAAGCGAAAAGGAAACAAACCGACTTGAATTCAAACACTCTTCTATGAATTAGCCGCATATTATTACAGGGTTTGATTCATTTTGTAACATGTTAATCATTTTGTTTTCCAGAATTCCGAAGCCATGATTTGATGCAGGCGAAGCAGGTCCAGAGCTGGTGCTCATCCTCAGAGCCCCAGAGAAGGACCCCGGTTCTCCATGGGCACCGGCCGGCCAGCCACCTGTCTGTCTGTCCACCCAGAGGGATGCAGAGAGAGAAAGGAGGGAAGGAAGGAGGAAGAGAGAGAGAGGCACCGGGGTGACAGCCCACTCCTCCTCTGTCGCTCAGCTTCATCCAGACCCCCTTTATCATACAAACTTCATCCTCAGCACTGGAAAATTACCAGTGTCACATTTCAAAGCTCTGCTTTAAACCTATTGTTTTCTTCCTACTTTTGGGTGGTCAGTGGTGAAATCATCATTACACCTGCCCCCAACCTCCCACAGAGATGCTCACAATCACCCTCCTTCAGACACCCACCGCAGGCCGCTGAGCCCCCTCCGTGGAGGTGCCACCCGGTGGGTGCCTTCCTCAGGCCAAATGTGCACCTCTAGACCCGCTCAGCAAGCAGGTGTTTGCTGAGTGGCCACCAAAAAATGGTAACCTGGAATTAGGCCTTCATGGTGACAATGACGATTGCTAGAAATAGAGCTGCCCTCAAGCTTCATCGGGGAAGACACTGCACCTTTGAGACTCGGATCCAATGCAGACATTGCCGTCCTCCCCTAGAAGGAACTCTGGCTAGACACTGCACCAGCCAGAAGGAGCACTTCAGAGGAGCACCGGCCTGACACCCGTGGAATTCCGCACATGCACTTCTAACCAGGATCCATCAAGACAGAAAGTGTACATTTTGACTCTGTGTGTTTTACCTAATCATTTTTGTTGGATTTACTATGAGATAGATGACTGTGTCTTACAGTCCTCTGGATTAATTGTTAACATGATTTAAAGATTAAAGGACAATTGCCTACATCCTATGCACATAGCAATTAACCGGCTTTTGCTTGTATGCATTTTCAAGTGTTTTTTAGTTTATGGAATATGTTTATTATGAAACGTTAGAAATAAGTATGTGAATGCGTGCCTCTTAACACGCTATCATGGCTGACTTGTCAAAACAGGACGTGAGTTTTACGTGAAGCCAACAGAACAGGAGCCTCATCCAGCAAATCTTCTTAGTTGGTTTCATCTAAAAAATAAAACAGCCCTGGAGCCTATCACCTGTGAGATGTAGCAGGAATAAAGACCTTGACAATGTGTAATATATTAGCTTTTATGCTTCAGAAATATTTCTATTAATTTGAAAGAAATTCCAGACAAGTTGCATCAGGATAGGTGAATATATTTGAAGGATATACACATAAATATCACAAGTAATAAACTGAGTCATTCCAGAGAAAACAAGTTAAGATGGTCAACGATAAGGGTCTCATCTGACAAATGTACATTACATTTTTCTCACAGTTTATCACATTTTGCCTTGGACCAGGAGAGGTGGGGTCTCTGTTCCAGGGTTGCCGTTGCACCACTGCCCATGACTTTACAGCCAACCCATCCGGGTAGTGGGCAGATGCAGGCAGAAGATGAGAACCCCAGGGAAGGTGGTCAGCCTAGGACCAAGGAGACGGTAGAAGCAGGAGCAGAAGTGAAACCAGGAAGGCAACGGACCTAGAGCATCAAAGGGGCATCTAGAAGGTGGCCTCAGCAGTGGAAGAGTCATGTTGGTCCCAGGAGATGGGATGGAATGGCTCCAGGGATACACAGGTGTCAGGAGAGTCCATCCTTTCACCTATAAAACAAACTGAGTGTGCTGGATGCAAGCACAGTTATCACAGTGTCTGTTATCATGAGCATTACAAATAAAACCCAACCAGCTTCCTGTTAATGGACACAGCACTCAGCTCTCTCAGGCTCCTGACAAACTTTTTCCTTGTATCAACTACTAAAGGTGTCTTTCTCCGTTGAGCTTTCAGAAACAGGATGCTTTATTTCAATGCATTCCCCTAATGAAGATACTTGAGTATTGGTCCATGATAAAAAAAAGAATACAATATAACTATACAAAACACAACTTACTAGGGCCAAGTTACAAGTCGAGCCATCAAGACTTGACCGTGATGGAGAATTCAGAGAGGCCTGTACCCTGGTTGGAGATACTGTCAGCTGGGGGCAGAGTGGGGACAGAGATGCCCTTGAAGATCCCCACTGTGACCTTGCACAGAGCCACTGACCCCCCTCTCCCCCGTGTCAAGTCAGCCTATCCCTTCTAGAGCTTCCCGTGGTGGCAGAAGCAGGAACTGGCAGGATTGACCCCGCCCAGGGGGCAGACGCCCTCAGAGATCCTCCACCCAACCCGCTTCTGCTGGAAGGATGCTGTATCATCACCGCCCCCAACACAAGTGTGAGCGGCCTGGGCTCCATCATGGTCCTGAGTCAGCCAGGCTTCCAGAGGGGAAGGGCTCATCTGTACATCTGTGTAGGGTCAGGTGGCCTCAGAGCTGCCCCTCACTGCCCATCAGTGGCGTCCAGTTGGATGCTGTGTCTCTAACCCAGGGCTCTTCACACCTGGGCTCTGTCAAGTTTATGCACTCAGCAACCCTCAAAATTTGAATGCCTTCTCTTAAGGGTTTAACAGAGAAAAGTGGCTGATAACAGGGGATTATGCATTTCCAGATAATCCAAGGTTAATTTTATGCAACAGAAAATTATTAAAGTATCAACCACTTCAGAGGAATGTGATAGCTCCCAGTTGAGCCTAAGAGAAGCCCGTATTGAGTGACATTATGATCGGGATTTTCTGTTGTTCATGGGATGTTGGACACACATGAAGTCAACAGTTTCTGTGAAAATTTTTATGACTTGTGTGAATTCCCCGGGGGCATCAAATTTGAGTGAAATAATCCAGCACGTCCAGCATGTGGACAGAATCCTGCCTTCTCTAGTGGTGCTGAGGTCTGAGTGGGAGCCACGTTCCTGAGAACAGGGTCCGAGTGCCTCTGAGCACCAGCACCGTTGCTGGGCACCACTCTCTTCCCAGGGCACAAAGCCAGTGAGGCCTGGGGACACAAACAGATAAAACTTTCTGGAAGCAATTCAGGACACCCAAGGCATATTTACCTCTCAACTTCACACCTCGAATGTGAGGTTGAAATACTTGACCAGAACTCCACGGTCTGAGCAGCTTCGCTCACTAAGATGACCACTGAAGTTCTACATATATGACCAAGCTCTAAATGTCTAACCACTGGGGAAGGCTTTTATACACTTTGGTAAAGTTATATGGTGAACATTTTTTGAGCAATAAGGATGTGTAATGATTTTATAAAATGCTTGTATGACATAAACCTAAATGCAAACACAGTTTGAAAACATAAATGCAATACTATTCCAATTAGAAAAAATATGGGACAAATCTATATAAAAGGAAACTATTAATGCTGATCTCTGGATGTGAGAATAAAAGGTATATTTTTACCTTATACTGCTCTAGCTTTTTTTCCAAATCACATTCAAAATGATAGAGAGATAGGTATCCCTATACTTATATACTTATAGGTATAGAAATAAATATAGAGATATAGATACAGGTATAGATGATATAGACAGCTATAAATATAGGTATGGATATAGATGATCTATAGCTGATGGATGTAATCTTAATAGATGCTCTCCTAGGACAGGCTATGGGCACCTTCCTCCCTCCCCACCGTCCTCCAAGTGTGAAGACCAGGGAGGGCTCCTGCGGAGCATCTTCATGGCTGGCCTGTCACCTACTGCACCTCCTCCAATCAGGAAACCCCCTGCAACCAGAGGTGGAGACCCCACCCTGTCATCCTCCCCTGGGGTGGGAGGCAGCCTACATCTCAAGATCCATCCATCCGTGCATCTACATGGCCAACGTTGCCTTCTAACACACTCCAGGAGCTCGCTGAAGGGACACGAATCTCCCTGAATAGGACACCACAAAACCAACAGGGAGACCATTTCCTTTGCTTCCTGATGACCTTTGAGAGACATGAGCAAAACCCACTTTCAACTCCTGACTGACATTTTGGAAAAGTCAGGCAGGGTGTTTTTCATGGGAGGACACGGCCGGGTTCAGTCTCCCGAGCTGGGGGCATGGCTCCCAGCTTTTCAAAGCATTTGTCCCCAGTGGTGGAAGGACAGATCTTTCCAATTTTTTTTCTCCCGTTCTTTTGAACTTGCATGATAAAATGATCCCTTCTGCTGTTTTTATGTATTTTAATTAATGTCATTTCATTTGTACTTGTACCCTCAGGCTGTTATAGCAATAAATTATAATTTTACAAATTGGGGTAAAAGTTCTCCTTCACAGTATGTATTTGGAAAGAGAATATTTTATTTCAATAGAGTTATTCAATTTTTGAGAATCCAAAGTCTCTCAAATACGTCAACCCTCAACATTAGTCTGTGGTGTCAAGCAAGTCCCCGGAGGTGCTGTGAAACTCACAGGCGTTCAGGGGATCTGCGTGGCCTCCAGCTCGTTTGGATGGAACATTGCCCCGACCCAGACCCCCACCCTGGGCCCTCACATCCCCCTTCCAGCTCTGACAGGAAGCCCACCCTTCATGGGATTCACAGCCCCCTGCCCCTGTCTACAGCGGGAGCAGCGCTTCCTCACTTCACACTTTGCCCCCGGCTGGCTTCTCTCAGATAACCTGAGTGTGATGCTGTGGGCGCTGATAACCAGAGGAAGCCAGGGCTTTCCCAAAATAGGACTGACTTCAGAGCCCTCACCCAGAGCCTCCCTTTAGGCGAAATCCAGCCCCAGGGTGGGTGATCTCTCTCCTCGCTTAACCCATCAAGGCCTGTTGAGAAGCTGAGACCACGTGTTCCATTAATTCTGCTGAAGATGTCGGAGGAGAAATAGGTTCTGCTTGTAATGAGGAAGCCAAGGACTCTGAAATTCTACCTGCGCTAGCCAGGCCTGGGGGTCTGGTTGGTGTCTGGTTGGGGAAGTTGGCCGTCAGCTCTGCCCAGCCCTGGGAAGGGGAACCGGGACAGGGTGGGTCTGAGCCAGCCCCTCTGTCCTCACAGACTTCGCTTCAGGGTTGTCGCTTCATTTCCACCTTGGCCAGCTGGCAAGGCCTTGGGTGGCTTCCCAGAGACCAAAGCCACCAGGGCACATCTGACTGTTGCTGCCTTTAGGAAGGTGTTCCCTCCTCAGAGCATCTGCAGATTCTGAGGATCTGAAGCTGGGGGCTCCACCTCTTGTCTGTAGAACAAAAATAACAGATCGTCACCAGGTTCACCCTCGCCCTCCAAACTCAAAAATCCAACATCTCTCAAAAGTGTCACTTTATCAATGGAGATTCCACTGAATTTTCTCATTTCTGGTGAGAGAATGAAGTATTTTGGTGAGAATTAAATGCAAAATTCCTTTGATTAGCCAATGCTGTTTCTAAAAGCCTTCAGGAACCCCCTTCACTCAGCTTCTTTCCTTCCAAACTTCCAAACAGAATCCAAGCAAACTGAGTTTTTTTATCCTGCTGAAGAGTCTCCTTTATAAACTGGGGTGTGAATAAGAGCGGTGACAGTTCTCACAGGACCAGCCACTTTGGTCGCCTCTGAGCACACTTCAGCACATCTTTACCCCCACAAGTTCTATGAACGGAATGTTGTTTTTGACTCACACACACAGGATAGACTCTTTCTTTTCACTCTCTCAGCCTATGTCATTTTTTTTTTCTTTCATCCTTCAGTAACTTTGAGATCAATCTCTCACATCCATTTATAACAGAGTAAATTGGAAAAGTTAACCTCCTGACTTATGGCTATTTTTATAGTGTGGAGAGATGAGCTAAATAATTGTAATAATTTTTAAAAACGTGTACTTGGTCTTTTCTGATTGAGTGGGGGAGAGGGGAGGGCAGACATGGTGAGCAGCCTGATGTCATATCAACACCTCTGACAGCAAGAGAGTGTAACAAATATTTCCTAAAGTGGTTCCTTCCTGCTAAGGATGACCTTTTTGAATAAAGTTGTGTGGCTAGAAAGCCCTTCCTGAGAAATAAACAATAAATGGTGCATTTCAGGAGGTGAAGAAAAGAAAATCCAATTTATAAACATAGAGCTTTCTGAGTCAGGGGAACAGAAATGAGGTGGGCAGTCACGGGGTCACTGGGGACCCAGCCTCTTCCCTAGACATATTCTTTTAGACCTTCTTACTAAGTGAAAAGCTCGCTACATATAATCAACTCTGTCTTCCACTAAAAAAGACCAATCCAATCAATTTCCTGTGCAGGTTAGTGGGGTGGGGGGAGTAGAATAGAGGTGTGGAGTGGAGTGGGTCCAGAACACTGGCCTAAGAGGCAAATCTGGGTTAGATCCCAGGAACAAATCCGTAAACATCTCTAATTTGGCATGTGGGAGATCTTCCCAGACAAGATTGGAGGCCCAGAAGTTACCAATGAAAAGAAAGACACAATTACCTCTGAGAAAGTAATTAAACGCTTTTGTATAGCACAAGTCACCCTATATGCATTCAGTGGTGGTTTTGGTCAGGATGAGCCAGATGATGCTGCAGTAACCAGCACCACCCATATCTCAGGGCTTTTAAGAAACAAAGACTGATTTCTTGCTCATGGTACCTGCCCATCTGAAGTTTTTGGGGGTGTCACCACCTAGAACATCACACAGCAAGGGAAGTAAAGAGGCAACCCATTCATTCTTTCTTTAAGGCTTCTTAAAGACTATGTCAAAGTGATGGAGTTGACTCCTGCTCAAACTTCATTGGCTAAACAAATCCTATGCCTGCCTGGCTCAAAGAGGATGGAAACAGAACCTCCTACCATGAGCTCAAAAGGAGAGTGAGAAATATTGGCAAATAGGAGTGCAGGCCAAACACTCTGCCTATCTGATCCCCACATTTTGGTTTGTTTTCCATCCTACACACAATATTCCCAACCTCAAGTCCTTCATGTCATTGAGCTGAAAGGTGAGGGTGACTGCAGGTGAATGGCAGCCTCTGTATCAGCCATGAGAACTGTGATCTAGAGAGACAAGTCTCCCCCTCATCCCACACACATGGTGGACACATCCAGTGTACAGTGGTGGGACAGGGAGAGGATAGTGACCATAAACATTCCATTTGAAAGGGGAGAATGGGAGACATATGGTCAATACTCCTAACATCTAAGGGATTAAAAACCTCTCCTAGACTGATATGTTGGGAGCTTTCTACCTGGGGGTGCAGGGTTCCCTTGACTAGCCTCTGATTCTGCTCCTGAGTTGTAGCTTCCAACATATTTTCTTCCTTTTCTCCGTGTGAATCTTGGCTCCATTCCTTGGAGGATTTTTCCTTCTCTATTTCCCTCCTTGCCCACATCTGGGACTTCACATTCTGGGAAGCTGTGCACCTGCTCAACCCCCTTGTTTCCCATCCACAGGGGTCTGAGGGTTGACGTAAGTCTCAGTCATCTCAGATAGTGGTTCTTTTGAGGGTTGAAGTGTCTCACTGACCTGGGTGGTCTCCCACGCACCTGGTTCGGATTCCAGTCAGTTCCAGGGACCAAGAGCCACACTAGGGGTTTCTGTCTAGACACAGTTGTCACCTTTGCTTTCTCTGCTTTGTGCCTCTGCCCTGAGGACACTCTGGGTGCCTAAAGAATGAAACCTTGGTGAAGGGCCTCCGCTTTAGTCGTTTCTCTATTTCCACCACTTTTTCCAGCTCTAAGTATTGACTGGCTGCCACACCCACAGTTGTCCCACTACTCTGAAATCCCTTAATCCATTCAGAACTTTCCAGAATGTGCCTAATGGCCATATTCTAGATTTTATCCTTGCCACAAAGCTAAATCGCAGCATGCTTGATGGCTCCAAACCTTTCTTTTTTTAATTTATTTTTTTTTAATTTTATTGAAGTATAGTTGGTTTACAATGTTGTGTTAGTTTCAGATGTACAGTAGATTCAGTTATACAGGTATATATAAATATATATATTCTTTTTTACATTCTCTTCCATTATAGGTTATTACAAGATATTGAGTATAGTGTCCTCTGCCATACATAAGTAGGCCCTTGTTGTTTATCTATTTTATATAGAGTAGTGTGTGTATTTTAATCCCAAATTCCTAATTTATCCCTCTCCCTCCCTCCCTTTTGGTAACCATAAGTTTGTTTTCTATGTCTGTAAGTCTATTTCTGTTTTTCAAATAAGTTCATTTGTATCCCTTTTTTTTAGATTCCACACATAAGCCATATCATGTGACATTTGTCTTTGTCTGGCTTACCTCACTATGACAATCTCTAGGTCCATCCATGTTGCTGCAAATGGCATTATTTCATTCATTTTTATGTCTGAGTAATAGTCCATTGTATATATGTGCCACATCTCCTTTATCCATTCTTCTCTTGATGGGCACTTGGGTTGTTTCCATGTTTTGGCTATTGTAAATAGTGCTGCCAAGAACACTGGGGTGCATGTATATTTTCAATTTATGTTTTTCTCCAGATATATACCCAGGAGTGGGATTGCTGGGTCATATGGTAGCTCTATTTTTAGTTTTTTGAAGGAAATTTCTTAACTGTAATCTCCAAGACTTTCTTAGTTGTATGTCTATGTTGTATAATCCCCTTAACATGCTGTTGAATTCTTTCCTAGGATTTTACTGGGGATTTTTGCGTTGATGTGTATGAGGGATATTGTTCTACAGCTCTCTTTTCTTGAAGTGTCTGCATCTGGCTTTGTTATTAATGTTATGCTGGCCTCATGTAATGCACCTGGAAGTGTTTCCTCTCCAATTTTGGGGAAGACTTTGTACAGAATTGGTCTTCGTTCTTCTTTATATGTTCTTCTTTAAATTCACAGTGAAGTCAGTGGTCCTGAAATTTTCTTGGTTGAGAGTTTTTACATTAATTCGATCCCTTTGCTAATTATAGGTCTGTTCAGACATTCTATTTCTTCATAATTCAGTTTTGGTTCTTTGATTCAGGTTGGTTGTGTGCTTCTGAAATTGACCCATTTTATCTAGGTTATCTAGTTTATTTGAGTACAAATTGTCCATTGTAGTATTTTATAATCTTTTTTATTCCTGTAACTTTGGTTGTAATGTCTCTTCTTCTGTTTCAGATTTCAGTTATTTGAATCTTCTCTGTTTTTTCCTTAGTCAGTCCAGCTAAAGATTGGGTAGTTTTGTTACTGTTTTGGAAGCACCACCTCTTGCTTTTGATGATTTTATCTAAAGTTTTTCTAGTCTCTATTTGTTTATGTCTGCTCTAATCTTTATTCATCAATTTCCTTTTATCCCTGCCTACAAATGATCCAGTTCTTCTCTGATCATCTCTTTCTTTCAGTAATCTCCAAATGCAGATGAAGGCAACCAATATACAGGAAAATATTCTGGTTTTCTGTCTTGTTCCCTTATAAGTTACATGACTGTGATTATCTCACAAATTTCCACAAGCAACCGTTTTCCAAACATTTTACCACCATAAGAGGATCATCCTCTTTCCAGACATTGATTAATAATTGCATAGTCATGAGATGCTAGTCAGTCTTCAAGTCAATGAGGTGTCTGTGTCTATACCTATTTCCTTTCTGTCTCCCTCCTTCTTTTCCTCCCTCCCTCCCTTCTTTCCTTCCTTCCTTCCTTTCTCCCTTCTTTCCTTTCTTTTCCTTCCTTCCTCCCTCCCTGCCTCTCTTCTTTCTTTTTCTTTCTTTCTTTCTTTCCTTCTTTCTTTCTTTCCTTCTTTCTTTCTTTCATTTGTAGCAGGTCAATTCTACATCCTGCATCTGTCAGGATGAACTAGGGTAATGCACTAAAGCAACAGTACCATCTTAGGTCATTGTTGGTGGGCTGGACGGCCCTCTCCTCCATGTGATCACCACTCAAGGACTGAGGCCCTTGGAGGCGTCATCATCTGGAATGTTGGTCTTTCCCTGGCAGAGACTGTGGCAAATAGCATCCGTGACCTTCAAGTCTTCAGGCTAAAAGTCAAGCTCCTCACATATGATCACATTTCATTGGCCAAAGTTAAGTCACAATGACAGGGTCAACTTCAGTCAAGAAGGGGGTACAATCTGACCGCATGTCCAGAGAGGAGGCACTGGAATATGGCCATCCTAAAATGGCCACAAAGCCAGCTAGCAGACGTGGGGACTGGCTGCAAGCAGAGGACAGGTAGAGCATTACCCACAACTTTAAAGGGTGAAAAACCCTTCTTAGAAATAAAAAAGGGATAAGCAACCAATAGAAAAATTGGCAAAGAAAATAAAATGTGATTCACAAAGAAGCAAGCACACTTGTGAAAAGGTGCCCAGACTCCCCATGAGTTAAAGCAACAGTGAAGCAATGCTCTGTGACTATTTTCTTGGCAAGATGGAGAAAATAATCCAGAAAACACCTAATACTGGCAGGACATGGAGAAAAGGATGTCCATTGTTACAGCTTTTGGAAAGAGTTCTGGTCACATCCAATCACTTTAGAAACATGTACAGATCTTCCTCAACTTACAGTGGGGTTATGTCCGACAAACCCACTGTAAGTAGAATATACCCTTAATCACAAATGCATTTAATACACCTAACCTATAAAACACCACAGCTTAGTCCAGCCTACAGTAAATGTGCTCGGAACACTTACCTTAGCCTACACTTGGGCAAGATCATCTAACATTTTTTTTTATAGTAAGTGTGGATTATCTCATGTCATTATTAAATACAGCACTGAAAGTGAAAAACAGAATGGTTGTCCGTGTAGGGGTTGTTGGCCCTCTTGACTGCAGGGTTGATTGGTAGCTGTATTGCAGCCACCCAGCATCAGAGAGAGGTTCCCACCACATATCATGGGTGCCTGGGAAAAGATAAAACTTTAAAATTTCAAGTACGGTTTCTGCTGAATGTGTATCGCTTTCACACCATCGTAAAGTCAAAAAATGGTGAGTCAAACCATCGTAAGTCAGGGGCCATCTATTCCTCAATCTAGCAATGCCACTCCTGGAAAACCACTGTGCAAATTAAAAGGCAGTTCTATAAAGATGTAAGGACAAAAGTGACCACCACAGTGTAGCTCAGAGTGTCCGACATCAGAAAAAAAGTGAATGACCCAAGATCAAGAGGAACGCTTGAATATGTCACAGAGTGTCCAGACAATGAAACTTTGGAGGTGGCTTTGAAAATGAATTAGAATTATGCCAGGTCACAACATCCACCAGATAGGATGAAGTAGGAAAGTAGAATGGAGACAAATGTCTGTGATATTGATCTCAGGTGTGTGAGGTGTATGTGGGAAGAGCTGAGTACTAGGTGGTTACAACCGACTCCCTGTGATGGAAAGCCTGGGCTGATTTGGGAGGAGGGTGAGGAGGGAACAGGGTGTGGAGCAGCGACAAACACAGAAAGAAATAAAAGGAGGAACAAGAATCAACATTATGTTATGATCATATTTATGTATTTTTGCAAAATTATATGTATGTACATTAAGTTAAAAATAATTTAATCCTTAACATTTTTGGTCAGTGCTACTCTATCCCTTTTGTCAGATCTTCAGTTTGACAGCAGAATCTTAATTCTGGACGCACCTGTGCTAGGAAGAGAGTTCACCAAACGGCAGCCTGCCTTCCGCGGGTGACACGTCCCAGGTTCCTGACCCTCCAGGCTGCCCTTTGGCTCTCTGTGAAGTTGGGAGGTGTGTGCTGGAGCAGTGCTCAACAGAATAGCCTTATTTATTGGCCAAGAAGCTGGCAACACCCATGTAAAATTCCCCTGAGATCTGCTCTCTCAGAGAAAAGGCCCCTCCAGCTGGCCTTCAACTCAGAATTGTGTTTTGTGAAAAATTTGCTGGACGTTTCCTGAGGCAAAACTCAAAACACAAAAACAAGGGACATCGTTGGCATCCACTGCCCCATCTCGCAGGTTCTCACCCTTTTCTCTTATTTCCAAACTCTCATTGTATGCTATTCTTTTCCTAACATTTCTAGAATTTCAAATCTGAGTCATTTTTGGTACAATTGCACTCTTCTGTATTATCACTAAAAGTGGAGGGCAGACAGGGCTTTAGGGTTTATGGTGTATTTTTCAGGGAGGCTTCACGGAGCCGACATGGGGGTCACTTACCATCATTTTACATTGAGCGATGCTGGCCCCGGGCTCCAGTGACAGGATCAACCACTGCTCAGCTGACTCCATCAATGGTGTGTTATTGATCCACATTCAAAAACACTGATCAATTGTTCTATGGTCAATTGAAGCCACGCAGCCTGGATTGCACGCTTGTCAGTCACATAGACATGGCTTAAGTCCACTTAGATTTGTATGTCTATTGAGATACCTGTTATTTAAATAATGTGGAGAAATATTTATACCCCTTCACAGGGAGAAGTATATACTGCTCTGTTGTCAATGCAGAACTGAGTTATTATTTCATTGTATGTAGTAAACCATCCTCCCAGGTACTGGAGATGTGGGAAGGGATGATTCATAACGGGGGCCCAGAGGTGCACAGCTATCCATTCAGGGCCCGTGTTAAAGATCAGACATCTGCCAAATCCCGGGCAGAAGAAGAAGCCCCTGTTCTTTATGGGGGACACCAACATCTAGAAGTTATTTTCTCCCCAAGTGTGACTATCTTGGAGCTTGAAGAGAAAGACTGAAGGTCTGTGTGGCAAAAGCAATCAATCTGTTTTACCTGAACTCTCCATTTCATAACAAATTTAGGCAAGTCCCATCCTTGATGGAGCTGCAGGGGATGAATCAAACAGGGCTCACTGGAAATGGGCACAGTTGCTGCAAGCCCAGCTTGGCTCCTTCCAGGAGGAGTGTCCTGGCAGGTCGCTAACCTCCCAAAGCAGCAGTTTCCTTCCCTATAAAACATGGTTAAATAAGTAGGTAGGTAGATAGGTAGCTAAATGATAGATAGATAGATAGATAGATAGATAGATAGATAGATAGATAGATATAGATAGATAGATAGATGATAGATAGACAGATAATAGATAGAGAGATACACGATAGATGATAGATAGATAGATGATAGATAATAGATAGATACATGAGAGATGATAGATAGATAGATGATAGATAGATACATGTTAGATAGATATAAATGGATGATAGACAGATAATAGAAGATAGATAGATAGATGATAGATAGATAGACAGGTGATAGATGATAGACAGATAATAGATAGATAGATAGATAAAAGGATGATAGATGATAGATAGATAGATAATGGATAGATATGGGTGGAGATAGATTTTCAACACTCTGTAAAGCAGAAGAGAGCCGGCCCCGACTCTCCCTGGCTCAGTGGTCCAGGACCAGCCACCCCGAGAGGCGGTGACACAGCCAGCAAGTGGAGAGGATGGAGGGACACAAGCACCGGCCAATGGGAGCCAGAGTCAGGGATGTCGGCTGGTGGCTTCCTCTGCCTCCTGATTTCACCCATCTGCCCAGCGAAGCTCCTCAGGACAGAGCAACAGACTTTTTCTTGTGACTCTTGCGCCAGCTCAGACACTCTACATCGAATCAGCTTCCCTCCTTCCCCGACCTCTCTGTTTCCTTCCTGTTTATCACCCTTTGCCCACACTCCCCAAATTGCTCACCTACAAGTTAGCCTTAGTGTCTACTTTCTAGGGCATCTGGGCTGAGAAAACAGCTGCCATGGACATTCAAATGAGCATGATCCCATAATTCTCTCAGAAGCCCACTGCAACACATAACACATTCTATGACATAGCTGAACTTGTGCTTTAAAAATCCTCTCTGGTGGCAGCCACAGACTTTAATGATCATGCCCTCAATTCTGTGCTGACCTGTAGCCGGAGGGACGCTGAGAAGATGGTCCCTGAACTCCGATTAGGTGGGGATTAGTCAACAGACTCGCTTGGGGTCAGACCGGGTCTCCGTGCAGCCCCGGCACCATGGGCCCAGGCGCCTTCGGGAGCAAGTCTTCCACGTGTGTTGATGGGACACTGATCAGGGCACCCCTGTCTGGACCCTGCAGCATTGGCACCTCGGTGTCCGAGCTGAGCACCTGTGCCAGCCCCCACCCCAATCCCCTCCGTTCCCACCGCGTGTTCTGGAATGTTCACAGCTTTTCCATGAGTCTTGTAAGCAGGAGGCCAGGGGTGTGGATTAACTGGCAGGGTAGGTCTGTTCCTTTTGCTCAAGGAAGGACCCGCTAGTGTTTCCCAGCCACCCTTGGGTTGAATTTCTCCACTAGGGCCTCTGCCTCAGGACAGTCCTTCACTGGATGGAGGGAGGCCTGTAAGCAAGGGCCAGGCCTCCCAAGGGCAGAGGGATGTCGGTAAGAAAGTCGCGAGACACAAGCACCAGGACTAGCTTTCCTCAAAGACGAGGCTTTCAGACAACAGTCCTCTGAAAACACAGTTATCCAAAAGGCCTCACACTCATAAGATAATGTGCATTTTCCTCATTAAACTTTTCTCACCAAGATTCTTCTCACTCCCTCATCCCAAAGCACAGACTTTCTCTCTGTCCTTGCTTGCAGGACCGGCCTCCAGTCTCCACTGTAGTTCAAGTTTGACAAAGACCACATAGGAGTCTGGGGTTCCGAGGACGGACCCCAGTCAGGGGCGGTCACTCGACTGTGAACAGGTGCAGCCGTTTTTTATTCTGCAAAACAAGGAAACCAGGGGATTTCAGCTCCCCTCAAACACTGGGAGGAATTCCCTTTGAACAGTGTGTTCCTTTACCAGGATTTATAGTGTAGGACCTCAAAAATCTTCAAAAGGATGGCCCATCTTAGGTGACTTCATATGTTATTGAGAGCAGGGGTCTCAGGCTGGCAGCTTAGGGCTGAATCTGACTGAGGATTTTGGGGAGGCGGTAGTGTGGGGAGTCTCCACAGTGCTTCTAAAAATCGAGTTGCTACTCTTTGTGTTAATGAGAATTTTAAAGCCAACACGTGGCTTCCAGGCTTCCTCGCAAAGGGTCAGAGTCGCCAGTGGGAGCAGGGCCTGCAAGAGGAGGCCAAGATTTGTTTCTGTGACTCGGTTCTCTGCATTTTGCCTCAGTCCCCACCCTGCCCTCAGTGTCCCCCATGTTCTCTGCAGCCACTGTCTTGCTCTCCTCAATGGGGGTCGTCTGGCCCCTGGGCCTGGCCCCTCTGTGTTTCTCCTCTCCTCACCCTCTTCCCCAGCCCACCCCTCAAAACACGGCTCCCATGGGGCCCCCAAATAAAGGGGAGCAGGTGTGGGGGGCCCTGCAGGTACCGTGGGGCAGCCTCGGTGGGGAGAAATTTGGAGCAGACATGTACTTCCGTGGATGGATTTCTGTGAATGTGGCTTTTTGCCCAACTTACTACGTTACACCGTTGGGGATAAAATGTTGCTAATTAACAAAACTTTTATGTATGGAATTTTCTTTGTAAGAAATTACATCAGATGGGAAACAGGGTTGCCCCAAGTCATCCAAGTTGCTTCTATGAACCCTGACAGGGAGGAACATTTTCCTCTGGCCTCTTAGGACCCCGGCTGGGTCTGGAAGTTAAACTGACCAAGACAGAGTCACAGGGGAAAGGCGTCCAGATTCACTTCGTATAAATTTTAGGTGACCAGGAACCTTCACGAGAAGATGAAGATATGAGAAACGGCATCTGAGCATTTTTGCACTGGGCTCGATGAAGCCTGGAGAGTCTTGGAAAAGGAAGCAGGACAGCGGGGTGAGGAAGCCCAAGAGTGTGAGAACGGGCAGCTCAGCAGGGCCTGCGTGTCCAGGTGCCTCCGGGAATCCCTCCATCCTGGAGGCATGGAGGCTCCCGCCCCTGGGTGTGGAGGGCACCTCTCCCGTGAGGGTCCTGTCACCTGCCTCGAGGGAAAAGGAGGAGGGGGAGAATCCGTCCTGCCTGCCTTTCTCTCAAGCGCTTTCAGCCCAGAATATTCCAGATGCTGAGGCACTGCGTACTGGGTGGTATGCCCTGAACCTCGCCACCCTCATGGATTCTACACCCCGGGCGCACTCTCCAGACTAGTACTCAGGGCCCACACGAGATGCGATGGCCCCCATCGTGGCAATGTCACCCTTCTGGTTCCCTCTGCACTGAATCCACATGGGTACCGTCCACAACCACCGATGCGGGGAGGGCCGGGCAGAGGTTGAGGGGTCCTAACGAAGGCAGGAACTCAGAGCAGCAGAGACCCAGAGCCTTCTCCTTCCTTAGACACAGTCACACCCGGCGTCTGGGCCAATCACTCTCCGTATAAACGCCTTTCTCTGCGATAACTCTGAGGGAACGGCAGAGAGGAAAGTGCCGTCGGGGACGAAACGCGACGTGGCCGAGCTCGGTCAGAACTGACTGGCAGGCGTCCACCCCGCGTCATCAACAGCGACGACACCTGGGTTTAGACACTCCTGCCAGGGATGCATGCTCTCCACCTGGATGTAGCAGAATCCATGAAGTTGCAGGTAGTTAAAGACGGAGAGTAACAGAACACAGCACGTGTGCAGTCCTTCTTTGAGGTGTCGTGCGGGCCACAGGGGTGCAGATTGAGGAGACACAGGTTTTCAGTTACCCTAACTTCCCACTAGGGGGCGTGGTCTTCCCAGGACAGTTTGGTGGCCGTTTATTGGGGGTGAGGTCAAACTACCTAGAAATGGATGCAGGGGGATCCAGGCTGCTGGTAGTTTGTGGCTAGATATGGGATCTGGGGTGATCCTAAATTGGATTGTTATTAGTTAGGGAGTCTCTGCAATTCTCCTCTGCTTTTATTTAGACTAGGTCTCACAATGTGTGGAGATAAACATTTATAACAGAGGAAGACTGCTGATGTAAAGTATTGCCTGAGTTTCAATCCCAATGTAAATGCTTCACTTTCTCAATCAGTAGGTGATTTTACCAGGCTCCGTGTGGATGGAAAACAGGCCAAGGTCCATGTAGACACCTTCCTGCTGACAATGAACTCTTATCACTCAAGGCTTAAACTTTAGACGAAGTTTATGAAAATGAATACAGTAAATCTCCAAAAATGATTTATTACAGAAACTAGAAGCAAAAGTTAGAAAATCAGTGCATGCCTTTAGTAACATCCAAGAAGATATCACTTCTGTGAAGGAAACACAGAAAGTCGGAAGGAAAAAAACATGCTGAAATTAAGAATAAAAAAGTTAATAGACACCTGTATAGAGATCACTATAAACCAAACACTGGAGCTTATAAATATTAACAAGTCAATCTTTGCAACAATCCTATAAATAGGAATCATTATTATCTTCATGTCTCAGATGATAAAATTGAGGCTCAGAAAGTAAGTGGTTGGGCTTCCCTGGTGGCGCAGTGGTTGCGAGCCCTCCTGCCGAGGCAGGAGACACGGGTTCATGCCCCGGTCTGGGAAGATCCCACATGCTGCGGAGCGGCTGGGCCCGTGAGCCATGGCCGCTGAGCCTGCGCGTCCAGAGCCTGTGCTCCGCAGCGGGAGAGGCCACAACAGTGAGAGGCCCGCATACCGCAAAAAAAAAAAAAAAAAGAAAGTAAGTGGTTGATTGGTACTTATATACAATGGAATACTACTCAGCCATAAAAAAGAACAAAATAATGCCATTTGCAGCAACATGGATGGACCTAGAGGTTGCTGTACTGAGTGAAGTAAGTCTGACAGAGGACAAATATCATATGATATCGCTTATATGTGGAATCAAAAAAATGGTACAAATGAACTTATTTACAAAACAGAAATAGAGACAGACATAGAAAACAAACTTACAGTTACCAGTGGGAAAGGGGAGGGGCAATAAATTGGGAGGTTGGGATTGACAAATGCACACTACTATATATAAAATAGGTAACTAATAAGGACCTACTGTATAGCACAGGGAACACTATTCAATACTCTGTAATGGCCTATATGGGAAATGAATCTAAAAGTGTAGATATATAACTGATTTACTTTGCTGTACAACTGAAACTAACACAACATTGTAAATCAACTATACTCCAATAATTTTTTTTTCTTTTTTTGCCATAAGCGGGCCTCTCACTGTTGTGGCCTCTCCCGTTGTGGAGCACAGGCTCCGGACGCGCAGACCCAGAGGCCATGGCCCATGGGCCCAGCCGTTCAGCGTCATGCGGGATCCTCCAGGACCGGGGCATGAACCCACGTCCCCCGCATCAGCAGGCGGACTCCCAACCACTGAGCCACCAGAGAAGCCCTAAAATTTTTTTTTTAAAGTAAGTGGTTGAGTTATTTCCAGAGCCTATGCTCTTAATAACCAAAGTCTCTGCCCAATTAGGAGTTGGGCAAAGGTCAAAGCCCCGTCTAGGATTTCCATCCACCTGGAGACTTTGTTCCTTGCCCAAATCCCTGAAAACTGCGGTACCCAGCACAAACTGCTGTTGGAGATCTTTCAGCCTCTTCCCAATCCAGGGTCTAAAGTGAGTTCCTGGTGGAGGTGATGGAGTCTCTGAGGATGCCTACCTATTGACAGCCCTTGCTTACTGCCCTGGGGCTTGGGGGATGTGCAGTTTCTCATCAGATATATAATCCTTGTTGCCTCAAGCAGCTGGATTTAAACCATCAGGGTGAAGCATCCAAAGTTTTGGTTGTCATGGGCCCTGTGTATCATAATCAAAGGACAGAGAGTGAAAGAGGTTCAAACAGCTCTTGATCATTTTCCAACTAGGTTCTGTGTCACTAGGGAAAGCCTACCTCTTTCCTGTGATTTGCATTTTTATGCAGTTTGGATATCTTTTTTGACTTTTAAATGCTTTCCCTTTGCCATCATGAAATGAAATATACACATGCATACACAAGAAGAGTTGGGGGTCACAAAACATGCCCTTGCTTAACCTTTGGAAACTGTACGACTCGGTACCTTCCCATCTTGAAACTGAAGGATACCTCACATGCCAAGTTCCACGTGGGCATCAGCAGCTGGGAGGGAGGGTCTATCAACTCATGAAATTTAGTTTCTCAAGGATTTTATTCCACAGCCAGAGACCCAAGAAAGCTTAATAAGCCTACTGTTGTATGTGGCAATTAAAAGAGCTCTTGAAATATGTTTGAAAGAATAATACAGCTCATGACTCAAAGCTTCCTGCTTCTCATTTGGGAAAAAATTTACCAAGGACCCCAAGTTTTCAGTGTCACTTTAGACACATTTAAGATGAATTACCATGATGTATGCCAATTGTTTCTGTAAAAATAATAAATGTCTGATTTGGGAGCAGTAAATGTTGTGCTTTATTAAAAAAAGAAAAAAAAAAGGCACAGAAGACCCTGAGGTCCAGCTAATGAGAATGAAGCAGCAGGGTTAACCCAGGTGCCCAAGTTCATAAGCCAGCAGCCCTGGTGAGGAAAGGACTTCAGAGAGGCCGACACCCCTCATGGAATGCTTGGTTTGGCAAAATCTTTTACTAACGTTATTACATGAGGGTGTATAAACAGGACCCAGACACAAAGTTCGGGTAAGGGATCTTGAGCCCTAAGCTTGAAGAAAAGAGTCATTGTCTCTGAATTAACAGGGAGTGGAGTCTTCATGGTCTGCTCGTGTGGCTCTTACACAAAACTGCACCCTCAAGTGTGTCCTCATCCTTCTTCTATTATATTAGCCCAGTGCTGGTCTGTTTAAAAGCATATGTTCACCTTATCTTTCCAAAGGAATTTGATGCAGACCATTAGTTTGAATGGTCTGTGAGTCTCCATACAATTTCAAAATTCTATTTTCTTGTGCCCATTTGGCTAGGGACACCTGCAGATGCTTTTCAGGTATTCAGGCTGCAGAAAGCAGAGGAAGTCCTAGTGGCTGGGGCCCTGAGCAGGCGCATCTGTATGGTCTAGTCAGCAATCCATGGGTGAGAGTAAAACTTTTACTTTCAGTAGCCTAGAATATCGTTTCCTGAAAGTGGTTGTTAATAAATAATAAACAAATGTGCCCCACTGGCCTTTCTGAACTGTTCAAGCATGAGTATATTTGGTATCTGGGACAGACATTTTGGGGTTTGAGGTGATAATTCTGAGAAGTCAGAAGATCCGCTATAAAGGGGGGTAATTATAATTCAGTGATTTCTAATTGGGTAGTTGATTCTGCATGGGCGGTTGTCAGCGTCTTCAAAAGGGGAGCTCTTTGCACATGTGTTTCCCCTCCTTGGGATTCTGATGGGCCCAGGCTGGGGCACCTTCCTGGTGGGACAAAGGTGAGAGCCAGTGCTGTAACCTCTGACCTAGGGCTCCAGGATTGACAGACGAGGAAACTGTCTCCCATGTTCACCTCATCCCCCAAAATTTTGTTTCTAGTGAATATAGCAATTATTTTCCCTTGTAAATAGATAGGTTTTTGTTGGAGAGATGGCATACGCAGAAAGATATTTTCTCCCTTCTAGGTGGTTTCAGTTATAACAAAGGTATGTAGAACAAATGAAGCTTAAAAGCAGGTACAATTTTAAATTGGTTTGATAGCATTTGGGCTTTGGAACCTCTTTCAGGAACAAATCCAGCCGTTTCCACGTCCCACTTCTAGCTGTGGCTGAGCGAGGACCTCTCTGTGACTCCATCTCCTCACCTACAAAATGTGGGAAGTAACACCCCACAGAGTGGTGTTAAACATGCCAACTAGGAGTGAAGTGCCTATTTTTCTGTTCATTCTAATCATTGTACAATTATTACACTGGGTACATAGGGTGCCTGATGAGAACGGACGTTGACAGGTCACATTCACGTGCTGAAGGACCTCAATGGGCAGCCAAAGGGGAGATTCCGGTTGTAAGAGCCTCACTGTCCTGCAGCACTCCCAGAACTTGACAACAACTATTTTCAAGTCCACCTTTGTCCACAACAAGCTTTTAATTTTTTCATTGATAAACAGAGAATAAACGCACAAAACATAGGACCTTGAATGTGAAGAAACACTTAGCAGATGGAACCAGGCCAAAATCCACCTGAAAAGCCAACCCGACACCTGAAACCCCATCTGCTCACAATGGAGGGGCAGACCCTTGGGCCTTGGGAAGTGCACTTTAGGGAGTTTATGGAAACTTCTGGAACAAAACTTTTAGTCTTGACATGACTCATTATTGCAGAATGTACAACCGTCCTGAGTAAGTTGCTCTCAGTGACAAGGAGCAGTGGGGAGCTGCCCTCATAGGGGGCCGGGCACACAGGGACCCACCATCAGGGCTTCACGGGTATATCCTACTCTTACTGCCGTTAGGATGTTTATTCAAAACGCCCGTTTACTTACGGTTCATTTTGATTGATTGAAATGTAGAACACACTAGCAAGTATAAGCAAAGCCCATTGCCTTTCTTTACAGATAAAATGGGAGAAAGCTCTCTTGCTGTGTGCAAATCCAGGAAGTTGTGGAAATGTGTGGACAGACCAACCTCCAGCTGTGATAATCTGCTCAGGCTGTCAGGAGAAACTATTACAGATTGGGTGGCTTAAGTAATAGAAATGTATTTTCTCATGGTTCTGGAGGATGGACATCCAAGATCAAGGTCTGAAAAGGTCTGTGTCTAGTGAGATCTCTCTTACTGGTCTGCAGATGGCTGTCTTCTCTCTGTGTCTCTCCTTGGTATGTGCACATTGTGAGGTGTGGCAGGGAGAGGAGAGAGAAAGACAGGGAGAGAGATCGATAGACAGACAGACACAGAGACAGAGAGAGCTGTGGTGTCTCTTCTTATGAGGACACCAACCTTATAGGATAAGGGCCCCACCTTATGACCTCATTTAACCCTAATCACTTCCTTACATGCCACCACACTGGGGGGTAGGGCTTCAACATATGGATTTGGGGATGAACACATTGCTAGTTAATTCACAGCACCACCTTAGAAGCCTTCATCACATTGGTAAGCACTTCCAGGTCAACAAAGAATGAAAAAAATGTACATTTTCAACAATATCAATCCCAGGAAAGAATAAAAATCAACTTAAATTCCGGCTGTACTGTGAACCTCCTGATGGTCAGCCCAGGAAATTAAAACTACAGGCCCTCTGAACATGTAAATTTTGTTGAGCTAAAAACCAAACCAGCCTTCTTTAAATGTGACACGTCATCATGAAATGAAACCTGTTGTGGACCAGAGAGACCCCTGGCTGTGTCTTGCCCTCACCAGGCACATTGACTCAACAGGACAAGTGCTTGGGATCAACCATACGTATTTTCCTTACAGTCAAGGAGAGGTCGATCTTAAAATACCAGTACACATTAGCTTGATGGGATCCTTTACAACATGGTCCCATGGGGCCCTCTGTGCAGAAAGACACGATAGGGAAACCTATTCCAAGTTACCGTGGGCAGACTGTTGAAATCGAGCCCGGTCGCAGTGGCTGAACACTCCCCAGCCGGCCCGCGGTCGGACTCCGGAATGTACTAGTCGTCTTTTCTCCAAAATCAGACCCAGAACCGGGGATTTGAAAGGCTCTGTCTCCTGCAGACAAGTGGCTACCGGTTCTGACCTGCAGAAAGAGGAAGTTATCCGCCTCCAGGCAGCAGGCAGTGGGTGTCAGCCTCTTACTGAAGACATAAGCGAAATGGCAGGTGGTTAACAGCTCACCAAGTAACATTGGCCTGTGTCCAGTATTCACTGTGAATTAGGAAGGTTTCAAGACAATTTTAAGACAAAAGGCAGTTTTTGTCTTTCTTTATACATTTATAAACAACCATAGGGGAGAAATTCTAAAGTTTCCAAGTCAAAGCATCTGAGGTGTATGGTGAAAATTTGCTGATCTTAAGGGCACAGAGGAAGGAAAAAAGGAGTCTAAATAAATTGTCATTGGAAAACGATGACAATGCTATTTAACAAGATGCCTTTGAGTTTAAAAATTGAAATGTCTGCCCTACATTAAGGTATAAGAAACAATATTCAATTAGACATTTATGAAATGTGCTATGAAGATTTCCAACAGAACTTTCCATTTGCTAACATAGACATTAATGAGTGATATAAAACATGAGAAATGTGACTTGCTGGTTCTATAATGTGTGCCATGTTGATTTTCTGTATGATCTGCTGTAAGATATGCAGAGTTATGGTCTGTTTTGACTAATGCACTTTCTCACACAGGGTAGTGAGGTAGAGGGTGATTGGGAAATAGCTGGATTGAGACTCCACTTTCTTCAACCTCTTGGTGTGACTCACCCAGGGTTTGTGGTCAGCAGTGGTGGGAGACAACTCTTGCTAGCTTGGGTGAAGAAGGAATGTAGCTCCGAGCTGGTGGGGGACCAGTGAGAAAAGTGAGCAGGGCAAAGGGCATGAGGGTGCATGTGGGACACCCTGCTGCTGACTTTCCCTCTGTCCCTGTGGGCAAGCCCCAAAGGGCCCAGCAGATATTGAGACCCTCCCTAAAAACACAAGTTTTGGGTAAGAAGGTCACACACCAAGCCTCTGGCTTCCAGGGAACAGGGGAGGAAAAATGTACCCACTTGGCCTCCATTATGGGAGGCATGGGCTACTGTGCCCTCAACACTACACACAATGGAGAATTCCATGCAAAGAAGAAAGAGGTTTGATTGATGGATGGCAGGAAATAGAAAATGACCAACATTCCCTGGAAGAATTTCATTACAGAGAACTTTGAAAATGCTTTAATAGCAAGGATTGGCTGAGAAAAACTAAGTCTTCACAGAAAACTATATTATGTATATTATATGTATTAAACACTTTAGATGTTCAGTGACTATTCTGATGATTCAGCTATACCACCGGGAGATGCCTGGTAGACCAGATGCCTCTCCTTGGCAAGCAGGCTGAACACAGATTGGAAACTGAAAAGTAGTGAAGCTCTAATATCAAGATGTGGACTTGAGGGGACAAGTCTTAAAGAAGGGTGTGCTCCTACAGTGATGGGGTAAAGGATTTAGAAATACAAAGTAGCCCTAACACTTAACCCAGGCTTAAGAAACATGTGCTTATGTAATGGACATGCTTCATGCAAACCAAAGAGAGCAGAGGAATGCAGGCCAGGGGGACAGTTCTTTGGGAGGCTGTAGACAGGTGTGTATAGTGCTGCTGGGCCAACATGCCTGACCAAGTGCTCCTTCCCCAGCAGAGACCATGGTGTATGTGAGGAGGTGTAAGTGAGGAGCAGACCAGTCCGTAAACAGCAGAAATGCTGATGTCTACCCACAGGGGAGGCCAAGCTGTGGTTTCTAGCAGGGCTGAGCACTGCACCTAGAAAGCAAAGTGGAAGTAATGTTGAAAATGCTAAATCTTGAAGAAAATACCATTTTCTTGGAATGACCTAATCTTTCAGGGTGTTGTTGCTGGATACAATGCCAAGATTGGTGAGCCTCTGTTAAAACAAGGATGGGTGAACATGAAATCACTTCACAAAATTAAGGCAAATTGTCCACCCACCTGTTGGGCTGCACCCTGCAGGCCTACAAGGCCTGTGCTTGCCCAGCTGTAAGACCGAAGAAAGAGCTGGGAGTCAGCAACAGAGACATCAGTGGTTTAATGGTTGGGGAGCTTACCCGTCTCAGGCAGTGATCTGGAGCTACACCCCACCGTGTACGGTGGACTGCAGGCAGAACATGAGTCTTTGCTCCCAGTGGGGGGATGTTATATCAGGTCGCTCATTAGTTACCAGGGAAACCAGCAGAGGGGCTCACCCCTCACTGCTCCTTTGATAAGAACAATCATCAGCTGGGGACTGAGGCAACTACACAGGACGGTCACTCAGGTGAGTAGGTGTAGGTGATGCATGCATTGGTCAGGCAGGGGATGGACAGAGAACAAGGGAACAGCCATCTTGAGTGGCCTGACCCTACCTCACCTGACTCTCTTCACATAGGCTTAAGTTTTATAGCTGAGAGGTGTCCTCATGAGCACAGTGATCAGAATGGGACACGGGAGAGTTTGGTGTTGATGAGATACCAGAAGGGTGTGATAGGCCTGGGACACAGATTTCTCTTGGGATTGGCTAACCTGATAGGGCACTGAATTGATGACTCAGACACACAACATCATGTTTCTTAGTGCTCGTGGGAGAGGCATGACAAAAAGAAGGTTGCAGGATGAGAGATGCACTTTAATGAATAAAGACAGGGTCGTTAGTGAGCAGAGAGCCAATTGTAGGCTCCCAGTGGTGGCAAACTCACCTTGAGGTCTAGCAAATGCACTTAGTGCCCCTGGCCTGTGTTTGCACATCTACAAAGAGTAGCACTTGGAACAGATAACTTGTTCTCCTAAAGCTCTGCATTAGTAAGAGTCCTTCCTAGGAATTCCCCTCTGGGCTGGCTTGGTAACCCCATCCACCTTCTCCCTAACCAACCAAGTGGCACCTGGGTAAACTGCAGTGAGATGTAGCTGCCCATTCTGTGAACTCTTAGGGTGAGTCAGGGCAATCAATTACCCAGGAAAACTAAGGTACCTCTTCGTCTGAGGGCTACTGTTTACTGACTTAAGAGTAGTCTTGACTGAAGGAAGAGAATTCCCTGGGTTGTCCTATACTTACCAGGACTTTTGAGTTTATGGAGAAGAATGAGATATTCATAAATAATTAAGGAAATTCAAGACAATGAATCAGGTGCTATGAGGCTTCTTGAGGGTTGTAATCAAGGAACCATCAGTAGAGCCCTTCTCCTTTGAATTCTCAATACTCTCATCTGGTTGGGAGCTGAGCGTACTTTCCTTTACTTGCTGCTCCCCATGCCAGGCCACCCAGCCAAACGTAAGACAGCTGTTGAGTTGAAAAGGGCCGATGCATGACTGCCCATGCCTTTCTCTCCCAATCTCAAAACCAATCAACATATAAGACAGGGTATGGGGGACTTCGCTGGTGGTGCAGTGGTTAAGAATCTGCCTGCCAATGCTGGGGACACAGGTTCGATCCCTGGTCCAGGAAGATCCCACATTCCACAGAGCAACTAAGCCTGTGCACCACAGCTACTGAGCCTGTGTGTCACAACTACTGAAGCCTGCTCATCTAGAGCCCATGCTCCACAACAAGAGAAGCCACCGCAATGAGAAGCCTGCGCACTGCAATGAAGATTAGCCCCGACTCGTCACAACTAGAGAAAGCCTGCAGGCAGCAATGTAAACCCAACGCAGCCAAAAAAAAAAAAAAAAAAGACGGTATGGAAGCAAAATGTCTCTCCTATTTCTGATGAAGGTGAATAGACAAGGGGCATTTGATCAGCACCAAAGGGGTTTACCAAGGCTTCTTCCTAAAAACAGCCAGACTGGCCATGTGTCATGTGTGGGTGTGGACTCAAGACTACGTGGTAAAGAGACAAAACTACCAAGTACCCTGCAGCTCAGAAAAGAGGAGGAAGGGAGGAGTTTAGCAGGACAAGATCGCATCCCCTCCCGAATCTGTCAGTTGGTTAATTCTTCCCTTGAGGATGAGTCATTCAGGGGTGGAAAGAAAGACCAGGAGGCTCACTTCTTTGGAAACAATTATGGGGAGATGGAATTCCCACTTTATCTGCCTTTTGAAGGATGAACTTGGCAGATGGAAATAATAAGCTCAGTGTCATTGTAAAGATTGAAAGAGATGATCTAGTATATAAAACTCATCTAGCAAAGTGGCCGGCACACAGGGAGTGCTCAAAAATATTAACTTTCAATACAGTCACTGTATTATGTAAAATATTCCCATTTCATTGTGCTTATCCTGTTCCATTGGTTTCAACATGTTGTTAATAATTCTAGATAGCAACCATATTGTCTATTTGTCTGTCATTACTAGGATTGGAATTTGTGGTAATTAAATGGATATTACATTGTAATATTTTAAAAAGTCACTTGAAAAAGAGATGAAAATTTAATATATGATGTCATTTTTGGGGTAAATGTTCAGAACATAGTCTCACTTTGTGCATATCCAGGAAATCAAATTTACCCAGGTGATCAGTTAATAGCCAGAAATGCTGTGGATTGAGTTTTGTCAGGAAAATTTCAAATCAAATAATACCTTTTCATAACATGCATTTGTTTTTTTTTTTTTTTCCTCTCCATTCTAGAACTATTATTACTGGACTATTTGTTTTTTAGCAATTTTATCATTCTGTTTCTTATAAATGAGAAAGATAAGACCAGTCTCATTCTTAATTCCAGCATGAGTGTAAATATTATCCCATCAAGACTCATCTTTGGGGATGAACAAAAGTGGTTCCCAGGGCAGTTCCCAGGGCAGAGAAGGTGAAGGACATTTTGGCCAGAGCTAAATGAAACCCTTTTTGAAAATAAATTTGTTCTCTGCCCCCAAATGGGCAAGGCTTGTGATGTCAATCTTATGTATATTTTCATGTCCCTGAAATATATTAGAATAACATTGACAGTGGGTAAGTCATGGGCATTATTATGAATAATTAGATACAAAAACTTATAAGTAAAACTGAGGATGTGGAGAGCTCAGAAAGAAGAGAGAATGTGGCTGCAGGTTTGCTATTTTCCCTGCCCCATAGAAGTCACCAGTGTGCCCGGCCATGGCCTGGGAGACTGCTGTCTTTGTGTTCCTCTCTGGAGCCCACAGTTTTCCACATATATTCAGTGCCTTTCTGTGGCCAAAATCACAGGAGCAGTATGAGCTTCTCTATTTCTTCATTAGAATAGCAATCAATCAATCAATAAACAAACAACAAATAGTTAAACAAAAATTTCAATTGCAGGAATAATTTGTTCTCTATTGTGTTAAATGCTCAATCTCCAGATACAGATGCAGGCATTTCAGGACCTCCCTTCCAGTCCGAGCCTCCCTGACTCCCAGTCTTCTCATCAAATGCTAAGGGCAGGGGGGCGGTTGGTGATGAAGGCCAGAGGGTCACCTCAGCCGCACGTCAGGGTTGAGGCCATGGCGCCTGCAGAGCCGTCTCTGCCCCTCGGGTTATTCCAAGAATCTTCACCCCTCAGGCAGCTGTGATCCCCTCCCCAGCCTCACCCGGTGCACAGCAGCCAGAGCTGAGGGAGGTTGATTTCGGAGCACTGAGAACCCCCATGTTCCTCCTCTGAGTCTCAGCCCCATCGAAAGGCATACAGAGACCCCTCCTGCACCAGCTTCAGGCAGCTCCTGGGGCCTCCTCTCAACTCGGCCTCCTCTTCCTGGGGTCCTGTCTCAGGCCTGCACAGCCCAGTCCAGCAGGAATCCTGCTAAGTCAGTTTAGCCAGAATCCCCCATCTTCGATACCTGACAACCTGGCTGCCCTCAGGACAATTCCCCACCCTTGATGTTTCCTTGCAGTGATTTTCCCCCATCCTGCTCCTTGGCTGTAATCCCCACCTGTCCTTCCTGTGTTCAGAATAGAGCCCAATTCTATACTGAGGTCCTTTCCCTCATTGCAACAGGTCTGAAGAAAATCCATTTTTACTGCTTTAACTACAGTCTGACTCTGGTTTTGTTTAACAAGGATAGGTCCAAATATCCATCCACCAGTCAGTGTCTCTGAGCTCTCTCTCTCTCTCTCTCACACACACACACTATTTATTTACAGTAGCCAATGATAAATGATAAAATCATTTTTATGATACAATGATCCACTCATAATGATAAAAATCACAAAGTCACGCCATCACTGCCATGACACACAATACCAGGAGCTCCATTTCCTCTTTGTTTGGTTATTGATAGTTAAATAAATAGCAAAAGGAAAATAAAAATCCAACTCACACCTTCCCTTGCTGGATTGACAGGGCTGTTATACAAAAAGGTAAGCAGGAATCTCCTGAATGCCTTCCCATGCAGCACTGTGACCCAGACACCCAAATACACAAGACTAAGAAAAAGACTAAGTGTTTTTAATTCTACAGCAACACAAACTAGTATATATAGGATGAATAAAGAACACGGTCCTACTGCATAGCCCAGGGAACTATATTCAATATCCTATGGTAGACCATAATGGAAAAGAATATGAAAAAGAATGTATATAGAACTGAATCACTTTGCTGTACAGCAGAAAATAACACAACATTGTAAATCAACTATACTTCAATAAAATTAAAAAAAAAAAAAAGTCTACAGCGGCAACTTCACTCTGTTCCTCGCCATCCGGGCTCAGGTTTCTACTTGCAGAAGAGTAAAGGCCAGTCCTGCCAAGTGTCTCCCGCCCCCTCCACACCCTCCTCGGCTCCTTCAGATGCCCTGCGTGCTGCCCCCGCCCACATTCCAGATGTTTTTCTCAGCCTCGTCCACCCACCCACCTTAGTTAATAGATTTGGAGACGTCTGTTTGGATGAGCATTTTTGAGAGAAACATGGATTCTTTCTGAAGGCTTCCATGATAAAGAGAAGTTTACCATGTTTTCACTTGTTTTGAACTAATGTTGGACTTTCAGAGAAGTTATAAAAATAGTACAGAGTCCTGTATGCCTCTCACCCGGCTTCTCTGGACGTGAGCCCCTTACACAAACAGTCATCACAGCCAGGGTGTGACAGTGCCACACCATTCTCTAAGGTACAGTGGTGACCTCTGCAGGCATCATGGCGGTGGGTGTATCAACACCAGGAGACCCTCGGGATGCCCTGCTGAGAAGGCTAAGCCTTGTTCCTGTAGTACTCTTGCCCAAAATTCATGGAATCACTGTAACTATGAGAAAATGTTGGATAAACCCCAACTGAGGGGCATCCTACAAATAATTGACCAGGGTTCTCGGGTTATGTCAGGAACACGAAAAGCAGATCTGTTAGTCTGCTCAGGTCACCACAGCAAATTACACTCACTGGGCGACTTCAACATATGAAAGCGGCAGGGCTGGGGCGGGGATGGGGGGAGGGGTGCTGTTTGGAAACACAATCTACCCCATAACGGGGCATGGGCGCTGAATGCAAACTGGGATCCTGGACTGGGTCCTGGAACAGGGAAAGGACACATGTTGAAGTGCTGGTGAAACTCACATTCTCATTAGCTGAAGTCAAGAACACTTTGACATTGTCCATTGCATGTCCCTTAAAAAAAAAACAAAGAGGAATGAGCCTAAGGTATCAGAGTCAGGTAAAATTTTGTGCATGCCAATCTCACAAAGCTTAAAAGGACTGGTGATTAAAAACGTTTCTGAAGAAACGTTTTCAGAAGGGAAATAAAATATTGCAGATATCTCTAGAAACATTTGGTGGCTTTTTAAGAATGGGCCACTTAAAAGGAATTTACTAACATGAGATAGAACATATTATTACTAGTTGAAAGAAAGATAAAATGCATTCCACATTCCACCCTGTAGAAGAAAAGAGAAAAATGAAGCAAACCAGAGAAAAAAATGGTTTGTACACATAAATAGCTACTCAGAACTAGATGCTACATAAGTTGATGGGAGTGCAAAGAGCCTGGATTCAATAGTGCTTGAAAAAGAAAAGAGGAGGTACCTAGGCTTTATCGCAGACAGCTCTCTAGAAAAGTAGAAAGAAGCAGCCACGTTGGCCCAGAGACATAATTCCTGGTCATTGTCAAGTTCCCATGAGCTACAAATAGGCAGCCCACCTTTTGGAAGATTGAAATAACTATTTTTCTTGATTCTTAAAGTAATTAATGTGCATTGCAAACAAAGAAAATTAGCAAACACAGAAACATAAAAAAAAGAAACATCCCCAATTCGATAACCCACAGATCATTTCTGCAAAGCCCTAAATTGCCTCATATTTCCTTCAGACTTTTTGTTTTGTTTCTGTCTATCCTTATCCATATTATATAGAAGAGATCATACTATTCTGTAGCTTTTAATATAACAGTATATTATGAACCTATCTCCATGTCAAAAAATAGAGATCATCATCTTTTATTTGAAAGACTACACTGAATTCCATTATAATGCTATACAATACATTATTTAACCAAACCCCTATTTTGGGGGGTCAAAACTAATTTCTCACTATTACAAACATTGCAAAAATGACCATCCTTAAGTAGAAATTTTTTGCACATTTGTCCAATGATTTTTTTGGGCGAATTCCTAGAAATGCGGTTACTGCCAGGTATGCAAATCTTTACGTCTTTGGAAAAACAGTTGCCAAACTCCTCTCCAAAAACTTGTACCAATTTATGCTATCACAAAGTGTATGAAAATGATTTCTTTCCCATGTTTTTCTCTGTAATAGATAAGATCGTTTCTTAAACCTTTGCTAAACCAATGGGTGAAAAATACTGTTTCTGTTTAAATGTACAAAACTTTAAATTTGGCCACTAGTGCATAACGATTTCTTTACATGTTTCATTGAAGTTCATATTTCTTCTTCATAGATTGTCTGCATGTGTCCTTTGTCTGTTTTCCTATTAGGCCATGTGCTTTCACTATTTATTCTTGAGTCCTTTACATATTGAGGGTATTAACTCTTTGAGTGTCTTATCATTTGCAAATTCTTTTCCTGGGTTGTCAAATAAGCTGACTCAGCCAAAGGTTTCTGATTCATAGAAGTATGAGTTGTCTTTAGTTCCAGTAAAACATACTGAAAATATCTGTTCAGCAGAGCAGTTACCCCAACACTACGGAGGCATCTGAAGGACAGGAGCCTTTACGTGCCAGGGGCTTGTGGTAGAAGAGCCATGGTCTGGAGTCTGAAGACCCAGGTCTCCAAACTGGCTAAGAATCCTCGCTTCTCATGATTAGGGGTGCAAACAGTGGCCCAGATCTGTAACTCAGCTTCCCTGCCCTCAGCATCCCTCATGGCACACGGTGGCCGGAACCCTCATCTCCGGCGTGTGGGACTCCGGACTGGGGTCTGCAGTCTGCAACCCATTACGTGCGTACCTTTCCCCACCTTGCTCAGGACAATAAAACTAAGCTGCAGAAACCAGATGAAGAATCACATGGTTCGGTCAAATCCGGTCATCTGCACAGAGGCAGGAGGAAGGCCAAGAAAATGCCTGTTTTCTTTGCAATATGCTCTGGAATGCTTCTCTCCGGGGACCCAGGGGCCCGGTCTTCCCGGCAGTTTCCTGACAAGGTGGCCCAGCCTGGCCTAAGATGACCTGCATCCCAGAGAGATTCTCGGGACAAAGGTGGGTCTCTGATCCGGGGGATGCCCAGGAGAAGCGGAGGGGCCCGAGTGGCGTCCAGGGCTGGGCCCCCAGCTCAGACAAGCCGGCAGCTGCACATTTCCTGGCCGCTGCCTGGGGGACGCTGGGGACCCTGATGTAAAAGTCTGCATGCTAATTGTCAGAGAAAGGAAACAGGACTCTTGCTGTTCAAAACCAAAGAGCCATGGAGAATTTGACGTTAGAATTTGATCAAAAACGACTTTCCTCACAAAGAATGCATTTCCTCAAAATAATAAAAGTGTAGACTCCCCAGCGTCTCAAGCCGTCTAGACGGAGGTATCAATGTGGCCCTGGGTGCACGTGTCACTTTGCTTTACTGTCCAAACCCTGTCTAGGAGCCCAGGTCCTGGCCGGAGACAGAGCCTGTGTGAAGGGTGCCCTGGGCCGGCAGCCTCCTGGGGGACTCCCAACTCCCCCCTCCCTCCCCATGAGGAGTCCCCGGGAGAGCTGGCCTTGACCCAGCACACTTCTCACACATTTCCCAACATCCAGCTGGGTCAGGGCGTTCGAATATTTGTAAATCTGCGAGACCGTAATTTATATTTCCCTGGTAAGTAAAGTTGAATATCTTTTATTATTGTATTTTGGTTATTTGAATTGTACCTTTTCCCACTTTTCCCTGGTTTATTGTCCTTATTTGATACATGAGGATGTAAGGGCATTGATCTAATGGGATTGTGTGTCCTTCCCCCTCAGGTCTTGGCGTGCTGCCTTGAATCTTGGACATTTGATCAGCTTTTCTACCCACCATCCCTCCAAAGATGGTCTTGGGTCTGTGTTTCTTCCAGCTGAGTCTTCACTGTGATGTATGTGGCTACACTTTGGGAACATGTCAGCTGCACCAGGAGAGGCCGGATATTGATAGGGTTGCCAGGGCCAGAGAGCCGCCCCAGGCTGGTGGTCACACTGGGGCCTGACCACGCAGATTCTTGCATTCACTTGGGCTCCATCACCCAGAAGGAGCAAGTGAAGCATGGCTATTACATGCTTAGGGGCAATGTACCTGAGGATTTCCCATCCCTGCTCACCTGGTCAACCCCAAAGCAGAAAAAACAAAAACAAAAACAAAACAAAACAAACAAAACACACACACAGGGATCCCTGCAGGTGTGTGTGGGTGAGAGGAGCCTGGGATGCTGCCTGGCCCAGAAGGAAGGAGGCGGAAGGATGACCCCAAGGTCAGTGCCTGGATCCTGAGTGGGGCTGAGACAAGCTCGGTCTCCTTCCTCCTTTGCTTGTGCTGGCCCTGGAGGCAACGCTGCTCCTCCAAGTGTTCATCTGGTTTTAACATCAACAGCTAAGTCAGTTTGTCGGCTGTTCCTGTTTCTGATGCTCTTTAAGTGAACAATGCATGTAAAAGGCTGCATTTTCTGCCCTTCTGTGCACTCCCCCAGCTGCTGTCTTGGCTGGCTCCCAGGTGGTCCTCACCATCTCCCCATGGTCCTCACCATCTCCCTCATGGTCCTGATCATCTCCCCTGTGGTCCTCACCATCTTGCCCTGTGGTCCCCACAATCTCCCTTGATGGTCCTCACCATCTCCCTCATGGTCCTGATCATCTCCCCTGTGGTCCTCACCACCTTGCCCTGTGGTCCCCACAATCTCCCTTGATGGTCCTCACTATCTCCCCCATGGTCCTCATCATCTCCCCCTGTGGTCCTCACCAAATCCCTCATGGTCCCGATCATCTCCCCCGTGGTCCTCACCATCTTGCCCTGTGGTCCCCACAATCTCCCTTGATGGTCCTCACTATCTCCCCCATGGTCCTCACCAACTCTTCCATGGTCCTGACCATTTCCCCCATGGTTCTGACCATCTCCCTGGTGGTCCTCACCATCTTCCCCATGGTCCTGATCATCTCCCCAGTGGTCCTCAGCATCTCCACCTTGGTCCTCACCATCTCCCTTGTGGTATCTGGCCTTGTCTCGTCTCTGATGACACCAGCAGTCCTCATAGGAACATCACTTTCACAGAGTTCAGGTACTGGGGATCTGGATACTTTACTGTTTGTAAAGCTGTAAAAAATAAAAATAAGGCAACTTGCCTTAGAAGCTGCACTTATTAAAATGTTCACAGAGTCATACCCAAAGGCCAAAGTCTGAAGTCACCACACTCACTTTCAGAAATAGAGAAGCCTGCCGGCCACTCAGCTGACCACAAACCAGACTCCTGGAGAAGCTGCTGGAGCCCCTGGCCGGATGTCCCACATGAAACAGGCTGGGGGAGGCACTGAGATCCTCATGGGCTTGGGGAGAAAATGATGGGTGTGAGAAAAGCAGTGTCTCTGTGGCCTTACACACATTGCCGGGTTATCCATCACGCAGCCTCAGTGAAATGAAAGCAGGTAGGCAGAGGCAGGATGTCCATGTTTTCATCCTCGAAGACATCGCTGTTTCAGGCACCACTTCTCCCGAGACGTAGAGCTAGCCAGTTTGAAGGCCATCGGCCTGATTCAATTTGTAAGTTATTGTCGACTTAGGGGAAGTCAATAAAAGAGGGGCTGTCCCTATTGTTCGTCCCTTCAGGGTTCCCCGTGCCAAATCTTCTCCAGATCCAAGCCATCAGAGGGTCTTGCCTAGCAACTTCCCCAGCCGTGAGTGGTCCTTGGATGGGGCAATGAAAAGACATTTCCTGTGCCGTGTGGTGTAATACGAGATGCAGATTTCGCAGGAGCTGCAAGCTGCAAGGGAGGAAACTGGAGTGCCCGGAGACAGCGCGCAGCAATTAATCATCGTAGGATGGAGCCTGTCAAGGTCCTTTCTGGGGCTGGTGCTGCTGTCAATTACAGCCAGCCCTGCGCCATCTGTAATTGTTTAAAACATCACCCGTACCAGGATCCACGCTTCTAACACTTACGCTTCATTTACGCCTCCCAAAGAACACTCCAGAATACACCACTCGGCCACGAGGCTATGCAGCTGTGCTGACCTCCAAACAAACATAACATTCAGCAAAACCCTCGAGCTGTGAAATAAAATTCCAATGACATGACTTTCATTTTGAGTCGATGTTCTGGCAGCAGGACTCACTCTGGTCAAGGTGAACCGGAAGTAAGAGCAGGTTGCTGCATTTCAGGGCAGAGACTGCAAATGAAGACAAGCATTCCAGGACCAAAAGGGCTTTCCCATGCTTAAAACAAATTCTCCACTGAAAACACCACCATCAGTGACATTCACTCTGAGCAATGTCTTTCGTCTGAAACGTGGCATCTGAAAGCTCAGCGTGTCTGTGTTCTCAGCAGGGAACACAGAGGAGGGAATACGCGGATGGGAGCCCACCTGTGCGTAAAGGTGCTGCTCCTTTCCACCAGCAAATTAGGTTTTTCTAACTTTTCTAAGAGCATGTGTAGAATAGGTTTAGTTTATTTTATTGATCTATCAATACATAGAATACATTTTATAATTAAAGAAAAAGCAGGGGCACCCCTTTACAGAGGAATTCCAAATAATGTACGTAATTGTCCCCACTCCAGGTAGTGGGTCTAACACTTCCCTCCCCAGGCCTCACCCTGAAGATTGCACTGGACTTTGTGACTCATTTCCAGACAGTGGAGTCTGGAAGGGGAAGCCCAGCACCTGTATGGAGGAGATACCTGCACCACCCCTTGAGCCCAGCGGCTCAGGCTGGCATCACCTGTGGTGTCACGTGGATGCCACAGACCTCTGATATGTGATGGACAGGTACTTCGTCCCCAGAACCTACAACCCCAAACTAATCATGACACAACTTCAAATAACTCAAATCGAGAGACATTCTACAAAATACCTGCCCAGTACTCTTCAAACTGTCAAAGTCATGAAAAACAAAGTCTGAGAAACTGTCCCACATTGGAGGAGACCATGGAGACTTCTGACTAAATGCAACAGGGCAACCTGCACTGGATCCTGGATCAAAAAATGACATTGGTGGAAAAGCTGGCAAAATCCAATAAATTCTATGTTTAGCTGACAATGTTGTCCCAGCTGATTAAGATGCTGACTTTAGGGGAAGCTGGCTGAAGGGTATATGGGAACTCGCTGAATGATCTTGGCAACTTTTCTGTAAATTCTAAAATTATTCCCCCCCAAAACATTTACAAGATCAGATGCAAACAAGTCTTCCAAAATGCTGAGCCACTGTAGCTGAAATGCACGGTGTCTCCTTTTCCCTCTGCCCACTTCGGGCATGGTTGTGAGGGTGTGACCCCCCCGGCTCCTGGAATTCAGACATCTTCTTGGATTGACATATGTGACATTTCAGCTCACTAAAATGTTTTCAAGTTCCCATGGTTTCTTTCCCTTCTGGAGAACATTGTGGATTCCATGTCATTTGCTACTTATAATAACCTATGGAGATGTAAGCCCACAATGGAAAATGCAGAAGCTACCATATAAACAAAATAGGTAGCAAAAAACTTCATTGAGTCTACTTTCCCTGTTAGAAAGTTACACAAGAGATTAAAATATGTTCTTCTATCTCTTTATTATGTCTAAGAAGGATATAACCAGGGTTTCCAGAATCTCTGGGCAGAAGCCCTGCTGTGGCCCAAATTACCACAAAGCATGTGTGTATGAACCTGTTGGAAACATTTGGTGTTATCTGATGTAAGTGGCTTATACTTTGTTCCTTTGTGTGGATGGAGAAGAGCTTGGGTCAACCATGTCAGCCCTTTGACGCTGTTTCCTTCATGGTCACAAACACAGAGGCTTCACCAAAGCATCATTGCAGTTACACAGGGATGTTGCCGGTTGGTGGAATGCCCCCCACCTTGTGTGTGGTCACTGATGTTCCCCAGAGCTGTCCAGAAGCTGGTGGGGTGCTGAGAGTTTCCATCCCAACATGCTAACAGGGTCAAACCCTCCTTGGAACTTACCTTTGTCTCTCTCCAAAATTATTATGGAAAAGCTAATAGCCTTGAAGTTATTGCAGGTAATCAAAAGCCACTCTTCAACCCAGACTATGCCCACCCCAGGGAAGAGGGCTTCCAGGGGAACCCAGCTCAGGTGGGTAGAAAGACATCAAGTTCCAGCTTCTCAGCCTCCCTGTGCTTCTCTCTTAAATCTGCTCTGGCTGAGACCTGCCCACTGTCGGCCTTTCCCTCTCTTTCCAATCACTCTTTCCTCACTTCTCCAAAGGAAGATGCTGTCTTACAGTTGGGAAACTAACTGTGGCACCTTGGCACCAACCCCACCCCACAAGGATTCCAGGGCTCCTGACAAGAGATGGAGGTTGAGAAGGTAAATGGTACAAGGCCTCTGCAAGCCTGGAGGTGCCCACCTCTCTGTAATCATCACTGTAAAGGAAGAAGGAGTCAACATGTTGTCACGTGGTCACTTGGAACCATGTTTGATGATAGATTGTTATGTGATGTTTGGTCTATAACTCAGAATTTTAGAGAACCAAGTGCTATTTTTAAACCCAAGTTTCTTCTATTCTCATCTGTTTAGGTACTTTCAGTGACCACAACAACAAAAGGGCATGAATAAATTTGAACCATATTTGATTCTAGCAGTAATCAATATGGTCAATTATGCATTTTATTTATTTATTTATTTATTTATTTATTTATTTTTGCGGTACGCGGGCCTCTCACTGTTGTGGCCTCTCCCGTTGCGGAGCACAGGCTCTGGACGCACAGGCTCAGTGGCCATGGCTCACGGGCCCAGCCGCTCCACGGCATGTGGGATCCCCCCGGACCGGGGAACGAACCCGTGTGCCCTGCATTGGCAGGCAGACTCTCAACCACTGCACCACCAGGGAAGCCCCAATGATGCATTTTATTTACAGATTCCTTTCCAACAACATTGTATTTTTTATGTTTAATAACTTTTAAATGTATAATATATTCTTATCGTTTTGCTCCAGTTTTCACAAATAAAATTTCTGTTAATAACTCAATCCAAAATAAAAGCCTACACAAAACTTCTGTAAGAAGATTTCAGTTATATATATATTTTTGTTGTAAAGAAGAATGATTGAGTCATCAATATAAGACTTAAGAGCAATGGTACATAAAACTGGGGTTTAGATATAATAATATAATACTAGATAAAATTAGGATTTTAAATATAATGGAAATAGAAGTTAAAGAAAAAGAAGATGAAGTTTTCCAAATGTTACAAAAGAGATTCTGTATTATTAAAGAGATGAGGATGGACATCAATTCAGTATCTCATTTCAATTTCAAGATGTCCCTGGGTTTTTAAATAAATGCTGTTTTTAAATAAATGCTGATGGGTGTCCAGTCAGTCAAAAGAGTGATGTGACAATTTAATTTTGAGATGTTGATTAAAAAATCACATATTTTGTAACTACTTAAATAGGATGGAAAATGTTACAGGTCACCATAAAGATGTGTGAGGGAACCTTCAGTTGTGAGAAAGTGACTTGAGGGATGTGTGATGAGGAAAGTTGGGGACCCGCTCCTGGAGTGACCGCTAGTGTGAAGACAGGGGTCCTGAGTGGGTCTCACTACCCTTGGTCCCCATCTCCTGGGCTCTCCGGAGAGCTTTGGGGAGCTTGGCGGGCAGTGCCTTGGGAGACACTGGTGCAGCTGAGTCGCTGCCCGGGGTGGAGGGCTGGCACCTGTGCCTGGGCAGGTGGGCTGGCTTTCTCCCAGGGTGCGTTGTATAGACATGACTGTTAGGTGCTGCTAGGCCAGCAGTGGCACTGCCAATGGTTACCGTGGAAACACTCACCCCCCAATCACCACCTTTACAATGTATCTGAAATGGAGGCTTTAAATAACTCGAAACCCATTGTCTTATTGCTTCCTTTTTCAATCCCATGAGCATCATATGTCTTCTAGAAACTGTCAGAAATGTGGTTTTGAAAACTTTTCAGTTTGTTTCCATTTTTATACTCCCAAGGCTCTTCATCAAATTCTATCCATTTTGCTCGGCTTTTACAAAAAGCCTGTTGGAAGGTGAGGTTTTCCCTATTCTCACAACTTCGCGTCTTCTCTCTTTTTATAAAGGAAAGCTTTTATTTTATTGTCATCATTTTTAATGATATTGTTACGCTCTGGCTGCTTGATAAAAGTCTATTATTCTGACCAGAGGTGACCCTAGAGATGGCGGGGATGGTGTCCTCGTTCCAAGGTGGGTGATAGGGGCCCCTTCGGAGAATCCCTGTGCGGAGCCTCCGGGCTGGGGGTGTTCTGTGCACGTAGGGCTCTGTCTGCATCCACCATCCGCCTTGGGATGCATTGGCCATTGCTATTCCCACTGATGGGTGAGGCTGTGGGGTCTGAGGGCCACGCTAGCCCTCACGGCTAGCATGCTAGCACCTGGGCCTCATGGACCAGACAGAGGCCCCTATGTAGCTGCCTGGGAACACTGTTTGTGAATCTGAAAATCTGCCCTGAGTCTCCCCTGGGATGACTTGGACTACCCCTGTCCTGACCCGTGTCCTGAATCCCAGCAGCGCTATGGCTGGTGCCACTACAAGCTCAGGGCTTGGAGGTGGTAGCCTTGGAACAGAGGGTTGGCTGTTCAAACAACTTAGCATCGTGAACCAAGGAGGCTGTCTGCCAGGGTCGCTGTGTTGGCTACTCAGGAAGGGGCTCTTGGGGACTCCTGGTAACTGCATTCCAGGAAGACATTTGAGGGGAGGGGGGAAGCCAGGAGGTTCCTGCAGGGGTTTGGGAAAGAATGTACATCCCACCCAGCAAAGTCTGAGTCCCGGGGCAACTGTGGGTGCCCTCCAAGGCGAGCGGCCAGCACTCCAGCCCTGGCCTTTACTTGGAGCGCGAGGACTCTGGGCTCACGGAAGCCACTCCAGGGGCCGCACAGAAGCCCACGCCTGTCGGGTGGCAATGTGACGGCCTGTGGACACACAGGTCCTGTGCCAGCTCTGGACAGGCCCAGTGCCTGCATCCCCATCCTTCCCCTGGACTTGAGTCCAACACCCTGCCCCATGCAAACTCTTCATGCAGCCACACGGCCAGAACAAAGCAAGTTTTCTACATCTGACACATGAACAACATCTGGTGAGAAAAGCCCTGGAATAACTGAACGTGATTTTATAATTTTGGGGCTTTCATCCGGCATTGAGGATCCGCAAGTTTCCCAGCTGCAGTTCACGAAGTTTTCCGGTGGTTGGAGCCTCTCGGACAGGTATTATGAATGCGGTTTTGAACAGATCAGGGTAATTCCCGAGGACACGTGCTGAGGGTCTGCCCGTAAATGATCATTAAGAATGACTGTTTCTCCCAGCTCTCCAAGTATTTCCTACAACAGATGAAGAGCCCTCGCTCTTAAACAAGGCCAGATACAGAATATAATTTAATTTTTTAGTTAATTTTTAAATAGAATTAATTGACAAAGAAGCTCTCTGTGTTCCTGATACGAACAGCGGGTACCTACTCGTCAATAAAAAATGATTATTCATCAATAATCGCACAATAGTCACTCTGGCATGATTTGCAAATGGAGGAGACAAAAAAAATATGCAAACTAGCAACACACAAAGGGAATATTTATAACCAGACCCTCCTAACACGTGTACGTATCAAAGACATACAGTAGCCCATTTCACAGAAGTCACATCCAGAGCTCTTCATCTGTCTTCTCTCTGCTTTTGTCAAAGTTGTCACTGGTGCTGGTCACTCTGATGTGAGTGCACTCCGTCCGGCTTCCTGGGGGATAGGGGTGGAGGCTGGGTGCTAAGATTCTGAGGATGGATGCCTTTGCCTCCAAACCTCGGGAGCTCCAGGGCCCCCTGAGGAGACCTTGTCTCTTTGAGCTCAGCCTCCCAGTGCCTCACCCTGACTTTTTTCCAGTCCCACGGCGGGCATGTGGGAAGAGGTGGCTTTTTTAAACACACTTTACACCAGCCCATCGTGTGCTCAAAGCCGGCACGCGGGGGTGTGTGCGTCTGATGCTTTAGACATCGTACAGGCATATTTCTTAAAAGGAAATCACGTAAGACATGTGAAAGCACTTTCTATAAGTGGGAATTGTTCAAGACAGCTAATGCTATGAATACCTTTTTTTTTGCTCATAACATTATGAAAATATTGAGCATGAAACCAACCTCGGACGGGTTAGTGTGGCTCCTGGACGTGTGATTATCCCACTTCAGAGCTGAGGGAGCGGCAGGTGACAGAGGCCAGCCCGCAGGGAGGTGCTCAGAGCCGCGACCCCAGGGATGAAGCAGCCCCCAGGGTCTCTCGGAAATAGAACTGTGGTCCCCATGGTCCGTATCTCTGCTCCCTTCACCCACCGTGGGACAGAAACACCAGAGGGAAGTCTTAGGAGAATGGGGTGCACTCCTGTTTCATGATATCACCCGGCTCAGAAAACATGATGGAAGAAGCTGTATGGTGTGGAGGGCAGGACCCTATTCCTGGTTTCCCCCAGGCTGGCGGATGAGGTACGGATGGACAGACAGAGGATGTGGCAGCCCCTCGCCCGGCACTCCTGTTACTGGAGCCACGCGGCTCCCGCTCGCCCATCTCACAGGAATGAACCGCAAGGGGCAAGAGCGGGGTTTAAAAGCCTTTTGATCTTCCTGAAAGATGGTTGCCAGATGGGGAGACGGAGAGCCATTCGAACACTAGGAATATACACTTAAAATCATCTTCATCTTGTTCAGCTTTTCCCTGCAACTCTATATTAGAGGAGAAATTTATCATAGCTTTGATTTGGCGGGGGGGAGCTTTTAAAGGAAGGCCGGTAACGTCGGAGATGTCAGAGGCGGGCAGGAGTGCGATTTAAGACGCGTGTCACTCAGTCAGAAGGACTCGTTTATACCAGGGAAGAATAAAACACATAAGGAACAAATTTATGGAAAATATTCGCCGATTGATCTGTTTATTACTCAGATATGGAGAAAGGGGAGAAAAAGATTTTGAAAATCTTTTCCCACAGTTTTCAGCTTTGCCGCTCCGGTACCCCGTACACGGACCTTTCTTCTCTCCATCTGCAGGCTGAGTCTAAATGGAGTTTCTGAGCTGTACTTGATGATGAGAAAAATACATTTAAAATGATATACTTTAAAAATTTCCACCCCCACTGGGAATTTTATGTCTAGAGATAAAGAAGAAACTGTGTACAGGTGCATTTCTACACTGAAGACATAATTGAAACAGTACATGTTTATACTTGCCCTAATTGGTAACATATAAACTTACTCAAAAAGAAACGTCATGACCTTTCAATCAAATATATTACTTTTTCAATGAAAGCTTTTAGGTCAAACTTCTAAGCATGTATTGGGACATCTCTCATCAAGAATTTAGTCCAACGAAAACAAGCAGAACGTTTAAAATTCACTTTTGGGGGGCAAACTATGGGTCCAAAACAATGCAATTTGATGAGCCTGCTGTAATGACAAATCCATGTTTACACTTCCCTGTCTCACTGAAAAAATACCAGCAATTTTCCAGTTGTGTGCATTTTTCTGGCACGATGCACAATGCTGATGTGTACATTTCCCAATACTGCCAAGTGTTCCCGTGGGATCGGTGCCCACGCTTTGGATTTATTGAAAATGCTGCACTTTAGGACATTCTAATAACAGAGCCCAGCCGACTGGTGCAGATGCACATGTCTGGGCAGACACTCAGGACAGTGCTTTTCAGGCACTTCCCACCTGACCCAGCCGGGCAGCCACCTTGTTCCCATCCAACAGTGGCCTAGGACCCCCGGGTCCGAAATCAGTACTTCCCCTAGTTTGGAATCAGAAGAGAAATCAGAATAATTCACTGAGTGTGCTCATTTAGAGTGTCTACATCAAAATTAGGCAAGGCGTTAATTCCACTTCTCGATCCTTAGATTGTTTAAAAGAAAATCTCAAGAGCTGCGAATATGGAACGAACACCGTTTGTAAGCCGCAGCTGTGAGTCAAGATCTCACGTTTAAATATTTGCAACAATGAAGCTCAAGAGGTTGGCGTGAACAGGTTTACATGACTCACTGATGAAGGTGGCGAGTTGTGTACGGAAGCGCTCTATCACGATTGGATACATAGCCGCCGGTACTCTGCATCAGTTGCATTCGCTGGACCTTTTTGGAGGCAGTGATGAAACCGCTTGCTGAAGTCCCAGCACTGGGATCCCTCCTCCGGAGACACTGGTTCCCTGTGCCGTTCCCCCTCCCCAACACTGGCTGCTCAGGGACCCCCTTCCAGGCGGGGACTCTCCTCTCCATCACCATCTCCGGCTGAGCCGCCTGCTCCCCCACTCAGCCAGCCTATTTGGCTGGAGGTGTCCACCTCCCCCTTCCTGAAGTGGGGGCCAGCATCAGTCCACACCCCACCCCTGACCCTGGGGCCATGGAAGAGAAGGTCGTGCACGGCCCTCCTTCCCCAGCACCTGTCGCATCTCCCCTCATGCTCACAAGAGCCTCACTTTGCCCACCTCTGCCACCCAGTGGGACGGGGGACACTTCTCCACGTTGAGGGCAGATGCCAGGTGAGTTGAGACAATGTTTGTAAGAATTTCACTGTCTGCCTCCAAGGTCGTCTTGGGGATGGAGAGGAGAGTGGCACAGGGAACCAGTGTCCCCAGAGGAGGGATCTCAATTCCGGGACTTCACAAGGATTTGGGGTGGGAAACTTACACATTAACTCACTGAATGTCCATGACCACTTATTCAAGAATTTAAAAATATGTCTTTATATTAACTATCTGTGTGCAGGCATTGTGCCAGGTAAAGAAGACACCATGATGAACAAGACGTAATTTCTGCACTTGGGAACCCAGAGATAAGTGCAGAGAGAGACAGCCGACAGGAAAATGACAGTAGACAGAGATGTGCCCTGAATTAAGAGTGTGACAGCGAGAAAGGTACAGTGGTGTCTGTACCTGTGCAAGAGGCAGGACAGAGAAAAATAAACCCAGGAGGAAAACAAAGGCAGCAGGTACATTCCGTTCCTGTTGTTATACGGAGGCCATTAAAATACTCCTGAGAAATAAGCAAATGGAATCCATGTGATAGAACTGAAGAAAATGTTTGAAAATATTTTAACAGAATCCACACTGAAGGCTATTAAAATGTGTCACTGATGCATGAAAAACAGAAATGCTATGTCTTTACACCTTCCTTCACCTCACTCTGAATTCACTTAAGTGCAATGGCAAAGCAACACATGTAAATATGCATTTAATATCCCTCTAAAGAAGAAATGTGCATGTGCGTGTGTGTGTGCGCACACATGTGTGTGTGTATCCACCGGGAGGTACAGCTGGTGAGAGATTGTCTAACCTGGTGACCCATCCCGTCCCCAGGATTCCTATGGAAACTGTGTATGCCTGGTAATTATTATTCTAACCCTATTAGCATAATGATAGCCTACTTCCCTGGCACTGCATTTTTATCCACAATCTCCCAGAGGTCTTTAAGCTTGTTAATAATCATTACAGATAGCCAATGAAGTGAATCAAGGCTAAAATGAACTCACCTGAACTAAAGAGATTAACCCTACTCAGGCCTGAAGTGCCCCATAAGTATTCATCAACAGTCTCTCTCTATCAGCAAATAAATAATAAAGAGAGTTATGGGGAAATTACCCCGTGTGGGAACACATATTTTTGCTTCAGTGAGTGACTTCTTCCAAGTGGTTCCATCTTTAATTAATACTACCGGACACATCTGAGCTATTTTCAGATGCAATATTCCTACAGATGTGGTTAGGAGTTTTTTGAGGCCTTAGTATTTTATAAGATGCCAAGATATATCTGTCAGCTATTATGATGCTACATGAAATAGATACTCAAGCAATAGGTCATCAAAAGAAAACTAAACTAACCTTAGGAAGTAGCATAATTCATTTTCATCCTGTCCTTTTTTTTTTCTCTTTTATAATCCTAAATCAGATTTTGCTCAGGCACAAAAAAATGCTGTTTCTGATTCTTTGCCCCAATCTGCTCTGTGACTTGGGCTGGCTCTTGGTCACTCTGAGCTTGTTATCCTGTAGAAGTGATGAACCATTGCTGTCCATAGAAGTCACATGATGGACAGGGCAGTGTCTGTGCCCAGGGCCAAGAGCAGAGACCACTAGTGGCCCTGAAATTCATCCTAAGGACTTCCAAAGTCCTGTCACCTTACCAGCTGGTCATACTTCCTGGTGAGCTCAGCCACTCAAGAATAAAATTCTTTCCATAATCTGTTCAAGTCCTACATTTATTCTTTAATTATGAAGAGGTCAGCAGAGTATAAATACCCTTTTCAAAATTTCAAGAAATTACATGATATTATGTTTATTAGAAAAGCACTACAGATCTGTGGTAGGAAATTTCGATGACACAAATGAGAAAGAAAGAAAAAAAAAGAGTGAGAGGGGAGGAAGAAGGAAAAGAAAAGAAAACAAAAAGAAACCTGACCCCAGGCCTCTGGCCCCAGGGAACACCCTTGTCCACGTTTTGGCGACTACACCCCAGACTCTCTCTACATCATCCACTGAGGCATCCTCCCGGAAAGGGCTGAGGAACCACAGACTGCATCGCCACCTGCTCTCCTCCCAGAAAGGCTCTTCACGGGGAGGGGAGGGTCCGCTTAGGGTCTCTGTCATTCAAGCCCCCGCATGGGCCACAGTGGGCTCCGGCCAGATCCAGCATCTCCCCCTCCCCCGCAGGTTCCAGGTCCCTCTCCCCCTTTCTGTGATGTCCTCCCCTGCCCATCCTGGGCTGTAGTCTTGAGGAGCAGCCTGCTGCCCAGCCATACCACGATCACCATCACTCTGTGCATGCGCGTGTGTGCGCGCACATACACACACACACACACACAGATGCACACGCTTTCCTTAAATGGCCTGTTGTCCTCTTCACCATTCCATGTCTTTGGAGCCCTAGCCCACTATTGCCAATCAACAAAAACAGCCTTTAGCTAACCCTCTATCCTTAGCATTTTCATGACTGTTTTGTCATGAAAATGTTATGGTTTCTCCTACCCTGCTTACCTGATGAATTAGAATCTTTTTGAACATGGGAATTCATGTTGAGTATACCTCCCCAATTAATATTATTATTTAGATTCAAATGTCACTGACTGGATGACTAGTAGGGGGCAAGTGTACAGCTGACCATCAAGTGCCCTTTGAACTTTCCTTAAATTGTATAACCTTTTTTTTTTTTTTTTTTGCGGTATGCGGGCCTCTCACTGTTGTGGCCTCTCCCGTTGCGGAGCACAGGCTCCAGACGCGCAGGCTCAGTGGCCATGGCTCACGGGCCTAGCCTCTCTGCGGCATGTGGGATCTTCCCGGACCGGGGCACGAACCCGTGTCTCCTGCATTGGCAGGCAGACTCTCAACCACTGCGCCACCAGGGAAGCCCAAATTGTGTAACCTTTTAATAAAACATCACATCTCGTATTAAATCCACATCTCCTTTGCATTGCTTGTGGGTTAATAGCTTGCAAACGTCGTCTGGTACAGGTATGATTGTATTTGCAAATCCACCTGTCTTCCATATTCTTCTTCACTGTATTATTTCAGACCTTTTTTTTTTTTTTTTTTTTTACAGTGTAACAGGATAGCTTTGATTTCTTATCCAAGTTTCTAACAGGGCAGAATCTATCTAGGTTTGAGACCAGCTGCTAAGAGAAACTGCATTGCCCAATCCCACTCAGCCTTGCTCAGTTTGCAGATAAAGACTGAGTAGTAGGATGTCTAGGTAGAACCACTGGTCTTAGGTAGAACCTAGGTGGGCAGGTATAGGTAAGGGGTTGGGTGGGACTACTGTCGGCATCTAAAAGCTCTTCAGCATGAACTGTTCAGGTGCTCCTCCTGGACAGGGTTGTCTAAGAAGCAGTGAGCACCTTGATGGACTTTTAGGTTGTTCAAAGGTTTAGCCTAACTATGTGGAAACATAACTTTTATCATATTCATAAGTCAGGGGGATAAAATAGCAAAAATTGTCAAATGTAGAGTATGCTTTCTTTGGTTGGGCAAGGGTAGGTTAATGGGGATGTAGACACACACAGCTGTGTACACGTGTCTGTGCAAGCAAACACACTCACACACCCCAGGACCACTCTGATCCCCAGAATCTTGATTGCACATGCTACCTGATTCCTGTGTTTCAGCAGCAGCTTTATTTAAATGCTGTGTCTTAGCTCAGGCTGCCATACAAAACATCATAGACTCAGTGGCTTAAACAACAAGCATTTATTTCTCACTGTTCTACAGGCTGGGAAGTCCAAGATCAAGATGTCAACAGATTTGGTGCCTGATGAGGACCTTGGTTCCTGATGAGGACCTTGTTCCTGGTTTGCTGACAGCCACCTTCTTGCTGTGACCTCAGGTGGTAGAGGGACAGAACTCTTCCTATAAGGACACAAATCCCACCATGGGGGCCCCACCCTCATAACCTCACCTAAACCTAATTACTTTCCAAAGTTCTCCCCTCCAAATACCATCACATTGAGGGTTAGGGCTCCAACTTGTGAATGGTGGAACAAACATTCAGCCCATAAGTCCTGACATTTCATTAAAATCAACAGAAAACTTATTTGAGGATGACAGAAAACATTTAGATTTATACAATTAATAACAACTTAATGTATGTTCAACAATGCACAGAAATACACAAGAACAACCCAGTGCCAACATTAAATTAGACAAAGACTGCTCCTCCCTGAGGAAGGATCTCTCCTGTGAAGAGGTGCAGTCTTAGAACCGAGATCCACAGCTGTCCTGGACACAGCAGGCGGTGAGGCTGGCCCAGGGCTTATGCAGTCCTCTCTCCTGGGATCAGCTGTCCCCTCTCCACCTGCGTGCTGGGTCTGCAGTGATGCCACATGCTGACTCTTGCTAATCCCCCCGTGGCCCACGGTGGGGCGGTCGCTGAGTGTACAGCTCAGAGTCTCATCTCATCAGCATCAGCATCTCTGCAATATTCCATGGGTCAATCTCAGGGTAGGCATCATCTTTCCTTTTCCAAAATAAATGCTGGAAGTGCCAGGTTCATCCTAGCACATTTACACTAGCCCCTTTGACAGGGGCTTCTCACACCATGAGCAGGCTCTTCCTGGGGACAGTACCCTGGTGAGAGTCTGCAGATCCTGAGAAGTGTCGGACCTTTATCGAAAGATGAAACATCGTCTCTTTTCAACTTAAAGTGGCTTGTTAGGACTCCCCATTCTCAAGAAGAAACCCACCTTTTAAGGTCTTTTAAGGTGTGTGGTGCGACCCATCTTCTCCACGGCATCCCTCCCATCCTGACACCCCTCAGAACAGTCTTGGGCTCTCTAGCTCTCTATAAACTCTGAGCACCAGTGACTCCCAAATCTACAGCTCCCAAAGCACCTCCCAATTGCATCTTGTCCCCTGAGCACCGGCCACATGGCCGCTCAATCGAGAAGGCTGGGGACATTCATCTGCTGTTCCCCATCTCTCAAAACCCAATCCGCACGGCACCCTGTCATGGCCACTGTCCTCCAGGGAACATAACTTCCCAGCACCTATTTTCCAGTTCATCACAAGAACCCTGCATCAGCTCTGCAGCATCTTTTACCTGGACTTTTTCTGGACATGAGTAATAATGTTACTCAGGTTTTTCCTTGGTGAGTCACCCTCTAAATTAACACATGACCTTCTCTTGGCCCAACATGTTCCCCGTCTACCTCCTTGTCCTCTGGCTGTGGCTTCAGATTACGCCTCCTAGACTTTTCCCAACATAGCGAGGTACCTTCATCCACACCCCGCAGCACCTTGGGTACTCCTACAAGGAAGTGTGCTCTTATTTTTATCTTCCCTGGCCCTGAGTGCCCACCTTTGCTCAAGGCGAGTCTGTGAGACATGTGAGATTACTGTAACATAAAAGAAAAGTTCTGGCTGAATTTTGGTCACACTCCCTGTATCCTAACAGCCTTATTTCTCAGCAACACTGGAAGGGTGGTCCCTCCCAGGCCAGGAGAAGTGAGTCAGCCCTGAGTTCCAGCACCCTGGGAATGGGCAAATCTCCCCTTGGAATTTGTCTGCTCCAGCTTCTGGGAGCCCCAAATTGGGCTCCAACCAACTGTGGTGTTCCTTAATTCAGAGTCACCTGCTGGGTATCCAAGTAAAGGAACCTGTTGAGGATAAGTGACAGATGTATACCCCCAAACTCAAGAGCAAGAAACAAGAACAGGCGCCACTGACACGAGTAAATTAGAAAGCAGAAGCAATAACTGTGTTTGTTAGCATTCGCCAAATTATGGATTTACACACAATGTGCTTTTATGTTTTTAAATTACCAAGTCAAAACATAGGAGTTACACTTCTCCACACTTGTATGTGCTTCTCCAGATCATGAGGAGTGCTCTCAGAGACCCCGAGCGCCTCCACAGCTCTCAGCCAAATGCAATCTTTCTCAGAGAAACCCTTCTGCTAACTCTTAACTGCATTTTTACCTTTTACCTTGAAACCCCACTGTTCCAGCTGCCTCACTGTAAGACAGGCCTCTGGTGTCTGCATAGACCTTGAGCTAGAACCTCTGAAGTGGCCGCCCCATCTCTAATCTTTAAATTTTGTTGTTTCCACTGAAAAGCAAGGGCTCACACATATGTGTGCAATAAATTCAGAAATGACCCACAGCACGGATGAAAAGATGGAGAACACAACAGTCAGAAAACGGCAACCCACATGCTACCCCAGTACCCTCGCCATATTTTACTCTGCATTTCAAAATACGTCCTTCAGACAGATTTCCCTACATCAGGAAATGGTATCCAAACAGTTCAGACAAGCTTCTCAGTGGCCACTGCACAAACAGCTTCTGCTTAGTTATAACACTGTCTGAACACTCCTGAGGTTTTCCTTATTTCCTAAAGTTTTTGTCTTATTTTATGATCCTATGTTAGCAAAACAGCAAGCTCCCAAAACATGTTTGCAGGGCACACAAGGGTCTCAAAGGCCACGGACAGCCACATACTTTTACATCAAAACCAACCTGTCAAGGAAAAGCCATTAAACTAGAGACACATCCTGTCCTACTGGCAGCAAATACGTTCACAGACCCAGGGTGGCTATGAATAAAGATGCCGGTCAGCTAAGGATGACACCCTCACTTTCCTCCTGAGGAATGGGAGACAGGACCTGTGCCTGGACAGTGAAATGTTGAGACAGCATGTGCTGTGACCGCTGCAGTGGAGAGTGAACAAGGGATGTGTACGAGGTGTGTGCACGATGCTCGTGGACTTGCAGGTGGGGAGAGCATGGCTGCCCCACTGGCCGTGCAGGTGGGAGATGGCGTTAGTCAGCCGTGTATCATCCAGGGAAACAGGACCACTAGGATATAGATACATAGATAGGTAGGTAGGCGTAGACATGAAGCCACCATGTCTGTGTGACCATGAAGGAAACAGCGTCAAAGGGCTGACATGGTTGACCCAAGCTCTGATCCATCCACACGAAGGAACAAAGTGCAAGCCACTTACATCAGATAACACCAAATGTTTCCAACAGGTTCATACACCCATGGTCTTTGTGGTTATTTGGGCCACAGCAGGGCTTCTGCCTGGAGATTCTGGAGTCCCTGGTTATATACTTCTTAGACACAAAAAAGAGATCAAAGAAAATATTTTAAGCTCTTATGTCAATTTCCAAATGGGAAAAAGTCACTGAAGCAATAATATGTGCTCCCACATGGGGTAATTTCACTGCAACCCTCTTTATTATTTATTTGCTGGTTGGAAGAAACTGTTGATGAATACTTATGGGGCACTGTAGATCTGAGAGGGGTTAATATCTTTAGTTCAGGTGAGTTCATTTTAGATAGTAGGTAGGTAAGTAGATAGATAGATCATCTACTTATCTATTATCTACCTGTCTATCTATTAACTACCTATTTATCTGTCTGTATATCTATCTTATTATCTATTATTAGATAGACCATCTACTTAACTATTATCTACCTATCTATCTCATTATCAATCTCTCTGTTATCTATCTATCTATCTCTCTATATCCAGTTATCTACACATAACTATATCCACACATGCACATACGCAGAAATATTTTTTAGAGATTTATTTCAAGGAATCGGCTTCTGTAGTCCTTGGGGTTCCAAGTCTGAAATCTGTGGGGCAAGCCAGCAGCAAGGGCAGGCTGGAAACTCTTGGGCAGGAGCCAATGCTTTGGTCTTGAGGTGGACTCTCTGCTTCTCTGTGGAGCCTCAGTTTTGGTCTTAGGGCCTTCCACTGATTGGACGAGGCCCACCACCTCAGGGTGGGGCACCTCCCTCACTCGAGTCCACTGCTGCAGGAGCTGACACAGCTACCAGTGGCTTGGCACCCACACTAGGAGTGGTGTCTGGCTGGATAAGCCTGACCCAGGTGACACACACACTGACCATCGCAGGGGTCACTGAGCTGAAGGTCCCCTGGTGCAACTTTCCCTTTCTGTGGAGGTCCCACCCGTGATTTGTGGGACAGGCACTGCCCTCCCACCTCCTCCCCACACAGGGCAGATGGAGCTAGAGAAGGACACACCCTGAGGGCACAGGAGGGGCTCCACGCGGTGTCTGCTCTGATTCACCTGCCCTTCCAAACTCTGGGCAGGATGCCACTCCTTCCATGATGGAGCCGCCCTCTTCAGCTGCAGGTGGAGCTGGTCGCGCATCACCTGGGCGGGCAGGGCAGACAGGATGAAGGGCAGGGAGGGGTTCGGAGGAAGGTGAGGAGGAGGGTGATCGTGAGGACCCTACTGTCCTCTACCTGAAAGTAGGACAACAAGATGGGGGGAGAGAGCTGAGAAATACACAGCGTAACCCCCAATGTCCCCACACATAGAACCACCCCCAAGGGCAACAGCATGGCAGACGAACAGACATGCAGTCCAGCAACAGACCACCAGGAAGGGTCTGTGCTGTGGAGGGTGAGAGGCACACCTACCGCTAGCCTCACACACGACAGCGCGGGGACTGGGCCACATGGCTGGGTGGCTGGAAGGCACACAGGGGACGCGGGGGGGGTGGTAATGGTTGCAGGGGCGTCCATGGGTTGTAAGAACCCATCCACCTTTTGGATCGTGCCTTTTTCTGTACACAAACATTCAGAGGAGGGAGGACAGTGCTCACCCCAACCCGCACTGGAGTGCCTCAGAGTTTGAGTCACCGAGGAACTAAATGTCACCACTTGGTCACCACATCTTCTTCACACGATGGTCACCAGGGTGGAGAGCATCACCTCATTGCCAGGACGAGGAGGGAGAGGTCCACAGAAGGGTAACTCAGCCAGGCTCACGCGGTCGGGTGGTAAGTGCTGGAATCTGGTGAACTGAGGTCCTGGGTCTCACTCTTGGAGCAGCCCCCCATCCCCCCTGCACAGGGTCCTGCCCGGCCCCAGGCACGAAGCCCCCCTGCACAGGGACCTGACCCCATGCACAGAGCCTCCCCTGCACAGGGACCTGACCCCATGCACGGGGCCCCCTCCCCCACCCGGCAAAGAACGGCATGGAGGCTCAGCCAGGGTTTTGCACCCCTACCAGGATCTGCAAGGAATCTGAGCACTGAAATTATATCATAAGCACTTTTCATAGTCATTTTGAAATAAGATTTGATTCAAAAAAATAAAATCAAATGATCCAGAAATTTTATACACGTGATCCTGTGACTGAGACCTGAAACAGACATTCCAGGTGCAGAAAGCATCCCGGCTCTGGAATGCGGCTGAGCAGGTTTACCCCTAAGCAGGGCTGTGGCTCTAACAGGCTGCTAGTCAGCCTCTCACTCTGCAAACTGCGCTCTGGAGAGAGTGGCCGCCTACACAACAGAGTCTGCGTTTGTGCAATGCCACAGGCAAAGAGCTGGAGACGCAGCAGACTCAGAGGACCCGCAGCCTTCACGGAGGTCGCTCTGTCTGTTGTCATGTGACGTCAGTACTTTAAAGTGCTGCCTGGTTCACGGCCTCAGGGCCCATCCATCACATCCCCGCTGAGCTGGTCGCTCTCCAAGGACTTGGACTCTGGGCCCAGCTTCCTCTCTTGCGCTGGGAGCCTGGCCAGGTCACAGCCTCTCAGAGTTTCGTCCTGTGTGTTCAAAAGGGACAGAAATCTCCCTTTGCTGGGTCCCTGAAAGCACTTATACACAGTAAAGTGAGGTGCTGTGTGTCAGCATTCATTCCTTTTCCTGAACACACACAGTCATGTTTCTCAAAAGTGACGTTGGGGCCTCCCTGGTGGCGCAGTGGTTGAGAGTCCGCCTGCCGATGCAGGGGATACGGGTTCGTGCCCCGGTCTGGGAGGGTCCCATATGCCGCGGAGCGGCTGGGCCCGTGAGCCATGGCCGCTGGGCCTGCGCATCCGGAGCCTGCGCATCCGGAGCCTGTGCTCCGCAACGGGAGAGGCCACAACAGTGAGAGGCCCGCATACCACAAAAAAATAAAAAATAAAAAAAAATAAAAGTGACGTTGATCCCTTTAGCAAATGCACAGTGTTTTGAGATCAAGAGTTCACACAGACACAGTGATAAATCCCTTCCTTGCGGCCGATGGGCCATGTACGTGATGGTGAGCGCTGCCGTCATCGAGGGTGGGGCCTGGGCCACCCTGTAACCCTTGGTCTCCCCACCCACCTGTGCACCAGCTCCCCAGGTCCCAGCCGATGGAGAGGCTCGGGTGTCTGTCGGAGGGTGGGCTTTGAAAAGTGAATGTTCATCCAATTCTGAAGCTTCCCTGCATCTTGAAATGGGGGCTCCATAGATTCTTTCTTCGAATGTGCAGTGTTAATAATCATCCCAGGTAGCCCACCAGTTCAACCACAGAGGTGTTTTGTTTTGATTTTTTGCCCACTTTTAAACTGGCCTCTTTGTCTTTTATTGTTTTTATTTCGATTTGTAGGAGTGCTTTTTTAAATTAATTTTTTATTGAAGTATAGTTGAGTTACAATGTTGTGTTAATTTCTGCCATACAGCAAAGTGATTCAGTTATACATATATATACTTTTTGAATATTCTGTTCCAATATGGTCTGTCATAGGATATTGAATATAGTTCTCCGTGCTCTACAGTTGTTTATCCATTCCCTATATAAAAGTTTACAGCCGCTAACCTCAACCCTCCGCTCCATCCCTCCTCCCACCCCCTCCCCCTTGGCAACCACCAGTCTGTTCTAAACCACAGAGATATTTAACACCATGCAAGAAACTTCATGCCGGTGGACAAACGGGACCCACAGACAGCTCTGCAATCGGGCTGATTTCAGTCCAGCCCCTCAGAAGCTGGAAGAGGCTCCAAGCCAGCGGCTGGGGCCTGGGCATGTCGTGACAAGCTTGGAGCCTTTGTCCTTCACTAGTACCAGTCCCAGTGACAACAATAATATGCACTCAACAATCTCCTGACATAATACGAAACTACAGCCTCATCCGAGTGAAAACTGGGCTGAGATGTCTTTTGTTAGAATTTAGTATGCAAAATCCATTGGAAAATGGCAGTGAAAAAATTTTATTTCAACACACAATGTACAGATTGAGCCAAACTGTTGAAAGCGGGGGATGAGAACAGCGACAACTGGCAGGCGGACAGGGCGACGACGTGTGCAAGGATGCGCCAGCCCATCCTTCTGTGTCCCGTCTCAATACCCAGTGATTTCCCCCTTTTCTTCAGCACTGCTTAGAAGAAACATTCATTGATCAAGGTGCATATTTAATTTTCCCCAACTCTGAAAAGCTTAAAACAAATGCTTGCCAGACAGAGAAAGTGGAGGCCAGGAAACGCAAATATGCAGCTCACGGTGGGTTTAGCCAGAGCGCCATTGTTTACACATAAATTATAGCAAAACACTGCTGGCAGCACCCATGCTAACGGTGTCGGATTGCCACTGTGTGCCCAATTAAAAGGGTGTAAAATATCACAGTCATACCACACAGCACAATTATGCTCCTCCAAACTGACAGGGGAAAATGAACAGTCAAGGAATTTGGAAGCCAAGGCAAACTCAAATGCAAAACTTGAGGCCTCAACTTTCTGGAAAGAAAATAAGCCAAATCCATCTTAAGAGAATTATTTGGGAAAATTTCCAAAACACTAGCTACAAACTCTCTATGACTGCTCAGACATATAAGGAACACTTAGGTTTCAACCAAAAATAAGGATGTATTTCCAGGGTGATGGCACTCAAAGCACTTAGATTAATGTAACAAAAAAGTGAATTTCAGACTTTCTCTAAATTTTAAAGATGTAGTGAAGGTCTGAGGTTTTCCGATTTTCCTTAAGAAAACATAAGATGTTCTACTTTCTCCACCTTCACCTCAAAACCATCAGAGATGGTAGCCTTGAAACCTCAGCTGACCTGTTCCCTACATCAGGGATGCACACCCACCCCGCTCCCTGTCACAGGATCCACAGAAACTTCCTGATCCCAAAGACTAGAGGTAGCAGTATTTTTTTTTTTTAAAAAAAGACTATTTTAGAGCAGTTTTAAGTTCATAATAAAATTTAGTGGAAGTACAAAGATTTCCCATTATCCGCCACCCCCTCCATACACACAGCCTCCCCCATGATCAATATCCCCCATCGAGAGGAACTTTGTTAAAAGCCATGAACTCACAGCAATGCATCATTACCACCCAGAGTCCATAGATCACAGTGGGGTTCACTCTTGGTGTTGTACGTTCTATGGCTTTGGACAGGCGTATAATGGAATGAATTCACCATTATAGTGTCATACAGAGCCATTTCACTGTCCTAAAAATCCTCTGTGATCCACCATTCATTCCTCCCTCCCTCCCACCAGTGATCTCCAGGAGGAGATCACTGATCTTTTTACTGTCTCCACAGCTTTGTCTTTTCCAGAATGTCACAGAGTTGGTGAATTAGTCAGGTCTCTCCAGAGAACCAGAACCAGTAGGATGTGCATATATATTTATGGAGCAAGAGATTTAGTATAAAGAATGGGCTCATGTGATCACAGAGGCTGAAAGTCCCAAGATCTGTCATCAGCTGGCTGGAGACCCAGGAGCACTAGTGGTGTAGCCCCTGTTCAAATGACAGAGGGATCCAGACCCGGGTAGAGCAGATATTTCAGGCTGAGTCTGAAGATGGGAAAAGACTAATGTCTCCCCTTAAGGCAGTCAGACAAGAGGAGTTTCCTCTCAGCTTTTTGTTCTATTCAGGTCTTCAACTGATTGGCTGAGACCCACCCACACTGGGGAGGGCAATCTGCTTTACTTGGTCCACAGTTCAAATGCTAACTCCATCCAGAAACACCCTCACTGACACACCCAGAATCATGTTTGGCCAAAAGTCTGGGCACCTCATGGCTCTCTCACATTGACACATACAGGGCATCATACAGGATGCAGACTTTGCAGACTGGCTTTCTTCACTGGGTAACGTGTGCTTACATTTCCTCCATGTCATTTCATGGCTCGAAAGATCATTTGTTTTTAGTGCTGAATAATATTCCATTGTGTGGATGGACCACAGTTTATCCATTCACTGGAGGGCATCTTGGTTGCTTTCAAGCCTTGGCAACGATGAGTATAGCTGTTATAAACATCTGTGTGCAGATTTTTGTGTGGATGCAAGTTTTCAACTTATTTGGGTAAATCCCAAGGAGTATGGTGGCTGGGCTGGGTGGTAAGAGTGTGTTTGGTTTTGTAAGAAACCATCAAACCATCTTCCTGAGTGGCTGCCCCAACCTGCATTTCCACTGGCAGGCAGTGGTGTCGTAGAAAGTACTTTCTCACGGATCTGGCAGCATCCTTCCTGGAATCTTGTTTCCTGGCTCCACTTCCACATCTCCTCTTCTCCTCTGTCTACTCCGTAAAGGAGACACCTGCAGAGCTCTCCTCCCTCAAATCCTACCCAAACCAGCCTTGGACATCCTCTCCCCGCTGTCCATCGTATGAACCCCGGCACCATCGTCGGTGGGGCAGCGGTCCTAAGTCAGAGGAGCTGCCACACATCCCAGGCTCCTGGGCTCTCTGAGCTTCAGTGTCTGGAGATCCCATCCCACCTTACATGGAGAACCCCCCCTTCTCCCGACCCCCTCCCACATGCATTGATCCTCGGTCCCCCTTGTCTGCCCCGAGGACCAACTCCCCCTAGAGAAATAGCTTCCTGCACCCTCAGTCCTAAGGGTGGGAGAGAGCCAACCTCTGCCAGTGGGGTCTGTGGATGGCGAGGAAGTCTTCTCCCTGCCCATGTTGTCCCACATCCATGAGCTCTGGGAACAAGGCAGCAGCGAATCCCATCACGACCCCCATGAGGAGCTGTCAGGACCAGGGAACCCAAAGGAAGGGGGCCAAGTGAGCCGCCCACTCTGGTGACTCTGAAACAAGCCTCCCCAGCAGAAGTCAGAGCCCATCGCCCACAGGAAAGCCTGCGGGCTGGAGGAGGCAGGTTCCAGGCTTAGCCCCAAGGATGATCGCACGCTTTTGTTTGAAGTTGTGATTTATGATTATAAATTGATGACATTTACAGCAGAAATTTATATAATGTTTTGAAGTTCTCCATTTGATTCCTCAGGCACTTTATCATTTCCTTATCTCGGTAAGGCAGCTATTATTTGTCACAAGAAGCAGAAAATAGGAGGCGATGAATTCTGTAAACTCACACCAGAAATTAAACCCCAGGATGTGGACCTGAATCTGATGTGTTGAGAAGAGTCTGCCTCTGGAATCATACTTTGTTCCCTGATCGTATGGCATAAATGTCACCTTCCCAGAAAGACAACCCCATCCCCAGGTGCAGTCGATTCCCTTCATCGTCACAGTCCTTTGCATCTCCACACAGCTGTTTGCTGCTTGTCTTTTCATGGTCTGTCCATCTGCCTCTCTGTATCTGACTGTAACCAGCACTACTATTAGCAGTCACTGCAGCAATCTGACCAGGCAGGTACCACTATTGTCCTGTTTTGCAGGTGAGGAGACTGAGGCAGAGAGAGGTCAAGAGAATGTGTCCAGGTGAGGGAGAGGGCTGGGAGCTGAATGCTGGCCACTGGGCTTGTGTCTGCCCAGAACCACAGCCATAAGCCCACTGTCTCCTCTGGGATTCAGGCTCTCCCCTACAAGGCATGCTCCACCAGGATGGGCCTGAGGTGTCCTCTGCCTCTGTTCTCCCAGACTTGCACTAGGACCACAAGGCAGGTGGGACACAGAAAGGCCATGAGTTCCCAGTGGGGCGAAGGGAAGGCAACTCCACTCCTCAGTAGTGGACAGGACCCACCAGGCAGTGATGGCGTTGCCCATGGACGCTGCTTGGAGATAAAAAGATGTTGCATCACCAGAAACGTTTTGCTTGCTGCTTCTGCTGTGCAGCACACGGAGAAACGGTCTATGGAACTGCATCTTCACTCTTCTGGAGGAGGGATACGTAAGTGCGTCTGCTGGAGGAACACACAGCCCTCCTCCTTTCCCCAAAACTGCATATGCTCAGTTGTCATGGAAATGAAACGCTTGTGGCTTCCTCCAGGACACCCGCGCGGTGGTGCCCAGCCTGGCCTGCGTTCACGTCCCCTCCAGCATGCGTATGGTTGTGCTACACAGGGAACAGGTGTGGGTGACATTTGGGAGAGTCTCTTTTCCAGTTCTCTGCCTCCTACCAGCCCTGGCAGACGGCCTTGTGTCCGATGTCAATTCTTCACTGACTGCCACTTCAGGGACATTTTCCAGGGCCCGTGCTTATCTCTACTTAAAGCTGCCACGGGAGCCCAGCCTTGCGCTTCAGGGAAGAACGTGAAGCCCCCCGGGAGGGGCCAGGCAGGCAGCAAGGCCCGTCACGCAGCAGCTTCCGTCACTCGCAGTGAAACATCCTTGAATGAGGTGTAGGCGTGTGGGAGCAGGGTGGGCGCCCAGGGCCATCCACTGGCAGAACCCACGTCGTGGCCGCCTCTTCCCAGCACACACACCGTTCCAGCGGTTGTCCTTCTCTACTCTGGGTGCAGGGGACAGGCTGGGGGTCACCGAGACCTGGAAGATGTCCACAGACATCAGTCTGCCGACCTTTAAGAGCGGCTTCCTGGCCATGTGGCCAGGACTGTCAAGGGATGGACCGGGCTGGATTTGGGGGCCGTGCTCAATTACTGTCAGAACTTTTAACTTGATGGGTCCCTGGTTTTGGAGTAAGAACTCTAAGCTTTGCGTGGATCAGGGGCTGTTGGACTCGAGCCCCTTTGGGGTTAAAGAAATGCTTTTCAAAATGGTTCCTCTTCATGGACCCCATGTCACAGCCAATCCTTTGAAGTTTTGGCCTCTATAATCCTGGTCACCTCCCCAGAGTGCCCTGCCCTGACTAGAATATGACCCCATAGGAGGAACTGAGTGATTCCAGGGTGGAGGACATAGATGGACTCTGCCCATCTTCATGGGGCACTTCACGGGTCACCTCTCTCTCTTCCACTTTCCAGAAGAAATCTGCCACTTGTTTTAGAGTTTTCCTCAAGAAGGCGTAAATGTATTTCCTGCACAGTCAACTAAGAGACTGAAGCACACAAGTCTGGCACTTCATGATGAAAACTATATTTTGTAGTTAAGAAAACGGTTCTTCTTAAGCAGTAACTGAAGGGGTCCCTTCACAACTTAGAGCCCTTAAAGCACAACTGGGCCAGCACTTCTCAAAGTCTGTTCCCAGAACTCTGGCCCCATGAACAACAGGTGCTCCAAGAACAAAGTTCACTAATCAAATAACTTGGGAAACGTGGCATTCTGCTCCCCTGTCTTAGAAACCTGTGATGCCCATCAGTGCTGTGGGTGCTCGGAGAGTTCTGGGTGAAGGGGGAGTTTGTAAGCTAGTTTGACCCAAGGTTTCTATTTTTCATGGAAGATACAACAACATAGAATGATTCAAGGAAGACACAAATGGCACTGCAGGCAGAACTGTGCCCCGAGCTAGTGAGCTTTGGTGGCGTTTCTTGTCTGTAGGCAGGATCACAGGGCGGCCATTTTACATGGATTCCTACAGAGCTCCAGCCAGAACAGCTCAGCCCATGGTTATCCTCCGGCCTCCCGGGTCTCCCTCCAGGGACCACTCTGTACGGCCCTCCATGTGGACACGGCCGCGCTGCCCATCCTCTCCCCGTGGGCAGCTCCTTCCCCTGCCTTCTGTTGCTGGAAGCTTCACTATAGTTGCAGACGTGGCCGATGAGCTGAGAAAGTGTGTCTGTACTTCCTTTTCAAATGGAGTTTTATGGGCAGGTCATGGAGCCAGCAAGGACAGCCGAGGGGCTGGCAGCTCCAGTGACGTCAATCAGTGGAAAACCAGGGACTTTGTCTTCCAGCCACACAGGTTGGGATGCTGTGGTCATTCGCTGGGACTCACCTGTGGGCCAGTAGGCACGCTGCTTGTAGGCATCTTCCCCAGGAAGCTTCTATCACCAAACAGCCTGTGTGTTTGAAATTACAGAAGGAAGTTCTGACATCAAAACACACTATAAAACCCCTGGAAGAAGGACCCGAATGTCCATCAATGCACCAGTTTTCTGGAAGAAAAGTCCTTTGTGTTAACCTGCCTGTCTCCTGGGCCTCCAGCCTGTAGATGGCAGATTGCGGGACTTTTCAGTCTCCATAATTTCTTGATCCAATTCCTTATGATAAGTTTCTATATTTATATCACCTATATCTGTACCTATATCTATATCTACATTTATACCTATATCTGATGTATATCTGTATGTATATCTATATCTGTACCTATAGTATCTGTATCTGCATCTATATCTATGCCTATATCTAATCTATTTCTATATCTATATCTGTATCTAGACCTATATCTAATCTATATCTGTACCTATATCTATATCTGTACCTATAGTATCTATATCTGCATCTATATCTATGCCTATACCTAATCTATATCTAATCTATTTCTAGATCTATATCTGTATCTATACCTATATCTAATCTATATCTGTATCCACATCTACAGCCTCTGTTTCTCTAGAGAAGCCTGACACACAGAAACATCTTAGGGGTCTGTTCCCAAAGACAGTGAAGCCCGTTGGGGCGGCAGGGGCCCCGTGTCCTGGGCCCGCTCCCTGTCCTTGGCCTTCTCTGAACCTCACGTTTCCTGTGCATTCATCCCGGGGGTGGCCAAGCCATCTGGGCAGTGGAAGTAGTGAATGGCAGGCTCCAGTGAAAGTCGGCTCCCCCCCGAGCAGACACCACCCGATATGGCCTCCAGTCACTCAGCGTGGCCCCCTCGAGACTGGGAGACAAGACAAGACTCAGTTGAGCAATCTGCACAACTGTATGGCTCTGTGCTCCTGGTGATTTTCTGCTTCTTCTACTTTTCTACACTATTCATGTGCTTCTCACTACCACAGGATTCAAACCAGAACCTGCAGGTGGCAGATGCTGAGGTCTCTGGTGGTGTCAACATGACAGGACACGTCCCATGCTGCTCCTGCCCTGAGACGCACAAATGACATCCTCCGGGAAGCCAGGTGGGGGAGGGACAGGGCAGATGCGGCTGCCCGGTGAGGACCTCCTGCAGGGCATGTCATCGTTGGACCACGAGCTGGGGGAGCCTGGCTGAGCGTCCATAGGTCCCCATGCGCCGTGATAAATCCAAGTTCCCCATGTGCCTGTGTTTGCTTCCCTTTGGGCTAGCCTGGGAAACCTGCCTTTTTCCATTTCTAAACTGTTAAATCTGGAAAGTATCTCTGTAAATCCTCCTTGCTCTTCATCCTCAATCCCCAAATCAAGGGAAACAAGGCATTCATGGAAACATGGAGGCTGCTCACTCAGGGAACGATGTCTGTGCAGTCCGGAGCCCCATCAGCAGAACTGCCTTTTCAACGCACCCGGGCTGCCGGCTTATCAGCTTATTGAGGGGCCTGGGAGGCCATGCTTTAAAGGGAACAGTCTGATCATCTAGTGCAGAACCACTCGTATCTAACTGCTTGGTGCGTTCACAGGCTTGGAGCGCAGTTTTCTGCAAGCCGGCCTCTCGCAGGACAGGGACCATGTATGTGCAGGGGGGGTCTTTGGGTGTATCCGCTTCCAACATCCCTTCCCCTGCTCTGCAGTCCGCCCTGGAATCTCAGCCTCGCCCCCAGATTGGCCCTAATTCTCCCGAGGCTCTGGTTCTCACACTGGTCTTTAAAGGCTAAAGCTGACCCAACAGGGCTTAGAGAGGTGCCCTCTGCTTTTTTTCTCATCGGGAAAATCACCACTGCTGTAATAATTTGCTCCTAGCAGTGGCCTAGCAGCTGTCTAAATGTCCAAGGTCACTCCTTGCCCTGCCTAAGCCCAACTTTTGAGGGGCCCTGGGGTCAGGTTTCAAATAAGTGCACATTCCTTCACTAACCCAAAGCAGCCCGCGGGCCTCGGAGCTCTTTAAAGATGGATGTGGCCCACTTCGCACTTTGGACACTTCAAAGAGCTGATCGCGGCTGACGGGGCGCTTCCTGAAACTTCCCCAGCCAGGCGGCTCTCCTGGCCGGGTGTCGAAGGCACTCAGGTTATCGCCTGGCTGTCTGGCGGGACCAGTGCAGCCCTGGCTTCCCCTCCCCTTTCTCCTGCACTTGTTAAAAGTAATTAGTGTTTGCACCCATGTCTGAACTTTGATTTGTTTCCAGGATGGAGATGTTGATATTCCTTCTGTTGGCTCCATAAATCACACACGATTAAGTTACACTGTGTTAAAGTGTCGGAAACTCCTGGCTTTAAAGGAGGGGGGCTGGGACTCACACAGGCGAGACTCAGGTCACCTCCCTCAGTTCCCGACTCGGCTTGCTCATCAGAGAGGGGCCGCAGCAGATTAATGTATAGTCTACAACCATCACCCAGGGACGTGGCTCCTCGTGGAGGCACGCTGGCATCACTCACATCTTATAGATGAAGAAGCCGAGCCATGAGGAGGTGGGTGTCTTGCCACCTTTACACTCAACAGGAACAGGTACCCAGGGAACTGGACCACAACTTTCTGCCCCTGGCACCAGCCAGTGTGTCACCACTGTGCACTGCCTCTCACCAGCCCAGCGATGGGGGGGAGGCACACCAGACTGTGCCCACTGCCCTGGAGACCCAGCCCGCCCACTCCTGGTCCATGGGGCGGGAAGGAAGGAGCACATGGCAGTTCCCAGCGGCACTGACTTATTACTTGGAAATGGGCCAAATCAGAACCAACGGGAAGAAGGACCATTTGTCCTGGTTGGGGAGGGGGAGGGCTTCCTGCTGTGTGTCTCAGACTTTGAACCAGTGACGGGAGATTCTGACACCAATTTCCTAATGCTCAGGGTCTGAGGCAGGGGAGACAGGTAAACACAGAGGAGAGCAAAGCAGAGGGACTCATCTGGAGGATGCTGCTAGGAGGACAGCCAGGGGTGCTGGAAGCCAGGCCTGCCCGCGAGCTCATCAATTCACATCTGCATAAGTCAAATGGTCCAGGGTGCTGTCCTTCCCTATTAGCAAAAGCATCCAGTAGCTTTGCAAAGGTAGACCTGAGAATCCACCAGGAGTTCAAATTTATCTTCATAGTATGAGTAAGTCCACATTTACCTTGAGTACAAAGTACTTTTTCTAGTGATTTGAGATCTGATGTGTTTCTCTTCTGAAGAGTTTGCTGAATCCCAAGTATGAACTAGGGAGAGATTTAAAAGCAGGAAGAAAATAAAGTCTGCCGCTTAGGTCAGATTAAGAAAATCATGTTAATCCTTTCTGGAACTAGACTATCAAGTTAGTTATGAATGCTGTTGATAAGTGTTGTGTTTATATAAATGTATATATAGATATTGATAACGTGTAAGGCTGGCTCGCATATTTGGGAATGGATATAGGTCCGTTTCAGCCTAGATGCATCCAGATCAGTACTTGGTGGTCCCACAGAGAAGTGCTTTTAGGATGGTGCAAGCAGGAACCAGAAGACCATGGGGGTGGTGCCCATTACAGGAGGAGACAGATGGCAGGGCCAGGACTTGAGGCAAAGGTGGTAGATAAGGAGAGACAGGGACCCACGTCTCATTCACATACACAGCTCTTGGCTCATAGAAATGATATCTGTAGATTATTTTCACAACATATTGCTAAAGTTAGGTGGCATACTCATACTGATGCCTCTATCTTATCCTGTACATGAGACACAATGTATATTTAAATTTATCTTTGCATAAATGCCAGACATTCTTTTCAAACATGGAGAGAAGCAGACTCTCAGAGTTAAAATCTGTCTAAAGGAGAAGGATAAAAGCCACATAATAATACGTCTGCCCATGTGCCTAATTAGAATTCTGCTATAATTTTGGGTGTTATTAGTAAAAACAACACCAATAATCCACTGCCCTTCTTGGCAGTTTTGATACAGTCTGTACTGCCCAAGGAAGAAAAGAGTGACGGGTGAAGTCATCTCCAGTAACCCAATACCTTTAAATGGCTTATATCGAGGTGGCTGGGTCTCTTTTCAGGGATTTACCTTAATGATATCATTCCTGAGGAGTCTGGTTTAGATCAAACCAGGTTAAAGATCATGACTGTCAAAAGATGATGTCATCAGATCTCATTTCTAATAAAGTCAGGGTCATCCTGAGTACAGAAGCGGTTTGGAATTTGGGCTCTGTTTACCTTAAAACCTGCACGAAAAGTTAAAACCCTGAGTGATATAGAGACAACGGGAACCTATTGAAACATAATAGGTTGGACATGGCTGGCATGGCCTTCATATAACCCAGTTTTCAAGGATCTATCAGTTTCTCTGTATTTTATATCAGGGATGTAAATGATTCAGAAGTGGCTTTATTTCTGTTACCAACATATTCAGTAATAACTTACATTTCACTGAATAGAATATTCCATCTAAAGAATGTAAAACAAATTTGGAGCTGATGACTGAGAAGCATGTTCTTTCTTTAATGACTGGTCATCCTGAAAAGCCAGACTTCTTTGTTACACATGGTTGTATCACAAGCAACATAAAAGGAGATTTCCTTTGCGCTGACTATCTCTTATGTCAATGTCAATTCTTATCAGAAGCAAAGACTGAAGTAAGTGTTCCAATTTTACTATAGAACTGGGGGGAAGGGGGCTGAATGATGGTCCCAAAGATTTCAGGTCTAAATCCTTGGAAAATGTGCAGGTTACCTTATATGGCCAAAGACATGATTAAGTGAAGGATTTTGAGATGAGGAGCGCATCCTGGGTGATTCAGGTGGGCCCTAAATGCCATCACAGGTATTTTTTATAAGAGACAGGCAGAGGCAGCTGAGACAGACACATGCGGTGGGGGGAAGGCCATGTGAAGATGCAGCAGAGACTGGAGGGATGTGGCCACAAGCCAAGTGCGCCTGCAGCCAGCAGACACTGGAAGAAGCAGGAACGGCTTCTCCCCTGGAGCCGCCAGAGGGAGCACGCACCTGCCTACACCTTGACCATGGACTTCCAACCTCCAGAACCGAAGAGGATAACACTTCCATTGTTTTAAGCCACCCACTTTGTGGGAACTCGTGTGGCAGCCCCAGGAGACCTGTACACTGAGGAAGTTATTATTACATTGCTCCCGGATGAACCTGATGCTAGATTCTATCCCGGGTTTCTTGAAGGTCAGTACACATCATTTATTTATTGGCCACATACTTATTGAGGACACTGTTTGCACTGAGAACTATTCAGGGTTCCAGGGGTGCCATGGTGACCAGAACAGACAAAGGCTGCTGCCCTCAAGACGTTTACATTTCAGGGTGAGGAGACAGACATTAAACAAAGAAATTAGGCCTTCCCATTGTCCCCAAACTGCCCAAGTTAAAAGGCAATATGAATTCAACACTTCCTCTAGTACTTTCACATCTGCACCACTCTGATTTATCTGTCAGAAATGTGCAAATAATGAATTTAGATGAAACTGATATTTTTTTAAAGAAACTGACTCTTATTTACAAAACAGAAATAGAGTCACAGATGTAGAAAACAAACTTATGGTTATCAGGGGGGACTGGGGAGAAGGAGGGATAAATTGGGGGGATTGGGACTGACATATACACACTACTATGTAAAAAACAGATAACTAATACGGATCTACAGAATTTCTTCTAAATCATGATGTAAGCAAAGATTTGAAATGTCAAACAAGCTTGAGACATAAAATAAAATATTGATAAATTAAAATTGATCATAACTGGAAAATATCTGCTAAAAAATCCAAAAAAACAAGAACAAAAAATAAAACCCCACAACACCTTCTCACAAACTGGGAGAAAGTATTAGCAATAAGATAATTGACAAAGACCTGTATCTAGAACATATAAAGAATTCCTGCAAATCAATAGAAAGAAAAGGCAAACAACCCCCCAAAATACACAGGAGACTAGAACAGCAAAGGCACAATGAAGATGTAAAAATAGCAAATGGAGATGTGCTTAACATCTTTAGTTCTCAGGAAAATGCAAACTGAAACCATCTTGAGACACGACATGCCCTAGAAAGGCTAAAATGTTAAAAGTTTGGCAGCTCCAAGTGTCAAAGAGTATGTGGAACAACTGGAACTCTTACTGGTGGGAGGAATATGAATGTTAAAACAACTTCTGGAAACTTTATGGCAGTTTCTTAAAATTTTAGGCATGCATCTGTCCTATGGTCAACAGTTCCACTTGTAAGTACTTATCCAAGATGAATGAAATTATATATACAAAAATCCTGTATAAGAATGGTCATGGGCAGAGATCACCTTCCTCCCCACGGATACACCAGAAATACAGCTACACGTGGAACAACTCCTACAGAACACCTACTGAACACTGGCAGAAGACCCCAGACCTCCCAAAAGGCAAGAAACTCCCCACATACCTGGGTAGGGCAAAGCGGAGAGATCCCCGCACAGAGGAGCGGTGCCGAGCGGCACTCACCAGCCTGAGAGGCTTGTCTGCTCGCCCGCCGGGGCGGGCGGTGCTGGAAGCTGAGGCTCGGGCTTCAGTCAGAGCGCAGGGAGAGGACTGGGGCTGGCGGCGAAAACTCAGCCTGAATGGGGCTAATGTGCCACAGTTAGCTGGGAGGGAGTCTGGGAAAACTCTGGAGCTGCCGAAGAGGCAAGAGACTTTTTCTTCCCTCTTGGTTTCCTGGTGTGCGAGGAGAGGGGATTAAGAGCGCTGCTTAAAGGGGCTCCACAGATGGGCGCGAGTCACGACTGAAAGCATGAAGCCCAGTGACGGGCGTGGGACGCTGGGGCTGCTGCTGCCACCGCCAAGAAGCCTGTGTGCAAGTGCAGGTCACTGTCCACACCACCCTTCCGGGAGCCTGTGCAGCCCGCCATTGCCGGGGTCCCGGGATCCAGGGGCGGCTTCCCTGGGAGAACGCACGGGCACGCCTCGGGCTGGTGCAACGTCACGCCAGCCTCTGCCGCTGCAGGCTCGCCCCGCCTCCATGCCCCTCCCTCCCCCGCGGCCTGAGTGAGCCAGAGTCCCCAAAGAGGCTGCTCCTTTAGCCCTGTCCTGTCTGAGCGAAGAACAGGCGCCCTCCGGCGACCTACACGCAGAGGCGGGGCGAAATCCAAAGCTGAGACCCAGGAGCTGTGAGAACAAAGAAGAGAAAGGGAAACCTCTCCCAGCAGCCTCAGAAGCAGCGGATTAAAGCTCCACAATCAACTTGATGTACCCTGCATCTGTGGAATACATGAATAGACAACAAATCATCCCAAATTGAGGAGCCAGGAGTCAGTGCTGTGCCTCTGAGGTGGGAGAGCCAACTTCTGGACACTGGTCCACAAGAGACCTCCCAGCTCCACATAATATCAAACCGCGAAAATCTTCCAGAGATCTCCATCTCAACACCAGCACCCAGCTTCACTCAACGACCAGCAAGCTACAGTGCTGGACACCCTATGCCAAACAACTAGCAAGACAGGAACACAACGCCACCCATTAGCAGAAAGGTGGCCTAAAATCATAAAAAGTCTGCAGACACCCCAAAACACACCACCAGACGTGGACCTGCCCACCAGAAAGACAAGATCCAGCCTCATCCACCAGAACACAGGCACTAGTCCCCTCCACCAGGAAGTCTACACAACCCACTAAACCAACCTTAGCCACTGGGGACAGACACCAAAAACAACGGGAACTACGAACATGCAGCCTGCAAAAAGGAGACGCCAAACACAGTAACATAAGCAAAATGAGAAGACAGAAAAACACACAGCAGGAGAAGGAGCAAGATAAAAACCCACCAGACCTAACAAATGAAGAGGTAATAGGCAGTCTACCTGAAAAAGAATTCAGAATAATGATGGTAAAGATGATCCAAGATTCTATTTCCCAGATCCAAAATCTTGGAAATAGAATAGACAAAATGCAAGAAACAGTTAACAAGGACCTAGAAGAACTAAAGATGAATCAAGCATCGATTAAAAACACACTAAATGAAATAAAAAATACTCTAGATGGGATCAATAGCAGAATAACTGAGGCAGAAGAACGGATAAGTGAGGTGGAAGATAAAATAGTGGAAATAACTGCTGCAGAGCAAAATAAAGAAAAAAGAATGAAAAGAACAGAGGACAGTCTCAGAGACCTCTGGGACAACATTAAACGCACCAACATTCGAATTATAGGGTTTCCAGAAGAAGAAGAGAAAAAGAAAGGGACTGAGAAAATATTTGAAGAGATTATAGTTGAAAACTTCCCTAATATGGGAAAGGAAATAGTTAATCAAGTCCAGGAGGCACAGAGAGTCCCATACAGAATAAATCCAAGGAGAAATACGCCAAGACACATATTAATCAAACTGTCAAAAATTAAACACAAAGAAATCATATTAAAAGCAGCAAGGCAAAAACAACAAATAACACACAAGGGAATCCCCATCAGGGTAACAGCTGATCTCTCAGCAGAAACTCTACAAGCCAGAAGGGAGTGGCAGGACATAATAAAAGTGATGAAGGAGAAAAACCTGCAACCAAGATTACTCTACCCAGCAAGGATCTCATTCAGATTTGATGGAGAAATTAAAACGTTTACAGACAAGCAAAAGCTGAGAGAGTTCAGCACCACCAAACCAGCTTTACAACAAATGCTAAAGGAACTTCTCTAGGCAAGAAACACAACAGAAGGAAAAGACCTACAATAACGAACGCAAAACAATTAAGAAAATGGGAATAGGAACATACATATCGATAATTACCTTAAATGTAAATGGACTAAATGCTCCCACCAAAAGACACCGATTGGCTGAATGGATACAAAAACAAGACCCAAATATATGCTGTCTACAAGAGACCCACTTCAGACCTAGAGACACATACAGACTGAAAGTAAGGGGATGGAAAAAGATATTCCATGCAAAGGGAAACCAAAAGAAAGCTGGAGTAGCAATTCTCATATCAGACAAAATAGACTTTAAAATAAAGACTACTAGAAGAGACAAAGATGGACACTACATAATGATCAAGGGATCGACCCAAGAAGAAGATATAACAATTGTAAATATTTATGCACCCAACATAGGAGCACCTCAATACATAAGGCAAATACTAACAGCCATAAAAGGAGAAATCGACAGTAACACAATCATAGTAGGGGACTTTAACACCCCACTTTCACCAATGGACAGATCATCCAAAATGAAAATAAATAAGGAAACACAAGCTTTAAATGATACATTAAACAAGATGGACTTAATTGATATTTATAGGACATTCCATCCAAAAACAACAGAATACACATTTTTCTCAAGTGCTCATGGAACATTCTCCAGGATAGATCATATCTTGGGTCACAAATCAAGCCTTGGTAAATTTAAGAAAATTGAAATTGTATCAAGTATCTTTTCTGACCACAATGCTATGAGACTAGATATCAATTACAGGAAAAGAGCTGTAAAAAATACAAACACATGGAGGCTAAACAATACACTACTTAATAACGAAGTGATCACTGAAGAAATCAAAGGGGAAATTAAAAAATACCTAGAAACAAATGACAATGGAGACACGACGACCCAAAACCTATGGGATGCAGCAAAAGCAGTTCTAAGAGGGAAGTTTATAGCAATACAATCCCACCTTAAGAAACAGGAAACATCTCGAATAAACAACCTAACCTTGCACCTAAAGCAATTAGAGAAAGAGAAACAAAAACATCCCAAAGTTAGCAGAAGGAAAGAAATCATAAAAATCAGATCAGAAATAAATGAAAAAGAAATGAAGGAAACGATAGCAAAGATCAATAAAACTAAAAGCTGGTTCTTTGAGAAGATAAACAAAATTGATAAACCATTAGCCAGACTCATCAAGAAAAAAAGGGAGAAGACTCAAATCAACAGAATTAGAAATGAAAAAGGAGAAGTAACAACTGACACTGCAGAAATACAAAAGATCATGAGAGATTACTACAAGCAACTCTATGCCAATAAAATGGAAAACCTGGAAGAAATGGACAAATTCTTAGAAAGCACAACCTGCCAAGACTGAATCAGGAAGAAATAGAAAATATGAACAGACCAATCACAAGCACTGAAATTGAAACTGTGATAAAAAATCTTCCAACAAACAAAAGCCCAGGACCAGATGGCTTCACAGGCGAATTCTATCAAACATTTAGAGAAGAGCTAACACCCATCCTTCTCAAACTCTTCCAAAATATAGCAGAGGGAGGAACACTCCCAAACTCATTCTACAAGGCCACAATCACCTTGATACCAAAGCCAGACAAGGATGTCACAAAGAAAGAAAACTACAGGCCAATATCACTGATGAACATAGATGCAAAAATCCTCAACAAAATACTAGCAAACAGAATCCAACAGCACATTAAAAGGATCATACACCATGATCAAGTGGGGTTTATTCCAGGAATGCAAGGATTCTTCAATATATGCAAATCAATCAACGTGATACACCATATTAACAAATTGAAGGAGAAAAACCATATGATCATCTCAATAGATGCAGAGAAAGTTTCGACAAAATTCAACACCGATTTATGATAAAAACCCTCCAGAAAGTAGGCATAGAGGGAACTTTCCTCAACATAATAAAGGCCATATATGACAAACCCACAGCCAGCATCATCCTCAATGGTGAAAAACTGAAACCATTTCCACTAAGATCAGGAACAAGACAAGGTTGCCCACTCTCACCACTCTCATTCAACATAGTTTTGGAAGTTTTAGCCACAGCAATCAGAGAAGAAAAGGAAATAAAAGGAATCCAAATGGGAAAAGAAGAAGTAAAGCTGTCACTGTTTGCAGATGACATGATACTATACATAGAGAATCCTAAAGATGCTACCAGAAAACTACTAGAGCTAATCAATGAATTTGGTAAAGTAGCAGGATACAAAATTAATGCACAGAAATCTCTGGCATTCCTATATACTAATGATGAAAAGTCTGAAATTGAAATCAAGGAAACACTCCCATTTACCATTGCAACAAAAAGAATAAAATATCTAGGAATAAACCTACCTAAGGAGACAAAAGACCTGTATGCAGAAAATTATAAGACACTGATGAAAGAAATTAAAGATGATACAAATAGATGGAGAGATGTACCATCTTCTTGGATTGGAAGAATCAACATTGTGAAAATGACTCTACTACCCAAAGCAATGTACAGATTCAATGCAATCCCTATCAAACTACCACTGGCATTTTTCACAGAACTAGAACAAAAAATTTCACAATTTGTATGGAAACACAAAAGACCCCGAATAGCCAAAGCAATCTTGAGAACGAAAAACGGAGCTGGAGGAATCAGGCTCCCTGACTTCAGACTATACTACAAAGCTACAGTAATCAAGACAGTATGGTACTGGCACAAAAACAGAAAGATAGATCAATGGAACAGGATAGAAAGCCCAGAGATAAACCCACGCACATATGGTCACCTTATCTTTGATAAAGGAGGCAGGAATGTACAGTGGAGAAAGGACAGTCTCTTCAATAAGTGGTGCTGGGAAAACTGGACAGGGACATGTAAAAGTATGAGATTAGATCACTCCCTAACACCATACACAAAAATAAGCTCAAAATGGATTAAAGACCTAAATGTAAGGCCAGACACTATCAAACGCTTAGAGGAAAACATAGGCAGAACACTGTATGAAATAAATCACAACAAGATCGTTTTTGACCCACCTCCTAGAGAAATGGAAATAAAGACAAAAATAAACACATGGGACCTAATGAAACTTAAAAGCTTTTGCACAGCAAAGGAAACCATAAACAAGACCAAAAGACAACCCTCAGAATGGGAGAAAATATTTGCAAATGAAGCAACTGACAAAGGATTAATCTCCAAAATTTATAAGCAGCTCATGCAGCTCAATAACAAAGAAACAAACAACCCAATCCAAAAATGGGCAGAAGACCTAAATAGACATTTCTCCACAGAAGATATACAGACTGCCAACAAACACATGAAAGGATGCTCAACATCTTTACTCATTAGAGAAATGCAAATCATAACTACAATGAGATATCATCTCACACCAGTCAGAATGGCCATCATCAAAAAATCTAGAAACAATAAATGCTGGAGAGGGTGTGGAAAAAAGGGAACACTCTTGCACTGCTGGTGGGAATGTGAATTGGTACAGCCACTATGGAGAACGGTATGGAGGTTCCTTAAAAAACTACAAATAGAACTACCATATGACCCAGCAATCCCACTACTGGGCATATACCCTGAGAAAACCATAATTCAAAAAGAGACATGTACCAAAATGTTCATAGCAGCCCTATTTACAGTAGCCCGGAGATGGAAACAACCTAAGTGTCCATCATCGGATGAATGGATAAAGAAGATGTGGCACATATATACAATGGAATATTACTCAGCCATAAAAAGAAACGAAATTGAGCTATTTGTAATGAGGTGGATGGACCTAGAGCCTGTCATACAGAGTGAAATAAGTCAGAAAGAGAAAGACAAATACTGTATGCTGACACATATATATGGAATTTAAGAAAAAAAATGTCATGAAGAACATAGGGGTAGGACAGGAATAAAGACACAGACCTACTAGAGAATGGACTTGAGGATATGGGGAGGGGGAAGGGTAAGCTGTGACAAAGTGAAAGAGAGGCATGGACATATATACACTATCAAATGTAAAGTAGATAGCTAGTGGGAAGCAGCCGCATAGCACAGGGAAATCAGCTCGGTGCTTTGTGACTGCCTGGAGGGGTGGGATAGGGAGGGTGGGAGGGAGACGCAAAAGGGAGGGGATATGGGAACATATGTATATGTATAACTGATTAAATTTGTTATAAAGGAAAAAAAATAAAATAAAAAATAAATAAAAGAAATTCAGAAATTAAAAAAAAAAAGAATGGTCATGGATACTATATTCAGTACAACCAAAGCTGGAAAGAACATCCACCAGAGGATGGATACATTGCCTGTGCCATATTCCTGAAAAGGGAGACTGTTCAAAATCAAAAGCATGCAATATTGATACATGCGACCGTACAGATGAACGTCAAAGCTGCTATGGTCAATGAAATACCCTGAACCAGAAAGGTCAGTTACTGCATGACTCCACCTACAGGAAGTTCTCCAGAATAAGCAAAATTAACATATGGAGTCAGAAGGCAGATAGGTGATTGTTTTTGGGTGAAGGGGATAGATTGGGAGGGGGCATGAAGGTACTTTCTGGGGTGAAGGACGTAGTCTGTTTTTAAATAAATCTATGAAGTGATTAAATGGTACATTTAAAGTTGAACATTTCACTGTATGCATATTATACTACAAAATTATGCACGCACACACACACATCCCCAGAGTGGTGGTTCTGTGTCTGGCACTGTTTTATTGTTATTTCATGTCATGTTTGTTATGCTCTATTACATTATGTATATCAGCCTGTCAGTGGTAAGGTGAGGTGTCTACAGTCAAGGCTATTTTTAAACAGTTTACAACTCCTTTAATGTTTCCTAAATGTAACCAGATCAGGCACAAGCCTGTTTACAGTGATGGCTCCAGACCAGGCCCTGCCTGGTATACAGTGACGGTTCCACCAGGCACTAGCCTGATGTACAGTGGTGGTTCCAGACCAGGCACTGAAGTGATTTGGAGGTTTGGGACAAAGATCTGGAAAACATGAGCTGCTCTTGGGAAACAGGCCTGAGAGTTTCCCTGCAGTGGGGGGAGCACCAGTGCTCTGATGAGCCCACCTGCCCGTGGCTGCCCCCTCATCTGTGAGCTCCCACAAACCCCCTGTGTTCATGTGCCTCCATGAAATGTGAGGAAACACACCCACCCTCCCTTGTACTTCATGGAGCCATGTGCTATGTCATGAGTTTTTTTTTTTTTTTTTTTTTTGCAGTACGCGGGTCTCTCACTGTTGTGGCCTCTCCCATTGCGGAGCACAGGCTCCAGACGCGCAGGCTCAGCGGCCATGGCTAATGGGCTCAGCCGCTCTGCGGCATGTGGGATCTTCCCGGACCAGGGCACGAACCCGTGTCCTCTGCATCGGCAGGTGGACTCTCAACCACTGCGCCACCAGGGAAGCCCTTTGAGGTTATTTTTAAATAGTTAAAATTCCTTTAATGTTTCAGTGATGCAAATTGATGATAACTACAGAAAAAGGTAAAATCCCCCTTTACGTAATTAAATGACAGTATGTTTTGGAACATTTGGAACAAAGCACTCAATGTGTTAACACTCTCATGAGATAGTTAATAAAAATGTTTTTCAATGAAACTCCTCTTCCACGTGCCCTGAGTCCCCCACCCCCAAGGACAGCCTACTGAGAAAAATGTTATTTAATTCAAATTAAAAAAAGGATATTATGTTGCCAGTGTGAGCAAATAAAGATGGAATAAGGTACATTATGGAGGAAATGTTTGCATAACACCCTGAAATTAATATACCATGTGCAGTAGTTGACACAGTTCATTCTAAAACCGATAAATCATTCATAGGAAAAATAAACACCAACTAAAAAGAAATAGATCACCAGATGAGCCATATATATCAAGGATGAAATCAGATGTGTGCATTACCTGTTGACACAACAGGAATTTTCTGCTGAATCAGACACTTAATCTGCTAAATCAGAGTGAACTCCCACTGAGCCAGGCACATGGTCTAGCTGGACACACCACTGCCACTGCCTGCGTTCATGCAGCTGATACGAATTTCTAACAAATTAGGACTGACCTAATATGTGTTCCCACTCACATTTACTGAGCCATAACCCCGGGAGTGACGGTGCTACTTAGTAAAATGTATATGTCAATTATACTTTCTTCTTTTACTCAATTCACACAATCTTTCTCAAAATGCTTCCTGGTGTAGACAAACTTTAAGGTGGTCTCAGAATCCTTGTCCTGGTGGAGACCCCCTCCCCTCACCTGTGGGGACCTGTGACTGCTCCTAACCAACAGAATATGGCAAAAGCAAGGGGCATTATCCCCTGACAACGTGATGGTTCCTGAGACTTCACGTTGCTGGCAGACTCCCTCCAGAGTCTGTCTCTCTGTGGCTGGTTTGAAGAATCAGGCTGCCATGAACCCTTGTTCTAAATTATAGTTGGGATTTAATTTACAGGGGTTATGACCAGCTGGCAACATGGAGAGGCTGATGCCACTGAAAGAAGGGCTAGGTACATACGTTCTCCAAGAGAGGGAGGCAAGGCCAGCCCCGCCATGCACAACCCACAGGAAAGACAGGGGATCAGAAGCAGGGGTGTGGATAAGGCCTGGGCTGGAGCCTTTGGGGAGGGGGGGTTCCTAGGAAAGGCAGAGTAAAGAGCTTGGAGTTGGCTAGTTTGGCTAATGCTGGTGGGCCTTGGGCTCTGACAGGGGCTGCCCTAGGTACCCACAACCTGGCCCTGGGTTGATTTAGAGCAGGAGATATATTGGCTTGTGTGTGAGAGTCAGGTAAAGGAGATGGTTGGGGTTATAGGCTTGCATGTGAAAGGCATGTCCCGGGCTAGCTGTTATTATCATGAGGAATTAGGCCTGGGAGGGGCAGTTTCTTTCCTGGCCTGAAGGCTCCCAAATGCCAGGGCATCAATAACTCAGAAAATATAATTAATTTGTCTCTGTGATGAATGGATGTCCAATAGACAAATACAAAACCTTAAGAAAACACAGGATAGTTCCTCAGAAATGAATGGTGCCAACGATCTGAGGGAGTTTGGAAGCAGTTCCTTCCCCAGTCAAGCCTCTGATGAGAACCCGTCCTGCAGGACACCTTGACTGTGGGACCCTGAGCAGAGAACCCACTAAGCCTGCCTGCCTCTGGATCCCAGAAACTGAGGGAATAAACATGCTACTTCAAGTCCCTAAGCTTGTGATTAGTGTAGCAACAATGGAAAAGTAAAACACTTATCAAAATAACCACAGTACAGAGACTGTCATGAAATACTTAATTTAAGAAGATTAGAAAACAGTAACTTGATTATTATTGATGACAAGGGATAATTGGATTCAGAAATCGAGGGAGTAAATATTTTCAAGCCTCTAAATATCAAGCATTAGAGATTAATATCTTCAAGACCCAGGCTCGGGCTGTGGCAGGACTGGGTTAGACTGGGAAGGGCCATGACCTTGAGCACGGCCAGGCCAACAGCAGGAACAAGGCTGTCCCAGAGGGCATGGCAGGGAGCCAGGCCATCTTGGGGAGGCAGGTGCCACGGGGGCAGGCCTTGGCCAAGCCTAGCTGGGCTTGGGAGACGGACTTGAGGCCCGTGGAGGACAGGAGGGGTCTGAGGCAGAGACCCAGACACAGGAATCCAAGCTGAGACTCACCTCCTGGGGGACTCAAGGTGCTAAGAACCCAGTTACAGAACCAAGGTTTGAGGTCCGGGGGACAGAGGCATGACCTTTGTGAGAACTTCCTTCTCTCTGCCTCTGTGTCCAGCCCTATGAAGTGAGGTGTGAAGTGAGGTGTCTGCACTTGACCTCCCTGAAGACACCCAGAGAACCGACGTCCAAGCCGAGCTGCGTTTCTTAGCCTTAGTGCAGCCAGGTGGACAGGCGTTGAGGGAGCTGAGCTGGGGAGCTGAGGTGCAGGTGTTGTGCTGAAAGTGTGCATAGGGTGTGACGTCGTAGTTTGGGCTGTGACAGGTACAGGGAGGTGAGGGGTTTGAAGAGCAAGGGTCTTGGTCAGCCTTGATAAATAGGCTATTTTGATTGGGTAACAGTCTTATCTTTCAGGAGCAAGTATTTCCTAGAATAAAGAGCTAAGGGACGTATGTCTGGTCCTCATATTCTTAGCACAGGAAAGAGGAAATGGAGCAGCTCCTCAAGGGAAGAGCACGTTCACAAAGCAGTACGTTAAATCATGTGAAAAAAAGCTCCTAGGTTAATTCCTAGTACATAGTAGGTGCTTAATAAATGTGGCTGTCCTCCATATCAGCAACAAGGTTGGCTGGCTTGGCTTATTTTTGCCCTAAGCGTAGTGGACCTTTTAATTCACCTGGCCTAGGCGAGGGTTTATGGCTGAGCCTGGGGAGTGTAGGAGGGGCTGAAATTTTAGGGCCCAATGGGTACAGGACAGGCAGTGGGCACATAATTATAAAGGCTGAGTTTCCTAAATAATGTGCAGAAATACTCGGGTTGGGCTTCCCTGGTGGCACAGTGGTTGGGAGTCCGCCTGCCGATGCAGGGGATGCAGGTTCGTGCCCTGGTCCGGGAAGATCCCACATGCCACAGAGCGGCTGGGCCCGTGAGCCATAGCTGCTGAGCCTGCGTGTCCGGAGCCTGTGCTCTGCAACGGGAGAGGCCACAACAGTGAGAGGCCCGCATACCGCCAAAAAAAAAAAAAAAAAAAAAAAAGCTTGGGTATATTCTGGCTTCACTTCAATAAATAGCATGTATTTCTTAGTCTCATCACAATGGTTGTTCCTTACGCCCCCTGGAAACATGCTTTAGGGCTGCTGTGTGTTCATCATTCCTGATGAACACCTGAGCCCCTTTCCTGGTGGGACCCGAGGTGCTTCCCAAAGGAATGGGGCCCAGAGGCTGCCACATCTCTGTGACTCCAGCCCGAGAAAATTCTCTGCTCATAAGGGCTTGCTGTGCTTTAAGGATGTTGCAGTCCCAACGCCCAGTCCCTATGATTGTGACCTAATTTGAAAATTGTCTTTTTTGCAGTTGATCAAGTTCAGATGAGGTCATGTGGGTGGGCCTAATACAATGTGACTGGGGTCCTTATAAGAAGGGGAAATTTGGACACAGAGACACACATGGAATCAGGACACCACGTGAGCATGAAGGAAGAGATAGATGGGGTGATGCTTCTGCAAGCCAAGGAACGTCAAGGATGCCAGCAAACCCCCAGAAGCTGGAGAGCGACCCAGACCAGATTTTCCGTCACAGTCTTAGAAGGAAGCAGCCCTTTTGACCCCTTGATCTTGGACTTCCAGCCTCCAGACAGTGAGAGAACAAATTTCTGTTGTTCAAGCCACCCCGTCTATAGTGCTTTGTTATTGCGGCCCCAGGGCCTAGACTAGGCCCACCTCAGTCACCCAGGTACCATCCCTGTTGTAAAGCCCGGGACCTCAATCACAGCTGCCAAGTCCTCTTCGCCATGGAACATAACATGTTCACAGGTTCTGGGGTTAGGGTGGCCATTCTTAGGGGTCCATATTTCACCATTTGATGCTTCAATTACTTTAATCCTCTGAGGTAGGTACTGTTGTTCCCATTTTCTAGATGTGCAAACTAAGGCACGCGGCTGGGACTGCCTCCCCCACTTTACCAAGCAGGTTGCCTGATGCCAAGCTGCCCACCGGCCCACAGGTCTCCACGAGTGTGCAGGTGCCCAGCAGTGATGAAGACCCTCACCCTGAAAGTGGGCCACCTCCTTCCCGTAGCTCTTAGTTACCTGTAAGAAATCTCGCACGGGTTCTCTAAACCACCTCATCCTCAAGCCTAAGAAGACTATGGCCTTACACATGTGCAAGCAGCCTCAAAAGGGATGAGCAAAAATCCAAACGACAGCATCCAGCCTTACTCTGCTGAGTAAGGGTCATCCATGAGGCTATAAGAAGGGCTAACACTCACGGAGCCTCAGTGCAGCCCTGCACAAGTCATGGACCCAGGCAATAGAGCCTTCAGTGTGGTCCCACAGGAGAAGGCAAGGACAAAGACACATCTCCTGCCCTGGAGGGGCTTATATTCTGGTTTGTAAAGAAAAAAGTAGATTAAAAGTAACTCAATACACAAAATATCCAAGGAAGTATGTACATGAGACCTAAACCATCCGTGCGGTCTGCCGTGCCCAGAAATGAGGGCACTAACTATGCACTCATCCAGAGAGACGCCAGGGACAGGGGAGAACTCTGCGCTCGTTCATGAAAGAGGAAGTACTCGGCCCCCAGAGGGGACAGTGTGCTCACTCTCTCTCTCCCTCTCTCCCCAGCGCTTTCCCCGAAAACGTTCTGTTCATTACCCAGAACTTCCTAGAGGTGAGCAAAGATCAAAATGAGCTTAATCAGGCTTCCCTGGTGGCGCGGTGGTTGAGAGTCTGCCTGCTAATGCAGGGGGCACGGGTTCGAGCCCTGGCCTGGGAGGATCCCACATGCCACAGAGCAACTAGGCCCGCGAGCCACAACTACTGAGCCTGCGCGTCTGGAGCCTGTGCTCCGCAACAAGAGAGGCCACAATAGTGAGATACCCGCGCACCGCGATGAAGAGTGGCCCCTGCTTGCCACAACTAGAGAAAGCCCTTGCACAGAAACAAAGACCCAACACAGCAAAAATAAATAAATTAATTAATAAACTCCTACCCCCAACATCTTCTTAAAAAAAAAAAAAAAAAGAAAAAGAAAAAAAATGAGCTGAATCAAGTCTATCCATTATTTTCCTCTCTGCAACCAGCTTCATGGGCCCATTGCTCAGCCTCTATCCAGAAACAAATTCAGTCTCTGAAGAGACATTAAGTTTTGCGTCATTAAAATTTCCAAAGCCATGAATCACCAGCAAACAGTATTTTATCCCGTTGTCTCCCCCTCCTGGACTTGTCCTGTTCCCTGGAATGTATCTCAACACCCCAGCTCGCTCCAAGCCTCCAGAACCTTTTCATGGGCAGCATTTGTAAAGCAATCATCTATTTTCGGATCTCATCCTGCGAGGCTGTTGGAATCAGGGCGATCAAACCTTGCAATCACATAGGGTCCTGCTGCTTTCCACCCTCAGCAAGGTGTGTCTTCCGAAACTAAGAGGACTTGTTACCCATCACATTTCCAGGATAATATAAAATTAGCTTTTTAAAACATGTGTTTTGCCATTTATAAGAGTTCCTCTGCAATAATGTGATCAGATATGCAAAGAGGTGAAAGGGTATGTATCCAGCCATTTTCACTCAGTCAGTGGTCAGGCTTCCAGCGAGGTTTTGCCCTGGCATCTTCCCCCCGTGTAAAACAAGGTGACAGTGCCAGCCTCCTCCTCGCTGCGCTGAATGAGACCACGTCTGTGTCTGGGTCATTTTCAAGTTTTTGAAACAGTCACTCATAAACGCCGAGCTCTGTATTATGATGAGTTAATCCAGTTTCTTGGAAATACCCAAGGTCTTCATTATGTTGGCAGGTCTTTATTCCGAGATTAGCTAGTTCAACCACAAGTGGATTTATCCCTTAATTGCTGCCACATAGGTGGTGCACTGTCACGGAGCTGGGATGCTCTGTTCTCATTCTGAGACCGAGACCAGCGGGCTTGGGACTCTGACTCTCAAGGCAAGTTCCTTGTTATGTGTCAGCCTCGTCCTGTGTGAAGAGGGGGTATTATGACTCCCAGGATGTTAATAAGAAGAGTTTCTTTTTTTTTTTCACCAGCAATAAAAATATGATTTATTTCTTTTTTTAAATATAGATGTTATTTATTTATTTATTTTTAATTTTTTATTGGAGTGTGGTTGCTTTACAATGTTGTGTTAGCCTCCATTGCACAGCAAAATGAATCAGCCATATACACACAGATATCCCCTTCCTTTTGGACTTCCCTCCCATTTAGGTCACCACAGTGTATTAGGTAGAGTTCCCTGTACTATACAGTATGTTCCTGTCAGTTGTCTATTTTATGCAGAGTATCAATAATGTATATGTGTCAATCCCAGTCCCCCAATTCCTCCCTCCCCACCCCTTTCCCCCTTGGTGTCCATACATTTGTTTTCTACAACTGTGTCTCTAAGTCTGTCTTGCAAATAAGATAATCTATACCATTTTTCTAGATTCCACCTATATGTGTTATTATACGATATTTGCTTTCCTCTTTTGGACTTACTTCATTCTGTATGACACTCTCTAGGCACACCCACGTCTCTACAAATGAAGAGATATGGAACACTTCACGAATATGCATGTCATCCTTGTGCAGGGCCATGTTAATCTTCTCTGTATCGTTCCAACTTTAGTATCTGTGCTGCCGAAGCGAGCACATAAGAAGAGCTTCTAATGTGAGGCCTGCTCACAGCATGGCTTACTGCCTCTGCCTCTATGTAGGTTTGTGTTGAAGAGTGTCATGACCCTCTGAACCTGAATGAGGAGGCGGATGGCTGCGCTGCTGTGGCTGAGCTCCCGGTGCTTTAGGAGAGGGTCTGGCAATCCAGAGCCTACTTGGAGGACATGGATTAGGGTTCTGGTGAGGAAACCCTACCCACATCACACCTGGAAGCTGCATCTGGGTTTTTTTATTTATTTTTTAATCTGTTAAACCCATGCCCCTAATTTGTTCCCCCATGTCCCCCTTTGGTGACCACTAGTTTGTTTTCTATGTCTGTGAGGCTGTTTCTAGTTTGTATATAGATTCGTTTGTATTATTTTTTTAGATTCCACGTGTAAGTGATGTCATATAGTATTTGTCTTTCTCTAACTTACTTCACTAAGCATAGGTCCACCCATGTTGCTGCAAATGGCAGTATTTCATTATTTTTTATAGCTGAGTACTATTCCATTGTATATACGTACCACATCTTCTTAAGCCAATCATCTGTTGATGGCACTTGGTTTGTTTCCATGTCTTGGCTATTGTAAATAGAGCTGCTATGAATATTGGGGTGCATGAATCTTTCCGAATTCATGTTTTTGTTTTTTCCAGATATACACCAAGGATTGGAATTGCTGGATCATATGGTAGCCCTATTTTTAGTTTTGTAAGGACCCTCAATACTGTTTCCATAGTGGCTGCACCAATTTACCTTCCCACCAACAGTGTAAGAGGGTTCCCTTTTCTCCACATTGTTTCCAACATAGTGACATAATCGGGGTATCCCCCATCTCTTGTCTAGGATTTCTGCTCTGCAGTTGGGTGGGAGGATGAAGATGACACCCCCAGAAGACCTTTGGGTTCATGGCTCACATACCTATTTCCACAGGTGTCTGAGGACCCTAAGGTTGAGGCTTTATTTTGCCCTAAATGTGGTTTTTCTTGCATTATAACTTTGCTTTCACTGCAGTTTGAATGCAAGATAACCATGAGCCCCCAAAGAATTTAAAAACAGTGAAGATTATGGGGCAGAAAGAATATATATAATTATTTTTTATTACATTACATTTTATGTGCAAACTTTGTATGCATTTACTTTGGAGTTGTTGTTTGTTATTTATATAAGCTTGCTCTTGTTCAACTGATTTATTTTTCCTTTTGGAAAAGTGTTTGACTGTCTCTGGTAGAGCTGGAACACATCATCACATCATCATTTATCTCATTGAAATCAATGGAAACCTTTTTTGTTTGTTTGTTTGTTTCACCTGTTGGCTCTTCACTTAAGGGCAGAGTTTTCAGGCATAAAAGTCCTCAAATTAAGTGTGAGATAAGTGTATTAACAAAGGTGTCTCACAACCTCTAACTTATTTTACCTCCTGGCCCTTTTCCCCATTGGAAATAGCTATGGAGGTTGAGGCATTTCAAGCTTACAGCTTCAGGGGAAGGATAATGCAGAAGAATAAAGGCACCAATTCGTGGCTTTTGAATTCCAAAGTAAGGTTTTGAGATTCATGACAGGGATAATAGTTGTGAGACATAAAGCTTTCTGAACTGCTTCAACTGTGAGAGCTTAGCAGCCTAAATCCATCATAACTAGAGGTGGGGTCAGGTCACCTCTGCCTTAACCCACAGACCTGGGGAAAGAGTGGTGGATGAGCCAGTTTGCTCCTCCGAGGACCAGAAGGCTGTGATGCCTTGAGGCTCGAAGGTCTTGGAACTTGGATCCTACATTTGGAGAAGGAGGAAGGGAACTCAGAACTAAATGGAAGGAGTTTGCCCTGACTGGAATAGCCATCCATTTCTCTTATGAAGTTAAATGGAAACCTGAGGTAGAAAGTGACCTGATATCTCAGTCAACAGAAAATGGTGATTTGCCAGGGCAACCACTGCTCACAGCTATGGGAGCTGAAACCCCAATCAACCAGGAAGTGTCCCTGCCACCAGAAGCCAGCACTGGATTGGGGGATTGGGGGGGCCATGAGGGAGCCAGAGGAACTGGGAAGCTGGTCATTGTGGGGCTCCCCAATAACACGGTATGGTCTAGCACTGAATCCACCCACCAGGGGAGCCCCTCTCTTCTCACCAGGAGCCCCCCAGAGGGCAATTTGGGATGGTTTCATCTGGGGGTGAGTTTTAAGTGTTATCTAACAATAGTAACAACTAGGGAATGTACTCAAGGAATTAAAAAACAGGTAAGATCAAAGAGAGTTTATGTAGTATAATATTTAGTAAAATAACTTAGAGTACCTTAATTTAGAAATATTCATTCACCTTCATTTATACATTCTTTTTTTTTTTTTTTTTTTTTTTTTTTTTTGCGGTACGCGGGCCTCTCACTGTTGTGGCCTCTCCCGTTGTGGAGCACAGGCTCCGGACGCGCAGGCTCAGCAGCCATGGCTCACGGGCCCAGCCGCTCCGCGGCATGTGGGATCCTCCCAGACTGGGGCACGAACCCACGTTCTCTGCATCGGCAGGCGGACTCTCAACCACTGCACCACCAGGGAAGCCCCATTTATACATTCTTAATCATTCTTACATATTTATTAAAGCAAATTGCCCAGGAAGCACTTTCTTTCATGAACAAACAAACAAACAAACTTCACCAAATGTTCTATAATTTAGATTTCACAACAATGCAGATTTTCTTGCCTCATTAGGGTAAAATAGTGGGGCTTTATGGTTTACATCTATACATAAATCTTAAGTACATTTCAGCTCAGAATCGTAGAAGTTAATAGGTTTACTTGTGGACCCCTTTAAATTCATGAACATGGATTAATTGTATCTGGTGTTATTAGACAATCATTTTTGAGGAAATGTATGAAATGACAATTTCTTAGGACCCCAAGCCCTCTCTGCAAATGTGATGCAAACAGTTCTGAAGCAGGAAGCAGCCAGTCATAAGCCGGCTCCTACCATTGTATCAGAGTAAATGCATTTTTCTCCTTCTGGTTGATTGACTTGGAGAAAATTTGTTGAGTTTATTCAATCTTGGCTGTCATTTGAGCCATTTCTTTTTTCCAATGTGCTGAAGAGCTTATGTAAAGGATTCATTTGGTAGCTTATAAATGATAAGCATCTCATACCTTTTAATAATTTGCATAAATATCTTGGTTCTACTCCAGCAGACACACCTGTTCAACACTGAGCCTCATGATGTTGTCTCCCGACCGGCATCCTCAGCACCTCTCCTCCCAGATGAGGCTGGTTCCAACAGCCACTGAGACACACCAGGGTACATCCTCCCTTCTGTATTAAAGCAAAAACAAAAACAAAAAAAAACACTGTGTGAAACTGTTGCAGGAAAAATGGGGCCCAAAAGGAGGGTCAGGTCCCAGGTCTTGAATGAGTCTCTTGGACAGGCTGCCAATGAGGGTCCTTGGCTTCACGCAGGAAAGGATTCAAGAGTGAGCCATAGCAAAGAGAAAGCAGGTTTATTTAGAGAGAGACACATTCCATAGACAGAATGGAGTCTGTCTTAGAAAGTGAAAGCGGCCCGAAATATGGAGTGTTTAGTTTTTATGGGCTGGGTACTTTCATAGGATAATGTGGGAGGATTATTCCAACTATTTTGGGGAAGGTGCAGAGATTTCCAGGAATTGGGTCACCGCCCACTTTTTGGCTTTTTATGGTCGGCCTCAGAACTGTCATGGCACCTGTGGGTGTGTCATTTAGCTGATGTATTGCAATGAGCATATAATGAGGCTCAAGGTCTACTAGAAGCCGAATCTTCTGCCACCTTAGTCCTAATCGGTTCTAACCAGTTTATGGTGTATTGTCAATGGCTATGTCATTCTTTTAAAGGTTGTGCCCACTCCCTTTCCTCCTGTCTCAAAAGGACATGTTGGGGGAAGCTGGTGACACTCCTGAGGGGGTGAAGGAAATCCTGCAACATAAAGAGGCCAGAAATAAATGAGCAAGAACCAGGTATATGAGAAAATCAATTCCTGGACTGCAGGTAATGAGTCGGGCAGGGCAGCCAAGTGCTCTCTTGGAAACACCTCCCCTGGTTACATCCAAATACAAAAGTCAAACTCTGATTTATCTTAAAATTTATGAGCTTTCTTGAGCCTTTGAGGGGCTGGTTTGGTTTCTGCATTAATACTTTAGTTTTACTGTCTGACATTATTTCGGTGTACACTGACATTAGTTCATCTTCTCATAGAAGCAAGATCTCCTCAGATTACTTTAAAATTGTCCTGCCTTCCAGATGAGTAAACTGTAATCGCTTCCTGGCATCTGAGCACACGCCTCCATCAGAGACCTGCACCGAGATCATCCTGCCAATGTCAGCTCCATCAGAAATGCATCTGAATTGAATTTGAAAGATTCTCCCCAGAGCAGCATTCACTCTTAGAAGACATCATTGTTAAATATGTGTTGGGTTTAAAGCACAGTGAAATGACTCCTTTGGTTATAGTTAAAAAATGAATGGATAGATTTCTCCAGACCTGAAATGGAATCTGGATCTCACTTGTGAGGATTAAGAAGGTTAAAGGTTAAAGTAATTCCTCCCCTTGACAATCTTATCATTCTCCTTCCTCACCACCACTAAGTCCAGGGAGTCTGTTAATTCCCCAGGAATTGCTCTTCCACTCGGCATTACAGGATGTCCAGCCGATGGAGGATGGGGGATAAATACTAAAGAAGAAGGAAAAACTACACAGAATTTGGAGAGTGATTTTGAAAGAATGTCCTGACACTCCTCTGGAAGAATTTTTGCATGTTCCAACACTCCCTGTCATCCTGCCTGCTCTGAGATTTGGAGGGGATATTTCTCACCACATATGAACTTAGAATAACCTGACCAGTGTATCTTCCTAAAATAAAATGTGGTCATCACATTCCCTTAGCTGAAACTGTCAGCTGTTCCCATACAAGGCAGCTCGTTGAGTCCTGCCTCCTTCCCCCTCACCTGGCACACACCATTCCCCTATCTGGACCACCCCTCTTCTAGTGTAGGATCTTACTGCATGACCTGTGGACCCCTGCACTAGAGCATCTAAGACAGGCTTGTGGCAGGTATGTGGGCACCTTAACCCTACATAGGGCTCTGCCAACTTGACTCCGGGGTCTGATACACATGTGCTCTTAGCAGAGACACCCAGGAGTTCCTGTCTCTGCACACGCTGCCTGACACAGGGTCGCATCAGACTCCTTACCATGGACACATATCACAGGATGCTCAATGTGGTTGGTGGGGCCATTGGCATTTACTGTATTTCTCTCTGATGTTGGTTCTGCCTCGTGCTGTTTACCTCCAGAGGGAGAGAAACATGATGTGAGACGGGCAACACTTCCAGGCCCAGCCTTGGCAGTCCTGCTCTTCAGGGAAGCCGAGTGTGTGCACGGCACCTGCAGGAATGGGTGGAGCGAACAGCCGCCCACTTGGGCAGGAACCTCCTGCATAATGGCCTCCGTGCTCTGGCTTATTCCTTCTAGCCTACCTGGCCGGCTGCGACTTTCTTACCTGAGTGAAAACACTGAGTTTTGGTAAGGAATGAGCTTTGTTATTTTTATTTTTTAATAAAAATTGTATATATCTGAGGTGTGCAATGTGATGTTTTGAGATATATATATATATATATATATATATATATATATATATATATATATATATGTAAATGATTACAACAATCAAGTTAATAAACACACCCATTACCTCACATGGTTACCATGTGTGTGTGTGTGTGTGTGTGGTAAGAACACTTAAGATTTAACCTCTTAGCAAATTTCAGGTGTACAATACAGTCTTAGTAACTATAGTCACCAGACTGAACATTGTACGAGCCTCAGCACCTATTCATCTTATAACCAGAAGGCTGTACCCTTTGACCAACCTCTCCCCATCTCCTCCACCCTCTGACCCTGGGAACCACCATTCTACTCTGTGCTTCTGTGAGTTCATTTTTTTTAGATTCCACATATAAGAGAGACCGTGCAGTATTTGTCTTTCTCAGTCTGGCTTATTTCACTCAACCTAATGTCCTCAAGGTTCGTCGATGTTGTTGCAAATGGCAGGATTTTCTTCTTTTTTAAGGCTGAGTATTGAGAGCATTTTATATACAGTTTATGCTACATCTCAAGACCATAGAGGGAAATAGGGAAAGTCCAGGTAACAGAGAAATAAACAGATCACTTAAAAAAGTTATGTGGCCAATCTAACACGGCTTTCCTGACCCCCCCCCCCACAAAAAAACACAATGAAACAGAGGTAAGCAGGGTTGTTTCTAACAATAATAATTACAGACAAGATTCCCTGAGTATCTACTCTGTGCTGGATTCCATTCAAAACACTTCACTTCACATGCATTATGTTACTTATACTTTACAGCAATTCCAGTTAAAATTTACTATTATTATCCCCATTTAGGGACTTATAAAGAGGAAGAACCAAGAGTTTCAGTAATTTGTCCAGTGTTAGTTCTCTCACTGGGGCCCAGATGGCTGATTTCTCGAATCTGCATTTTTAAATCTCTGTGCTTCGCCTGTAACTGTGTGCGTCCTGGGAGAAGGAAAGCGGGGCAGCCTGACTCTCAGCTCCACTCTCAGGAGGGAGCAGTTGAGGACTGTTTCAGGGTTTCACACTGATTATTACAGCATGCACACACACACACACACGTGCATCTGCACAAAGGTCAGCACAGCCCTGGGGCTTGGGGACCCACATGGATGCTATTGCCTACAGACTAACAAAGTGATCCTTGACGTGCTGAATCCCATTTCTTCCCCTGGATCATTTTGGTCACCATCATCCAGGCTGACATAACTTCTCCAGCCACTAGGATTTCAAGCAATTTAAGGCTTCAGGGATGTTTTAGAGAACCAAGTGCCATTTTGCTCAGACTCAGAGGGAAATAGAGCAAATGAACCCATGACTGGGTGACACCCAACCTGTCCCAGACAAGCCAGGCTCGTGTTGAGTGCATGAACTGTGCAGATGGTCTGCAAGGAGAGCAGTCTCCACAGGGTTGGGCCAGCACAGAACTTTCTTGCAAGACTCCAGCAGCACCATCCTGTGGGGAGTCCAGGCTGACAGCCGGGAGTGAGGGCTAATCCATTTCTGACCTTGTGCCAGGAGGGAACATCCAAAGACGGCTCCTGGCCAAGCCCACTGGTGAGTACAGTCAGCAGATTGGAGAGGTCTCTCACCTACGGGATTTTTATTTGCACAAAACAAACAGCACACAACTTGTTTAAATTTCCAGGTCACGGAGTTTTGGAATTGTGATAGAAATGCCTAACGCTTCTATCGTGCAAAAGCCCAGGAAGGACAACACACAGGCAGATGCTGATCACAGGTTGAGGAGGCATTCCCAAGGCCCCAGGGCACAAGGTGCTCTCCGCTTCTGGGCACCTTCTCAGACTACCTGGGACATCACAGCTTCCTACAACAGAAAGGTGAATTGTCGAGGGTTTTTTGTGGCTGTAAGATGTTCCGAGTACATACCTGAGAGAAGCTGAGGACGGAAGCTGGTGGGTTGATGCCTGCATGACAGTGAAGGCTTTTACGACCCTCCCTGTCAGCTGTGAGGACATCACCACCTTAAAGGCATCTTCCGTCTTCCTTCTTGTGGCTCAGTTGCCCAGTTGGGTGACTGCCCACCAGGACCCTGACACTAACCCTGACCTGAACCTTAAGCCCAACCTGTTTCTGGTCTTCAGGTTCCACGGAAGTTGGCCACAGACCCACATCTGTTCTCTGCAGATGTATAGACATTACAGTAGTTTAATTTTTAAAAGGTGCATTATTTTGAGCTTTTAAAACAAATGCACCATCTTACTTTCTGTGTACTCGAAGTCCACCAGTGAAGAAGCAGTTTCCTGGTGCTGGAGGGGAAACTGCCCACAAACCAGGAAGAAGCCACATCTCAGCCACCGGCTGATCTGGGGCACCTAAATATTTATTCTATTGAGTGTTTCATGAGATTAAATGACTACATGATATCGTACATGTACAGTTACATTTACTATTACAAGAAAGTACCTAGGAATATGACCCACATGGAGTAATGACTTTACAATTTTAGTATTTTAAGACAATTTCCTAAATGCTCAGTAAAATCGACAGTAACTGCTGGCTGACCTGCGCTGCTCTTCTTGTTTCAATCTACCCCATCTGCCTCCACAGGAGGCTGCTGGGTCCCTTTGTGGTCCATCTCCCGGCCATTGTGCAGTCCCTGGAGCATCGTGTCTTCCAGGCGCTCATCTCCACGCTGCGTCCCAGGCTCGTCCAGCTCCCCTGCAGGCGCCCCTCTCCCCTCCACGGCCACCACAAAGGCGTGCTTCTCCCCTCCCCGCCCGTCTCTGCAAAGCTGGCCCAAGCTCAGGGCTCCCATTGATTTCAAAAGAAGCCCTGGGCTTGGGTAACTCAGCCTGCACAAAAGCAGTGCAGAATCAGACTCAAGATTTCTCAGTTCCAGAAAATGTGCTTCACTCAGATCAAATGCCTCTGGAATGTTAAGTCAAGGAAAGCCATTCAGTAACTGGGTCTAATTTAAAACTGATGTAGCAAGTAAGTTGCACCAACTGCCATGTCTTTTGCAAACCAGGGTATAACATTAATGAAGTACAAGATTATCTGTTAAAGATCTGATCAGAGCCTTTAGTAACACAAATGTGTGCCCTGAGGTCAGTAGGAGCTGTGTGTGTGTGTGTGTGGGGGGGGGTTGGCAGCAAGGGAAAAGGGGGAAAATTACAGGAAAGTTTACAGAAGGAATATTAAAAATGGTAGAGAAAAATTCGATCAGTATTTCTTTCAATGTATCCTCAGTCACCCCGATGTGGCTGAAAGTGCATCGTCAAATATTTAAAAAGAAAATAATGAATCTTACATTCTAGCTTCATGGAATAAAGAGGATTAAAATAGCTGAGTGGACAAAAAGAAGCAAGCACGAAAAGGGAAAGATCCTAATTAGTTAATACAAAACATGCTGAATCCAATTATGAGCATCCTGCAATTCGGATTTGGTTCTTTCTGAACAGATGAGAGCAAATATGTCTTTAAATCAATACTGCGTGCCTGAGCTTCCGAGCTGCATCCAGTCATCGCATAGGGTTGAAAAGGGACTTTAGAAAGACCCACTAGGAAAGTGCTGACCTGACTTCTGAGGATCCTTGGTGTTGTAATTTTCTCAACCCCCCAAGAGAATGATAAAGAAACTGGAGTAGTTCATTAGCATAAGACTGGAAAAGTCTATTGATTTTTAACTCCACAGAATATTCTGTTTTCATTACGATCTGCTGAGTTATATCTATTATTGGTCCAGGGCCATCTCACCCTGGTTAACCATGAATATCCATTATAATGAGAACACACCTTGAAGAAAACACGGAGAACTCTACCTTGCTGTCAGCTATTGTCATACTGTTCTGGGAATCTTCCCCCTGGATTCCAGCTTTGTATTTTTAGAAAGTAGCAGAGTATTTAATCCTCGATAATTAGAGTTTCCCTGAAAGGACAAACTCATTTATATGACTCTCAATTGAACTAGATCCTTCAACCGTTGTACTTGGTGTTTTACTGTAATGTTTTAAACAACTTGGTAGGAATTAGACAAAATTAAGATTAAAATGTCAAAGCTGTCTTTAAATCTCAGATGGCTGATCTAAATTTAGAAAATGCAGTTATACGCAGAAAAGTTGGTACAAAATATATATTTGATCAAGTCTTTTGACAGTATTAGGATGGTGAAGGGTCCGAATTGGGGGGAAGGGGTTTGCTACAGAGAATGTGCCTGGGGCCGGCTTACTGACCCTTAGTCTGAAGGATGGTAGGCAAAATGTCCACCAACCTGTAGTACTTCAGTGTGATGGGGGTGCTTGGGAGGGAGAACCAAGAACTTTACCATTTAATTGTCCTTTCTACCTTCCCATCACTGTTCCTTTCAGGTATAAAGGGTGTGTCTTGTGCTATATTGAGTCAACGTTCAGTTTCTATAAACACACATGCACATATACACAGACAAAAAACAAATCATCACTCCCAGAAAAGATCTGTGTACAAAGATGGTGACTAGTACAACAGTGGCAAGACCCAAGTCCACCTCTTCCGGCCAAAATCGCTTCTCACGTGGTCAGTGTTCTAGAGCACAGTGGACCTGCAATGGATTAGGTCACAGTGGAACCTGGCAGTGGGTCTGAAGGCTTGAGGATGCAGCCACCAGGGACGCGTGGCCCCCCCAAGAGCAAGTGGGCTGCTGGTGCCAGATGCTGCGGCCCTGCTTGCTTAGGATTATCCAGCCCTTTAAAATGGGGTGGACAGAGGGCATGCAGGCACGCCCCCTCTAGGGAGCCACTACAGCCAGTCCCCTGCCACTTGCCAGCCTCTCTGCACACACTGGCTTCACTTGTCCCTCCCAGAACCTCATGCTGGCTTCCCAAAGTGTGCATGAGCTGGTCAAGCCACCTGTCTCAGAGTGGATTTCCTAGTCTTGGGGAGCCCTCGGTGCACCAGGGATTTCATGGCAGGGTGTTCGGAAAGCCTCGGGCAGCCTGTCTTCCTCTGGGTGAATTGGAATGCTCACCAAGAGTGGAGACCCGAGGAGTCCTGCAGTCCTGACAGCAGTTAAACTGGGTTGGATGCAGGTTTCTGAGCCTATTTGCCCCAAGAGTCCCTTTGCACACCCTGCTCCCCACCCCCGGCCCTGTTATTGTCCACACTTGGGTCAGCTCTGCCACGGAAGGTATGAAGGGGTGTGCGTTTTAATGAGCCAAGAGCTGCTTGAATCCCAGGCAGGGCCTGCCTGCAGCAAGGGCCCTGAGCCTCACTCACAAGTCGTGCCAAGCCCAGGGCTCTGCAGAGCTGAGGCTGGTCCACACCAGCGTGGCCAGAGTGCCTACGGTGGGCCTCTCCTGACTGGTCAGTGCCCAGGCTCTCTGGCTGTGTTTCCAGGACCACCCCTGGGAATGTGGGCTGCTATGTCCAGCCTGTCCTGAGCAGTGATTGCCAGAAAGCCGTCTTGTGGACCCAGCTGTCATTTTCCCATTGTGGAAGAGGCTCCGGCCATGTCTGTCCTGCATATGTATCACCTTTCCAAGTCATAGGCTCTCCACCCCATTCCTGAATCATTCACTAGTCACTGGACCACCTGGAGAATCAGAAACATTAATAGGTGTAAGAGTGGTTTGCAAACTCTAAGTCCTCTTGAAAATCTTAATTATTAGTAAGAATAGTAAAAACACAAAAGAAAAACGATTAGTCAAGATGCTATAGAGTGAAAATATTGGGGGTGGGGGCATCACAGCCCCAAACAGTGAACATGATCTCATGGGAAGTTGCCCTGAATTGCAGCAGCCCTTGACGGTGGCTTAGAAGGCATGTTGAAGAAATTCATTTCTAAAAGATCTGACTTCCTTATGAAAGTGAGTCCCCTCTCAGCACAGCTGGAGTTGTCAGACCTGCTGCTCCTCTCACTGCTCCATGGGAGAGGGGGCACCGCCCTCCAGAGGACAGGAAGGACCTTGGAAAGCTGTCCATGCCGTGAGGAGTCCTCTCCTCTGGGGGCGGGTAGGAGTCGCTGGTGGGGAAACATCTCAGGCAGGCATTTTGCCTGAGAGCTGCATCGCTGACTAAAGGATCCCACTAGAACCCCAGCAAAGCCGCTAGAACCATGCTTCTTGCTCCTTGATTTTACATGATGTGGATTAGTATGGACTTAATTTCCCCAGAGTTGAAAAGACTTATCTGAACAAACTACAGCCGTTCTAAGGTGGTTCTCACCTCGTTACTGCCTACCCATGACACTAGTCTAGATTTCAGCGTGAAGGGAGCCTCTCAGGGGCCTGCTGCAGGAATGTCCACATAGATGCCCACTGAGCCACGAGGGCACTGCTGCACCTTTGGGAGGGACCCCGTGATGTCCAAGAACCAGTGAGGGCTTTCTTTAACTAGGCTGTGGAATGTAAAATGATTCCATTAAGTGGCTCAGAATTTATCTCAGGGTCCAAACCCTGTGGTTCTATTTAGTCAAAGGCACATGTCCCAGGACCAGAACTTGGAAGAGGTCTCCACAAAGCACCAGGTGCCGCTGCAGAGTCTGACCTGTCAAGAAGGTGGGTCAAAGAAACCGCAGTGACTCTCCAGGGAACCGAAACTGGGACAAGTGGACTCCCTTCCACTAGAAGCTTCAACCATCAGAAACGAGGGCTCCTTCTAAGAAATGACAAGGATCCACTGAGTTTTCTGCACTGTGGTACAGCACTGGGAGATGTGGGGTGAGATCTTGATCATTGTCTACGCTAGAATTACTAACATTAGATGCAGAGATGAGATGTCCCTTTTGGAAAAACATGGACTATTTTCTTAGCTTCTCTAAAGAAGATGGAAGAAGAACAGGCAGAAACTTAAAAAGTGGAAAATTTGAGAGATTATCCTCTCTTTTAGCTCCATCTCCTCATGACCCTACCATTCAGGCAACTTGTGGGAAATAAGGAAATAATAAAGGAAAAGGAGGTCTTGGTAGGATGACAGAAAGGCAAAGACCCAGCAGCAGTGAGCAATTCTGTGGGGAAACTGGATGCTGAAAACCAACAAGCAAAGCGGGGCAGACTCAGGACGTGGATGGAAAAGACCTGAGGCTGAGAAAGGCTGAAACCCAGACAGAGCACAGAGCAGCTCTGAGAAGGACATGTTCTCCCAAAGAGAAAGAGGCCGGGACTGGACTGGACCAAGACTTTGCTTATGACCACTGTGTTTAGGAGGCACCTGCAGGTGATCCAGTTTGCCCAGGACTGTTGTATCTTTAGCACTAAAAGGCCATGTTCTGGGGGTCCCTTGCTGCAGGCACACCAGGGTGACTGGCCCCTCGTCCTTCCCTCATGGAGAAGGACCTTGATGGAGCAGGACACCTCAGGTGCCCATGTTTCCTCCACCTTCATGTGTGTCTGCCGTAGTGATTAAGGAAATAACATGTGGCTCACTATGTTGGGGGGAACAGTGTCCTCCAAACTCATCTCCACCTGGAACCTCAGAATGTGACCTTGTTTAGAAATAGTCTTTGCTGATCTAACTAGTGGAGATGAGGTCATACTGGATGACGGTGGACCCTAACCCAATGACTGGGGCCCTCATGAGAAGAGAAAAGAGAGAAGACCATCAGCAATGGAGTGGTGATGGGAGAAATGCACCTACAAGCCAAGGGATGTGAAGAATTGCCAGGAACCAGCAAAAGTGGAAGAGGCCAGGAGGAATTCTTCTCCAAAGCCTTCAGAGGGAGTGTGGCCCAGCCAACACTTGGTTTCAGACTTCTAGGCTCTGGAACCATGAGAGAATAAACTTCTGTTATTTTAAGCCACCCAGTTTGTAGGACTTTGTGAGAGCAGCCACAGAAAATATAGTTACTGTGTCTTATTTGGTCCTAATCAACTGCTCACCACTATCTTTTTGTGGTTCCTCTCAATTCTGTGAAATAAAACCAGGTCAGCCTTGAAAAGGAAGACCCACCTAGCTTGGATGGACCCCGTGGATGTGAAGCTTGCCCCATGGGTGCTCAGACAAAACTCACTTCCTGGAGCCCTGACTCAGGGGAAGCAGTCAAGCACACCTGATCATAGCATCTGGAAGGAGGCACTGGTCCTTTGGTCAATCCTTAGTCCATCCTGTGTGTGGGCATCTCCAATGGACCCCCAGTAAGAAGGGGGATGCTCAGAACTTCAGGGAGCTACTGAAAAGCATTGGTGTGGCTGTGAGGATGGAGGGACATTCAGAGCTCCACCTACACTTCTTCATGTCCTCGAGGACCTTTGATACAAAGCACACAGTCAATGTCCCTGTGGACATGAAGGGTGGGCAAACTTTGCTGTCTGCTTCTCCTCCCCAGACATCTGGCTGAGTCCTGGTCTACCACTACAAAGTCTGTGGGGTTCTAAGTGACCCTTCCCAAGGTAACAGGTGATGACCCACCTGAGGACTCTGAGAAGCTCGTGCTCAGCAATGTGGGGCTCTTACCTCTCCCCCTGGAGAGAGTCTTGGCCTTGGATGATGTGTCAGTCAAGGTTCTCCAAAGAAATAGAACTAACAGAAGATAGACGGATTGATAGATAGATACATAGAGACTGAGATACCAAAACAGCAAAAACTAAGAGAAGTGAATGGCTATTCCCCTTGTTTTAATAGAAGTTCAACATTATCTGTCTATCTATCTATCTATCTCTATCTTACATATATATTCCATATATAGCTATATATATAGATATAACATAATGTTATATCTATCTAATTTTTTAAATAAAAAATATTTTCTTTAAGGAATTAGAACCCCCAGTTGTGAGGTTAGCAAGCCTGAAACCCACAGAGTAGGTCAACAGGCTGGAAAATTGGGCAGGAGTTAATGCCACTGTCTGGAGACAGAACCTCTTCCTCTCCAGGAAACTTCAGGAACATCTGAGAAGACACAGTTATCCTATCCTGAGTCATCCTATCATGAATTTCATAAAGGAAGCCTTTTATGATAGATGCTGTGACAATGACCCACGCAGGAAATCGAACCTGGAAAGAATACTCATTTATTCATCTAGCCCTCTTGAGATTAAACAATTCAAAAACCCAATTCTTTAAACCGTATATGGAAGGAACTGCCCAGGTACAGCCTGTGTACATAAATGGGGCTGCACACTGGGGAGGCTTTGTTGACTTAGTGAAGGAGCTTTTTGAGTGCATGTGTGTTTGGTAAAAGTTCAACAATGATGCCTGAAAACCCAGCAACTACTACAGAACCACAGCTCGTTGTCTGGCAACCCCGCCAAGCTTTAGAAAGAAAGAGCTCTCCGGGCACTCAATCGTGAGACCGGCTGTGGTTCCGAATGCACAGCTTGGGTCAGACCTGTTAGAAAACTGATAACTTATTTGCATAGCATCGTGCTTGAGGTAATCGGCCAAAAGTCCCCCCTTCTCTTTTATCTTTGGATTTCCACTCCATGCCCTGTCCAGGCATTGAGAAGCCTTGGAGTTATTTGTTTTATCTGAGCAAACAATGATTTCCATTATGGTCTTAGTTCAACTCTTCTGAAACCTTGGAAAAGGCACACACAACATATATTTTGATATTCATGACTGCTGTGAGCATAAAAACAGGAGCGTCTGGTAACTCGATCATTCTGAGTAGCTTCCACTACTCACTGGGATGGAAATAGAGTCTAGTCGTAGGTACAGGTGTAGAAAAAGATGTAGCTGATATATAGATACAGATACAAAGAGAGATGCAGATATAAATATAGATATTAATATAGATACAGATATAGGTAAAATTTTACATATACATATAGAGATGGGGGAGACAGACAGACATGTACAATGAACAAAGTTTATTTTATAAAGTAAACATACTAGGGCCATTTTGAATCTCAAACATTTCATATATTATTTTATTGAAATTAAATATAAAGATGAAATTTAGGAAAATATGAAAAATTAGTACAGCTACTTAATAGGTACTTACTGTTTTTATTCTACAATATGATAAACTACCTAATTATACAGGTTTGTTTCATGCATTGTTTGTCACTGTCTAGTGCACAAAAAAACTGTAAACAACAAAAACTCAGAGAATGAATGGCTGTTCCCTTTGCTTTAATAGAAGATTAACGTCTCCACAGTTAATGTTTATGATAGCAAATACATTAACGGCAGGTACATACACCCTACACTTCTGTTTTAATGTAACTGTAATATGAATCGTTTTATGCTTATCTGAAGAGATGAGTTACATAAAAACTGAATGTGTGCATTGTTTTTCATTTTGAAATTAAATCATTGCTCATTGAACCAAACTACTTGTTTTTGTGCGTAGCTTCTGCTTACAGAAAGGTGTGTGGACACGCAAGAACCACCAGCAGAGCTTCCCTTCCTGATGTGATAACTCTCCATTTTGCAAGAATGTTCCAATCAGGTGCTGCACTGTGTTTTGAAGGGACTGTTTTTCATATTCAAAACTCTAAAGAAAAAAAAAAGTATTCAATACTCTAAAGAAAAGAAGCCCTTCTTTTTGTTTCAATAAGCCACACGTGTTTTATCTTTTAATTGCCCAAAATGTTAGCACAATTTTATTCTACATAAAGCCAATATTTATTCTAGTGTAAATATTACCCAGGGATGTTTGGGGTAATCTACAATGCACAGGAGGGCTGCTCCAAGCACGATTAGTACAGTGTATCTGAAACCCAGCCATGGATGCTCCTGGATCAGGTCTCATTTTTCTTTGCATCTTGCCCTAAAGAATAATGATACTTACCCTTCAATAGCATCACATTGCCAGAAAATCTGATACACTGGTACTAGAGTCATCTGTTCCAGAAATACTAATTTCCAAAGGTGGTACATTTGGCAAGATGGTCTTAATGCCTGGTATTATGTGGGTAAACACGAATCTTTGAAAGAAGCTCATTTAAACTCATTTTAAAAAGCGTCATGTTAGCTCCTTTATTTTGTCTTCCCTCTTTGCTTCATAAAAGCAATTCAGGCAAAATTAACTGTCTCTTGGAGTAGCTGTCCCAGAGGCATCACATCCACAAGGCAAGGCAGAATCCAAAGCTCTATGGTAGCAAAACAGAGAACCATCCAGAATGTCTCACTGGCACATCTAGGTCAAATTTTCTTGCCCCAAGACACTTATGGATAAAATAGCCGTGACACCTTTGTCACACTAGAGCAAGTGTGTACACCTGCAGCCTGGCATGTAGGTGCCAGCCCCACAAGGCAGAATGCCACCTGTTGCCTCAGTCCCCCCCCTTGCTGGAAGGGCAGGTGCCGTGCTGTCTGGCTCTGCAGCCCGAGCATCTTGTCTGCCAGGCTCGACTTCACTTATGTATTCCTCCTGGGTCCCACAGGACACGGAAGCCAGGAGTTTCATCAGCAAAATGTCTTTTGTTTTTCTTGCTTTACTTATTCAGAAATTGAACGGAGGTTTTTCTGTTTGTTTTTGTCTTAGAATTCAGTTTTTATCAGATTTCTCACATTTGATTCAATAATTAGCCAATCAAGTAATTTATGAGATTTAAGCCGAGAATCTATTTTGGTTTAAATTATATGGAAAATGGAAACAGATATGTCCTAAGGCATTAGATGTCTCTGGTCTCCACTTCTGCTCCCTTCTGGGATGCTGCTGCCTTGCCAGAACGAAGGGGTACACAGGACGGCTTGGAGCTCAGGCAGAGTGGAGGACAAACCTCGGGAAACTACTTGGACACGTGACAAAGTTTGACCAAGGGAGGATGTGGACAGGGACGGTACCTCTCACCCAGCACATAACTGGTAAATGGCCTGTTCTGAGTGTGACTCCCTGTGGTATAGGGTAGTGCCTGTCTGTCATCATCTCCTTGTTAATAGTCTTCTTGCTTTAAGTGATCATCAAATTTCCACGTATTAAAATTCACCTGGAAGGGGAAAGGGCTTGGGGGAGGGATAAATTGGGAGTTTGGGGATTAGCAGATACACACCACTATATATAAAATAGATAAACAACAAGGACTTACTGTATATCACAGGGAACTATATTCAATATCCTATAATAAACCATAATGGAAAATAATATGAAAAAGAATATATATATATATATATATATATATATATATATATATATAACTGAACTTCGCTGTACACCCAAAACCAACACAACACTGTAAATCAACTATACTTCAATAAATAAATAAATAAATAAAACAGGTAAAAATAATAATAATAATAATAATAAAATAAATAAAATTCACCTGGGAAACATCACGATTTGTCTTCATGAAACCAACTCAGAAAGCGAGGCTTTGAACCCTCAGTGTGCTCTCAGGGGCAGGAGACACGTTAGTAGTTTTGAGCAGTTCTATTTCTGTAGATTGATATTTCATAACTTTTTATTACTTATTAGAAATTTTTCACAGGACAAAGAAAATTTATGTATTTAAAATATGATTTATTGTTATATAATAATATTATTTAATGTTATTTTAATAGAATACAATTTACTTTACCTTCAATTACAATTTGGGTCCTTTGCAACCTTTTAGAAACTCTAAAATAAAAATGGGGATCTTACTGATTATTTTTTTCCTATACTTTGAAGCATTTCACCATTTTAACATTCTAGGAGTTATTTCATCTTTATATATTCTTTCAAACTATGCTTTTAAAAAGCTAAAATAATAAGTATAGAATAATGATGGAATCACCTGGAAGGATAAAATGTAATAAATTGTTATTATTTCATCATCCTTTGGGTTTTTTTGTGTGTGCTGTCCAAAATATTGCATCATCTTTCCAGAAGATATAAAAATGACCTGACATTTTCTTTTTATTTCTTTTTTAGTTTCACTGAAAAAATTTAGGAGTTCAGATTTTTTCCAATTTTGCCCAAAATGGTAGAAAGAAAAGAGATGAAAGTGAAAATATTTCACCATCATTAAGCAACTCAGAGGATTAATATATAGATGTCAGCTCTCTGAAATCTCAGAGCATGTTCAAATGTCCAAATCACATTTTCTCAAACTCAAGAATTCGTGAGTGAACAATACAGTCAATAGACAAAGGGGAGATATGGTACTGTCACCCAGTTAGTCATCCACCAGGAAGGGCTCCATCGCAGAGTTGATTGGGACAAGAACCTGCATCTTTCTGTTTGGCTAAATGGACACGTGACAGTATCCTTTCAACTCTTATGATGAAGTTTTTGTGCGAAAATGTATTTAATATAGCTCTTAAGTGGACAAATAGTAGGTATGTATACAAAATGACTGGAAGAAAATAGATGATCTAAAAATGAAAAAAAATCATTGGATTTATTCTTTTAATTAATGATGAAAATTGAAACTATGAAGCAAAGAAGATGGCTACCTTCTCTCTTCAAGAAAATTATGAGGTGTCCAAAATTTCAAAAACTTCCTTAAGTATTGCGTGTTGATGGTGCTAAGCACAAAAAGCACTCAGAGTCATAATAATCTAGAAACTATCAGAGAAATAATCAGAATTTGGAATCAGTTTTTACAGGAAAGTTTTGTTCCAGGTTTATACAAGAAGGTTGGTGTGCTGATAGTGTGTTCAGAGGACTTTATCTGTTTCACACATATAGACCTACAAGCTAGAAAACATGGAAGCAAAATGCGCGTTTGCAATGCCAAAATTCTTGTGATTGTAACTGGTTTGAAAATTGACTTAAAATATAAAGTAATAAAAAGAAAACGGATCCACTGTGCCAAGATGATAAATGCTGATGAAGGCTTTTCCTGGCAACCTGAGTGTATTAGTCAGGGTATATATATATATATGGAGAGAGAGAGAGAGAGAGAGAGAGAGAGAGAGAGAGAGAGAGAGATTGATTATAAGGAATTGCCTTGGCTTATGTGATTAGCGGCTGAGGAGTCCCCAGATCTTCAGTCAGCAAGATGGACACCCCGGTCCAACCGTGAGGGCCTGAGAAGCAAGAGAGCCCACGGTGTACGTCCGTCATTGGATGACCAACGTCCCAGCTTGAAGACAGCCAGGCAGACAGAGACGCCTCCCTCACTCAGGTTTTTGTTCGATTCAGGCTCCCAGCAGGTTGGGTGAGGCCCCACCCTCATCAGAGAGAGTGATAAACTTCCTCAACCCACGGACTCACCTCATCCAGAAACACCCTGGCAGACACACCCAGAGTAATGATTAACCAAATACCTGGGCACCCCTCGGCCCATTCACGTCGACACTTAAAATGAACCATCTCACTAGAGGTTCTGGCATCTGGGAAAGGGCACCCAAGGCGTTTCTGTTCAGTGCTTTTAGGAGTCGGCTGCTCCTGCAGTCACGTGTTCTAGAACAGGAGGCAAGTAGAACATGCGATAGACGTGACTGTCCACACCAGCAGGTCCCTTAAACTTAACAGCTACATCCCGTGAGGGTGCGCTGTCCAGCCCCCAACACACAGCAACTGATGTTTAGGGGTGTTTGATCAGGTGCAGTGGAACTCACTTCGTGGGGGACCCGACATAAATGAGTGTGACTGGCTGATATGGCAGCGACTCCAAGTTGTGAGAACAAGGCCAGTCCCAAGTGGGTACATGATAAACACGTGCCAGGGAAGGGGGCAAGGTGGAGGGAAAGAAGAGGGGAAGCTGGGGGGGGGAGGGAAGGAGGGAGGGGGAGAAGAGGAGGCAGGCAGGCCCCGGGTAAGATGAACTTATTGATGAGCTCCCCGGTAAAAGGGGTAAGCCTGGGTCAGAAAATGAAAAATCACTCAAAATATTCGTCCAATAAGTAGTAGATTCTAAAACGCGTTCTTGTAAGGAGACTCGGGATGTAAAGTAGTACACAGCAGACCCCAGAGAGGCCCTGAGGGTCTATCGCTGTCTGGAGCGCTGTGGCTGGAGGCACGCCTGTGCCCCAGCCTGTGTCCTGTGCTCTCAGAGGACTGAGGCAACGGCTGCAGGGACCCACGGAGTGGCGGTATTCCTGGGCCCCAGGGGGCTTCCCAACGGTCCTCCGTCTTGTCCTCACCCAGATGTGAGCCTGCATTCTTCACCTGCCCTCTGACCTCCGTCACAACAGCTCCAGGACCTGGTCCCCTACCCTGGCCCGGGTGTCGGTCCCTCTCATCAACCCGTCTTCATGCTTCCTACAGGTTCGCATGTCCTGTGGCTCCAGGGCCACTGTCCTGGGCCACCCCCATGCTTTGCTCAGGATTCTCGGGTCTTCCCCGGGGTCTCTTACTCTCACGCTGCAGAGGGTCCTCCCCACATGTCAGCCCTCCTCCGGACTCTGGCTGTCATCCGTGCCCTTGTTCTCCTGGGAGGCGAGGGGATGAACCAGACCAGGCTTCGCAAGTCCCTTCTGGGCCCCTCTACTGGGCTGTTTGATTCCAAGGCCTTCGGTGTGGGGCTGCTTGGATGGGTCAGTGGAGGGGGCAAGCTGGGGGCTCCTGGGGTCAGTTCAAGGGTCAGGCTGCCCCGTATCCCTCAGGAGAACATTGCCATGGCATGTCTGAGTCCAGAGGGCCCAGGAAGGATCAGGGGTGGGGTTCCCCAAAGTGCATACAACTTTAGGCCTCACAGACCTGGACTTGCCTACAGGGAGGTGGGCCGACCAGGGGTCCGGGAGCTCATTCAGCTGACCAGCCCTCCGTGTGTCCACATCCTAACACCTGCTCCAGAGGTGCTCACTGGGAACCAGGACTCCTGAGCCTCCCGGTCTGTGCACAGAGTAGGTGAGAGATAGAATTTAAGTGGAGGAATTCTCAGTATTTAACTAAAATGCAGTGATTCTGCAAGTCCTTTGAAAGGACCCCAGAGCTCCAGGCGGTTGAGGGAGGGGTTGGGACAGAAGAGACAGGTGGGATTACACTCTTCCTCCATCTGATTTCTTCCTGATTTGTGTCAGAGCAGGAGAATAGAATGTCCAGAAAGCCCACTTTGCTTTTTCAAAGTAATGGAATTCTAATTGGGTCTTTAAGGTTCTGAGGAGAGTAAATGGATCTTTGATGAAAGTTTATGGGCTGGAAAAGCAAAGTTCTTTAAACCTTGGTCCCCCAATACCTATCCCTTTTCTCTTTCTCTCCTAATCTGTTTACCTCAAAGCTCAAAGGAATGTTTTCTTTTAAAAAAGTAAAAAGAAAGGAAGAAAGAAAAAGAAAGGAAGGAAGGAAGGGAGGAAGGGGAAAAGAAAGAAAAAGAAACATATAACTAATACTTGTACATTGAAATATTTTAATTTGATTGTGGAAACATGGGCTTGCAAATATATATATATATATATATATATATATATATATATATATATATATATATATATATAGTAAAACAGTAAGGAAAAGAAAATCCAAAACCCAAGTAAATTTAAGCTCAGTACAGTGGCCAATCCCTGTAAGTTTTGTTGTCACATTTTCTAGTGGTAAAAATACAATCCATTTTCTCGTTTGCCATGGTCTGATTTTAAAGCACACTGCACACTTATTCCTCATCTCCAAGGCAATGTACTGGGTGAATAGTGCTCCCCTAAAGTTCACGTCCACCTGGAACCTCCAAATGTGGCCTTATTTGGAGGTAGGGCCTTTGTAGGTGTCATAAACTAAGATGAGGTCATACTGGAGAAGGGGGCCCGAAACCAGTGACTACTGTCCCTGTAAGAAGGTGGAAACACGGAGACACAGAGGGAGCACAGCCACGGGGGGATGAAGGCAGAAACAGGAGTGACCCCGAGGCAGGACTAGGAACCCCGGGCGCAGTGCCAACACCTGATGTCTGACCGCTGGCCTCCAGACTGCAAGGGAATAGTGTGGCTTTAAGCCGCCCAGTTTGTGGTCTTTTCTGAAGCCGCCCCAGGAGACTGGCCCACCCAGCCTCCTAATTCGCAGGCCAGCCAGGCGGTGGACGCTCCTGCGCAGAGAAGCACCGGGTACTGGGGAGCTCGCGTAAGCAAGGCGCACTGAGAACCGGTACGGTCCCTCCATCAGGCCCTGTGCACAGGTGGGCTACCGGGAGAGCAGCTGACTAAGAGACCCTTCAAGGGGCATCGCTCACCCCTTAGCATCCTTGTAATGGAACGTGTGGACTCGGCCACCGGAGGAGACTCGCCTGCAGTTTGGGCGGTGCTCAGCGGCAGGAGAGCAGGACAGCGCAGACGGGCTCTGGGCGCTCCCCCGGGCCATGCCTTCCGCTCTGCAGGGAGGCGAGGCCGCGAGTGTGGGACTGTCCTCTGCTGCCCCCGCATCACGGCGCGGCTGTGCCGAGTCGCGGCATTGGACCCCAGGGGCCAGCAGAGAGTGTGCGCAGGCGCAGTGCACAGCGGCCGCCATCGGTCGGACGGCGCTCAGAGCTGCGAGGGCTGGGCCGCCTTCACGGGCTGGGGGCTCACTTGATGCCCAGAACCACATTCATTTGCAAGTTCAATGACCAGTCTGGGGACTTATCAAAAAAGGGGTTTCTGTAGACATGGATGTTTGGATCAAGTCTTTTTTTTTTTTTTTTTTTTTTTTTTTCCTTTTTCTTTTCAAGACCTAAGTCGCGGGAAGCACTGAGTTTGCATCTTTCTCTTCGCAGCTTCCCTAGGGTTGTAATTCACTTTATGCTCCTACTCCTGCCCTCAGATAGCTGCAGGGAACGGCTTAGTAGGCTTGGCCCCCAAATTTGTGTGTCGGGGCAGGCTCCAAGTGGGGCAAACCCTGGAGGGGCACCGCGGGTTCCCCCGAGGACCCGACTTTGGAATGTGGGGCTCTTGTAGGGTTAGGGGAGGCCCCCCAGCCCAGACAGCAGCCCTAAGGATACGGAGGCACCTGGAACCACCTCCTGGAATGAGGGAGCCAGAACTGCCCTGGCAGTCAGCAGTGAAGCTGCCAAAGGCCCACAGAGACTGTGCAGAAGGTTCCAGAAGAATCTGGAAATGTGCTGGGCACACACACACACGTGAGGCTTTATTTTATCCAACATATTCGTAAGACGCCAAGGATCTTAAATACACAGTGCACAGACTCTTAGCAACAAATGCACAAATTCTCCTCCCCTGGGCATCATCCTCTGCCTGATCTGCTGCCCCAACCACACACTGTACGGCGTCCACATAACTTGGTTCATGTCTGCAGGACGCTGCTGAGTAAATTACCTTCTAAGGCAGTGCAGTGACCATCACAAGGATTCATTATATATTGGAAAGAACACTATGCTCTTTTTTTTTTTTTTTTTTTTTTTTTTTTTTGCAGTACGCAGGCCCCTCCCTGTTGTGGCCTCTCCCATGCACAGGCTCCGGACGCGCAGGCCCAGCGGCCACGGCTCACGGGCCTAGCCGCTCCACGGCATGTGGGATCTTCCCGGACCGGGGCATGAACCCGTGTCCCCTGCATCGGCAGGCGGACTCTCAACCACTGCGCCACCAGCGAAGCCCAACACTATGCTCTTTTAACAATCGTGTTCAGGATAAGAAGTGATAAGTGACAGGCTAGGTTTTCTGTGGATTTTACTATATGTAGCTCTTATGCTTCAAGTTGCCTAATTAGACTCCTGGCTAATCAGAAGTCACATAATGATGGGTTGTGTTGATGATGGAGTTATTCTGTAGGACCAAAATTAATATTTTCATTCTCTAGGATAAATAAGTATTAGGCAGACCACATTTTTTTTAAAACCCAAGTATTTAAATACTTGTAAGTTTTGTTCCCACAGATGGTAGATTTTTTTAAGTGGTATTTTATGAAACTTGCAAATATTATGTGCATTATTTTCAAATAAATGTGTGCCCGAGATGAGAGGTACTGGATGGGAAAATTTTGATCAGAGAGGAATCTGTTCTACCACGAGAGACTTAGCCATGTTAGAAAGGCCAATCCAGAGGTGCCGTCTGACTTAGGATGCACTCCACCTTTCACTCTGGCTTTGGTCATTATCTAGTGTCTCTTATCAGTTTGCATAATTCTTCACTGCTGGCTAGACGGGCATCAGAGGTGTAAATGACCTGATGCTGATCTTGTCTTTATTTAAACCTGTGATATTTTATTTATTATGGATCTTGGGGCAGTGAGTTTGTTTCTTAAAAAAAATATTGCACTGAGATATGAATTATCCTGATGACTGAGAATGTTGGCACCTCCTTAAATCTGAGTGCAGTGTGGATGTGTGTTTGCATGGTTCAGGGGCCCCAGGGATGGCTGGTGCCAGGACTTGGGGTGACTGGCTATAGTACTGGGTTATACGTGGCAGGTCCACCAAGCTCAGCCATCGTCCAGTTGGACCAATGACTTCAGAAACAGTACTTCACATTTTCTTTTTCCAATTTGTACTTTCTGTCCAACATCCTTAAAATGTTCTTCCTGGGTCTTCCCTGGTGGTCCAGTGGTTAAGAATCTGCCTGCCACTGCAGGGGACATGGGTTCGATCCCCGGTTCGGGAAGATCCCACGTGCCGCAGGGCAACTAAGCCTGTGTGCCACAACTACTGAGCCCATGCTCTAGAGCCTGCGACCTGCAACTACTGAGCCTGCATGCTACAACTATTGAAGCCCACGTGCCTAGATCCCGTGCTCTGCAACAAGAGAAGCCACTACAATGAGAAGCCCGAGTACCGCAAGAAAGAGTAGCCCCCGCTCGCCACAACTAGAGAAAGCCTGCGCGCAGCAATGAAGACCCAGTGCAGCCAAAAATAAATAAATAAATTCTTCCAGAATGCTAAAAGACAGATAAGTGAAAAAGGAAATATTCACATCTGTGATATTTAGATAGTTTTACAATTACAAATCATAGACAAAGGTCAGTGTATGGAAATGTGTTTGATTGCATCCATTGTTTCCAAAACAATTCTTACAGTAGTGATATCTTTATTGTTCTTTATTGACATCAATCTAGCTTATGCTAATTAAATGGTATCTGCCTTTTAAAGTCCATGGATGACAATACATAAAATGACAGTATATTCTCCATCTATGTTTGTTGTTAAGCTTATAAAAACTAAAGCTCTCCCAAAGACAAAGATAATAAATTATGGCAGCATTCATGTATTCCTTTGTACATCCATCCATTCATTATTAAATGTTTACTGAGTTGCTGCCATGTGCCACTGGCAGCACTAAGGTTCTGTAGAGAAAGTGCTAAATGAAACAGACATAAATTCTACCTTCCTGGGGCTTGCAGTCTGTGTGCCATATGCTAGTCTACACTATGGAATTATGCATGTTTTTAGCAGCATTTCCTACACTTTTATTTATAAATTTGTAGCAAGAATATTTTACATTAATAGATATCACTATAAAAAGTTTGCATCAAATAGTTTATACACACACCCACAGTAGTGTGGAAGGAACTCTGAAATGTTCAAAATAAGAATTCTGAGAATTCTTGTAAAAAAAAGAATACACACACACACACACACACACACACATATATATAATATATATATAATATATATATAAAACAATCACTTTATTGTATACCTAAAACTAATACAACATTGTAAATCAACTATATTTCAAAAAAAAAAAGAAAAACTAATAATTCTGACAGACATCCATCAACAAACAAATCAAAAGAAAGAGCATTAAGGAGAGGAAAAACTGAGTAATAGGATCATTGGATATCAAGGTGGCTGGCCTATGAAATCTTTTTTTCTACGTCTACTCCATTAATTTTTTTAATGTCTGTGATTATATTGCTAGAAAGAGGCCAAATTTAAATGACTGATAATGAGCTAGATTTGCTCTGCTTTTTATCTATAAAATTATTACTGTAGTGCATTACTCGATGCTTCAGCTGTCTAAAGAAATAAAGAAACAAATGTGGCAAAACTGAATACTTCATTTGTTTTCAGAATGTTTTGCAGCATTTATTGACTTCGGAGAATATGGACAAATGAAAGCCAGTGAAAGATGAAATCCAAGAGCACTCCCTCTGCAGATTGATGGAGAAGGACCAGCATCCTGGATTTTCAAGTAAGAGAACAAATTAGTATTTGAAGAAAAAATGTGTTAGCCCCAAGCTTAGCAACTAGCTGAGATAGGATTTTGCTGCTTAAGGCACAAAACGCTGGCCATTCAGGCTCTCTGTGAATAAATTATGATCACTCAGTGAGATTTAATAAAATCCAATAGGGCTTCCCTGGTGGGACAGTTGTTGAGAGTCCGCCTGCCAATGCAGGGGACACGGGTTCGTGTCCCGGTCCGGGAAGATCCCACATGCCACGGAGCGGCAGGGCCTGTGAGCCATGGCTGCTGAGCCTGCACGTCCAGAGGCTGTGCTCCACAACAGGAGAGGCTACAACAGGGAGAGGCCCGCGTACAGCAAAAAAAAAAAAAGAAAAAAAAAAAAAAGAAAAGAAAATCCAATAAATGAAAGTCACCCTTTTCTTTTTAGCCTCAGTTTCCTCATCTGTATGATTTGTATAAAATTATGGATTTGTATGAGATGCTTTTTAAGGACCTGCTTCTACAAAAAATCCATGATTTGATATTTTTAGCAGACAAAAGACGATAGAACATTTTTTTCTATAAAATAGCTTTAAAATGTATTTTTTCATAATGCTTGTAGAATACAACTTAAACTGCACTTATATTTTCAGGAAAGCTTTCCCTGCTCAAAGAAAAGTGCCTGTGTGCTCTGGTCCTATGATTCAAAGCTGTGCTCTTCGGATAACTTGTTTTCCAGAATGGAAGGAGGCATCCCCATCATGGACCACCAAAGTAGTTTCTGAGTGCCTTCTCATCCATGAGTGAACAAATGTCTGATGAGATTCTTAAAAAGTCACAATTTGTGTGTTGTTTTCCAACCACACCTGACAAAGTACTTGTTCAGGAAATTTACTGTTCATTTTAAAACTATTTTGGCATTTTGGCTTGGGTTCAAAATAATCTAGTAAAATTATTCAGCTCTTTTTTTTTTTCTCTTCTCTCATGTAAAATAAAGATATTTTTATTTTTTGTGGATAAACACAAAGCTTAGAAAGTAAAAATTAACTTCCTTTAAAAATGTTTGAACCACTCAGACAATTTAGTAGACATTTTTAATGTTTCCTAGAATTTTTTTGTTAAACTGAGGGCTGGGACTGGGGTATGATGAGTTTGGCATTAACCACAGGTGCAAAATTGAAGGAGAGACCAGACAGAGTATGAGACATAATATTGTAATACAACAGTTAAACAGATAAAATTAACACAAAAAAAATCCATGGTGAGCAAAATATCTCAATTTTACATAAAGATAGGATGAGTGGGGACGCATCATGCCTCTGACTGGGCCTCCAGGCAGCAATGAAGAGCTTTGCAAACTGATCAAGAAACACTAGGTGATCTGACCACAGTTAGAGTGAGGGGTGCACTGTGTCCCGGGTTGGATGTCTCAGCTAGGGTTGGCTTCCCCTTCAGAGGAAGATGCAGGGAACACTGAGGTCATAACAGGGAACAATAAAAAGATAAAGTATTACATTAAGGTAGTGGGTCCTCTGGTGAGCTGGACCTCCTGGCACTGGGACAAGATGACCATGTCTTTCTGGAGAAGTTTCCATACCCACCTTCCATGCAGAGCTTGGGGCACAAAATCCTGGCTTCAATTTGTAAAAAAATATGCCATGTCTGTGAAGTGCAATAAAGTGAAGTGTAATTAAACAAGTTCTGCCTGTATAAGTGAGAGTGAGACAGACATCTGAATTCATGGAACTTCATCCTGGTAATATGTTCCACTGTTTCTGGGTGAATAACCCTTAAATGATGAAAATTAAGCTTGTGTCTGTGTGTTATCTCAGGTCTTAACTATATTAGGCCTACAAATTGTTCCATTTCTATCTCCTTTAGATATTAACAACAACAACAACAACAACAAAAACTAGCTTGAAAAGATCAATTTAATTTACTACTTTGTCGCAAAGTCTGAAATCATTTTATGTAGCAATATACCCTTCTCAGTTGGTCAGTGACTTCAATCTCTTCATACCTGTAGAAACTTCACTTTATTTCATCAGTAATTCAGTGCGTAGGATTAAAAACATCATAAAAATATCATCCAGATGTTGGTGAGACATATTGGCATTCTGTGCACTCCAAATCATCCCAATGATCCACATGAAAACAAGATTTTACACTCGTGTCTGAAAGTCTAATGTCAGTTAAGAAGTCAGAATGCCTGCAAGAAAGAAGTCAATATAATAACACAGAAGAACTTGTCCGTAAAGCTTAACATAGAACCACTTTGAAAGAAAAAGTCAGGCAGGTGAGAGGTGCTTCTGTGCTTAGTAGAGATCATGCCCATAGGGATGTATAGGAGTGTATAATGACAAATAAATAGACAAATACCAGGCTTTGAAGGGCAATGAGAGAAGAACAAAGGTTAAGAAGCCTTATCTCTATCTTGCAGGCAATGAGGGGCCATTGAATGTTTTAATGGAAGGAGCGTCCTGATTAGATTTTGGTATAGAAATACAGCTCTGGAGGCTGACTAGGTTTTGGAGTCAAAGAAGACAATGAGAAAGGTGTTCTAACAATCTGGTTAACATGATGAAACTATGACCTGAGGATGTGGGAGTGTAAGAAGAAGATGACAGGAAGTATTAGGGAAATCTTAAGGAGACAGTGTTGAAAGGTTTGCTATGGATCACATATAGGCTTTCAAGGAGAGCGCAAGATAGAGATGTCTGGGGGATATAATCATCAAAAAAAAAAAAAAAAAGGAACATCACAATTACACAAAATTGTTTTAGAGAATCTAGATATACTAGAAATCTAGTATACTAGAAATCTCAAACAAGTGCCTTATATACCAGAGAACAGGAAACACATTAACTCTATTTATGGATGACATTTTATATCCAGAAAAGGAAAACAAAAAACAAAAACCAGAAACTAATAAAAATTACTAGAATGGAGAAAAAGAACTCCCATACACTGTTGGTGGTACTGTAAATTGGTGCAGCCACTATGGAGAACAGTACGGAGGTTCCTCAAAAAACTAAACATATAGCTACCATATGACTCAGAAATTCTACTCCTGGGTATATATCCAAAAAACAAACAAACAAACAAATAAAAAGCCAAAAACACTAATTTGAAAAGATACATGCACTCCAATGTTCATAGCAGCATTATTTATAGTTGACAAGACATGGAAGCAACTTAAGGGTCCATCAACAGATGAATGAATAAAGATGATGTGGTATATATGTATACAATGGAATATTACTCAGCCATAAAAAATAATGAAATTTTGCTTTTTGCAACAAATCTGATGGACTTGAAGGGCATTATGCTAAGTGAAATAAGTCAGACAGAGAAAGACAAATACTGTATGATACCACTTATATGTGGAATCTCAAAAATAAAACAAACTAGTGAATATAGAAAAATGAAGCAGACTCACAGATATAGAGAACAAACTAGTGGTTACCAGTGGGGAGAAGGAAGGGGACAGGGGCAATATAATGGGTGAGGGATTAAGAGGCACAAACTGTTATGTATAAAATATATAATCCACAAAGATATATTCTACAACCCAGAGAATATAGCCAATAGTTTATAATAACTATAAATGGACTATAACCTTTAAAAAATTGTGAATCATTACTTTGTACACCTGTAACTTATATAATATCATACATCAACTGTACCTTGATTAAAACAAATAGACCCAGAAAAAATAAAATAAAATAAATTACTAGAATATATAATAACATTTGGTAAGGTGGCTGGATACAAGCTAAATATACAAAACCATAGTTTTCTTCTGTACTTTCAATAATTAGAAATGAAAATGAGTACAAATTATTCCATTTTTCCAAGCTAACAAGAACTATAAAATATCTAGGAATATGCTTAATAAGAAAGATAAAAGATCTGGGGCTTCCCTGGTGGTGCAGTGGTTGAGAGTCCGCCTGCCGATGCAGGGGACATGGGCTTGTGCCCCAGTCCAGGAAGATCCCACATTGCCGTGGAGCAGCTGGGCCCATGAGCTATGTCTGCTGAGCCTGTGCATCCGGAGCCTGTGCTCCACAGCGGGAGAGGCCACAACAGCGAGAGGCCCATGCACTGTAAAAAATAAAAATAAAAAAAAAAAAAATATATATATATATATATATATATATATATATATATATGTACTATAAATCCTATTAAAGAACATAAAATAGGTCAGGTAGGCATTAGCTGCAAGTATCATTTTCTTGGGTAGGAAAGCTTAAAATCATAAAAGTATTCATTCTTCCCAAATAATATACACATATGATGCACTTTTATTCAGAAGAAAACTTTATTTTGAACTAAATAAAATGGCTTGAGAGGCCAGGTATAAGGCAGAGACAATCCTGCTCACGAAATTCCACATTCTACATGCATATCACAATGTGATCTAGTCTTAGGTTGAAACCACATGACTGACCTGACCAACGGACTGTACTTGAGGATTAATGTGGTTCTTCATTCACTTTTCTTTTGCAAAGACAAATTCAGAAGCTGCACTTTGAAATGGCAGTTCCACAAGGAATACCTGCATCCTCGGTCCTCAATAGGAGGAAAGCTGCACTAACCCACCCCACCCCTCCTTGGGAGTTTGCAAGAGACACACCTGTGTTGAGTTAAGCATTAAAACTTCAAGGTTAATTGTTTATTCTTTGCCTAGATGAATCTAACTGAAACAATATGGAAAAGTAAATATTTTAGAATAGACTGTAGAATTTTAAATATCAGAATAGTGATGAAGCACTTGACTTAATCTATTTTAAAATGAACATAAAGCCATTAACATAAAAAGCAGTATTACACTGACATGACAGAAGTCCATAATAGGAGGTCTATATAGAAAGTAAGTGTGTACAGAAACAAAAGATGACAAAAGAGCTATTTCAACTCAGGATGGTGACACAGGGGTACTTAATAAATGGTGTTGACATAATTAGCTGTCCATTTAGAAGAAAACAAAACTAAATGTCTACTTATACCATAGTCAAACAAAATCTTTAAAAATACACGAATATTTTGACAATTGTTTGGGAGATATTTGTGTTATTGAAAAACAAAGAGCCATAAATTAAAGGAGGCCTATCTGACCACATTTTTCTTTTTAAATGGTAAAAGATAACAAATAGAGACAAACCATGTACTGAAAAAACTATTTGCAACATATACAAATAACAAAGGGTATACATCACCAGGATTTTACAAATTGAAAAGAAAAAGACAAAAATCTTTTATGGAGTGTTGAGTCATAGAAAAGGCAATCCAAATGGCCAGTATACATATGAAAAGAAGCTGAACCCCATTGTCAGAGAAATGCAAATTAAGACAGCTGTGAGAAAGCTTTTTTATTTTTTTTTAAATCCCACCAGTATAGCAAAAATTTTAAAGTTCAACAGGAGTTGTTATGGATGGGGGTGCTTGAAAATAGTCATTTTCATAAATTACTGGTAGGAATTTGAATTGCTACAGCCTGTTAGAGTCATTTATTAAATAAAGATGTGCATACTCTTTTTCTCTAGCAGTCTTTTTTTTTTTGGTAACATAAAATACAGAAATGTAAAAAGCAGTAATATGTAAGAATACCTGAACAAAAATATTGTGTTGTGTATGTTGGCAAGAAAAAAAAAATCAGGACCAATAAGAATATTATCACGTTATTAGCAAGAATGAGTTGTATAGCTCTCGATGGGGAGAATGTCCGTGATGCTGTATTAAGTGAGAAAACTCAATTACAGGGTAAGGAGTTTGTTATGATCTTTTTCTGAAAAGCTAAGTGGCAACACCATAACCCTCTCTGTGCATACTGCTAAGTTTATATAACCTCTCGACCACACCAAGCTAAGGACAGCTACCACCAGCGTTAATGGGTTAACCTCCAAAACAGATCCATGGGTAGAAGAGGAAAGATACTTCTCTTTAAAAATTACCTCTGTGTACTTTTTTTCCCCACTACTAATAATGAGAATATATTGGGTTTTTTTAGACTAATAAATAAGATTTGACAAGAAAAAGCATTGAGGATACAGAAAGTCCATCAGGTTTGAAGGTCTGGGGACTCAGGGACAAAGGGTACAGTCCCTTATCTGTCATCCTTAGAAACCTCAGGAAGAAGACCTGAAAGACAGGTTTGACCTGATGGACAGGCTGGTGCTCTGGAAACACAGGTGTGTCTCAGTTGAAGCAGAAGGAAGACACTCAAGGTAAATGCCACCAAAATGGGCAGGTATTGGTGTGTATTGATGCTCTGCTAGGTGCCGAGGGCACATCTCCAGGTGAGCTCCAGGCGAGATTCTGAGGATTGGTAAATGGAGGAAATATCATGGTCTCTCTCTGCAACTTTATACTTAGCGTAAGTAGGAAGAACTGAGTATTTTTTATGTAATTGAGTAAAATAAGGTAACATCAAGTTAAAGTCTAAAAGATTAGCCATTCTGACTATGGTGTGATTACCGTGGTTCTTTTAGGTACATCTGACACTTTGTCCCCTGAGAGACTCGTAGTGGGGCAGCCCGACCTTACCGAAAGAACCAGGGATACCTATAACCGTGGATTCACCCTTACTAGCTGTTCACCACTCTAAGCTCAGTCTTCTCATCTGTAAAAACCTTCAGACCTTGTACGTATTAGAAATAACAGTTACAATATTCCTAATAAATGGTAAGTGCTCGGTTTACGCTGGTATTCTTTTTGTAAGAGTTATTTTCTTGGTAGTTAAATTTTTGGGGGGAGCACAAATTAAAGGAATGGAAATTATAAATTATTTTATATTTCTTTAGCTTTCAAAATAAAGAAAAGCTGCTTATTTCATAGGTTATTAGTGATAAAATACCTACATTAATACATTTGAAATTACTGAGCTCTTCCCACATCACCTTGTTTTAATGTTAATGATGATGATGGTGATAATATCAACAATAATTTTGATAAAATAATTCTAGCCATCAGATAGGTGTGGCCTACTATTGTTATATACTACACTTAATCACACCGTGAATAGAGTATATTGATATCTGGAATAATTACAACATCCTATGAAAAGGTGATAGAAGTTTGAGGGAGGAAAAACAAAGATACGGCCCTTGCAGGCCATGATTTAAAGATCTCAGGTCGAAGAAAGACTTGTCTGGTTTGTTTTCTTTTTTTTTTTGCGGTACGTGGGGCTCTCACTGTTGTGGCCTCTCCCGTTGCGGAGCACAGGCTCCGGACGCGCAGGCTCAGCGGCCATGGCTCACGGGCCCAGGCGCTCCGCAGCATGTGGGATCTTCCCGGACCGGGGCACGAACCCATGTCCCCTGCATCAGCAGGCGGACTCTCAACCACTGCGCCACCAGGGAAGCCCTGGTTTGTTTTCTATAAACACAACACAAACATAGTAAAGCAAGGAGCCCTTGTGAATTGACATCCAGTAAAATAATGGCTGAGATGATTTTTAGGAAATCTGAACTCGCTATGAAATGACAAATAATTTTTCCAACTTTACTGATCATTTTTAAGGTCTAAATACATGAATAAATGCAAAATACACCTGCGGTAATGCTGTCACTTTATCCAACAGTCTCAATTTGCTGCAATATGCCAAGATCAGATTTATTTACGTTGTAAACTAGAACAGTTAAACCCCAGAAGTATCCACACTCCTATCAAGTGTCTCCTCACATCCCGAGTGTTAATGAGCTCAATTAGAACCTGGCCTGTCTTGAGCTGTGGCTCCCCAGCACCTGTGAAAGGGATATGGACATGAAACAAAGGGTTGCAAAGCAGAGTTTAACAGCAGCTCAGTTTAAAGCAAAGGTAGTTAGTCCTATCTCTGGCTTTGTTTTACTCTCATAAAGAGCTCCAGGGGCATCTTGGAGTAAAGGCCCTACCTTGTTCCTGCTTCAGGTTTTCCCGAGTGTTGGAAAGATAGGAAGTTAAGACAACGGTGACTCGCAAAGAAGTTTTTTTGGTTTTGTTTTTGTTTGTTTGTTTGTTTTGGCATGGGAAATAGTTTAATGCAGAATGGATGAAAACTATGCATTAGACCTATTCTAAATCAACTGGTTTATTAACTCAGTATATCAGATTTAGTGAGTCAAACTAGCTTTACCTGATTGCTTATCCAGGGGATAGCTGTTCATAGTAATTTTTGTCACAGAACAGTAAATGAAATGGTGGCAAAGAAGTTTTGAGTTGATAGCGGCAGGTCAGCACTTATCCAAGTGTGTTCCAGAAAACTGGCTTGTGGGAGGTTATTCTGAAGTTGAAAACAACAGCAACAACAACAACAATATCAATTTAATGCCCATTATGTCGTGGAATTCTAGTTTAAAAACAGGTATGCAGGGTTTTTGTTGGATTTAGGTATTTTTCTTTTTTATTCTTCCTTCCTTCCTCCCTCCTCCCTCTTCTCATCTTTCCTGTCTCTCTCTCTCTTTCTTTCTGTAATGTTTTCCAGAGTTATTATTACTTATTTGGATCTCCATGATGTGAATTGTATGTCGGGGAGAGCAAGTAGATTTTGAAGTAGTTCCCAAAGTTATTGAATCATTAAGGTCTTTTTTCTTAAGACATTTCACAAAACAGGCAAACCTTGGATGTACGTTGGGGATCATGGCTGTCGTTGCTTAATTCCCATCCTGGAAGAGAAATGTCACAAGGGTAAAATATCACCAAGTTGCCTTTGCCGATTTAGAATGCTATAAAAGCAGACCTGACCAAGGATTGTGCTTGTCGGTGCCTTATCCATGGAGAAAGGGTTTGGTAAGCAAATTAATAAAGTGAACTAGAGTTTTCCATACTGTGTTCTGAGATATTAATAGGTATTCCATGAAAAAGGATTTCATGGGCAAATAAGTTCAGGAATCCCTGTGTGCATCTCTCCTGGGAGACCAATGATGCATATCTACACAGCAAGGGCTCTGGACAGATCCCAGGACCCCATCTGACTGTTCACTTCAGGATTCCCTGAGAGCAGTGAGCAATGGAGCCATCCCTGAGCCCCTCTTTCCTTCTTTCCAGGAAAATAATCTGCTATAATCTGGGAAGCGCTGTTATAAATCAAGCCGAGTAATCTCTCTATGACCATCATATGAAAATTGTTGAGCCGCCATAGGCTCAAAACGGAAAGGAGAGGAAGGACGGGATAGAGGAGGGAAGGAGTTGGCATGGGGAGGAGGAGAAGTGAGAAACCCGACTGCTCATCCCTGGTCTCTTATGTCAGGGACTCGGCGTGTCTTTCAAGGGGGTATGAACCCTTCCTCGTAGTCCGGTGTGGAGACCCTCAGGCCTTCACTGCTCCTCTGCCCTGGAGGCCCCAAGCCACTTCCAGATCCAGGTGTGCAACCACACAGCGGAAATAAACAGGTCACCCAGCAGTTTCAAGCATTAATCACTTGCTTATATATTCAGTTATCAATTGTGCACCATTCTAATCTATCAAAGGAAGCTTCCTCTACCTGGAGATGTTTTATCAGCTTACTGTATCCATTTCAGAGAATAGGCAGCTTTGAGGAGGCTGGCTTATGATTCACGTCTTTGCTTGTTCAGATTGGTCTTTGTAGGTCCTGTTAGCCCACGTTTGTCAAGCTGGTCACCTCCCACCACCCGCATGTTGGGTGACATTTTGGATCCTGATTGAGAATGTCTGAAGATTGTCAAAGTGCAATAACTCATGTCCGGGTTTCCTATAATATGTTAATCACAGTGAAAAAAAAACCTGTCAGAATTTAATTGAGTCCTTGCAAATATACACAAACTCTTGCTCTGTAGTGGAAGATTAGCTCTCTTGACAGTGATTTTTGGAAGTCTGTGTGCTTCCCAAAGTTTAACTTAGGCACCAGAGTGAAACTTTAAGCATCTCTACTATTTGTATTTCTCAATAAAGACTGGCAACTTAACACAACATTGTAAATCAATTATATGCCAATATTTTTTTTTGTTTTTAAAGGGAGTGGAATTCTGACACATGCTACAACATGGCTGAAACTTGAAGACATGCTAACTGAAATAAGCAGACACAAAAGGACAAATACCATGACTCCACTTATATGAGGTACCTAAAATAGGGAAATTCATAGAGACAAAAAGTAAATAGTGGTTGCCAGGGTCTTGGGGTGCAGGAGGAATGGAGACCTATTGTTTAATCAATATAGAGTTTAAGGTTAAGAAGAGGAAGATGTTCTAGAGAAGGATGGAGGTGATGGTTACACAACAATGTGAACGTGCTTAATGTCACCAAATTACACACTTAAAAAAGAATAAAATGGTAGATGTGTTATGTATATTTTGCTACAATAAAAATAAATAAATATATTTTTAAGTGGATTGACAAAAAAAAAAAAAAAAAGACTGGCAACTGATTGCCCTATTTAACTAGGTACTTTAGGCAAGTAATTCAGATGTGCTCCTTGCAAGCAGGTAGCACTGCACTGGTGACCAGCATGCCTGCAAATTAGCCACTTACACTTTACAAATAGACAAACATACAGCAGCTGCAGCTCTCCAAATCATGATTGTATAAAACCTGTTGTTCCCTGCCTTCTCACCCAGCCTCTTTACAGTTTTAAATGATTAACATCAACTTGCTTATCCCCCCGCCATCTGTTTAATAACTCAGACTGTGCAGTGGCCATGGATAAAGTGATCTTCATCATGGAGATCAAAGAATTACTCAAGCGAAACAGTAAAGAATGATTTCAGAAATCTTTTGAGAGAGATAAATAACTCAAAGTGATGAATTATTGAATCTTTAGGGTATATTTATTTATCAGGCAGTCAAAATTTACCATTTTAAACCTCATTCCATTTTTCTTTCATATTAGCTGGTTGTCTTCAAGGTGACATATAACCACCCAAACTGAATATGCAATCAACTTGTGCCTTAATATGAGAAAACTTGATAAATCTATTCTATTATGTTTAAAAACAAACCCTCATAGTGTTAAATCTGAGAAAAAGCCCAAATGGTCTATAACAAATAGGGAAAATCTGGCTTCATCCTGACCCAAAGTATTCTAAATAGCTTTATGATTGAATCATATACCAATAGAGGAAGCATTTAGACCCTTTGACTTCAAGCTCCTACTGAAAGGAAGGGTTCTTCTTTTCAACATTCCTAAGAGATGTTCTTCCAACCACTTACTGACTATTGTGTTACTAAGAGCTCTACTGAGCAGACCATTTTTGAATTGAGCTCATGCCTTGTTGACTATAACTTGACCTGTTGGAGGGTCCAAGCTCAGGCTCTACAATGACCAAGACTGTTCTCTAATGTCTCTTTCATAGGAAAAACTTTCAGATACTTTAATGCCCCAGCTAGGTATTCTACCTCATCATTTAATTATCTCTAGTATCTTCAACTATTACTCATGTTGTGTTATCAAAGACCTTTGCTGTTTGCCAGTCCCCCCTGGGATTTTCCTCCTCATTTTTTTTTTTTTCTTAAATGTGGCTTCCCAAACTGGACACACTACTCCAGGTGTAAAATGACCAGCACAGAGCATAAAAAGAAAACAGTCAAGGAATTCACAGAATACCTCTCACTTGTATTTTTGTTGATACTCTACTGGAAGCAAAGATTAACCTGGAGAGTAAGGATAAATCCATGGCTCCAAAAAAACACAGTTGACAGCAGGCTTATAATGTGTGCCTGTGACATCAGTCTGGAACAGAGGGTTAAGTTTCCCAGAAACAGAAGGAAAGTAAACATAAATGGAGGCCTCTCTTTCTGGGTTTAATTGAGACATATTTTCTTTAACTCAGCCATTAATATCCAAATTCCTTGCCACCATAGCCCATTTGTATATATAAACAGAATCTCTGTGAATGACTCCAGGCAAGCACTATATGCCTCAAGAAGAAAACAAAAACGCTGCAAAGCATAGCAAGTTCACTCTCTTCTGAAAGCCTGGTTAGATACCATATTCATTAATGAGTCAACATGATAGAATCAGGACTTGTGAATGTGAGAATAACGAGCATATTTCAGGGAGTGGGGGGATGCGTTGATTATCCACCAGATTCAACTACTGTGGCTAGTGGAATTCGCAGTGTCACTTTTTGATGAAAGAAGGTATACTGTTGAATAATGGGTTGATTTTTGCTTCAAATGGTTGACCAGCTGTTAGATCTTTCCAGACGAATTTCTGAGATTGTATGGTCTTGTTAATCAGTTTTACTGAACTATCGCAGGAGAACACAATTAGGAAATTTTGAGAGTGATCATACCTCTTTAAAAAATGTATCCTTCCTCTAAATTGATCTTCAGAACCACGCAGGGCCCCATCTTCTTTTTTTAATTTAATTTTATTTATTTTTTATACAGCAGGTTCTTATTAGTGATCTATTTTATACATATTAGTGTATATATGTCAATCCCAATCTCCCAATTCATCACACCACCAACTCACCCCCCTCCTCTGCCACTTTGCCCCCTTGGTGTCCATACATTTGTTCTCTACATCTGTGTCTCAGGGCTCCATCTTAAAGTAATACTTCGTTGGCAGGTTAACGCCCAAATCCCCAGATTCGTGAAAATCGGCATTTCACTGAAACAAAATGAGATTGGAATAATTGACCAAATTCCTTTCTCCAAATTGCAATTTTTTTGTTTTTTTTTTTAAAAAGTGTTTTGTTTACCTAATGAATCACTGAAACACTTTGCATATTTGTTTGGAGGTTGTGTAGTGCTGGCCAGATACTAAGTCATAAAACACTTCGGCTGCTTCCTCACTGAGCCCTTTCCAAGGAGATCGGCTCCATTACCAACCCTCTCCCCGAGACCCATTTTCAGAAGGACCTCATGAAAATGTGGCTAGAGCTTGGTTCACATGGAGGCTTCAGTATATCAACCTTGTACAAATGCCTTGCAAGTGAAAAGTACATAGCATTTCTCACCAAAAACAATCTTTCCTGCCTGAGACCTGCCTGCACCCAGATCCTTGCTTTAAATGTCTCTTGGGGTGAAGACATTCTAACCTAACAAAGAAAAAATAAAAAATAAAAACAACTGGGTGAAGGATTTAGGAATCACATTCTTTACCTGCTAAGAGATAAGGAACAAGCTTACTATTTTTGGTTATATATGTGAAAATATATATCCAAATATATAATATATCCAAATTTATAACATCAATTTGAAGCTCAAACTTAACAAATATTATCCCTGTCTCCCTTCTTCAAATCTGAAAGCATATTTATGTGAAAGTCCCATTTGTAGCAAAATCCTTTGGACAAAGGTTGCCATTGCCCCAGTCACTATAAGACAAACGTTATGGCTCAGTGGATGCCCCATGTTGTGGGTGTAGGGCCACGTCTTCATATTAAAAAAATTTTTTTTTTCACGCACACACACACGCATGCACACACACACACACCAGCCCTGCCTTTCACTCTAGTCTATGTAGACCCTTCAGCCTGCCAGGCAAGCGGAGGCCCTACCCACTCCCCAGTCAGGCAACGACTCCCCCGTCTGACTAGGAGAGGCCAGGGGCCTTGCCCACTTACACTTGTCTGTCAGCTGGGTTGACAGCATGGGAGGGGGCCTCCCCCACCTTTCCCTGCCCATCAGCTCTGCTGACAGGTGCAGGCAGGCAAGGCACTCCCCCCTCCACCCCATTCATGCCCATCAGCACATCTGATGGACACGGGCAGGTAGGGGAAGTCTCCAGAGCCTCTCAACCATGGGGGCAGGCGCATCTCTACCCTGGGTGGGCACGGGCTGGAGCCGTCTCACAGTCTCGTTGACGGGTGAGGGCAGCCCGAGTTCCAGCTGCTCTGGCGTCTGACAAGGAGTTACTGTCCACCCACACTGATTCACAGTCATGCCTCTGGCTGACCGTGGATCCTGCCTGGGTCATCTTGGATGGGCATTTAGACAGGCATACAAAAGCACGAGGGGGCAGAGTCTGGAGAGAGCAGAGAGCTAGGGAGGGAGGAGGGGGCCTGTGTGGTGGGCAACTGGATGGGTCACAATAGAGCATCTAAGACGGGAAATGGGACCAACGTACTTCAGTTGGGTTGGTCACTGACCAAACACTTGGATTGTAAAAGGAAAATCTTCACTGGATTGAATAACACAATGGTTTTCCTTATATATTTTTGATAACAAAGACATCTTAGCGATTCAGAGGACACACAGGGACGAAATGCATGGCGGGATCACCCCTGCTCATTCAAATAAGCGTTTATTGAACACATACTACGTGCCTGGCCCTGAACGATTCTTCACACTCCATCGCAGAGCCTGCACACGCCCTGAGACACTGGTGTCTTCTTGTGAAGACCCTGGAAGGACCAGCCAGAAAGACTCATGATGGGCCACCAGGCTTCTCCTGCTGCCTGAGGTGTGAGTCTATCTGATGATCTGTTTTTACATGATAATAAGGCCATATCGAAATTTAATAGAATCATTCATAATTTATGACATTAAACAAGAAACAGCTTTATTTTATTAGTCTTTAAAAGAAGTGTGGTTACTTATACTAGTCTGGGCTACAGGCACAGTTTGACTACAGTCGACTGATTCAAAGACTGGAAATATCCCTAAATACCAAGTTTCAAAAAAAAAGGAAAAAAACCAACAAAATGAAACCCCAAGTCAAACAAAAAAATCATGTTTTTATAGGCTAAAGAACCCGTTTCTTTTAGTAAGTTTCCTTTCAACATCTCACTTCAATTTTCCTACTTTAACCTCAGATTTCAATTAATTGGACAAGGAAATTTCAGTGCAGGGGTTCAGTGTAGAAAATATTTTTAACACACACAGAGATGCCTCAGCCTTAACCCAACAGGAAAATGATGCTCTCACAACCCCAGGAGAGTCTGTAACTAAGGCAGGATGAGAAAGAGCGGCAGAGGGGATGCCCTGGGTGGTGGCCTTCTGCAAAGTCGGTCCACACGAGCAAGTTCAGTGTGATTTCTACATGCATCAACTTTCCCTTCAAAATATCCAAGTGCTTTGAGTCTTTCCTTTGCTGAATTCCAGAGTGGCCTGGCCGGACGCATAGGTCTCCACTCAGAGGAGGGCAGCTCAGACTCCAGCCAAAGTCAACATCTTAGCCGGTCACTGTGACTGCCTGTCACCCTGTGTATCTGCAGCCCGCAGTGCCCAACTCTGCTCCTGTGTTCTCCGCATTGACCCCGCCACGCACTGAGCAGAACTCCAGGGGAGTCTCAGACACAAAGTCATCCCAGAGCGCATTTATTTTTTAGTTGAAAATAATAGAGTCCTTTCCAGGGAGCTGCTTGAACAGAATGTGCTTGCTAAGAAGCTTTTCTGAAGAAATGCACCTGGCGTGGATTTTGATGGCCACTCAGCAGAAATAGGTGTAGTTTGCTGAGGCTACAGACATCTAGATCAAGAAGAGAATCCATGAGTGACAATGTGTAGTTTTCAGAATATTCAGCTCAAAAATATACCAGTTGGGTATAAAGAGGTTAAAAACTATGGACCCAAACTTTGCGCTATGAAAGCAACCTTGGTGTTTCCTCCACACACAGGAGTGAACAGAGAGCCAGAATATTCAGCTCTTGAACGTAAGTGTTTTCTTCTTTTTCTTGTGTTACTGACTTAGATAAGACAGGGATGAATTACATGGGATAAGATCGGGCTTGTTGAGGGCTGGGAGCAGGTTGCCGGCTGCACGCAGCTCACCCCTTCCTCTGGGCAAGTGCTACCTTTGAACACACGTGTTCTTCCTTGAAGGATAAATGGCACTTTAAGGGTTGAAATATAGAACCAGTTATCAATTATTTACATCTGTGGTCTAATGTATTTCATCAGATTCATTTAATCATATTGTAGCTCATTGAGCCAGACAAGAGTTTTGCAAAATCATTTGATTTTGCCCCTACCTCAGGGGAGAAAAAGCACATGTCTACGCTGATATTTGAGATGAGAAAAATGAGACTCAAAAAGAGAAAGTTTCTGCACAAAATTGCATAACTATACACGGGAACAGGGAGAAAAATCAGGTCTCTGCCTCCGGTGCATCTGACAGAGGAAGAGTGGATGGCAGATAGCAAGGGGTCATGCAGAGGCTGGGCAGGCTTGGTGGGGACCCCGCGGCTGGAGGAGAGGCTGGGGAGACATGCCTTATGTCTTTAAACAATTAATAGTTCCAAGTTAAACACAGAACGCTATGGCTACTTCTAAAAAAAAAGAAATAGGAGAGAAAGACTTTTCAGGGTCTATTTCTAAAAGTTAACTCAAGTTTTAAACTCCTGTTGTTAGATTTCTTAGATTTCTATGCAGGTTGACAGTTGTAAGCTTCTCAGTCTGCAGAATGGATTTTAGCTATCCCGGGCCAGGCGTGCTGCCACCGAAAATTTTTCCTTTTAAAATCTTCATAAATCGTTGTGATTCCATCCGGTAAGACTGCTTTGGAAATGGGCAACATTTCTGAATTGAATCCAAACCGTCATTTATCTTCAAACAACACAACCTATAAATGTCCTTCTACTTTTGTTGTGAGTCTAAGGTTTCCATCCATTCTCCTTGTGGACTGTTGGAATTTTCAATTTACATCAAAATGGCCTGAGATCCGTAGTGCTGGCTGTCTTGCTCACATCAAAGCTCTGTTTCAGTTCAATCCTGGCTGGGTTAAGTCTTTCATACTCTCTTTAATAGTCAATTTTTGCAAAAAAAAAGATAAAGGAGGCTTATACTCATATGGTTTAAATGTCTCTAAATGAAAATTGAAAGTAGATTCATAAGAACCTCTACCGATAACTCTTTCGTGGAGCCAGTTGGCAGAAGATAGTAATAGATTTGCTGCTGTGGAAGCTCCCAGTGAGGAATTACCAAAATTTAGAGACCACTGTATGTAAGGATTCCTAAATTCAGACGTGTGCCCAGCTCTGAATAACTGACATGATCCCAGTTCTTCCCATGAGGTGCATATAAAAATAAAAGGTAGGACCCAGGGTGCATTTGGGGAAACACACCATTCTGTGGAGTGTCAGTACATTCTTACATCAGAAAATGTTCTGTTGTCAAAGAAGATTGAGAAAAGGTTGCTTAACAAAACTCCTTAGAGTGACTTACTACAGGAATTCTCGCCTCAGCACCTTGGCCCCTGCTGTGAATCTCCAGGAGGGAAATAATTGCATGTTGCATTTCCCAAACGTATTTAGCCACGGATTCTCTGTGTCCCAGAATGTCTCATGAGTTCTAGAGTTTGTGCCTTGATAAAAGGCTGTGTTTCATTTTATTCCAGGTTTAAAGGAACCTGGATCAATATATGAAGAGAGAAAGAAAAAACTCTCACTGAACAACTACTAGTTCTATAAACCCAACAAGATGTCGATTATGAAATGTACCATTTGCACAGGGACTCTCATTTTTCTGGAGCCACCCAGTCCTCTGGAAGGACAGTGATTATTAAAAGTCACAGGTAGCACAAGCAGATTTACATGAATTTAAATGATATCCAAATACCAATTTATGTCTGGCTAAGTTTTGTCAAATTTCAATGCGTATCTGTAACAAAATAAGGCATATGAGTTTTGAGGGAATACGATTTTAGCAAGAAAGGCATGAATTCCAATATAAACATTTAAAATATTAATAAAACATCTTGGACGTTGAGGAATTCCTACCACAGTAAAGTTTTCTTTGGAGCGAAGGCCCAGCTGGAATCCTGTCTCCCTGGCTGCCACGTTGGCCTGCGACATGCAGCAGAAGACAGGACCCAGGGGTGAGACTGGTAACCACCAGCTTCGTGTCTCCTGCTTTCTCACTCTGACTCCCGTGCATTCATTTCCCACAAACCTTCAACCGTGCAGTTTCAGGACAGAGGCCTCTGTCTTTCTGAAGCCTGCCTAGGCCTCCCCAAGCATCCGGGCTCTCACTAACTGAGACAATGTCTGCAAATCGCTACCACCTTGCTGGAGACACAGGGTGTCACCCACACGTTTGGCCAGGGTGGGAGGTGGGGCATGTGGTAGCTTTGCTAAAGCTTCCAGGTCATGGTCAATATTCAACTCATACCCCCAGCCTTTCTACTCAGCTCCTGGCAGGACTATTTTTCTTTCTTCATGACCTCTGAGTGCCACTCATACAAGGCTGGGGGAGGCCCCAGACCTGGACCATCCAGCTTCCCCCAGGCTCTCCACAGCCACATGCAGGCGGTGCTAAGGGCTGCCAGGCTGCAGCCACGGAGAAGAAGCCCTCTGACTTGGGGGACCTGCAAAGCAGACACACCATGGTGGTTCCACCTGGATCAAACTCAAGGGCGCACACACTTCGGGGGAAGCAGCGGGCCCTGAAGGGTGGGAGCCACCCTCCTTCCCCCTGGACCCCGGGTGGAAGTGTAGAGATTCTGGCGTGCTCTTCTGAAAGCAGGCCTCAAACATCACATTTAAACGGCAGAATTTTATCTGCCAGGAGCCCTGCGAGGTAGTGTGATCTTCCACGGCAGCACGGACGCCCACATCATGACCCCGCGGCCGGCCCTGGGGAGGCTGGCCTTCCGGGTATCCCACACTCAGCACCAGCTCCTCCCAGTTGCCTTTCTTGGGACTCCCAGTAACACAAAAGCTTCAGCAAAGTGTGGTTCTGATTCAGCCTCTTTCTTAGATGGAAGGGGCTTTGACTTCATCACGGGTTGGGAGAGCTCCCAGGTTATGGGCTACCCTGACCCACCTCATCATCACTAGAGATTCTCACACTAAGTGAAGTAAGTCCGATAAAGACAAATATCATACGATCTCACTTCTACATGAGTCTAAAAAGATGATACAAATGGTCTTATTTACAAAACAGAAACAGACCCACGGACTTAGAAAACAAACTTATGATCACCAAAGTGGAAAGGAGTTGGGGGGAGAGATAAATTAGGAGGTCGGGATTAACATAGACACACTACTGTACTCTATATAAAATAGATCACCAACAAGGACGTACTGCAGAGCACAGGGAACTATACCTGTGTATAGTATTTTGTAGTAATCTATAAGGGAAGAGAATCTGAAAACAAATAGATACATATAATACCTGTATAACTAAATCACTATGTTGTACACCTGAAACTAACACATTGTAAATCAACTATACTTCAATTAAAAAAAAAAAGTCACTTCTGTTTGCTCACAGAGACCGAAGGATTGAAAAGAATTATAGCCAACTTTGGAAAGCGGGCTGACAGACAACGTCCTCCAACGCAGCCTACTCAGGTCTGACGGTGTGTTAAAGCCGGGGCATTTCTTCGTACTTATGAGCTAATGTCCCTGGAAAGTTTACCTCTGTGACCTGAGCTGAGGTAAAGCACCGCAGAGTTTCAGGATTTGAGTTTAGGACACTTTGCCCCAGTCACGCCTGGGCTCTGGTCGCCACATCCCCTGTTACGATGATGCTCAGAGGAGGGAACAGTGAAGGAAACCCAGCTCTGTGCTGGAGGCCCCAAAAGCTCATCCCATTCTGGAAAATCCTTATGGATTTCCGACATTCAGGAAAGCTCCCAAGCACAGGAACAAGAGAGGAGAGAATTTCCCAGCTTCCCTTGCTCCGGATAGGGAATCCTGAGATGATTCTTCTCTTCCTCTCAGGACCTGCCACCTTCACACCCCTGCAAACAAAAGCACCGCCAGTGACGCCCGGCATCCCCCTAAAATAAAAATGGGACTGTAGCCACCATTCTTGGACTTACTTTATTTACTGAGCTCTGAGTTTCGGCAACATTATTCTTTAGTCCTTGAGGAAGTAATTCACTCTCGCCCTTAAAACGCTGTTAAGTAGTCGATAATCCATTATTACAGTAAGCCGTTCACTCTCACAGTAATTATCTAATAACCCCTTATAAAAGACCGTGGCTTCCTAATCTGTTTATAATTATCATTTCAATGATCCCACACATTAATGTCTGACCTTCAGCAACTCTGACCTGATCTTAATTAACTCTAATATCAAATCATCGCTACACAAGAAACTAGCCATGACCAAATGAATGAACCCCAGGTACAGTTAATTTCTGGAGCAATTATCTTTTCATGTAGGGAGATTTAAATGATTATCTGCACAATTTCACACAGTTTTATGTAATTCTGCGACATTATAAATTCTGTTTTAAATCATATTTCAAAGGCAGGGCTCCAGAGTCTGGTTTGTCTAGCATTCTCAAGCTACAACATCACACACTATCCCTGTGTAATACAAGATGCTTTTTGTGTGATTGTTTTCAATTATCAACAAACAGCAAAAATGTAGTTTGCAAAGTAACACGTTACAGTTAAACGAATAACTATACAGATAGGTAATCTAGGAGCAAATACCATCCAGGTAAAATTGTTAAAGGAAATATCCCATTATGCAGGAATACTGAAAGTAATTGATAATTTAACAGATGCTGTAAAATACTAGAAAATTTCAAGTATATGTCAATACACATAATGTGTTCATGAAGTGCTATAGATTAGAAAACATTTATCAGCAAAACCTGGAGGACCTGCAGCTAAGGGAAGTATTTGCAGCTAGAGTTGAACTTTATTTCAAACCCTGAGATACACATGGGTATTTCTGTGTTAGTAAACACCTAACTTCCCCTGTGACGTTATCTGTATAGCTTCCTGAAGTAGAATTCATTTTCACAGATGTCCAATTGACTCTTAGGGGTAAATAGACACATGGGCAATATTGAGGAAATGTTCTGGGTGTAAACAAGGCCTTGTAAAGAGATGCAGTTAGGCAATGTTTGCTCAGCATTGTCTCTGGTGTCAAGAATTAGGGCTAAATTGATCAAAGGGTGGATTTCAGCCAGAATTGTCACCATTTCCTGCTCTGGACACAATTTATCAGGCACATTAAGCCTTCCTGGTCGAAGTTCTTACAACACCTAACACTTCATCCCAGATACCAAGACGTTTGTCCCAGCCATCCATCACAGCAAGCAGCCTGATTCGGGAGATTGATTTGCAAGTAATTTGGGTGGAGGAAGGTGGGTGCCTCCTTAGCTGTGTCCCGGTGAGCTGCCGTGACAGATTATCCCACATCGCCAGGAGGGACATTCACTTACTGACCACATGTTTCTGCTCCTCCTCAGAGATATTATTTGCAGAAATGGAAAGAGACGGACCTACGTTTTATATCAAAGCGCTTAACAGAGGCAGGGTAAGGAGACAGTTTCTTTATAAATAACAATTTACTTGAGTGGTCTAAGTTGATAAATATTTAAAATAGCTGTGTCCTGTAGGTCTGTTGAAATTAAAATATCCATCCAAAGACAAAAGGTGACTGCATTAACAATACATTTCCAGCTGCTAACACAAGCTTCATCGGAGCTGCATGGGGATAATGGAAGGAAATCACGGGCACCTCTGATTCATCGTGGCTGGTCCACACCATCACCCTGGAGACCAGGGCTGATGGCCCCCAGTCCAGGACTCTTCTGAGACCCAAATGGGTTCAAGCCCAGTGTTGGCCTTGGACACTGACCCTACCAGAACCTCCTCCCAAGTTCTACTCTGAGACATCTGTCATCGTGGCAATGGCATCTATTGCCTTTAAAATTAAAATATTTTAAATGCACTGAGATAGCAGGTATTGCAAGGGATGAAATCATTAAAGACTTTCAAATCTTTAAATGGCTCTGGCTCTGCTCTATGACGCCAGTGTAAGGAACTGTATCATTTATGCAAAGATCATCACATTCTCCACTCCTTTCTCATCCTTTGGAAACTGCTTGAGGTCTTTGGTGTCTGAGCTTCCTTTTTGCTGCTGAGTTAAAAGTTTAAGGGCCTTTACACCAGTCACTTATCTCCTTCAAAGAAAACCCTTGGGCCTACACTCTCTCTTTTTTAATCATTGAAGTTCCTAGAGGTAACTACACAGTTATACGTAGGATTTGACATTTGGTTTTAATTTCTTACTTTAACTATTTGATTTAATAAAAGCTTCTGTGATGGTGAAGACAGTCACTTCCTAACATGAAGACCCCGGTCCCACTCACTGACTTTCTGTAAGGCCCAGAGGCAACCAAGTGAAGGCACCTCACCCCTGAGGGGGCCCCCTGCTGCCATGGCCACATCTATGTTTAGGGACAACATGGCAGCAGGACTTGCTCTGGGTGTGGCCCTGACCCTCCTGTCCTGGCTGGTCCGAGACAAATCTGCCGCCACCGCAGCAGCAATGTCACATGTCCTGGAGGCTGCTTCCTTAGAAAAACGTTTGACCTGAGGAAGTGGGTGATGCACAGGAAGCGCTTTGCTTCATGTCTGGTACAGAGTAAGATGAGGGAATCAGTGAGCTGCATGGAGGGCCAGTGCACACCTGGGGCAGGCAGTTCCTGCCCACGGGTGTGAACAAAGACAGCATCTCTGGGCCCTGGAACTAGCGTCTAGTCTGGCTAGGCACAGACCACCTGAGAAGAAGACCCTTCCTCCCTCCCCAAGGTCACAGCTGGAGCTCCTTGCATTGGCCACATTGCCCTGGGCAGTGGTCAGAGGCCCTAGCAGCGTGAGGGCCCACCGTGTGCAACCAGGACCCCCTCCCGAGGGACTCCCTTCTGGTCCATACTAACCTCTGATGTGGCTTTTGCTTTCATTTTTTTGTTCATATTTTTATTTTGGCATTACTGAATTTGCATCTGTAAGCCCTGCTCAGCAACCCTCAGTGAAAAATGTCTCTATTTAGTAAAACGAACAGCAATAAAATCTCCAACTATGATTTTAGTTTTCTTTCTTTAGTTTTAGATTGTCTTTTTCTTTCTTTAGGTTTGCTGTTCCTGAAATTCCGGGCTATGTTATTAGGTATATACTAATAAAACTAGCAGATTAAAATATCAGTAAGTGTTTAGATGATTCAAATGATTAGATTATTTATAAAATTGGTAGAATAAACATACTAAACTCAAGAACAACAGGATACACATGATTTTCTAATACACACAAAATGTTTACCATTTTATAGAACTGAGATAATTAAAAGTACATATTCTGACCATGGCAGAATTAAGCTATAGATTAACTTAAAAGATAAATAGAAAATCTTCAAATGTTTCAAAATTGAACATTTCTAAATATCCCATGAGCCAAAAAAATTAAAATAGAAACTAGAAAAATTTTAACTAAAGATTAATAAATAAACATAAACTTGAAGAATACAGCTAAAGCGGTGATTAGAAATTCAGAACTTTAAGTGCACAAAGTAAAGAAAGGTAACTAAAAATTAATGACTTACGCATCTAGATCAAGAAGCTGGTATTGCTGGATTGTAAGTTAAGTTTGCCTTAACTTTTGAAGAAACTGCCAAACTTTTAAAAATTAATTGTACATTTAGCATTTCCATCAGAGATGTGTGTGAAGTTTCCAGTTTCTCCACATCTTACAGTATTCAATATTTTCAGTCTCTTTGACTAAATACATTTTAGTGGGAGAGTAGTGGGTTTTTTTTAAATTGTGGTTTCAATTTGGACTTTTCTAATGACTGATAATGGTGAATATCTTCTCATGTTCTTATTACTTATTTGTTCATCTTTTTGGGTAAAATTTCTTTTCACAACCTTTGTCCTTTTTTTTTTCATTGAGATATTTTCTTATCATTGAGTTGCAAGAGTTTTTAAATATATTCTGAATAAAAGTTCTTTATTGCATATTATGTTTATAGTATTTCCTGTCTGTGGCTTGTCTTTCAACTATTAATGGCATCATTTGAAATCAACAAGCTTTTTTAATCTTTACAAAATCTAACTTGTCTATTTTCTTTCTTTTATTTATTATGCTTTTGCAGCCATAATAAAATCTTTTTCCCTAATCCACGGTTACAAGGATTACTTCCTATGTTGTCTTCCAGAAGTTTTATAATTTGAATTCTTACATACAGGCTTAAGATCCATTTTGAGCTCATTTTTATGTATGGTGTGAAGTAAGATTCTAAGTCCTAAGTTTTGTTTTGTTTTTCTTTGTTTTAGGTTTCTTATTTATTTGTTTTTGATATTGATTTCCAATTGTTCCAGTACTATTTATTGAAAAGTCTATACTTTACTCATTGAATTGCCTTGGTTTGTTTGTTGAAAGTCAATTGACCATATGGAAAGTTTATTTCTGGCTTCTCAATTCTATTCCATTGGTCACTACAACCTCTCCTATGTTCGAGGCCACATTGTCTTGATTACTACAACTTTCTAGACAGTTTTGAAATCAGATAATCTAGTCTGAAGTTTGTTTTTTTTTTTTAATGTTAAGAAATTTGGCCGGTCCTTGAGTTTCTACATAAAATTTGTAATGAGATTATCAATTTTTACATAAAAAAGTCATACTGGCATTTTGATAGGGATTGTGTTGAATCTGTAGACTGATCTGAAGAGAACTGACAACTTACAATTGGGTATTCCCTTAGGTAAACATGCAATGTCTCTCCACTTATTTATATCCTCTGATCTCTCTCACAACATTTTGTAGTTTTCAGTGTATCAGCTTTTATTTCTTTTGTTATAGTATTTCCACACACTTTACTCCTTTTCATGCTACTGTAATAGGAATTATTTCCTAAATTTAATTTTCAGTTTTTATGTTGCTAACATACAGATATGAAATTGATCTTAAAAATATTGAACTTGTATCTTGAGATATTTTAAAACGTATTAGTTTGGTTGTGTGTATGTACTCCTTAGGATCTTCTGTAAAATGGGTCATGTCATCTGTGAAAACAAAGAACTTTATTTCTTCCTTTTCTGTATGTTTTAATTTCTTTTTAATCTGTATGTTTTTAATTTCTTTTTAAAAATAATAATAAATCTCCAGTTAAGTATTGAGTAGAAGTGGTAAAGTGGACATCCTTGCCTTTTTCATGACCTTAAAGGGAAAACATTCAGTCTTTCACCATTAAATATGATGTTAGCTGTTGAATTTTTATAGATTCCTTTATCAGATAGAAGAATTCCTTTATATTCCTACTGTGCTGAGTGCTTTAAAAAAATCATGAATTGATGTTGGATTTTGTCAATTATTTTTTCTTTTCATGTGACTTTTGTTCATTAACTTATTAATATAGTAAATTACATTAATTGTTTTTGGACATTAAACCAATCCAGCAATCCTGGCATAAATTCCTGGTTTTATTTTATAAGTTGTTGGATTTTATTTACTAACACTTCTTTAGGTATTCTTAGTCTATGCTTATGACAGATACTGATCTGTAATATTTTTTATTTTCCTGTCTTATCTGGCTTTGGTATCACTGTGACACTGGCCTCATGGAATGAATTGGCAAGTGTTATTTCCTCTTGTCTTTTCTGGAATAATTTGTGTAACATTATTATTATTTTTTATATGTTGATAGAATTCATTTATGAATCCATCTGCCCTTGGGGGTTTTCTTAGTGAAGAGGTATTTGATTATTGATTCAATTTCTTCACCAGTTGTAGCCTACTCAGATTTTCTATTTCTTCTTTAGTCAGTTTTGGTGTTTGTGTATTTCTTGGAATTTGTCTATTTTACCTACATTCTCTAATATACTGGCATAAAGTTGTGGTAATATTCCTTTATAATCCTTTTAATTTCTGTAGAGTCACTAGGGATAACCCTCTTTATCTCTGATTTGGGTAATTTTTCTTCTCTTTTTATTTCATAGTTATTCTAGCTAAACTTTTTTGAACTTTGTCAGTCTTTATAAAGAACTATCTTTTAGATTCATTGATTTTTCTCTATTTTTCTGTTTTTTTATTCTGTTGATTTTCACTCTGATATTTTATTATTTTCTTCTACTTGGTTTAGGTTTAGTTTTCTCTATTTGGTATAGCTTCATAAAGCAGAACTCTAGGTTACTAATTTTAGGCACTTCCTCTTTTTATTACAGATATTTAGATCTCTAAATTTTCTCTAAATACTTCTTTACAGCATCTCATCAGTTTTGATGTTGTTTGTTTTTATTCATTTCAAAATATTTACCAATTGTTTTTTTTTTCTATTTCTTCTTTAACCCACAAGTTATTTCAAAGTGTGTTGCTTAATTTCCACATATTTGGCACTTTCTCAAATTTCTCTCCTTCTCTGAAATCTAATTTAATTCTATTATGGTCAGGAAACACACTTTGTATGATTACAATCTTTAAAATATATTGAGGTTTGTTTTACAGCCCAGCATATGGTCTATCATGGAGAACGTTTCATGTGAGCTTTAGAAGAATGTGCATCTTCAATGGAGCATTCTAGAATTGTCAGTGAGGTCAAGTTGGTAGTCATGTTTTTTAAGTCTTCTAGCTGCCTTTTTTTATTTTCCTTTGGTTTAAGTCACCTGTCACTTATTGAAAGTGTGGTTCTGAAAACTCCAACTACTATTGTTGAATTATTTCTCCTTCTGTTCTATCACAAAGTTTTTTGCTTTGTGTATTTGGGGTTCTCTTGTTTGGCATATGTTTATATTTGTTATAGCTTCTTAATTAATTGACCCTTTGTTCATTATGAAATGTTCCTCTTTGCAGTAATATATATATATTCTTAAACTTTTGTTTGATATCACTATAGTTACTCCAGATGTCTTACTGTTACTGTTGCGTGGTATATCTTTTCCATCATTTTACTTGTAACCTATTTGTGGCTTTGAATCTAAAGAATATCTCTTGTAGACACCATATGCTTGGATCTTGTCTTTTATCTTTTGGTAATCTGGATTTAATCTATTCACAGTTAATGTTGGATTTATGTCTGCCATTTTTCTAATTCATTTTTGTATGTCTCATTTTCTGCTTTCTCTGTTTCTTCTTACTTTTTTGTAAAAAAAATATTTTTAGTGTAATATTTTAATTCTGTTAATTTTTAAACTATTTTAAATATTTATTATGTGTGTTTGTTCTAGAGATTACCATATGTATCTAATTGCATCTACTTCAGACTAATACTAACTTAATTGTGGTCAAGTTTAGAAACTTTGCCCTAATATAGTTACATTTCTTTTCCTCTTCTTTGTACTATTACTGTGTACACACATATAATATAATATGGTCATATACTATATATGTTTAGCATTATATACATATAATCATATACTTATGAATTTATATAATAAAATCAATAAAGCAGTGCTATAATTGTTGCTTTATACAATCTATGCCTTTTAAAGAAGAACTTACTTTAGTATTTTTTTGTAATGAAAGTCTAATGGCAACAAGATCTCCTGGTCTTTATCTGGAAAGATTTGCCTTTGTTTTTGTGGAATAGTTTTACTTAATAATTAATTCTTCTTTGATATTTCTTCTTTCCCTTTTCTTTCAGCACTTTGCACATGTAATTCTATTTCTGGTCTCCTTTGCCTCTGATGAGAAATCAGCCATTAATCATATTATTGTTCCCCTGTATGTGATGTTGCCCTGTATGCGATGTTGTTTTCCAGATTTTCCCTTTGTGCACATCACTTGTATGACTGGGAGTGAAATTACTGGATTTTAAACTCAACTTTGATGTTCCAGGTTTTCAAAGAGGTTGCACAAAATTAACCTCTCATCCTGGTACCACTTTTTATTTAATGAGTCTCTCATCAATATTGGGTGGTCAGCAGTGAGGGATAGTCAATATTAGGTGCCAGAACTCCAATTTTCACAGAGCCCAGGATTCCCATGTGGCCGTGAGATGATGAACTCATAGTTCATACCTTCGTGGCTTAGATAATCAAAGAAGTTTTATTGCAATTCTGTTACTTTCTGAGCCCTGAGCTAAGTCCTGAAGTGACGTGAGAAGCAAACTCCCTTCCCTACTGACAGAAACCTGTTTAACTTCACACCAACTGCCACCCATCCCTGGGCTATTTGGCACCCTTGTCCTCACCATTCCTCTGGTCCCCAGTCAGCATGTTGGAGTGGCTTTCCATTATTCTTATGGCTTGGTGTGAAAAGAAAGAGTCTCCAGGTAGAATTCCTTGAAGAAAAGGAGGCATGTTCCTCATCTCATGAGGCCAGAAGAACCAGGCAGTTGTAAGTCCTGGATAAAAGTCTGGGAGGCTGGAGGATTCTTTTATATATATATATATATATATATATATATATATTTAAGTTTCTTGAATTTAGTTTCCTGAGTATATTATAACTAAGCTGTTATTCTTTGAGATACAACAGATTCCCATTTGGGAAGTGGGGAAGGAACTACCATAAAATTTAGATTTTAGGAAAAATCCTTTGAAAATGTCTCAGTTGGGCATTATTCTTTGGCCCAATTTTCACCAAAAACTTTGTTTATTTGTAAATTCCATTTACGCATATAGTTGTCTTTGCTTTCACATGAAAGTGACCTTCAAATTGGGCTGCATTCATGTACCAAGCGATGCAGCATGCCTGGCCAGGCAGGAGACCCCTGCTGCAGTCTAAAGGCAGAGTGTGCTGGCTCCTCACCCACCAGCTCTCCCTCAGATGCTACGTGCTGCAAATCTGGACAAGAATAAAGTAGTGAAAGAATCTTCATGAATGTTGAGCCTACTGTCTTGGGGCTGGAATCCCTTCTGCTTAGACAAGGTGTGTAAAGATGGAAGAAAGCCCTGTCAGGAAGGCCAGGCTTTGTTGTTCCCAATGAGATTGGCTCTGGTCTCAGAACAGAATGAGGAGCTCTCACATTATGTCACTGAATCCTGTGAAGTGGATCCCATGTCCCCATTCACAGATGGGTCAGGGAGGCTACCTGACTGGACTCGGGTCAACCAACTAGTAACTGAGGACTGGATCCTGACCCAGGACCGTCTGGCCACCCACCACTGCCCCCGGGCTCTTTCTCCTTCCTTCCCCCACTATCCACATTTCCCCACACCCAGCAGGAGCCTCCGGGCAAAATCCAGAAAGCCAACACAGCCTGGGATGGGCTCCTTGGGAGAAGGAGTTGGAATACTGGAAGTCTGTGCTGATCTGTGATAGAAACTCCAAACACCAGGGAACACGAAGCAGCTCTGTTCTCCGCAAGAAGCAGGACAAAGAGATCGCCGAGATTGGGTCAAAGTGACTTCTTACGGTCAGTAAGTACCCATCTGAAATGCGTCCCCTGGACACAAAAATGGTCAAACGTGATTCTCCAACCAGGAGCTGAGACCTTCTGGACTTTCTAGAACAGGTTCTCCATCTCGCCTACATGCTACCATGCAGGCCATTCCTTTGGAAGGAAAGATGACCATCTGGTCACCACCCTGCCCTTCCTCTCTCATAAACCTAGGCTTTGCCACTTTCAGTCTGAGTTCTGATCTGGCTTTCTGCCAAATGCCCTTCCTCCTGCCTTCCCAGGCTCTGCATGGGGTGGATGTTACCGTTGCCCCCTCTGTCATAGGCTGGGGACGCTTCCTGTCTGCCCTCGGCCCTGTGCATCCTGTGGGTCACCTTCTCCCAAACTAGTCCTTGTCTCTCAGAGGCTTGGCTCAGATTCACTGTACTTCCCCCACAGGACCAGAAGAATCCAGCCTGAAACTGCACGGTCCTATATCAGATACTCCTTCATTTGAATGGAAATGTTGGGGCGAATATGGCTACTATCCCGTGGTGGAAACCTCGCGCTCCACAGAGCTCATCACACAAGTCGATGCTTAATGACTTCCAAAGTCCATTTCTCTTGAAGGTACACAATCTTAGGTGTACAGAATTCACTTGTTATACATGGTGAGAGAATTAAAGTAAAATAAACAATGCTAAATGAAACAACTTTCAGTAGAATAACTCATACTTCCTGGGAGAAGGGTAACCTACTCTAATTTTATATTGCTGCCCAAACTAAATTTTAACTTATAAGTCTAAACTGCAAGGAGTTTCTTAATACATTACAACTTGTATCAGCTGATCTTTGAATGTAACAAAAGACTTGAAAGCTTAACACAATCATGATTAATAAACAAAACAAATGACCAAACCAAACCAAACAGAAACAGGCTCATAGATACAGAGAAGAAATTGGTGGTTGCCAGGGGGTGGCAGGAGGGGAGATGGACAAAATAGGTGAAGGGGATTAAGAGGTACCAACTTCCAGCTATGAGATAAATGAGTCACAGGATAGAAGGTACAGCATGGGGAATAGAGTCAGTGATATTCCAACAACTTTGTTTGGTGACGGCTGGTATCTAGTTTTATCATGGTGATCATTTCATAATGTATAAAACTATAGAATCACTATGTTGTGCATCTAAAACTAATATAATATCGTATGTTAATTATAATTCAATAGAAAAAGGAAAAGTAAAATAACTAGTTGTTAGTTTACAGTTCTGTGGGCTGGTAGTTTGGACTGGACTCCAGTGAGGGCAGCTCAGGCTGGACGTCCAGAATGGCCTCTTCGGATGGCCATCACCTGCATCCTGGGTTCTCTCCATGGGACATTTCTGGAAGGCTGGCCAGGCTTGTTTACCTCGGGGTGTCAGTTCTGAGGGCAGAGAAAGCAGAGGAGCCTCCAACACTCAAGGGTGTTCCAAGATGGCTTGAGTCACATTTGCTAACGTCTTGTGGTTCTTGTCAGAAGGACAAGCCCAGACCAAGGGTTAGAGAAGTAGGTGCCAAGGCCTGGTGGGCACAGCTGAAAAGGATGCTTTGTGTCCATCACACACTCATACTTCCACCTTTATTACCCACCCCTAATCCCTCTTCTTCAAGTCCATCTTCCTCTGATCTCCCACAATATTGTGCACATTTCGATTGGTTGATTTATCCATCCATTCAGTAAATATTTGTTGAGTACCCACTATGTGTCAAGCATAGTTTTAAGTCCTGGAGACATGAAAACAGACACACAGTTAAGAGAAAGATCAAGAACAAATAGTTCAAAAAGTGTTGTTAGAAAAAAGCCAGGTTATTTTCACTGAGTTGAGTTTTAGGAAGATCAAGCAGAGACTCAACCTGGGTCCGGAAGGATGGGTTGAAGGTTTTCAGGGAATGGGGTAGGAGAGAGCCTTCAGGCAGCATTTGTAGGGGCCTGAAATGCCTGAGGCCCAGTACCTGGAGATGCCATGCCACTGGGATGTACAACGATGCCATGGCGGGTCTCCATCCCCAAGGAACTTACAGTTGGGCTGGGGAGAGAAACAAGCCATCTAACTGTTCCTCCAGGGCGTGGGGGACTCTGTGGCTGTGTTAAATGTACTGGGAAGGGGGGACATCTGATTCAGAAGGCAGGAGATGGCACTTGAGTCACCATGTGATGCGTTTTATGAGACATGAGAGGGACACTTAACAGGAGAGGCTGTGTGAGGGGTTCAGAGGAGGAGCCACTGGTCCCATCGGGCCAGAGAGAGAGATGATGGGGTGCAGAGCAAGACAGACCCCAAGGACAGGCCTGTGGTGGGGCAAGGCCTTGGGACCTTCATCCAGAAAGTCACGGGAAGCCCCTGGAGTGGTGTGTGTGCAGAGAGCGTTAGATGGGGAGGGGGAGGGGGCAGGGAGGTGGGCGAGGCTCTGTGATCTGCATCCCGTGTGGGACAGATTGTCCAGGCTGGAATGTGAACAATGGACTGTAGAGACATCCACACGCATCAACCTCAACGTGAAGACACCCATGGGGACGGTCATGGAGAAGAAGAGCGAGGTTGGAGGGCCAGAGGAAGACGAAATCTACAGGAATGGTCGGCTGCTCGTGCCGCGGGGAAGCAGGGGCAGGAAGCAAGACAAGGAGAGGCCCCGAGGCCCTGTGTCATCCCCACCCTCTGTCCTCGCCAGCCCTGCTCCCTCTGCGCCTCTCCCACTGTGTCCGCCTGCGCCTTCCTCCCCTCCTCACCCTGCTCGGGAGCCTCTCACTGTGACCCCGAACCTGGCTGTCCTGAATAAATGGTCCCACCCCCACCCCTGCTTCCAGATCCCCTGCCCCTGCCCTCTCTCCCTATGGCCTTTGTCACCTCCTACAGCACTGTGGGTGACCTCCTGGTCTACCAAGGTCATTGGCTCTCGGCTCCCTCTTCCACTGAAATAAAAAATAATGAAAAGACTGAATCTCATCTGTCGTTTTCACTGATGTGTCCCAGCTGCCTAGAACAGAGCCTGTTACATAATAGGGGTTCAGTGTCACATGGTCCAGAGGGAGGATAAGAGAAGGACAGAGCCCTGCCCAGGACGGCCTGGGGGACATCGGATGTTGCAGGAATCACTCCAGTGAATAGTGCAAATTCTAGAATGAAGGGGATGGACTGAGCAGAGAATACACTAAGAGGTGATGGCACTCAAGTCAGGACCATGGATTGGACAGGATGTTTTGTGAAAGGAAGTGGATGCGGATATTTGCTAGAGAAAATGCGTAGTTTAGGGAAGGTCTTTTCAAAACCCAGCTGTGTCAGGGCGTGTGAAGCAGGCGCAGAAGGGGGACTGAAGATGGAGAAGAGAGACACTGACCGAGGGACGGGCCCCAAGAAGCAAGAGGACAAGGAGGAAGCTAGAAAGCCCGGCTGCGACAGCAAACTCTGAACTGCTTTTCCTGTTTCCAGGTTTACATTTATCCATGGACTTGATGCTGTGTTTTACAGGTCAAAAATGAGCTGAGATGGAAAGGTAATTTGAATAGTCATCTGTATTGGTGTTACCAGTATTTTATAAAGAAGAACTGCTATATATACACGCTCAAAAAAAGCTGTTTCTTAAAGTGTTTTCTTGACTAATTATAATTCTACCAACTAACTGAGTGTGGAGGTTATGTGGCATCCGTTCTAATGTCAGTGGGATTGTGGTTTGGGTGTTAGACCTCAGATGTGCAAAGGAGAAAAAGGAAAGAGTCCATGAGTTTTACCTTGATAAGCAGGGGTGGTCAAGTTGCTTTACAGTCAGAATGCTGTACATATATGTGATGGGGGAATCTGATGCATTAATGGAGAGAGGACTGAGTGAGCCTGGTATTAAGACCCATCCTAACCTCCACTGACAACATCCTGCCCTCTGATCAGCAGGTAGGACATTATGTCTTTCTCAAGTCCTGGCTATTAAACTCATCCTTGGCTTTGATGAACTGAGAACACATATCCCAATCACTATTCTTTCATTCGCTCTCCATATTTAAATGAACTTTGCTGCTGAAGCTCCAGTTTGGAATGCCAAGGAATAGTATTATGTAGATTCCTGTGACATTCTAGAATTAGCTTCATTTTTTTTTGAAATTAAAAATCTGTTGCAAGTCTATGACACCCTGACAAACTAAAGAGGAGCAATGAATTAAGACATTACATAGGGGACTTCCCTGGTGACACAGTGGTTAACAATCTGCCTGCCAATGCAGGGGACATGGGCTCGAGTCCTGGTCCAGGAAGATCCTACATGCCACGGAGCAACAAAGCCCGTGCACCACAACTACTGAAGCCCGCATGCTGAGAGCCCATGCTCCACAACAAGAGAAGCCACTGCCATGAGAAGCCCACACACTGCAACAAAGAATAACCCCCACTCACCACAATTAGTGAAAACCCGTGTGCAACAACGAAGACCCAACACAGCCCAAAATAAAAATAAATAAATAATAAATAAAAAATTTAAAAATTCCCTTTATCATCCTCCTAGGCCATGATACATGATATATGTTTTATGTGTCTCCATACATAAAAAAAAAGACATTACATAGTAAATGTAAATTTTCTGAGGTTGAATTATGTAAATTGGCTGCCCACACCATCCTGATTCATAGCATACTACAGAGATTTAGTATTATCTCCAAAGCTTTCCAATTTTAAATCAGCTGGCATTTATCTCTTCTATTAACTTTGTAGATGCACTTGCAAAGGTTCCCAGATATCTAACAGTAGGTCACTAATTAGGCAAATATCCTAGTCTCATAGGACCTAATCTGGAATAACCTAAGTTTGTTTTGAATATTTAACATTAAATTCTATTTTCAGGACTCCTTTTTAGAAGTACCCCTTCTATAAATCTATCCAGATCTCCTCACTCTCTGAATTTGATTACTCCCGCATATTTTACATGATGAGAGTATACGTTCAGAGCCACTGTGTGATTTACATGCTCTCTTCCCACTGCTGTTAGCATGTGAAAACATGTGGTTAGAGAGCCTGTGTCAGCCTGGGTCCCTGAGAAACTGTAATAAGCTGACTCATGTTGGGCAAGGTGCATGATTGAGAAACACACTATTTTTGTTAATTTACTGAGATTTTAAGGTCGCTTGTTATCACAGTGGTTATGTTTTGCAGGGTTCCCAAGGCAGTTAATTATGAAGAGTGACCTTCTTTTATTCTTAAAAGTGCCTTGGTTCAGGGATGATCATTCCAAGCATAACTAAGTACATCATGACAAAAACAACTTCCTAATAGAGAGAATGAGGGAAAAGTGCTCAATCAATCAAAATGAGGCAAAAGAGAGAGGAAAAAGCAACATACAAAAGGAAGAAAAATATTTTAAAATAATATGATAGGGATAAATCTAAATAAGTCATCAAATATAATTACTAAAAATAGACTAAGTACTCTAATTAAAATTCTAAGATTATCAAACTGGATAAATGAAAAACTCAAATTATAAGCCTTTGTAAAAAACAATTAAAAACATAGGAATACAAAAGTAGAAAAAAGGATAAAAAAGATATGTCAGAAAAAAAAAGATTAACTAAAATATTAATTAAAAGCAGTTCCATTTATTAAAGTAAAAAACATAGAGACATGAAAGGAATTGCTATATATTAATAAAAGAGTCACTTCAGAAAAATGATACAACAAAGCTAAACTTGTATGAACTCAATAATATAGACTTAAAATACATAAAGCAAAAATTAATTTGATACAATAGCCCGGAGCTGGAAACAACCTAAGTGTCCATCATCGGATGAATGGATAAAGAAGATGTGGTAGGGCCTCCCTGGTGGCGCAGTGGTTGAGAGTCCGCCTGCCGATGCAGGGGATACGGGTTCGTGCCCCGGTCCGAGAGGATCCCATATGCCGCGGAGCGGCTGGGCCCGTGAGCCATGGCCGCTGAGCCTGCGCATCTGGAGCCTGTGCTCCACAACGGGAGAGGCCACAACAGTGAGAGGCCCGCGTACCACAAAAAAAAAAAAAAAAGAAGATGTGGCACATATATACAATGGAATATTACTCAGCCATAAAAAGAGACGAAACTGAGCTATTTGTATTGAGGTGGATAGACCTAGAGTCTGTCATACAGAGTGAAGTAAGTCAGAAAGAGAAAGACAAATACCATACGCTAACACATATATACGGAATTAAAAAAAAAAATGTCATGAGGAACCTAGGGGTAAAACGGGAATAAAGACACAGACCTACGTGAGAATGGACTTGAGGATATGGGGAGGGGGAAGGGTAAGCTGTGACAAAGTGAAAGAGAGGCATGGACATATATACACTACCAAACGTAAGGTAGATAGATAGTGGGAAGCAGCCGCAGAGCACAGGGAGATCAGCTCGGTGCTTTGTGACCGCCTGGAGGGGTGGGATGGGGAGGGTGGGAGGGAGGGAGATGCATGAGAGAAGGGATGTGGGAACAGATGTATATGTATGACTGATTCACTTTGTTATAAAGCAGAAACTAATAAAAAAAATTAATTTGATTAGAAAGAGAAATCCAGAATCATGGTAGATTTTAACACGGATCTTACAATTGATAGAATAAGTAGATTTTAATAATCAATCAAAATCAGAATATTTGGACAGCACAAGTAATAATCGTGAAATCTACCTCCAAGAAAACAGAATATAAATTATTTTCAAGCACTCATGTAGCGTCAATCAGAGAAGTAACTCAAGATCCAGTGTTAAGGTAATTTGACCACATATTGACCCTTCGTGCAACTCTTGACAAATTTCCAAAGATTATATTACAAAGAACACATTTTTCTAACCACCATGAAGTTAAGTTAAAAATTAATTGTGAATATATAAATATATATATATATATATTACCCTATATATTTGGAACTTAAGAGAAACATTTCTAAATGATTCATGGGTCAGAACAGAAATTGCTATTGAATTTAGAAAAAAATTGAAAGCTGACTAATATTAACATCAATCAGTTATATAACACTATGTGCAAGCAGTATTCTAAGAATTGTACACATACTAAATTATTTTTAATGACAATCATATGAAACAGGTACTAATTAAGTTCATTTTACTGAGACATAGTTAAAGAATTTGTTTGAAAATCAGAAATACATGTATTGTAAGAGATAATAAAAGCACATATAAATAAATGCACGACATTAATTTAAAAATTTAGAAGAAGTATAAAAATGAACTACCTGATTAGTCATATGATCATAAAAGAATTGAAATTAGTAAATAAATAACGTCCCACAGAGAAAAATTCAGCCCTGGATAGTTTGAAGAGCAAATTCTGTGAAACAGTCAAGAAAAGATAATTTCAATGTTACCCAGACTCAGAGTACAACAATAATAACAATAATAACATAAAGAAGAGAAAGAAAGCCTTTTCAAATCACTTTATGCGGTGGTATAACCATGATACCAAACCTAGCAGGGATGGTACAAAAGAGGAAAATTGTAGGCCTATCTCATTCTTATACATAGATGAAAAAATCATAGCAAAACATTATGAAACTAAACAAAGGAAATATAAAAGTCATAAAATATCATACCAAAATGTTTATCCCAGGAATAAAATGTTTGCTCAATAGTAAAAAAAACATTAATCTATGTGATTCATGGAAAAAACAACAAATCACATCACCTCAACAGATGTCAGAGGATGCACTAAGATATTCAATATCCTTTTATGATGTATAATACATAATAAATGTAATTAAAATAATGTATAATATGTATGTTATATATTATAATGCACTGTAATATATTATATATTATAGTATAATATATATGCATGTTATATAATAAATATAATGTTATGTGTGTGATGTGTTATATAATATATAACATATATGTTGTACATATAATAAAAGTATGTTAAAATTATATACATATATAAAATGCATATTGAAATTCCTTATATGCCTGCAGTAGAGAGAATAATGCCCCACCAAAGATGTACACGTCCTAATCCCTGGAATCTGTGAATGTCCAGGGAATGTCCACCTTATGGGGAAAAAATTACTTTGCAGGTGTGATTAACTTAAGGACCTTGAAATGGAGAGATTATCCTGGATTACCTGGGTTGGCCTAATATAATCATCTTAATTCCTAAAAGTGGAGAGCCTTTCTAGGTTGTGGTCAGAAGGACACAAGGACGAGAATAAGAATTTGAAGGAGAATCAGCAGAGACGAAAGAGGGCAGTGAGCAAAGGGTGTGACTCAATGCTGTTGGTTTTGAGGTGAAGGGAGGGCCCGAGGGCCAAGGGACCTGGGCAGAACGCAGGGAGACTCAGAGACTCGTGGAGCCGCCAGAAAGGAACATTGATTTTAGCCAGCCACGCCCACGTCGGATTTCTAAGGGACAGAGTTGTAGGGTGATAAATTCGTATTGTGCTTTATGTCACAAAACTTCTGGTGGTTTATTATAGCAACAACAGCAGTTATTTACTAGTGAGCCTGTAGTTATTTTTACCTGATTTCTGGCCATTTATGTTTTTCCTTTTCAACGTTATCTGTTCGTACCCTTTGCCTGTTTAAAAAAAAAAATTACTGTGGCTTCTCTATTTATATTAACACTTAAAAAACATTTTTTCAACTTTTTATTTTATATTGGAGTAGACTTGATTTACAACGTTGTGTTAGTTTCAGGTGTGCAGCAAAGTGAGTCAGTTCTACATATACACATATCTACTCTTTTTCAATTATTTTCCCGTTTAGGTTATTACATAATATCGAGTAGAGTTCCCTGTGCAATACAGTAGGTCCTTGTTGTTTACCTATTTTAAATACAGCAGTGTGTACACTTTATATATCAAGGTACTAACTATTGTCTGCCATACCAACTACTTTGCCAATTTACTGTCTATCTGTTAACACTGATTATAGTATTTTTCTTCTATGAATTTTTGACACTTTTTAGATGGTAAAATCAGTTAAACTCCTTAACTATTTCTGGTTTTGGTGTAATGTTTAATAATACATATGCAACCAAAGATAAATATTTCTATTTCCTTGCAGAATAGTACAAGGAATAGTGAGATTTAGTGTTTTCTCTTTTTTAATTAACAATTTTAATTTAAATGTTTATTTTAAAATCAGTAGTGTAGTAGCAATCAATATTCGTCTCTTTTCACATGATTAGGCAGTCTTTCCAATGCAGTCTTTCAGCAACCCGTCCCTTCCATACCAATTTATAATTTCAAATCTATCACACCCTAAGCCCTCTATACTATTTTTGACTTTTTCATCCCCTTCTGTTGACGTATCTGCCATTGCTGGTGCTAATGTACACTGCTTCGATTATTTTAACTTTATATTATATTTTTTCCTCTGTTAGGGCAAACTCCCCCTCATTAGGCATCTCTTCAAAAACACCTCTAATTGTTCTCAAGTATGTACCTGCAGGTGAACTTGAGAATAATTTTGTAAAGTTGAAAAAACTGTTGGAATATAGGTTGAAGTTACATTAAAAGTGGTGTAATTTAATTTCTCCTGTTCAGAACCATGAAATACAATTCAAGATTAAAAAAAAAAAAAAAGTTTTTCAGAAGATTTTAGCATTTCACTCATAGAGTTTCTATATTTCGTCCAGCTAAGTTTCCCCATAGTTATTAATTCATTTATTAATTGCTGCTCTTTTTTCGACCCAACCATTTTAGGGAGGAAAAGAAGAAACGAACCCAGCCTTTGACCTCCTTGCCCAGGCTGCGCACTCCCTGGGGCCTGAGTGCCAGCCTGCCAGGAGGACACAGCAGACTGCTCCCACCGTCTGCTTCCTCTGACCTCAGGAAGAGCGTCTCACCTACTTCTATTTCTAATTAGAAAAGGTCCCTCCTTCTTTTCTGTTTTTCTGACAGTGGTTTCTTCTTTCGCCTTCATTGTCTTCCACTGGGTCCCTCTGCGGTTTATCCACAAACTGTGTCACTCAGGGAATTATTTTACTTTAAAATCACGCCTCCTGGCAACAATAAACAATGATTTCAAATCACTTTTGAAATCACCGCACGAGCAGGGTCTTCAAGGCCGACTCTCTGGGCCACAGCCCAGGACACGAGAGGCTGAGGGCACCCTCTGCTCCTCACACTTTTCTGGGTGAAGGTGCAGGAGGGTAGCTCGGGAGCCCCGGAGGAAGCGGCGGAGAGACAGGAGATTCCTGCGCTTCTTCCCTGGCTCACGCAGCGTCATCCTCATGGGGTCTCGGCCAGAGAGTCCCCAAGTCCAAATGAAGATTTACAGGGCTCATTAAATATCAATTAAACGACTAAAATTTTTGTAACAGTTTTAGTGAATCTACATCCCTCAAAACTATTCAAAGTATATAAAAAATACCCTCTCTGAAGCCTTCAGAGAACTTCATGGGTGACCCGTGGTTTTAGGCATACACTCTATCCGTCTCCCTTAGGGGCACCAGGAGGAATGTAATCACGAGGTTTCTGGGGGTGGAGTGTGGTCACGTTCCATCCCAGCCACATTCACCATGTGCTTCCTCCCCAGGGGCCCGTGCATGCTGTCACGGGCTCACTACCATAGCTACCCCCATTTCACAGCTGGAGCAATTGAGGCTCAGAGAGCACGACGGGGGTTGGAGAGGACTCAGATCTACCTACCTGACCAGGGAGTGTGTGCTGATATGCTGTGCCTCCATCCCCGCCGGCTTCAGTCCCCTGGTCCCTGGTCCGGTCCCCTCACTGCTAGGGCTGGCACCTCCTCTGACCTTCTGCACCCCCTCCCCCTGCACAGAAATGACGTCCGGGCTTCCCTGGTGGCGCAGTGGTTGAGAGTCCACCTGCCGTTGCAGGGGACACGGGTTCGTGCCCCGGTCCGGGAAGATCCCACATGCCGCGGAACGGCTGGGCCCGTGAGCCATGGCCGCTGAGCCTGCGCGTCTGGAGCCTGTGCTCCGCAACAGGAGAGGCCACAACAATGAGAGGTCCGCGTACCACACACACACACACAAAAGAAATGACTTCCTGTTGCAGCTGTTCTTCCTAAGTCCACTGACCATTTCATAGTTTGCACTTTCAAAACATACTTAAAAATCCGAAAATGGAAACAGATGTGGACTCATCAGCATTTAAATTAACTAAATTTGGGGGCAGGGCTCGGTGAGACAGATGCCAGAACAGGACCTTTTGCAAGCAAAAGTTTTGAAGGTATGGGTGGCGCAGTGGTTGAGAGTCCGCCTGCCGGTGCAGGGGACACGGGTTCGTGCCCCGGTCCGGGAGCATCCCACATGCCGCGGAACGGCTGGGCCCGTGAGCCATGGCCGCTGAGCCTGCACGTCCGTCCGCAATGGGAGAGGCCACAACAGTGAGAGGCCCGCGTACTGCAAAAACGAACAAACAAACAAACAAACAAACAAAAAAGAAAATCTCTATAATAGGAAAAGTGTAGTGATTGGTGGAATGCTTATTTACATAAAGGGTGAGTCATAAAGTTATATTTATGGAAAATAGTTATAATATTTTAAGTAGCGATAAACGGTCCTCCTTGATATTAAGGTCCAGGTCTTAAAACTTTCATTTGCACAAAATGTTAAGATAAGTATAAGAGAGAAACAGAGGGAGACACCAGCTATGAGCAAACAAAATATGGAGTCTGACAGATGAGTACAGGAATGAGAATGAGACGTTTCTGAGTCCCCGAGGGACCCGTGACTTACTTTGACTCACCTTCTCTGTTATAGTACCTCCACCACAGCACATGTGGGAGTTTTCAGGCCGGGACGCACTCACCGCCATGCTGAGAAGGTTAAAAGGGCTTTATTAAAGCCAAGATCTGAAGGTCAGGTCTGGGGTCCAGACAGGTGTACCCTGGGAGGTTCCACCAGACAGGTCCTCCCAGCATCCCTGCCTTGGTTATCAAGCTTCTGTTTTATATCATTCCTGAATCACATTCCAAAAACCCAAGCCTGACTTTCCCAGCTTGCTTGAGTCTGGGTTTAGTCTGATTTGTTGTCGTTGTTGTTTATACAGGAAGATGAAAGATGGATTTGAGAAATTCACATGCGTGTAGAAGTCCAGCAGCTACTCCGGTCCCCAGAATGCCCGCTGGGACATTTCACGTCATTGTCCAGAGCTGGATTTTTAAGCCAAGGGTCCTCTTCCCGTGAGTGCTGCAGATAGAACCCCACGGTCAGGCCGCCTGGCCGCTGGTCCAGGGCGGAGGGACAACATCACCCCGGCTGCACTGCCGGCCACGTTTACTTTTATTTTAAAGTCAGATTGGATGTAATGCACTGAAAGCACTCTTCAATCATTTAGCTCTAAAATTCCCGCGGCAGCTCTCCACTCCTTTTCAGCATGACTTTTGGAGCCTTTTGATCTCCTGCCTGCTTCCTATATTAGAAGTCTAATCCTATATTTAAACATATTTCTACATTTCATCAAACAGTTTGATTTAAATTTTCCATAACCTAGATAGCCACATTAATCTACTCCCTCGCTCTCTCTGGCAGGCAGGCCATTCATTCCCTCTTTAAGAAATAAGGAAGAATAAAAATGTTGAACGAAAATGACAATGCAGTCGAAAATACTCGACAATTTAGCATCACAAAAAGTGAACATTTAAGGCCTCTGCTTCCAAATGCCGCCCTAATTAAAGGAGCGTTCCTTTTCAATGCGCTTTTTTCACATGCAGAAGAGGCCTTATTCAAATGAGGAGACCTTTCCCAGGGCGCAGGCTCTAATAGAGAGCTTAGCATAACTCGGGCTGCTTGTCAATGCAAATGGCAGCGGAGAAGTTCGCGTGTTGATGGAGATTATGGTTATCCTCTTCACACACCGCAGAATTCTTCACGCTCTGGAAATATTTTGCTTATCAGTGAGAAGCAATGATCAACACCGCACACCCCCCGGCCCCGGAGAGACTCCGAGAATGAGATCGTCAATATTCAGATCAAGTCGGGTTCTCACGGTGCCTGACTATTAATTTGCTTCTAAAGTGAAGGCTTACTGTATACTTCTTAATGTAAACATTTGACGACCACATATCCAATATCAAATAGAGAGATTAGAAGGAGACTTCCCAAAGAGACGCTGACAAGCAGCTTCGGATCGGGGCTCTGAAATTCAAAACACCTTAGAAAGACCTTTTCTTATTCTTCCATGAAAGAAGATGAAAGCTCAGCTCCTTAAAAATTAAAAAAAATAAATAAATAGGCAAAAGTGACGGTTCTTGAAAAGTAGAACCTTCTTCTGCAAGCGCATGAGGCCCTCAGACTTTTTGCTCCTTTTGTTGGCTGATTGGAGGGTTTGCCTGGAGACTCCCGGGGTGGCCCTACAGGCCCTGGCTTGTGAGTGGCCTGCATTCCGGGGCCATGGAGCTATTAGCTGAGGGAGCTCGCTGCTGTTTCCCTGCCCTGCGTTTCCTTTCATCCCAGGGTATTTCCATCCAGCAGAGGAGCAGTCCTCAGCAAACACCCGGGATGCACTGGAGGGGCATTCTGACTTCCAGAGGGTGGACACTGGGAGCACGAGGGTGTCGCCAGGTCAGGAAGACAAGAGTCTGCCCTGGCTTGTGCTGAGCTCTGGGTGTCCACATTCAGAAGAGGAGGTTTTCGTTTTTGCTTTTTCTTTTCTTTTAAGTATGCCTGTGACTCCTCTGTACATCAGTATGTGAGGACCTGCTCAGCCTCAAGAAATCCAGCCAGGATTTAACCAAGCCAGCATGACAGCTTAATGAACCAGGGGGACCAGGTGACAGGTGACAGGTGTTGGGTGACATGCAGTGTTTTTCAGATGGTACAGCATCCGCTGGCCAGCAGTACCCTCCAGCCCACAACAGGGCACCTCAGAATCAAGCCAGTGGGTCGGGAGAATCTTCTTTAAAATATAATAGAATAAATAGAAATGAATGGACTAGAACAAAACAGACACTATCAGAGTCCATCAAACCCAGCAAACAGGAATAGTGTAAACTTTTGATGTTTAACTTATATTTTGTGTGTGTGCCGTGTGCTCGATGCGTATATCCTGTGGATACTTTTATGGGGTGTGTATTGTGAGCGTGTGTAGGGTGTTTGTTTCTAATATTAAAAAGCTTTTTCTAATCGACAACCTTGTTCCTAACATTAAAAATATTGGATTACAATTACCCAGGTGTCAATCAACAATGACTGAATTTAAACAATCATATTTAATTCATGTTATATAGAGGAATATTATGCAGCTGTGCAAATGAACACAAAGATTTTTACACGTCAGTATGGAAAGAGCTCCAAGACATGCCTATACGTCAAAGAAGCAAAGTGTAGAACACACTGTGCTTAGTAAGCTTCCATCTGCAGAAAAAAGGAAATATTTGTCTCTGTTTATATGTGTGTAAAACATCTCTGAAGATGACAGAGGACATTAATATCCATTGGGCCGATGGATCAGAGTGGACAGAGAGACTTTTCACTGCAAACCTACATTTTCTTTTTTACTTTTTAGTTTTTGGACTAAATTACCTGTTCAAATAATAAATTCTGCATTGATGCAGATCCATTTGAATACATGTACAGAAAGGGATCTCTACATATAGCTATGTATATAGTACACTTATGGGTGCATATATGTAAAGTATATAAAAATACTATTTTACATACCATCCTGTGTGTGTCAAATAAAGTATATGGAACCAATGAGATACTTAAAAGGACCAGCATAGAGGTCCAGAGTTGCACGGGCCCCACTTGGGGAAACATTAGGTTGAACAGAGTTTGAGGCCCCTTTTTACTCCAGGTTCTATGAAATTTTAAAAATAGGTTGGAAGAAAAAATGCTGTAGAGTCTAGTAACAAACAACAAGGTTCTAGATGGGGCAATTAAGGACCCAAGTTACCTTTTATTTTTTTTTCCAGAGAAATGATCAATAAAATAAATTGAGAGCTTATTGGGAAAATTTGCCTTCACTTATATATTTCTCTGACTCTCATGGCCCTATGTATTGGGGGTAAATTATTTATATGTTGACTAAGGACTTGCATTAAATGTCATATAATTTACTGATAGAGCAGTAATGCATAGAAATTGATGCTCTAGTGTAGGTTTTGTATCTCTGGATACTTCTCTGCCACTTCATGTAAGACATGGAGTCCATTATCAGATGAATGGAAGGGCGCTGGCATGACGCTGAGGGCACAGTCCCGCCACCTGTGCACAGGTTGTCCTGGCAAATACCCAACACGCATGTGCACAGGCAGGAAGCTTTGGTGTCTGGAGTCAGAGACTCCTTCTCTGACGCTCCACGCACACCCTCACCATCTTTGCAGACAGTCAGACAGAGGAATGGGAGTATGCTGGGGACAGGGGTCTGGAAGAGCCCCTTAGCTGGAACTGTGAACTCCATGACCCAGGCTTAGTGTCTGATAGTCATAGGGGCCATGATCCCACACCTGAGAACAGACAGAGCAGAGAGCTATCGCAATGGGTACCCATCCGACTTGGGATGTTCCCCACAACATCTCCCACCCAAGTCCAAGAAGATTGGCTCAAGGGCCTGAGATCTCATCTCCCAGCACAGGGGCACCTCGCTGGGGCGTGGTGACTGCTCCCCAGAGCTGCAGCGCACAGAGCCCCCGCTTGCCCCTGCCGTGTGAGCATTACGGTTGGTCGGACCCAAGGATACTGTCACCTGTTTACGGTCTGGCTCCCTCATGGATGCTGGTTCCGATGATACAGCCACTAGGAAACGTGGTTGTCTGCAAGTGGGTCACTTTTATTTCTTAGAAGGCAAAGTCGGGGGCTAGTGGATTCACCAGCATGACCAAAAGTTGTTGCTTATTCAAATTTCCAAGTTTTCACCTGCATGAATTTATTTTTATTTCAATGTAACTTAAATTCTTAAAACTGTCTGATAATGAAACTCTTTTGAATGCACTTGATCGTTAAGAACAGTTCTGAGTTCTGAGTGTTTTGGTATTCTGATTTCAATCAACCTGCCATATCACATTTTATATTAAACTGCAGATTAAGTTCAAGGCTTCAATCACTAAAATCCTCTCCTTTATAGCTAATAAGCTAGGCTGTTTCAAAATAGAGGAGACGGGAAACTAAAAGTCAATCTTTAAAAATTTGTTTCTCTATTCTGTTACTTAAAGGAAGATTTTGGCTAGCCTCCAGCTAATAATACACAAGAATACAAACCTTTCCTGAGTTTAAGTTTATTCTAAAATATATTTATCTGAATTAAAGGGAAAATAAAAATTTATTGTAAATATGTGTTTATCCCAAAGCGTCTTTCAGGTCAGAACCGGTCACTAAACGCAGCTTTGAAATGGTAACCCTTAAGACATGGAGCTGTGTCACTTTCAAACATGTTCACTATTTAATTAATATTTCTCATTTGCAATGCAAATCAGACTTACAAAGCTGACAGTTATAACTTGAAAACAATTACCCACATTATGAGTTATCACAATTCCTCAGAAGATACGATTCTTCACTATTTGTCAGAAAAGCCAGTGCAACCATTTTGCAGAGGAGGCTTTAACCATGTTTGCGATTGTGTGTCCTCGTCTGTGAGTTCCCTTCTGAGATGTGCCTCTATTCCATTTCCATTTGACTCTCATTCTGTGTTTAGTGCAAATCAAGACTGAAAAGAACATTTGCCTTCACAGTAAAATTGCAATTTACTTCCTGAAATCCTTGCCGGCTTCATAGCCTTTGGATCTGTTTAACCAAAGCTTCATTTCTCTCTTTGCCGCAATAAACCTTTTCTCTAAGCACCCAAATATACGGCAAGCATTTTATCCCACATCCAAGAGGGAATACTCATTTTCTAATGCGGAATTTCAACTTTGAATGTGATTTGGAGCCACAGCGGCTTGAGGCCCCACATACCCGCTGTTCGAGGAGCTCGGTTTGAAGCATGGGGCGGGACGAAAACTTAGCCCCACCAAACTGCTTCTGAACCCAAAGGTGACCACGTGGGTATTAACTGCCATGTGGAATGCATTTCCAGACAGGAAGATGGGCCAGCCACCGTCAGCACACCTGGAAAGGTAAGTCCTCGTCAGGAGCAGAAGAAATGAGAAATGATTTGTGGGATGAAAGAATATATGTATGTATAACTGAATCACTTTGCTGTACACCTGAAACTAACACAAGATTGTAAATCAAGTACACTTCAATTAAAAATTAAAAAATAAAGATAAAATAAAACAAAACAAAAAAGCAATGTGATGCTCAGAATAAAAAACACTGTGTTTCTTCACTCTACAGTTTATTTTTCTCATAATACAAGGTAATGTGATGCTATTCTCTGGAAACAGGTTTTGCCTCTCAGCCGGCTGCTGTGAGGACACCAAAATGTGCCTGACCGTGGGGAAATTGAAGCAGCCTGGGGCTGGGGGCAGCTGTGCTGGGGCTGTGTAGGAACAAAACCAGGGCCCTTTGCCCAAACCCTCATATAACTGTGGGGAAAATAGGGTATGTTGCACTTAATGATGAAAAAAAGGCCTCTAAACAGTAATTGAAACCCTGCAAATACCTTGTAAATAAGGTGAAATTTTGATTACTGTTTTTTCCTGAGGATTTGATTAATAAAGCATAAATATATCAAAATATAATCACTTTAAGTTTAAATGGTCACTTTTTTTTTTTTTTAAGACAAAGGGTCCTTTTTCACTTGTTTCCTCCACATTTATTTATTTTATTTATTTTTGTGGTACGCGGGCCTCTCACTGTTGTGGCCTCTCCCGTTGCGGAGCACAGGCTCTGGACGCGCAGGCTCAGCGGCCATGGCTCACGGGCCCAGCCGTTCCGCGGCATGTGGGATCTTCCCGGCCCGGGGCACGAAACCGCGTCCCCTGCATCGGCAGGCGGACTCTCAACCACTGCGCCACCAGGGAAGCCCTAAATGGTCACTTTTGAAATGCAACACAATACTCATATACTGGATCTTAAGAAGTTTGCATGTTGAATTATACAGTGTAATTTGTGTTACTCAAAGTTATACAGGATCTGGAATATACTGGCTGATACACAGCAAATGTAGTCACAAAGTGATGATCTTGGGGGTGGGGGACTGGTGTGAGTGTCAACCTTCTTGAAAAACTAAATAAACACAAAAGCTGATTGGCTAATAATATCCATAAACGTTAGACGCTGGAGGGTACCGTTTGTTCCAGACTGCTTGGTTACCAACATGACTGCTGTCTGGCTGCTGTCCACCGCCTGCCCGCCCACCCTGCCGCTCCGTGTCCAGACCGGGCTGCAGCAGCCCCTTCCTAAGCCCTCCAGGCTCTGGGAAGTAAAATTGCTCATGTGGCAAAGGCAGGAAAGAACCCAAAGTTGTGATTCCAGCAGAATTAAGCAAGTATTGGAGCTTACTTACGTATCTGCTTATTAAGTCTCAATAGCCATTGCACCAGGTATTTACAACTCCACACAGGATGTTTTCAGGGAGGAGGGTTTTATTACTGATATTGTTTAGAATTGCTGCAGGATGATAATAAAAGGGGGACCAACTTTTACTACGTTTTATTATTATTTAAAATTCCCTACAGATAATGCCTACTTGTTGCCTGCACCATCGGCAGCCTGTTCCCCTGCCCATTCTTGGGCACCACAGAGGAGTGGCCTTTGGGTCAGGGGCCAACGGCAGAGCAGTAAGCAAAGCATGGGGCCCCCTGAGGGTTGGGGGGCCCTGAGCAACTGCACGGTTCACCCCTCCAGGAAGCCAGCCCTGCCCGTGTGACCCTCCTCCCAAAAAAGGGAGGGTGCCCACGCTCAGATGGCAGGGGAACTTGTTCTCTGATTGACAGCACGGCGGCTATTTTAGATATACTGCTGTTTCCTTTGGTGATTCATCTAATGATGTCCCAAACCCATCACTACCACAGGAGGCAATTCAGAACACGAGTAGGATGCTTTTCCTGCCACAGCAGCTAGGCGGGTCTGGAGGCTTCTGAGCAGGTTGTCCAAGGGGACGCTCACACCCGAAGCGGGTTTCCTGCTCCATCAGTTAAGGAAGTTGTCATTGACTGCTGTACTTCCAAATTAGCCTTCCTTATGATGTGGTTTCTGGAGGGTGAGATGAAGAAGGAAAGGAACAGAGGGAGGAGGGAGGGGAAAAAGTGAGAGGAAGAGAAAAAAGCCAGATTCCTTAGCACTGCTCAGTCCCAGTAGGGGAGGCAGGAGGGCTGGGGCATCTCCTCCTGAGAAACACGCAGACACTCGCCACGGATGTGGGCAGCCTTCCTCCCTGGCAGCCTGCTGGCCGGGAGTCCTCAGGGTCGCTCACCCACAGGGAAGTCCCATTCTGGACGACAAACATCTGCACCATTTTGCAGGGTTCCCCGCTATCTGAAAGCAGAGTGTTCCTGTGAAACCTTTCATAGCCAAAATGACATAAAGAGAAGAAGCAGTTACCTTGGGACATGTCTTTATAACGAAGCCACAAAATAAATCCGGAGGAAGCACAGGTGCTCGCAGACACTGCTCAGAGCTCTGGAAGCTGGACACTTGATGCTCACTGTTGTTCCCAGGAAAGAGCTCGGCGGGGCCGCCCCCAGGGTGCACACTGCCTCTGTAAGGGCTTCCCTGCAAAACCCACACTGAACTTTTCACATTTTTTTGTAAATTCAAAAATCCTCTTCGAATTTCTTTCTGTAAGTGAAACTGGTACCAGTGTAGGTCTTTTGTAAGAGCAAAGTGGAGTAAAGCAAACTTAAAAAGCAGCGGATCCCTGTATTTGGAAACTTTTCCGGACGTGTCTTCCGTTTGGCCAATCAATCCACGTGATGACTCATCTCTGGGTCCTGGGTCCAAGCGAGCATGAGAAAAAAGTCAATATTACAATACATGCCTTGCTTAACGTTGTCCATAAGATTGCAAGTTGCACCCATTAAATTCAGTATTTCCAACACGTTCTGTACTGCACTAACACAGTACATGGCCAAGGTACTCCCAGCATATTTTTGTACAAATGAATAAAAAGTAAAATATGAAAAAGGAATCACACACGTGAGAGGAAAGTGTCACACAATCACAGAAAAGTAGTCTTATTTGCTTATTTCATACAGATTATTCTTTCTCTTTTTAAAATTAGAAAAGCCTGCTTTGAATGGAAAGAAAGCACCCGTGGTGTGTAATTTGTGATCAGTTTAATCATTGACGAATTTCTAATACCAGAGAGTGTGTTCTGAGAGTGACACAGACAACCACAGAAATGTCATCCCCCAGACAGAACTTCCAACCCCTCACACCTGTTCACGTGACTCAGCTTTGAATCTGGCTGCAGAACTTGAAGGAGACCCAGCACACTGTCCTGTCTGACTCTAAGGGTCTCCTCCAGCACCTGTGGGTGAGCGAGGGTGGGTGGAACCCAGAAAGAAGGGCCCCCCTCACCCGACAGGGCAGGCGGCAGACTGGGGGATGAGGGACAGTGTTATGACAGCTCCCACCAACAGCACCAGCAGGCTCAGCACGCTAGCTGTGAGAACACACGTTTCAGACATAAAGAGGATCTGGACATTCGATCTAGGAAAAGCCATATTGGACCCCAGCCTTTGCAGCTTTGCAACACTGGGCTTTTTATAAGAGCCAGGAGCATGGTTGCCATATCTGTTCCCAAGCCTGGAGTCCCTCACTTCCCATCCCTGGGCGGCATGTCCTGAGCTGCAGCACTTCTGTCTTATGATAATAGTCGGACTCTCTGAATTGTACCTCGATGAGAAACAAAGTCAACATAGAAACAGACGCTTGCATGTCTTTCGTCAAAACAGACAAATATAACTTCGGAAGTGTGCCTGGCTGGAGAGCAGTGGACAGCCTCCTGGACACAAGGGGAAGTGGGGACACCAGGAAAGGAGCACCTAGAGGGTCTTGTGGGAAATCAGGTTTGAGGCAAACCACCAATATCACCAATTAACCACGTGCGCAAGCCACAGTCCAGCTAATCACAACCCCTCCTTGTTGACTCTGATGGTCAGAGTGGACCCCATGGTCAGTGTGCCAGTGGGGAGGGGGTTTTCTACTCCTCACCAATGGGGGAGGGACTTCCACGCTCCAGCTCAACGCCACGTCCAAGCAGAGCCACTGACCACAGACACCATGAAAGCCAGCTCCTCACATGAACACGGGTGGCAGGGCCTATCAGTTTGAAGGAAGCTAATGTCGACCTGGCAGTCAGCACCTGGCTCTATGACAGGAATGTATCTGTCACCGTCTGGAGGCTGGACATCCGAGATCAACGTGCTAGCAGGGCCGGCTTCTCCTGTCTTCGCGTGGCTGTCCCTCTCTGTGTGTCTGTGTCCTCACCTGCTCTGCTCACACAGATACCAGCCCTGTAGGATTGGACCCACCCCGGTGACCTCCTTTTAGCCTCACTACTTCCTTAAGGTCCATCTCCACACCATCCATCCCGAGGTGCTGGGGGTAGGGCTCCAACACAGGATTGGAGGGAGACACGATGCAGCACATAGCAGCCACGTGGAGTGGAAAGTGGTTCCTGGAGCCCCTGCACTTTTGTCGGACAAATATTTCCCTTCCTTCCAGGGACCACACTCACTCCTGCTGAGGGCTGACTCTCTTCCTAAGTCCATCAGTTCACCTGAGTTTCTGGAAGCCTCCCAGGATCCCAGGCAGACTAAGGTGGAGTGATCACCGGAAGGAGACCAGCCCCAGCCCCAGGCACGATTAGCAGGAAACACCAACTCGGGTTGTTCTGCATGTTCAACCTGCTGGTTGAGATGCTACCAAGCCATTTCCAGGGTGCACGCTGCCAGGTGTGAGAACTCTCCAGCCTCTACCTCCGCATGAGGCCCATGTGGTCATGATCCTGGGCAGAGACACGTCTCATGAGGGAGCAAGAAACAGAGTGGCAGGGGCACATTTCAATCACTGCTTAGCAGAAGGCAGAAGCTGAGCCCCTCTGTCCTCCCAGAGGCCACAACGCAAAGTGAGAAGAGCATCCCCCAAGGTTCTGATTTTCCAAGGCTGCTCAAATATGATTTCTAAAAAATTATCAAGCATCAAATTACCTCCAGAAAAGACTGATTTGGGGTCATCTCTTTGCTGGTGGCCCCCGCCTGCCAGCTAGCCTCGCAGTCGGGGGGACACAGGTTGTCTGGGCGCCCGGACCTGGTGGCTGAACAGGACGGCGGAGGGCCGGCCTTCTGAGGCACAACTCAGGATGACAACTCAGGGTTTTCTGTCCTGCTAAGGTGAGACGAAAACTAAATAATGCACTAAATTAGATGCTGCGTTCACTAAAAGCTGGGACAAGCAGCGACACAGGGCCTTATGGGCTGTGCAGACAGCACCCAGACACAAGTGGGGAAGCAGGGGGCTGGCCTGGAACAGCGGGGTTTCCTGGGGCATTCCGTGCTCACAGCCACAGCCCCGGGCCTGCTGGGGCAGCTGCCCCCGACTTTGCGCTCGTTTCTTCGCCTCCGAAGCAGCCTCAGTTCTGCGTCTCTCTTCCCCTTCCTCCTGACTGAACTGCAAATGCCCCGCCTGCTACAGATCCTGCTTCTTACCTGGGCACAGATTTCCAGGGATTCAGGCTGGCGGAGAGCATGGGGTCGAGGGGATGCTCGCGTGTTCCAGGCAGAGAGATGGAGATAAGAAAATGGGGCCTGGATCCTCCAGTGTTAAGGCAAGCTGGGTGACATGGGGGACTTACCCTGGAAAGGCGTTCGAGTTGTGGTGTCACGGCACAATGCACCAGGGAGACAGACGGGCCCCCGCCTTTTAGGAAGAGTGTCGCCCAGAGCAGATCCAGGCTGCATCCCAGGTCAGGCAGTGTCCGCAGAGCCCTCGTTTCTCACAGAGCAGGTGAGTGAGTGAAGCCAGGGCTGGTGCAGGGCTGACTCACCCCCTCATTCATTCATTCTTCATGAGCTGCTCCTTCTCTCTGAGCTACCGAACCCCATTTCTTCGAAGAGGGAGCAGACACAGCCCCGGTCAACGAACCTGATCACTCTGCCTAAGGCTGGTGCTGGGACCAGCAGTGCCCGTGGCCCAGGAACCTGGGAAATGCAGATGCTCAGCCACCCAGACGTCCTAAAGGGGAGGCTTGAGGGCTGAGTCAGGCTGTGTGGTCCCTCTGCTTCTTGGCTGTGGCTGCCAGAAAGCAAGAGGAGGCGGGACTCCTGGAGCTGGGGTGAGACCCCGCAGCCAGCACTGGGGGGCTCCCACAATATCCTGTCTGCACATGACAGCCCAGGGGCCAGATCCAGCCCCTGCCGATTTTTGTGCAGCCCCAAATTAGGAATGTCTTGGCATTTTCAAATTGTGGGGAGAAAAAAGAAAAGAATGACCACATTTTGTAGCACGTGAAAACGGTCTGAAGTCCACATTCGCTGCGCGCCGAGGTTTATGGTCCATGCTGCTCTCAGTGAAGGGCTGCTTCCACTACCGTGTGGCCAAAAGCCCGAAATACTTACACTCTGGCTCTGCATCATACAAGTGTGCTGGCCACAGTCTAGAACATTCTCTCCGTGTCCAGACCTTTGAGTCAGGGCAAAGGAAACTTGAACTGGGGGAGACGCAAATACATTCTTCTTTTGTGCTCCCTTTGTGCTCAATTTTATAAGAATCTCTGGAAGGATGGAAGGGAGAGAGGAATGAAAGGAAGTGCTGTAGAAATGTAAAGGGAGGTGAAAAGACCACGATTAAGGCTGATTTCTGTAGACTAGGTGAGGACGCTATTTAAAGTTTTTCTACACTTTCTTTTCTTTGAAGTTTATTTTGTCTTTGTCCTTTGTCATCTTATAACCTAAGGGAGCCCTTATCTAAAGTGATGTAGGGCTGCTGACCAGCACATGTGGTTTGTGGGTTGGAGAGCGGCTGGGACACTGTCGGGAAATGCCACGGGAGTCGTGCTAGGAATGGCCTCTCCTGGGAGCAAGGAGGGTAGGGAAGGCGGCAGAGGCAGTGGACGAGGAAGACCCCTGCTTTGTTGGGGGCCGAGGGCGAGGCTGGCATGGGGTCTGGCCAGGGAGAGCGTCTGACGCAGGGGAGGGGATTGTGGGGTCTCCCCGTGGGGTTCGTCAGGTCTGGATGTTAACTCAGGTTTCTCCGAAGCTTGTCTTCAGTAGAAATGAGGGCTGGTTATGTGTGAACCTACACCTGGAATAATCCAAGGCAGAACAGGACAGAGAGGACCGTCACCCACCCTTAGAAGTCTCCGAGCAGTGGCAATTCTAATGTCTGCTCTCGGGACCAGGAGAAAGTCCGTTCCGTGCGTGCACAGCTGGGGTCCCAGGAAGATAAGAGGGACAGTGCCTCCCAGCTGATGACAGGTCATCCGCCTTGAGCTTTCCTACCCCGTCGCAGTCATGAACAGAAAGTGGACGGCCACCCACAGGCCTCCGGTGACCTGAGGATGGTTTTAGGAGCCTGTCGAGAAATCCTGTGGCCCCAGGCGCAGGGCGACTTTTTATTGCCAAGGCTGTTATTGATTTTGGGGTGAAGAAAATAGTTTGCTATTGTTGCTTTAGGTGTCACGAGAAAAAAATCCACCCCCGTTTCATGTGCTGACAGATCTCAGGTGGAACTTGCCTTTCAGTGACCAGGGCCTCCCAGGCTACGAGGGGAGGTGTTTGCTTCTCAAAGGTAGCACCGTCTTTATGAGACATGGCACGCTAATCGAAAACACAAGTAAACTGAAAATTAAATTTAAAAGCCTATAATTTAGCATCTTCCTGGCCGGGAGTGATGGCTTTCATTTGTGCGGGACCGGAGCTGCCCAGGGTCTGCGTGACGGGCCGTGGCCGGGGCTCCTCCGAGGGCTGATGGAGCCGATTAATCTCTCGGAACCGAGCTTTGTCTTCTCCAGTTCAGTGAACAACTTCATTTCAGCTGATGAGTTCAACCAGGGGTCAGAACAATCTTCATTTCTGACAAACCCACGAAAAGGGAATTAATTTTATGAGTTAGTGCCACCGCGCTCAAACGAAGCTGGGGAGAGAGAAGTCAACACGAGTGGCAGAAAGCAGATCTGTGTGCAAACGCCCCACTTGATTAAAACCAGGGGAAATAGTCTCTCAACAAGGTAGGGGGACCTGGAACGGGAGGGTTCAAAGGATCAGGAGCACGCCAACGGGGCCTCTACCTTCGGAAAATACCAGAGACGTTTTATCGAACCTTTGTTCTTAGGGTTTAACACGAAAAAAATTCGAGAAGTGGCCAGGTAAGGGCAGCTGGAGAAGATTAAACAAGTATGACCGCCACATTAAAAAATGGGGAAAAAAACCCTCACAAAAGCAGGGAGATCACATCAGATGCTGGTCAAATATTACAATGTTGATTGCAACAAAATCGCTTTCATAAATTCATGCAAACATTTATTGAGCCCATTAGCTGCCAAGCACACAGGACCCTGGCCTTTCACCCCAGGAAGATGTGAACTCATAGTCACAAGTGTGTATCAGGCTCTATTATGGGCTGTGCTGTGACCCCCAGATTCCTACATTGAAGTCCCAACCCCCAGTACCTTTGAATGTGACCATATTTGAAGACAAGGTCTTTAAAGAGGTGATTACATTAACGTGAGGCTATTAGGGTAGCACTAACCCCATAGGGCTGGCGTGCTTATAAGAGATGAGATCAGGACACACCAGCAGGGAGGAGTGGCCACGTGAGGACACGGGGAGGAGACGACCGTCTACAGGCCAAGGAGAGAGGCTTCAGGAGGACCAGCCCTGCCGACACCTGGGTCTTGGACATCCAGCCTCCAGACTGTGAGACGATAAATGTCTGTTGTTTAAGCCATCCCAGCCGTGGTATTTCATTATGACAGCCTGAACAAACTAATACTTAATTATAAGCTTATTAGTAAGCACTACTACCCTGACCCCTGCCCCCCACATGTGAATTTAATGATAAGAAATAGTAATGAAACGATACGGCTTCCCCTAACAGGTGAATCTGGATACTTGAAACTCTCATCTCAGAAACCTCCCTCTCTACAGGCTTCTGTTTCCACGTGGAGGTGCACGGCAAGGGGTACATCCCTCTTTTGCTGGCTAAGAAGCCAGGGCTGAAAGGAGTCTTTCGCAGTGTGGTCTCGAGGTTCAATTCAAGCTGCTTCAGTTCTAAGCGAGGAGCCTCTCCTGCCCGCTCAGCTGCCCGTGTCCCCAGGTCACCCTGCCCTCACCGTCTGCTCCCGGCTCCCAGAGCCAAATGGAGTCCTTGGGCAGCAGAGCCCCAAACGAGATGAGATCGCCAGCCTGGGGAGGGTGGGGTCATGTTTGGGACCCACATCCTGACACCCAGCCCAGCCCTGTCCCTCCATCACCCACAACAGGCAAAAACCTGGCTGGATGTGCAGGAGTGGAAAGATCACAGAGAGGACGTGTGCAAACCAAGGGGGCCGTGCAGGCTGGCGGGGCCTGAGGAGGTGGTGCGGGGAGATGGGGGAGACCCCTCTGAGGCCTTCCGGCCTCCGATGGAAAGGAATGGGGCTGCTCTTGTCCCCAAACTCCAACTCAGAAATGACCCTGAGGGCAGGAGGACGCATCCCCTGCGTGAGAGGGAGAGGCTGCTTGCCCTGGAGCCAGGTGTGGCGGGAGGCTGCTCCAGCCATGGAGGACATTCTGGGACCCCCTCACTGCAGAGGGGGAACACCTCCTTATGAGTTTAGGGTAATTCTTTCCTGATTACTGCATCGCTAGGGAGCTCTTAAATAATTGGTGGACATCTTGAATTTTAAATAATGTGCATGGCCTGTTAGAAGGAACCACATTTTATAAAGTCTTAACTTGGCAAGTGGCTGTTCATGTTGGCAACATGGGCGCACGTCAGCCCCAGCTAGTGTCAGCCCAGGGAACTAGCCTCAGATGGTAAGTGCAGAGGTGTGCTGGGTGGGCTCTGCCCCTGGGGCTCGTGTACATCCGAGCACAGGTCACAATTCATGCCCAGTGGGGCCCAGAGACACACAGCTCTCTCCAACCCTCAGCCCATTATCAACAGGTTAACGTGATGCTGATGATCCATCTAGTGTCTGAACTCATGGAAAATTTCAAACATGAGGCAATGGTGTGGTGGTGGGGATCACTCCTTCTAGAGAACCAGGAACATGGGGTGGGGAATCTGGGCTCCGTTCTCAGCAAGGATACATATTGTTTGTGCATGTGAGTATGCACATATGTGTGTGTGTGAATGTGTGCATTGTGTGCATGTGTGCATATGCATGTGTCCATGTGTGGGCATTGTGTGTGTGCATGTGAGTATGCATATGTGTGTGTGCATGTGTGCATTCTGTGTGTGTGCATGTGTGGACATTGCATGTGTGCATTGTGTGTGCGTGTGAGTATGCACATGTATGCGTGGGGGGCATTGTGTGCATGTGTGCATATGCATGTGTGGACATTACATGTGTGCATTGCGCGTGCATGTGAATATGCACATGTGTGTGTTGTGTGCACATATGCATGTGTGGGCATTGCATGTGTGTGCGTGTGAGTATGCACACATATGTGTGTGCATCGTGTGCATATGCATGTGTGGGCATTGCATGTGCATGTGGGTATGCACATGCATGTGTGTGTGCGCATGTGTATACAGTGTGTGCATTGTGTGCACGTGTGCATATGTATGCATACATTGTGTCCATGTGTATGTGTCCATGTGTGTACTGTGTGCGTGTGAGCATACACATGTATGTGTACTTATGTGTACATATGCATGTGTACCCATGTGCACTGGGTGTGTGCACACCTGTGTGTGCATGCAAGCTCCCTGAATTCCAACTTCCTCTGGATGCAGCTAGAGCCGCGCTCTAATCACTTATGGATCCAAAACCATAAGGTATTTAAAAGGTGCTATAAGTGTCACAACATGTCACTCACACTTCCCTTCCCATCAGTCTTTTGTCTCGTCCTTGAGGCCTGTCTTGTGCATAAGAAGGGTGAAGTTAAAACATCTCACACATGGATTTAGTAACAAAATCTGAAAACGAGGAAGCGGAGACCCAGGAAGACATTCTGCATGTCACGTTCCGTCCTGTACTCACTGTGCATGTTTGCCCTGGGTGATTTGCTGATACTTTCATGTTGATACCCTTTAATCTGTAGGGTCACCCAGAGCCATTTGTATGGGCACAGGGATGTGGTAACCACAGAACACAGCACGTGGTGCCACAAGTCATTCTTCAGGTGCCGGAATCCAGCTCCTCCCGACGGGGCTACAGGGAAAAGCCCCACCCCCAGGGGCTTCACCCGCATGGATCCCTGCCCACGGCCCGCCCTCCGCCCTCTGCCCTCTGCCTTCTGCCCTCTGCCCTCTGCCCTCTTCCAGTTCTGAGTTGATGCCCAGGAAAGGTGGCTGTGAAGGGTCCTCTCTCCACTGGGATGTGAAGCCAAGGGCCTGACTGATGTGGCCCTTCTGTGTAAAGGCTGCACAGAACTTTCTTTGAGAGGAAAGCCCAGGTTGGACCCTTTCCAGCCAGTTAACTGGCCTCCCAGCAACAACCTGCCTCACTCACAGTGTCAACGGGATAGTGTGTCCAACTCTCTACTAAGTGGCTTAAACAGCCTCTCTCCCACCTCCTAAAACGGCTTGATTTCAGGGCAGAGTAAAATGATTCTTCTAGAGCATGTGTTTTATTGCCTTCCAAGGAGTCTGGAGAGGCAGGAATCATTGTACAAAGGCTCCAAGATTCTCAAAAAAAAAAAAAAAAAAAAAACACCCCAAAGAATTAGTAATATGATTTCCACAGAAAGGGTAACACAATCACTCTTTACTGTTTAGGGTCAAGTGAGAAAATAGTCCAAATCTAGAATCCCAAATCCAGCTAAATGAAAGAGGTGTGAAAGGAATGGTGTCAAGAAGAAACAGGGATTTTAATCAATGGAGACTTGTGAGTCACTGGATGCCCTTGGTGGCCTGTCTACCACCCTCAGGTACAGCATCCCTCTGATGAGAAGCTGGGGGCTGGGCCTGGAGCCAGTCCCCTGCAGTCCTGTGCAGCTGCGGCGGGCTGGGTGGGTCCACCATCCTTCCCCATCTCCCACCTGCACCTGCCTCCCCTCCCCACTTTCTCTCCACCCAGCATCCATTTTCCCCGTCTGACTCACTGATCCTCACTCACCTGGTTAAAAGGGAGCGACCACAGCCTCACACCCTGACAGTGATCAAGGGCCACGTGCCCGTGAACTCTCAGCACAACCCTTCACGAACAAGGAAGCAGAGCTGGCTATCTGATCTAGAAGCTTCTCCAGTGTGGCAGAGCCTGTAAGGACAGGGCTGGATTTCAAGGTTAAGGACTCTTACTCCAGGGCTCATGACCTTGGCCACTAAACAAGGGTTTTCTCCCCTAAAAAGGGTGTTTACTTACTTTAGCTGAAATAACCACGAGTGTCCCATGATTTCCATTCTCTTGTTGTGCCTGGTTTCAAATCTGGTCTCACTAGTGTCCTAAGTTTGTACTCTTCAATATTTCTTCAGTGTCGAGGGACCAAGAACAAATGTTGAAGGAAGACACACATGTACACACTCATGCACACACACATACATGCACTTACACCCACCCACAGACCCACACACAACACACACATGACACATGCACATCACACACAAACACACACTTGTATACAACGCATATACACATACACTACACACAACATCCCACATGCATACAAACACCCATATATACACCGTGCACACACACACATACACGCATGCACGGCATACACCAGAGCAACCCAGGATCAGCATGGACAAACGTGGCCCTGCAGGAATCCATACCAGCAGGAGTTTGGCCTGAAGCTTCTTGCCTTTCCACAGAGTAAAGGAAAACCTTCCCCAGAATTCATAGGGTAACAGGAACCAAGGAGGTGTGTTTAAACTGCCAACGTGCACCGTTGTCTCCATCCATCCCCAAATGTTATTTGTACATGAATCAGGGTCCTCATCCTCAGGGAGTCTCATCGCATCACTAACTGGCCTGTGGAACTCCCTGGGGAGACCAAAAGGGACTCCTTTTACTTTGTTACACGTGCTCATTTCATGAAGGAGGTCCCTGATTAATGGTTTTCACTCCTCACTTCCTTCCCTTTGGTCATAACTCACAAACTTTCTAGAGCAGCAGCGTTTGTCTCTGGAGAGACCAGCCCTCAGGCTGCAGAGGCGAGACCCCCCCATGAGGTGTGTCTCTCTTCCTCCTGGACGATCCACTCTCCGCAGGTGGGAGATGGGGGGACCGTCCTGTTCCTCGCATTGCAGGTTCACGGCTGTGTCCACCCATCTCCGGCTTCGGTCCCTGCTGTTGCCCTGCACAGGGCTCAAGGTCACCCAAGGTCGCCCCCTTGGTATTTCCCAGCCGTTCAGGGGAGGTAGTTGCCCTCTTTGTGTTCATATTCCTGCACTGGAATTTCCAGTCTCCTGCCCTAGGAGAGCAGGGGCCGAGGGCTTATTTTCTGGTCTCCCAGCGTCCAGCAGCGAGATGGAGGTCTGAGGATGAATATGATGGGGGAATCGAAATTCCCCTGTGTCCTCAAAACAGGGAGCGCTCTGTATGCAAGGAAGCACGTGGCATGGCAGGGGAGGGTGGACTGCCAGCTGGACGCTTCTCTTCTGTGAACACCCCTGATGCAGGGTTGTCTCAAAGGAGGACCTGCCCGGGGGACCCAAGAAGCCCACTTTTCTTCAGGCTCCTTGGAGTTGGCTGCATGTCCACCCTCCGACAGTGCAGACCCTGCTGTGCCTGGCGGGCCTCAGAGGCGGCTGGAGTGGCTCTTTTCTTCAGTCTTCGGGCCAGTAGTCCAGGGTCAGGGCCGGGCAGGGAGACCCTGGGGCTGCAGGAGACCAGGAGCCAGAGCCCTTGGGTGGGCAGGAGACTCTCAGTAGCAGAGGGCCTGCCCACTTTGGTGGTGGGAAAGGTGCCCTTTCAGCAGAGGGTGAAAATGAGCAAACCATCTAGACCCAGCAAGGAACTCATAGGGGTGATTTCAACCATCTAAATATTTTTATTTCAGCCTCACAATCTCACCTTGTGCTCAGGGTTTGTTCGGACCCCTACATGTTGGGATTGTGTGGATCAAACAGGATCGTGGCCAGAAGAAGGTGTGACCCCTCCGCCAGTCCTGCACAAGTGAGCGGTGACTGTCTAGTTTCCACCATGCACTGAGCTGAGGCTGAGAAATAGGCAAGGCCTCCAACCAGTTCTCAAGATGGGAGACAGAGGTGTGTCACACTGAACCGCCTGGAGAACTCAGGGGAGAGCCGGGTGAGGCACAGGGTGGACTCCAGTAGACCCTGGCCCAAGCCTTCTGGCCTCAGTGGCCCCAGTCCCCCGCTTGGTGGCGCCCACCCCCTAGACGTTTCAACCAACACCTGTAATATAACGGAGTTACAGTTTGAATGAGTTAATGTGAAAAATTATATGTAAATATAATTTCTTTACATTTTAAAGTATGGATTTTTGGTTATCCTTTAAGTTTGTTGCTAAAGATATTTTTAATAACAATAAACATGTGTGAAGATGAGGGCTGAACACTCCCCTGTCTTCAAGAAAGAAGGATGAAGTTGGAGAGCTGAAAGCAGAGCTGGTGTTTGATCTTCTGTTCACTCGCTCTTAATTGGGAGGAAGGACTTTACTATGGATCTCAAACTCTTCATCTGCGAAGGAATTATCTTTCTGCTTCCTCTGTTCATGGGTATGAAGTGAGCATTAAATGCAATAATATGTGAATGAATAAAGAGCATTTTTTGAGAAAGAAAACAAACAAAAAAACCCAACCAATCCCTAGGGGATGGGCGAGAGCAGAAGCATGGCGCCAAGACTCTTGACATCTGCCTGAATCCACTGAGAGTGGGGCAGTGGGACCAGCTGGTTACCTAACCGCTTGCTGCCTCGGTTTCCTCATCTGTAAAATGGGGTCATTGACAGCACCTTGTGGGCAGGGGGGTGACATGAAACACTACCACAAAGCACCAGGATGGCAGGGCATCCTGGGAGTGCTTGGGGTCCCGGCCTCCTGCTGTGATTCACAGGCTTTGCCGGTCTGGCAGCTGCGTCCCTTCAATTCTCAGATGAGCCACTGAACCTATGCCTGGCGGTCGTCGCCAGGGGCACTCCTTGTGTCTCTCTATTGAGGACTGGTCTGTCTCTGGAGCTACCCGAGGTCTCCTGGGATGAGGGTCTGCCCGTCGTCCCTCCTTCACAGGGGCGGCTCCATTGTACCCTCTCCTAGGGGACCGCTTCCAGGGCTTGGGGGCAGGGTGCCCACGGGGGCTCCAGACGCTCCTTGTTCCGATGCCCCATGCCGGGGACCAAGGGGTGCCCCCTACCGCTGCACTGCGGGAGAGCCTGCCCTGATGCCCAGAGGGGGCCCCGATTCTGTCCACAGACCCAGATCAGGCCCCCAGGTCCCTTCCCTCCAAGACTGCTGCGGGTTGCCACACAGCCTGGCCCCACTCCCAGTCTGAACCCCAAAGGGCTTCGGTACAAGGCTGCCCTGCCCCTTGCCCACCTCCAGACCTCCCCACCTTAATTTATGACCATGGAGAAAATTTCACTGCTTGTTTCCTGGGGAGAGGAAGTTGGAAAGAGAAACAGGAGATGGCTCTGCGCTGAAGCAGAGGGCCAGGCTTCCTGAGAGGATGGAGGGAAGCCGGACCCTTCGGGTGGGCAGAGTTGGGACAGGACACAGCAGCCAGTCCCCTGGGCTCGGTGAGGCTGGGCCCACCACATGGTGACCTGAAGTGCTGGTTTAGGATATGGGCAGTAAGGTCTGGGTAACTGTGGAAAGGGAGTTTGAAAAGCAAAACCAGTCAGCTGGCAAGTGGCTCTAAAAGCCCTGAAAAGATGGCACATCTAAGGAAAATCATTTGAGAAATGGTGACAACCGAGGTGGGCCTTGGTGCACAAAACGTGTGCAGAGCTGGAATCATCTTGTCCTCCTTAGCTGAACTTAGAGAGAACGAAGAGGTGAAGAGCAGGTAAAGACGCAGGCATGCAGTCACTGAAAAGATAGGAAGCATCCACGACCCCTGGGCAGACACCACCTGGAGACACAAGCTTCGGGTCTTCAGGGGCTCACTCCAGGGGGTGGAGGTGGGGGGACATGGAGAGTGAGAGGTGGATAACAGTGTGAGATAGTGCACAGAAGAGGTGCGCAGAGAGGCTGCACATCATGGGGGAGGCCAGAGTCCAGGAGGGTCTGGAAAGAGGGCGGCCAAGCTGGGAGAGAAGGGAAGGCCAGTCCCAGCCCCTCCACTGCCAGGCAGGAAGCAGCCCCCCAAACCCAGGCCTGGGAGAAGAGCTCCCAGCGCAGCGTTTCCGCCAGCTCAGGAAAACCAGGAGAAAAAGAAGGATAATGGCAATTTCACGAATGTTTCAGAAAGCTAAGCGTATCCCGAGACCTTCTCCTTCCCATAGTGTTAGGAGTTACAATGTGCTCTTTCTTTTAAAAAAAAAACTGTCCGTAGTACACGTTCTTTTAAAATAATGGCTTTGCTTGACAAAATACAAGCATGCCAATACCATTTGGGCCTCTTTGTTATTTTTTTTCAAGGTAATGCATTATGCATCCCAAAGTTTCCTTCTATGGAGATGGTCTTTCAAAGTATTTTTTTTTTTGCGGTACGCAGGCCTCTCACTGTTGTGGCCTCTCCCGTTGCGGAGCACAGGCTCCGGACGCGCAGGCTCAGCGGCCATGGCTCACGGGCCCAGCCGCTCCGCGGCATGTGGGATCCTCCCGGACCGGGGCACGAACCCGTGTCCCCTGCATCGGCAGGCGGACTCCCAACCACTGCGCCACCAGGGAAACCCCTCTTTCAAGGTATCCGATAGTTGTTGCAGGACCAGGATGTTGAAGGAGTGAGTGTCCGTGCCTGTGGAAGTTTTCGTTTTGTTTTTCAGGTGGGAGGAAGGGCTGAGCTGCTTAGGGGTTTGGGGGTAAGGAAAAGGGGGCTACCGATGCCACGCTTTCTTCTAGAACAGTCTCACGCAAATAAGCACAGCTGCAGAGGAGACCCACCTTCCAGCATTCTATAGTCAGGAGCAAAATAAATTAAAGCTGGGTTTTTTGGGGGGGGAGAGCCCTCTGAATCTACCTCCCTAAGTGAATAGTATGGGCCTGAGCCTGGGGCCATTTCTGTCAGTGGGTGACAGTCAAATTATTCTAGCCCCAGGCACATTTTATTTACATAATTACACTTTGGGCAAATTCCTCCACTTTTCTGCAGAAACCCTAGCTCTTTGACTGACATCATCCTCAAACTCCCACTTCCCCTCTGTGGTTCATATTCCTGAAAAATAATTATAAGCGTTGATATATAAGAAATCATTACCCACTGATTTAGATAATGAAATAATATCTACTGCTGCGAGATGTTCTATGATTCTTACACACTTCCTGCTGTCCCTAACATCATTTAATGATTTTCTGATTTTCGTTGCAAAAAAAAATCTTCAGATTTGAAACACAGCAGAGACATCAATGCCAGGAAGCAAAGAAGGCATTTTATCTTATTTTCTGTACGTTACTGAAGCAAATTTAAAAAGAGAAAAATCTTCAAAGCCAGTCTGCAATCATCGCATGTTTTAATGAGAATAAAGCTGCTTTGTCAAAAAGCCCATCCTGTTTGCCGTTGGTCTCTCGACTTCCATTTCACGAAGCCAATCTGATGTCTTTGGAGAAACCTAGCTCATTTATTAATTCATTTCTCTATTGCCATTTTCTAGAATTGGAATATATGTAAATAATATTGTAATTGAGAACCGGATATCGGGAAGAGAATAAAGTAATCATTAAATATTCTTGGTGTTACATAGTTTAGTATATTTGATGGATTAACAGTGTTACTTAAAATATTAATATTTTTTTCTCTAACAGTAAAAATAAATAAGTTTATTATAAAAAGTCAAATAATCCTGAAATGTATAAGAAGAAAGTAAAAGACACCCTATTAATTAAACGTTCAGGATGGAAAATTGTTTTCTTGTATCCTCTTAGGTTCGGCAACTGGGGCTTATGAATTTAACTGACAAAAGATGAATTAAGAGAAAGAAATACATTAATTGATTTCTATTTTAAATAGATATAAATAAATAAATGTATTATTATTTACAGATTTATTTATATTATATAATTATTTATTAATATTCATTAACATTTTATGTGAACAGGAGTTCACAAAAAAGAAATAAAACTCAAAGCAGCGTTTAGACCCGGAGGCTTATATATCATTTTAACAAAGAACAGAGGGTTTGGCTTCAAGGGATGATAACCTGTGGGCAAGTGACAAAGAAATAAATGGGGGAAACAATGGAAGTTAAGGGTTATTTTAGTGAGGTTTGGTTCTGCCTTCTCATCTAGCTGCCAGCTCTGTCTCCAGTGATAGGAGCTGCTCTCTTCTTCCTGGTCTGATTTAGAAAGACATGTGCACCAAAGGAAATGCATGCCTTGCTTTTAGGCAGAAACAGAGAGGGAAGAGAATTCTCCCTGCATCTGTTGATTCTCAGTTGCCTTCAGTTCAAAATAATCCTCGTGCCAAAGGGTATATTTGGGGGTGATATATTCTGATCCATTTTAGTCTCAAGTCCAATAGATAATCTCTTCTAAAACTTGACTTTAAAAAAAAAATCAATATTATAGTAGGGATGGTTTTCCAGTGTTCTAAGACTGAAAGCATTCTTATTTTTTGTAAAGTGTATAAGTTAGTTGTTGCTGTATAACAAAAGACTCAAAAAACTTATTGGCTTAAACAGCAGATGTTTATTATTTCCCTCTGGGTCAGCTGGGCAGCTCCTCCTTCTGGTCCAGCCGAGCTTTTTCTCATGTTCTTCTACTTGAAATGAGTAAAAGTAACACACAGGGATGAGTCTTCAATGCTGCTTTCTTTCCACTGCTATCACTAGGAATCCACAGGTAAGGACTTTCACAGGTGATCTAAGCCTTCCCCTCCACCCCGTATCCTGCCATCACCCAGGGTGACCTCCAAGTCCACAACCAGTCATATTCCTACCCAACAGGCTTCTGGCTTCACTGACCCACTTCCACTGCAGTAACACTCCCTCGGACCAACCCATATGCACAAGTTCCTTATAACTCTCTCACTCTCCTGTGTTTATACTGAGACCTCTCCCTTTGGATCTCCTCCACCTTGCTGACTTACTTTCCTTCCCCATCCAGTCTGTGGTATCACTTCCTTCATCCCAGATCCGATGTCTGTAAACTCCTTGTAATCTTATTCTTCCCTGCATAATGAAGATCTCTGAAAGACATTCAATTCCACGATCTTCAGCCTCTCTTCTCCCTGACTTTCTGAAATGCTCATACAGCATGGGTGGTTCTTCCTTGGAATCATGAGCAGATAGTGAATTCTATTAGACATTGGCTTTTAATGAATATAATAAATGATCATATGTTTTTTTTTGTTTTTCTTTTGTTTTTTTTTTCCTTTATTCTGTTAATGTGGCAAATTACACTGATTAACTTTCAGGTACTGAAGTAAATGTACACTCCTGCAATAACCAGGCAACTTTATTCATTGTACGTACACTGCCTCTTTTTACTAGTATTTTGCTCAGGATTTTTGTTTCTATATTGATAAAAGATACAGATCTATAATTTTCTTTGTTCATAATGTTCTTGTTAGATTTTTATTTCAGGATTATGTCAGCCTCATAAATTGAGTTGGAAATCACTTCTATTTTCTCTGTTTCTTTGAAAGAGTTTGGGTAATATCAGTCTCACCACTTCCTTAAATATTTAGAAGAATTCACCAGTGAAGCTCTCTGGGTCTGAAGGTTGTTGTTGGGCAAGTTTTTGATATTTTAATATTGAAGTTTCAATATTGTAAATTCAATATTGTTAACAGATATAGGACTTATCAGATTCTGTATTTATTCTTGTGTCAGTTTTTATAAAATGTGTATTTCCAGGAATGTATCAATTTCAAGGGATTTCCATTTTAAATTGATTGACATAGTTATTATCTTTTTAATGCTTGTAGACTCTGTAATGATACATTCTTGGCATCTATATTCAGTGTACCTCTTATAAGCAGCATATACAGTAAGTTCCCTACATACGAACCTTCAAGTTGCGAACTTTCAAAGATGAGAAAGTGCATTTGCATGTTCAATCACATAACTTAGTTCACCTGTCTGGCATACATTGTCATGTGTGTGCACCCTCTGCAAGTGGTTGTGCTTTTGTGTACTTTACTGGACAGTACTGTATAGCATCCAGTAGTACAGTATCTTTATTTCAAGCCCAGGATGTCTGGAAGCAAGCCTAAAAGCAGCAGTGATGTAGCTGGTACTACTGTACTTTTCAAGGTATTGTACTGTATGATTAAAAATGTTTTCTTTATTTTTGTATTTGTTTGTTTTTATGTATTATTTGTGTGAAAAGTATTATAAACCTATTATAGCACAGTACTACATAGCCAATTGTGTTAGTTGTGTACCTAGACTAACTTTGTTGGACTTACAAACAAATTGGACTTATAAATGTGCTCTCAGAATGGAACCTGTTCATATGTAGGGGACTTATTGTAGTTGGGTCTTATATTTTTACCCAGCATGACAATCTTTGCAGTTTAAGTGGAATGTTTAATCCATTTACGTTTAGCATAGTTACCTATATATATTTGATTTAAGTTAAACACTTGGCTATTTCTTTTCTTTTTTTCTGCTTCCATTCTTTTCTTCTTTGTCTCTTTTTGGCTTAATTTTCTTTCATATATATATATAAATTTTTGTAGTCACTCCAGAGATTACTATATACATCTTTGACTAATTATACTTTACTTTAAATAGTATAACTATTTCCTGAACTTTGAAGAAAAAATTACAACAGTTTATTTACTCTCTATTTTTGTGCTATTTTTGTGATGTATTTTAGTAGGTATGTACATTACAGATTCTTATTTGATTTTGCTTTATCCAGTCAACATTTTTCTATATATTTACTGACATATTTACCTTTTTCAGGTGCTCTTTGATCTTTTCTGAAGTTGCATGTTTCCATGTAATATTATTGTTTAGTCTGAAGAACATTCTGTAATACTGTTACAGTGCACATTTGCTGGGAAGAAATTCTAGACTGGCAGACTTCCCACCAACTCTTTAAGTATCTATTGTCCTCTGGCTTCCATAACTTCTGTTCAAAAGTGATCTGCATCTCCTTTGGTGCAATGTTTCTGTGTCCTTTAGGATTTTTTTTTTCTCTATCTTTGTTTTTTAGGATTGTTTTTTAGGATTTTGACTGTCATGTGCCTCAGTGTGTGTTTTTCTTGTTGAATCATGTTTTATTTTTGCTGATTTGAGTTCACTGAGCTTCTAGAATTAGTGAGTTAATGTCTTCTTTCATCAATTTTAGAAAAGGCCCAGTCATTACCTTTTCCAGTATTTCTTCTGCCCATTCTTTCTGCTTTTCTTCTGGACTCCAACTGTACCTAATGTGAGATGATTTGACCATAACCTATGTGTGTATTTCTGTTCTCTCTCTCTCTTCCAGTTTGGACACATTCTACTAGCTTGTCTTTGAATTCACTAATCCTTTTTTCTGCTGTGTCCAGTCCTCTATGGGTGTTTATTGGCAGGACCCAAATCTCTCCATTTTGTCTTATTTTCAAGGAAATCTAGGCAAGCAATCTGGCATAAAATGACATATTCAGCGAACACTGAAAAAAGTTCATATGTTGGGTGGACAAAATTAGTGACAAATATCTACTACATTCAATGTAGCATGTTTTCCTAAAGCCTGTTTAACACATCTGTTTGTTTTTAGTTGTATTTATCCTATTTTTTCTTAGGTTGTTTATAAGATGATTTTAATTTCTGTAAATGTCTATTTTTCTCTGAAATTTATTTCTGGAACTCTGTAAATTCACTTATTTCTTTCTTCTATGATTACATAGTCTCCCTTTTGAATATTTATGTTTATTTTTTAGCTTATTTTTCAATAACTGATATTGTCTGCAACTTGAGATCATGGTGAACCAATAGTCTGAACTCTTTGGATGTTTATTCCATGTATATTGTACCCTTACTTTTTTGCTTATATTATTTTCCTTCTTTAATTTTCTTAACCTTTGGGCCAGGTCCCATTTTGGTTCCTTTGCGATTATTACTCATTTTTGTGGTGCCAGATTTCTGTTAAAAAGAGTCTAGGGAGAGACAAGTGGAAATTGCTTGGACAAATATTTAGCTTTTAATGGGACTTGAGGTCTCAAACAAATCTTGAGAAATCTGATAATTATTTTATCTGAAGAATGCATGACCACTGGAACGTAGTTTCCAGACATTCCCTGCACAAGCTCTCCACAGTGCTATTGGGCCTTGTTGCCTCTTCATCTGGCCTCACTCCTATGCCCCCAAAGTAAATTCCTCTGCAAGGAAGCCAAGTAGCAGATGATGGAAATTCTTGTCAGCATCATTTCCCCATCAGCTTGCTCTTCCCTGACATTACTTGGTATTGAACTGGGTTTGCTTCCCTGTGGTCCAACCACACCCTTAGATCTAATGGCACTTAAAAAAAAAAAAAAACCCACACATTTGGTGATGGTTGTCACAAATGTATCATTTTGAGGATTTGGCCTATTTTTGCAGGATTTGGCTCATTGTCCTCCTGATTTACAGTTGGTAGTTGTGGAAATTCCTCCCTTTAATTGAAGATGGCATTTCTCTTTTTCTAAAAATTATTTTTCCCTTGTTTTGCTTCTCCAGGGTTTTGATGGAAGGGAGTGGTGTTTAGTCAGGAAGCCCAGTCATCAACATATTGCCTTCAGCACCATTTCTTAGCCCTCCACAGAAACGACTCTAGCCAAGTTCATGGACATAAGCTTTCTATTCTTCTTACTGGGAGGGATTCAAAACTGCAAATGTGACTGTAATATTTACATGTGTACTCATACACACTCATACACATGTATACTCACATTCACTTACACACTCACTCAAGCTCACATGCACACACACACACATGCACATGGCAGTGGAGGAGGAATGGACAGGCGGGGGATCATTGATTCTGTCCTCGACTCCTGGTAGGTGCTCAGGCTATTCAGCAGCCTATCTGTGCAGCAGTGTGTGCAAACAGGAGTCTGTGTGGGCCGAGTAGAACTCTGTGGCCCAGGTTCTTGCTGCTGTTGGCTGCAATCTGCACAACAGTGTGGTTGCTTAAAGAACTACACCACTGAACATCTTTTGCTTTTGTTTCTTGAAAGATGTTTTTCTGAAACTGGTTCAAATTCCCCCGACCCTGGAGCACTGAATCGTGTCTTCAGCTTTCATTCTGCGTGGCCCCTCTAAATGAGCACAAACGTCTCCTGACTTATCCCACTCACCCCCTTTAAGCTGTTCAGTGCTCACAGAACCAAGAGTGACACAGGCCACAGGAGGAGGGTCTCTGGAGCTTGGACACCTGAAGAGAAGGCCTCCTGCACATGCCATGATGGAGCCCCCTCTGGAGAAGGCCACCTCTCAGCCCATGCAGGAGTCACAGTGGCCACACTGCCCCTGAGATCTCTTGGTGGCTTTGCTTACCTTCCTGTAACTGATTTGTGATTAAACTGCTCTGGTGGAAGGACCAGCCCATGGGAACCCATAGTCCTAGTATAGTCATCTCCCTGAAGCAAGGTGAAAAGCAGCCAACAGGAGGACTTCAGGGAGAGAAGGAGACCTGGATGCTGTGGTTTCTGCTCAACTCTTTCAGTTTCTGTCCTATGTCCCTCCGCATAGGTCAGAAATAAATGGGATCACCACCTTCTGCAACAGGTGTTCTCAACTTCTTTTGTCTTCTTAGAGCCCCACATTCAATTTGTCAATGAAATCAGATTTTCCTACAATAGAAACAAAATCCAAATCCACTTTTTGCCATTTATATATTTAATGGCATTGAGTTTTTATATTTATCATATACAGTAAGTTTTAAACACAAAAATGCAGTAATGCTTTACAGAGTCTATTTCACTGCTACAGGTTAAAGTACAAACAAAAACCATAAACCAGCTACCAGCTGAAAATAATGTGTTTGAATGTATTTTTACACTGATGAGAGTATGTTTAATGAACACAAGGGTAACATGCATAAAAACTTCAGTGGTATTAATTGCTCTGAATTAAAACATATAAAATTAAGAATTCCATCAAACACTTGAATTACTGAAATACTCTTGGCCGTCTTTTTGCTATAATAATAAAATGTAAAATGCACAATTTAACCATCAGGAAAAATTTTATCTTGGTTTCTCTTACTAAAAAGTAAATAAACTACTCCACGCATTCTGTGTGGCTCCATGTGTCAACTTCCTGATGTCCTGCTGTTCTGGGCAGCTTCACTCAGCCAGGTAAGAGCATGAACAGATGTTCTTGTGTCTGATGTTTCCTTCCAGACGTCCTCTAGTGGGTAGAACAGAAGAAACCATGTGGAAATGCAGCATCAGAGTTTACACTTGTACAACTGGATGGTAGCCAGTGGGAGAAGCAACACGTTAGCAGGTTCCAGAAGCAGCATCCCGGCTCCAGGCCATCCTTTTACCCATGACCCAAATGCTTTCTTCTTCTGTGGCACAAAATGCTCATCAACCTCTCCCCAGGGGCTCCTCCAAGGTAGAATTAAGTGGACCACATTTGAGCCCATTCCTACTGTCTGCTATATTTGCATACATTTTTCCATGGGGTGTTACCAGTACCTTTGGGGAAGTCATGTGCAGAATTCTGGAACTCAAGTCCTAGGGTTCGAATCTCGGCTTCAGTGGGCTGTGTGTAGGTTGGTTACTCTTATGTGTGTCATCATAATAACAGAACCACTCTCTTGGGGTTTGTCTTAAATAAATTGGTGCATGAAGCATATAGGAAGTGCTCAACTAAACATTACTGGTTATTTTCAAGATGACAGCACAGAAACCTTTACCTGAGGGTGAGTATATTGAGGTAAGCTCCTTCATTAGATGTAGATGAGCAGGAATGATTCCTAAGAAGGAAGCAAATGGCTAAGGATGAAGATTTGCTTACTGCATTTGTTTGCACAAGGGTGCATCCCAGAACAGCACACTTTTGCTCTGAAAGTCTCCACCCAGAAATGACACGTGTCACTTCCACCATTTCATTGGCCAAAGCAAGTCACGTGGCCACGCCTGCTGTACGGGAACAAGGAAACACAATCAGCTTACAGGAGTGTATAGCAAGTGATGGGAACCATAGCGGGACCTAGTAGAACAGGTGTCCCAGTGACGGGCTCTAGAGCCCAGAAATTCTCCATCTCCATTGGGTATTAACAGCCTCAGCTAGAGGTCTCCATGGAGCCACCATGCAGGCAATGGCAGGCTGTGTCTATGTACGCACAGGCAACTTGTACATAGGTGGAGCATAGCATGAAGTGTTGAAAATATGAGGTGAAGAATATAAAAAACCACACTTCCATGTGTCCCTAACAATAGGTACAACCAGCATTTCTGAATACTCATAATAGGAGATGAAATCTTATTCCTAAATCTATAAATATCTAATATAAATATTAGCCACTCTTTTCTAACCTTAACCGGCAGCCAATAATCAAAAGTCTACAGTCTGGGGAAAACCCCATGTCTGACACTAATGGGGCGTGGCTAAGAGCAGCTCAGTCTGGGGTGGGGGCCGAGGAGACAGAACCGCTGGTAACAAGAGTTAGAAGCTGGAGCGGCCAAAGGTGGCATAGCTCTCGGGAGCACAGACAGAGGCACGAGGACAGGGTGGCACCGTGAGCAAAAGCATTACGTGCAGAAGTGGGCGTAGGGAGAAGGTCCATGTGCTTGTCACTCGGGCAGCAAGCCTGAGCCAGTTCTGCTTGTGTTGGTGCCGCCCCACGACGACGTCCCTGTGACTCAAGACACAGGGGCTGACCACCGACGGGAAGAGAGCGCTGAACCTGGGCTCATCTGCTGAGATCCCTGCTCCCTCATTTGCTGATGCAGCGCACGGAGGTCACCCAGGGTGCACCCGACCAGCCGTGGATGGATTTATTTCCTGGAGATTCTTTCAGACCTCAACTCTGCTGGAAGTGTGGAAAGAAAGGCAGATCTGGAATAGGGACTGCAGAGTCCTGTAAGGAAGCCTCCAGAGCAGAGTTAGGGGCAGAAGCCTCCCTCCACCCCTGGGGAATCAGAGCTTCTCCTGACACTGCGTAAAGAAAGATTCATATGCTATAATTTATATGCTCTGCAGCGGTACATCTGTTCAACGGATCTCACAGAAGCTGCCACTCTTCCTTAAGTAATCCTGTCCAGCCACCGTTCAGTTCAGTGTCTTATGTGCTTATCTTGTCCGATGGTGATCATGAACGACCAGTCCTCACTTATATTTGCTCCCAAGGAGCAATAATCATAATACTCATCCTCATCCTCATCCTCATCACGGCTGCCAGCACTGTCCACTTACCTCCTTTAACCTCCACCCTGAGGACTGCCCCGCAGGGACAGTAATGGAGGTCTGGTGAAGGGGATGTGCTTTGCTCAAGGTCACACAGGTCACACAGCTCATAGGCAGTGGAGCCGAGGTTTGAACTCAGTTCTGCTGGATCCAGACCCCAAGAGCAGCTCTATTCCATGGAATCCGGCCGGACCCCATCACTGCTGTTTGGCTGGTAGCAGCAGAGCCTCAGAAGCCACCGCGCACACTCCAGCTTTGTTGTGGGACCTCCCATTTACTTATTTGCTTCTCCTTGGAGAGCTCATTGATTTTGTGATGCGTGCCTTTGAATCACTTCCATGAACGATGGGGAAGGCCAGAGGAGGCCGTGAAGTCCTGCCTGGCATCCCAGCACCACTCCTCTGGGAGCAAACCCCCGAGGGGGGCAGATGGGGGCCTCCCGCCCAAGCTCGGGGCTTCAGCGCTGCAGCCATCGTGCTTAGTATGTGAAGGAGAGCTGAAATCAAACACTGCAGCATATGTTTAATTACATCTTTAAAATTAATTGTTACTCAACTGTCCCTTCCTAATGACTGTCTGAAAGACAATTAAAATATATATACTCCCATGAATAAGAAAGAGCCTGTCATTTTAGCCCATTATAGTTCATGTGTTCCAGAATAATTGAATCTCTGTCAATTATGACTCCAGGAAATTATAGAAAAGATCCATTCTTAGCCATGTGAATGGGAATTTAAAGCTGGCATGGTCTGACACTGCACAATTACTTTATCTAATAAATGTATGACCTTATAATGGGCTCTTCCCAAAGCATTTTCCCACTTCATTTATCACTTGGGCTGACCCACTTTCTGGGCGTTTGGCTTAAGGGTTCCCTGGAAATATGAATAGATAATGCAATGGCCCTTCTCTTCTCCTGACCCCTGACCTACACACCCCAACATGCCTCTGGCTTGACAGCTCCCTCCTGTACCCATCACAGAGCTGGCATCTCTCTGTGCTTCTTATGGTCTACGCTCCTGGAGATGTGTTTCCGGAGTCCTTCTCCACTCCTAAATCTTTGTTCAGCTCCCATATTTTCTACTAACCTAGAGTCTTAGAGTCCATGTTTAGGTCTATCGCTTGAGTCTGCCATTGTATATGGTGGAAAGGAGCCAGTTCTACTTTTCTTATATAGTGAGTCTCTTTTCCCAGCACCATCTGCTAATCAACAATCCATTCCCTATTGATTTTAGTGCCGCCTGTATCGTGGTTCCAGTCCTTATAGACAAATGGATGTACCTCTGAGCTCTCTACTCTGTTCCACTGCTCTATTTGCCTGGTTTTATGTCAATACTGCACTGTGTTTATGACCGTGGTTATGTATTTCCTAATATCTGGGAGGGCTGGCCTGCTTGTCTTTTGTTTTATATGGTTAAGATAGATCTTCATGAAATTTTATTCTTCCATGACATTTTAAATTTACTGTATATCAAACTAGAATGTTAATTGGGATTTCATGAATTTTATAGATTAATTTTGAGGGAATTAACATCTTTAAATGTTAAGCTGTCCCAGCTAGGAGCATGGAAGATCTCCCCCACTTATTCAGGTCAGATTCTATGTCCTATGTCAAAACTTTAAATGCTGATTTATAGAGGTATTGTGTGTTCCCGGTACTATTAATTCCAGACATTTTATAGTTTCTGTGGATATTGCAAACAATTTGTATTTTTGGATGGCTATTACTCGTTCAAAGACATGCTACTGATTTTTGTATCTGGCAAACTTTCTGAACTCTTATTGGCTCTAACAGTTTGACTAATAAATCTGTTACTTTTTTCTGGGTAGATCATCATATCATCTGTCAATAATGACAACTGTAGCTTTTTTCTCACTCAACAGCAGGAATTAGGCAGTCATGGCCATTGGCTATGCACCCCCAGGAACATCGCTTCATTCCCTCAGCAGCCACTGTACAGCCTGGATCCACCTTCATGACAGCCTGCGAAGCAGGTACTACTACCTTCCATGGTGACACGGGGGCTTAGAGACCTTCTGTGGCTCAGATGATGATCCATCCAACCACCTTCAAATGCAAGGAGGCTTCCATCTTGTCCCACATCCAACCCAACCCACCACCCTCAGCCCCTCACTGCCTCCCCCAGGGTCTTCAGGTCCCCGCCTCTCCCATTACGCCCTGGCTCACATTTTCCTGAAGGGCTGAGTCCCAGGAGACTCTCACCTCCTTGTGATGTAACAGTTCTCATCACCTCATCTTCTCTGCACACATCTTAGTCCCGCAATGTTTCTCTTATTAAGATGTGGCCCGTGGACTGTCTTGGTACCTGAAAGTTCAAGCTCCTGGAAGGAGACCCAGAGGAGCTATTTCCTCTTTGTTTGGTGCCACGTGTGCTCCAGAAACCTGCAGGTCCAGGCCTGGGTGGAGGGAGGGCTCACTCATCACATGTGGTCCCTTGGGGCTGGGCAGCTCGGCACTGGGAATCCCAAACACGCAGCTCTTGACCCTCCAGGCGTTTCCATTCCCCCATTCCTTCACCACGTGCTCAGGGCTCGGCAGAAGTGCCCAGCAAGCATGCTCAGCGCCTCCTTCCCCGACGCACACTCAAATATCCCTGGAAGCTGGGGAGAAGGATTGAGGGAAGAGGACCCATGACCTGCTGATTTTCCCTGCCTTGCTGGGCTCTGGAGACCCAGCAGCCTGGTGACATGTCGAGCTGCCTGTGTGTCAGGGAAACCTGAAGATGCTCTCACCTTCCATCCACCCCTGACTTCTCTCTGCCTGTCCGGACTGCTGGTCCCATATGAAGGGTTATGTGGGGAGTCTTTGCCCAGATTGAAATCATACTCCCTTCCTGTTTTCCTTGTGAGCTCGAAGCAGAAGCCATCGGGGACCCCTGAGAACACCCACCATGGACCGGGCACGAGAGCTCATTCCCATGGGAAGCGGGCACAGGCGCCCTTCACATTTACCCTGTGAGAGTTGCAGTCCAACTCTCCTGTGCACAGTCATAGACAGAGCTGCAATGTCACCCACGTGCTCACGGTTGGTGCATCCTAGCCTTCCTCTCTAAGAAGTCAGTGGAAATATTGAAGTGGCTTTTAACTATAAAAACGTTATGAAGCTGCTCCAGTTGAAAAAAGTCAGAGGAATGTGATGCTGGCTTCAGAGTCATCTTGATAAACTCCTTGCATGGGCACAACAGGTCACAGCCTGCCTGCACTCTCCACTGTGGACCCCGCCCCCCCCGCCTTAGAATACTCATGATGTGCTCCTGTCGCTCAAACTCCCAACCACCAGGTTCAACCCAAAAGCCCCGATTTCGGACGGGCAGGGCAAAGACAGCAGAGAATGGGAGAACTTTCCTTCTACTCACATGTTCCCGTAGGGGACACGGATGCCCTCCTGGGAGACAGGTTATAAGACCTCAAGATCCCCGGGGGCCCCCTCTTTCCTGAGTGGAGCTTCCAAGGTCTGGCTGGTGCTGAGCAAGCCTGGAGGCTCCCGCCCGCGCTCAGGGTTCAGGCTCCTCCTGGCCAATCACATCAAAGCCGGGAAGACAGACAGAAGGTGGGACAGTGCTGGGCGCCGAGAGCCTCAAAAGGCGTCTGGAGTCTCACACATACTCAGGGCTATTCTCTGCACATTGACGGGTCCCACGTATATCCTACAGTTCCTCTGGGACCTGTTCAGCCCAGGCTGTGCATCCTGGTGGGGACTGCAGAGCTGTCCTGTGCTCCAGGCCGGCAAAGCTGAGCCGTATATGTGTCTCTTGCTCTTCTGCAAATAGAAGTGATGACCATTTCCCTCTTCCCGTGGGCTAAAAGATGTTCGATTTTCCAGGAGGACCAGTTCCTTCGGGGGGAAGTACAGATGACACGCTTTCCCAACGCCAGCCTTGAATGTCCAGTGTGGATGTACAAGCCTTGCTTTCGGGGAAGAGACAGGATCCACGGAGACCTAAGGCTGGGGAAGCTGCATCCTCCAGAGTGCTGGGGAAGCTCACAGGCACCACGGAGCTTCCCTGTTCTCCCGATTCCACCGACTCCCCCCACCGAGTCCTCAGCGCCCCCCCGCCAAGTCCTCACAGAAACCTCTGCTCCTGAATAAACAAGCGGTTTCTTTATGACTGTTTAACGCCGCACGCCCTCCTCCGAGGCTGGCAGGTGATTCGAGTCGCGATGCGACCTCTCACGTCTGAAGCTCAAAGCAGAGCTGCTCCTATCTGTAAACACATGTGGGCGAAGGGGGACGTCTGTGTCACTTCTCTGAGCCTCCTGTGTTCCAGTCACAGTGGCCACCACAGGCCAGCTTGGCGATGCCACCTGGGAATACATTACCCATGGGCATTTTGTTCAAAATCTGACATTCTGGACAACGTTCCACTTTGTGCACCATCGACGTGGATGCTGGTGCCCAGGAGACCTTGGCAATGGGACCAGTGGCTCAGCCCTGACCTGCCCGCTGGCCGGGGTCCTCCTCGCCTGACCATGGAGCCGAGCTGCCCCGTGGCTGCAGGGTCCCGGCTGATGCAGGGAGAGAGGCAGGTGGAGAGGCGAGGAGTGGTGCCCGTCGACTCTGCCTGGCCGGTGCCTGGACTGAACCAGCGGAGCCAGGCCTGGGCTCCAACTGTCAGAAGCATCAGGGCCTGAGGACACTGTAAGAGGTCTTCCCCCTCCCCCGCCCGGCCATGTAGGGGAAAACCCACCTTAATGGCCGTGGACTTTTATCCCCAGGCGATTCCAGTCATGACACTGCCTCGGACAGAGCTCACGGGTGGGGACAGCTGCCCGACCTGGAAGCTGGCAGGTGGCTGAGCAGGGCCTTGGCCTCCGGAGTTTGGCTCCTGAGCCTGCCCTTGACCTCCAGCCCTCCCTGCCCTGTGCGGTGGACTAAACGCACGTGCTACCCTCCACTGTGGGCAGGTTGTCCAGATGTCTTTTCTCTTGTTCTCAGGACAGCCTGCTGCCCAGCTGTGCTCTGGGGCTCGGTGTGTGGGAGCTGCCTATGGACTACTGACGTCACACCGACCAGCAGGTCACATGCATCCTCCCCAGAAAAGCAGCCCAGCAGGAGCACTGGCTCTAAGCACTGATGAGCTGGGAAAGGCTCCTTCAGGAACGGGCTTGGAGGGGCTGCCCGAGGGCCACAGCCAAGGCCCGAATGAAGAGGGCAGAGGTCCCAGAGGAGCTGGAGGGCAATTCCCAGCGGGGGGCTGGGGGGAGTGGGCAGGGCACATGACCCGCTGCTGGAGAGACAGGCAGACAGCCACCCCCCTGGGGGCGGGGGCTGGGGGCAGGGCTCCTCGTGGGCTCCGTGTTTTCCTCTGAGCATGGTGAGAAGCCCTCCTAAGGTTTTGAGCCTGGAGTCACCATGATCTAAGCTATGTTGTAAAGGTGTCATGCTCGAGTGACAACTAACAGTTGCATGTCTGGTTTTCCCCCGCCCTTGCCTTTGGGTGCCCCAAGCACTGAAACTCCCTGCTTGACAAGGACCGATGGGTAGGTGGCCCGTCTTAGTTCTCTTAATGGAGCTGGGGAAGCCGAGATCTCCATCAGCCACCAGCATCGCATGGTGTGTGTTTAATGAAAGCAGAGGGATCCCTGTCCTCAGATCACCCTGCAGACCCCGGGACCCTGAAACCGTCCCTTCTGAGCACAGTGACGGCCATGTCCACAGGGACTCTATCCTCTGGAGGCACGACGGGCCCTGCCAGGCACAAGGGCACGCAGAGGAAAACCACAGACCCTCGCTCCAGCACCTACCCGGCAAAAAGACGCTCACAGGGTCTTCGGGGGGCTGCTGCTGTGAAGGGGGGATGTGCCACCAGAGACTGAGCAGGACACTGACATAGGGTCTCTTTGGTTACCTGGAGTTTTTTAAGAACGAGCAAGGAAGGGTGGTTGGGAGCCCCTAAAGTTCACCAGCACCCGGCATCTAGGGGTGCGTGTGACCTGCTGTGCCGACAGCTCTGAGTCGGCCCCTGGCGGGCATGCCCTCTGCTCCAGAGAGAGACAGACAGACAGAAAGAGAGACAGAGAGACAGAGAGAGTGAGAGAGACAGAGACAGAGAGAGGGAAAGGTCCCCTGCTCCTCGTGTAAAGAAGCATGTTCATATAGACAATTTAAGTCCAGAATATGTGTATTTTCCATCATTCATTAAACAAAGATAAACTCCATCACCTAGAGTTGCTGAAACGTAATGTGTCGTGTATGCAAACTGTCATGAAAGTGACTTCATTTGAGGTAAAAAGGATTGCTTGTATTTCATTTCCTCTGGAGATTTCATCATAATAATCCACGGAACGTTCTACATTTTTCATCCTCCCCATCATACGGGGAAGTTGGTGTGAGCAGAGAATGAGTCACGTGGTTCCCGTGCAGAAGGTCTCTGATGCTTCAACTGCCTACACAAGGGTCCTGGTCTGGACATTTTTCTAAACCACAGGGCTCGTACTGAGGTCTACACTCTATGAAACATTAATTCATGATTTCCTTAATATCCTATTGATTTCCCCCTTCCAAAAGCCAGAGGTTAAGAAACTCCATAAAAATGTCCTGGCAATTTATTGCTGTACCTTGAAGACATTGCAGTAGCCTCACAGTTACGTGCTTTCCCCTTGTCTTTTCACTTAGGGTCACAGCTCAAAATGACAAATTTACTTTTTCTATGAACCTTATATGAACTTGTTTTTGAATTTGACATGTAGAGAAATACCCATACCTTGTTCCTAGATGGTTCTAGATTCTGTTCTCAATTAAACAATGGGTCGTGTGTGACTCCGGGCCATCCACACTGGGGGCTCAATCGGGACAACTATTTGCACCAAAGATGCCTTTACAAGGCACTATCTCACTTGTCCTAACAGTGGACAACCCACCATGATCCATATTCTTATTGTGGGTTTTGTTTGTTTGTTTTTAGGAAACGGGCTTGTGAAGACAGCAAGGCCTGGGGTCCCCACAGGAAAGTATCGGGACCCCGGCGTTGACCCTCCCTTCTGCTCACTGATCTCCCACCGCGTTGTCTGTTAACTTTGTACCTCAATCCACATCCAATGGAGTGACAGCTACCTCCAAAGATGCTGAATGTTTGATTCGCTTCCAACCTGAAGGAAATTTATCAGAAAGTCGGGAGCAGAAAATCGCACACCAGGAGATAAAAAATGGAAACGATTTTGTAATTTCGGAAAAAAAAATTGTTACTGTAAATGTTATAATAAACAGGTGAAAAACTAAATGTCTTTTTAATTACATTATTTAGCTTGAATAAGCACAGACTTGAGAGTTTTAATTAACCTGACTAGGAAAGTAAGTAACCTCAAATGACAATTCTGCTCCAGCCACCCCTGACCTGTGGAGACCCGGCCGAGGGGTGCAATGGCACTGCTGAGGGCACAGCCCAAGGACCCCCCCAGGGAAATAAGCAGCTCAGGTGTAGAGGAGGGATTGGTTGGAGGGAAGTTCGGCTTTTTTTTTTTTCTTTTTTCTTTTTTAATCTTCAGCTCAGGCTTTAACTGAACAAATCTCAGGGAAGCCAAGAGATAAGAAAATTGACTGTCTAAAAATAGTGCATTTCTAAAGACTGTATATTTGGACTAGAATCTCTCCTTCCCTGTCTTAAGTAGATACTTGGAAAGATTTTTCTTGCCTTCCAGTTTCAATTTAGATCTATCAACTAGAGCATTTGGGGACAAGCTTTGCCCTCTCATTCAGAAATCTAATATGTTAAGATGATCTTTTACTGAACAAAATGAGTGACACACACATGTGTTTCCTTCACGCTCAAGCATGGAAGTTCACGTGTGCAAACACCGCCTCTGGGCAAACTTGGGAAAGCACAGCTGATGTTCTACTGGACCTGCCCGAGCTCTGTAAACCTGTGTGTCTGGATGGTTTATGTTGTTTCGTTAATTTTTCTTTCAGGGAAAACATTCCAATACCAGGTATCGTATGGCTCACACATTTGCTGAGTCCAGTCCTGCTAGAAGAAGGATTCGAAAGGCATCATGACCAAAAATACTATGCTCTGTGGGATTTTAGTAAACAAACCAGAGAGTCTAAATGGGACTTACTTGAATTCTTTAAGTTTGGGCAAGTGATGTGCGTTCTTTCTACCACATTTGAAATAGCCTTAGTATTTTAAATTAGATGATAGCAAATACTATTTTCCTTTTTTAAAAATGTCAGACAAGTGTTGACTAGACCTGTTTTTATTTTTGGTTTATAAAAGGACACCCATAGCCTGTTGCCGCATTTCTTTAAATCTCCGCACGCGCAGCTGTGGGCAGCAATGAGCTGAGCAGGCAGCTTGGCCCCTGGTGGCTGGAGCTCTCCGGGGTCCTGCAGCTCAGCACCACCCTGAAGATGTTCAGGAGGAAGGATGCCAGGATGCATTTCATTCCAGAGCCAGACTCGACCTTTCAGAAACTCACGTGGGAGTGAAGGCGGCTTTGCGGTCTCTTGGTGGAGGTAAAGCCTCTCCATGGGGAGGACTCCCTGGCAGGGATGTTCCCAGAATGTGGCTGCAGCCACGTGAACCGAGGCCATGGATGGCACCGCCATGAGCACCCTGGTCCTCTCACTGCCACGCCTTCCTAGGAAAAGGTGAAGTGTGAACAGGCCCTCTTGCCCTGAACCCGTGGGAGCCTGAGACCACCTCCCAGCCCAGAGGCAGATGTGCACTGGGGACGAGTTACATGAAGTCTCACCATGTTGAGTGCTTTGGAGAATATTCCTAAAGATGGCTCTTATCTACCATGGACTCTAACAGCCTCACAGCACTTCCTGGTTTAGAAATAGTGACACAGTATTTCCTTAGATGGGTGCCTTTGTCTTTCTGCATTTACAGATGTGGAGACGGATGCCTAGAGAGATGAGTCAATGAGCCACAGAGCATCAGAGGTCCAATGACAGCAAAGCCCAGAGCCAAACACACAGCCTCGCTTTACAGTCATTGGGTCTTGGGGTCACAGAGCTTTCAGGTTAATAGTTATAAAATTCACTCACCTGGGATAGACATCAACCTCATTCTTAACAGAAGTCAGACCACTGGGAATCACTTGAAGAAGAGTGGTCTCTGGATTAGGAAAGCATCTAATAGAACAGAATAATTTGAAAGAGTATTGATGGGTAATACACAGCAAGAATCTCAGAAACTTAATCATATATTTACTAAAAATTTGCAAATTGTTAATATATAACGATTTAAAAGTTTAAAGAATTTTACATTCTATTTATAAGTGATATCATGCAGTATTTTTCTGAATTATGTCACTAAGCATAATACCCTCCAAGTGCATCCATGTTGATGCAATGGCAGTATTCATTCTTTTTTACAGCTGAGTAACATTTCATTGTATATGTGTGTGTGTGTGTGTATATGTGTGTGTGTGTGTATATATATATATATATATATATATATATATATATATATATATAAAATCTTCTTTATCCATATATCTATTGATGGACACTTAGGTTGCTTCCATACGTTGGCTACTGTAAGTAATGCTGCTATGAACATTGTGGTGCGTGTATCTTTTTGAATTAATGTTTTCATTTTCTTTGGATATATAACCAGGAGTGGAATTGCTGGATCATATGGTAATTTTGTTTTTAGCTTTTTGAGGAACCTCCATACTGTTCTCCATAGTGGCTGCACCCAATTTACATTCCCACCAACAGTGTACAAAGGTTCCCTTTTCTCCACATCCTCGCCAATATTTGTTATTTGTGTTCATTTTGATGATGGCCATCTGACAGGTGTGAGGTGATATCTCATTGTGGTTTTGATTTGCATTTCTCTGATGATTAATAATGTTGAGCATCTTTTCATGTGCCTGTTAGCCATCTGTATATTTTCTTTGGAAAAAATGTCTTCTGCCCATTTTTAAATCATTTTTTAATGTTGAGTTGTATGAGCTGTTCTATATTTTGGATATTAACCCCTTATTGTTCACATCATTTGCAAATACTTTCTCCCATTCAGTAGGTTGCTTTTTCATTTTGTTGATGGTTTCCTCTGCTGTGCAAAAAACTTTGAAGTTTAATTAGGTCCCATTTGTTTATTTTTGCTTCTCTTTCTTTTGCCTTAGGAGACAGATCAAAAAAAATATTTATGTCAAAGAGTGTTCTATGCTTTCTTTTAGGAATTTTATGGCTTCTTGGCTTACATTTAGGTCTTTATCAAACTAGAGAACATAACAGAAAAGAAACAGATTCACAGATATAGATAACAAACTAGTGGTTACCTGGGGAGAGAGGCAAGGTAGGGGTAGGGGACTAAGAGATACATACTACTATGTATAAAATAAATAAGCTACAAGGATATATTGTACAGCACAGGGAATATAGCCAATATTTTATAATAACTATAAATGGAGTATAACTTTTAAAAATTGTGAAACACTATTTTATTCACCTGAAGCTTACAGAATATTGTAAATCAACTATATCTCAATAAAAAATAAAGTGTGAAGTCAGAAAAATGTTTTAAATATTAAATATTATTCAAAAGTGATTATATATTTGCTGCTCCAAAATTAACTTATTATTTTTGGTGACCTATAATAAATTTTTTTGTTAATTCATATTTTAGAAATATTTAGGAATCCTATTTTATTTAATATTCATCCAATAAGTTCAATGTTTGTTACAAGTTTTAGGATGACTGGGTTGGATGAAATCTTTTCATGTCCAACATCAGCAGAATCTGTTTCCATCTCCTCACCTCTGTCCCTCTCTCTACCATTGCTTCTCCTTCTGTTTCTTGCTGCTTGTCTCACTGTATTTTTGTATCCCTTGTAGTGGTTTGGGCAGTGTTCCCTCCAATTTACATCCACCTGGAACCTCAGAACATGGCTTTGTTTGGAAATAGGGTCTTTGCAGATGTAATTAAGTAAAGATGAGGTCCTCCATCTTTATGGTGGGACCTAAACCCAGTGACTGATGCCCTCAGTAGAAGATGAGGAGACACAGAGATGCAGAAGAGAAGGTGGTCCTGTGAGGATGAAGGCAGATATTGGGGTGAGGCAGCCACAAGCCAAGGACACCTGGAGCCTCCAGAAACTGGAAGAGACAAAGAAGGACCTTCGCCTCTAGCCTTCAGAGGGAGTGCAGCCCTATGGACACCTTGATGTTGGACTTCTGGCCTCCAGAACTAGGAAAATAAACTTCTTTTGTTTTAAGCCACCTGGTTTGTGGTGATGATTATGTAGCCCCAGGAGACTAACATACCTCCTCGTAACTATCCAGGCTTCCAAATGTAAGCATCTGAAATTCTGTGGCATGGAAAATTTCTTTTTATTCTTCATTCATTGCATGTATGTATTTATTTTTATTTTTTATTTACCTCTGTAGGAGAAAAGGCTGTCCTTCTAATCTATGGGCCGAGCAATGCTACTGGCTATGGGAGTCCCAAATACTGTCCCTGTTCCCTGTCTCATGGTTGAAATTTGCCAACAGTTGGGAAACTATCAAGCTGGAAAGTGTTGAGCCTTCAAAAACTTTATTGGAAAACATAAAATTTTACATTACAGCTCTGCATCATCAGTGGCATTTTATTATCAAATCTTAATACAATAGCCACTTTGGAAAACAGTTTGAAGTTTTCCTACAAAAGCAAACTGACTCTTATCATTTGATCCAGCTAGTGTGTCCTTGGTATTTACCCACATGAGCTGAAAATTTATGTCCAAACAAAAATCTGCACATGGACATTTATAGCAGCTTTTTCCATAATTGCCAAAATTTGGAAACAACCAAGGTGTCCTTCAGTAGGTGAACAGATAAACTACATTCAGACAATAGAATATTATTTAGCACTAAGAAGAAATGAGCCATCAAGCCATGAAAAGACATGGAGGAATCTTAAATGTATGTGACTGAGTGAGAGAAGTCAATCTGAAAAGGCCACACACTTCGGATGCCAACTCTATGACATTCTGGAAAAGACAAAATTATGGAGTCAGTAAAAGAATCAGTGGTTGCCAGGGGTTGTGTGGAGGGATGAATGGGTAGAGCACAGAGGATTTTTAGGGCAGTGAAAATACTCTGTATGATATGTAATGCTGGATACATGTTATTATACATTTGTCCAAACCCATATGTACAGCACCAAGAGTGAACCACAATGCAGACTGTGGAATTTGAGTGATAATGACTTGCCAATATAGGTTCATCAATTTTGACAAATGTACCAGATGGTGGGAGATATTGATAGTGGGAGAAACATATTGATAATGTGTGGGGAAGAGAGTATAGGGGAAATTTCTGCACCTTCCTCTCAATTTTACTGTGAATCTAAAACTGTTCTAAAATAATTAAATATTAAAAAAAACTTAAACACATAGGAATGCAATTTTCATTGGGAAAATTTATGGTTTAATTTTAAGTTATGGATTTTTAATAACATGCATACAGTACATACATTAAAAAAATCCACACACATGCACAATATACATTTTGTGTGTGCATTCTACAAAGATTCTGGAAAATTCTTAAATATACTTATTTACCTTGTCAAAAAGCAAACAATTGTCTCAGTTTTATTGGCATTTGTGATGTAAATATACACATTTAAACTTCTTGGAAATAGCCACTTCTGTAAGCATGTAGAGCATTTATGGGAAATTATTTAATTATTTTTATTTTCTTCTTTTAAGTAGAAATTGAGATATTTTTTCTGCTTTGTTAGTAGCTATAAATAGCTTCTGTTCTTTAATTTTTAATTTTAGGATCAATTTTAAATTTTTTTCCAAAATAAGTGTTCCACTGGATTCTATATTTTCTACATAATAAATTCTAATTTCTTTTTTCATAATTTCTTCATTAGCCTTTTCTCATGATGGTATTTGGAAGTCTTGGGGGTTTCAAGCTTGTCTTCTGGCTGGCCTGGATTCTCTGTGGAGCCTTCTCTGTTCTGCTGATTCACACAGTATGTGTTTTATGGAATGTGTCTGGAGCTTATCTGCAGAACTGGAATTGGGAATTGTTCAAGACTTTTATCATTTCACTTCCTATTCTTGTCCAAGCCAGTCACCAATGTCAACATAGGAAATACAGATTCAATTTTCTGGAGCAGAAATGGCCCTGGGGCTTGTCCTAGAGAATCCATGCCACATTCACACCAACCCCTCCATGGAGAATGCTGATGGGCAGCCTTGGTTGTCCTGCTCTAGACCCACAGAGGGTGGGAAGCCGACCACGGTGGTGTCCCTCTGAAGTCCAGCAAGGAGTAGCCTTGTGGTGGCAGGTGTCCCACCCAGGCTAATGATTTAATGTCAGAGAGACACTGGCCTCTTTCCCAGTGGAAACTGTGCTTCCCTGAGGATGGAGGGGACATGGGCAGGCGTCCACTCACTCACGGTGGCCTGTCCCTGTGGCACTGCTTATGGCTGGTTTGGCAGGAGACTGAAGGGAGAGAAACCTGGTCCAGCAGGGTTGTCCTTCTCACCTGTCTTTGGACCAGCTGAGGCTGCTGTTTGTCCCACTAAGGTCCCCTTCCAAAGGAGACCCTGGTGGTTTTGGCTCATTTACATTCCCGGGGAATCTGAACTCCTACAGTGATTGGATTTGGCGAAGAGGTAGGGTCAAATGCCAGAAGAAATTGTCAAATTGTCAAACTGTCAAATGTCCATTCTCACCACAAATGAGACTCATTTTTCTATCTAGAACTGCTAATAGACAGATAAAGACATTTTCTAATTAAGTATAAATACTAAATACAAGATAATTGTAATTGCTATAATATATATGATTAAGTCAAACTGTTAATAATATTAGAATTCTTGATAACAAGAAAATGAAATTTGTTGTGATTAGTCTTGTTGACCAAACTAAAATGATTTCCTGGAGAGAGTAATTGGTAGAGTATAGCCAAATAAATTTTTATTTCAAATCTTCAGAGGAGCTTTGAATAAAAGAAAGAGCTATTGGCAATATTAATGACAACAATTTTTCCATTAACACCTAGCATGGTAGCAATGATATTGCTTTTATGGAGAGATTTAGATGGAATACTGAGTACATGTTTCCTTTGCATGTCAAATTTCATAAAAATAACAAGTATAAATAACGAACTATTTGCCGAAGAAGCTAAACCTTTAAGTTTGAAGACAAAATGATGTTTTAATGTTTGAAGACACTGTCAAACATGTTGAATAGCAAACTCAGGAAGATTGCCACTGGAAAATAATTACTTAAGAAGGTACTCAAGGAAAACAAAATAAATAAATCCTCAGAAAGCAGTATGTGGGATAAGAAATGATGATGATGAATTCAAAAATCAGTAAAACTGATCTTTAAATATAATGAATCTTTGAGCCATGATAAGACAATGACTAATAGAAACACAAATAACATTTACGATGGCTTTAACATGAAAGCTTAGTGTGGAAGAGTGAGAACATATAAAGATTTTATCTCATGAAGAAAGAGGAAATGTATTGAATTCAGATATTCATAGAAAAGTGTGCTAAACACAACTTAAAATGTGTATACTAAATAAAATTAATATGTTAAAATTTTAATAGAACTGCCAACATAAATTAAGCCAACAAAAATAAGTCTAAAGATACCCAAGAGCAATGACAATGGTCAAATGGAATTGGTTAAACTCAACAATTTCAAGGGTCTAAGATTAGAGAGAACATCCATCTAAATTTGATTTATGAATATGTTATTTATATATTGCTGTGAAATAAACCACCCCAAAACTTAGAGGCTTAAACGACAGACAGTTATTCTCTCACAGCCCCTCGGAGTCAGGAGTCTGGGTGTGGCATAGCTGAGCCCTCTGGTTTAGGATCTCCCACTGCTGCAATGAAGGCCAAGGCTGTGGTTTCATCTCAAGGCTCGACTGGGGTGGGGTCCAAGCTCATAGGATATAGTTCCTCACGTGTTGTTGGACTGAGGCTCACAGTTCCCAGAAGACCCATTCCTTTTTTGCTCTATGGGCTTCTCTTCCTTGAGACGGCTCAAAACAAGGTAATGTATTTCATTGGAGGGAGCAAGTGAGAAGAGCCAGGGAGGATGACCAAGATAGATGCTATGGACTCTTCACAGCCTGATCTTGGAAGTGGCAATCCACCACTTCTGGCAGATTCTGTTCCTAGAAGCAAGTCACCAGGTGCTCACACTCAAGGACTCGGATGACAGGAGGTTGGGCTCATTTGTAAACACGTCAGAGCCTGCTTACTGCAACAAGTGACATGCAAGTGTGATGCAAATAAGGAACAGTCTGGTATGATCATGACCATTAGCGGGCTATCAAAGAAAGCAGACTTCAGGCAAAAGGTGATTAAAAAGAACAAGTGGATTTTATCATTATGCTGCATGTTGTGTGTATAAGAGCAAAAATGTAGCAAGGAGTTACAAGTAATTTTTTTAATCTAGCAATAAAAACTTTAAAATAGATAAAGCAAAAGTTTATAGAAATACAGAGCAAGTATTTGAACATTCTTTGCTCAGATAAAGTATCCTCCAATCAAGTAAAGACAAACTTTTGATTTGAATAACAAGCCTGACACAATTGTGAATGTCTGTGTAGATATTTTTTCAAACATGAAATAATCACAAAAATTGATATGAATTCAGAAAATGTCAATAAATGCTACTCCCCAAAGAAACCTCAAAAGCCAAATTCTCTGAGAACAATAAATGGAAAACCAATGAGCATTAAAAGGAAATCTCAGAACCTGGAAATTTGAAAGCAATCTCTTAAATAACTCATAGCTTAAAAAGGAAAGCAAATTTTTTTAAAAGTATTCATCCAGTGCAGGAATGCTAGGAAAAAAGAGTCTCCCATACATTTCTCGTGGGTCTGTGAATTGTTGTTTTGATAAGCAGTCTGGAAACTTCTCCTAAAATTAAATTAATATACTGTTTAACTCAACAAACAGATTCCTGGGGATCTATTGCAAATAATTAAAATCATCAATATCTAAGAAAGTATTTGAAGGAGGTATATAACTGTCTTGTTTCCAGTAGCAAAGCATTAAAAATTAAGGGACTGTCCAGGGATGGAATGGGAGAACAGACCCTGGAGAAAGACCAGGCTGTTCAGAGGATCCACTAGGGCCTCTCTCAGTGAGCAAGGCAAATGTCCAGCAAAGTCTAGAAACAGCACCACCCCTGCAAGAAAGAAGGCAAAGGGAAAGCCCCCTCTCTCTTTGTGCATGCACAGATACCAAGACACGTATTGGACTGTCAACACAGAAGCTTGTAGGGGATGTGAGTATGCATGAAGACAGAGAGAATATAGAATATATATTTTATATATTTATGGCATATATATTATATATTCATATTTATTATTATATATTTATGACATATATTTATATTTATTATTATATAATATATATTATATATTTATATACATGTATGTCTACATAAAAAGATTTGTGTGTGTGTGTGCAAAATTCAATGCCCTCCCATATACACACAAGCACACAGGATTGGCAGTGTTGAATGCATTGAAGTGAAAATCTATGCAACAAACAATATGATGAATTAAGTTTAAAAACACTTGGCAAACTGGGAAAATATATTTACAATCTGTATAATATCCATGGTACACAAAGATGACCTACAAATTAATAAGAAAAAAAGCAACCTGATTTAAAATACTCAAGAGAAATCATCAATTTTATAAACTAGAAATATGCACAAATAATTGAGAGAATGGAAGTGGAAATGACAAACCATTTGGGCCCAACAGATTGGAGAAAAAAGACCAGTTTTTTGGTACTTGATGAGAGTGTTAATTGGTACCATTTTGAGGAAGTAATTCTTTGCAATTCTGTAAATTCACCAATGGTAATATATAAAAAATTTTTTTCGTTTGGGCAAAATAATCTATGTTGGAAAGTTATTCACTGTGGCATTATGTACAGTAGAAAAAATGGAAAAGATCTAACTGTTCATCATGGGAAGTGCCTCCCTTCTCCCCTCACCACCAACCCTAAAGAGGTATGGGACGTTTAAGCTACGGGATACTATGCAAGCCTAGTTTAACACAATGTAATCCTTTAGGTACTGACATGAAATGTTTCTAAGATACAATGTTAAATCAGAAAAACAAAGAATAGTAAGTGTAATCTGCTTTCTTTTTTTATAAAAAGCCACTCTCAGTGTGTCTAGGTGCCTATAGTTATGCAAAGACAGAGAGTATTATCAGGAAAAATCAACTTACATAGGGCTTATTTGGGGAAGAAGAGTGAAGTTTCTCTTGAGATGTTTGCTTCAAAATTAATGTAGCAATGTATAAAAAGTTTCAAAAGATCCTAGAAAATGGGTAAAATGAAAAAGAGAAAAATTAAACCAATGATTTTACATTCATTTCATCAAATGTTCTTTGAAGCTCTACGGCTCCCTTTCTCTTTTCCCAGCACTGTTATTTTATTTTATGTTTTCTTTCTTTTCTCTGGGACCTTGGAAGGGGGTAAAAGTATGTGTTTATAGCTCTCTCTCTTTCATGCACCTACTTGTGTACCTTAAACTTTGTTATAAATAAAATATACTGATTTATTTCCTGTACACTTAAAACTAAAATTCCAATAGAAAAATTTGGTTTGCATCTACGACAGATTCTGCTACAAGAATATATCAAGAATGACAGTGACAAAAAATGACCAAGGGTTAAGTCATGGCCCCAAATTATTGATGCAAAAAGGACAGAGCTTCAAACCAATTCTGTCACTCTGTTCTCAAGTAACCAGTGCCACTGCTCCTGCCAGGGAGACCCGGGACCCAGACAGAAGTCCAGGTCTGTGCCTGGCCTCAGGGCGCCCGTCCTGGGGTAAGTGGTCACCTGTGCCCCCAAGTCCCTCAGGTCCTCCTGAAACTCTGCCATGGGCCCTGGGCATGTCCCATGGCCGTGGGATCTCAGACAGTTCTTGCTTTTCTGGCACTTTAGTTGCCCACCTAGGATGAGTACAATTTATAGGAAATACTCTGCTTTATTTCAAGAAGTCATAGTAACCAAGCCTTGATCCTTCAACCAAGAGTTAACTAAAGAACTATGTAGCCTGGAAGAGGTATCTTTCTACTAGAGACTGGAATTCTTGAGCAAAATATTAGTATCATCCAGGTCGAAAAAGTATGTGTATAAGAACTTCGATCAGGGACAGTTTATCTTAAAAACTTCTCCCCCTAATACAAGACTATTTTTAATTACTTAGGAAAGAAATAATGTATAAAATATATATTTACCTTTTCATTGAGTTTATCCTCCAAAAAAATCCATTTTGTGTATGGTTAAATTAATTATAGGATTCTGTCCATTTCCTTTCTGTTTAAGTTTCTAGTCTCAGAAATCATTAACTGCTCATTTGAAATACAATTTAAGAAATAGAAATTATCTACCATAATAATTGGATGATGTGTCCATTCTAAAATGTTCTAACAGGAGAATACATTATAATATAATAAATTCATGTTGAAATGCTAGTATCCCAGTGTCCTGAGGCAGGTAAATAAGAATTTGCTTTTTTAAAAAAAAAAAGACATTTAAAGGACAGAAATTTATCCCAGTAATCTGGAGTTGCACAGCAAGAGGGAAGTTGAAAATGCATTTGCACTGCGTGGCTCAAGCTGGTAACAGGTCATCCTGGGCAGCAACTGGTCCTTCAGTGAGATGAAGCTGAGACAGAACAGGTGTTCTTAAGGCTGGAAGGTACATTTACCTGAGAGGCCAGAGGGTTTGCAAAGGCATCAACTCCTACCCTGTACATCTCGACTACTGCATATTAAGGCCTCCTACACTTGGGGCAGGTGTCCTCAAAAAGCCCTACAACACCTGAGCATGGACCAAATCTGCCCAAAGAGGTGCAGGATTTTACAGAGTGTGGATTACATCGAGCAATGGGACAAACCGTGTGCAAAATTGTGGGAAAGATGCCACGCCACCCAGAGCTCTCCACAGCCATGGTTTCCTTCTTCGCTTGGTCCCCTGAGGCCAGAGCCCTCCAGACACCCCAGCTGTCCTGCCGGGAGCACCCCTCCACCCAGAGCCACCCCCCAGCATGTATGGGGCTGGACGCTCTTCATCCCCTCCCCAGCACGATGGAGTTCAAGTCTGAGGAAACTCTGACCAAATGCCTTTTCCTCAAATCCCCCCGGGGCCTCGGTGATGTCGGGTCGGTGAGCACAGACAAGTAGGTTTTGTGCTTTTCACCGTGTACCCTGTGATTCAACCCTTCTCTGACATGTCAGAGGGCTGGTCCTTATGCTGGTCACCACCTGCAAGGCCACCCTTAGTGACCCATCTTCCTCTTACTCTTTACAGGACCCGTACCTTCCTCCAGGTGTCAAGGGCAACCTCCTTCACCTTGAGATCCGTTGATTTAAAAACATGTTCTTGGGCTTCCCTAGTGGTGCAGTGGTTGAGAGTCCGCCTGCCGATGCAGGGTAAGTGGGTTCGTACCCCGGTTCGGGAAGATTCCACATGCCACGGAGCGGCTGGGCCCGTAAGCCATGGTCGCTGAGCCTGCGCATCCGGAGCCTGTGCTCCGCAATGGAAGAGGCCACAGCAGTGAGAGGACCACGTACCGCAAAAAAAAAAAAACAAAAAAACAAACAAAAAGAACACGTTCTTTATCATTTTTAAAATTATCCTGGTGTCATCAGTAGAATTATACTTCTCCCCACAAGAGAGATGTTGAAGTCCTAACCCCCAGTACCTGTGACTGTGACTTGGGAAGGTTGGTCTTGGCAGGTGTTGTCAAGTTCAGAGGAGGCCATCACGGTGAGCCTGACCCAGTGTGACTGGAGTCTTTTTAAGAAGACAGAGACACATGGGGAGGAGCCGCATGACCACCGAGGAAGAGACAGGAGGGATGCAGCTGCCGGCCCAGGAACTCAACCGCCAGAAGCTGGCAGAGGCCAGGAAGGATTCTGTCCAGAGTCTCAGAGGAAGCACCGCCCTGCCGACACCTTGATTTTAGACTTGTGGCCTCCAGAACTGAGAGAAAATAAATTTCTATTGTTTAAGCCATGGGTTTGTGGCTCTTTGTAATGACAGCCCTAGAAAACTAGTGCACCTGGGTTGAAAATTACATGATGTAATATTTGAAAATAACCAAAGAAAGTTCTACTTAACTTTCATTCTGTCAAAGACTTGTCTGAATAAGATTCAAATAACGTGTATGTCCATCCTGGAAGCTCTTGCCTTTCTGTGACTCAATATGACCTAATTTCTCATCTTCCCACCTCCGTTTGAGAATGAAACATACTTTCAGGAAAGCTATCTTTGTACAGAAATGATTCCCCTCGTGTTTCACATGGCTCTTCCACACACCTGGAATGTCAGTGAGAGCTCACATCCTTCGTTCACATGTTGTTTTCCTCACGTGCTACATGGGAAGAGGATCAAATATATGCCCTGCCTATGAGGCGCCCTGCATGAGAAAGGAGGGGCACACCACCCTGCCCCCTGCCCTCCCGCCCCTGCTCAGGCCCAGCCGCGGGCTCTGCGGTGGTTTCTGAGTGACGTGCTCCCTCCAGGCAGCTCTGGTCCAGGAGCTGAGGCCCAGCCACAGCCCTCCCAAGACGCAGCTCCGGGGGATGCCTGTCCCAACTCTCTGGGCTGTGTGCGCTTTTACTTTCTGTATATTTATTTCACCTCTTAAATGAAATCCAATTTGAGGCTATTAATATTCATGCATGGAGATAATTCTGATGATGAATTAATGAAACACTCGGCCTCTCAGTGTGTTGTTTGCTCTTACATTTAATGACGCTCTTAACTGGAAAGAGGAAGAAGCGGAACAGGCTCCACCCGGAGCCTGGAAATTAGAAACCACTTCATTGTTCTGAGCTCGCTGCTTTAATGACAATCAATAGAATCGATCCAGGAGAAGAAAAGTATTTACTCCATCTCTGCCTGCTGCCCGCCCTGCTCAGGATTCCCGAGCATCCTCTGCAGACTGTCGTGGGGTCTACATTTGCTAATGAATTACACGCTAAATGAATTTCTCATCCCTCCCCGACCCATGGTTTTGATACATAAAAAACTGTTTTTTCCTAAGAATAACATGCAGTCCTACTGTCAGGGCAGCGAAGGATGACGTTGTTAGAAAACCGAGAAGTCATCTCAGTTGTAGAGTTGGGTTTACTTGCAAAACAGACCTTAGCCGTGGCCTGTACTTCTCCAAAAATAAGTCCTGGCTGGTGGTCTTTTGTTGTTCAAATGAAGAGAATTTGTCATTCACACTCTGCTGGATGAGTCATTGAAAAGACAATTAGCTGCCATGGACTTAACTAGGTTTAGTATTCAAGTTTCACTTTCACTTCAACATTCATTCAACAAATAAGTGTTAAAGTCCTCCAATTAGGCCCGTTTCTCTGTTGATTAAAAAGAGCAGCATCAACGATCCATTGTTCCTGGAACCTTCCCAAACAGGAGCCGGGGTTCTGCTCCCTAAGGAAGAGGCCACGACCCGTCCTACCGGGAACAGGCATGAGGATCTCACACTGAAGTCTTTAATATGAAACCAACTCCTACAAGGATCTAAAAGCAACGGACTAAACCAAAACTGGAACGAATTTTAAGAATGAAGTCTCAGCCTCAAAGCAGTGATGGTAAGAAAAATCATCAGCCGGTCTATTCTTCAACTTGCAAAATAGACGTTTTTAGAGACCATTTAAATTTTAGGAGAACCGGCAGGATAAGACAAGATCTAGTTAGGGCCCAGCTGAATTGTTCACTGTCATTTACGAGGAGCTTCCTAGTATTTATTCTGCTATTAAATTGGAACGAGCTGTTTCAGGGGGATAAGCCTGGTCTGTGTTTGTCTCAGTGTTTAAAGGGCCGCTGCTTCAGACTCGGAGCCTTCCCTGATTTTTCGCTATTGCGACTTGAAAGGGCAGTGAGTTTTCATCACTGGTGAACATGCAGGTTTAGGAAAGGAATGTGAAAGGGAGTCACCGGTGAACACACCAAGAGCTCGGCGAGAGAGTTTTTCTACTGTATGTGTGATGAAAGCCCAGCGATCGTAAGTGTGACTTCAAGAGGTATGTTCACCTCAGGAGTTCACAAATCTAGCATGATGGAAAACGTATTTTTAAGAATATGATGTAGCAAATGCATTGACAATCACACAGGCAAGAAAATGGCTACACATGCCCATATATACACACATCTATGTAATATGCATTATATATGTACCTATATACATATATGTATACATATACATGTGTATATATGTAATATATGTATGATATATATACTTTTTGCAAATAGAAAATGCAGTTACAATACTTTTAAGTGTTTATTAGTCATTTAACCTCTTTCAAATATGCTTTTAATTACTGTGATATGATACTTGTCTACTTACAAATGTAGCCATAATACAAGTTGAGAAAGTGACACAGGATGTGAAACACTAAACTAATTCACTTATCATTAGTGTAAAACTTCCATATGTTAGACAGGATCTTAGCTGCAGAATGACTTAGTAACTGTGAGACACCTCCAGGTAGATTGAAACAAGCAGGCCCAACCTCTCACCCAAAACAGCCAACACTGCAACATCGGTTAACTTTAAATTGTGAATTCGAATCATTTGCAGCCTAAACAGAACACTTTGGAGATTAAAAATAATAATCAGTAATAATAGTAACATGCATGGCCTCTAGGATCCATGTTTTGGTTTCAAAACAAAAGAACAGCCCAACATCTACCATGAAGCAAGGACGGGCAGAGTGCCTGCACTCCACTAGCCTTGCACACAGGTGTCTGAACGGTTTAAAGTAACAGCCGTCCTTCAGGCCCATCGCAGAACCAAAGGAGCTACTTTTTCGGTGGGCACTTGGGATCCAGCAAACAGCACTGGCTGCAGAGTCCAGTTGTTGGCTCTGAGCCCGCCACAGATCCACAGGGCTGGGAATCTAGCCTGCCTGGCCGACTGCAGCCCCTGGAGCCTGCCCTTGGCAGTCATGAAGGCAGGGCCTTTCCTCCAATAGCTCCACTTCCCAGGAAGTCTTTTTGGAAAAAGTGTGGCACAAACACATGAATAAATAAAATAAAATGAAATGGAGTAAAATAGAATGAGAGCGTTTTCACCTCCCATCACCTTCTGCTGTGGCTCTGTGGATCAGATTTATGCTGGAGGTGGGCAGATAGCAAATGGAAAATGAAAAACAATTTCATATTTTAAATTTATGAGACTGGAGAATAGTATATCACTTTTTTCCTCAAGCTCAGTGCCATAAATTGTCTATAACCTATTTGCCGTATTTTCTGTATCACTCAGGTTGGCTCCGTTTTAGTTAAGTCCTTTAGCCTTAACTAAAGTGTTCATTTCAAGGTGATCCTGCATAGCTAACCACTTGTGTGTGTGAGGAGGGGGAAGCAGTCTGTCCTGTTCTTCTATATGGAGAGAGATTATGTAAAAAGAGAAAAAGACAGGCAGGGCACCATCGTAGCACGTCTCTCTCTATCCTTCGTGTATACAAAATGCTTTTCCAACGCTTTAAGGTGATGAAAAGGACAGGAGATCCTTTCTAAATCAGCTGAGCTTGATGTGATGCCAAAGCCTTTGGCTAAACATAGATTGACTTAATTCTTTCAATAATGATTTTGGTCCGAGTGCTTCTCCACCACAAGAGGGAGAAACCCAGCAGAACGGAGAAAAATCTCCTCACTCGGGTTATCTTGACTGTGCTCCAGGCAAAACCTAGAAATATTTTTTTAATCGAGATTCTCTACAGCAGCCCTTTCCAAATGCCAGTATCCATCATCTCTGACTGGATCAATAGCTGTGTTTTGGCCCCAGTCTCCTGCGAGAGATGGCATGCCATCAGTGATAGACAAATATCACAGTTAAGCAAAGTATCCCGCCAGACCTAGTAACATTTTTATTGATTTTTGTTGTGCAAATAATGTCTTTTTGGGCTGAATAAATGGCTTTGAGCCAAACAGTCATTGTTTATGATTCCAAAATGCAATAAAGGGACAGGAAATATATTATAGCCAATGTCTCAAGGCACACAGCATAATCATCCTTTGGTAGTAAAAAACTACCCATCTGAAACCAAGAGTGCATATTTATCCATGCTTAAAGGTGCCTGTAGGACTTGCAAATCTTACACAAAATGTCCTGTTAGGAAACAGATGGCATTGCCCTTTAACCTATTGAAAAACTACTAGAAAACCAAGCAAAAAAATAAGCACTATATTTCTTGAATCAATACAAAGGAAACAGTTTATTATGCTCCCTTCAAATGAAATATCGAAGTTACCAAAACAGAATCCGTTCACTTTAAAAGAAAACACATCAAAAGACTCCCTGACTTTATCAAATACTCTAAAATCAGAAAATATTTTAGTAAGTTTTTTTAAAAAACTATAATCATTCAAAATAATTGTGAACTTGTTTCATTGTATAGCTCATTGGAAGGCTGGCAGGCAAAGGTTTGCCCCGATCTAAGAGACGCCTTTTTGTGTGTTAAGGGTGGCATCCTACCTTTGCTTCAGTTGGTTTGCATCTTCCAAGGGGTGATGGAGCTGACCTCTATGCTCACTTCCCCATAGAACTCACGGTTGCCCTGCATTTGCATTCAGGTCCCCACCAAAACCATGGTCCTGCCAATGGTTTCACGCATCCACACCTCAGATCCAGCAGCTGTGGTCTGCGCAGCTGACTTGCAAAGAACATGCAGTTGTGCTGGGTTCTCTTACAGAGAACTGTGCCTACAGGAATCGGTATGATTTTGAGCGATTAGTCGTGGGCTCCGAAGTACTCAAAAGTGAGCTGGCGTTCCCAGACATGGGATTGTGCAGCTGTTTGCATCCTGCCATGGACAGGCAGACAGAAAAACACACAGCTTTACCTATTTTCTCTACGTGCTGAGATGTATTCTTGTACTTAACACCATAATTTGATTAATCTTTTCTCTTTTCAGAAGTATAAGGCTTATTTAAAGAATACACGCTTTAATTATCTGCATACTACTCTAAAGTATGTATTTACAACATGACTTTTGAATTACTCTTTCCCCACCTAAAGCGCTCTAGTTCCATCTTTTCAAAGAGTATTTCTCATATTATAAGTATGCTCAGTGCAAAAATCATGGGGGCTCAAAAAATGTATTTTACAGTAACCTGTAATTTTACTACCATAACATTGCAGACATTATTTTTCTTTTATGTGACTATTATAACTACACATGCATACCTTCCAAAAAGCTATGCATGCATTCGTTATATATTTATGTATTAACAAAATTCATTTTCATACCTATGTACATGTATTACATTTATATATTTAACAAAATGAGTTTTAATAAACACGTACATGAGGAAACACTTTGTTAAAACGATTACTGCCTGCTTCAGAAAAGTGATGCGAATACATGGGTTCTGGGCAAGTTCAGTGTCATCCTGCCCTCCCGCCTCTCTATAGTATCGCCAGCACTGAGCACTGGTGTTCTTTTAAATCAGACCTCGTTTGGCAGATAAAAATTAATCTCAAGATTTTAAGTTTTCTTTTCCTTATTCCTAATGAATCTGAATATCTTTAAAAGCTTGTTCGTTTCTTAATTTTTTTTATTGAAGTACAGTTGATTTACAAGGTTGTGCCAGTCTCCGCTGTACAGCAAAGTGACTCTGTTATACACATATAGACATTCTTTTTTTATATTATCTTGTTAATTTAATTTTTTATTTAAAATGGTTTTATTCGTTTCTATATCTTTTGCAAAAAGCTAGTAATATCATCTTCCTCCCCTCCTTCATCTCCACGTCTCAATGAAAAATCATTTCCAAGTTTTCCTGTCATTTTTTCTCTAAGAATAGGTTTTCTCCTTATCCCACAGGCAGAATAAAAGTCCTTTTTTGGCCAGGAGTCTCACAACTTTTTCCAAATTTCTTGTTTGAACTTTTAATGTGATTGATGCTGTTGATTACTTTACAAAATTAATGATTCTTAGTTTTTTTTTATTTAATCAACTTTATCAGCCTTTTACAGTTTTTTTATCTCTGATGTTATTCTTAGGAGACAGACCGTGCTATGCCGTCATGTGAATTTCTGGGTTCTTTTCTTACATTTAACTCCAACCACATAGGGGTTTGCTTCCGCATGAGGGGTGAAGCAAAGATTTGATTTCATTTTCCCTCAGGACCAACCATTTAACTCATGATTGTTCCCTGGATCATTAGAAATGCTTCACGTGTGATCTATTCACCATTTCTTTATAATTTAGAGAGTTTCCAGTATTTCTGCACTGCTTTATTCCTCTCTCTCTCTCTCACTGGTTCTCTGTATTTATTGTAACCTTAGAGTGTCTCATATCTGGCAAGTTTACAATTTCTTTTAGTCTTTTAAAATATCTGGACTGTAATATCCACATGTTATTTTAGATGAACCTCAGCATTTTATTGGAATCATATAATATTTATAAATTAACTGAGGGGGGATTTGTATCTGACAGTGTGAGTCTTGTCCAGGAATCTGGCATTTTCCTCTGCAGTTGTTAAGAGTGTTTTTCCGATTAGGTAGCTTCCTTCCTCAACTCTTGAACGTTTCCATCACTTTTGTTTCTTAGTATTGTTTAGATTTTGTTGTTATAGGGAATGAAGTCCTTTTCCACCAAACTCACTGTGGGGCTCTTGAAGGCAAACATGGGTTTGTGTTCCAACTCAGTGAATCCTCTGCCCTAGGCTTCTGTGCTGTGTGTGTTTTGCTAAACTTCTCATAGAAGGAACAGTTTTCATTGCTTCTTTTGAGATTTACAGGTAAAGTTATTTTCTAAAAGTGATATGACTCTTGCTTTTCAATATTTTAACTTATTTTATATTAACGCCTAGAACTTCCAGAATGAAGCTCTGTAACAACAGTGGGGATGTTGGTTATATCCTCAGTGTTGGGTCTTTACCAGACAGTAATAATGTGTTCCCCTGAGATCCTGGAGGCAGGGGTGCTGGGGGAGAGACAAAGAACAACTCAGACCCACTCCTCCATGTTGGAGGCAGCATGTGAGGACCCTGGTGCTGACCCCACCCACCAGGCAGTTGTGGCTGACAGACAGCACCTGGGAGACTTCCCAGCTCTTCTCTAGACCTCATCAAATGGAATTTTTATGTTAACATGAATTCCAGTAGTTTTCATGATTGAAAGGTGAGGAAATATGTATTCCAAATTCATAAAATTGGTGCCAATAATATGTCAAATTACTTTCTGAACCATTCAGTTCAAACAATTTAGTTTTCAGAAAGCATGTATAAAAATGTATAGTTAGCCCAGAAATCTCCACTCCCTTGGTGTGGAGAAAAGGGAACCCTCCCACACTGTTGGTGGGAATGTAAACTGGTACAGCCACTATGAAAAACAGTATGGAGGTTCCTTTAACAACTAAAAATATAACTATTATATGATCCAGCAATCCCACTCCTGGGCATATATCTAGACAAAACTCTAACTCAATAAGATACATGCACCCCAATATTCATTGCAGCACTATTTACAATAGCCAAGACATGGAAGCAACCTAAATGTCCCATCAACAGATGAATGGATAAAGATGTGGTACATATATACAATGGAATACTACTCAGCCATAAAAAGAGAATGAAATATTGCTATTTGCAGCAACATGGATGAACCTAGAGATAATCATACTAAGTGAAGTCAGAAAGAGAAAGAAAAATACCATATGATATCACTTATATGTGGAATCTAAAATATGACACAAATGAATTTATTTATGGAACAGAAACAGACTCACAGACATAGAGAACAGATTGGTGGTCGCCAAGGAGGAGAGGGAGGGAGAAGGATAGATTGAGAGTTTGGGATTAGCAGACGCAACTAGTATATATAGGATAGATAAACAACAATGTCCTACTGTCTAGCACAAGGAGCTATATTCAATATCCTGTCAAAATGGAAAAGAATATGAAAAAGAATGTACATATATGTATAACTGAGTCACTTTGCTGTACAGCAGAAATTAACACAACATTGTAAATCAACTATACTTTAATAAAAATAAAAATATTTTTCATTAAAATTTTTTTAAAAAATATTTTTTATTTTAAAGTTATGTTTTTAAATAAAAAGTAATGTAAAATAAATTATTTTTATTTTTTTATTAAAAAATAAATAAAAGTAAAAAGAAAAAAAGAAATCTCCATTCCCTCGAATCTTGTCTTTCTTCTGCATACTCAGGTTTTACATGTGGAAACCTAGTGCCTGAGACATACTGCTTCCTTTGCAATTTTAGGACGTTTAGCACATGAGATTTATGTTATTGCATTTTGGTTCCCACCCACAGTAACACCCAAGAGAAGCCTTTTCTGGCATTTTTGTCCCCACAGATCTGTTTCAGGTGTTTCACCACAACACTGACGGGTCAGTGTGACAATCACTGTTCTATTTGGATTTTCTTTATCAGGCCGCCTTCTGTAGTTAAAAAAAATTGAACTGATAGTTATGTCAAGTATTTAACCAATAAACACACGCTGAATACAATCATCCAATTGGAGAGATACTAATGTTTCATTATTGATGCTCTATGGATCCACATGAATTACAGCAGCTGTGTTTGATGACGTCAGTTAGATGCCTGGAGAGTCCCCATAAGCTATGGGCATCTTTAGTTTACCAATGCACCCCACACTTCTGCAACACACACACACACACACACACACACACACACACTCACACACAACCACACACATGTGGACAGACAACATCACAGGGAGTAAAATACCAAACCCAAAGAATTTCAGAAGGCGTTAGATTCTAGATTTATTAGGTATTTGAAAAGCTCTCCTAATGACGTGGAAAATTTTGGTAAAAAGACGTATAAAAACAGTAAGATACACTACACACTTATTTCAATGGCCAAAATCCATAACACTAAAAGCACCATATGCTCATTCATTGCTGGTTGGAATAAAAAATTGTACAGCCACTTTGGAAGATGGTTTTGTAGTTTCTTACAAAACTAAATCTACTCTTACTATATTAACCAGCAATCATACTCTTTGGTATTTACCCAAAGGAGATGTAAACTTATGACCTCACAAAAACTGCACTCGGATGTTTACAGCACCTTTATTCAGAACTGCCAAAACTTGGGAGCAACAAAGGTATCATTCAGTAGGTAAATAAACTGTGATACATCCAGACAATGGAATATTATTCAGCTCCAAAAAGAAATGAGCTATCATGCCACCAAAAGACATGGAGGGGGACTTCCCTGGCGGTCCAGTGGTTAAGTCTCTGCACTTCTACTTCAGGGGGCACAGGTTCAATCCCGGGTCAGGGAAGTAAGATCCCACATGCCTTGTGGTGTGGCAAAAAAAAAAAAAAAAAAAAAAAAAAAAAGACATGGAAGAACTTTAAATACATATTACTAAGTGAAAGAAGCCAATATCAAAAGTCTACACACTGTATGATTCCAACTATGGGACACTCTGGAAAAGGCAAAACTATGGAAACAATAAAACACCAGTCGTTGCCAGGGGTTGTAGGAAAGGATGAATGCATGGAGCACAGAAGGCTTTTAGGGCAGTGGAAACACTCGGTGTGATACTGTAATGATGGATACGTGTCATTATGTGTTTATCCAAACCCACAGGATGTACAGCACCAAGAGTGAACCCTGATGTAAACTATGGACTTCAGGTGATAATGACATGTCAGTGTAGGTTCATCTATTGTAACAAATACATCATCCGATGGAGATGCTCATCACTGGGGAGGCTGTTGTAGGGCTGGGAGTTGTACCTTCTTCAATTTTTCTGTGAACCTAAAACTGCTCTAAAAATGATAAAGTCTTTGGAAAGGTATGGATAAGAGCTCACTCGCACTGAAGAATTTGAGGACGTCCTGGTACCTTTCCAGGCCATCGTCAATGGCAGAGGTTTTTTGGGTTTTTTTTTGCAGTACGCGGGCCTCTCACTGTTGTGGCCTCTCCCATTGCGGAGCACAGGCTCCGGACGCGCAGGCTCAGCAGCCATGGCTCACGGGCCCAGCCGCTCGGCGGCATGTGGAATCTTCCCGGACCGGGGCACAAACCCGTGTCCCTTGCATTGGCAGGCGGACTCTCAACCACTGCACCACCAGGGAAGCCCAAGAGGTTTTTCATGTCTAACATGATAGAGACGGGGACCTCTGGAAAGCCACTGGAGGGAGTTGGTCTCCACCTGAGGAAATAAGTCTGCATCGCAGGGACTGTGTTATATAAATGCCCATTGCATGTTGCAAAATCAGCTTGATGGGTGCTCAGGTGTATATTTGCTATGCCAGAGTTGACCTTCTTGAGAAACAGCCACTCTCATATCTACTGACAGACCAGCTGCCGCAGCAGCATCATGTACCTGAATGCTCACATTCGATACCTGGACTCCACATCAGACTTTCCAGCCAGACACCAGCTTCTTGAACTGCACACCTCGAGGGAAAAGTGGGCATCATAAGGAGCGCGAGACACAAGCAGGACAACCGAGTCGGGATTCTAACACGTGGGCGCTGCCACCTGGACGAACCAGAAGGACGTCCCCTTGCTTAGCTCTGAGCACCAGGGACTGGTGTGGGGACACAGAGCAGTGATTGCTGGGTCTCGCTGGGTCCTGTCCTGCCAGCCTTTCCGTGCTCTCTGATGAGTCCCTTAAACACCTTTAAGTTGCTCATTTAAAAAAGTAGCAGTAATAACATGACCCATCCCAAAGGATCATCATAAGAAACTGAAGGTGGTGCGATGTACGAAATGCCTGGATCGGAAGAGGGGCTGGTAAACACTCCTGTCTTTTCCCACCTTCCATTGCTTTTCTTCTTTCCAAGATGATCCATGTTTTAAGGTACAACCTAGGAAGCCCCATGCTACACAGCACGACCTGGTATAAAACTGCTACAAGGATTAAATATCACCAACCAGGAAGAAACTATCATGATCTTTCATTTTTTAAAAACATCTCTGTTTGACCTGCATCCAGTATATACAAAAATGTGTTCTGATGAAGACAGGATGGGGGATAGGCAGCCATCCACAGAGGAACGCCGGATCAGTTTGGGGAGAAAACCTCGTTTGTGGGGGAACGTTCACCATTGCATCTGTGCGGCATCCACATCTCTTGGTGAAGGAGGCCTTGGGAGCCTCATGTGCCATCCGGTTTGGGCTGTGTCACAGTGTCCAGCTTCCTGCCATCAGTCTGCAGGGTTACAGGTGTCAGAACACAGACCAGACACTGCGACGAGGCTTTGGTGTCTAAATGGGCCAAACCACAGCTTAAAGAATACCGAAACCTATTGTTTGGTTGCTGTTTCGTTTTCTTTTCAAAACACTTTGGAGCTTTTGTGTAGACGCTCTTAATCTTCTTTTCTTTTTGGGAGGCTGAGAGATTTTGTTTTCATGAGCCACAAAAGGGTCTATTTAAATAGGTCAGTATACGTTTCATTACATATCCTACATGCATTATCATTGCAAAGTTAAGGTAGAATAATCAACAGCAGATTTCCAGCAAAACTGGTCGAGTTCCTGAACGAATCTCCCCTGAGAAAGATTTCACGCTTGTGCAGGAAGCAAAGCTGCAGAAAAGCTGGGATGCACACAAATACATCCCACCAGTGTTGGAAATGCTCTGCTATGTGTTATATCACTCAGGTTCTGGCCTCTTTAAATAAATGGCAGACAATCATGTCACATAGTCTGCAGGGGTGGTCGTGAAGTTGGCTAATTGCCTGACAGGTCAACAACATTTGTTCAATAGACTTGAAACCCCAGAACAGCACCTGGCAAGAGCTATGGGACCCAGGGCTGGTGCCGGGGGTCGGGGTGCCTTTCATTTCTTCCTTTTTCCCCCAGATATGACAAGTGTGTTTTATTTGATGCATGGTGGTAAAAGGTCACATAAACAAACATGAACACAAAAATGAATGTAAAAGATCTAAGGACACAAATTATTAACAGAACATACAGATGCTTATGTATTTTTTCAAGTACCTAATTAATACTATTACAGAATGTCCAGAGTATATATTCAACCAGATGATGGTTGTATCACTTTGATTCAAGCTCTTTTTTTAAAAAATTTGTATTTCATATTGGAGTATAGTTGATTTACAATGTTGTGTTAGTTTCAGGTGTACAGCAAAGTGATTCAGTTATACATATACATATATCCATTCTTATTCAAATTCTTTTCCCATTTCATTTCTTAGGGCTTGAAAGCATGCCAAAATCTTGGTTGCCTTGTGAAGTAAGAAGATCCACTATCCCTGTGTAAGTGCACAGATGCTGAGGTCATGAGCAGGGTGGGCAATGAGAGAAGTTGTCTTTCAAGGCGCATGCCCTAGAGGGCACTTCGCCATCTATTAGGGTCTCAGGCACCGCGGGACACTGGGGACTCTCTTCCCAAATCCTGGGAGATGGTACTCTGCCACCTTTGAGCTACTTCCTGGAGAGGGGTCTTCTGAGCATCCTGGAAGCAGGTCATGTATGGAAGGTGCTGGAAGGGAGCAAAGTAGGGCTCCATGTGGGTAGAGGGGGCTTCCTTCACATCCCTCCATCTGCGGGCTGGACAGCAGCTGGGGCTTTGGCAGCCCTGACCTCAGGACAAAGAGTCAGGCCCCGTGACCTGTGTGGCTGCCTTCAGATTCGCTACAGATGTCATTTGTCCAGGACCACAAGGGCTGCCCTGTGCTGAAGGCAGCCGTGCCGTTCCAGATCTTGGGAAGCCCTCCAGAATTTGGAGTGAGAACAGGCTTTCCCTGACGGCGGGGGGTCCACACCCAGTACACGTGAGGGGAGGAGTTTACATGTGACCTCTTTTGTTTTAAATGTACAGCTTTATTGAAATATAATTCACATATCAAATAATGCATCTATTTAAAATGTACAATTTAATAGTTTTGGGTACATTCACAGTTATGTGCAGCCATCACCATAGTCAATATGAGAATATTTGGATCACCTCAAAAAGAGACCCCAAACCCAAAGTTTAGCTATAACTCACTACATACAAATAGAATCATACAATATGTGGTATTCTGTGTTGGCTTCTTTCACCCAGCATGATGTTCTAAAGCTTCATCTATCTTGTAGCACGTGCCATACTTCATTCCTTTTTGTGGCTGAATAATATTTCATTGTATGCATGGACCACATTTTGTTCATTTGTTCATAGGTTGATGTGAATTTGAGTTGTTTCCACCTCTGGGCTATTATGAACAATGCTGCTATGAACATTTGTGTGCAAGTTTTTGAATGGAGAAGGTTTTCCTTTCTCTTGGATACATACCCAGGAATGGAATTACTGGGTCATATTGTAAGTCTATGTTTAATCATTGGAGGAACTGCCAGGCGGTTTCCAAAGTGGCTGCACTGTTTTACATTCCCACCAACAGCGTAGGAGGGTTCTGATTTCTCCACATCCTTGCCAAGTGTGCTATTATTTGACGTTTGTTTCTAGCTTGCTTAGTAGGTGGGAAGTACTATCTCATCATGTTTTGGATTTGCATTTCCCTGATGACAATGATGGAAAGCATCCTTTCATGTGTTTATCACCCATCCGTATACCCTCCTTGGAGAAAATCCTTTGTCCATTTTTAAATTGGATTACTTACCTTTTATTTTTGAGCGTAACAGTTCCGTATATATTTTGGATACAAATCCCTTATCAGATAGATAATTTGCAAATATTTTCTCTCATTGTATCTGTTGTCTTTTTACTTTTTTGATGGTGTTCTTTGAAGAACTGAGGTTTTTAATTTCAATGGAGTCCGATTTATCTATTCTGTCCTTTATTGCACATGCTTTTGGTGTCATACCTAAAATCTATTGCCAAATCCAGGGTCATGAAAGTTGACCCTTATGTTTTCTTCTAAGAATTTTACTATTTTAGTTCTTGTATTTAGGTCTTTGATTTATTTTGAGTAGATTTTGTCTGTGGTGTGAGGTAAGGGTCTGACTTTATTCTTTTGCATGTGACTATTCAATTGTCCACAGCACCATTTGTTGAAAAACTATTATTTCCCCATTGAGTGGTCTTGGCACTCTTGTCCAAAATCAGTTGACCATAGACACAATTTAGCAGAGATGGTCTGTAAATGGCTTGTCACTTGCCCATGACCAATTAAGAATAGAAATCGGAGGCTTCTCTGGTGGCACAGTGGTTAAGAATCAGCCTGCCAATGCAGGGGACAGGGGTTCGAGCCCAGGTTTGGGAAGATCCCACATGCCATGGAGCAGCAAAGCCTGTGCACCACAACTACTGAGTCTGAGCTCTAGAGCCCGCGAGCCACAACTACTGAAATCTGTGCTCCTAGAGCCCATGCTATGCAACCACAGAAGCTACCGCAATGAGAAGCCCATGTACCACAACAAAGAGTAACCCTCACTCACCACAGCTAGAGAAAGCCTGTGAACAGCAACAAAGACCCTATGCAGCCAAAAATAAATAAATAAAATAAATAAATTTATTTTTTTAAAAAGAATAGAAACTGAAAGTAAACATTTAGAAACTGTTACCCCATTGTGACAAAGCAATTGTATGTCTGTTGAACCTAATAATTTAAAAGTCTATTTATTTTTGTTCATTATTTATGTTAATTGTTATTGTATTTTACAAAAAAAAAATTGTCTGCTATGGATTGGGGGTAGGGGAGAATCCTGGTCCCTCCTATCCAATACTTGGAGAAGCTGAGGGCTTCAGAACCACTGCAGAGGTGGAGTAAAGATCCAGAAGATGCTCAGCTGTGGGAACTGGTAAGTTCTCAGGCAAACGTGTGATTCTCATGAGTGGAAAAATCTAGGCTGATTTGGGCTGGCCAATAACAAGTTGCATTTGATCGTATCGGTATTAAATGCTGTCCTATCAAAGTACCCTCTTAGTGGAAAATTAGTAAGAATGCACCTTCTTTCTAAAATTAGCCAGGAAACCAGAGTATTTAGATTTGGGGATTATACAGGCAAGGGGCTATCAAATGGAACTTATAAGCGTTTAGTGCCATTTCAGGTATTTCAGTATCCTTAAAAGATGTACAAATCCAAATAAGTCTGAAAGCTTGAATTAATGGTTAACTTTGTTCTCAATCTTTTTTTTTTTTTTTTTTTTGCGGTACACGGGCCTCTCACTGTTGTGGCCTCTCCCGTTGTGGAGCACAGGTTCCGGACTCGCAGGCTCAGCGGCCATGGCTCACGGGTCCAGCTGCTCCACGGCATGTGGGATCTTCCCAGACTGGGGCACGAACCCGTGTCCACTGCATCGGCAGGTGGATTCTCAACCACTGCGCCACCAGGGAAGCCCTGTTCTCAATCTTAAAATTGCTTTTGCTGGTTGAAAAAAAAAATGATGAGAGCGTGCTATTTTTCAGGAACATAAAGACTGAAGCCCAAACAGAAAACTAAAAGAAAGCTTCCTTATTGAATTCTAATAACTGAATCCTCGGAGCCCACGACCAGGGGCTTGGGAGGGAGCAGCAATCCTCTGACGAGGCCTTTCCTGGGTTATCTGGCTTTGAAAGGATCATGTTCAAACCCTGCAAAGATAAAAGGCGGCCTCCACAGGCTGTGAGCTGGACTGTTAAACATTTCCATATGACATAGTCCTCTCCCGAGGCCTGACCTGCTGGGGTAGCCCAAGTCTGCACATCTGAAGAAGCAAGGCCCTCCTCTGCCTGCTTCGCAGAGACGAAGCTGGGGAGAGAGCTTTTGAAAACTACTTGAAAATGCTTTCTGTGGGGGGAAAAGTCTTAATGAAAAAGGAGCCAGAGACATAAGAATGTTCAAAACCTAACTCTTACTTAAAATAGATTTTTAGAATTTAAACACAAAGACAACCAAGGAATGAAGGCAAATCGTGTGAAATGAAGTTCATTTCTGTCGACATCTGCTCACTCCTTTTGATACATTTATTAGGTATTGTTTATTTTTTCTGTGTATATTCATTTAATCGATTTAAATAGTGATTGTCTTTTCTAATTAGAAGCACTGAAAGACCTTTCTTTTCCATCATCTTAAGATTCTAAAAGGAATCTCTTATAAGAGATGGTCTAAATGGGAAAAATCACTGGATTTTCTTTTCTGTCTTTTCACTAATTAATTTAAATCATTTTCTCTTGACCTTTTTACTCATTTTCAAATATGTGCTTAAAGCCAGGTATTGAATAATATTAATGTAGTTAATAATTATAATAATATAATATAATTATAAAATGTCTTGTCTAATTGCATTGATATTGTAGGCATTTATCAATTGCCTACAATGTTTCATACATTGTAGGCAACTGACAAATGCTTTTCCACTGATTGCAAAGGATCTATCTTTTGAAGTATATGCAACGCTTTCAGAAATTATTTTCATTAAAAAAAAAACACGGAAATTGTATTCTCCTGAAAAGATTTATATAGTTTGTCTATGAGTTTTTCATAATTTTATTTTAAAACTTTACTCACACAAGATATTTTCCCAAGGTTATTAAGCATAAACTTATTCAATTAAGACTTCTCTAATGGTTTAGAGGAAACCATGGTGATTTGACGTGACACACAGTTGACAGTTTTAACAGCTAAATTCTTTGTTAACTTTGGTGTTTCAGTGTTAGTGGACTTTGGTGTGTCAGTGTTAGTGGCTTTAAAGAATGGAGTAGCTGGGAAAATTGCGGGTTTGATAGCACATTGCCAGAGCTCTAGTGTCAGGGGGAGCTAAAGACCATTTAAGTGTAAGAAATGTGCAGTGTTCACGAGAAAGAGTGCATACCTGAGGATTTGTGGCTGAGTTGCCATGTAGTAAAGGACCCAGGAAGCTTCTGCTGTCAGGGTACGGGCAGGTGCCCTGCTGGATGACATGGTCCATACAGACACGTGTCCCAGCATGGCCGAGTCCAAGTGGGTGACGGGCTGACCATGTGCCAGGGGTCTCTGTGCTCCATCACCTCTGAAAAACCTGCTCCAGGAAGCACTTTGTTCCCGGAACCCGGAGACATCACCTTTGTAAGTACCACATCCCTTGAACCTTTGGATATTCACAACCCCCTGTTTCTGCCGTCTCTAAAGCTTCCTGTTTGCCTCTCCTGACCTCGAACAGATTGAAGCAGTGTACATTACCCAACACACCCACGGGAACCATGGGGTCACAAAATAAGGATCAACTGATGTATACTTTCAGTTTAACTGTGCAGCAGCAATGAAGCAAGTTGCCAAAATATGTTTTTAGCAGCCAAAATGCTAAATGAACCCATTGAAATGACCTTCATTTTTAAAAGAATCTGAAACAGGTAGTAGTTTATATTTTGATAGGTATATTTGGAAGGTCCAGCAAGTTTTTGTATTTTTTTTTTAACCCATGGGTCTAAAAATAAATTTGAAGAGCTCTCCAGAGAACAGAATGTATTCTGTCCTAAAAGTTCCTTTTGAAAATTAGATTAATAAATATATCAAATTTACCAAATTTGCAGCTTGATATTTAAGGTTCTGGGGAAAAATTCAATATACTATACTTTCTAGTTCATTGCAGCTCCATACCAGAAGCTCTCGCCTTTACATTAAGAATTTGAGAATAGATATGAAAGAATGTATAGTTGTGTCAGAATCTTACAAGGCGATCTTACTATTTCCGTGAATATTTAAAAAACGTTGATTTCAGTATTCCTATGATTATATTAGAACTGTAAAACCAGCCCATAAAACTCACAACTCAGGCTTGTTTGCAGCTGGCGCGGCATCACAATTATTGCTGCAATTATGTTGTGATGCTCCTGCCCTCGGCTTCTGCGCCCTGCGGCACCCACGGACCAGGCTTCCCGCCTGCCAGCCCCTCAGGCCTCGGCCATGCCTGGTTTCTGACCCTGAGATGCTCCTTCGCTGCTTCCTACCTGCTTTGTACCCACATGTCGAACTTGAGCTACTTGGCTCTTACAAAAAAAAAGCCCGGCCCGGAGTGAGAGGCAAGGGCTGGGCTGGGGCCTGGGACGCGTGGTTCCCTTTGTGCGTCCACTTCCCGTCCCGCCGGCTGGGCTAATGCCGCGGGAGATCACCAGAGAGGAAGGCACAGCAGCAAAATGTGGCTGCCGTCAGCTCATCTGGACAGAAGTTTTACAAAACAGGCAGAAAGAAAGGCACCACAGACAGACAGAGCTGCTGGGACCGCAGACCGAGGTCTCCACAAAGAGAGGCCACCGTCTCCCAGTGCAGGAGCATCGTTTCTGACCCTTCGCAGGTCATTGTCTTTACACCGGCTGCCACTGCTTGTTAGTTTGCATATACAGTTACCCCTAAGTTTCCTAAGCAGCCCTCGACCCTCACGCTGCAGGTAAACGCCGTCACACAGGTGCAGGACCGGGAGAGATGAAGACAGGCAGGGACCACCCATCACTCCCAGCTGTCGACAGCGGGGCCACAGGATGCCGCATGTCCAGCTCTTTGCTGAGACTCTAGAAAAAGGGCTCAAATAGTCACACAGTCCTATCGTGTCCATTTAACAGATGGGGAGGCTGAGGCTTCCAAGGTAGCGTGTGCTGCGCCCCCCTTCACAGGGGAGGGGCCTCACTCTGCTCCGCCCTCCGTGGGGCGGCTGAGGGAGCCCGCGGCCAGAGGGCCAGGGAAGGTCCCTTGCCTCCGCCATTCTTAGTGGGAATCGTCCACAGCAGAAGAGAGGTTCCTCCAGAGCCGGAAAGTGGAAAGGCTTTCCCTGGTCTATGCAAATCCCTCAGGAACCTGTTCAGCGAAGTGCCTCGTTTACCCAGTTACCCCTCAGAAATTCACACAAAGTGCTTTGTGCCTGGAGGGTTTTTAAACCAGAGGAAAACGTAAGGGCACCAACTGGGCTTAACCAAACCACACCGCCCCCCCCCCCACCCAACCCTGGGCCTGTGCCGGGCTGACTTGGACAAGGCGCCTCCTGGGAGCAAGGAGGGGCTGTCTTTCCTTCTGCTGCCGGACAGACAGAGCGCAGCAGCCCCTGACTGGGGAGAGGCCAGGCTCACCCCTCAACCTGCACCGCTGCACCCAGAGAGGCTGCTTCTGGAATTTCTCCTGAGCCGGCCTGCACCCATGTTTGTGGGTGGCCCTTGTGTGTACCCACCCACAGACAGCGAGGTGCTGGGAAAACGAGGGCCCAGGGGGATGAGGGTCGCTGGGACCCAGGAGGACACTGAATGGTCATCTCTAAGATGCCTTTACCTGGGAAACCTAAAAGGAATGTCACAGACACAGTATATCCTCGGGACGACCAAAGCTTGCAACTGGAACTCAGCTTTCCGAAAGATTTGTCTCAAAATAAATGGAACAGTGTCCAGTCAGTCCTCGGCGCCCTGATGTGAGTGGACAGACAAGCCATCAGCAAGAAGGGAGCCCCCCACCTCCGCCCACCTTCTCCAGGAGCCGCCGGGAAATCACCAGGTTTAGCCTGTCCCTTTCATTACAAGTTCACTTCAAACACCAGCTTGTGCTTGGTCACTTTCCCAGCTGCCTGTCTTCAGAGTTAGAGAATCAACATGTTCATTCATTTCATTTCTAAATGACATTTACTTATATGTTGTAAAACCAGGGGGAGAGCATCTGTGCTGGCTTTATCTCCTCCAAAATTAAGATAGTGGTTTAAATGGAAAATGTAATTTAAATGCTTTCCGACATGGAGTCTGTGCCTTTGGCCCCCTCAGCAGAGCTTCACAGAGAGGCTGGAATGGTCTTGATGCTGTAGTAGGGGTAACTCCACAGTCAAAGGAGAAGTCAGAGCAGATAGAGACAAATCATCCCATGACATAGGTTAAAAGGGACCTGTTACTATGACAACAGGTAGGGTCAGATAACAAAATGAACAGCCACTTTTGATCTTCAAAAAATTCTCTTTCCTTTGCTCTCTCCCTGTTATCTGGACCACTCCATCAAACACCTAGCAGATAACACAGTTGAAAACCCAATCGACCTTCAAGAAAACGGAGACAAGTTGGAAAGTGTATGGAAAGGTTACCATCACAGTGAAAAAGCTTCTGAAGATATTTGCCTGTATACACAGAAACACACACACATCCATTTTTTACCAGAGCAACGGAACAGGGTTCAAAGGGATCCACACAAGTGCTTAACACATGTACAGAACTGTAATTTTTTTATATCCTCGAGAATTGAAATAGTAAGAGGCATTCAAAGTTAAAAGATTTAGATGTCAGGACTCACGCTGTAGAAACATTTGACACAAAATTACATCTGAGTAGGACTGAGAAGTAAATTGAGAGAGAATTCCCCCTCACTGAGTAATATCCACAGAGAAATTGATCAAAAAGCACACATAAGTGAAAAGAACTAGAAAGCTTCAAAACCTTATACACCCTTTCCCATGTTACTCAGTCATAGAGAAATTGAACAAAAACCCAGTGATACTATTTCCTCACGTTTAGCACTGAATTGCACTTGGTATACTATGACCATTCTGTTTATGTTGCCGATGGTTCCAGAAAAGCAAGAAGAAAATGCTCTATATTTTACCTTATGTGAGTTTACATTTTTATTACAATGGTTAACAAGACGTTTTGCCATGAAAACCGTAAAGTTGTTTGCCCCAAAATAAAATGTCTCCAATATCAATGCTGTACAATCTGTTCATTGTAGGTGGAAACTCTTCTCTGCTGGTTTGGCCAGATTGGTGCAGAGACATGTGCTAAATAGGGAATTTGTCTTGTGGTTCCTTTAAACCTCTTGTTACATCCAGGACCTCGTCCGCAGTGGCCCTGCACACCGAAGAGAAGAGACACTTCCACAAGGACTCCCCTGGTTCAACTTTTGCAACTTTCCACAAAGTTGCCATTCTGAACCAACATCTGCATTGCACGGCTCAGGCTGGAGATGATTTATTCACATTTTATTTAAAAAATAAGAAGAGGGCCTCCCTGGTGGCGCAAGTGGTTGAGAGTCCGCCTGCCGATGCAGGGGATACGGGTTCGTGCCCCGGTCTGGGAGGATCCCATATGCCGCGGAGCGGCTGGGCCCGTGAGCCATGGCCGCTGAGCCTGCGCGTCCGGAGCCTGTGCTCCGCAACGGGGGAGGCCACAACAGTGAGAGGCCCGCATACCGCAAAAAAAAAAAAAAAAAAAAAAAAAAAAAAAAAAAAAAAAAAATAAAAAATAAGAAGAAACACCTCTTTTCTTTGTTTCAAAATCTTTTGAAAAAGAAAATCTTTTGAAAATCACAAATCCTTTTCCCATTGGCTTCCAAAAGAAATCCTTACCAAAATGAAATAATTTTGGATGAAATGTGTGTGAAGCTAAGGCAGCAATCAAAGAGTGAATTTAAACTGGCTTTAGTGAGAATGTTTGCTCTAGTCAAGACCAAGTACACAGAAAATAATGAGACTCTCTACAATGCTTGATTAAAAAAAAACTGCAGAAATAAATGTGTAAATTTAACTAGAAAATGAAAAATACTCACATGTCAATTTTGAAGTGACCCAATAATTCATAATGTCCACGGTAATGAAAAGATTATGATACTTTGATTTAAAGATGCTGAAAGAAAATACCTTTTTTTTTTAGCTCACATGGCAATCAGTATTTACATTTGCTGAGTCTAAGAACTAAATGTTTCCCAATTGTAGTAACAAAACTATGTATTTAAAACTTGATTTAAAAAAATGATTGAAGTATAGTTGATTTAACAACGTTGTATTAATTTCTGCTGTACAACAAAGTGACTCAGTTATACATATATATTATTTTTCATATTCTTTTCCATTTTGATTTATTACAGGATATTGAGTATAGTTCTCTGTGCTATACAGTAGGACCTGTTGTTTATCCATCCTACATATAATAGTTTGCATCTGCTCATCCCAAACTCTCAACCCATCCCTCCTCCACCTCCCCTCCCCCTTGGCAACCACAAGTCTGTTCTCTATGTCTGTGAGTCTGTTTCTGTTTCATAGATAAGTTCATTTGTGTTGTATTTTAGATTCCACATATAAGTGATGTCATATGGTATTTGTCTTTCTCTTTCTGGCTTGCTTTGCTTAGTATGATAATCTCTAGGTAAAAACTTGATTGTTAAATGAACATTTTCCAAATATTTTCAGGCTATATTAGAACAGTGTTCAAGTTACAGAAAATATTTTGGGTCAGTTTAAGTAACTTTGATGGCATTTGTTCTGTAGAAACGGCAGTGACTTGCTGGATGTTTGGGGAGGTTGGCTGGTGCGGGTGCAGAGGCCGAGAACATGGGGGTCTGCACGGCCGTGCACCTGCCCTCTGGGAGACACCTTGTTCTGCAGGGCTGTCTTCACCTAAATCCCACCATGGCTCAAGGGGGAGGGGTGTAGCTCTTATCCCCATTTCAAATGAGGAAACCAAGTTTGGAGACATAGTCATTGCCAAGGGCACGCAGGCCATCAGGGCAACACAGAACCCAGGTCGGGGACCATCCAAGCAGAGGGACCTTTGTCATCACAAGTTCTCTGAATCTCCCCTAATTCTCCAGTGAAGTAATCTGTGTCAGGTTCTACAACAGCATTCTTACATTGCTTTGCGTCTCTTCCACATTTTTGTTTATTCTTTCTGTCTTCATTGAAGGTGTGGAGATACGTATAAGATTACACAGCCAGTCTGGTCCCCAGCACCCCTCTGTGTGCATGGGAGCCACAGACAAGCCCAGAGTCCCTAAATTTGGTTTCTGAGAATGTGGGATGAGAGCAGAGGAAATATACCCCCTGTGGGACTTCCTTCAATAAGTTTTACCACAGGCAGCTTGCAAGTATACTTTTGTAACAACACATAGTTACAGAAAGTGTTTTTGTGACATTTACAGTTAATTCTTTATCTCATTCATAGATAAAGATGACTGCTGTGTTTCTTCATTGACCATCCTGTTCTTTTTCACTTTTCTATATGTTCAATCTTTCTAATGTTCAGAAGACCACATCTCACTTTTCTGTATTATTCTACCTTCTCATTTACAAAAATCACTGACAGCTGGTAGAACCTTAAGGTGAAGCCAGGAGCATAAAAATGAAAATTCAATGAGCAACAAAATTCAACAACCTACAGTACCCTTGTTCATTCTATAACTCAGGGTAATAAGCATGCATTACTTAGTTCCTACTAAATATGAGACATTCTGGTAAGTCACTGCTGGGGCTAAAAATGACACAAAACCAGCCCTCTTCCATGGAGAGGACCAACAGCCATACAAAGAAGTAATAAGAAAAGGTAAAAATAAAATGCGTGTTGGGCATTCAAAGAGAAAGCTGTCACCTTCCCTTTGGGGATCAGAAAAGATGTTACAAAGGAGGTCGTATTGAAAACAAAACCTGAAATATAGTTTATAGTTTTACAGTCAAAATTAAAAACCTGTTAATTTACAGAACGAGTTCTCATCCCGTCTGAATATTAGCCGAGTATCTGGCTGGTGTACACCATGCCATTTGTTCCATTTCTCCGCTCTCTGTGTGAACAGGCACTCAGAACTGGGTGGTCTGCCTGCACCCCTCACCCTGAAAGGTCTCCTCTACCCATCCTAGAACTTACACTCTGTTGATATTTTCTCCCATGGCCACCAGCTTGGTCCGTCCACACTGCAGCCTGGGTGACATTTCTGCAGGGCCCCTGACACCCTGCAGGAGGAAATAACTTATCCATCTTTAACTTGTATTCTTTCTGACGTTCTACCTTAAACCCTGTCAAGCAGGGCCTGTAAATTTTTGTGCTTCTGAGCTCCTAAGTTTTCCCATTTTTCTCTGTCTTCTGGCATATACTTAATAGACACTTGGCTGGACTGTCCAAACCTTGAGTTTCCATCAGAAATACACTGCTGTATGAACACATGGGATGCTTGGCCTGGAATGTGCCTTAGTATACGTCATCTCATATTCAATCAACATGTACACACTGTGCCTATATATCCAGATCTTTCCTACATGCACTTGCACAAAAACATACGTGTACAAGCATGCTCACTGATGGGTGGTTTTCACAGTGGGAAGCTAGAAGGAATCTCCATGTCCATCAGGAAGGGAACAGTAGGAGGAGCTTTTGCATATCTGGACCACTTCCAACTACTGAAAAGAGGGAAGAACCGCATGACAGACAGAATGAACCCTCCAAGACGCATCAGAGGATAAACCTGATGTGTGTCCCACAGTGTAAAATAAATAATCACCCAAACTACACGTCTGTAGACGATTCTCCCACATCTCCCTGAGCCCTGGGCTGCGCTAATACTCTCCACACAGGACAAAACTTCTCAGGCCTGTGCTGTGATCTCTGTTACCCCTGCTTTTCCACAACCAACTCCCTGCCAGGCTCTTCTCTCCAGCAGGCCCTCCCTTCCCTGGGGGAATTCTGCTCAAGCTGAGAGAGGTGCTCCATTTCTGGGGTGTCCTGTCTGGGCAACGCTCACCCTGAAAGCCCCCAGAGGGCACCTTCTTGATGTCCAAGCCCCGTACGACTCCAGGCACCATGCCTTCAAACCTTCACAATCATAAGCCCACAGATCACGCAGCCTCCATGGAAGGTCTCCCATCCCCAGGAGTCCATCTGGCTTGCGGCCACCCTGCCTTCCCCAGCTGAGGTCAGCGTGCTCATGACTGAGAACATTTTTCAGGACTTCCTGTTTCTAACCTGGACTCCTAGGCTGCCCCCCCATATGCTGATTTTCCTGGGAGGTGCACTCCTTTCCCGGCTCCGGTGCTGAGCAGGGCCGGGCACACTGGGACATCGCTGGGTGATGGAGGCCTGGTTCCCTGCTCCCCCCGTGGGCCCTGGTTCCCTCTGGTGATGCAACGTCAGATTCCCTGAGAGAAGCACTCAGCTGGAATCTGTGTTTACAGAGCAACTCCACTTTCTCAAAACCACAGCTAAAGAAAAGGCCATAGCAAGCAAGCGATGGAGAATCCTTTCTTTTCTTTTACTTCTCTATTAAGTTTTTTTTTTAATTTTCTCTATTTTTTATTGAAATATAGTTGATTTACAATGTTGTGCTAATTTCTGCTGTATAGCAAAGTGACTCACAGACATAGAGAACGGACTTGTGGTTGCCGAGGGGGATAGGGGAGGGCAAGGGATGGAGTGGGAGTTTGGGTTTGGTAGATGCAAACGATTACATTCAGAGTGGATAAACAATGCTGTATAGCACAGAGAGTGATTTCTTGATTAAGGGCGAGGGAGAGTAAAAGACAGCTCGAGGGGAATGAGTACTAGACGGCAGGGGTGGGTGGCTGGTGGGTGTATAACATCACAAGACCCAGCAGCAGAAACGGGATAAAATCAGCACCCACGGGCCTCCCTGGTGGCGCAAGTGGTTGAGAGTCCGCCTGCCGATGCAGGGGATACGGGTTCGTGCCCCGGTCTGGGAGGATCCCATATGCCGCGGAGCGGCTGGGCCCGTGAGCCATGGCCGCTGAGCCTGTGCATCCGGAGCCTGTGCTCCGCAACGGGAGAGGCCACAACAGTGAGAGGCGCGCGTACCGCCAAAAAAAAAAAAAAAAAAAAAAAAATCAGCACCCACGTCACAGCACCCTGATGGCTCTGGCTGCACCTTCAGCACAGCACTCGCCTGGCCTGAGGTCCGAGGGGGAGCCGTCGGTCCCTTTAGGCCCCGTCCCCACAGCGGTGTCCACCTGCGTCCACCCCAGCACAGCGCCCGCATGCCAGGAATATCCCCTGTGCAACCCCTGACCAGGGGCTGTGCTAATACGTGGTTTGGGATAATGTATAAGGCCATTCCACTCAAAGGCATTGATTTTAACTCCATCAAAGTGTTGGGACAAGAGGCCCAGCTCACGGTCGATCATTCTTGATGTCCTACAAACACCTTCTGCACCAAATCTTTTTTTTTTTTCAGGAAATATATATGATGTCTTACGTTGGAGAGGAGGATATTTAGGACAACATTCCACTTGTAGAATGACTAACTGGCCGTGAGAATCAGCCTAGGACTTTAAGATGACCTCACCCATCATACATAAGAATAGCCTTCCCATTCCAAAAATACCGATCATATGGAAATCTTAAATACTTTGGAATTTCAAGAAGCACCTTTCATTTTAAAGAGTCATCCAATATATAGCCTCTTCCTCTAAAGTTTCCAGAGACACCGTTAGATTCAGCTTCCAAACCTTAAAAGGGTTATGGGTTCTTCTTTGTTAATATATATATATTTTAAATAGAAAGTACAAAGAGATAAAATTAAGTAGGAAATGCTTTCTAACAAAGAAAATGCAGGGACATTTTTCCAGGCTATAAGTTTGGATATATTTTTCATTTGTTTTGGAACAATGTCTGAGAAATACCTTTCTGTATTATATGATATTTTATAGGCAAATATTTTTTTGTTTCTTTATTGGAATTGGATATGCTTATCCATAAAAAAAAAGCTGTTCATATTGTGGGTAACACTCATGATGTGATTTTGCTGATGGGTATTTTGCACATGTAAGGATGACGAGGAACACTCGAGAACAGCTGGAACCCCACGTAATGATGCTTCAGCCCCTCTCACCTGACCTCTCAGCTCTCACTGTCTCACCTTTACCATCTGTGAGATGAACAGAGCTCCGTCACCTCTTCCCAGAAGGCAGGTGGGAATCAGCAAACTGTCTTACAGAGAGCCTTGAGTGTGCTACCTGCAAATTTTTGAAGCATACATATAAATTTATATTATCAATAAGTATAATATTTAAAGGGAATAGTAGTAGTAGCAATAATAATAATAATAAAAGGAAGACACTTGTAATTCTCTCTTTTTATTTCTTTTCAGGTAATCTTAGTAAAGTAAAATGTCGCTGAGCAACCAGTGTACCTAACCCTGGAAAAGTTCTTCAATATGTTGAAATAACACACTGTGCACCAAAAAAAAAGGGAGGGGAGGGGAGGTTAAACGTATAAAATAAACTGGAGAAATCAAATGAAAATGTTTTATTATGCTTTATGTCCAACCTTACATGCAAAGCTTTAATGCCATCCAGGACACTAGTGACCTTAAGTGACAAAATGTATAATGTACTGTATCAAATCAATCGCTAGCAAAGAAAAATCAGGCTAAGGCATCCTTCAGAGTTGAGAGGCAGGCACGTGATGCCACTAGATAAAAGAGTTTGCACTCGCAGTGAAAACGAGGCAGGCAGAGCTAGTCTGGGAAGCAAAGCTGCAGAAAGGATTCTTTGAAGGGTTAGGCATTATTTAATATTTATATTTAAAAGCAAATTAAGGACTGTGTAAAGGATGTTTACATTAACAGATTGGATTTGCTTTAATTATTTGGTTATTTGTTGTTCCTATACAGCATTTATTAATCAAATGAAAATAGAGCTTTTAATAGATTTCATTTCTTTGAAAAAATAGCTCACTAAATTATTAAACGAATCTTTCTCCCCTAACGATCCGCGTCCCTTTGTGATTCTCCCCTCCCTCTGTGCTCTCCGGAGCCACCTTCCTTTGTGGGTTTCCTAGACGTTTTCAAACTTCAAGAGCCTAGCTATCATCTTCAAGTGATCTACTACTGATCACTTTCCATCTAATTTTATTTTAAATCCTTAATTTCAACCTTGCTGAAGCCCTAGCCTCTTTGTCCGGTGGGTACAGGCTGGCACTGAGAGGTGCAGGGGGGGCTTCCAAACCCCAGACCCCCAAAGCAGTGCCAGAACCCAGCACAGCACCTCAGCCTCCAAGTACCCCCCATTCTCAGTGACCCAGCTTCTGGACAATTCCCATCTTGGAGAACATAACTGCAGACCTCAGGCAACTAGAGAAAAAGCCAAAACCCCACCACAGCAGGTGGGCACCCCAGTCCTGTCCCCGAATCGGGCTGAGTTTTCTCCTGAGTCAAATCCCTCCAGAACGCCCCCACCTGCACCTTGGTCTTGTCTGCTCCCCCCTCACCAGGTTTCAGAGAAATGTCCTCTCCTCCCTAAAGATAACCAGCTGGGTCAGGGGGACCTCAGTGTCCCTCTCTCTGGGAACACTCCTTGCACCACTGTCCCCACCATGAACAGCATGGCCTTGTGCTCACGCCCCGCCCGCACCTGCTGGAAGAGGCCCCTCTCAGCATCGGACCCCCTCCTCCTGGGGGCTCCTCAACCAGGCCCCACTGCTGGAGCGTCAGGGCCCGAGCATCGACATTCTGTGCCAGCCCTGGCCCTGGTGGTTGTCACACGCAGCCCCAGGGGAGACCCCTCTTCTGGGCTACACCCTGCAGTGTAGGCTCCAAGCTAAGGGAGTACAGCCAGTCTGCCCATCCGCAGTGGGTCCCCTGGCCCACCTACAGGGCACTCAGCCCCTAAAGGATGAGGGAATGGGTGCTCGGCTGACCACGTGAACCAACGTCTTCAAGGATGAAGGACGGATGCTGGAATGACTGTACGCTCCATGGCCTTCCGCCAGGTCAGGTTTTGACCCCCAGCCCTGATTAACTGGTTTTGTAGCTCAGACTTTCCTCTCTGACTTTCCAGGCCCATCACTAAGCTCCTGAATATGAAACTCCACTGGCTCAAATAATGCCCAAGTAAGGCCAACAGCCACCATCAACACCTGACCTGCCCCTGCCCCATGGCCACCCTCAGCTACAGTCACGTGGGTAGCACACTTGAATTGTTGACCTTGTGCTTTAGATTTTTAAACATGATAATATATAGGTTTTTGAGGGCACTGGTAACATCTAATGTTTAGGGGACCTTATTTTCAGAATAAAAATCTGTTCCTTTGACTCGGTTAGTACAGTATGCTTATAAGGAGTAGAATATTGAAAATTGCATTGTGTCTGAGAATATCTGGGATAAACATGTAGTGAAATGCTGCCTGGTTTCCTGCTCCCCTGCCTAGCCCACATCGCTAGCTTTCCTGGTTCCATTTCAGCCAGGACGCCCAGCCCTTGGTCCTGGGAAGCCATCATCTTCCCCTGGTTGCCCCACAATGCCCCGACCCTCTCTCTCATTCTAGCCAGAGCACAAAGAACCCTTCAGATTCGCTTATTTATGCAGCAGGAAAACCAACAGGCACATTTTCAAAAAGAATTGCATGTCATTAATTCTTATTGACGTTGAAACTTTCCTTTTTAGCAAAACAAAAACTGTTGGGTGAGCGTCATACTCTATGTCAATAACAGGAAGGAAAATAAATGTTAAAACATGCTAAATAATTGCCCAACGGTACTTGTGCTAATGACCGTAAACTTCTACTATGCTAATTTTTCTCCGCACTTTTAATTACTGATCAATAATACTTTGCAGTTGACATTTAAAAATGCTGAACCACATGTAGCAACACAGACTGAGAGAAAATCTACAATGTGGGACTGAATTTGCCAAATCAATAAACTTTGCCATTTAACAAATAGTAGCATGTAAACAGTCACCAAGATTAGCAAGCGTAAAGGACTCAGCCTGGAGGACTTAATTATCGTTTGATAACGCCAGGCTACACGTCCCCGATGGAGGCCCTCTGCTGGGAAAAGCAGGGCAGCCACTGTCACCGGCTCTGTGTCCAACCTCCTCAACCAGAGAGAAAGCTGCTTGGAAAATGCAGGACTCGATGGTCTGAAAGGCAAAGACGTTTCCATGCGTGCGCGTTCTCCTGACTTAAAAGCAATTCCTTTGTAAAAATCAAAGGGTTTGCCCAGTGTCTGTGATCGATTGGATCATAAAGGCACTGGATAAAGATTTGTGATTTTAAAACCATTCTCTTGTGAGTGTATCAATATTATATCCATCATTCATATGGAATTTAAGGGATAGATGCAATGAAATATCCATCCACCTTGGAGACCAAAGGAAAAGAAGCCTTAAACACCCATGCAGACCCCAGGAAAATCAATTTTGGTGGAGTACTGTGGTGCAGCAGAAGCAATCTTCACTTTGATTATTATTCTCAGTAATAATAAATCTAGACCTTAAGTGCCTCAAGCATGTGATTATGGGGATGCCATTACCTGCACTGGAGGTGGAAGTGATTTGTCTGGGCTGAGCTGGGCCTTTGCCGGCAGCTGGGCCATCGAGTATGTTTGCAAAATGGCAGTGACCAGTGGGCCCTGGGGTCCTCTCCTTCACCTCAGCAACTTCCTAGGTAATGTTTGTCACCTAAAGGCTGAAAATGAAGTAAAAGATATCACCTGGCATCGCGGCCACAGAGGGTCCATCAGCTTCTATATTCGGTTCATATTCTCCATGGAAAATTTCAGAAACTATGTCCCCTTCCTGTTCCATAACATCATTACCCACCGAAAGCGGCTCCCTGGATCTGTTTAACATGGGAGATTCGAATCTAGGTTTTTGGTTTTTTTTTCCTATTTATTTATATATTTATTTTTGGCTGCGTTGGGTCTTCGTTGCTGCACGGGCTTTCTCTAGTTCCAGCTGGTGGGGGACACGCTTTGCTGCGGTGCGTGGGCTTCTTATTGTGGTGGCCTCTCCCGTGGCAGAGCACGGGCTCTAGGCACGCGGGCTCCAGTAGTTGTGGCTCACGGGCTCAGTAGTTGTGGCTCGCGGGCTCTAGAGAGCAGGCTCAGTAGTTGTGGCGCACAGGCTCAGTTGCTCTGTGGCACGTGGGATCCTCCCGACCACGGCTCAAACATGGGCAGGTGGACTCTCAACTACTGTGCCACCAGAGAAGTCCCTCGAATCTAGTTTTGATGAAGCAAATCTGCAGAAGCAGAAGAGCATGCTCGGCCGCCACGCGCAGCCCTGGCCTGTGACCTTGGGCGTTCTGCCGGTCCTCTTCCCGGCACTGGAGCCACCAGGGCTCGCAGACTCTCTGATCTTTCAATGAGCATCTTCCTTTACGAGGATACGGGAAGACCTGGTGCTTGGTGGCCCCGACACGTTGCCTCTCCCCCACCCAGTCCTTCTGCACCCAGACTGTGCTCGACATGTGTCTGTGGATCCGCCCTCAACATATGACTCCACCTCTCAGGAGTGCCCTGCCCCTCGGGTCCACCTCACCAAATCCTACCTGTCCCTCGGCGATCGATGTCAACCCGTTATTGGTTCCAAGTCTCCCTTCCTTGGCTCCCAAGCCTGGTGAGATGGACGTGAGGGTTCAGCCCTCAGCGCCCCCAGAGCACAGTGGAGTGGACTCTGGGCGGGAGAGGAAGGATCCAGTGGGAGTGGGAGCCACCCTGGGAGGTGCCCAGGCAGGGGCAGTTGTGACCTGAGAGATCCTCCCATCCGCAGGGCCCTCCCTCAGACACAACCTTCCTCTCCTTCTCCAAGCCTTGCTGCTCAGGTCGACCAGATGGCCCTGATCCCCATCCATCCATCCATCCATCCATCCATCCATCCATCCATCCACCCATTCTCACCTGTGCTCCTTGGCTCAGTAAATGGTGTTGCCATCCTCTCCTTCTCATGGGCGAGAAGTCTCAGGACCACCCTTGCTTCCCATCTGTGCTCCTGCCACAATGTCCTCACATTTTCCCACTGCACTGCCCCAGCTTCACTGCCATGCCAAGCACCCCCTGCCCCTACCTTGCCCCTCCAAAATGCCTTCTTTAGCCGGTGCCAGAGTTTCCTGTAAAAGTCAAAATGGGTTCATGTTCCTTTCTGCCTCACAGAACTCTGCCAACTCCTGTTCTACAGAGAGAAGCTCACACCCTTCCCTAGGTGTCCTGGTCCGACCCCAGTCCCCCAGCAGGGCGCTTTCCAGCCCCAGCACCCTTTCTGCCTGCAGCCAGTGGGTGGATATCTGCATGTCAGACCCCATGGACACCCCACTTCCTGCAGGCAGGCAGCGCTCCTCATCTGCAAGCCTCTCCCGGGTCCCTGGGTTCTTTGTTTTTACCTCTATGGTAGCACTGAATTTGTGGAAATAGTGATAATGGTTCAGTATCCTTTAAGCTGAAAAATGCATTTTCACAAAAGAGAGCTGATTTATAATTATCTGCATAAATCACTTGTCTCCCAGGAAAATAAATAAATAAATAGGCAGCACCCTGAGGGCAGGAGTCTGGTTTTTAATGTCATCCTTCTTCACAGCACTGAGTCCTTCTGCTGTCTTGAGCCACTGTTGAATGTCTGGTCCTTGGACTTTCCAGGAGCCTCTGATGAGCATGGCCTCCTGCCATGGTTGCTGTGGCCCTGAACTCCTCTGGCTCATGCAGAGCACAGGGCCCTGGGCCAGGCGAGCTCGGTGATGTTAAAAGCCCTCCTCTACCTGGAAACACTGCCTGATGGATTTATCTGAGATCACCCCTGTCCTCCCAGGCAGCTGTCTGTTGCAGAGGGGCCACAGCCAGGGACAAGGCCAGGGTGCAGGTTCCTCTGAGCCCACATTTGATTACAGGGCCCAGCGAGCAACTTGACTTAAGGTAGCAGGAGAGGGCTGTGCTCCCAATACCGGGACAGCAAGCCAGAGGCTGGCACTGGGGTCAGGGTGAGGGGCTGAGTCCAGAATCATGGAGAGGTGGGGTCCAAGGGATGGAGGGCAGGGTCCAGGAACTTTCTGCTTTATGCCCTCACCACCTGGAGCGCAGACTGCCTGCTGTGAACCAGGTATGGGCAGGTGTGGCCTGAGGGAAGAGCAGACAGGTTCTCCTGGTTCTCTTTTCAGAGATTTCCCCATCCCCACCACCAATCCTTGAAGCTTGCAATAGCATGATAAGTACTACTGTATTACTCTTCATGCACTGAAATACATGGAGAATAACAATCACACCCCTCTTCCTCCCCGGGTAGGCTGTGTGTTGGGGGGAGCTGATTTTAGCAGGACCTGGAGTGAAGCATGTAGCAATGGGAGGTCGATGAGCACAGCCCTATCTCCTAGCTCAGCACCTGGTTCATCAGAGCTCTGTGACTCCATTCAGGTGGATGAACCTGGAGAAAACATCTGCTCAGGGTGCAGCTATTCTCTAGAGAGCACGAAGCACAACCTGTCCTTATTTACCACTATAAGAGAAGTGATTCTGGGGTGACAGCTACACGTGGAGGAGGGCAGCTCTAAGACAATTATAGCTAAATAGAGTCAGAAGCTTGATCAAACCATGCCTGAATTCCATCCCAACTTCTGAGCTTATCTATTGTGAGAGCCATTGAACTCCCCTCATTTAAAAAAAGTAAAATGAAATGTAGGTTTGCAAAGGATAAAGGGAGATTCACAAGGTTTTTCTTTAATTTAAAAAATGAAGCACAGTTCTATGTACATAACAGGGACTAGTTAGTTGGTGTAAGCCAAAATGGTAGCATTAGAAAATTCTTGGCTGGACACAGGAAATTCCTAATATAAATTCCATGACCACCGGAGAAGCTTCCACAGCATATGAAAGTGAAAACAGAGTCGAGTCCCCTCTACAGAGCCTCAGGCTTCCCCGAGAGCATTAATTGACACTGAAATGTCAGGGTCAGGTTTTCTGCAAAGGCCACAGAACCTCCCTAGACTGGAATCTCCTTTCTCTTTCATTAGACATCCCAGAAAGAATAGCAAGAAATCTCTAAAGAAATCTCAGAAACTTTCCAGGCATCCAGCTTCGTAATTTCAAGCAATAGGAATTCATTAAGTATTTGATGAACTCATCATTTTGGATTAAATTTTTAAAAATCAAAATGCGTATGCCCACATTTTCAAACAACAGAAACATCCCTCGAGGCCCTGATATTCCAATGTTACTGAAACTCATAGTTGACTAGGTGTGGTTTGCAAAGTCACTGCTGGAATCACTCAGCAGCAGTCACAGGCAACGAGTAAAAATGAACATTTATTTTTCCCCTTTCGCTTCACAGGTTGTTTAAAACTGACTCAAACAAAGTGGAATAATGATTCAAATTGCTGCAATCTAATTTTACATGGAAGCAATTTTTCAATGGCCTGAAAGGGTACTGTGAGTTGGAACGTAAAAGGCAGTCCCTAAATGGTGTGGGACACTCCACACAGCCTGTCTTGCCCTTGATAGCTTGTGTAGTTTTTGTGACCATCTTTTCTTAGAATAAATAGAACATCATAGTCACTAAAACATTCTGTAAATACCCTTATTGCTAAAACTGCTTTTCCAAAAAGAGATACTGATTTTTTTTTTTTTTTTTAATGCAAAAGGATAACACGGTGGTGTCAGATGGCAGAAAGATCTTAGACCTGGGGAGGTCGCCAGCAGCTGTCAGGGATGGAGGCTGTAATGGTGACCCTTGGTCTGATGTCCATGTTAAGTTTTCAAATAGTAAAGTTTGGTTCAATCATCTTTTTGTTTTCTTTCTCCTGCACATAAAGACTAAGAAGTAAAATGGTAAAATATTATGCAAATCTGAAATGGAAAAATGTAAAGACTCAGGAAATTCCTTAGACTAGCTGTTTGACCCTTAAATATTCTCTGCTGATGTCCAAGGTAGCATTTCATTGTCACCACACTGTGGAGAAAATGTGTGGCATTGTCGATTATCCACCGGCAAAGTGATGTAATTTGCAATCTTTTTTGGCCTGGCCATCACAACCAAATTAGCTTTTTTGGACAACAGTTGGGAAGTTAGCTGGCAATTTGGGTAAAAATGTATCAAAATAGTAAGCAAAGAACATGTCATTTAAATACCTGAAGAGGTTAAAAATTACTAAAATTACCTAACTTGTAACATACACTTACTCAAGAAAGTCTGAATGTCACAGACCTATCAAAGGTTACTCTTTAAAATCATGTCTCCCAGGTGAAATTCATCTCATTAAGAGCAGATATTTTAGAAATTGGGCTGAGATGCAACTTCCTCTCACTGGTATGAAAACTGATGCTCATGCTTCAGATCACAATTTAATTTTCCTACAGTATCAGAAAGAAATTCATTCCTTTCCCTGAGTTCACAGCTTTGGTGATGGTCAGAGACAAAGGACAAAGAAGATTTGACAAGTGGGACCGATCACACATGCTATGCAGGAAGTGACTTTGCGTACACAGAGGCTGTGGAGATAAACCTGTGTGCGTGTGTGTGTGTGTGTGTGAGTGTGTGGTATGTGTTAGTGAGTGTGAGTATACGTGCATGAATGTGCTCTATAAGTGAAGTATGTTGTGTGTGTTTGCACGTGTGTGTGCATGTATTTGTGCGTGTTCACCTGTGTATGCACATGGGCATGTGCGTGTATGTGTGTATAAGGATGCCACCATTGTGTGCAGTAGGCGTTTGGAGGTATCATTTCAGTCCTGTCAATTACCATGTGCACTTTCTCACCGGGCTCTCCTATGACTTAGGGCCAGTCCAAACACTGCTCAGGAATAAAAACATTTTCTATGTCATGCTTGCTCCATTGATCTGAAATTACTTGGTCAGTTCTGCATAATGATGTATCTATGTGATGATTATCAATTTAAGAAAATGCTATGATTGTACCACAAAAGTAAATTAAGTAATTTAACCTATGTGAGCGTAACAGAGGGAGAGGCAGCAACTGATGAAATTCAAACTTCTAAAATTCAGACAGAGCACAGAAATGCAAACATTTTCTTAACATGATAAGAGTTATAAATCAACAGCAGACAAAATTTTAAATCAAAAGACAATTATAATTTGAGGAAACACTAGGGTTACATTTAAAATTAGAATAGAAACAAGAATAAGAACGTATTATTATTAAAGTTGATTTTGATGATTTAGGCCAATGAAATAAGAAATGAAACAGTAAACATACTTTAAGAAATGTTTTAAAAAAAGATTTCTCTGGGTTTTTTAATAGTTGATTCAAATTGTATTTTGACAAAACATAAAAACAGACATAAAATGTCTATCCTTTTTTTGTAATGTAGTAATCCTACAACTGGGAGTTTTTCATGGAAACCAAGTTTAAAATTAAAGAAGTGCAAAGATACTTACACAGACAAGAAAAAGTGTAGCTTTGTGAGAACAGGGGTAGAATCCCTGCCCATGCTGGGTGACTGCAGCCCCCCTTCTGTGAGAAGGGTCACTCCCCTGCCAGCAGCCAACCCAAGGAGGGCTGTGGAGAAGAGGGCACCCTTGAAGAGCCCCACACGGGGCAGAAATGGCCAGCCGACAGCTGTGGCTTCCCGAAAGGTGAGCAGTGGATGGGTCTCGGTGGTACTACAGCTAGTTAGTCCACTGACCACAATCCAAGAGGTCACTGGCAGCTTGTTTCCCTGGGGTGGGGGAGAGATCTGAGCAGCACACCCCCAGAAATGTCATAATGCAAAATGGCAGGTGTGGTAGCTGAATAACGTCCCCCAAAGATATCAAGTCCTCATCCTGGGAACCTGAGTGTTACCTGACTTTGCAGAAGAGGCTTTGCAGGTGCGGTTAAGTTAAGGATCGTGAGATTGTCCTGGTGTATCCAAGTGGCCTGAACACCATCACAAGTGTTCTTCTTAGAAGGAGGCAGAGAGAGATTTGACAGAAGGGGAGGTGATGTGACCACAAATGCAGAGACTGGAGTGATGTAGCCACAAAGCAAAGACTGCTGGCAGCCACCAGGAGCTGGAAAAGGCAAGGAATGAGCCCTCCCCTGGAGCTTCCAGTCCTGGGACACCTTGAATTAGCCCAAGACTCTTTTCAGGCTTCTGGTCTCCAGAATTGCAAGAGAAGAAATTTCTGCCATTGTAAGCTGCAACATTAGTGGCGATTTGTTAGAGCATGGACGGGAAATGAATGCATCAGGAAAAGCCCAAATCCATGATACGGAAACTTCATGGTCTTTGGTTCCAGGCCCACCGGATCCAAATCCTTGCCTTGCCTCTACCAGCCCTTGTGACCCTGGACTTGTTTTGTTCATAACTTAAAAACCCAGTGTCCCCGCTTGTCAAAGGGAAGTCACATATGTACCTGGAAAGGTTTCTGGGGGGGGGGTGGTAAGCGTGGTCTGAGTGAGGTTCCCAGCTGCTCTGTCAGTGAGGATGGTCGGTTGTTTCTCTGTGGCTGCAGAAGGATCCATGAGGCCCTCTCAGACTTGCCCTGTCATCCCTGGACACCTGTCCTGGCCAGCTTGCCCCTCAGAGTGCACACACCACCCTCAGGTGAGCTGGCAGCCTGTGCACAGGTGGGCAGATTAGGTCAGGGTGTGACCTTACACACAGGGTAAGATCACTGCCCAGAGTCATGAATGGAGAGGACAACTTCAGATATTTCATGCCAACTGTAGGTAAAGCACAGTGGGTATGTCCGTTGGTGGCACCAGCATATCTCAGCTTTTGTTGGATTGACCTAAACCAAAGAGGATGTGGGCCAGAGGAACATTGCCTACCTGCCTCTAGTCCAGCCAGGCGTGTCTCGTTCTAACAGCAAAGCCACTGGGGCCACTCAGCCCTGAGACTCAGAGCCAGGAGCCAGTGCAAGCACAGTGACCCTGGAGGTCTGTACCCTCCTGGGGGGTGGTCGTCCCTCTGGAGGACTGAGTGCCAGGCCCCCACAGAAAAGGTGATCCCAGGCAGCAGGTAGTTTCTAGGACTCCCTAAGAGCCCACGGTTACAAGCTGAACCGTGTCCACCAAAAAGGTCTCTTGGAGTCCTGACCCCTAGGACCCCAGAATGTGACTGTTTGGAGACAGGGTCTTTACAGAGTTAATCAAGTGCAAACGAGGCCGTTAGGGCAGGCACTAATCCAGAACGAGCCATGTCCTCATAAAAAGAAGAAAATGTGGGTGCAGGGGCAGACATGCACACAAGGGGCACACCGGGTGAAGCCTGGAGTTACACTGTCACAGAGCAAGGAATTCCCAGAGCCCAGGACAGAGGCCTGGAAGAGCCCCTTCCCTTGTGCCTTCAGAGGGAGCGTGGTCTTGTGGCACCTTGACCTTGGACTTCTGGACTCTAGAGCCCTGAGACGGTAAATCTTTATTGTTTAAGACCACCTCACCACCACCACCATGGGAAGCCTGGTACTTTGTTAGGGCAGCCCTAGCTAACTAATATAGCTACATGAACAATGGAAATTTCTGGAGAAAACACAGACTATTAGGCTGCAGGTAAGGATCACGACTGGAATTTGAGGAGATTTAAAGGAGTAGCAGTGGAGACTTCAAAGTGATTTCAAGCATCACAAAGCAGACTGGCCGACTGGGTTTACAGCACATGAAACCAGTCCATGGGGGCCAGTTGACAGTCCGTGCAGAGGGGACAACCCCAGACAGACCTGAGGGTGGCCCCAGAAGAGGCACAGGCAGGAAGCTGGGGACACAGGCTGGTGGAGCTGCAGGCCCGTCCCCTCCCATCCAGGCCGCTCTCTCCTCTGCTAAGACGTTGCCCACACAGCACGGCCAGTGAGCGGCCAGGGTGGCCCTCGGCCTCTCCTCCCCGAGCGGCCTCTCCTTCCAAGACGGGGCAGGGGCCCCAGGAGAGTTTGCACCCCTGATATCAGATGTCACTGTCATCCAATCTTGTGTGACGGGTTTGACAACCAATTTATTAAGATGGGTCTGTATCCGTTTCCTGAGGTGCTGTAACACAGCGCCACAAACTGTATGGCCTAAGACAACCGAATTGCAGTGTCTCACAGTTCCGGAGGCTGATAGTCAAAACTCAAGGGGTAGGCAAGGCCGTGCTCCCTCTGGAACGTGCAGGGGAGGATGCTTCTGTGTCTCTTTCTGCTTCTGGTCCCGGTGACTATCCAACCATCCTTGACTGGTACAGGCATCCCGCCTCTCTCCGCCTCGGCCTTCCCATGGCATCTCCCTCCTACGGCCGCTGTCTCCTAAGGACACCGGTCACATGGGATTGACCCACCCAGCGGCCCCATCTTGACCTGATCCCATCTGCAGTCTGGATGTTTCTAGAGCTGTTGAGCATGCCACACACGGTGCTTCCTTCAGAGCTGATCTCAGTGAAATGACACTAATATCGGAAACATCTGCACCCTGAAAAGAGTACCCACAATGTTCAAGTGGCAGTTAGAACTAAACAGATGTTTAAATAATCACATTTAGTTAGTATTTTCAAAATTTAGGTGGAAAGTTTATGTTTGTAGCCAAAACCAGGATAAAAGTAGTCAAGCTATGAGGAAATGGGGCTCCGGGTGGCGGCTATCTGGGGGTCGCCACATCCCCTCTGACCCATCACCATCTTCGGGCACCAGCCCTGGTTTGTCTTCATGCCCAGTGACCTGCACCTGAGTCACCATCAGAGGCAACCCGTGCTTCCCAGAGCCATCTCTGCCTGCAAATTGACGAGGACAGCCTCCCAGGACTGGAGTGATGGGGCGTCAATGTCCCCACTCCCTCCCCTCTCCCTTACCCCATGGACAACTCTGGAGGCCCCAGAGCTCCCAGGGCATCTCCCAGAGGCCCCCCCATGGGACTTGCTGGACCCCACACACTGCTTGGCCTCTCCGTTTCCAAGTCCAGCCCCCCACCCCCCATCAGGTTGTTCTGGAGGCACTTTCTGGTCCAGGCCTCTCCATCCAGGTGCCGGCTTGGGGAGAGGCCAGGCTGAGACCCATGGGCGTTCCTTTGTGTCCAAGATGCTTGCAGAGACTGTGCCAGGAGGTGGCCCAGTTGACGCTAAAATGCCCCCAGCAGGGGTGGACCCCCACCTCTGTACGCACCGCCCCATGACTGAATAGGCCCTGCTGACTGTGTGCAGAGTTCCGAAGTCCTGGGTTCTCCCGTTCATGAGCACATTGGTCTCCACCCTGAGGGCTGAGTGGTGGTGATCTGGCCTTGTTCTCCAGTGTCCACACGGAGAGCACCCAATGAGCGCAGGGGTGTGGACAACCTCAGCATCATCCACTCAAGGTGTGAACTCTGGGGACCAAACGTGGTATCAGGCAGAAGCCCCTGGGCTTTCCACCTCACCACGGCCCCATGATGCCACTCCTTGAAGTGCATGAAATTTCACATTTCAAAATCAGATTGCCCACAGAAAACAGTGTGCAAGATAGCCCCCTAAAATTTAAAACACTTTCTACATTCTTCCAGCCATGACCTTAACTAAACAAACAAATAAATAAATAATAAAAATAAGGAAGAAACACATTACTCCATTAGTCATTGTATGAAATTAGCTTAAGGGGTAAATGTAATGAATTAGATTCCAAAACTAAATTTGAGATCACTTAAAGTCAGCAAACCAAATAGAAATCAAATCAAATGTTTTTAGTAAGATCATTGCGTTTCAACCAGAGTGTGACCCAAATCACCTTACTCCACGGCTGTCCAGGTACACTGTGCTGAGGACCTGTTGGAAGTCAGTTGGCACGTTGCAGCTGCAGCAAGTTATTCAGGGAAGTCAGGGAAACTCAAGCATCCGCCGCTTAGCCTCACGCCTTCATCCCATGACTGGCGGCCCACGGTTAAGGAGGCAAGACACGAACCCCCAGGAGGCCTGAGTGCCCCGGGGGCAGGCACGCACCTGCTGCACCGATGGTTTTCCCACTTGAAATATGGGTCGTTCGCTGTGGGTTTCCCCTTCCTCATTAGGCATTGCTAGACTCTACGTGAGACAGATCCAAAAGCATTCTGCAAAGCTTAAAAGATGAGGTTTCCGTAGGTTTTGCACTATGAGCTTTCCACCTGCAAATGTGAACCAGTCCATTGAAACAAATCACTCCAACTAATGAACCTGACATTAAACTCGAATCTGTGTTTTCCTGGAAAAACTTGGCCTCACTCTGATTCTGTGGTTGCCCTCAGTGTCCTGTTAATGACCCCAACTAAGCAGGATAACTTCTAATAAACACCATGGAAAGGGGAAAATATGTTTTGGCCCAAGAAGAGAGTCTGAACAAATACTCTAATGAAGCCACAGATGCATCTGTCAGGGCTGGGCAGGCCCGTCCCACCTACCCCAACAGAGAGGAAAGTAGAGCCGTGAGAAGGCTTACAATCCATGTGAGTCATGGTCCAGGGAGACTGTCTAAACAATAATTTTCAGAAGTGTCTATTGATATATGTTATGTTAAGCCTCATATTAAGATTTAGTTTTCGTGGAGCTTTATTTTTCTAACTGCCATAAAGTTTCCTTGGATTGTTTTAATTTTAGTGCTAGTACTTTTCAAAATGATAAGTATTTCTTTATTACATTACAAAGAACTCCAAAACCTGTAATACAAAATGTATTTTGAAAAAGGAAAATGCTATAAAAAATTTTCTGCAGCCACAGCAAAATCAGCTTGCTTTGCCTTCAGACAAATGTGCCTGACCAGACATCCTGACCCAGCAGCCCAAGCTGGGTACCACTGGATGATTAATAAAGCACAATAACCGTGCCACCCCCTGAGACTGAACTGACAACCCCGTCACCACTCACTGGTGGGGTTCCCAGTGCATCCCACCCCTATGATGAGCGGTGACTCCAGCCTGGGTAAAATTGCACATCCGTCTAAATGCGGTTCTCATTTCTTCAGGCGTATTTGTACAAAACAAGGAGTAAATTAAGCACACAGAACGATCTCCCAGCACCTTTGAAAGCAATCCATCCCTCTGCTGGCATTCATGCGGCCGAGAAGCTTTGAGCTGCAAATCTGGGATGCTCTCCCTCCATCTGCCAGTCTCATTCTTCTGCAGACCCAAAATCTCAACCTGTTTTAGAAAGTTAATTATTAAATACTCTCAGTGGTTGCTGAGCTGTATAATAGCCTAGACAGAGGCACAAGTACATTTCGCTATATCTGCGCCCATCTATCGCAGACTTAACTGCCTTTGATCTTATCTCCTAGCAGATACAGAACTGAAATAATCGCCATTTAAATATATTAGGTTGTTTGACATAGGTACTACACACAAGGAAATCAATAATGATTATGCAATCACCAGATACAATGTAAACTGCATACCGCAAAGTCTTTACCGAGCGAGATAACATCTCAGAAATCTCAAGGAGCGTCAATAGCCATTAGTTCTCCAAAGTGGCCACTTGAACTTGTGTGAGTGGGTGTGTACTCTGGAGTCAGGCTACCCAGAGGTGTAGGACCCTAAAATAGATGAGGTTCAAAGAGATTCAAGCATCACGTCTCAGGGGTGGCCAGGACTTTCTGAAAACTTAAGTCTCTTCAGATGCTGTTTCTTTTAAAGCTAGGAATAGCCCTTTGTGTTTTGCCCAATTTTAGACAAATTCTAAGAGCTAGAGAGGCCATTTGTAATTACAATTAAATTCAAATGTCTGAAATCATTCTCACAACACAAGCTCAGGCATCTCACTGGATCTCTTAAAGCTGAGCTTTGATTTTCACACCGAGGGTGCCTCTCTCAGCCGAGCAGGGTGGAGTGCGGTTGGAGGAGACAAGTCCATTCTGTATTATTTTGTCCAAGGTCCTGGAATCCTGACATTCTCATAAATGAATTTTCACCCCTGAGTCATTGGGGCAAGAAAATATTTTTCACTCAGGAAAATATCTTTAAGAGTTCCTGAAACCCAGAGACCTGTCTTGGCATCTGAAAGTGGATCAATGTAAAGGATTCTTGACCAATGTTGAAAAATTACAAAAATGGATTCGGTGAAATGTAAACGGTTATCAGCCTTCCAGACTGTTCTGGGGTAGGAGAGGAAACACAATGATCAGTGTGCTCCGAGTCTTCACGCCCAGGCCCAGAAGTCCTTGTGCCAACTCTGGGGACACATGGGTCCCTCTATGCTGTGCAGACGCTGGGCCACAAGGCCAGCCTTCCCAGACATCAGTCACAATGCAGTGCCCTCTCTGCTGAGAATCATCCAGAGGCTCATGAATTAAGTCACTTATTCTTCTCTTTACATCCACCAGTACTGAAAGCTTGGCATGCCGACATCCTGAGCAAATACTGTAGAATAAAGAGAAAAGTCCAGCAAAAATAAAATGCTGCCATTCTCGTCCTCTTATGAAATTGAAAGCTCTTGGAAGGCACACAGCCATCACTTTATAACCCTTATCCGCTCCCCTCTCCAACCTAGCCATCAAATTTACTGTTTAAGCTTTTCTTTGTAATCACACGATTATGCACTTCATCACCTGCCCCACCCCCATCATTCCATCTAATGGTTTTAAAGGGAAAGGAAATTACTTGTCTTCACAGCCAGCACTTGACACTTTTATGGGTCATTTGTAATGAAGCTATTCTTCGGCTTTAATGGAGACCTTGATTCCAACCAGTGTGAATAATTGTCACAAGGTGATTAATTAAATATTCACCACTCCCCTATAAAATTGATCAACATATTACATTACACTGCTCCAAAAGTTATTTTATTTCTTCATTCAACTTCAAATTCTATGCATTTAAACAAGCTTTAAACTGGAGCCACATAATTTACTACATATTAATTATACATACATAATGACTAAAGTAAGAAAAAGTGTTTTACACCTTTTTTAAACTCTGTAAAGTGTGCCCCCCATGACTTACAACAATGAGTTCTGTCTTGGGAAGGAAGTGCCTTGTGTTTGCTTCTCCTGCGTGGATGGAGTAGTCATCTCTGTCGGCAGATTTTAAGTTCTACAAATATTAGTCTTATCTGAAATAAATTTCCAAGGCAGAAAGTAATATTACCAAATACAATTGGTATATAAAGTTTTGGCTTTTAAAATACCATCCCAGGACAAAACCCAGTAGCTAATTTCCTGATCCATATCCAGAAACTCTTGAAGGCCACAGCAGGGTGGGGATAAGAGGCAGGGAGGGAAGTCTCAGGCTGAGAACTCTGCTGAAATTAAGATAAAGCCTGGGCCTTCATTGCCACCACGAATCCCAGGGTTCAGTTCCCTCTGGTTTTTTGACTGCCTGAGTCAATAAGTGTAAAATTTTCCTAGAAAATCAGTCCCTCTTACTTCCATTCCCCCCACAGGGTCTGAGCCTCTCTTGTCACTGAGTATGGGGCAAGTAGAGAAGGTCACATAAAAAATTGAAACCCCTCATTTCAAAGGTTAAACTCAATGTCAGAGATGCTATGAGGCTAAGTTATCAAACTAAATTTTATTATTAACAAGGAATAGATGGGATGAGGTGGATTATGCTAAAGTCTATGAAAATAAATAGAGGGAAAATCGTGAGAAATAAAAACAATCCGATTTTCTATAGACGATGATTCTGCACTTGACCGGAGATTAATAGACAGGAAATAGACTGATATAGGCACTCTGCAGACAGACGCTGACCAGTGCCTACACATCAGATGATGACAAAACAGGCAACACTTCACAGAAATATCTAGGCATCTGCCCAGTGCACAGAGGCCCTGAGCCATCACCAACCAACAGAGTGGCTGAAGGTTTAGCAGACACATCGGATTTCTACTGCTGGCAGAAGCATCCCGGACAGGACATCCAGAGCAGCCCCGACCTCTGATCAAAGACTTCACTGAATCCACGCACGGACATTCTAGAAGGCCTGGGAGGCGCCTCTTCACATGCAGATTCCTGATTTCATTGACATAGGTAATCAACCACTTCCTCCCCCCAGGCTATTAAAATGTCATTGAATGAACATAGCAGATAAAAAATAAATGATGAGCAAAATAATGATAATAATATTTCCACTTGAACAAACTTGCTATTTGTAGACTTGATCCTCTGGATCTGCTGTGGTCAAGATGATTGGGGCAGCGGCTACAAGAATGAACCCCACAAAGGGACTGAGTTTAATCATCCAATCCCAGACTGTATTGATTTTGGGACTACTTGCAATGACTATATAAATAAGCCATTTCTTTGCAACTGTATCTACAGCCGGTCATGAACCCAAAACCTTCACAACCTGGTCCAAAGTGAATTATGCCCTGCAGAAATAAATTAATAAAACGAACACAGCCGGGTTCCTCCACCAACTTATTTTCACGTTTCAAGAGCTTAAAAATATAAAATCAATAATCATTTAGTCATAAGAGTAAATGAAGCGACATAACATCAAAGTATACCCTTTAGTCATTCAAGTCATCCTAGGTAATTTATCTCATCAAAAGGCAGTGGTAATAATCCTTCCCACTCGGAGACAAGCTGCCACACAGCTGCTGTATTATCCTAGAGTAAACAAGTTGGGAGAAAATATTAAAAATCAATATCTGTTTCCTTCTATCAGACCAGATGGCATCCATCATAAATCCGCCCCTGTAAAGAGTTCTTGGAGCTCGGTGTCCAGAGTGAGAAAGACAACTGAATGAACAACAGAAAACGAAGCTCTGCTCAATGGAGAATGATAGCTGGATTTCTTTAAAAATGCAGTATCTTACAATTGCAAAAATTTGCTGAAATTATAATTATGGGAAAAAAAAATCTATCATAGCCATGGGGCCCAGAAAGGAAGCAATTACCAGCACTGTAAAGTAAAAATGCAAAGGGCAGCTTTCAACAGTTCCCACAAGTAAGCCCAGTTCTTGATTGATTGATTTGGTCATTCATTCATTCGTTCATTCACTCTTGCAGCCTTATGGTTTCCAGTCGTGACATTCAGGCACCAGCCCCTCCAACTGTAGAATCTTTCACATTGTCACATTGCTGTCACACATCCCATTCTCTCCCATGACACCTACCTGAAGTTTTGACAAGCTTTTTCTGATCACAAATGGTCCCGTAGGAAGAGCCGTGATGCTCAGTCCCCGAGAGGTCTGTTTCCTGGGAGCGGGGGAAGCTATGTGACCCCAGGACCCCAGCGGTGTGCCTTTCCCCATGAGACATTCAGACATGGGGCCCCCCTGTGCATGGGAGCAGGAACCAGGCTGCTGCACCCCAGATGTGGGGCAGGCTGCCAGACTTAGACAGGAAGCGTGCTGGAGAAAAGGCTAGACAAACCCTTCTAGAGAGCGGAAAATGCAAAACCTCTCAAGCACCATCACTTTTCAGGAATGGTCAACTCAAGCCTTTGCAATTTAGTTACAGTCGTCCTCACTCTGATAAAACATTTCTATCTCACATTGTCCATTATAGACTGAATTGTGTTTTTCCAATTTCGTATACTGAAACTCCAACCCTCCAGCACCTGGGAATGTCACTATTTGCAGATGGGCTTTTATAAACAGGTGAAGGTTAAGCAAGGTCAGAAGCATAAGCCTAACTCACTAGGGTTCCCAATAGGAGGAAAAGATACCAAGAAGGCCACCCGTGAGCCAAGGAAAGGGGCTTCACCAGAAACCACTCCTGCTGGTGCCTTGATCTGGGACCCTCAGCATCTAGAACTATGAAAGCATACAATTCTGTGCTTTAAGATGCCCTGTCTGTGACACTATGTTAGGGTGGCCCCAGCAAACTTATACATCATACCTACAATTACCTAGACTTTAAACTCAGTGCAATGGCTTCTTCAGTGTGATAGCTTTACACATAAGAAAGTTTCACAAAGAGGTTCTTTATATACTTGAATAAATAACCCCTTGAAGGGACCCCCAAATAAATCTCTTTGGGAATAAATCCTACCTTATGTCAGTTTATGGGGCAATGCCCATATTTTATGCTACAATAATAGCATTCTCTTCCTCTGCCCCAGTAGCTGAAATGACTCCAGACTCGTTATTCTCATCTTTAAAGATGCACCCTGATTAAGGCTCCTATTCAAGTATGTCTGACAGGTACTCACAGCCTCCTATATAGAGTCTAGACACCAGGTATTTATAAACAAGAACTAAAACAAGATCAGACGGGGAGGGGGGAACCCTCATCATGGCTGATTTATTGGAAATTTATATTTAATTAGAAGTTCTATATCATTTTTCACACATATTCTCATTTAGGGATTCAGAATTCATCACCTATGTGACATTTTGAAGTTGCTTTTTAAAAAACTCTAGATAAATGCCCTTACATTTTCCTAACAAATGTGATCTTAGGGTCTACTCCTTGCTGTAGCTTAAGGAATGTTCCATGTGGGTCTTGACTCTCTAGTGGTGAGGTTACTACCATCCCAGGTAAAATGTTATTCCAGGGACAGTAGTGGACATAGCACACAGAACATCCAGAACCATGTTGCCCATTGACATAGAGCAGAGAAAGCATGCAAGTTTCCTGTCTCCTTCCACCTACTGGGTGTTCTCAGCTCCTACCTGCCTGCAGCTGCACAGCTAAGACCTCATAGAAACTGGTGGAGCAAATGCAGTAACCACTGGTTTGCATGATGTCAGAAAATAACAGAGGGATCCTTTATTATTCCAAAAACAATCCAAATTTGAAACAAATGACAAATCATATCCAGAGTCTGAAACAATGTGTCATATTAGAAACATTTATAACAAGGATAATGTGTCAGCTCATGTGATGTCCTCCCTAAAGCATTATCCCTCTTGATTCTCACTTGGAGAATCTCTTTCAGATTGGGCACTTATTTGTACTAAGGGGTGGGAGTAAAATAATCTTTGCAAAATTATTCCATTCATTGACTCTAACTTTTCTTTCATAGAAATGAGTACCTGAACTCTTGTTATCTGCTTGGTTCAGAACCAAATATAAATATTTGGATTGTGAAGAGTTGAAATGTCAATTCTTAGAAAAATCACATTTGTTCTCACATACACTATATAGAAAATTGTCAGATGGTTTACAAATGAGACTCATTCAGAGAAAGTCACCCGAAGCCCACTGAATGCCATCCCAGATCCTGAGGCACAGCTACTCTTACCAAGACGGCTGGAAGGTGGACCCTACATCAGGAATGCCAACAAGTGCCATCACGTGAGGCTGAGACCATCAATCACATGAGCCTTCCATGGAACCCCCAACTCAAGCCAATAGTGCTCAGAAGCTTTCTTTTAGGAACCATTTGATCATTAACACACTTCTCAATGGGTATTAAGAAAGTGAACTCTAAATCTCCATTGTTGCTAAGAGACTGATATTTAATGTTTGAAAATTTTCATCTATATCAGATATATTCTTTCTATTGTGGACAGGATCCTGAGATCTGCTAAGAGGATTAAACTCTGACTTTTAAAGAGAAAAATTGTACAATTTCATAACTATTAGTCCCTCTTTTCTAGAAATGATTCTCTCCAAGTCTATTGATTAATGAACTTTCAGCATGCTCACCCTGGCTATTGACAATTATTTACTTGTATTTAGTGATTGAATACTTAGCAAGGAAAATATCTATGTGATAAATAACATTTTTCCATTTACACTTTCCTTTCCTTTCCTACTTAGGTTAGACTTAGCTATTTCCTTAACCAGGTTTGAAGATTTGAATGAAATAGACAAATCACAAGAATAACAGCCATTTCTAAAACTGAGGCCAGAGGAATAACAAATATAAATAAACCTATATGTTTTTTTCAAATTGATTCAGTGGTCAAGTACCAATCCCCTGCATCATCATCATCATCGTCATCATCATCATCAACACCAGGCTCAGATGGAACATCTGGTGGAGTTGAAGAAACCACATCTTAGTCTTGTAATCTAGTATTTCCACTTAATTCTAAACTATAAGAGAAATTTGTGCATATATATTCTAATACACATACATATTATTTATGGTAGGATTACATCTTCTCCCTAAGAAATTTAGTACATATTTTACACCAAATATGTATATATTTTATGTACAAACGTGAGCATGTTTTGCTGTTTGTTTGATTTTGGTCATTGATTTATATTGCATTAAAATTTCTATGTTGTACTTTCTCACTTTACACCTAGTAAAAATCTACCCAAGATCCAATGGGACTTCTGGAGGTAAGAAGTCAAAATCTGAAACAAAAAAATCACTAATAGATTTAGCAGGTTAAGCACTACTGGAAAGTATAATTTGGAGAGCAGAGGGAAAGTGGAGGAGACATCAAGTGAAGATGAAAAAGAAAAAAAGAACTACTAAAATAAGACTATGAAATCACCACATTAATTATTAATATTTGGTGTAACTTAGAAAAGTATATAATCAAATAGGTGTATTTGAGACAGAATATTTGGAAAGCAACATTTCACAATAATTTTGAAACCAAAAAAAAACGTATGCCTTTTGACCCAGAAATTCCAGACCTAGAAACCTATCATGCAGAAATAAAAGTAAATAAGAATATATATGCAAGGATGTTTGTTGCAGGATCACTGCAAATAGAAAACAGCTAGAAACAATACAAATTCTGTTAATTAGGGAGATGAGTAAATAAATTCTGATATCTACTTTTATGGAATGGAATATAATGCAATCATCAAAAAGAATGAGATAGACCTACACACAGCAGAGGGAAAGCTTAGGAAACTTAAACATGTAGCAATGTAATATATTCAAAAAGAGGCAGAGACAGGGGGAAATGAGACTTAAAAAAAAGATTAGCATCTCAATGAGCAAAGGAAAATATCAAACAATTTAAGCACACCAAGAGTCCCTGAAAAAGAAGTTACAATTATATTGGAATAAATAATTATCAATATTTTTCCAAATTTATGAAAACTCTGAACACACAGATGGAAGAAACCCATCAAAGTTCAATCAGGATAAATACAAATAAAACTTCACAGGCAGCCAGGGATCAGGGGCTTGGTGCATATGATGCAGTAGTACAAAGATAACAATGTCCACAGACTTCTCTTCAGAATCAGTGAAGCCAGAAGACAATGGAAAAACCTGTAATTCTGTGTCGAGGGAATTCCCTTTCAAAAATAGAGCAAAATAAGGATTTTTTTCCAGATAAATAAAAGCTGAAAGAATTGATGGACTACAAGCAACATTAATTTAAAAAAACAAAATAATACATCTTTATGCTAAAGTTAAACGATGCCAAATGGGAACTGGGATCCACAGAAAATGAATAACGAACTCCAGAAATGGTAAATATATAGATAAATATTGAAATGTTCTCAGCCTTGAATTTTTTAAGGATAATTGAGTATTTAAAGCAAAATGTAATAGTATATTATGAGCTTTATATCATATATATGAATAAAATATATAACATTGGGAAATGGAGCACACTCTTATAAGGGTCTTACATTATATATTAGAGGTATAATGTTTAAAGGCAGATTCTATTGAATTAACACTGCATATTGTAAACTCAAGAAACCACCAGAAGTATATAATTAAAAAGATGTATATCTAATGAGCCCATAATTGAGATAAAGTAGAAAAATAAAAGAAAAAATATATCAATCTAAAAAATGCATAAAAAGATAAACAAAGGAAAGGAACAGATGGGATAAATAGTAATATGGTAGACTTAAGCCAAATTATAACAATAGTTACATTAAATATGAGATCTTAGAACAGCACTTAAAAGGCAGAGATTGTTACACTGGATAGAAAAACAAGACCCAACTATGCACTGTTTACAAGAAATAAGCTTCAAATATAGAAACAGAGCTACATGAAAATAAAAGAATGGGAAAGAGTATACAACACAAACACTAATCATAAGAAAGCTGAAGTGACTATCCTGGTATCAGACACTGCAGACTTTAGGACTAGGAGTGTTACTATGTATATAGAAAGATACTACATAATGATAAAACTGTCAATTAATCAAGAATATATAACAATCCTAGATTTGTATGCACTGAATAATGTGTTGAAATACATGAAGCAAAAAATTGATAAAGTAAAGGAAAAATAGACAAATATAGTTGGTAATATTAACACTTCTTTCTCAGCTCTTGATAGAACAATCAGACAGAAAATCTTTAAGAACATAGAAGACCAGTAAACAAACTTTAATACTGACCTACTCTACCTTACAACAGCAGAATTTGTAACTTCTTGAGTGAACCTAAAATCTTCCCCCATAAAGACCAAATAATGAACCATGAGATAAGTTTCAATAACTTTAGGAGGGGTGAAATTATATATCATCTGGCATGATATTAAATCAGCAACAAACAATAAGAATAAACTTATGAAATTCCCAAATATTTAGAAATTAAACAAAATATGTTCAAATAACCCAGTCAGGTGGACCTTCAAGATGGCAGATGAATAAGATGTAGAGATCACCTTCCTCCCCACAAATACATCAAAAATACATCTACATGTGGAACAACTCCTATAGAACACCTACTGAACGCTGGCAGAAGACCTCAGACCTCCCAAAAAGCAAGAAATTCCCCACGTACTTGGGTAGGGTGAAAGAAAAAAGGAAAAACAGAGACAAAAGAATAGGGACAGGACCTGCACCTCTGGGAGGAAGGTGTGAAGGGGGAAAATTTTCCACACACTAGGAAGCCCTTTCACTGGTGGAGACAGGGGTGGGGTTGGGGGAAAGCTTCAGCACCATGGAGGACAGCACAGCAACAGGGATGCAGAGGGCAAAGTGGAGAGATGGCCACACAGAGGATCGGTGCCGAACAGCACTCACCAGCCCGAGAGGATTGTCTGCTCGGACGCCAGGGTGGGCGGGGGCTGGGAGCTGAGGCTTGGACTTCAGTCGGAGCGCAGGGAGAGGACTGGGGTTGGCAGTGTGAACACAGCCTGAAGGGGGCTAGTGCACCACAGCTAGCCGGGAAGGAGTCTGGGAAAATGTCTGGAACTGCCAAAGAGGAAAGAGACCATTGTTTTGAGGTGCCTGAGGAGAGGAGATTCAGAGCACCGCCTAAACAAGATCCAGAGATGGGCGTGAGCTGCGGCTATCAGCACAGACACCAGAGATGGACATGAAATGCTAACGCTGCTGCTGCAGCCACCAAGAATCCTGGGTGCAAGCACAGGTCACTATCCACACCTTCCTTCCTGGGAGGCTGTGTAGCCCACCACTGCCAGGGTCCTGTGATCCAGGGACAATTTCCCTGGGAGAACACATGGTGCCTCAGGCTATTGCAACTTCACCCTGGCCTCTGCCTCCTCAGGCTCCCCCCACATTCCGTACCCCTCTCTCCCCCAAGTCTGAGTGAGCCAGAGCCCCCTAATCAGCTGCTACTTTAATCCTGTCTTGTCTGGGTGGGAACAGATGCCCTCCGGCGACCTACACGCAGAGGCAGGGCCAAATCCAAAGCTGAACCCCAGGAGCTGTGCGAACAGAGAAGAGAAAGAGAAATCTCCCCCAGCAGCCTCAGGAGCAGCGGATTAAATCTCCACAATCAAGTTGACGTACCCTGCATCTGTGGAATACATGAAGAGACAACAAATCATCCCAAAATTGAGGTGGTGGAATTTGGGAGCAACTGTAGACTTGGGGTTTGCTTTCTGCACTAATTTGTTACTGGTTTTATGTTTATCTTAGTTTAGTGTTTAGAGCTTATTATCATTGGTAGATTTGGTTGTTCTCTTCCTTTTTAAAAAAAATATATATATGTATATATATATATATATATATATATTTTCCTTTTTCTCTTTTTGTGTGTATGTGTATGTTTCTTTGTGTGATTTTGTCTGAATAATTTTGTTTTTACCATTTGTCCTAGGCTTCTGTCTGTCCTTTTATTTTTTCTTTTAGTATACTTTTTAGTGCTTGTTATTATTTATGGATTTGTTTTTTTGGTTTGGTTGCTCTCTTCTTTCTTTCTTTCTTTTTTTAATTAATTTTTTATTTTTTAAATTAATTATTATTATTATTATTTTTGCGGTATGTGGGACTTTCACTGTTGTGGCCTCTCCCGTTGTGGAACACAGGCTCCGGATGCACAGGCTCAGTGGCCATGGCTCATGGGCCTAGCCACTCCATGGCATGTGGGATCTTCCTGGACCGGGACACGAACCCGCACCCCCTGCATCGGCAGGCGGACTCTCAACAACTGCTCCACCAGGGAAGCCTACTTTTTTATTTTTAATATATTTTTAAATTTTAATTATTTTATTTTATTTTTCTTCTTTTTTTTCCTTTCTTTTTTCCTCCTTTTTCCTTTAAGCCGTGTGACTGACAGGGTCTTGTTCTCTGGCTGGGTGTCAAGCCTGAGCCTTTGAGGTGGGAGAGCTGAGTTCAGGACATTGGTCCACCAGAGACCTCCCGGCCCCATGTAATATCAAACAGCAAAAGCTCTCCCAGAAATCTCCATCTCAATGATAAGACCCAACTCCACTCAATGACCAGCAAGCTATAGTGCTGGACACCCTATGCCAAACAACTAGCAAGACAGGGACACAACCCCACCCATCAGCAGAGAGGCTTCCCAAAATCATAGTAAGTTCACAGACACCCTAAAATACACCACCAGACATGGTCCTGCCCATGAGAAAGACAAGATTCAGCCTCATCCACCAGAACACAGGCACCTGTCTCCTCCACCAGGAAGCCTACATAACCCACTGAACCAACCTTAGCCACTGGGGGCAGACAAGAAAAAAAAAAACGGGAACTATGAACATGCAGCCTGTGAAAAGGAGACCCCAAACACAGTAAGTTAAGCAAAATGAGAAGACAGAGAAATACACAGAAGATGAAGGAGCAAGGTAAAAACCCACCAGACCAAACAAATGAAGAGAAAATAGGCAGTCTACCTGAAAAAGAATTCAGAGTAATAATAGTAAAGATGATCCAAAATCTTGGAAATAGAATGGAGAAAAAAGAAGAAATGATTAACAAGCACCTAGAAGAACTAAGAGCAAACAAACAATGATGAATAACAAAATAAATGAAATTAAAAATTCTCTAGAAGGAATCAATAGCAGAATAACTGAGGCAGAAGAATGGTTAAGTGACCTGGAAGATAAAAGAGTGGAAATAGCTACTGCAGAGCAGAATAAGGAAAAAAAGAATGAAAGGAATTGAGGACAGTCTCAGAGACTTATGAGACAACATTGGACACACCAACATTTGAATTATAGGGGTCCGAGAAGAAGAGAAAAGAAAAAAAAAGGACTGAGAAAATATTTGAAGAGATTATAGTTGAAAACTTCCCTAATATGGGAAAGGAAATAGTCATCAAGTCCAGGTAGTGCAGAGGGTCCCATACTGGATAAATCCAAGGAGAAACAAGCCAAGACACATATTAATCAAACTATCAAAAATTAAATACAAAGAAAAAATATTAAAAGCATCAAGGGAAAAGTAACAAATAACATACAAGGGAATCCCCATAAGGTTATCAGCTGATCTTCCAGCAGAAACTCTACAAGCCAGAAGGGAGTGGCAGGACATATTTAAAGTGATGAAAGGGAAAAACCTACAACCAAGATTACTCTACCCAGTAAGCATCTCATTCAGATTTGATGGAGAAATTAAAATTTTAACAGAAAAGCAAAAGCTAAGAGAATTCAGCACCACCAAACCAGCTTTACAATTGCTAAAGGAACTTCTCTAGGCAGGAAACACAGAGAAGGAAAAGACCTACAATAACAAATCCAAAACAATTAAGAAAATGATAAGAGGAACATACATATCAGTACCTTAAATATAAATGGATTAAATGCTCCAACCAAAAGACATAGACTGGCTGAATAGATACAAAGACAAGACCTGTACATATGCTGTCTACAAGAGACCCACTTCAGAACTAGGGACACATACAGACTGAAAGTGAGGGAATGGAAAAAGACATTCTATGCAAATGGAAATCAGAAGAAAGCTGGAGTAGCAATTCTCATATCAGACAAAAGAAACTTTAAAATAAAGACTATTATAAGAGACAAAGAAGGACACTACATAATGACCAAGGGATAAATCCAAGAAGACGATATAACAGTTGTAAATATTTATGCACCCAACATAGGAGCACCTCAATACATAAGGCAAATGCTAACAGCCATAAAAGGGGAAATTGACAGTAACACAGTAATAGTAGCAGACTTTAACACTCCACTTTCACCAGTGGACAGATCATCCAAAATGAAAATAAATAAGGAAACACAAGCTTTAAATGACACATTAAACAAGATGGACTTAATTGATATTAATTGGACATTCCATCCAAAAACAACAGAATACACTTTCTTCTCAAGTGCTGATGGAACATTCTCCAGGATAGATCATGTCTTGGGTCACAAATCAAGCCTTGGTAAATTTAAGAAAATTGAAATTGTATCAGGTATCTTTTCCAACCACAGTGATACGAGACTAGATATCAATTACAGGAAAAAATCAGTAAAAAATACAAATACATGGAGGCTAAACAATACACTACTAAATAACCAAGAGATCACTGAAGAAATCAAAGAAGAAATCAAAGAGTACCTAGGAACAAATGACAATGCAAACACAATGACCCAAAACCTATGGGATGCAGCAAAAGAGGGAAGTTTATAGCAATTATTGCCACACCCATTCATGATTAAAAACTCTCAAAGAACTAAGGGAAGCAGAGAACATCCTCAACCTAATAAAGACCATCTACAATTCATGTACAATTAACATCCCATTTAATGATGGAAGACTGCATGGTTTCCTCCTAAGACCAGGAATAGGGCAAGGATGTCTGTCTGTTCCCACCACTTCCAGTCAACACTGTACTAAAGGTTCTGTCTAGTGGAATAAGACCAAAAAAAGAAGCAAAAGTTATGCAAATTGCAAAAGAAGTAATAAAATGGTTTTTGTTTGTGGATAACATAATGTTGTGTGTAGTAAATCCTAAAAATATCCTTATAAAAGTTTCTAACATTAAGAAATGGACTTAGCAAGGCCATATAATAAAAAGGCAATATACTATAATTAATTATAGTTTTCTTTGCTATCAAAGGGCAGTTAGAAAATGAATTTTTTTTAAATATCCATTATTAATAGCATCAAAATCATTCTGTAGGGACAAAAATATCAAAATACTTGCAATATGTATATACTGAAAACTACAGAATATTACCAAGAAAAATTAAAGAAACTTAAATAAATGGCAAGATATGTTATGTTCATTGATTGGTATTTTCAGTATTTTTACACTATGAAATGTCCTTCAATTAATGGATTGTAATCCAAATCAAGAACCCAACAGGCTTATCAGTAGATAATAACAGGCTGGTTCTAAAACTTATATGAAAATGCAAAGGATGTGAAATAGCTAAGGCTATTTTAAAATAGGTTAGAGATGGTGGACTTAGTCTGATTCCAAAGTTTGCCACAGTAATAGTGGTATCTGTATTAAAATAGACATGTAGATCAGTGGAACATAATAAATAACTTAGACATAAATGTGCACTTCAGTGATCAATTGCTTTTCTACAAAGATGGTAAGGCAAGTTAATGGGAAAGGATAGTCTTTTTAATGAATGGTACTAGGACATCAGCATATCAATTAAAAAAATACCAAACACAAAAATGAATCATAGGCCTAAATATAAAAGTATAAAATCTCTTGAAGAACTAATAGAAAATCTTTGTGACATTGAGGCTCGCAGAGATTTCTTAGAATGTAATGGCATCAATTACATAAAATAAAAACTGATAAATTGAATTGAATAGAATTAAAATTTTCTTGTCTTGGAAAGATTTCCAAGAAAAGAAAAGGCATGCAAGAGACTGGAGAAAATATTCACAATACATATGTCAGACCGAGGTTTTACACCCAAAATATATAAAGAGCTCCTGTAACTCAATAATAAGGCTACAAATAGCCATTTTTTTCTTAATGTTGGCAAATATTTCAACATACCATATCTAAAAAAAGATATGAGGGCTTCCCTGGTGGCACGGTGGTTGAGAGTCCGCCTGCCAATGCAGGGGACATGGGTTCATGCCCTGGTCCGGGAAGATCCCACATGCCGCGGAGCGGCTAGGCCCGTGAGCCATGGCTGCTGGACCTGCGCATCTGGAGCCTGTGCTCCACAACGGGAGAGGCCACAACAGTGAGAGGCCCACGTACCATAAAAAAAAAAAAAAAAAAAAGAGATATGAGAATGATCAATAAGCATATGAAAAGATGTTTACCATCTTAAGTTATCAAATACATGCAAATTAAAATCATAAGAATATATCGGCACAAATCCATTGGAATACTTAAAATTAAAAATCTTGTAGATAGAAGTGCTGACATGGATTTAGAACAACTGCAACTCTCACCATTACTGGTGGAAACAATACAACACTTGGGAAAACAGTTGGAAGGGTCTTACAAAGTTGGACTTACTTACACTTACTATATGGCCCTTGCAATATATACCACTTGCACTCATAGGTGTTTACCCAAGAGAAGAGAACACAGCCTACATAAAACTTGTGCATGAATGTTCATAGCAGTTTTATTCTTAACAGCCTACTAAATGAGTATATTTAAAATTATGCTCTGATAATGATGCTTCAATACACAATTAGAGAGAGGTTGGGGGGTAACTCAGAAAAGATGATCAATTCAACAAAATGAAGTTTACAAGGAAAGGATGAAAGGGAAAAATATGGTACCTAGGAAAACAAAAGACAAGCAAAAAATATGCAGAAAAGAAAAGCTAAGTGCATCAGTACTTATAATAAATGTAAGTGAGCTGCATTCACATCATAAACAAGAGAATATTACAAATTGGGTAAGAAAAATCCCATTATAAGTCAATTGAAGAGACACATCAAAACATGAAAGTTGAAAAGAATGGGAAGTATAAAGATATGCCAATCAAGTGGTAATAAGAAACAAGCAACTGGAGCAATATTGATATGGAATAAATTAGAATTCAGAGTGAACACAACAAAATGGATGAAGTTGGAAATTCATGTAATAAAGGGAATAATGTACTCAGAAAATGACAGTCAGAAACCTTGCTTGTACCCCAGAATATGGCTTAAAACACACAAAGTAAATAAAGACAAGTGGAAAATTTTCAGTCTTAGTAAGAGGCATTAACTTAAATTTCAGAAACTAACAGATTAAACAGAAAAAAAATGCAGAAAAGTTGGACCCCATACTTAACAAGCTTGGTCTAAATTGCCTTTCAATATTGAAATTGAACAATGAGAGGTTACTCTTTCTTTTAAAATATTCATGAAACTGTCACAAAAATTGGGCAGTTATTACTGCACATAGAAATTTCAATACATTTTAAATAAATAAATCTTAGAGTAGACAGTCTCTTGATAGATATAAAAATTGGTGCTTTGAAAAGAAATAAGGCAGATGATGGTGTGGGAAAACACAGAGTTTGCATCTCCCCACAACTAGAGCACCTGCAGGATGCTGGCTGGGGACCTCGATGCCCAAAGAGATGGGAGGAACCCCCAAGTGAACCCGTAGGACTTGTGGTGACTGAGGGAGGAGGAGAAGTGGAGGCTGGACAGGACTGGCATCCCTGAGGCAGGGGACCCTTGGGGGCTTGGATCAGGGTGGGAGGGGAACACGTCCAGCGTATACCCTGCCTTATTGTCCAGGAAAGTCTGCCTGGCTCTCAGGCCGGGTCCTACACCCTCAGAGGCCCCCACTGGGCTGCTTTGGTCCTGGGGGCATAGGAGGAAAGCCAGGGGACAACAGGAAAGACAGGCAGGAGGGGCTCTCCAGGACTGGAAGAGCAGGAGAAGGAGTGGAGGAAGTTTGCCTCACCCACTCGAGCCCAGGAAACCTACTGAGCTCCCAGGGAGGTCCCCTGCCCTCCAAACCACCTCCAGTCTGTGTGGGTCCTGGGGGCATAGGACGGAGGCTGGGAGAGAGCAGAAGAGGCAGGCAGAAGGGGCTTTCCAGGACTGGAGGAGAAGGAGAAGAAGCCGGCTGGGCTCCCAGGTGGGGTCCCCCACCCTCTGAGACCAGAGGTGGGGGCATGCCTGGGCCTCTTCTGTTCCATTGAGCCTAAGCCCCACTCTCCAACTCCCCAGGGCCTTTTCCAGCCCTGTGGGTCCTAAGCATTGGTCATGCCCACCAGCAAAACCCAACCCTGCTTAGGGCCCGCCCTCCACAGCCAAGGCCTTTTCCACCTTTTTCTTTTTCTCCTCCTCTTTTTTACTATTGTGGTTCTGTTTTACCTTCCAGTTGTTGTTTCATCTGTATTTTTATATTCTTTCTAACATATCTGTTAGTTTCCTATTGTATTTTTTTATTTTGTTATTGTTCTCTCTTTTTTTTTTTTTTTTTTTGCCAGCCTGCTCAGCTTGTGGGATCTTGGTTTACAAGCCAGGGGTCGGGCTGAAGTTCCTGTGGTGGGAGCTCTGAATCTGAACCACTGGACTAACAGAGAACCTCAGACCCCAGGGAATATTCATTAGAGTGAGGTCTCCCAGAGGTACTCATATCAGCACCAAGACTCAGCTCTACCCAACAGCCTACAAACTCCAGTGTTGGAAGCCTGAGACCAAACAACCAGTAAGACAGGAACACAATCCTACTCATCAAAAAAAAAAAAAAAAAAAAGAAATGGCAAAAAAATACGTCACAGATAAAGGAACAAGGCGAAAAGCTACAAGACCAAATAAATGAAGAGGAAATAGGCAAACTACCTGAAAAAGAATTCAGAGTAATGATAGTAAAGATGATCCAGAATCTCAGAAATAGAATGGAGGCACAGATTGAGAAAATACAAGAAATGTTTAACAAAGATGTAGAAGAACTAAAGAACAAACAAACAGAGATGAACCACACAATAATTGAAATGAAAAAATGCACTAGAAGGAATCAATAACAGAATAACTGAGACAGAAGAACAAATAAGTGAGCTGAAGACAAAATGGTGGAAATAACTGCCGAGGAGCAGAATAAAGAAAAAACAATGAAAAGAATTGAAGACAATCTCAGACACATCTGGGACAACACTAAAAGCACCAACATTCAAATTATAAGGGTCCTAGAAGAAGAAAAGAAAAAGAAAGGGTCTAAGAAAATATTTGAAGAGATTATAGTGGAAAACTTCCCTAACATGGGAAAGGAAATAGTCACCCAAGTCCAGGAAGCACAGAGTTCCATACAGGATAAACCCTAGGAGAAACACATCAAAACACATATTAATCAAACTAACAAAAAATAAATTCAAAGAAAATATATTAAAAGCAGCAAGGGAAAAACAAAAACTAACGTTCAAGGGAATCCCCATAAGGTTATCAGCTGATTTTTCAGCAGAAACTCTGCAGGCCAGAAGGGAGTGGCAGGATATAATTAAAGTGATGAAAGAGAAAAACCTACAACCAAGATTACTCTACCCAGCAAGGATCTCATTCAGGTTCAATGGAGAAATCAAAAGCTTTTCTGACAAGCAAAAGCTAAGAGAGCTCAACACCACCAAACCAACCTTCCAACAAATGCTAAAGAAACTTCTCTAGGCAGGAAACATGAAAGAGGAAAAAGATCCACAAAAACAAGCACAAAACAATTAAGAAAATGGTAAGAGGAACATACATATCAATAATAGCCTTAAATGTAAATGGATTAAATGCCCCAACAAGACCCATATATATGCTGTCTACAAGAGACCCACTTCAGACCAAGGGACACATGCAAACTGAAAGTAAAGGGATGGAAAAAGATATTCCATGCAAGTGGAAATCAAAAGTAAACTGGAGTAGCAATACTCATATCTGATAAAATAGACTTTAAAATAAAGACCATTATAAGAGATAAGGAAGAACACTACATAATGACCAAGGGATCAATCCAAGAGGAAGATATAACGATTATAAATGTTTATGCACCCAACATAGGAGCACCTCAATACATAAGACAAATGTCAACAAACATGAAAGGGGAAATAGACAGTAACACAATAATAGTAACATCCCACTTACACCAACGGACAGATCATCCAAACAGAAAGTAAATAAGGAAACATAAGCTTTAAATGACACAATAGACCAGATAGATTTAATTGATGTTTATGGAACATTCCACCCAAAAGTGGCAGAATACACTTTCTTCTCAAGTGCACACAGAATATTATCCAGGATAGATCACATCTTGGGTCACAAATCAAGCCTCGGAAAATTTAAGAAAATTGAAATCATATCAAGCATCTTTTCTGACCACAACACTATGAGATTGGAAATCAATTACAGGGAAAAAAAAAAAAGAAAGAAAAGCTATGGAAAAAAAAACAGTAAAAAAAAAAATACATGGAGGGCTTCCCTGGTGGCGCAGTGGTTGAGAGTCCGCCTGCCGATGCAGGGGACACGGGTTCGTGCCCCGATCCCGGAAGATCCCACATGACGCGGAGCGGCTGGGCCCGCGAGCCATGGCCGCGGAGCCTGTGTGTCCGGAGCCTGTGCTCCGCAACGGGAGAGGCCACAGCAGTGAGAGGCCCGCGTACAGCAAAAAAAAAAAAAAAAAAAAAAAAAAAAAATACATGGAGGCTAAACTGTGTACTACTAAATAAGCAAGAGATCACTGAAGAAATCAAAGAAGAAATTAAAAAATACATAGAAACAAATGACAATGAAAACACGATGACACAAAACCTGTGGGAAGCAGCAAAAGCAGTTCTAAGAAGGAAGTTTATGGCAATTCAATTTCACCTCAAGAAACAAGAAAAATCTCAAATAAACAATCTAACCCTACACCTAAAGCAACTAGAGAAAGAAGAACAAAGAAAACTCAAAGTCAGTAGAAGGAAAGGAGTCATAAAATCAAAGCAGAAATAAATGAAATAGAAATGAAGAAAACAATAGCAAAGATCAATAAAACTAAAAGCTGGTTCTTTGAGAAAATAAACAAAATCGATAAACTCTTAGCCAGACTCATCAAGAAAAAAAGGAAGAGGACACAAATCAATAAAATTAGAAATGAAAAAGGAGAAATCACAACTGATACTGCAGAAATACAAACGATTATAAGAGATTCCTAAAAACAACTATATACCAATAAAATGGATAACCACGAAGAAATGGACAAATTATCGGAAAGGTAAAATTTTCAAGACTGAACCAGGAAGCATTAGAAAATATAAACAGACCTATCACAAGTAATGAAATTGAAACTGTAATTAAAGATCTCCCAACAAACAAAAGTCCAGGAGCAGATGGCTTCACAGGCGAATTCTGTCAAACATTTAGAGAAGAGTTAACACCCATCCTTCTCAAACTCTTCAAAAACTTGCATAGGGAGGAACACTCTCAAATTCATTCTACAAAGCCACCATCACCCTGATACCAAAACCAGAAAAAGATATCACAAAAAAAGAAAATTATAGACAATATCATTGATGAACATAGATGCAAACATCCTGAACAAAATACTAGCAAACAGAATCCAACAATATATTAAAAGGATCATACACCATGATCAAGTGGAATTTATCCCAGGGATATAAGGATTCTTTAGTATAGGCAAATCAATCAATGTGATGCACCATATTAACAAATTAAGGAATAAAATATATATGATCACCTCAATAGATGAAGAAAAAGCTTTTGACAAAATTCAACTCTCATTTATGGTAAAAACTCTCTAGAAAATGGGCAACATAATAAAGGCCAATCTGACAAACCCACAGCAAACATCATACTCAATGGTGAAAAACTGAAAGCATTTCCACTAAGATCAGGAACAAGACAAGGATTTCCACTCTTGCCACTATTATTCAACATAGTTTTGGAAATCCTAGCCACAGCAATCAGAGAAGAAAAAGAAATAAAAGGAATCCAAATTGGAAAAGAAGAAGTAAAAGAGTCACTGTTTGTAGATGACATGATACTATACATAGAGAATCCTAAAGATGCCATGAGAAAACTACTAGAAGTAATTAATGAATTTGGTAAGGTTGCAGGATACAAAATTAATGCACAGAAATCTCTGGCATCCCTATACCCGAACAATCAAAAATCAGAAAGAGAAATTAAGGAAACAATCCCATTTACCATCTCAACAAAAGAATAAAATACCTAGGAATAAACCTACCTAAGGAGGGGAAAGACTTGTACTCAGAAAACTATAAAACACTGATGAAAGAAATCAAAGATGACATAAACAGATGGAAAAATATACCATATTCTTGGATTGGAAGAATCAATATTGTGAAACTGACTATACTATCCAAAGCAATCTACAGATTCAACGCAATCCCTATCAAACTACCAATGGCATTTTTCACAGAACTAGAACAAAAAATTTTACAATTCGTATGGAGACACAAAATGCTCCAAATAGCCAAAGCAATCTTGAGAAAGAACAATGGAGTTGCAGAAATCAGGCTCCCTGACTTCAGACTCTACTACAAAGCTACAGTAATAGAGACAGTATGGTACTGGCACAAAAACAGAAATATAGGGCTTCCCTGGTGGTGCAGTGGTTGGGAGTCCACCTGCCGATGCAGGGGACGTGGGTTCGTGCCCCGGTCCAGGAGGATCCCACATGCTGTGGAGCGGCTGGGCCCGTGAGCCATGGCCACTGAGCCTGTGCGTCCGGAGCCTGTGCTCCGCAATGGGAGAGGAAACAACAGTGAGAGGCCCGCGTACCGCAAAAAAACAAACAAAAAAACCCCAGAAATATAGATCAATGGACCATGATAGAAAGCCCAGAGATAAACCCAAGCACATATGGTCACCTTAACTTTGATAAAGGAGGCAAGAATATACAATGGAGAAAAGACAGCCTCTTCAATAAGTGGTGCTGAGAAAACTGGACAGCTACATGTAAAAGAATGAAATTAGAACACTTCCTAACACCATACACAAAAATAAACTTAAAATGGATTAAAGACCTAAATGTAAGGCCAGACAATATCAAACTCTTAGAGGAACACATGGGAAAAAAACTCTTTGACATAAACCACAGCAAGATCTTTTTTGACCCACCTCCTAGATTAATGGAAATAAAAACAAAAATAAACAAATGGGACCTAATTAAACTTGAAATCTTTTGCACAGCAAAGGAAACCATAAACAAGACGAAAAAACAACCCTCAGAATGGGAGAAAATATTTGCAAATGAAACAATAGACAAAGGATTAATCTCCAAAATATACAAAGAGCTCATGGAGCTCAATATCAAAAAAAAAATCCAATTAAAAAATGGGCAGAAGACCTAAGTAGACTTCACCAAAGAAGACAAACAGATGGCAAAGAGACACATGAAAAAATGCTCAACATCACTAATTATTAGAGAAATGCAAATCAAAACTTCAGTGAGGTATCACCTAACACCAGTCAGAATGGCCATTATCAAAAAAAAAAATCTAGAAACAATAAATGCTGGAGAGGGTGTGGAAAAAAGGGAACCCTCTCGCACTGTTGGTTGGAATGTAAATTGATACAACCACTATGGAGAACAGTATGGAGGTTCCTTAAAAAACTAAAACTAGAACTACCATATGACCCAGCAATCCCATGACTGGGCATATACCCTGAGAAAGCCATAATTCAAAAAGAGTCATGTACCCCAATGTTCATTGCAGCACTATTTACGATAGACAGGATATGGAAGCAACCTAAGAGTCCATCGATAAATGAATGGATAAAGAAGATGTGGCACATATATACAATGGACTATTACTCAGCCATGAAAGAAACAAAATTGAGTTATTTGTAGTGAGGTAGATGGATCTAGAGTCTGTCATACAGAGTGAAGTAAGTCGAAAACGGAAAAACAAATACGATATTCTAATGCATATGTATGGAATCTTAAAAAAAAAACCACCTGGTATTAATGAACCTAGTGGCAGGGCAGGAATAAAGATGTAGACATAGAGAATGGCCTTGAGGACACAGTGGAGGGGGGAAGCTCGGGTGAAGTGAGAGTAGCATTGAAATATATACACTACCTAATGTAAAATAGATAGTGGGAAGCAGTCGCATAACATAGGGAGATCAGCGCTCTGCAACGGCCTAGAGGGGTGGGATAGGGAGGGTGGGAGGGAGACACAAGAGGGAGGGGATATGGGGACATGTGTATGCATATGGCTGATTCACTTTGTTGTACAACAGAAACTAACACAGTATTGTGAAGCAATTATACTCCAGTAAAGGTCTATTAAAAAAAAAACAAAAAAGAAGATCCAAACTACATAAATTTGTATAGGAAAAGTGGGAAGGCACAACAATCAAAAGTCAAGGTGGAAGAGGGTAAATAAAACTTCACAGAAACACACTTTAAAATCTAGACAAATTATTGTGGAAACATAAATAGCCAACATTGTCTCAAGAATAAGTAAAAAATCTAAAACAATGGAATATTTTGCAGTCAATATGTAGCAAGGAATTTGATGTTATGAAAAGTTCTTAAAGATGCTGTTATTAAAAGAAGAAATTACAGATTACACACAGTATGTTCTATAGAACCTATTATATTACCTATTGTTTACAACCCTATTGTTTCACGGTTTTGTGGTTCAGAAATCTGAGAGTGACTCTAAGTCTCTGGTGTGGTTGTGGTGCTGCTGATGGCTGAGGCTGTAGCCATCTCAGTGTTCTACTGGGATGGAGGACCCCCTTCGAACTCAAAAACATGTTTACTGGCTGGCCTTGTCCCCTCAAGATGCAAGCCTACTCACAGGTTGCTTCACTTGGAGCTGGTTTTCCTGTAGAATGTATGATCTGAGTAGCACAAGAGAAAGGTCACCTAAAATGGAAGTGGCAATCTTGTAACCCTAATCTCAGAATTAAGAGTTCATCATTTATGCCATATTCTGTTCATTAATCACAAGTTAGTGAAGTCCTCACTCATATCCTATATATATATATACACACATATATACCTGATATGTCAGTAGATTCATGTACATGTATAGAAGTGCTAAGAGAAAGCTCTGGACTGTACACACTGACCCTGGGGAGGGGAAATGAGATTGAGGTAGTGGTCTGAGGTGGGTCTAATGGGGCCCCCCAAAGATTTGCCCATGTCCTAACCCTAGAACATATAAATGAGACCTCATTTGGGAAAAGGGTCTTTGAAGATGTAATCCTGAGACGAGGTCATCCTGGACTACCCAAGCGGGGCCTAAATACAAAGACAACTTTCCTTATTTCACGGTATCGGAGAAGACGGGGGAAAGGCCCCGTGAAGGTAGAGGCAGATAGTAGAGCCTCTCAGCCACAAGCCCAGGACCGCCCAGGGTTGCCAGTACCACCAGATGCTGGGCAGAGAGGGACGAAGCGGATCCTCCCCTGGAGCCTCCAGAGGTGCCAACACTGCCCACAGCTGGATCTGGGATGTGTAGCCTGCAGACTGTGAGAGACTACACTGCTCTTGTGCTAAAAGCCGCCCAGGTGGTGGTATTTACAGCAGACAGAGGCTGTTTAACTTTATCAATTATCTTAAACTTGGTAATAGGAACAATGTATTCATTAGAATGTGTGTAATAAAATACCAAGGTCTACTCGCTTTTGTTCGGGCTTGGTTCATCCGTGAGAGACAGGAAACCAAAGCATCGGTGGCTGAAGGGAGGCCGGGATAGGGCTCAGTCCAGGCCCAGCGGGTGTGGGAGCCTAAGGGGCCCTTTCCATGCACTTTCACCCTTGGACACTGTGTCCCCCCAGCTCCAGTGCTGAGTGGCTGGGTCGTGCTCCTGCCGGAAGGAGGGAAACAAGGCAGGGCTGTGCTCTCCATCTCCAGGGGTTGCTGAAGTGGCCACATCCCTTCTATTCACACTCTAGAGCCAACCCCAAGTCACATGACCATACCTAGCTGCAGGAATTCTGGGAAATGTAGTCTTTGCTCCAGGTGACCACACGCTCAGCTAGAAACCAAGGTTCTGTTATTATAAAACAGCATTTCTAGGGTGGGGGTGATTTGTGTGCTGTAGAGTACTAAGCTATATAGTTTCCCAGTCATTATGACAAATCAAAATTGCCTCCTGTGGACACAAGTGCTCTATAAGAAGCAGGGAGTTGCTAGTAAGAGATGAACAGAAGTTTTTGCTACATCAGCCCAAAACAGTCCATCACTGATATCATTCAAATAATGCGTAAGTATTCATGACCACTCATTAAGCCGATATCATTCAGCTTTCCATTGTTTTATTAACTCACGTATGTGTAGATCACACTTGCTTTATCATACACAAAATCTAACAAATTATAGTGGCTATCTTCCTATTTTACTTCATATATTTCTGCTTTGTCCTTTTTTAGAATCTACTTAATATTCCATTATGAGACTGTATCATAATATATTTGACTGAGGACCTATTTTCTATCTTCTCTGTTTTTTTAATTATAAGATGCTACATAGCTGTGGTAAAAAACAAACAAACAAACAAACAAAACCCTAAAGCTTAATCAGTGTATATTAGTGCCTGAAATCTATATTCCTGTTTCCCCTCTACCTTGATGAATACATTCTCACATTCACTCAGCAGATAGCTTTCATTTTTTCTTACTGTCATTGCTAATGTTTTTTAATCCCAAGTAGACTATTTGGGAGTCATTTGGTTGTTAATTTATGATATTATTGTTGCCTGGATATTTTTTATTTGGGGAATTATGAAATAATTGTGCAGCCTAAACCTGCATTTTTAATAGATTTTCTATGAATTTTATAAACATATTTATTTTTCTTTGTTGAAAATGTATATCTATACAACATGTACACAGATAATATACAAATATATATTATATATGCAAAATTTCAATTAAAATATGTATATATTTGGTCACATAAAAGGCACTAGTTGACAGCTGGTTCAATAATTCCTCTTAGAGATAAAACTATTTTTGTCGGCACAAAAACTTAAGAAACTTAAGATTGACAGTAGGCTGTTGGCAGAAGCCGACTTACAAAAATGGTGGTCCCACTGCCTTCCTAAGAACGAGTGGGCATCCCTCAGCGTTTCCTCCTGATGGGGAAGCAGGCCCAGGAGGGAGGGATAGCAGGCGGGAGGAAGCCGCCCTCTGGGGACGAAAGTGGGGGGCAATGGGAGGTCCAGCTCTAAGTCTCAAGTTGCCTTTATCTTGAAGCAGACTCTCCCCCTCGTCTTCCCCGCTTCAATAAAGGCCGGAGGGTCCCGCTGGAGGCAGGAGCCGGTCTCCTGCGTGGGTCTGGGCAGGCGGGGTAGCTCTGGGCCGGATGCACCTCGAGGCCAGCATCCCGGGAGCGCAGATGCAGAGCTGGACCGGCCGCTGCGGGGGATGCACCTCGGGGCCTGGGGTGGCACCGGCCTTGAAACCGGTTTGTCCCCTGGAGTGGCCAAGGCTTCCTGCAGGTGGTGGAGAGTCTGGTGTGGAAACTGGTCGAACAGTTGTGTTCCGGAGGGCCTCTCACCTGCACGGGGGTGTGTGGGACCGCAGGGCACGTTCCCATAGCGGAAGAGGCAGCGGGCTCCGCGGGGGGCGAAGGGGGGCCTGGGCCGGGGCAGCACAGGCAGAAGGGCCCCTGAAACACAAACTAGAGCGTACCCCGAATTTAGACGGTGCCATCGGCGGGCGCTCCAGAAAGGAGGGCTGCACCCCTGCCAGCTGGGCCTCGGCCTGGGGACGAGGGCGGGAAGAGGGAAAGGCAGGAAATGGTCCTCAGCCCGAGGGGAGCGCTGGCGAGGTGAGATTTTAGCTGGGGCGGCCATCAGGTGGTATGGGGACCCTGGAAACCGAAGGTGGAGGACAGGCTCAGCAGAGATACGGGGAAAGAGTAGGGTGGGAAAGCGCCGACCTGAGCACCGGATCTGCTGAGCCGCCCGCGGGGCTCCCCTGCCCCTCCCCCAGCGAATCAGGGCTGCTCTGTTCTCAGTGTGAATGTCTTGTCCCCCAGACGCCACCTGAGTCTACCTGCTCCGTCCCTTCAGAGCACAGTCCTAGGTGTTCTCTGCTATTGGTTCTGAATCCCTCCTGGAGTCTGTAGTTCTTACACATGTCGGTGGTTGGATAGTGCTCCCCCGACCCCCAAGAAATGATTCCAATGGGACCTTCTTTAGAAATAGGGTCTTTGCAGATGTGATTGAGGCAAGCATCGGCCCAGATTGGGAAGGCCTAGGTCCAAGACGGATGTCCCTCTAAGAAGGGGAGACAGAGTGGAAGGCCGCCGAACACTGCGGCAAAGCTTGGAGTGAGCCCACCAGCAGCCCAGAGACAGAGGCTGGGTCACCAGACGCTGAAAGAGGCCTCAGGAGGGAGCTCGGCCCTGGGACAGCTTGGTTTCAGAGGTCTGGCCTCCAGAGCTGTGAGGGAATACATTCCTGCTGTTTTAAGTCACCCCTTTGGGGGTCATGTTTTACATCCGCCACAGGAAACAAATACAACTGGAATTCCGTTCTGTTCCCTATGAGACTGGAAGTCTGTGCCCACGTTCCCTGGATATGCCCACTTCCCCACACTTTTGGGAAGCTCTCTTTTGCTTCCCTCATGTTTCTGATTAAAGGTTCCCTTGTCAACGTGACCTCTGATGGCTTCTGACAAAATAGCCCCCTGCTCGCTTGCCCTGTTGCCCTGTTCTCCCCAGCACTTCCCACTATCTAAGAAAACAAATGGATTTGGTGGATTCTCCTGGCAAAGTCGTCTCAGGTACGTGCCTCCTCAACGGCAGACACTTCCTGGGGCCTGGGCCCAGCCTGGCCCTGCAGACCCTGTACCTGGTCCCTCTCTAACCTGTTGTTTACCAGGTCTGCACCTGTCCTGCCATGAGAACTGATGGGACCTGACCACAGAGACAAGCCCCAGCTTTGTGCCCATGGGATTCAGGGATGTCTTACACGTGGAGGTCTCTACATCTGCCAGCAAAGACCTACAGGAGATCCAACAGGTACAGACCCCAGTCCTCATTCTACTGTTAGAGCACAAGCCTGGAAATCCAAGTCGGTGGAGAAGACCAGCCACCTGACACGCATGGCCCCGGAAATGTTATTCTGTCGAACAGCAAAGGCAATGGAGGCACAGGCGAGAAACCATGATTACATCATGGTTGATTAAAACCACACTGGGTTTTCTTAATTTCTTCATGAGTATATCAAGTTCCCTTTGATTTGCTGTCACTAGCTTGCTTGCTTAAGCTGCAGTTTAGAACTGAAGATTCAGTATTTGTTTCAGGTTTTTGGATGTTTTTGCATTACCAATAATCACACTAATTCCTAAAACTCAACTACCTTTTTCGTCTTTTTCTTTATAACTTCTTATGCCTTTTGAAAAGGGCTTTTATCAAACCAACAAAATACATGGAAACCTCAGCCAATGGAATGTATCATATTAATGTGAAATTTGCATTGCTAAAACAGCACTAATTTTGTCTGAATATGAACTAAAAGCACAAGATAAAAATGCTTATTTTTATTTTTTTAGATTATCATGATATATTAAGAAATAAAGATTGGAATGAAGATGGAAAAACAAAAGCAAAACAAGCAAACAAAAAACATGTTGGAAATGGATACAGGTGAAGGGGAAGCTCATTGGAAACAAAGCTGTAATACTTTTTTTTTGGCCATACTGTGGCACGCAGGATCTTAGCTCCCTGACCAGAGATCGAACCCGGGTCCCCTGCAGTGGAAGATCGGAGTCTTAACCACTGGACCGACAGGGAATTCCCGAAACTGTAATACTTTTAAAAATGAAAATGAAAGCACACCCTAAGCCCTGGAAAGATGAACATATCCTTCAGCAGACTTGAGAGACAATGAGAGAAACCAGAGAAACATCAGTGATGAGAGGGTATCGGAGTCTGGACGCCGGCCTGTGCCCTGAAGCACGTGGGATGCTTTGGGGAAAGTTGGTCATCACCCGGGATTCTGCGTGAGGTGGCTGGAGTCTCTTCGGACGTTGGCAGGAGACTCCTGTTTTGACATTCCAGCACTCCCTGTTCTGCATCATTTCATATATTACATAACCTGGTTACGGTTGGCGTGCGTGCCTCTCACCGTCTTCTAACGGGTACAAGAAGAAACTCTGCTATAATCTCTCTCTGCCCAGCGATGCGGGGCTCTTCTGTACAAAGTCAGCACACAATAAAGTTGTACGTAAGTGAAGAGAACACTCCAGTGCCACTGCTCATTCCAGCTTTGGTTCCCTCTTCTGTGAACACAGGAACGAATTCCCAAAGGGAATAACGTTAGATCTCACTGACAGCCCCTTTTCACCCAATCTGCACAAAGTTTGGGGGGTGGGGACCGCTGTGGCCTTCGGTGTCTGCATCAGCCCCTGGCAAGTGGTGGTGCCTGGGGAGTGTAGGGGCTGCTTGCCTCACCTCCCAGTCTGCTAGTAGTCTGCCAGTTGGACACCGTGACTTCTATTCTATTGAGCCCCATCTCCAGGGACAAGTCATCTGGGAAGTGTAAGTGGCAAATCACATGCTCCCTTAACTTGATGGTAGGATCAAGGGTAGCAAGAGGGAGATTGTTGCAAACCAGGCGGAAGAGAGGGGTCACAGTCAGGAAAGGCAGTAGGAGGCTCATGGGGGCATGGCCGCTGGGGAATTAGTGAATTTCCATCCTCACCCCCAGCTGAGAATAAACCCCATTCGACCGCACCTCTTTTTTTCCCATACTCATAATGGCATTCACGGAGGTGGGCCTATAGTGGCTCTTACTTCACAGGTGTTTGTATCATCTGCTCCTGCTGCCCTAACAAAGTACCAAGACTGAGCGGCTTAAACAACAGGAATTTATTTTCGCACCTTTCTGCAGGTCGGAAGTCCAAGATCAGGGTGTCCACAGGGCTGCTTCCCTCTGTGGCCTCTCTCCTGGGCGTGTAGAAGGCCATCTGCCCCCTGTGTCCTCACATGGTCGTCTCTGTGTGTGTGTCTGTGTCCTAATCTCTTCTTCTTCTGAGGACACCACTCATACGGCACCCGGGCTTGAGCCAATGACCTCATTTCACCTTAATCACCTCTTTAAAGACTGAATCTCCACACACGGTCACATTTGGAGGCACTGGGGGTTAGGACTTCCACATATGAATTTGGTGGGTCCTAACTTCCTCCCATAACTGTTTTCCAAAAGTATTTGTTGGCATATTTAACTAACTAACTAATTAAGAGAAAAAGGAAGGTAAGTCAAACGTGACTTCAGATTCTCTTACACCCTCGGGCATGAGGACAGAGGTCCCTGGGTAGGTACAGTGTCTGGTCAGGTGTGGAGGGCAAAGCAGAAGATGGGGAGCCTGAACACCTCAAGGATACATGCTGCAGAGTCGCCCAGGGTTGATGGTGATGAGACAGGTCACCTGTGCACTGTGGACCACAATCTAAGTCTCCTGATGATGACTATTTGGGTTGTTCCCAGTTTGGGACTACGATAAATGTTGCCACAATAAACATGGGGGTCAAATGTTTGGTGGGACACTCGTTCTCTTTTCTCTTGGGCAGACCTAAGAGTAGAATTTCTTGGGCACATGTTAAGAGTATATTGAGGCTCATGTCAGACGGCCCAGATGGTTTTCTGAAGTGCTAGCCCAGTTTTCCATTCCCACCAGGACTGATTTAGAATCTCAGTTGCCCTTTCTCATCAAAAACACCTGATATTGTCAGTCTCCTTAATTTTAGCCTCATTCTAGAAGGTGAGTAGTGGAAACTCACTGGGATTTGTTTGTGTTTCTCTTATGCCTGCTGGTGTTGACCAGTTTTGAAATTATATATTTTTTGACAAGTGTCTTTCCAAGACTTTACCCACTCTTTATTAGACTCCTCATCTTACTGAAATGTAAGGTGTGTTTACATATGCAAGTGTTTTGTCAAAAAATATGCTATATATAATATGTCACAGACAACAAATTATACACTGTGGCTTGCGTTTTTATTTTATCGTCTTGGTCGCTTAAAGAAAATTTTATGAAGTCCAATTTATCCCTTTTCTCTCTCTTTTTAAAAAATTCCTTTATTTAATTTATTTTAGGCTGCGTTGGGTCTTCGTTGCTGTGCACAGGCTTTCTCTAGTTGTGGTGAGCGGGGGTTATTCTTTGTTGCGGTACACAGGCTTCTCTTGCTGTGGAGCATGGGATCTAGGCATGCAGGCTTCAGTAGTTGTGTCTCGTGGGCTCTAGAGTGCAGGCTAAGCAGTTGTGGCTCACGGATTTAGTTGCTCTGCGGCATGTGGGATCTCCCCAGACCAGGGCTCGAACCTGTGTGCCCTGCATTAGCAGGCAGATTCTCAACCACTGCGCCACCAAGGAAGCCCCACTCCCCTTCTCTTTTAAGGGTATTCTTATGTGTGTCCTCTCTAAGGAATACCTCCAAATTGTAAAAGTTTACTCCTACGTTTTAGCCTTTGCATTTAGGTCTATGATCCATTTCAAAATAATTTTGTATATGCTGTTAGGTAGCAATTATTTTTTTTTCTCATATGGATGTTGAGTTGTTCTAACACCAGGGCATTTTTGTCAATATTAAGTAATCACAAATGTGTAGATCTATTTCTCAGCTCTCTATTCTGTTCCGTTGCCTATATGTCCATCTTTTCACCAATATCAAGCTGTCTTAATTACTGTAACTTTATAATAAGGCTTGAAATCAAGTAGCACAAGCTCTCCAGTCTGGTTCTTCTTCAAAATTGCTTGACTATTGTCCTTTGAAATTCTAAATAAGCTTTAGAATCAATCATCGGTTTTTACAAAAATTCCTATTGAGGTTTTGATTGGTACTGTATTCAATTTACATATCAATTTGGGCAGAATGAATATCTTCACGATATGGAGTTTTTCAATCCACGACTATGTTATATCTCTCATTTTATTTATATTTCCTTTAATTGCTCTCAGTACTACGTTGTAGTTTTCCATGTAGAATTTGTACGTTTTACATTTGATTTAGTTTATTTCTATTTGTTTAATATTTTAACAACATTATAAATGGAATTTTAAAAATTACATTTTCTTATTATTTGTCACCTCGTTGTGGAAATACAACTGATTGACATCAATGTGGACTTTGTGTTTTGTAACCTTGTTAAATTCACATAGAAATTCTAATAGGTATTTTGTTTTCCATAGGCAATTGTGTTGTCTAGGAAACCTTTCCAAATTCTGTCTTATTTCTTGTTTGTTTGTTATTTACTTATTGTCTTATTATCATAGTTAAGACTATGAATATGATGTTGAATAGAAGTGGACACCTTCATCTTGCTCCCAGTCGTGGAGAGCATGCAATCTTTCATGATTAACAGTGGTGTCAGCTTTAGGTGTATGCTGATGTCCTTTGTCAGTTTGAAAATTTTTCATCCTACCCATAGTTTTCTGAGTGTTGTTAATAAAGGAATTGTAAGTTTTGTCAAAAGTTGTTTCTGCATTTATTGAAATAGTCATATCATCTTTCTCCTTTATCTTGTTAATATGATGAATTACATTGGTTGATTTTGCCAAGTTGAGTCAATCTTAAATTCCTGAGATAAACCCCATTTGTGCATGATCTGTCATCCTCTGATAAGTTGCTGAACTCGATTCATTAACATATTTGAAGATTTTTGTTTCTGTATCATGAGACGCACAGGCCTGTACAATGATAATGTACCCATGACCAAGTGAAGTTCATCTCACTAATGCAAGGTTGGTTTGACATTTGAAAGTCAATTAATGTAACATACCATATTAATAGAATTAAATTAAAAATATGTTTATTCAATAGATACAGAAAAATAAGTTTCAGGAGAGTACAGCCCCCATCCATGATTAAAAACTCAGAGCAACCTAGGAAAAAAGGGAAATCTTCCAAACTTAAGGACATCTTCAAAACTTACAGCAGCACCATGCTTAGTGAAGACAGACTGACCTTCCCAACTCGGGTGATGGCAAGGATGCCTCCCTCACACTTCTGTTGCATCACACCAGAGATTCTGGCTAGTGCAAGAAGGAGACAGCAAGCAAGCTGGAAAGGTTGGAATAAAACTTTATTCACAAAAGATGTAATCATTTATAAAGAAAATTTTAAAAATCTACAGAAAGCTAATATAACCAACAGCCAAAGTTAGCAAGATTGCAGAACACCTGGTCAATATACAAAAATTACTTGTACTTCTATATAAACAATGTCAAAATATGTCGCACAAAGGCATTCCCAATGGCTTAAATAAATAAATAAAATGCTTAGTAATAACTTTAATAAATGTTCAAAATTTCTACCTTAAAAATTATAAAACATTCCTGAGAAAATTTTTAAAGGCTTAAGTAAAAGGAAGGGTAGAGTATATTTATGGATTGAATGAGTTAATATTTTTTAAGAGAGCGGTTTTCCACTACTTGATCTATATTATCAATTAAATCCCAATCAAACCCCATGGGCCTTTTTGTAGAAATTGAGGAACTAATTCAAAATTTACATGGTAATATAAAGGACTTAGAAGTTCCAAAACAATTTATGAAAGAAAATTAAAGTTAAAGGACTTATGCTTTTAACTTTAAATTTAAGACTTTCTGTAAAGAGATAAAAACAAAACAATATGGTATTGAGCTAAGGATAAACAGATCTCAATGGGACATTGTTGAGAAGCCAGAAATACACCCACACTCAAATGGGCAACTGTATTTTTTGGCAAAAGTGACAAGATAATTCACTGGGCTAAGTATAGTCTTCAATAAGTGGCACTGAAACAACTATGTACTGGATGGGGACAAAAATAATGTTCACTCTTACTATATACCACACACAAAATTATTCCAAAATGAATCATAATAGGTAAATTTAAGGGCTAAAATCATAACAATTGCAAAAATTACATAGGAGAAAATCTTCATGACCTTGGATCAGGCATATATTTCTTTAAAAGGACACACATACACATCCCACAAGGCAAAAAGAATAATTTTTGAAAATTGAATTTTATCAAAATGGGAAGTTTTGCTTGTTGAAAAACTCCATTAATAGAATAAAAGAAATGAAAATGCAAGCCACAGCTTGGGAGAAAATATTTGCAAAACCTATACCTGAAAAAGGACTTGTGACCAGAATATATAAAGAACTCTTATAATGCAAAAATTAGAAGAAAAACAATGCATTTTAAAAATGACCACAAGAATTGTACAGCCACTTCAGTAAAAAAGGTATATGGATGGCCAACAAGCACATGCAAAGATGATCAACCTCATTAGTTATTTGGGAAATTCACATTAAACCATAATGAAATGCCACTTTGTTCTGAAACATACGTGTGGGATTTTACCTCAGGGAGGTGACTGAGTTCCAATATTGAGAGGTTAATGCCATCGAAAGAAGAATTTATTACTCACTTTTCACACATCAGATCAGACAACATTCCAAGTTTCTTTAAAGAGTCTATATTGGTTGGGATGTGAAGAAACGTGCAGTCTCTTATACTGATATTTGGAGTACAGAACAGAAATTTGGCAATTCCAGCTAAAACGACACATTTAGTCACCCTACAGCCCAGACATCCCATTTCTTAGGTTCCAGGCTGAAGCTGTGCCTTCTCCAGCAAGAGCCTGTAAGAAAGCTGCCAACCGCAGCACTATTAATAAAGTACAAGCTTATAAACAGCACAAAGGCCCTTCACTAGGGGTCTGGTTGAATAAATATGATGCACCCTTGAAGGCAATACTATTCAGGTACTTTTGGGAAAAAAAGGAAAATTCTCTAGAAAGTAATTCGTAGTGATCTCCTTGAGTTATTGTTAAGAAAACATAGCAAGTTTGGGAAGGAGGTATGTAACCTGAGAAAGAAAGGGAGAGGGTTTATTGACTTATGGTCATAAACGTGTGCATGTATTTGCTCACATTTGGAAAAAGAAATGCTGGGAAGACTTGTAGAAGTTAATGAGGGCAGAGACGGACAGCAGGAGAGCAGGAGAGATGGAAAATGGGGGAGACAAAGGGGTCAAGGCTGCTGAGCACACTTCCCGTGACAACCATGGAAGTTACTGAATTACAAAAATTCAGTCGAAAAGAGGAAAAGTCCTAAAATTAATTTAGGTGGGAAAAAAATAAATCTTTGTATAAAATTGATAACAGATAAAATACTATCTTCAAGTAATTTTGAATACTGTTTTGTGGATCCCAAATGTGATATTTTCTATATGCAAAATAATTTACAAAGAAAAAAAAACTGTACTGAGTGATTTATTGTTAGTAGTAATGTTGATATTTGTGGTTTTGAAACTTTATGTATATTTCAAAATAAATCAATAAATATACAGTGGTGAAAGAAACAAGACTTTCAATGTATGAGGAGAGATATAAAGAAACATTAACATTAAATATGAGTTAAAATATATGTGTGCTTATCTCAGATATAATTTAGTATCTACCATAATTCAGGATCTATATATATAATATATATTTTTTTCTCAGACTAATGTAAAAATCTAGAAAAGTCAGAGATTTCAAAAGATAAATATAAAAACATGCTCTTCTTTTCATCCCATTATAGTATACACCCAATTCATCATATTTGTATATAATTTTTTAAAATTCAAGTACAGTTGATTTACAATGTTGTGTTGGTTTCAGGTGTACAGCACAGTGATTCTATTGTGTGTGTGTGTGTATATATATATATATATATATATATATATATATATATATATATATATACACACACACATATATATGTATTCTTTTTCAGATTCTTTTCCATTATAGGTTATTATAAGGTATTGTATATAGTTCCCTGTGGTATACAGTGTGTCCTTGTTGTTTATCTATTATACATATATAATAGATTTGTTAATCCTAAACTTCCAATTTATCCCTCCCCCGACTGTATATAACTTTTAAAAATCACCAAATATTTATAAAAGTCAAAAAATATAGAAGGCAGTGCTTGGCTTTGCATCTGCAGGAGGATGCTGCCTCTACCGTCCCCTTGTCCCATGCCCTGCCTTCCTGTGCTCAGAGGAGGCATCATATATTGTGGGTCCCACATCTTCTCCAGCCCTCATACCCTGAATGTCTCTGAAGACACACACAGTCAAGGTACTGACCGTTATCACCACAAGGTTCCTTCCTGTTCCCTTTTGTAAACACGCCCCCTCCCTCTTACTTCCTAACTCCCCCACCTTGTCTCTCCTACCTGGCAACCACCAAACTGTTCTCCATTTCTAAACTCTTGTAATTTCAAAATGTTCTCCTGGTGGAATCACGCAGTGTATAACCTTTGGCATTGGCTTTTGTCCTTCAGCCTAATTCTCTGGAGATTCATGCAAGTTCTTGGGTGGACCAATAACTCACTGCTGCATATGGTTGAGCATTAGTTTGTTCTACCTACTGAAGGACATCTGGGCTGATTCCAGTTTCTGTCTATTATACATAAAGCTAATATGAACATCCGTGTACAGGGTTTGTGTGAACATAAGTTTCTGTTTCTCTGGGAATGATGCCCAACAATGCAATCTCTAGACTTCATGGTAGCTGCAAGTTTAGTTTTATAAGAAACTGTCAAACTAGTTTCCAGAGTGGATTTACTATGTTATATTCCCACCAGCACTGGATGAATGATCTCGTTTCTCTGCATTCTTACCAGACTTTGATGTCATCTTTATTTTATTTTTTTTTACTTTAGCCATTCTGATAGGTGCATATATTTCATTGTGGTTTTAGTTTGCATTTCCTTGATGGCTAATGACGTTGAACATCCTTCATATGCTTATTTGCCATCTATATATCCTTTTTGAGGAAATTTCTTTCGACTAAATTTTAATTGGACTGTTTTTTATTGTTTTAGTTTACTCTTTTGCTTTGAGTATTCTTTATATATTCTAGATACTAGTCCTTTGTCGGATATATGGTTTGGCCAAAAAGTTTGTTCACTTAGTGAATACATTGTTGAATAAAATTCTTGGTGAAAATGATAAATGTGTCTTTTATTTTTACTTAAAACCAAACAAACATTTTGGCCAACCCAATATTTTCTGTCTGCAACTTACCTTTCAATTCTTTCAGAGAACAAAAGTTTTAAATTGGATGAAGCCTAATGTATCAAATTTTCCTTTTATGGATTGTGCTTTTGGTGTTCAGTCTACAAATTCTTTGCCTTGCTCTAAGTCTTGAGGAATTTCTCCTCTATTTTTCTAAAAGTTTGATAATTTGACAGTTAAGTCTGTGATCCATGTTTAGTTAGTTTTTGTATAAGATATGAGACTTGGGTTGGAGTGTGTGTGTGTGTGTGAGTGACTTATGGATGTCCAATTGCTCTGACACCATTTGTTGAAAAGACTAACTTTCCTCCATTTAATTGCTTTGCACCTTTGTCAAAATAAGTCAGGAATATTCGTCTGGGTTTGTTTTTGGATTGCCTTTTCTGTTCCAAAGATGTAATGTCTTGATATATGGTAAACTGATTCGCCCCACTTTATTCTTCTTTGTCAAAATTGTTTTAACTATCGTAAGGTTTGTGCCATTAAAAATAAGTTTTACAGTAAGCTTGTCTGTATCTACAAAACCCTTGCTTGGATCTAAGTAGTGCTTTAAACACTTGTTCTCACTGAATTTTTCACTAAAAATATCATAAAAGTACAGTTTGCTTTTGGTCAAGTTTCCTTTTTCCCAAATGTCTGTGTGCTGGGAACAGGTCATTTGAGATGCAAAAATAAAAATGCACACTCACTTTCCTCAAGGAATGCAAGGTTTGGGGCTGACTGCTAACTCAGGAATTTATTTTAAAAACGAAATGTTATTTTAAGTGTGTATTTCCATTGGGCCCTAAAATTTAACATCCCAAATCGACTGTGCTTTACACTGGAGAGCAGGGCTCCTGAGGCGTGATCGGATCTGCCTGGATTACGAGTGTCCATGACACTCAGGTGCAGAGGAATCTCCAAGGAGGGAAGTGGGGGTAAAATGTAAACAAGTCTCCCTGTGATTTTTTTGTTTCTTTCCCTCAACATCCTGCTGTACCTTTTAGAAGTAAAGGTGAATAACCAAGAGCAAGCCATCCACTCATTCTTTCATTCATTCAGTCAATACTTGCCTAGCTCCCACTATTTGCCAGGCCTGAAGTCAAAGGCAGCACTGGGGTCAGAGAACCGTCACACCAGGACACCAGCAGCAGCTCCGGCTGTGGCTGCCACAGAGCCCCGAGGCAGAGGGCTGAAGGAGCACCGTGGGGAGGATGCTCTCAGGGGAAGCAACGTGTAGAGGCTGATGTGGGAGGGGGTGTGGCTGCAGGAAGAAGGGTCAGCAGGCCAGGGGGCCCGAGCAGGGAGCAAGGGGGCAGCCAGCCCGATGGCTGCCTGCCAGTGGAAGTAAGCTGCAAGGGCCTTCCGCCCCGTGGACACAGGGAAGCCTTTGGAACTGTGGGGTTCCCAGGAAGCAGCATCCTTTCCTAGCCTGGCTCTGAGCAGGTTGAGGAATAGAATGGAACGTGGAGGCCTCTGTAATCACCGCCAGGGCCAAGCTGCCGGCCTCTCTGACTGAGCAAGGCCTCTTCGCAGATCTGTGTGGAAGATCCAATCCGTCTAATTGAAATGGAGAGAATGAGAGCGGAGAGAATTGTTTCTAGAAGCAGCTTAAGTGCCAGAAAGGCACAGACTTCTATTCTGGGAGTGAGGGGTGCGTGCGGGGTGAAGGCCTGCCGGGGCCTGGAGTCTCCCTACCCCACCCCAGCCTCTCTTCTGCTTTCCTTTCTAGGCTACTCTCTGCCCTCCCCCTTGACCATCCCCCCATCTTTCTGTCTTCCACAGCCCCTCTCTCTAATCTTAACTTTAATTTTCTAAAATACATTTACTGTGTGTAGAGAGAAGATGCAGAATTCCATCCAGGGCAAAGGCATCCCTCTCCCCATAGAGGCCTGCAGGTGGCCGGTGGCAGCAATGCTGTCCTTCCCCTCCAGAGGCCTCTGTGACGGTGCCTCAGCCCTGAGCAGAGCAAGTGGCCATGGGGTGAGCCGCTAACCTGCAGGTCCCAGACGAGGGGCCCAGGGTCCTGTAGGGAGCAGCCTGCCCAGGAAGCCTCTCTCTACCTGCCACGCTCTGGACGATGGCCCAAAGACACGTGAGTGACAGTCCACTCAAAGGTCTAGACTGCAAATCCAAGACTTTGTTTATCTTTATATTTTGAAGGGTGGGGGGACGAAGAGAGGAAGAAAGAGACAAAAATGCAAATTTTTGAAAACCTGTTTTTTTTTTTTAAGAAAGCGCTCCTAAATTAGTTCACTATACTTCTGTGCTATACTTCTGTGACTCTCCTTTTTAAATGATAGAAGTATAGAAGTACTTCTATACTTCTGTGACTTCTTTTTAAATGATAGCACATATTTTTCTTTTAATTTTCAAAGTGTAAAATATTTCACATGGTAGGAACGTACAGAGTAATAGAATCCCATGTAACCATCGCTGCAAGTTAATAATCTTTTGAGACATTTGCAGCAGATGTATTTTTCAGAAATAAAACGTGACTAACGCAGTGGACTCCCCTCACCCCTCTTCCCAGGCACTCAGTGGGCCTGCAGCGGAGGGGAGACCTTCCTCCCCACAGCATTACTGCAGTCCCCACCCCCATGTGTAAATAGCACACATATTGCTGGGTTTTGTCAAATTCTGTCATCGGCATCAAGTTGTCTGTATCCTTTTAAAAAAATTATGATTATTTTCCCCGCTCAACTCTATATTCTCAGGACTTACTCATGTTGATACCGGCAGAGCTATCTTACTCACTTTCATCCCTGGGGAACATTCTGTTCCATGGAATATGCCACAGACTCTGTATCCAGGCCTCTCCTGCCATTTAGGACGTTTCCAGCCTTGCACTTTGCAAACAATGCTGCAAGCGCTGTGCTGGGGCCTCCGTGCCCCTGCCTGGCATTTTTCTTGTGGTGGACAATGAGGCACGGAATCCAAGGGTGAGAGAGTGTGGGCATCTCCTGCTCTTTCAGATGTGGCCAAATGTCTCCCTAGTTCCTTTGTAGCCATTTCAACTAGCATGGCAGGGAGAGTGAGTGCCCTGTCTCTGCACACCCTGGGCCTTGTTTGGTGTCATCCAGTGGGCGTAAAGTGGCATCTTATACACTGTATGATTTCCCTGTCAAGAGTGAATGTGCGCCTCTGCTAACGTGGCTCTTAGGTCTCCTCTGGGTGGAGGGTCTGCCTGCATCCCTGACCCATTTCTCCACTGGGTGGCTTGCCTTCACCCGTTGACCTTGGGAACCCTTCCTGGTTCTGCAGAGCAGTCTTTGCCATTTAGGTGGGCCGCAAGTATCTTCTCCCCGGTTGGTGTCAGCAATTTATTTTCTATCCAACTGAAGTTTTTACTTGTAATGCAATCAAATGTATCAAACTTTTCTTTCTGCATTCCCTCCAGTATTAAAAAAAAAAAAAAAAAGTCCTCCCTTACCCCTGGCTCTGCAACCCAGCTGTGTCAGAGTGTGTGGGAGAGCTTGGGGAGGGCTGGTGTGTGGCCCTGACTACGCGCCGCCGAATCGTGGTCTGGGCGAGCCGTTTGGGTGCACAAACCGAGAGTTGGCAAAAGGATATGAAGCGTGGCCCCAGACAAACGCCCTATACAGCCTCGCTTCTCTGATGAAAGCAATTGTCAAAACACACTTCCTTCTCCTCCCATGTTTTCTTGCGAGCGAGGATCCTACCTACTCCGGCCGGTCGGAGAGACTCGCGCGGTCTCTGCAGCCCCCTGGGCGCGCTCACACCCGCACTCACGCCCCACGGTGCGCTCCGGAGGGTAAAACGGAGAAGGCGAAGCGAGTGATGGAGTAGCTGCCGGAGGGACTGAGGGTGGGGTGAAGAGAGGTGGGGGATGGAGGTGAGCTAAGTTCTTCCAGTGACTGTCTTGCAGAAACAAAAGAAAAGGGAAAAGAAAAAACTGACAACTCTTATCTCTTTCCACTTGCCCAGAGCAGCTCCCGCGGCGCGCGGACCTCCCCGGGCAGCGCGCGTGTGCGCGCGCACGTGTGTGCGAGTCCACGCCGTGAACGTGGAGGGCTGAGGACTCTCGAACACTTCTCCTTCCAGACAGCCGCCGATTGCAGGACGAGGGCGCTCGGGTCTTCGCTGCTCCGGAAACGGGTCTGCAGTAACTCGGATCCCTCATCTCGTACCCGGCCCGCGACCCTGTCCCCGCTGCACCCGCCATCCAGTTCCCGCTCGGCGCTCCAGGCCCGGGACTCGGACGCCGGCGGGGACCTGGGCGCGTGGCCGCGCGCACGCCTCGCCACTAGGGTCTGCGGTTCCGGACGGGTGGGGAGGAGGGATGAGCCGAGAGCCAGGGGAGCACGCAGGCCGAGCCTGCGGGATGCTGAGAAATGGCGAGGGGAGGATTCTCGGGGCGCAGCGCGGGAGAAACTTCAGGAAGCGCGTCGGAGGCGGGGCATCTGTGGAGAGGATGGGTACTGTGCTGCCACTAAAGGAAACCGGGAGGGACACGTTAGCGGCCAGGAGACCTCGCAGTCGTCCGAGCTCCGGGGTCGAGCCGCTGGTGGGAGAGCCGGGTCGCCGGCTGAGCCCAGAAAGCGCAGAAGAGAGCTCCCTGCGTCCTGGGGCCCCAGCCCGGGTCCCCACCCGCGGCGCTGCCCGCAGGGCCCAGGCTTTCCGGCCCGTTTGAAAACCCCGGGCCGCGTCCCAGCTCGGGGCTCCTGGACAGGAGCGGCGGGGACCCCTGGGCCTCGCGCGGGTTCGCCTACGACTTTGTCTTCCAGACACACGTGGCCTCATCAGAAGAGAGTTTGAGAACCTCGGAAATCCAAAGTGTCCATAGAATCGTGAGCGGACTCAACCCCGCTTGGAAGGCATTTACGTTTCATTTTGACTTAAATTTTGTACAATTTATAGCGACGTGTTTCGGTTTTCCAAAAAAGAAAAGAAAAACAAAGGAAAACGCAGAACCGAACTCTCGCGCTCTTTCTCCTGGTTCTTGCTGTCGCTCGCTCCGCAGTCCCGCCAGGAAGTGCGGGCACAGGAGAACTCGGTTAGGAACACACTGGAAATGTGCCTTATACATTGAAACGACTTAGATTTCACACGTGACTTAATTCGGGGGAACCACGTAAAATGTGTCTCTTTAATCTTAACTGACCCCCCTCCAAATTTACACGCTCCACAATGGCACCTATTTTCCCACCAAACTCTTACAAACTCCCCGGAAGACAGGGCAAAAGGCGGAAAGAGAGAAAGGTCGAGTGAGACTCAGGTTTTATTGAAATGCTCCAGTGTTATTGTCCTTCTTCCCCGAATCAAAACGACGTGGGAGGAGGCAGGTCCGGGAAGCCCGCCGCCCGTCGGTGGCCGGGGACAGCGCCGGGGCCACCGCGGTGGGGATGAGGTGGCAGCTGCGGGCCACAGCGCCCCCTCGCCGCCCGCGCGCAAGACTTCGGGCCGCGTCGCCGCTCAGCCTGCCCGGCTCCCGGGAGCCCCAGGACGGAGGTGGAGGGCGCCTAGGCCTGCGCCGCCGCCGCTTTCCGGGAAGGACCCGGAGCCCAAGCCCGCGCGCGTTTCTGCCGTTTCCCACAGCTTGGCCTCCAGGAAACCACAGCTCCTTGAAACGTGCATGTCCACGCCGACTTGTTCTAAAGGCATCGGCCACTGTTGGGACAAGAAACAGAAATGTGACAGTGTTAACCACCACGACGACCGCTTTTTTTTTTTTTTTTTTTTTTTGAATGCACATCTGGGGCAAAGGGGCGGGGGATCCACCGTAAACCTGAAAGCTCACTGCCCAGGTTAATGGTTCGGTGTGAGCGCGCTTTCCGGGCACTTACCCGGCTGGCCCTGCGCGCCGGCCCTTCTCTTTAAATCCAGCTTGGAGGGCAACTGAAAGCAACAGAAGCCAAGTGTACGTCCGGACCCAGGCGCTCCACAGGCCTGAACACCCTCCACGACCGTGAGCGAAGCATCTAGGTCCCTGCTCTCGGAGAGAGGCGGCCTGGCGGCCCGGGGCGCAGCCGAGCGCTCCCCGCGGTGACCCGAGACGCAGTTCCAGCGAATCCAGGCCACCGTCGCAGGCGGCCGCGCTCACAGCCACCGCGTCGAGCCTCGACACATACAGCCTGTTCTTTCGATTGAGTTTTTAAAAAGAAGACCCAGCCAACTTTCATCTACGAAAAGGGAGAGTGATTTTAAAAAATCAGAGAGCTTTAAAGCGAAACGGAGTTTATATACCCCAGTAACAATGCTGAGCGTAAGTTTTAATGTCTCTGCGTAGGCATTTTAATTTGCTACAGTCACTACTAATAAAAACGGCGTGTAGGGCGATTCGACTGTTTAATAGCGCAAGGTAGACGGTTTTTATTAGCAGCAGGCAGCAGTACGGAAAATTTAGATTCCAGTTGAGGAGGATAATTGCTGGGGGAGAAATACACTCAGAGAAGAGACTGTCTTCAGAATCAGCAGCGCCGAGCTAAAGGCACAGGGAAGAAGAGCCAGGCGGCGCTTTCTGGAGATGCACCCTGGGCGAGTCGAGACCCTCCAAAGCCACGTGCACATGTCTGGTTATACACTTAATTGATGTCAAAATCGAGTGTATCGGAGCTTATGCTCCTGCTCCAAACTGGGGATGTTTTTGTAATAATTCGCTGTTTTCTTTTCTGCCCCTGGCAGAGATCAGGCCCAGGAGAGAGGTCGAGGGAGGGGAGGGAGGGCGAGGGGGGGGGGCGGCCCAAATGCTAAGGAGACAACAGGGACTGGTCTTTAGAAAGGGAAATACTCAGGCCAGTCTGCCTTGGAGATAAACATTAGACCTGATTTTTTCACTTCAACTATGTAATTGGAAGCGAACCGAAGGCCTGTAACCTGATCTGTTGCTGTTGATGTTGGTCATCAACGTGCGTCTGTCTCATTTATGGCCTCTTCCCGGCCGAATACCCTCCGAGGAAGACCACAAATGCCCTGGGTCCTGTCAAAGGCATGCGCCACAGGGCTGCTGGGGCCTCTGGCTCTCTCTCCTTCTCTTTCCTTTTTAACGCTGGGATAATTGATTTAAAATATCTGCCCTGAACTGAATTAGGACGTCCTGCTTGGGGTCACAGCATTGCTGAAACTCCCCTGCTGGGTCCTCGCAGCGGCCCAGAGTGTGTGGGAAGTAGTGGGGGAGGGGAGGGGCGGGGCGGAGGAGGGTGTGTTTCGGGGGGAGGTGGCGAGTGAGGTGTGGCGGGAGCGGGCTGGGGTTTGTAGGCATCGTGGGGGGACAGGAGGGAGCGAGTGGTTTGGGGGCTTGGGGGAGAGGCGGCTGGTTAAAGGGCCTGGACCGCACCTGCCGGGAGACACGCACCCGCAGGCCAAGGAGGGTGGGTTCTGCTCAAGCCCGGCACTGCCGTTTACATCTGGTTCCTTTGGACCTAGGGAAAGACAGACGCACCCTGACGGCCTCGAAGGTTCCGCACGCGATCAGGCCGCAGACTGGGGCCCTCATGGTCCCCGCGCTGCAGCCGCAGCCAGCAGAGCGGCCGCAGGACGCGCTCACGGCGCCCGCGCGACCGCGACCCGAACGCGATAACTCTGGCCACTCTGAGAGCTGCCCAACCAACAGCGGGCCGCGGGAAGGGGGGGTCTGCGGGCCGGAGCTCCCACCTACCGCGTTCTCCCCCTACAGGTCACCCACCCGAGACGGCCGCCGAGGATGTGGCACCTGTTGTGTGGGCCACCCCGCCGTATCCGCACACACCCGACCCACCGTGGACCTCCTGAGCGCCACCGGTGGCCTCCCCCCCACCCCGTCCCCCAGCCCCGTCGCCAGACGCCCGCTTCCGCTGGCCCGGCCCCCGGAGAAGGTATGGGGAGAAGGGTGTTTTCGAGGGACTGGGAGTCCCAGGGCCCTTTGCTAAGCATCTCGCCGCTGGGCCCTGCGAAGCACTTCCCGAGTCGCCTGTTACCTGAGCTACCTGTGCCGCCGACTGCGCCGCCCGTGCCACCAGCCTGTCGTTTTCTCGTCCCTTCCCGAGTGACAGCGAGGCTTCACGTCGTGCCAGAGGCGGTGTGTCCGGTGACAATCATTCCCCAGAGTGTTTTACAACACAAATCCGAAAGAGGAGTCAACTTATTAAAACAAAATAAAATAAAACCCTTTGGGCGGGCGGCGCCTTCCCGGACGAAGCACTGGAGGCGTGGGCTAAAACGCTTCCTAGAGCAGAAAGTCCTAACACCCCGGGACCGGCTTGCCACTACGGACTTCGGGTCAGAAAGCTCACCTCAGGGCCCTCCTGGCAGTTCGCAACGAAAGTGCCCCGGATCCGGGTCCCGCGGGGACACGCTGGTAGGCGCGGGGCCGGAGACCAGACGCGAGGCCACGCGGGGAGCTTCGCACCGCGCGGCAGGCAGGGTGGACGCAGGGAGGTGGAAGTCAGCGCCACGCACGGCACGCCCAGGAGGACCCGGGCCTCGGGTGCCACACTCCCGCCCCATCACCCGCGGCCCTCGGCCCTGGCACTTGGTTCCTGCGCTCAGTCACCCGGGCGGAGAGGGGGCACGGGCCGTTCGTCCCCCCAAGTGGCAGCCCGGCGGCCTCTGCCGGGTTCTCGCGGGCAGAGCTGGGGGCGGGGCGAGGGAAGGGGGCCAGCGCGGTGGGGTCTGGGGGGGCTGGCTGCGGAAGGTGGGAGGGCGGGTGCCGGGAGTCCGCGCGAGTGGGAGGGGGTGCGCACTGCTCGGCCCCGCCAGGCTGCGGGGCCGCGAGCCGCGGGCTGGGTCTGCGCGAGAGGCGACTGCGCCACAAAAGCCTGCGCGTCCCTACCTCCTCCTCCTCCCTCTCTCCTCCCTCCCGCCGCCCGCTCCTCCGCCCGCTCCTCCGCCCCCTCCCCGGCCTGTCTCCGCCCCTCCCCCGGCCGCGGCCCTGCGGCTGGAGCGGGCAAAGCGGGCGGGGCAGTGGAGGGGGCGGGCGCCCGAATATGCAGATGAGCTCGTGACGGACAGCTCCGCGTTCCAATGTCCCTCGGAAACTCGAGCGCTCCTTCCTCAACTCCTCACTCCCGAGTCCAGACTCCCCCAAACCCCGACCGCCGGCCTGGCGCGCGGCTGCGCCCACCGGCTCCGCGCTGCCGCTGCCGCCGCCGCCGCCGCCGCCGCAGCCCAGCCGCTCCCCCGGCCCGCGGGCCGCCCGGGCTAGTGCGCAGGCCGGCCTGCCTCGGCCGGCGGTCCCCGCGCCCGCCGCCGCCGCGCCGCGCCCCGGCCGGGCGTGGATGGAGGGCGCCGCGCGCCCTGCCCGCTGCTCGCCGTGACGCGGGCCCGGCGCCCCGCGCCCACCATGTCCTACCCGCAGGGCTACCTGTACCAGGCGCCCGGCTCGCTGGCGCTATACTCGTGCCCGGCGTACGGCGCGTCGGCACTGGCGGCGCCGCGCAGCGAGGAGCTGGCGCGCTCGGCGTCGGGCTCGGCGTTCAGCCCTTACCCGGGCTCCGCGGCCTTCACCGCGCAGGCGGCCACGGGCTTCGGCAGCCCGCTGCAGTACTCGGCCGACGCTGCCGCCGCCGCCGCCGGCTTCCCATCCTACATGGTAACCGCGCACGGGCGGGCGGGCGGGCTGGACGCGGGACGCCAGGCGCGGAGACACTGATCGCGGCGCTGGCGGAGCGGGGCCGGGGATCCGCGAGCTGGGCCGCGGGGAACGTGCCGTGGGAGGTGGCTCCGCAGTCGCCGACTGGGGTCGCCGCGCTGCTGGCGGGACGAGAGGCCAGGGCAAGAGGCAGGGCGGTCGGCCGGCGACGTCCTGAGCGCGGGCCGAGACTCGCGCTCCACGCCCTTCCCCTCGGCTGCAGGGGTCATTTTCCCCAAGAGCCTGTGAAGTGCGACTCCGCTGGGGTCGGGATGGGATCTGGCCTGGGTGGTCCTTCTTTCAGGCGCCGAAGCTCGGCCAGCAGTCCGGAGCGGGCCGGGGCTCGCTTCTTTCGGCGCGGGGCGCGAGGGTCGGCGCCACTGGGGCCTCCGGGGCGATTACCGAGTGTTTAGCATCTACTTGTAGGGGCTTGGGGTCACCGGGGTGGGGAAGGGAGGGAGCATCGGCAGAGGCTCAGGGGCCCGGCCGCCGAGATCTCAGCCTTAATCTGTCCCACAGGCCATGCTTCGGCAAAACGTGTCGGCCGGCGTTTGGCCAGCCAAGTGCCGCCTCGGTCCCCTGCGCACCGAGAGCAGCTCCTGCTTCCCCGACCCGGGGTCGGCCCGCGCTCCTCGGGGTCTGCAGCTGGGCCCGGCCGGGTGTGGCGAAGCGCCTTTTAGATGATGGAGGCCGTAACGGGGGCTTGTGGCCACCTCCCACGCTCGGTGGAATTCCGGGACAGCGTTGGAGTAGCTGGGGCCTCGGCGAAGGCTGTAAAAGTCTCGAATTTAAACGTTAAAGGCTGAATTAACATGCTAATTACCACGTATTTGAAGAATTCGAAACGGTTACTGGCTTCTGAGTTGCAAATTGGATTTGCTGAGCTTTAGGGCGGTGAATAGCAGAGCGGGGGCTCTAGGGTAGTTTTTTTAACCAGATAAGGGCGGGGGAGGGGGAGTAGGTTAGGCAGCCGCACTTAACATCCGGAGAAATTTAGATATCGAGAAACTACCTGTGGGCCTGTGTGTACGTTCGTATTTGTGTACGTCTGTACCGGCGGCCCAGGGACATTTGGGGGAAGATGCGTCGTTTTAGGAAAGTGAAATAGTTGGAAATTTTGATAATAAAACCGTTTCGCTTTTCTTGATCAACAGCTGGCCTTAAATTACCCGCTGCGTCCTTTTGCTCTGTTGCCGCGGGAAGCGCAGCTCTAGCGCCGGAGGCATCGTGGGAAAGGCGGCCACGGGCGGGCGGAGGGGTCGCCTTGGCACTGACGCCCGGCAGGTCCCCCAAGCGATCCGCTCACCAGGCTCTTGTCGGTTGCAGGGTGCGCCCTACGACGCACACACGACAGGGATGACGGGCGCCATCAGCTACCACCCTTATGGGAGCGCGGCCTACCCGTACCAGCTCAATGACCCGGCCTACCGCAAGAACGCCACGCGGGATGCCACGGCCACGCTCAAGGCCTGGCTCAACGAGCACCGCAAGAACCCCTACCCCACCAAGGGCGAGAAGATCATGCTGGCCATCATCACCAAGATGACCCTCACGCAGGTCTCCACCTGGTTCGCCAACGCGCGCCGGCGCCTCAAGAAGGAGAACAAGATGACGTGGGCCCCCAGGAACAAAAGCGAGGACGAGGACGAGGACGAGGGCGACTCGGCAAGGAGCAAGGAGGAGAGTCCGGACAAGGCGCGGGAGGGCACGGAGACTTCGGCGGAGGACGAAGGTGAGAGGGGCCGAGGCGGGCGCAGGGTCACGGGGCTTTCTTCCCAGGCGGGGCGCCAAGCTGAGGTCAGGGAGGATGAGGCGGGGGGGGGGGGTGAGGTGGGCGGGTGCTGCCCGCCCGACGCTCCAGGTTCGGGCCTGGAGCCTCGGCCGCCTGGCAGCTCCGGGGCCGAGCAACTCCTCCTCGGTGTGCGCGTCCTGGGAGGTCACGCTCCCTCGAGGACGCGGCTCGGGTTGGGTTGAAGTGAGGGAGCAGGTGGGGCAGAGAGCCCCCGGGTGCCACAGACCGTGCCCGCGCCCCTGCAGGGATCAGCCTGCACGTCGACTCGCTCACGGATCACTCGTGCTCCGCCGAGTCGGACGGAGAGAAGCTGCCGTGCCGGGCCGGGGACCCCCTGTGCGAGTCGGGCTCGGAGTGCAAGGAGAAGTACGACGACCTGGAGGACGACGAGGACGAGGACGAGGAGGCCGAGCGGGACCTGGCGCCGCCCAAGCCCGTGACCTCGTCGCCGCTCACCGGCGTGGAGGCGCCGCTGCTGAGCCCCCCATCCGAGGCCGCGCCCCGCGGGGGCGGCGGCGGCGGCGGCGGCAAGGCGCCCCTGGGTAGCCGGACGTCGCCGGGCGCGCCGCCGCCCGCCAGCAAGCCCAAGCTGTGGTCTCTGGCCGAGATCGCCACGTCGGACCTCAAGCAGCCGAGCCTGGGCCCGGGCTGCGCGCCGCCGGGGCTGCCAGCGGCCGCCGCGCCCGCCTCGTCCGGGGCGCCGCCGGGCGGCTCGCCCTACCCCGCGTCGCCGCTGCTCGGCCGCCACCTCTACTACACGTCGCCCTTCTACGGCAACTACACAAACTACGGGAACTTGAACGCGGCGCTGCAGGGCCAGGGGCTCCTGCGGTACAACTCGGCGGCCGCGGCCCCCGGAGAGGCGCTGCACGCGGCGCCCAAGGCTGCCAGCGACGCGGGCAAGGCGGGCGCGCACCCGCTGGAGCCCCACTACCGGCCCCCCGGCGGCGGCTACGAGCCCAAGAAAGGTAGGCGGCTTGCGGCCCGCGGGGCCCTGGGGGAGGGGGCGCCGGCGGGTCCCCGGTTGGTGAGCACCCTCGAGGAGCCGGGGAAGGGGCCGGGGGACCTGTAGGTCTGGCCGGGGAAGCTTTGTCGCTTACACGAGAACAGGAAGAAGACAGGACGTCTTTGGACGGTGGTTCTTGGACTCCAAGTTAGAAGTGAAGGGGTGGTGAGGGCCGAAAGGGGGCGGAGGGTCAGGCGATCCTGCCTCGCAGCGGGACTTGCCCCCTTGTAACTGACTTTTCATTTGATTTATCATTATTACCGTTATTAGTATTCTCGTGACTGCTTTCGTTTGGGCAAACACAAATTGCCACAACATGCAGCAGACAGCTTTCCGCCTGCTGACTGAGCCTGAGCTTCTATGTTTTCTGTCCCTTTATAGAGTCTCAGCTGAATCTCCTCTTCTGCCTTTGGCTGGAAGGAAACAAAACATTCTAGTTCTTCCCAGAAGCCTTAGTTTTTAAATCTTCAAAAAAGAAAACGAGAGCCTATTTTCTTTCTCTCCTTTTCTTTATATCGTCTCTGTTGCTCATAATTCAGGCTTGAGCTGATAAGACCTGTAAAAGGAGTCGAGGGGGAGAGAAAATGAGGACGCGGAAACATGAGCGAAGTCTGTCTCAGGCAGCGGTGGTGGAGACAGCGGGCTCCCCCGAACTCCTCGCTGGGCGCAGGGGGCAAGGGCATGGCGTGCGTGGGTGTGCAGGCTGGTGGCTGTGCTGCTGTCTGGGAGACTGATGGCTCTGGGGGTGGGTTCTGACTAACTGCCCCCTCCCCTGACAGATGCCAGTGAGGGCTGCACCGTGGTTGGTGGAGGCCTCCAGCCCTACCTATAGAAGGGCCGCACACAGCAATGCAAGTAAGTGGGCTCCCTGGGGTTCCCCCCTACCCCTTGGGGAGCCTCCCCGAACCAGTTGCCCTGTAAACTTGCTTAATGTGTATTTCTTGCTTTTTGTCACGGGGTTTGAGGACAGAGCATTGCAATCTTCCCTCCCCCCGCCTTTTTTGTTTTGTTTTGTTTTCCCCTTTAAGTGGGAGGGGATCCGTGCTCTTTTAGAGAGTCGCTCTTTTTCTGCTCAAGTTCTGCTTTACAGAATCACTCCTTTAACTGGAATGTATTTATTGCTGTTGTTTTCTCTGTGGAAAAACATAGATTCTTAAAATCTGGGTATTTGTATGCAATTTGGAACTTTTGTTTGTTTGTCTTTTAACTCTGCTAGACACTTGCTTTGATGAGCGAGTGCTCCTGAAACTTGGGGTATCAAACCCCTTTATAGATGATCTTTGCGGAGTCAGACTGGAGAGACATAGAAGGACTAGTCTAGTCTTTTATCAGGCTTGTCCCTATGTCCGGATGGACTAGGTAGGGCCGTGCAGTTCGCCTGGCTGACAGCAGTGCCTCAAAAAATACCCACTTTCCAAGTAGGCACAATGAGTGATCACAGATCTGGAAGATGGGCAAGAGGCAAAACCATTTCAGATGGACTCCTGTTTAGAATATGATGATGTTGGCATGGGACTGAAGGATTGGGGATGATTTGGTCTTTTCCTTGGTCCACAGGTAGGTGTCACAATTGCTTTGGAAAAAAAAGTCAGCAGGCCATTCTCTCTTCCCAAGTTCATAAATATACAGATAAAAAAAAAAAAAGATCTCTAAATCCGGACCACATCTTGTGCCACTGTAAAAGAGAAGGATCCACAGGGCACTGCCAACCCACAGACTCTATTGGAACAGACTTTTGTTGGACATATGTGAATTTGTTGGCGTAGTATAGCTTCCCCAATGTATGTGTGACTTTTGAAAACAATCTTTTTTCTCAGGATATCTTGAATTGATCACTTCATTGCCACGGTATATATTCTATAGGTGTGATAGGATTTACTGTAAAGTTTATTTGTAAAAGATGTACACAGTAGAAATAAAACGTGATTATAGAACTTGAGTACTTAAGAAGTGGAAACAAATTTGATATTTATTTTTATAATGATATAAAGCTTCTAGTAATTTATGCAAGTTGTATTGCAATGGAATCTAAACCTTTTGTAAATAAATTCTGCCTGGTTTTTATTTGAACATTGCTGGTTATATAATCTTTGTTGGTTGTTTAACAAGAATTCTTTACTAATTTATATCTTAAATTGTAAATAAAAGCAAACTAGTCTACAACAGTGTGGTGTCTGGGGCTCATTTGTCCTGGAAGAGTGATGTGGGTAGGGAGTCCTGGTGATAGTAGCCCCTCTGCCCAGGTGATCTGACCTCAGGCTTTTTAATGAAAATGTGTAAAATAATCTCTCCCTTCTCCTGCTCCTACAAAAAGGCAGATGGAAGAGAAGTACACAGCAGGGAGATATGTGTGGTTTTAGGTTATTTATATACACATGCATTGCAAGAAAATTCAGATTCTGTGTTCTGAATATGAAAATGGCTTGTTAGTATACATTTTAAAAGCTTGGCAAGATATAATGATCTGATATGCCTCTGCATTAGGATCCATTTTATATTTATTTCTGGTCTAGGCTTATTGAACCTTCTCAGTAACTAGAGAATTGTGATAACATGGATAATAGTTACACCTTCACCGTAAATTATTGAGGGAAATAATTGTTTATTGTAACCTTGAATTATCCAAATTGGCGTCGATTATTCAGATTTATTGGATGACTTCTTAACTCTCCTTTTCATATAACTCACATTAAACACACGGCGAAAATCTGGGAGGGGAGATTTATTTTCCTTACAGTGACTCTTACCCTTACCCTGGGGGGAAAGAAAAGTTTAAAGAACCTTAGCCTATTGCCTCGTTATTGTGTTACTATCTAATTATAGGACAAGCCTAGAATTTGTAGTCAGGGAACATATTCCCTTTGATTAGTATCATAAAAGCAGCAAAACTGTCACTTTAATTTTCAGCAAAATTATATGGATATCCATATAATATAATTTCAGAAAAGAAATGAACAATCATTTATTTCCTCTCCAAAGATAAATTGAGTGAATATAACTTACGGTTATAAAACAAGAATAATAGCTTCTTAGATTGCCCTTTAATCAATCATACACTTATTTTTCAAGAGGTTCATCTATTTTATTCCATGATTAATAATGTTGCAGCCTGAGAGCATTATTGGATCCCAGCGGGGGTCGTCCCGGATGCTTTTAGCTGCTTTGGAATGGTCAGTTGGGGTTCATTATGGGCTGATATTGAACAATTTATAAAATCTTGTCTAAACATCTGCCAGCTCCGATAGGCCGATGTGTCTGAGGATGGGAAATTGCTGGACCAGTTGATATTGACAAACGGATCTCTCTCCAGTGGCTTTTTGTGCCTTAGAAATTAGTGGCCTCTTGCTGGGGTCTTGTTAGAAAGGGTATTTGAAAGTAATCTCAGATACTTGAGGCAAATCCAGGGGGCTGTGAACTGGTCACAGCGCCATGCCTGTGGGGAGGAACGGTGGGGTCTGACTGCCAACAGAGACGCAGGCCAAGGTTTCGGTTTTCTATTACTTCTCAGGCATTTTGTTGGCTTTGAGTAGATAAGCATTTGGAGGTTAGCAGAAAGCGAATCTCTGGGGTACACAACTATTTTTTTCTCCTTCCTGCCTCTCCTAGTAAGAGACCTTGACATGTTTGGATCTGAGCTATCTCTTGGCAACAGGGAAGATTTTTCACGTGGGCAGCCTGGTTACTCTGTGGCAGCATGTCTGGAAGAAAACAAATTCGAGTCTGTGGACATAAAAGTGAGGCGGGAGCTCCTTTGCCTGTTTTTGTCTTAGATGAAAGCTTTGTAGAATTACTGTGAAGATAATGATTTTCCCTCCAGATAGCATTTGACATTGCCATACGAAGGCGTTAAGTAGTTTTGCTTTTATTAATATTGGCTATATTTCCTAAATCAGCAGGGAGTACAATGCACATGGCAGCAATATCTGCTATATGCAATATTATAATTTGAATATTTGAAGACTTCAGTGAAAAGTATGAAAGTTAACAATATTGAACAAATTAAGCACTGAAAGACCATGCCCCCAGTGAATATACACACTGAGGGCACTCCATCTGTTAAAGAAGTGTGGAGTGGGGAAGTAGGAAACACAGGCAAAAATTGATCTCCTTGCACATGTTCAGAAATTGAAGCCTGGATAAAAGCTGTCTCCCTTTGGAACTGAAGATTGTTTTACCTGGACATGTGATCCCTTCCCTGCGCGCGCGCGCGCGCGCGCGCGCGCACACACGCACACACACGCACACACACACACACACACACACACACACACACACGGCAGCCCTCTGCTCAGGGACAACGCATACCTTTCAATGGGTGAAAACTCAAAGCAGCACAGGAGATTAGCCCAGGCTAACGAATCTTCTTTGATGTTTATAAGTCCAACAAATTATCAAAGATTTCCATAACTTACCCACCCTGCCTTCCTGACCTGAATTTCTTTCTGGAAAACTTGATTTTGAAATGTGCTCTAAGCACATAAAAGCTGCAGGTGTTTAGCGGGATCTTTTTAAGGAAATGCAGAGTGAGTTATGGTTTCTCCACGCAGATCCTTAGGGAAGACGAGGGAGAAACAGACACAGATAGAGACACAGACACAGAGACAGAGAGACCCTTCTTAGGGAAGGAAGTTGCTGCGTCTGATTTTTATCTTTTGCTTTAAAATCTAGCTAATCAAACATTACGTCCTGGCCTACGAAGACTTTCGCAGATGGTAGCGGAGGCGGAGGAGAGGGGGGCGCGCAGTGGCGAGCACGCGGGGCCTTGGGGACGCGGGCCTGGCCCGGCCTCCCGCCCCTCGGCTGGGATGCAGCCCGCGGTCCGGCCGGCCGGCCTCTACCCCGCGCGGCCCCGGGCGCTTTAGAGCAGGTTTATCGGAATTCGCGCTTTAATTTCAGGTGGGCCCCGGGGCCGGGCGCTGCCGAGAGCAAGGGGAGCGCTTGCCCGGCGGCCTCAGGCTCCGCGCCCGTCAAATGTCAACATTTGTTCCCAATAAAAGAGTTATTGTTTCTGCAAAGCTGCCGGGCAACTGCCTTTGAAACTTAAAAAGGACTTCATCCACCTTTGTCTGCGGCGAGGCCGCGGGGGCGGCGGAGAGGAAGGGGCCGGGCGCCCGGGCCGGGGCTCCGCGCATCCCGCATCCCTCGCTGCCGCCGCCGCTGCCGCCGCCGAGCAGGTCCAGGAAGCGCGGAAGCGGCCGGGTGCCCGCGAGGCTGTCCTCCCGCGCGTGTTTATCCGGCATCTTTGGACCTGGCCCGTGCGCACCGCTGCGGAAAACGTGGACGGAGCAGCCGCCCTCCACTGGCCGCGTGCGTTTTAGGGTCATTTAAAATCGCCCTGAAATATTATCAAAGAGGCTAAGAGTCAAGTCGACCCTTTTGTTTCTTAACGTGATGGAAAAAATGTGCCCTAAACTTTCTCTGCTCGAGTCGCAGTAAAGAGACATCAGTTTGCAAAAATCATTACAAAGCCATTTATCTCTTCAGTCGGAGGCATCCCTTTTCAAATGTAAACAATACGCTGGATTATTAGAAAGTTCCTCCAAGTAACAGTCTACACTGATTATCCACCACATACTTTTTCTTTAGTTTCCCAGTGCATTGAAAATCCCGAGGAAAACTTTCATTTTAACCCCAAACTAAGGATATAAATACACCCATTAAATATGTGTTTTTAAACTGCCTTTTACAAAAATAACATTTTAAACATTAAAAAAATGTGTTAACCCAAGAGACAATCTTGGGAACAATACACAACAGTCTGTGATATGTGGATATTATGATTAACATCATTTGAATTTCTACAAATCGCAAAGGGGACATATCCCTTTGATGTATTTGCAAACCTTTATGTAAGTGACAAATCCCTGCAGATATTTTAAAGGCTTATTATAAGGAGAAGTAATCTATGACAATATAATTTTCCAGTTGCTGGAAATTACTTTCTATTGGCCATGATGAAACCACACGCCAGCCCTTCCCTTTGCTTGGGCTAGAATGCCAGGAAACCGGTGTTCGATGCTACACACTTGGACGTACGTCAGGCATTGGTAGGCGGGGGAGGCACCACTTCTACCCCCACTTTGGGGAGCAAATGCCCCCATTTTCATGCTCTCCTCTGCTTTTTCACCCGCATCTCCTGCAAACAGAGGGATATAGTCTCAGCTGGCACCTGCACCCTCCACCCTCTAGGCAGAGAAAATAGGCTTGTATTCCCTCTGCTGAGGGCAGAGTGTTCTCGCTCTTTCTAAGAAAGATAAAAATTGAAGCTGTTTGGGAGGAGGACTCTACTGGTAAAATATAATGCAAATGGGATGAGTCAGGAAATCTGCCGTCTGTTCTTTTGCAACCCCAGGTAAAAGGAAAGAGGAAGAATGATTTTTGTTTGTTTGTTTAAGTGTGGCTCCAAGATAATAAGGAAGCATCTTTTAAAAAGGTGTCCCAGTGTTACTTGGTTCTAGATGAAACTGAAAACAAATTAAATCCAAGATTCTTAAAGAAGCAGCTGTGAGGTTTGGGGCTGCCTCCAAATGGGAACTGAGTGGATCTTCATAGGCAATGCCCAGAGGGAAGGAACAAAATAACACCACACAAGCACTCACGTTTTTTTAGGGGGGGCGGGGGGAATTGACAATTGGTTGTGTGTAAGTTCTGATCAATTATTCATCATTAGTGTCAACAACCGGGTTATAATTACCTTTGGTTATTTTAAAGAATATATATATTTTTTTCATTTCTCTGATTGGGTAATTAGTTAAGGCTCTTGAGTAAGGATTCTAAGAGGAGATGATCAGACCAGGCCCCTTCTGTTGGTGACCTTTAGGGAAAACACACATTCATGCTCTCCTTGTCAGAAATTCCCTCCCAGCCTCCATTCTACTAGCGGGCACCTTTACGTCCCCCCTCTGCCATAAATAATGATTCGCGAGGAAAAGGGGGAAATGACAAACAAATAGAGTGCAGCTGGAATTAATAAGGCTGACCAAAGTTAGTGGGGCTGGGACTGCTCGCGGCCGCAGGTCTAAGCAAGGCCCGTAAAGGTGCCAGCATTTCTAGCCTTTCCCCTCCAAGATGAAAAGAAAGTGCAAAGCGAACATTTTAACCCCTGACATTTTTGAACAGGGGAAGGTGGGCTGGGGGAGGACCCCTGTTTTCAGGCCCTGCTCCTACCAGCACAGTGATACCACCCTGGCCGGGGGATGGGAAGGGTGCCGAGCGTTCGTCCTGAGCAGGTGCGGGTCCCGCGTGACCCGGGGGTGTCACGAGCCCTGAAAAGTTGGGAGGTGAGTTAGCAGGTCAGGTGGGGACATGTAGGTGGCCCAGGAAGAGAGGGGAGGCTGATCGGTGCCCCCGACGTGCTGGGTGGGGAGAGGCAGTGTCAGCCTGGGAGGCCAATCCGCAGCACGTGGAGGGGGGATTGTGGGCGGCCCCGGGTGAGGTGCGTGACCTGGAGGCGCCCCGCTCCCGGCCGCACTCTCCACGGGGACCCCCGGGGGCCCGAAGTTCATTACCGGCATTTAACCCAGGGTCGGTTCTGAGCCCACGTTTGGCCCCTGCACGGCTACTACCATCATTTCTTCAAGGAACTGTCTTTCCTCCACGGTCTCCAGTCCCCGGGCCGTCCGGGCTGAGGACGTCCTTCAGCTGACACCCCCAGACCCATCTCTGTCCTACCGGCCTCCAGTGCTGCGCCGCCACGTGTGCGCTCATTGGTCACATCGAGGCCCCCAAAGGCAGCGGCCAGGACCGAGGCGGGCTACCAGAGCAGCAGCAGTTCCAGGGACCGCGGAGAGCGCGGGAGGGACCGCAGGGCCCGGCTGGGAGCCCTCGCCCGGGGCACTGGGCAGTGCGGGGGCGCGGGGGGCGCTGAGGAGACGGCAGAGCCCCGCCCAGATCTCGCTCCGGGAGGCCCGGGTCCAGTGGCCTGCTGATGTCCTCCCGCCACTTCCAGGCCCCGACCCCTCGAGGGAAGACGGTCTGGCCCTTCGCAGCCTCCTTAGGGGAGGCCGCAGCCGGGCGCTCGGGGCCCGTGCACCAGCCTGCAGGGACGCGCGACGCCTGCCAGCTCCCAGAGGAGGCCCCATCCCGGGCTCCTCCGACGACTGCGCCCCCAGCTCCACTCCGCTAGCCCCCACCCTACTGCTGCTCCCTCCCCTCGACAAGTCTCTCCTCCTCCTCCCGGCCCCTCTCGCGGGCCCCCTGTCCTCCAGCCCTGCTCCGGACACCCTCGCGGGCGGCTCTGGGTGCCGCACCCCTGCCCCTCCGGAGCGCGGGAGTGCGCGGGGAAGGGGCGCAGAGTCCATGCCCTAGCTGCCGCAAATCGAAAGCACTGCCTCCAAGTTTAGGATGAGGGAGGGTCGGCTGGGCGCCCTCCCCACGCCCAGGAGGGAGGAGCCGCCGCCAGCCTTGCTGCCTGCCCCCTTCCCTCGGTTCTTTTGCGGGTCTTTACGGCACGCACCAGGCAACTGCGCGGTGCTGGGAGCCGAGCTCGAGGTGATGCTCGCTCGGCAGCTGAGAGCACTTGCCCCGCACCGGTGGCCGCCTTCGTGGCGCGCGTCCGGAAGGTCCCGCCGGGCAGTGACCGGGGCGGGGACCCCGTGCACCCCCAGCCTCCTTCCCAGGACCCGCGCGGAGGAGCCTGACTGCACAGCTCGCCTGGCGGGGCCGCACCTCTGGGATGACCTGGATAAACCTAGCTAGGGGCCGGAGGGCGCTCGATTGAGCCGCTGGCGTCTGGATGCGACTCCCCGCAGGCCGGTGGCCTGAGACATCTCTTCTCCTTTCAGGCAATTTACCAGAAGTCAGGGTTTTACAGGCCCGATCAAGCAAGTTTAGTTACCTCGACACACTCTCCCTTCCCCCAACTCCCGTCCCGCACTTCTCTTTAAGAACAAGCTGGAGGGCTGCCTGGAGGTGGTGACAAGCCCACGTGGACGCAGCGGAGTTCACGGCCTGGATGGGGGCGCCCGCGATCGCGCCAGGTCGCCTGGGTTTCCTCCGGCTACAGCACCTCAGGACAAGCTCTAGAGTCAAAGGCGGGGCGGGGTTGGGGCGTCCTGGAGCCCAGCCTCACTGCCAACACTTCATTTCCGGGATGCCTGGCTGCCAGACCATACTGTGGCCCTCGTTCTCGGGTGGCCACTGGCGACTTTGACTTGGACGCTCACAGCTGGCAGTACAGGGGCGGTACCATGGGAACAGCGTCGCCATCCTCCCACCGGTGGGGAGAGGGTCCCCGAGAGCAGGACCTGCAGGAGACCCCAGCGGCCGAGGGGGAGGCTCTGGGGTGGGGCTGGGGACAGTGAAGTTTGGGTCCGGGGAGGCGGTGTGCTTTGTAATCCTTGAGAGTCGGGCCCTGTTGTTGATCTGGGTAAGTTGTGCCCCCGACGCGACGTCGGCCCCACCCCTCCCTCCATCCGACTCCCGGGGGTAACTCGACCCTGGAGGTCCGTACAGCTGAGATGGGGAGATGGTGGACCGGAGCGGAGACGGTGGACCGGAGCCTGGACCAGACCGCCAAGGCCTGGAGGGGAAGGGGGTGGGACGGGAGGCAGGAGGCGGGGACTTGGGGACCCCTGGGCCCAAGTGCGGGGCAGATCGGGCGCTCTGACGCTAGTTTATTTAAATAGGAGGCCCAGGCCAGTTCCAGGTTTATTCTTTCTGGCTCTCAAGCAGTGGAAAAATAATCCGTTTAAAATGATTAGTGATACTCAGCCCCTCAAATAATAGTGAGTTAGGTGGTAATGGGCCCAGATGTAAACAGGAGTTACTGAAAGGGCCCGCTTCCTCCAGGGGGGCCTGTCTGCGGTGGGTGGGGATGAGCCCAAGCCCTGATGGGAAACACAGTTGGTTTAACCTCTCCGTGGGGCTGGACCTCTTATGAAGCAGGCGCTGAGTCAAGGCTGTGCTTTGAAAGAAGATAAAGCCGTCTTGCCAGGAGTCAGCACACAAATGAGATATAATGTAAACTTTCGACTGACGTTAGATCTTTAAGTAGAAGTAAAAGATGTGCTCAGGTGCTCGAGGCCCCTCCTCTCCCTGCCTTCCCCGTGCAAACTCGGTAGAGTGCACAGCGAGAGGCTTAGCTGCAGGTGGGCTGTGGGCTGCAGGGGTTCGGAGGGTTGTCCCAGGCTGGGTGCACTCCTGGCCTCTTACCTTGAGGTAAGGAAAAGCCGCTGAGAGCAAATCTGTGGGAAAGGGACCAGTCGTGTTCCTAAATCACCGTGGTGTTAGGAGGCCCAGGAAGCAGTTTTTTTCTGGTAGGGGCTTATGCACAAGGGTACTGGCAGCCTCAGGCTGGATGCTTGGAGGAAGGCGCTGACTACTGTGATGGGGTCGTCGCCTGGAGGGTGTCCCTCATGAGACGATGGGGTGGAAGCTCTGAACAGGGTGGGCAAGCGCCTCCTTAGCAGGGCCCCAGTGCCGGCTCTGGACAGTGGTCCTGCAGGAGGGGTAGTGCCTGCATTCTGCTAGGCAGAGAGCCCCAGACAAGGCAATGGAGGCCGGTGACCTCCACAACCTTGGCAGGGGAGGGAGCAGCACTCAACGACTCTGCTGTGGCCCTTTGAGTGCCCCAAGTGGCTCTCCTCCCAAAGCCCAGCTCCTCCTGCCCCGGAGGCTCTTCCAGTGTACTCCTTGTTGGGTTAGGCTGGCCCTAGCATCACTGTCCACCTGCCCCTCTCGGTCCACTCACAGACCTCATCCCAGCCCGAGGCCCAGTGATGGCCATGCAGGGGTCAGGCCAAGAGGATAAATGAGCCCCATTCAGTGTCCGAATCCTGAACATTTGTAAATCAGGCTTATAAACTGTTCCGTGCAATACGTTTTAGCTTTCTACCTGGGAAAATACACCTTCAACTGACACAGTCACAAAATATGTGCAAAGCATGACTTGCACAGGAGTCATCACCACATCAAAGAGGATTGAATTTAATGATTGCTGTGCATGTCTGGGTGTTTCATTCTGAGGGGTGGCAAAGCTTGGATTAGTAATAAAGACTGTGTAATTCATAAATTATATATTTATTCATTTTTTTCCTTGTCTTCTTTGCAGCAGGATCACTCCTTACCTTGTAGTAATCAAGATTTTCATATAATTTGTGTTCCACTGACAATAATCATTCAAAAATTAAAAAGTAATTGTATTCAAAGTGTACATTTAAGTATATTTTCAACAGAAACTGTGTAGTAAACCACATGCAAAAAATAAGAATAAACTTAACTGGATGTTCTTTATTTTTATTTGCTAAGTCTGGCAAACCTAATACTGATGAGATACATTAAAAATATTTGTCAAGTGAGATTTTTTCATACATGGCTTGGAGCAGAGGTGTGTGGGAGGGAGAAATTGAGGCAGAATGCACAGCACTGAATTTAGTGACGGTGAGTGGATGGAGTTAGAGGTGTAAGGTGGCTCGGGTTCAAGCCAGAATCCCATCACCCTGTGGTAGAAAGCAGGCAAACCTTGTCTTTACACACAGAGACCTCAACAATCTTTCCCACCAAATGGTGGCCCTCCAAACCCTCCATCTCACCTTTCCCTCGTGAAAACCCATTCCCAAATCACATGCTGCTCTCATAAGTAAATGCTGCTTTTTTAAAACGTCACTTTACCTTAGCATGGATTTGTTGACAGTCACCCACATTCAGGGCTTTTATGTTCCACATTAAGTGACTTCATGCATTAATCCAATGGTCCTTAAGCCAGGATGGCACTGGAGCCACCTGGAGAGAGATTTGGGGTCCATTGGTCTGGCAGGGCCATGGGTGCAGGACTGAGGTGAGAAAACAAGAAAAAAGACAATGGCCGCCGTGGAACTTCAGGCAGCACTCGACTGGCGGAGCCCTGTGAGACGGAGCTGGGGCCCCTGTCGCAGGGGTGTATTTCCCTCAGGGCAGATGGGGGATGTGATGACCCCACAAGCTCTTGAAAGTGTCAGACGTTTCCAGAGGCCACTGGCGTCCTGCAAACAGAGCTGTGCGGAGACAGTGGCTTAGCGTGGCCACCACAGGGTGGCCAGAAAGCCCTCTTTGGTTTCCATCCGAGGCAGGGAAGTGTCTGCATTATAGGTAGTGATACCCAGGGTGGGAAGGGGCTTTAGCCCTGCGGGGACACAGATCACCCTTCACCACACTCAGCAGGAAGGAGGGATGCTGGTGTTCAAACTTGGGCCCTGACCCCTTTTGTGCAGGCAGTTTGATTTATAAGCCTATGTGTTCCAGCTTCAGCCAGCTCCGAGATCCAGGAACGCAATAGGTAGGGAGCCTTCCTAGGTTTGCCTTGATGTGAACTCAACACGGTGAATATTTGTCAACTCAAGTGTTTGCGGATAGAAAAGGTAAGGGACAATATGCTAGAATCCAAGTGATAGGTTTGGTCCTGAGGCTTTTCCTGAGGTCTGGAATCTTGGGACATGTAGTCACCTGCGCAAGCTGCTTTCAGATTGGTTCATGTTGGAATCCTGGGCTCTTGGCAGTGGACCTGGGTTTCTTTAAAGTACTTACTTTTGGGCTTCCCTGGTGGCGCAGTGGTTGAGAGTCCGCCTGCCGATGCAGGGGATGCGGGTTCGTGCCCCGGTCCGGGAAGATCCCACGTGCCGTGGAGTGGCTGGGCCCGTGAGCCATGGCCGCTGAGCCTGCGTGTCCGGAGCCTGTGCTCCGCAACGGGAGAAGCCACAACAGTGAGAGGCCCACATACTGCAAAAAAAAAAAAAAAAAAAAAAAAAAAAAAAGTACTTACTTTTCAGTTCAACAAGAATTAAAAGCAGGAGAAGCAGGATGAGTTTTGAATAATTTCTTGTTGGATTTCATTGTGTGGTTGATTCACAGTCCCACTAGTGAATCCAAGCGTGTTATCAGTGAGCCCCTTAGGATCCACCGTAAACCTCTAGGGGATGTGGGTTTCTTAGGAGCTTCCTATTGGCATCTGAGAATTTCAGTCACTGTGCATCCATCAAAGTATGTATTTGGAAAACAGTGATCTTTGGCCTTCGGTCCATGGTCTTTGTCCACCAGCACAAAGCAGAGTAATCCTACGCCCAGAGCCTGGCCCTGTCCATTGCTTGTTCATGGTGGCTGCCTTGCATGTCTGTGGAAAGACATTGGGGTTTGTTCAAAGAGACCATGACTTTCAAGTAGTAATTTATGCTCTAAGTAGAGAGAACTTATTGAGAAGGAAGAACAAGAGATGCATTAAGCCACAGACTCAAATGAAATTGAACATTGTCCTTTCAACAGGTTTTTTACGTCTTTACTGAATTTGCTACAGTATTGCTTCTGTTTCATGTTTTTTTGTGTTTTTGGCTACGAGGCATATGGGATCTTAGCTACCGGACTAGGGATTGAACCAGCACCTCCTGCATTAGAAGACGAAGTCTTAACCACTGGACCACCAGGGAAGTCCCAAAACTGTTCTGATGGGAAGACACGTGATAGTGGAGAAGCGATGCCTGTGGTCCGCCCCCTCTGCCCCCTTCTGCTGCCCCTCCATCCTCCTCTTGGCCTTCCCTGTGGCCCTAACCCCTCTGTCTGCCCCCTGCAACCTCCAAGCACTGGGATCCTGCTTCGAAGGCCTCCTTGCACCAAGCTGTTCTACACTGACCTCCAAAATATCGCAGACCTAACAGTCTCTTGGTGGAGGGGCTGAGGGGGGACCCAACTGCCTGCAGAATCAGACCCGAGACTCTCACCCCCCAGCAGGACCCGGACCGCCATCCTCCTGCATAATCCTCCTCATTTCCTGGCCTGCTCTTGTTTGAAAACACATCTTTGTGCTGGGAAACTGCGCATGCTGCTAGCTGCAGGGGTCTTGTGTGGACAGTTAACTGCAGAAGGCTGTGTAGACAGTCAGGTGAGGGAGGCAGGTGGCAGTGTGAACAGTCCAGTGCAGAAAGTAGTGTAGACAGTTGGGTGCAAGAGGCAGTGAAGACAGGTCCTGGAGGCCAGGACCACAAGGCCGTGGTCTCCGCCAGCACCCTTTGTTCGCTCTCCTTTGTGACCTCTGACCTTGCCTGGACCCACTCCACACGCTGCCTCAACTGCTCTTCAGTGCAATTTGTTAGATGCAGACGATTAGCGTCTATTTTAAATATGTGTCCTGTGAAACACTTGTGAAATGATCCTGGAGTCTTGAAATGCCACGTGCAGGTGAAGTGTCCGCAAGGCGAGAAGTCGAAGAGGGAGCAGCTGGGGTTCCACGCCCGTCCAGCCACCTGCTGGCGGCTCCTTGCGGGTGATGACCGGCCACCTCCTGCGCGCCTCCAGCTTTCTTTATGCAGGAAGTGAGCAAAAACATGTTTTCTCACCTGAGACATCTTCTAGTAAAATTCTCTGGGATATGTGCTGGATCCCTGTTAGGTAAAAACTCAGAGGGGGCTTACGTGGATAAAACAAGTTCGTTTACTACATTACTGAAGTTATGGGCTTTTAACTGCCATGGAAGAAGCAATGGCTTTTTAGCAATTACATCAATTAATTTGACAACTCTACTTATAAATACATTTTGTGTATGTTATAACCAAAAACTTAAAACTGCAGGGAACACAGTGTGTCTGTGTGTGAGTGTGCGTGCACATGCGTGTGTGGGTGTGCATGCTTGTGTGGAGGTGTATGTGTGAGTGCATGTATGGTGTGAGTGTGTGCGCACATGTGTGTATGGGTGTGTGTGCACGCATGTGGGGGTGTGTGCATGCATGTGTGCATGCGCATGTGTGTGCACATGCGTGTGTGTGTGGGTGTGTGTGTGTGTATGTGTGTGTGCGTGTGTGTGCTTGTGTCTGTCCACACAGGCACCGGATTGAGGGGCAGAGAAGCTTTCCCTGAAGCACGGCTTTACTTCCGGGCCCTTTTTCCACCTCACAAGCCTCAGCACACACACATGTTGATCGGGTGGGCAACTCAATGATGAAAAAGAGACTTTCATCAACGTTAACTGCTATTAATTTTAATGAGTGGCCTTGAAAGAAAAGTTAAATAGGTAAGTGCATTTGAAAACTTTCCTCTCAACACAGTAGTTTAGTTGTTTAATCAGTGGCTACTAATTTGCTTCATAACTCAGACAACCTTGGGCTGGGAAAGGAATAGATCAGAAGTGTGTATACTCTTTGGCTTCTGAGGAAATTTTGTTTTGGGTGATGGTGGTGGCGGCATGGTTAGCCCACATGGAACGTGTGGAGGGAGGCATCACTGTGTCGTGCTTCTGCTAACTTAGCCCTGGGCTTCTGCAATGTAGCAGGTGTAGTGGGGGGAGTCTCAGAGGACAGAGGTTGGATAGACTGAGAGCTGCCAATGACCAGGAGAGTTTTCATTCAGCCACTGCTAAGCGCAGCCCTTCCATCCTTATGTGTCAGTTTCTGTGACCCAAAATAGACCCACTCATCTAAAATACACGTACCTTTTATGGCTAATGTCTAAACCTCAGTTCATTCCAGTGATCTGGGTGAAGTTAAGGAGCTGGAAGGCTCGGTAGTTTGGGAGAGAAACTGGGGAATCTCATGGAACTTGCATGGAGCGGGGGGTCTTTTGACTGGAGGTGCTTTACAAGCAGAGCTGGAGTTGACCCACATCCTTGTGGATTAGCTGTATCTCCTTCATCTGGCAGACCACGTCCAGTATCTCATTTAAACGACAACCCTCAGTCCTCTCTGGGTTGATGCTACTTTCTTCACGTGGTACACAGGGGGCCACCGGAAATTCTGAACGTTTTGTTTGAGGACACGCAGTTAACAAGTAAAGGAAGTAGCTGCCGGTGTTTAGTTAGTGCTTACTCTGTGCCCTTGCTGCAGGTTATCTCCCCTAATCTTCCCTACGACACTACAAAAGACTCATGATTGCTGTCTTGGCTTCACAGGTGAGACACCTGAGATTTGTGAGTTGCCCAGATTAACCCCGGGCGAGGGCTGTGCTGTGGATTCCACCTTGGGCCAGGCGCCAACCCCACGTTCCTCGAGTGGTCCAGCCGAGACCTGCTTTTCCAGACTATTTCCCCTCCCTGCAACGCAGGCCCTCAGTGCTGTCCCCGGCCTCCCCTGCTGCCGGCCTTTGAGCAAACAAAGGTCCTGGATGAAGTGAGGACAATGGGCTGGGGCCGGCCAAGGGTGGCGGGGGTGACGCATCCTTATGTCTCAGCTTTGCCAGAAGGAGTGGCCCAGTAAATGCCCACTGGACCTGTAGACAGGCGCAAACACAGCAATGTGAAATCCTGCGTGCAGCCTGCAATTTCCTCTGCAGATGGGGGATGGTGGAAAGTCCTTCTTGGTTTCAGTAGAGCAGCTCCCAGCATCATTTGCTCCTTAACTTTTTCTACAGCAAAGTTCACAAAGGAGGCCTTCAAGATGTCCAGAAACAAACAGACACGCTGTAGCATCCAAACCGCTGCCCCACGAAAGGCAGGGATGATGGTGGTCTCAGCCCTCAAACCTCGGGGGCCCACCTGGGGGGGGACCGCCCTCTGTCATCCTCCAGGGGTGCTCACCTGCTCTCTGCCTGGGCTCAGTGAATGAGGACTAAGAGGGCCTCTGGCCTTTTATCTTCTAGAACTGGAAACTAAAATTTTAGCCCTTGGTTTCTTTCCTGAAAGAAAAGAAGGTTTTTTGATATGATATACCTGTCTCTGTGTCTCTGTCTGTGTCTGTCTCTCTCTGTTTCTGTCTGTCTGTCTGTCTCTCTTTCTACACACACCACACACACACACTCACCCATGGAGTTTAAATTTCCAAGAATAAATCAAAATGTGAAAGGGAGATAAAGTCTAGAGCTGTGGCTTATGCAAACATTGCTTGAGTTTACTCTCTTCTAAAGAGTAAACTGTTAGCTTCCAGTTGACCCGAGTTCCACAGGACACCCCCCAGCTCCCTCAACTTACATAGGCAGTCCCCATCTCTTGCCCTTTCCAGTAAATTCCTTTTTTTTTTTTAACAGAGTTTTCTTGGCACAAACAGTAGTTGAAATTGCTCAAACCTTAGGAATCAGGCACAATATCTTTGCCTTTTGGTTTCACACACACACCAACACACACCCTGTTAAGTTCCCAGGGCAGACCGCGATGATCCCCTAATTGCACACCGAAGCTGGGCCCTTCAGATTCCTGCCTCACCTGCACAATCTAATTTGGAGCAGGAGGTATGTCTACCTTACATCATGTGGAGTAACAGCCCTTAAGCAAGATGTATCAAGTTGACCGAGTATTTCAGGAATATTTGGGGACTGTCACTCATCACCCGTCGGCAGCTCGGCACCGTTTGTCTTGCACCAGCTGCCTGGGGAAAGACAGGCCCGAGTGGAGTTCACTCTTTCCTTGTGTTACTCTGTCTTTTTCAGATACATCAGGAGCTGAGTGAGAGGGGTCCACGCGCCTAGTTTCAGTGGACACGCATCTCCAGATTCTGAACACAAGTAAATATTTCAAGTTCAGGATGACGGGTAAAGACACCATGGGGGGCTCAACAAGCGAGGTGCTTCTGGGGAAAGATGGGCGAGGGTTGGGACTGGGGCCTGAGGTCGTCTTCCCCCAGCGCAGCCTCCTGCTGACCTGGGTCCCCCACCTGCTGTGTGACCTGGGCATCCTGCTCCCAGGCCTCTCCATGGGGGCTGTCCTCATCCCCGCCCCTCGGGGCACCGCCTGGTCCCCTTGACAGCGCCCCTGGGGGCAGCGGGGATGCAGCGTCTCTTCCCTGTTGGGGGCAGGAGGTGTCCCGGGAGAAACCCTCCCTTACCTGCTGTTGGCCCCACTCTTGGCCCCGTGTCTGACTCCTGTGTCCCAAGGATTCATTGTAAGAGAGAGTAGCTTGAAAGCCACATTTTAAATGTGCCTTTATTGAGTATCTTGTGATCTGAGAAGGCGTGGGAAGGGCTCGTCGAGGGAGGGGTCGGACGCGACCTCCCTCAACCCCCCGGCCTTCTCCGTCTCACCCGTGCCAGAAGCAGGTCGTAGGAAACCATCCCTAAAGCCACATCCACACAGAGGCACTGGGACTCGGGGCCTTCCCGGATCAGGCAGCCCTGCAATTCTACAAAATTGAAAGAATATCAGATGACATAGTCATTAATGTGTTATCTGGAAGGAATGTCTGTTTTCATTCTAGAATTCCTTAGCTGCAAAGGGTACATTGTGGTAACAAATTCAAGATTATTTTCTCATGAAAAGGCTGTGTTTAAAATGGAGCCCATGTGAATATAAAAAAGAGTGTGTGTGTGTGTGTGTATATATATATATATATATATATATATATATATATATATATATACCTGAATCACTTTGCTGTACAGCAGAAAATAACACAACATTGTAAATCAACTCTACTTCAACAACAAAAACAAAAAAATAAGTAAAATGGGGGGCTTCCCTGGTGGCGCAGTGGTTGAGAGTCCGCCTGCCGATGCAGGGGACAGGGGCTCGTACCCCGGTCTGGGAGGATCCCACGTGCCGCGGAGCGGCTGGGTCCGTGAGCCATGGCCGCTGAGCCTGCGCGTCCGGAGCCTGTGCTCCGCAACGGGAGAGGCCACAGCAGTGAGAGGCCCGCGTACCACAAAATAAATAAATAATCATAAAAAAATAAAATAAAATGGAGTCCATGTGAAACACCAGACAATCAGAAGATTTTCTGTTACTGTTAAGGATCATAAAATGTATTATTCAATTCTTTGAATATTATTAACTCTGCTGTGCTACTTATAGAATTCTTTGCTGGAGGGATAACTCAGAAAGTTCCTAAACCTTATAGACGGCAAATAGGTGTCGTGTCTACTGTCCACGAATGTGATTCCAAACCTAAAAGGAAATAGAGAAGAAAAAGAAAGTGATGTAACCTTCCAGTGGAAAGGGGGAAACTGACAGAGACTTTATAACATTGAAAAGAAAGCCAGGGGGAGCTCCACTGATTTAGGACGTTTGTTGGTAAAACAGAAGAATGTCCTGGCTAATTGTTTGTCTAGGTCGAAAGTGGGCCCCGGAGCTTCTGTGTTTCTGTTTTAGGGAGGACATCTGAATGCACGGAGTCGCGGGCTCATGGGAAACTAAGATTTAGGGCAGACTCGTAACTTACAAGGGGCATTTAGCCTGGTTCATATTTGCACGTCTCTTCCTCGTGCGTTTTCACTCTGAGAGGAGGTGTGTGACTCCTGACCCCTGAGACCCTCTGCAAATAGCTCTCAGTACTTTACAAATATTAATTCATCAATGCACCAACAGCTGGGGGGTGGGCAGGAAGGCGGAATCAACATCACCTGGGGCAGCGTCCCAGAGACCATGTGCCCTTTCTGAGGTCACCTGGCTGTCCCAGGACTGGGGAGGAGCCCGTCACCCTTAACGGTGCAGGTGTCACCCTGTGACCACGGCCCAGGGTGGCACACGGAGCGGCAGGAGATTCTGGGCACTCTGAACGGAAACCCCGGCTTTTTTTTTCCTTGCGAAGAATCCCCTTTTTTCATAGCGCAGCATTTTCATGATGCGGTTTTGAAGAAAAAAGTCAAAGTGATTAGGGTGATGGCTTGCCATCTCTAAGCTGCTGGTTCGCTTCGGGTCGTGCTGGGAAAGGGGGGCATCACACATCGACCAACTATTTCTGCTGCCCTTGCAGGTAATGAAATATATTGGAAGACATTTAAAAATACCTTTGCCCGACGGCACGGCACTGGCAGCCGGATGAGGAGAGTTTAGTATGCTTCGCATGGAAGTTCTTCATTGGAAAAGCTGACAGGTGCCCCGTTTTTATGAGAAGAACCAGCTGTTGTTATCCAAAGCGCTCAGAACCCCTCACACTCCGCTTGTCACAGGCAGATAGATCAGGATTCTGTCTGGGTGGTATTGTTCACAATTTCTATTAATAATTCCTCACAAGCACTTCACTAGTGACTAAAGTGACCTTGGATTTTACAAATGAAAAACCTTCCCAGCCCCATCCAGGGGTGAGAAGGAGGCAGAGGACCCTGTGGGGTCCTGTCCCTCCCTATCATTTGCGTGTGGCCCGTCTTAAGCAATTTCCATTTCAAAGTCTTATTTTAACTTCCCTTGGGAATGCCATCTCAGGGGTGTGAATACAGATTAAACAAAACTTCCTGTTCCATGTTTCCCCCCCCCCCCATGTTTTCCAACCTCATCCAAACATGGAGCTCCTGAGGCTAGGGTCGTGGGTTTGCCTTCTAGACGAGCTTAGGAGAGATGAAGCCTTTTGGGGAACCAGGACCCCATCTTATCTCTCAACTCAGAGGTGTGGGAGGCCACACAGGAATGTGCAGACGGTACAGAGTCGCCATAATTCTGCTCACTCTGCTGGGAGTGCCTTTGGCTGTGGGCAAGCGGCTCCTCTCCCGGTGTGAAGGCGAGCTCGGACCATGGACACTGTGGTGCAAACCCAGAACTTCCCACACACACCACCGTGGGTCCAAAGTCTGCATCCCCAGCCTGGTGCCTGTTGTGCAGCCTTGGCTTTGCCACACGTTGGCATGTTCATTAATTCAATTCGTATAACTGCACTGCCGTTGTGTACCAGATGCTGGGTGGGACAATTTAGTCCACAGATGCTTTCCTTTTAATAAATAAAACAAGAATTGGGAAGGAGGACCGATTCGATTTCTTCTAGACCTAAGAGTTTATAATCCCAAGATTCTCTGGATTGATGTGTGATCTTCTTGGAGTTAGTCAGAGCTCCTTAAACAAAGGACATCCTGTATGAAGTTTGCTGATAACACCCATCTATTTCATAAAGTTGGTTAAACTACCTTGGATAAAAGCTCAAGTCATAGATTTAACTACACAAGGGCTCAGTCAGCAGTGGTGGTTAGAAACCGCACTGAGAATCTAGCTCAGTGTCTCTTGAATACACATTTCTTGTGGCTACAGAAACGGAAGTGTCTCACCCTACGTGGAAACAGCCTAGTGGACAGATGCTTGCGGCCGTGGATCTGTAGGGATGCAGCCGTGAATATGCAAGATGGTCTAAGCAATTCAGGCTTATTTTCAAACTGTGGGTTTCTATCCACTGTGTGTCCAGTTTTCCTTAAATGAAATAGGATAGAAGAGAAAGTATCACCGGGAATATAAGGAGTGTTTTGTGAACTTGTATTTCAGGGGTGTGTGTGTGTGTGTGTGTGTGTGTGTGTGTGTGTAGATAACACAACATATTTCTTTCTGAGGATTTTGGTCAACAGTCTGAAGGCCGCTGCTTGAGCAAGTAAGTAAGTGATGACTCATGCTTTTCTTTTCTTTTCTTTTCTTTTTTTTTTTTGCGGTATGCGGGCCTCTCACTGTTGTGGCCTCTCCCGTTGCGGAGCACAGGCTCCGGATGCGCAGGCTCAGTGGCCATGGCTCACGGGCCCAGCCGCTCCGCAGCATGTGTGACCTTCCCGGACCGGGGCACGAACCCGTGTCCTCTGCATCGGCAGGCGGACTCTCAACCGCTGCGCCACCAGGGAAGCCCCCAACTCATGCTTTTCTGATTGGTGACCAGGATTTCAATTGTGTTCTACTTGGGACCCTTCATTTCCATGGGGCTTTGCTCAGCAAAGCCAGGGTGCCTGGCTGCAGGGTCAGTGAACCAGCATGGAGCTGGGCCTGTGTTATTCCTAGTGTGGGGTGAGGCAGCCCAGCCGGACACTCCACCGCCCACCACCCCAGGCCTCCATTTCTGTCTGTCAAGAAAGACAATAAATAACCCTAAAAGGTAAGTGAAACGGAAGCTGATTAAATGGAAACGTGGGGACCATGGGGGCTGTTCCTAGTTTCAGTAAACAGTTCATAGGTACAGACTTCATCCTTGAGCTGCTAGTGATGACTGATGATGATCACAGCTTCTTCCATCATGGGGAGAAACCTTTCAAGGCCTGGGAACGTGTCCGCAGCGCCCTTGTGGGCATCCTGGCTTCCGGAGGCTCCCAGTCTCCCCGCTCCTGCCCTGAGTGCAGCGTAGTTTCGCTCCATAATTCCATCAGCCATGATGCATCCACGGACCCACACAGAGACCGTTTTACAGATCCTTGGCGCTGTATTCTGAGGAAGGAAATCCCAACACATAAAGTAGCCCAGACTTCTTAGTTGGGTCTAAGAAAGATTCTTGAAATGTGTGGAAAGACAAAGAGCACACTGACAAGAACCATGTGACCAAAAGCTTGATTTCCAACTGTGGTCCCCCCACCCCTGCCCTTGCCCTGTCAGGCCCCAGGATGGGTTCATAGACCCAGTTGTCTTCCAGGACAGCCTTCTTTCAAGAAACCCACTAAGGAATATTAGTCTTATTCCATTTAATCACCAAATCCGAACAACGAAGAATCCTCTTCATTAAAGGCACTCAGAAATTCTGGCCAGCTGTTTCCTGCCACTTGGCTGAGGGCGAGCTTGGGAACTCTCTGAGGTGCTCAGCGCAGTAGGCTGCACATTTATACTTTCATCATCTCATTCCTGAGCTGGAATCCAAATCCAGGAGAGGTTCTGTGACTTATGGGCTTAACTTTGGACATGCTTTAATACATATTACACTCCCTGAAAGTTCTGGAGATTGTGGAAATCGTTTCCAGCTAAGTCTTTGTTTTGTCAAGTACGCTTACCCCTTAAAATTCATTGAGCTTGAAGTCCCAAAATGGTTGGGGAAAGAAACCGTAGTCAGCATGCCAGGTACAAGTATAACTAACTGGTGGGCTGTTCACGTGCCTGGTGCCTGTGAGATGCTACGTCTTTTCTGTGACTCTACTTCAGAATACGAAGGATGCTTTTCCTCCAAAATGCTGCTCCAGTGCCCTATGCTCTCTTTGCAGTTATCCTGAAACCTCACATTCTCCGGCTACAACGTCAGCATGGTGAATTGGAAGTTCTGGTTTGTTTAAACCAATAAATGGACCACTGCTGAGTGCTGGAGCCTGGTGTCCTGGTGCACTGTGGAGCCTGAGGTGACCAGGATGTAGGAAGGTCCCCCTATCCCAGAGCAATGGGACTCTGGGGGTTCCTGTCTGCAGACACCCACCTTCATTTCCATTGGTAAATTGCCTTCTCTCCTGTGCAGACAGGTCAGTGGTCACTATGCACTACGACAAGATGGAATGACCTTGGCACACGTGACCTTGGCTCTGTTTCTGTTCTGATGGGGAATAAACCCTCTCCTATGTGATGTCCCAACAACACATTACTGCAGCCAGGACATGCCACTGGGGTGAGGGACACTCCCCTTCAACCTGGCCATTCTTCTGGATTTGGGGGCTCAACCTTCAGTGAATGAGGAGCTCCCAGGACTCGCAGTGCTCTAGTGAAGACCAGGTGGGCAGTGAGGATTCTTCTGGATGAGAGTGAAAGAGGAGGGGGCTGTGATCCTCTGGCTTGTCTTTTATATGTTTTGTATTTTCCAAATTAATTATAATAATATCCACAGTAACTAAAACAATGTGTCCTAACATATTCCTAAAGGAGTATGCATTTGTCCTGCTTATCAGAATCCCAGGAGACACATTTATGAAGTTACTTACAAAGCTGGGATCTGCTAGCTTTCCTCAAAGATGCTCCAGGGTGCACAAATGGACCTGACTTTGGTGCCTGCCTACCTGAGATGGGCTCCGGGCCAGAGCTGAGGGTGCGGGACCCAGGGTACAGCTGTGTAATCACACTTTGACACTTGTTGGCTTTGAGAATATTCAGCTCTGACTCATCACATCACGCTTCACTCTGCTCACTTATTTGCAATTTGGCAAAAGCTAGAGAGTATTATGGCTTCCATTTTTAAGTGTAAGGCAGGGATACTGTACTCAGAATTACTAAGTTTTAGTGACTCCCTGGAACCTCCAGAGCCTGGGATAATTCAAAAGTATCAAGTGAAGTTTGTAAGTCATTTCATGAATGTGTATACTGGGATTCTGATAAGTAAAACAAATCCATATTCCTTTAAAATAAAATATTTCTAATTGACAAGTAACGTAAATCTATATAATCACATAGTGACTTTATTATAAATTACTCATGTGAAAGGTTAGTAAAATGCAATACTTTAGGCATGTCATTATGTTATGAAGTTATTTTTTATTTCTGAATCTGTGTTTCGGTTCTGCAAAGCCAAGAAGCAGACAAAACCCTTTCTGAGATTATTTTCCCAATACTCTATATGTCAGTCACAGATCTTTGCTTTTCAGCTAGAAGTGACTGATTTTATGCAGGAATGAATCACCTTTCTGCACTGATTCTTCCCTCCTACTACAGAGTTTTTTAAATGATTCATTTTGGATTAATTAAAAAATACATTTGGAAAAAATTTTCTAAACATTTATAAAAATAATGGAGCAATCAAAATTAAGCACTTGAAGTGGTCACCACCTAAAGCTAGGTTGGACTGATGGCTGCTCTTTTGACTGGGTGCCCCTTCAGGGAGCCCTGAGAAGGTGGCTATGGCATGTGGAACCTGAGGACCCAAACCTACTTTTTGGCCACCAGGATGCAGCCCTTGCATCCTGGAGATGAAATAATGGATGATGCTAATTGTAATAAGATTGTGACAATGTCTCCCCAAAGGCCTTGCTCAGTAGTCTGGAGAGGGATGGATAAAATGCGAACCTCTGTGCACAGCATCTCTGTGAACTGTCAGCCTTCATCACCAGAGTGGCCATACCTGAGACACAGGGAGGAATGAAGCACAGCGGCCTGGAGAGCCTGGGATGGACTCTGAGGCAGACACCTGTGCCCACATCCCGGTCCCGCATGTTTACAGGGCTGGGCACAGCTTGCTAGAGGGCTGTGGCCCACACTGCCGGCTGTCCCTCATGTCCCTTCCCCCTCCCCCTTCCCCCAGTAGAGCCTGGAAAAGCTGTGTGTTTACTCCTCAGATCTCCCTGCAGCCCAGCAGGGGCTGGCTACAGGACCCACTCTATTCAACGAGGCAAAATGGAAAATGTCTGTGGGCCTTTATTATTTATCAAGGGCTTGGCTTTTGCAGTTGAAGTTCTGGCTCCCAAATCTCGTGGACCCCCCTGCCCTTTTGTAAAGGCTATTTTGAAAGTCACAGCCAAGCCATGGCTTCCTGACCTTCAGTTGCATCTGTCCTTCCCCAGAAGCTGTGGATGCCTTGGTGTAGGGGAGACATGAGCCATTAGCTAGATAAGAATCGACAGGAATTAAAAATACACTGTGCTAAAGAAAATAATAATACACGAGGAAGAGTTGACAGAATGTGATTCCACCACAGGAGCTCCTGTACACCTCTGGGAAAGACAGCACACTGGGAACGAGATACGGAGAGAAAAACCTTCTCTGAATTCTAGGAGCTTAGACGGAAGCACATAGAGCCAGAGGTTGAAGGACTCAACCCAGAGACGACTGTCTATTTCCCTGCATCGGTAACAATCAATATTTACATCACTAATAATCTCTTCAGAGGGACGGCCTGTATCTTTTTGTGACGAGGCCTGTAAACCCTTAAGCCAAGGGCTATTCTAGCTGATGGACAAATGGCTGCCTATTCTTTCTTAGAAACAGTTACAGAGACTAGTTAATTATAATTAATCAATTATTGAATCATTTCATTCATTCACCTAACGCACATGCATTCAACACCAACTCCAAGTGAATTTCTGTATAACGCACTTTTCCCCTATGACCAAGAGCTGTAAGTGGAAAAATCAAGTTGAAATATGACTGAATATCAACATCAAACATAAAACCTTTAAGATGGCTAATTGTTAATTCTAAACCAGAAGATATTTTGAAGAGAAGCATAAGAAAGCTTTTGGATTTCAGAGTATAAATTAATGAGTGAAGCAGAAAGAACCCTGAAGAAATGTTTTCAGAGTTCAAGGCTTAAACCCTTGAAAATCATTTTTTTAAAGACAGAATTTTATTTTATGGAAATCAGAAGCCATGTTACTACAAACCCAGTTCAACCTACTGCATATAAAAACTCCATCACCTTGCCTCAAGGTAAGAAAATAAAGTTTCCTGTTATTGAATCAGACTAAAATATTCATCCGTCAGTACTTTGTTCAACCATGGTTTTGATGGCATTTAAATTGAATTTAATATAAATTTAAAGGCATCTCCATTTGAAGTAATGAATAATGTGGGATCACCATCAACTTCAATTTTGATACCTTAAATGTAATCCTTTCCACCGCCTTGATGCATTTATCGTTGGCAGTTACTTGTTCTGATATATTTTTTAACACTTTGTTATTTTAAATTTGTGAGTAATACTGAAGCCAGAGGTAGAATCCCCACCTTGACATCGTGCTCCTGAGTGGGCTCCACAGGGGAGCCCCTGCCATTCCTCCAGTGGTCCTTCCTCAGTGACCAAAGGAGAGCAAGCCCCGCCTGGCCCAGCTCCCGGCTCTGAAAATGATTATTTTAAATATGCTGATGGCAGGGCCTCCGTACACAGACTGTCTGTAAATATTCCATCAATGCACCATGCAAGAGAACTATACTTCTCTTTTTTTGCATAATATTTTCTTTGCTGGGTTTGCTGTTTAAAAACAGCTAATATGAAACATTGAACATTTTCAGAAGTAAGAGTATGAACAATGATTAAAAGTGTAAGTTGTAGAGATTATTTTGTGTCTGTGCACCTGTGAGATGACCCACTCTGGGCATTCAGGTGGGCTGGAAGCTTCCAGCAACAAGACCAGGAACTGTATGTTGACATGCTTGGGTGTGGTTACCACAGAGGGTCCACCTCCATGCGATGGTTTATTAACCATGAGATAGTTTACTGACTGACCACTCCTCTGTGAATTGTAGCTAAACATGCAACTGGGGCTGTAATTGTAGGTATTTTGCTTAAACTGTGCATGAACTAACCTCATCTTTGAGGACAAGGATATGCTAAATTCTGTAAATCCATGGTTTATTTTTTGTCTTAGACTTGGTTTTAGGCTGTTTTTTAGATCTACATTTGCCTCTCAGATGGAAAAAGAAAAGTGTTGACATTTGAAATTGAATGTATATGGTACAGAACTTCACAAAAATGCGATTGAAACTCTAGAATCTGTCTTCTGGTAATTCTATGGTGATTTTGCTCCTCCCGGGAGGGCCTCTGATCCAAGAGTTTGTGGAGATACCCCAAACCCTGGAATCAGCTGCAGTGCCCCCTGCAAAGTGCTCTGAGGAGGGGGTTGGGTCCTGTCTGATTCTATCTTCCCCGTTTCCATCCTGGGTCTGAAATCCAGGCCCTCGCTGTACCTCTGACTCCTTCCTGAACCTTGAAGCTCCCTTTTGGTGTCACCTGATTAAGGGTTACGGACAAGGGGCTGCAGCTCAAACAGACCTTCCACTGCCCGAAGGGGTGATGGGAGGCTGGATGCCTGGACAGGGAGGATGGAGGCCTGTCCGGAGTGCAGGTTGTCTCCTGCACCTTCCCTGGTCTCCTGAGGGGCAGGTCCGTCCTGGACAAAGGGTCACCTCGAGCTAATTGGACCATCGGAGTGAACAGGGGTCTCCATCAGTTACAACATCCAAGGCCTCACCTGCCTCCAGCTGGAAGCTCCCTTCAGAGGCCCCTGCCCACCCCATCAAAGGGGTCTGGGCCCAGGGTGTGGGGGAACTCTCTCTGCTCTGAGAAGATTTCCCTTAGGGGATCCCAGAGTAAGTCTAACTTTCCTCCGAAAGGCAACCACAGCCCGGGGTCTCGGTGCTGGTCAGCTCCAGGCAGGGTGCTTGCAGCGGGGTGCATGCCCTTGCTGAGGATGCAGGCCCAGTGGCCGGCACAGGCTGCAGGGTGGGAAGATGCTCTAGAAGGCTCTTTCTGGGAACTGGCCTACATGCAGGAGTGAGCCAAACAGTGGGGAGTGGGGTGGGGGTGGTGGTGGTGCATGAAGCCTGATCAAACCCGAAGACCCAACTGGGGCGGCAGCTCCATCCAAAGGGGAAGACTTTCTGGGGCCAGAGGTGCCAGCGTGACCCCTGGGACCCTGCTGTCCCCCCACGGCGGGCAGGAATCTCTGGACCAGACCATCCTGCTGGCTGCTGGGCTGACCTCAATGCAGGAGCAGCTGCACAGCCGGGGGCCCCACTGGCTCCAACCCCACCACTCACCCTTTCCAACAGACTCCACAGTGCCTGCTACACAGCCCAGCCCTGCTCCTGAGATTTGTGTGTAAAAATTTGGATAAGTTTCATCGCTGTTATTTTTTGCCTCCAGTTTTTCCATTTTTCTAATCTGCCTATGTGTGCTTTATAACCTTCTGTTTTATTTTTCCACAAATAAGATTTTTACTTTATTTACTTGCGAATGTAGATCACACTTGCTTAGCTTAGTGTTTCTTGAAAATTGCTTTGCTATTTTCTCTTTTTTTTGGCCACACCACGCAGCTCGAGGGATTTTAGTTTCCTGACCAGGCCCTGAGCAGTGCAAGTGCGGAGTCCTAACCACTGGATCTCCAGGGAATTCCCGCTCTGCTATTTCTATATCCTCCTTATTGTCGGATGAAAATAATCAATAAACAATGTATAATAAGAATGGAAAAGAGTTTTATGTGAGCCAAAGTGAGGACTATAGCCTGGGAGACAGCCTCTCAGATTGCTCTGCGTAGCTGCTCCTGAGAAGTACGGTTTTCAGCACAGTTTTATGTCTCGTCAGAACAAAGAACACCAAACTAGTCAGGGAGGCATTCCTTGTTAAAAAAAAATAAAAGATCTGCACATACACAGTGAGTCAGTATGGCCTTGGTGCCTGGGAAGGGGTTCTTATCGTCAAAGCAGGACCAGCATTAGCATCCAAGCAAGAGGGACATTTTATCTTTATTTTTAACATGGACATTCTTTCCTTCTAGTCTATGTGCCCTTTTCTTTAATCATTAAAACAGATGCACAATGTGTGTTTGATGGGCCGCAAACAGGCTGTTCTAGTTAGAAGAAAATTCAAGTTATCTCATGTATAAGCCAGAATGACTTCCCCACACCTCAATATGTGAACATTTCTTTGATCATTATTGACGTCTCCCATTTATGGGACTGTTAACTGTTTTTCAAATCCTTGTGTTTTAAGAGCTCATCCTGAGCAGGGCCTCTCCTACAGGGCCTTTTGCCAACTGTTCCCACCTGCTTGGAATGCAGTCCCTGGGGCAGGCACTTGGTCTGGCCTCATCCTGCCCCGACAGCCCAGGTCAGGGGCTGCACACAGATGCACTGGGGGCCTGGTTTGATTTGAATGCATGGCTGGGCTCATTCTGGTCAGGAAACTCATTCCCAGCCTCAACCCTGAGTGTGTGGGAGGGAGTGAGGGGTGGGTAATTTCAACCCTTTCCTGGGTGGGCAGCTTCCTGACGAGACCCAAAGTCCTCACCCACCAAGTCCGGCCCTGCACAAGGTGAGCACTGATCTCAAGGACCTGTTTTGCTCTGGGTCCAGTGTGACCATGGGACCCAGCCTCCGTCATCACTATGCACTCACCCATTTCCAGCCACAGGGATTCTCATTGCTTGCTTTCATGGGTGGCTGTGCATTTTTTAAAATATTGAATAATCTTTATCTACCATATCCATGTGTTTAGAGAGAAGATTCAACTCTTATCCCTTTATCAACATGACTTTGAGAACTAAGCAAGTTATTTAAATAATTAAAAGCTGCCTTTAGGAACATTTAGGAGGATATAAGCCTAACCAACAAAAATCAATCTCCTTCCTATGGACCCACAATGGCCCCTTAGAAAACATAAAGAAAGAGAAAATCTTGTTTAAAACAGCTAAGAGCATGAAATTCTTATGCCCTTGATAAGCAATTGTAAAATCTATATGGGTTAAACTCTCAAATACTTTTCAAAGTCTCCGAGGTAGGCTTGTACCTTGCTCTTGGATAAGAAGAGTTAATTCTACCGAGTTAATATACAAATTTAGCATAAATCCAACACTCGTGCCAGCAGGTAGTTTTTATAGACATGCAGTTGACCTTAAAGTATGGACAAATAATCGTGTAAGAATATGAAAATCCCCAAAAGATGAGCGAGGAAGAAGAACACGCAAACATGGTATAAAGCCGGTAACTAATAGCTCTAGTGCCCGGCTGGACAAATGGGCCCTAGGGGCAGCGTAGAGAGACCAACCCAGGCGACTTTGTTTATGGCAAAGGTGGCATCTCATACCATCGAGGTAAAAGTAAATGACGTCAGGGCTTCCCTGGTGGGCAGTGATTGAGAGTCCGCCTGCCGATGCAGGGGACACGGGTTCGTGCCCCGGTCCGGGAAGATCCCACATGCCGCGGAGCGGCTGGGCCCGTGAGCCATGGCCGCTGAGCCTGTGCGTCCGGAGCCTGTGCTCCGCAACGGGAGAGGCCACAACAGTGAGAGGTCCGCGTACTGGAAAAAAAAAAAGAAAAAGTAAATGACATCAAAGGAACTGAACATCCATTTGGAAAAAGGCAAAATTGGACCCAAATCTCCCTCTAAACAACAGAGCAAACCACAATGGGTCAGAGATTCATATGAAAAGTGAGACTTCAAGTACACTGGAATAGCACACATTCCTTTTTAACCTGACTGGTGAAAGCCTTCCAGCTATGATCCAAGTAAAGACTCAAGTAAATAAGAAAAAAATGAATAAAATCAACACTATATAAATGTTTGCATGGCCCAAAAATCTCCTCCCCCCCCCGCAAACTGCCTTGATCCAAAGCAATGGCAAACTGAGGGATATATCAAACAGTTCCTATCTTAGCTTGAGGGCTAAAAGCCTTACATTTTAAGATGTTTTAAACAATCAAGGGAAAAAAAAGACCAAAACACTCAAAAGAAAAGTGGACAAACAACATGAAAAGATATTTCACTGAAAATGCAAACACATACAAATTGCCTTTACACCCATGGATACATGTTCAAGGTCACTTGTGTTAAGAGAAATGAAATCCATGGAAGGGAATTGGACAACATCTAACAAAACCGTGCAGGCAGTCACCCTTCAAGTCTCAACACCTCCTCTAGAAATTGTGCCAAAAATTTATCTACACAGCACAAAGCGGCGTGTGCACAAGGTGGTGTTTGCTACAGTAAGACATGACAGCCACCAACTGCAGTGGGCTGAACAGTGGCCTCCAGAGTACCATCCACGTCCTGACCTCAGACCTGAAAATGGCACCTTATTCAGAAAAAGGGTCTTGGAAGATGTAATTAAGGATTTCGAGATGAGGAGGTTATCCTGGTTACCTGGGTGGACCCTAAATCCAATGGCAGGTGTCCTTCTAAGAGGGAGATTAGACAGACGACAGGGGAGAAGAGGGACACAGAGGAGGAGACCACGTGAAGATGGAGGCAGAGGTTGGAGAGTTGGGCCCCAGAAGCTGGAAGAGGCAGGAAGGAGCCTCCCTTAGAGCCTTTGGAGGCTCTAAGGCCCTGCTGACATTTTGATCTCAGACTCTGGCCCCCGAACTGGGAGAGAAAAAACTTTGAGTGTTGTAAGCCACTCATTTTGTGGTGCTTTATCACAGCAATCACAGGAAACAAACACAGAGAGCCCTTCCGGGAGAAGGTGACCATAAACTCATGTGGCCACATGCGGAAAAGGTGTGGAAGACTGTCCCCCCACCCCAGAGCAGGATATGGTGATTCTGTGAAGTCAAATGCTCAGGGGCTAGGATGTTACATGTGTAATCAGAGAGAAGGTGAAATAAGGTCAGCATCTTCCTTACTTTGGTAAAATGGAACACAGAAAGGGCCCATGGGGACTGATGGTGAAAGTGGTCACTCAGGAGGGGAGTGGGGAGGGTGCAAGGGGGAGAACTCTGTGCAGAGTGCCAGCTGGTGCTTGCAACAAGACATGTTGCACATGGCAAAACTACAATCCAGTTTTAAAAGACATAAAAGGCAACATCAAAATAGGAATAAATGTAGACCACAATGATATATGTACAGGGGAAGAATAACCAATTTGATTAATTTTTAAGCACTCCTCTCTGTATACCTTCAGAGGGATATATTCTAAGGCCAACATAATAGGTTGCCAAGAAGTATTTGATGACTGTTTAACATGTGACTTGATGTACATCACATAGAAAAAAGACCAAGAGATACATGGTGAACTTTTTTTTTTTTTTTTCGGTACACGGGCCTCTCACTGTTGTGGCCTCTCCCGATGTGAAGCACAGGATCCGGACGCGCAGGCTCAGCGGCCATGGCTCACGGGCCCAGCCGCTCCGCGGCATGTGGGATCCTCCCGGACCGGGGCACGAACCTGTGCCCCCTGCATCGGCAGGCAGACTCCCAACCACCGTGCCACCAGGGAAGCCCCATGGTGAACTATTAATACTGCTTTTCCCCCTGGTGATGGGCATTTGTGTTCCTATGTCTAACTTCTGGTATTGGCTCACTGCAATAAGAAACATTTTTTTTAATATGCAGAATAAATGAAATTAATTGTTTTATTCTTTGTAAATGAAGATAGAGAGGGCAGAGAAGGAATCTAGACTAAGAATTACAAATGTCCTTGTAGGAAAATCTAGGGAAACTAAAAGAGAATCATAATCAGAACTAAAATTGGAGAAAATTTTCTTTCATTAAGGAAGGAAATTTTAGATGCTTAGAATATTCCAAGCAGAAATACTGCTTGCAGTTTTATCATTTTGTTAATTATAGAGTTGCAACGAAAGTTACTGTTCTATAAAGGGATCAGAGGTGAGGCCTCCCCAACTGCACAGAGGCCAAAGAAATACACTTATTCTAACATGGTCGTGGGCCCAGACAATGGGCTGTTTATGTAGGAAGTCAACAGAACTCTGTCCTGGAGGGTGTGTGTGTTCCCCACTCCCTCTTCCCAGATTGTGTTGGGGGCTTCCCATGCTCCCCCTATGTGGTCACAAGCCTCAGCTAGCAGGAGGCCTGACTGCTCTAGGACTAACCCTATCCCTGCCAAGCCTGACCCCTGGGAGGAATGAGAGTTGACGATGAGAGCTCAGGAGAGGTTTGTGGAGGTTGCTGGGAAAACACTCTGATGGTGCCACATGAGCCACTCTCTGTCCAGAGGGCATGACTAGGGAGGAGGTATGAAGTCCTGCTGGGCACTGGCTGTCGTGCTGTGACCATGAGGGCTTCCAGCCTAGGATGACATTGGTGGCCTGTGTCACAGAGAGAGACGCAGAACACACCTGTGACATCCATGGCCCCATTTAACTTCTCCATCTAGCACCCAGGTGGCCTCCCTCACCCCTGCACACGGCTGGGTGTTGCCTGCTGCTCCAGCCTATTGGAGTAGGGCCTGTTGTTACTGCAGCTGAAAGCTTCCATTCCCACAGACAAGCCACTGATCGACAGTGCTCAGAGAGCAGGGCGCGTGGTTGCCTTCTTCGAAAAATAAAAGCTCTACAACTTGAAGAGGCATAAGGAGGCTGGGAGCTGAAGCAAACCAGAGTGGGGCAGACAGGCCCAGGCTTGGCAGAGGGTCTTAGAAAGTACATATCAAGTAAATCCAGAAAGAGGTTGGAGAGTTGTTTACAAACCACAATGAAATGAAGACCCCAGCTCTTCAAAGGAGGGTAACTCGTGTTTCAACCCTCAAACTTTGTCAAGAAAATCTAGGATGTTGGGAAACGATAAAAATAGACAGAAATTTTATCTGGTGTGAAGGGATTAAGATGATTAATTTCTGACCATAGTGATAAAATATGAATTAACACACTTCTAAATTTAAAAGAATCACGTGAAAAATTGAAGGCAGGAGAAATATATCCTGCAGTTTCTTAGAAAAGACAAGGTAAACTAAACATAATTCAGACAGCAAAAGACTGAAATATCAAAGTCATTTCTTTTAAATAAAAAATAATGAGCAGCCAAACATATAATTTTTTAGTGACAGTAAATAAAAGGAGCAGGACATGAAGTCATAGAAACCATAAATAAATGGAATTTTACAAAAAAGGTATGCATATAGAAAAACACTAAAACAGAATATCCGAAACATGACAGTTATGGGCTAGTCAACTCACACAGGTGTTTTTATTTCATTTTTCAATTTTTTGGTAATGAACTAGTGTATTTATCACCATGAACTTATCCTGAACTTAACTAAACTTGAATATCTATTTATTTATTATGTATGTTAATTATATAAATGCAGTCATGAAAATGACAGAAAGATACTTTGGGTTTTGCTTTTGTCATACATTTTGCTTTAATCATTTCAGGAATGATAGAGGACTCAGTCTGAGGAAGGAGTTAGGCCCCAGGCGAAGCAGCTGCAGCTGGTCTCCTGCTGATGCTTCGTGATGGGCTCTGATTGGGTGCATTCCTGTGGATTTCCCAGCCCAACACGTGTTCAGAGAAGGCCCTCAGTCTAGGGGAAGGACAAAAGGAGGGAGAAGAGGCAGCTGGAATCCATCTTGGCCAAGAGATGCGCACACACCTGGAAGGAGTCAGACCAAATGTGGGCACAAGTGAGATGATAGGCTGGAGACAACCCAGAAAACTGTCCCCACATAAGCAAACTAAGCCTCCCCTGCTGCCCGCATAACTCACTCCAAGTTCACCCATGTGCCCTTCCACATGTACTTTGCTTTAAATAAACACTGTGTCTATTTCACAATCTTGGTCTCTTTGCTGAATTCTTTCTTCAAAGAAGACAAGAACCAAGGTCGTTCCTCTCCACGGAATCAAGACGGGAACGCTTGGCCAGGCGTCCACGAGTTGCAATTCCTCCCCACCATGTGCTGCAGAGACGACTAGAATTTGCTTGGTTGACACCAGCAGGCCCCCTGCCGTCTCCCCTCATCTTCTTGGAAGAGTGAGTCCTGGTAGAGAAAGCTCCATGTGACCAAGGATGAGGGCCTTGGGGGTACTGGCTTGTGCTCTGGATCCCAACTGACCTCCATCCGAAGGGGCGCGGGGAGGAGGGAGGGTCCCGCACTCACAGAGCCACTCAACAAACACCCATGCAGCGTCCCTGAGCAGCGGCTGAGGTTACCACTGTGGACGCCGGGTGCCTTCCTGCAGAGGTTTCCTCACTCCAGGCTCTCGCTCCAGAGCAGGCAGGTCACTGGTCTGGAAGGGAGGCATCTCTACCAGTTCTAAGTCACTTGAGAGATGTGGTTTTCTAAGGAAAAGATGCCAAATCACTCTCAGCCTGATGGAGGGGAGGTTAGCATTAGTGGCTGAAGGTGGGAAGTTTGGGTGAGAGGGCACCTCCACCCACAACCTTCGGCAAAGCCATCTGCAGAGCCAGAAGAGGGAAGTCAGGCCCTGTGAGCCCGGGGGAGCTGCAGGGCAGTGACTGTAAGGGGGAGCAGGCAGTGGCTTGGGTGCACCCCAGGGAAGTAAGCGCAGGAGACACCAGAGCACAGCGAGAGTGGACGTCCTGCCCCAGGCTCACACCACTCGGTCCTTCTAGAAGGAAATTGCCACAGCAGCGGTGACTCAGAGGTAATGTGAGGAGAAGGCATGGTTTCCAAAGTGATCTGTTGGTAATTCTAGCTGTCTTTAACATCCAGCTGTTTTTCTGGGGCTTCTTGTTTCCTATTCAACATCTGGAGGAGCCCGTAAAGTTGGGGACAAGGCGGAGATGTAGAGCCTCTTCTAATTAAGAAAAGCAAACTAATCAGGAATATGTCCAGGGCGAGAGAGAACAGTGATGGTTCCTCTGTAACCTGCAGGGCAACTTGATGGAAGAAAAGGGAAGCTTCACTGGATGGTGCAAATCCACCGAGACTTACTGATAAAAGTGTGTTGTTGTCATCACTTGTCTATTTTATACATAGTATCAATAATGTATATGTGGTGACCTAAATGGGAGGGAAGTCCCAAAGGGAGGGCATATCTCTATGTGTGTGGCTGATTCATTTGTTGTGCACCACATTGTAAAGCAACCGTACTCCAATAAAAATTAATCATAATTTTTAAAAAGTGCACTGTTGTTACAGGAGGGCTGCTTGTCCTGCACGTGGCTGAACCCAGCCTTTCCCTGTTACGAATCATGGAATCCCATGTTGGTAACCTTGACTGCATGGCGTTTCTGCTTCAGCATCGTTATCAATTCTTTTAAAAGGGCAAAAGTGGGCATTTTCTGCTATCCGAATCCCTCTCTACTCTGCCCGCTGAGCCTCCCCTGAATTCCCCCGAGGGGACCCCACGTCTCCCTGTCTCTCTGTCTTCACAGCCCTGACCGTCCTTTTGGTTTTTTCCAGGAGGCATTCTGCTAACAGTCCCCCCACTTCCCCCATTCATGCCTTATAATCGCTTACAGTGACCCCAAAGCAGCTTCTGAGTAAAGGATTTGAGGGCAAGGAGTTTATCTGGGAGGTGATTCCAGAGGCTGGGTCAGGAGAGTCCTTGGTGGGAGTCTTGGAGCCTTGGCGGGACCACCGAGGGTAGGCGAGCTGGGTATTTACCCACTGATTCCCAGTCCAGTGGCTGCAGGTGGGTCCCCGGCACAGAGGAGGGCTGTCAAGCAGGAAGCCTTGGCCGGAGCGGAGGCCCCTGCACAGGTGGCCTCCAAGGTGGGCTGCAGCGGGCAGGGCCTCCAAGCTTCTGCTCCAACCTCATCATGGGCACGACGTCGTCTGTGCTGGGGGTCACCTGCCCCCTGTCCCTCCGTGCTGGCCCATGTGCCTGCTGTCTCTGCCTTGTAAGCATGGCCAGCCCACACACTTGACCTTCTCCTGGCCCCTGCCATCCCCATACACCCGTCTGGTTTCCCTCTATTCTCTGGCAGATCCTAGAAGGAGCGTCGACACTTTCCTATCTGTCCCCGCGACAGGACACCTTAGCCGCCTGGAGTCGGTCCTGTTGAGTTGTTTCGTCCTGCTGTCCAGAGGCAGAGTCTTCAGCCCACTGTCCACAGCTCCCAGGCTGTCCCAGGGAGCTTTCCTTCTTTATAGGAGTCCACCCCTCCTTCTTTCCCAGGTGACCCATCTCTCGCGGCGATGCTTCCTCTTTCTTCTCCACCATATGTAGGCAATTCCTAGAAGTTCCTACGCTTTGTGATTTGCATCCAAATGCCCAAATGTGCAGTGTGGGCCCTTGACCACGGGAGAAAGTGAGGTGTTTTTTAATTTTATTTTATTTTATTTTTTTTTTATTTTTTTTTTTGCGGTATGCGGGCCTCTCACTGTTGTGGCCTCCCCCGTTGCGGAGCACAGGCTCCAGACGCGCAGGCTCAGCGGCCATGGCTCACGGGCCCAGCCGCTCCGCGGCATATGGGATCCTCCCAGACCGGGGCACGAACCCGTATCCCCTGCATCGGCAGGCGGACTCTCAACCACTTGCGCCACCAGGGAGGCCCGAGGTGTTTTTTTAAATTAATTTTTATTTATAGTTGCTTTACAAAAGTGAGGTTTTGTACATATTATCTCATCTTCCCTCTACTTGGGAGGCTGAGAGCTGTGAGTTATCGTCCCGTGCTGGCTGGGGGTTGTCTGGGGATGCCTGTGGCCTGGGGACCTCCTCGGCATTCTCCCCAGACCACGCTCGTGGAGAGATGCCTGCAGAGCCTGTTTAGGGGGGGCATTCCTGGCCGTGGGGTGACCTTGGCCAGTGAGCACAGGGACTGACAAGGGAAGCAGGGGCTCAGTCATTGGTTTTAAAAACACAGACGTGCTTTACTTCAGTGTCATCACAATGGAGCTTTTTTTTTTTTTTTTTTAATCAGTTTTCTGTTTTGTCACATTGCAAGGCTCCATGTTTTAAGTTCCTGGCCTGCATCCCTTCCGACCCTTTCCCTGTCTCAGATGATACCAGGACCCAACCCAGCAAGGAGGAAGCACATATTTTCCAGGAGCTCGGAGGATTTTCAACCCCAGCAGTAATAAACATCCTCGGCCCAGATCTGACAGAACACGGACTCACCCCTTTAACTCTGTCTAATAGAAATATTTTCTTTCTGGTGTGTGATTGTCTGTTTTGGATGCTCCCAGAGGGAGGGTGTAGAAACATCACCAGGCCAGGGAAACTTCCAGAGAGCCATCCTCGCACCGTAGCGATGGGTTGAGACCTTCTTAACACGTTTCACTTGTGATCTTTTAAAGCTGTCAGACCAGAGTGATTTTCAGTCACTTTGCTCTGGAGTGGATTTAAAATCATGTCCCAAAGGTGGTAGATTAAAAAGGCAAAGTATTAACCTAGTGCATTGTCCTGTGTCCTTACCCACAAGATACGGTATCACTGTCACGAGGCCGTGGCAACTCTTCAATGAAGCATCAAGGGGCTTCGAGATGCTTCCAGCAACAGGTCCACCGAGTGTTTGGACCAAAGGGCTACCTGGTCTGACCTGATGTCGAGGAGGAGGTGTGCCCACCATCCCCCCAAAGTGATTAGTCTTATACTTTGTTCTTTGGACACAGGGGAAAACCTGTTTACTTGTTCCAGCTAAGTCTTGGAACAATGTGACCCACTCTGTATTTATCTTCACAATTTTCTTGAAAGAAATAAACATTATTCTTCATTGTTCATTGTATTATTATTCTTCATTGAAGGCAAGAGGAAGATGTTAGAGACATCCATTCTCTTCAACATGTTGCTTTTCAGGATTTGTGGGTAAAAACGAGAGTTTGGATCAACAGCCGCCTGAAACCTCACCAGCTGCCCGGGACTTTTTTTGAGTTGAATCCGCTAAACCATTGCTGTGTTCCAGGAAGGCTGAAGTTTTCATTCCTCCTCTTACGTTTTTCATTTTAAGGTCAATTTCTGGAGCAGAATTGGAAATTCTGTGTCATGCAAGGAAACTCCAGCTTTGATTCCTCCCTCAGAAAAGACAAACGTCTTCTGGTCCGAGCGGCACTTGGTGTGCGTGTCATCAAGTCCAGAGTGAGTCAGCCCCGAGGAGGTGGCTCTGCGTCCCTCCCGTGGCGGCCCAGGGGCCTCAAGTGCACGCATGGTCACGGTCACAGGACAAACCTTCCACCTGTCCCCACTCTCTCCCCAGAGCCTGGTACTGACCAAGCACACAGTAGGTGCTCACTAAGTGTCCAGTGCATCCAGGCATGTTTGGGTGAATCTGTGCTCTGCCAACCTGGAGTCTGAAAGCTCATTCTAGGACCTTCACGTACCCTGAAGAATTGCTTTGTGACTCACTCACAGGGGTTGCTCTAGAATATTTTCTCTTCTTCTGTGCTTTATACAGAGACTTTTGTACAAGACTTTGTACTTGAGACGCTATCTTTAGTGCTGTTTCCCCTGACCCCAGGATGGGAATGCCTGCCGACAGCCAGACCCCCATGGCACACACGTTCTTTTTTCTTAGAACAAGCACCAGCCAAGCAAAGCTCACATGGAACTTTGAATGCTGACAGTACAGGCTCAGCTCAAAGGTGTGTTTTCTTGCTTCTGAAATTTCAGAAACAGAAAGTTCTTGCAGGAGCCCCTTCACGGCCTCGTCCCCTAAATCATGAGAATGTCTGAAGCTTTGTGTCACTGGGACCATATTTTCTATGGTGTTCTTTCAAAATATGTTCCTGCAAAAGTACTTTGGGAGGTAGAATCTGAAGTCTTAGAAATTATTATTATTTTCATTTCACCAAGAAGCAATGGGGCAGAACAGCCTGGCGGCCATGTGCCCAGTATAATCCCTGGGGAGCTCCAGCACATCTTGTCTGAAAGACCCCCCGGCTGGGTCCCAGTGGATGTCCTAGTGAGGCTCAGCTTCAACACACTTTGGGGTCTTGTTTTTCCAAGGCCAGGCTCCCTGGAGCTGCCAGATGGTGTCACAGGGACGCAGACGGCACTTTATAAACACCAGGGCAGTTTAACTTATGAGGCTCCATGTGCGTGTTACACAGAAAATCCCATAGCACAGTTGTTTGTGCAAGGGACAAAAATATTAAGTTAGGGGGGTGCCCAGAAGTGTGGTCAGCTCAGTCCCTGCTCTGTGGGACCCTGAGGCCAGCCTGGTACCCAGAGACCCTGGGACACACAGGAGACCTGGGAGGGGCTGGATGTTCCTCCCATGAGCCAGGCGGCCCTGGCTGAGGCCCTGAGTAGACAGGGCAGTTTTCAGGTATTTGGGGCCACCCCACAGGGTGACAGAAAGAGGAGGTACAGGTGGGTATTTGTCAGGACACACAAGCTGGTGGGAAGGCCTTCAGGAAACATCAGCTGATGTGCTGGTGTCTGCAAAGATGCCATGCATATTAATGACACAGAAAAGACACTCACTTCCTGTGTTTTTAATGTCTGTGAGATCAAAACGTATACGAAACTTGCTTTTTTCCCTCTCAGAAGTATGTTTCTAAGGTCTGGTCATCTTCCAGTTAAAGCTGGAACATTTCCTTTTAACTTGTGTGGGATATTTTGTCTTTGGACTTTGGACTGGGTGTCGGTCTCCCCTGTCTTAAGTGAGTTCCCGGTGGCCCCCTCGCCTGTCTCATCACTGCTCTTTCTTACCACTGCCCATCACAGGGGTCCTGTGTGAGCAAAACTGACCAGGGGAATGAGTGAGTGAGTGAATGAGTGAGTGAGTGAATGAGTGAGAGAGTGAATGAATGAGTGAGTGAGTGAGTGGTTGAGTGAATGAGTGAGTGAATGAGAGAGTGGTTGAGTGAATGAATGAGTGGTTGAGTGAATGAGTGAGTGAGTGAATGAGTGAGTGAGTGAATGAGTGAATGAATGAGTGAATGGTTGAGTGAATGAATGAGTGGTTGAGGGAATGAGTGAGTGAATGAGAGAGTGGTTGAGGGAATGAATGAGTGAATGAGTGAGAGTGTGTGTGGTTGAATGAATGAGTGAGTGAGTGCTTGAGTGAGTGAGTGAGTGCTTGAGTGAATGAGTGAGTGAGTGCTTGAGTGAATGAGTGAGTGAGTGAATGAGTGAGCGAGTGAGTGTCCGGTGGCAAAGGCAGACACCATGTGCTCCTTCTCTCAAGGAGCTCACAGGCTAATAAGGAAACAGAGCTACCTCCAGGGGCTGTAATACATCCAGTTGTGGTGGTGCTGTGGATGGTAGAAAAGGTTGCTCAGGTCTGCCAGGCATGGGGAAGGCAGGGAAGGCTTCCTGGAGGACAAGACAGGATAATAAGCAGCAGGTGGGACCAGTGGGCAGCAGCCCAACATTTTCACCCCAAGACAGCAGTCTGATGTGTGTGGGACAAAGCAGGGAGTCCTGGGGCAACACCTGTGAGTGTCCCTTGGTGTGCATGGGGGGCGGGCAGGGGAGGGTGAGCAGAGGGGGCTGCACTGGTCCGGGGGGGTGGAGGGGCCCCAAGGACACAGTAGAGGTGGAGGCGGGCAGGGACTGGAGAGCAGACGGAGATGTGATGGCACGGTGGGTGGAGGGGACAGGATCGGGGGAAGGGCTCTGCTGGGGTGCACGTGAGCGTTGCAGAGAAGGAGAGCTTCAGGTGACAACAGGCGGTCCTTTTGGTGACCTGAGGCAGGCTGTTGGGCGGGTGGATTTGGCATGTGTGGAGGATGGGCAGCCTGGGGGGCACAAGGAGCCCCCACGGCAGGGTGGGAATGGAGAAGAACAGAGGGCTGAGGATGGAACCCCGGGAGCCCAGCATCTTGGGGGACCAGAGGAAGAGGGTCAAGCAGAGACGGAGCCCCAAGGGGGTCGGGAGTGGGCAGAGCCTGCAACCTTCTGGAACCATATGGGAAGAGAAGGTTTCCAGATGATTCCACATTCTCAAGATGCCAAGAAAGAGGAACTGAGAGAAGTGGTCTTTGGGTTTCTGCATCACGTGACCAGGGTGGTGACAGGGCGGGACAGTTTGGTGGCAGGACGGGAGCTGAAATCCCATGGAAGACGGGTGTGGCCATAGTCTCGTAAATGTTTTACATAATCAAACACCAAGAGCATGACAGTCTCACACATTTTCAGTTGTTTTGTATCTGAGAAGAGCGGATAACGTTCCTTAATGTTTTTTTATGCAATATGAAAGGTGTTTAAATGTGTAAATTCTTGTGTGTATAGTTCCTTGAACTTTTTCTTTGGGTTTGCTTTGCATTTTGTCTTAGGAATTTGAGACTCTCTGAACATCCCTTGAGATAAAGACACATTTTAGATGAGGAGCCACTACTCTGAAAAAGTCTAGTGCCCAACAGAATACAGCTCTCTTGGGTAAGGATGACTGGCCCAGCTTCATTCCTGGATATCTAGGGAGGGCTGGGGATTTGACCTGAATCTCTTTGTGTTTGCGTTTCCTCTCTTTTAAAATGGGAATTAATAAAATTGGGATCTCTCTGTTCACCATAATGATGTCATGGTCAACAGATGAATATAGGGTTCGTGCCTGAGGATTAGAACTCCCCAAGGGGAGATTCACATAAGGACCACATGAAAACCCTGCCGAGCTGGAAGAGTCCCAGGTGTGGCAAGTTTAGTGTCAGGTGGGCGAACCTTGGGCTCCTGGGAGAACAGGAGAAGCTGCTCTCCTGGACCTGGTGCAGCAAACCCTCAGCCCAGCTCCTGGGGCAGCCTCGTGCCTTCCCTTGCTCTCTTGCATAACTCGCTCCACCATCAAGTGGCAAGCTGCTGGTACACACTTTCGTTCTCCTGTGAATACTTTCAGGGAAGAACACAAATTTGCCAAGAACATACAGGACTCTGGGTGCTTTGCCTTTGAAGACTTTGGAAAATTTAGATCGCACATAATTTATACTTCAGAAGATAAGGCTGATCTGGGAAAACGTAATATTGACTAATTTATTGGCACTTGTTGGACTCTTCTCCCTATGACACATCTGCAGATAATTTCCCTCCACAATCTGTTTTGGGGTTTCCCGGTTATCAAAGCCCCACACATCTGCCAGCCGCATGAGCTGGGGGTGCTCACGTCTGCACCCAGCCTGGCCTCTCTGGATACTCCTGGGTCCTCTGCCAGACGTGGGCAAAGAAAAGATTTCACACATGGAATGGGAACTGACTAGCAGTCTTCCTGATGGTATCATCTTATTTTTCCTTCTTGTGTCTCCATCTTATTTGACAATGCAATAGAATCTGTGATGAGAAATTGGAGGGGACAATTTTGGATTCATATCAGGCCATGCTCCTGGAAGCCCCAGTTGCACGGCTCCCAGGCTGACACTGACCTGACCTGGCCCACCCAGCCCACTCTCTGCAGAGAAGTGCCGTCTGAGGCTGTGCACATGGTCCTGTCGGTCTTCCCAGGGGTCTGGACATCCTCCCTCCTCCCAGGACACTCTCTTCACCTCGCTCGGCTGAGTTTCTCTCCATGACGTCATTCCTCTCCGAGCCCGCGGGGCAGTGACCCCATTTATTCGCTGGTCAGCACCCACTGCTGAGCAGGTTAAGAAAGACAGATCTGGAAGCCTGAGAGTCTGGGAATGTGACTAACACACATGTCCAAACTCAGGAGGCGTCTGGATAGTGAATAACAGGACAACCCAAAAGGTGGATTCACTTGGTTTCCAGTATTCTTGCAGTCAGCAGGGAAAGCAGCTCATGAGAGGAAAAAGCAACTCTTCCCAGAAAACCAGCAAGAAAATAAAAACAAAACCAGAAAACTGTTTGGTGAGAAAACCTCATCTCGGCAGTTTCCCCCTAGAGCAGAAGTTCAGGCCACGTCTCTTAGAGCGGCTGTCCCAGGTCTGGTGCACAGGTCTGGTCCATCAGTGGCTGCCCTGGGTCAGGGCAGGCTGAGGTCATCTCCATGGGGCCAGGGTCCTCAGGCCTTTTGACTCACATCATTGACTTCATTCTCTCCTGGACCCCCTGGGAACCTCCCTACCGCAGCTGTGATGGGCCCATGGGGAAGCCCACAAGGTCAAGGGGCTCGCTGTGGGGTGTCGGGCCTGCCCTCCATCCTGGGTCAGCACGTGTCCCCACGTCATGGCTCAGGCTGCCCCTCTGGGAAGGCAAGGTAGCAGCTGGGGCCTGGGCCACCAGGCGGCAGGGACGGATGGGGGGTGGCTGGAACCTCTCAGCGGCTAAGAGTCTGGAAGTCTGTGTGTACTCTGCCTCGTGGGTGGACGGAAAAGCTCTCTGTATTAGTTTGTTTTTTTTTGTTGTTGTTGTTTTTGCGGTACGTGGGCCTCTCACTGTTGTGGCCTCTCCCGTTGCGGAGCACAGGCTCCGGACGCGCAGGCTCAGCGGCCATGGCTCATGAGCCCAGCCGCTCTGCGGCATGTGGGATCTTCCCGGACTGGGGCACGAACCCGCGTCCCCTGCATCGGCAGGCGGACTCTCAACCACTGCGCCACCAGGGAAGCCCCTGTATTAGTTTTTGTTTGACTCTTCCTCATGGTTCTGCTGGGTGGGCAGACAGTCAGGGCTCAGGCCAGGCACTTGGCGACGTGTGCATTTGTGGGGACGGGTCCTCCCTGCAGTTTGCACAGCTCTCTCAGTGCCACTGCAGCTGGACATGCATGATTCCTGGGCCAGCACTTCTCCTGGAGATGTGAGTCCTCAAATGATGCCACCCAGTGAATCTTGTAGAGTCAGATCCAATTATTTAGATAGTGTTGCTGTTCATATTCATGTAACATTAAACCTCTGCACTCCATAAAGTTACCTGAAAACAGGAGGAACGAAAGGAAGCCACAACACGACCTTGTGGTCCATATAGAGTCTGAGTACGGAGGGAGAGGGAAAGTCTGTCTGCCCACAGCTGCAGGGGAAGTGTGTTTCCCAACCTCTTCCTGTGTGTCTCAAGAGCTTCCAAAGAATATTAAGAAAGACAGAAAGGAGAGAAAGAAGAAAAGATTGGGGGAGGGGGCGGAGAGGAGAAAAAAGAAGGAAAGGATGGGAGCAATCCCAGAGAAAAGTTCAAGCCTGAAACATGGGATTTGCACTAAGAGGTCCTCCACTGGTGAGTGTTGATTTAGCCCCAGTAAGTGAGCGTCTCCTTGGATGATGGAGCCGTAGAGATCAAGTCTGTTTACAGGAAGGATGGTGTCTCATTTCCAGTATTACCTGAAGTGCTGGGAAGGACTGTGGACCCTCAGTCCTAGAGTTTTCGTGGGCAGTGAGTGCTCCTGAGGGGCTGGCGTCTAAGCCTTTGATGGTGTCCTCGTCCTGGCCGAGCTGGCCGTGCACACAGACCTTCACCAGACCTGACTGACCAGCACTTTGATCCTACACAAGGATGGTCAGCCTCTGGGGGACCAGACAAGAGCCGGCTCAAACCTTAGCTCACCCCCGCTGCGGGGGCCCTACCACCCTGGCCCTCACACTCCGGGCATTCTCGCGCCTGTCAGTGTCATCGTGCATGCATGGCGGTTTCACCACTGTGCCCTTGTGTTCCCGTGTCCACCTCACCTCTCTGTGCTTTGTCCCTGATGTCCAGTCCCCAGGGCTGGTGGACTTGCAGTGGCAGCTAACACTGACCAGACTGCACTGTGACCCAGGCCACAGGCTGCTTCACAGGGCACTTCCTCCTCACACAAATTCTGGAGGAAGGATCACTGTAGTCGTTCCCTGGTGCTGCTGTAACAAAATACCACAAACGTTGTATCTTGAAACAACAGAAATGCATCCTCTCACAGTTCTGGAGCCCCAAAGTTTGAAGTGAAGATCCTGGCGAGGCCACACTCGCTCCCTCTGGAGGCTCCAGGGGCGGATCCTTCCTTGCCTCTTCCAGCAGCCGGTGGCTGCCTTTTGTTCCTTGATTCATGGCTAAAACTGGAGATTCAGTTACTCATGTGTCTCAGCTGGGACTGTGGATCAGGTGCTATGATCTCCTCTTGTTACTTGGGCTTCCTCGTGGCACGGCAGCCTCAAGGCAGTGGAGCTCCTTGTTGGATGGCTCAGGGTCCATATTGAGGGTTCCAGTGAGCCAGGGAAAGCCTGGATAAATTCCAGGGACTAGCTTCAGAAATCACAAGTATGCTTTCTGCTGTATTCTTAGTTAAAACAGCCACAAGCCCTCCCACATTTAAGAAGCAGGGACAGAGCCCTGAATCTCAGCTGAAGGACTGTCAAAGAAATTCATGGCCATTTTCCTTTAAAAGAATATTACAGCCTGTCCTCTGGTCACAAATTGTTTACATCCTTCTCTTGTGCAAAATAGGTCAAGACCGCATTCAGCCATTCTGGCACGAGGCTCCGGCTCCTTGTGAGGGTGAGGCATCTGTGTGTGGTTCCTTGCACACAGTTCCTCCCAATATAAAGACCTGTGCCACTTGCAGAGACGTGGATGGACCTGGAGACTGTCATACAGAGTTAAGGAAGTCAGACAGAGGAAAGCAGATGTCGTATATTAACGCATATATGTGGAATATGAAAAAAAATGGTGTAGGTGATCTTATTTACAAAGCAGAAATAGAGACACAGACGTAGAGAACAAACATATGGATACCAAGGGGGGAAGGGGGTGGGATGAAATCAGAGATTGGTATTGACACATATACACTACTGATACTATGTATAAAATAGATAACTAATGAGAACCTACTGTACAGCACAGGGAACTCTACTCAGTGCTCCGTGGTGACCTAAATGGGAAGAAAATCCAAAAAAAGAGGAGATATACTTATATGGATACTTGTACTTTGCTGTACAGTAGAAACTAACACAACATTGTAAAGCAACTATACGCCAATAAAAATAAAAAAAAAAAGACCTGTGTGCAAAAGAGTCATTCGTCCTTTTCTACAAGAAATGACCTGAGTTTGTAACTGAATAACCTATTCAGCCTACTTCCTGATGTTAAATGTTTTAGTTCCAAAAGCTCTTTTTTTGTTGTTACTGTTATTGTACTATTTCAGTTCAACTTGATACAATTTCTTTAAACATGTTGTGGGTTTCATTTGTATCACTTCATAATGCATATAGTCAAAAGTCACATCCACAAAATTTTCAAGGTCAGCCCTTCTCTAACTTGAGCTCCCTTTGCGTACAGAGTGGGGAACACCTTTAAAGTTCATAGAAGCCCTATTGTTTAATAAGCAAGGTTTGTGCCTTGAGATTCTTAGAAGATAAGTTAGTTTGAAAGAGCCTATGAAGGACTGCCTTAAATCTTTCTCTGGAGAAACTGAAGATGTGAAATAGTTTATTTTCAAAGCCAGTGAGTCCTGCCTGTTTATATTTCCTCTGAATCCTTCTTGAAAACCGAATAATTCCTTCTGCAACCATCCTTCTTTCTCCTTACCTTATGATGTTCATCTAAAAAGAAAATAGTTGACACCTTCAGCATTCTGCCTAAATATTTCCATAGACAAATCCATCATTTCCTTGCATGCATTTGTTATTTTCTCCATTATTTCAGGCAATCCTTTTGCTAACATTTCCACCACTGAATAGCAAGGGTCATCTTTCCTCTGATAACATTTTCCTCACATTTTATTGAGTTTTCATTGACACCTCTTATGACACAGGTCTGGCTTCTGCCAACAGTCTCCTCAAGACCCTAAAACCAGTGTATTTTAGGTTTTCATGATGGCGGCCTCTCACTTCCAGCTGTCAGATTCTGTCCCCGTTCCTACTGATGCAAGACAAATCACCCAGAACTTAGTGGCATAAACAACCATTTAAATTTGCTAATATATTCAGGGAGCTCAGGATTTAAACAGGCCACTGAGGAGATGGTGTGTCTCTGATTTGCAGCGTCTGGACAGAAACACACCAAGTTTGTCCTGACCCGTAGGATGGGGTCGGGGGAGGGGAATGATTTGAAGAAAAATTCAGCAAAACTGTCTGGTGCTGGAACTGTCAGCCAGAATGCTTCCACGTGGCTGAACTTCTTCAACCCGACGGACTCTCCAGCTCCAGGGCTCAGAAGAGCAAGATGGAAGCCATGTTATGTGTTTTAAACTAGCCTCAGATGTGTAAGATGTGCCTCCGATGCTGTGCTGTGTGGGTTGGAGCAGATGCTGGCCACTGAGGATTGAAGAGGAGGGGGCTGGTGGCCCACAGCTCAAGGGGAGGAGCAAGGAAGACTTCTGTGGCTGTTTTTAATTTTAATTTTTTTTTCTTAAATCACCTCATGCATATGCCAAACTAAATCAACTAAACCAATTCCAAATAATGAAACTGCCAGGTAGCTGAGGGCAAACGATTTTCCACTCATTCATTAATGGAATCCATCCACCCATCCGTGTGTTTACACACGTATTCCCACGATGTAGCTCGCATGACAGGCTCTGCAGAGCTGTGCTCACCCTTCTCCACCCCCACTGGCTCTGCTCCATCTCAGAGGACCCCTCCCACTCTGGGGGGGCTGTCAAGCATCCCAAGGAACCTCTGCCTCCTCCATGCCCCTCCCTCGTCCACTGTCCCCCCAGCCATGAGAAAGTTCTCTCTACAACGCAAGGTGGATTGTGTTCTTTCTTGCTCACAACTTTCAGGGGCTCTGGCTGCTCCTACGACAAAGCCAGGTACCCTGGAGTGTTACCTGAGGCCCCGGGGACTCGGGCCCGCCCTTCCATCCAGTCTTGGCATCTCAGCCCCCACCTTCCTTGGTTGCTTTCCTTTGATGGACTCGAACCTCAAACACAGAGCTCTACCCGGACGCTTGAGGGCTCTTTCTCTATTTCACTCTCAGTCTCTCCCTTTCTCTCTCTCTCCTTGGCCTTGGGAACTCTGCGTGGAGCCTTCTCTGCTTTTCCCTTTGACAAGTAATTCCTTCTTGGCGTTCCAGCCTTTCCTGATGCCCAGGGCTGGCTTGCTGCTGCGTCCATGGGCCCCCATCCAGAGGTTCTCTGTGCTTGTCTCAGTGTCTGTGGCCATAGCTGGACTCCAGGAGGACAGGACTAGTGTGTCTCGCTCAGCATTGTGATGTTGGCACCTAGCTCAATGCCCTGCACCTAGGAGAGTAGTGAGCGTTGGTTGAATTGTTTCAGGAACTGCCTCTTCAGATGACTGTGGTCACTTCCGTGCAGGTTGGGGCCTGAGCCGGGTGGGAGGAGTCCATGTTGCTTCCCTGCCCAGCAACGTAAGATGTGATGTCAGACACTGGAAGGGGGACGTCTGCCCTAGAGTGGTGGGGACAACGGGATTCCTAAGCATCCTTGCGGCAATGCTGTGAATCCCAGTTCTGTTCCCCGTCATCCCCGTGTGAGACAGAAGTTCTTTTCAGTTCACTGGTTGACATTTCGGGATCAGTGGGTGTCAGGCTCCGAGGGAGGGGGCCAGAGGGTGGCTGAGGCATGGCTGAGGCAAGACCAGTGGGAATCCAAACCTGTTCGGCCAGTGTCAAGGGAAGAGGACGTGAGCTTATTCGCGGTCGCTCGCCATGGATGTGTCCTAAGTCCCTCCACATATCTGTGGCCCAGGAATGCAGGAAACGGGTTCAGTGTACGAGCCCAGTCAGGCGATGGTGTGAGAACAGGGGCTGGCCCTTAAAAGGCACCAGGCGCCCTCCATGGTGCCACGGCTGTGGTCCCGACATCTCCTCCTACTTCTGCATCGGGAGAGGGGACAGTTTTCCAGATGGCTGCATATATATGCATACATTTTCTTTTCCCAACTCACAGTTGATTTTGACAGACAGATGGGCCAAGAGAGGGGAAGTGCTTGTTGGCCCGCTGGCCTGAGGTGTGAAAAGACCTGTCGTAGGCCTGCCCAAGGGCACCTGCTTCCACCCAAGCCAGAGTCTCTGCCAAGCCCTTCTGGGCATCTGGAAGCAGGGCCCCAGGTAGGACCTCGTGGGGGCATCATGGGCCCAAGCATGCCTGGCTGAGGTTCCCAATCTTCGTTCTGCTCTACTGTTTGGGGCCACGATGGAAGGGAGCCAAAGGGGGTCTCGGCACTTCACGCCTGGGGGACCCTCGGTGAGCTCACACTTTCTGAGATCAGGTGGTCACAGCCCCTTGTCCCCATCCTGAGGCCAGGAGGCCAGGCAGGTGTGTGGAGTCTCCCCTGTCGTGAGGGGCGCATTCAGAAGGGGAAGCCGCTTCTGCAGGCCCCGTAGCTCACAAGAGGTGCCAGGCCAGCCTGACAGGTGTCCAGAGTGGCCCAGTACGGTGGTCATTGTGCAAATGGACTTTCGTCCTCTAAGACTCAAGGTCGGGGTCACCTCTCCCGGGCAGGCCCCTCCCTTCCTTCCTCTCCAGGTTTTGGAGAGTTTGTCCTGGTGACACAGGGAGGGGATGAAGAGCCCGATTCCGCAGAAGCTCCACCAGCAGGAACCAGGGACCCGGGGAGCCCCGACCATCTCCAGCTCAGTCTCACTCCCCATGTCTGGGCTCCTTCCTGCAGGTTCTCAGCTACGAAAGGCGGGGCTGTGTCTCAGGTACTGACAAAAGCCTGCTTCACTCCTAGTGGCCCCGCACAGGGCACCAGCCAGCTGTCTCAACAGTAAGGGCACTTCTCCTTCTGGCAATGCTCAGGGTGATCCCAGGTGTCTCCGTGCCCCAGCCATGGGTCCCCGCATCTGTTCTAACCTGTGCCTTCCTGGAAACATCTCTCCTTGCCAAGCTGGGGGGACCTGGTCGGGATGGGGGACTGTTTACAGAAGAGCTGTGCTTCCCCCTCCCCTTTTTATTTATCTTAACAGCAGACATTTAATTACTGCCATGAATGCTAAACACCCTGCATGGCCATCTCCCCTTGAGCGAGACCGTGTGTGTGTACGTGTGTGTTTGTGTGTGTGTGTACGTGTGTGTGTGAAAACGTAAACAGATTGTATAACAGAGTGTTCTCTAGCTGTCAGCAAGAGCTTTGAAAATAAAACACTTCCCTCCCAACTCACAATTGGCTGGCAGTCGGCACATAATGAATAATTGCTCCGGGGACCCGTGGAAAGATGTGTGGGAAAACTTTAATTAAAAGCTTGTCAGTACAATTTTACCTGGGTGACATCACCCGCGTGAAATGCCGCTGGGGGCTTTGTTGTCTGTGGGATCGCAGGGCACACACTTGTTCTGCTGACAGCAAACAATTCAGAAAGGCCTTACAAGGCAGGCTGTGGGTAGATGGGGGTGGGCGGGAGCCACTGCTGCCTGGGGACCCATCGTGTGTGGGGTTCTGATTTCCTAAGAAGCAGCTGGGCTCAGCTCCCCAGGATGCGGGGCAGCTTCAGCCTCGACTGGGGCCTGGTTGCCAGGCGAAGCCGGCTGGGTCCCCAATGACTTGTGTAGGGGTGCCACCTGAGTCTCCTGGGCGATGTCAGGTGTGGGCACTGGGAATGCGTTCACCCTAAAGGTGGCCCAGCTCCTGAGTGGTGAGCGAGGCCCATGGGCAGCATGTCCGGCCCCCTGGACAGAGCTGTGTTCGAAAAGACTTGCCTAGTTTGAGCCCAAGCTTTCAGACCTGCCAGAAGCATCCGCGGAGGTAGAGAACATGTGGGGTTTGTGTCCCTGCAGACATGCCTCACTAAACGCGTCTTCCCAGCAAACCAATTATTTTCACTTGTGCTCTCAGTCGAAGAAGCCCGCATCTGCATCACCTCTGAATCATCAGAATGGATCCCGAATCCACCTTAACCATTTAAAATGACTTTTGAGGTTAGAAAGAGAAATTGAGCTTTGACCAGTGTAAAGACCTTGAGATTCCTGACCAGCTCCCGTCAAGGCTGCAGGGGGTTGGGAGCTCTCATGGGTTATGGATTTGGGAAAGGACCTCGCATTCCTTGATGCATTCTTTTGTTCCTCACTAATTTGTTACAAGCTTGCATTCCTAATATTAAGGGATTAATTGTAAGTTATAGCAATTAAATACTAATTAATCCATTTTCTGAACAATGACTTCCGTTTATTTGTAACTGTCTACCTGACACACACCTATTTTGGTAGCAATTAAACATCATGATACAACCTGACACTTCCAGGCTATGTTTAGACAAGTAAACAAGCAACTGTGTAATTTTATAAGTCACTTAAAATGGTGGAGCAACAGAGCTGGGAGTGTTGACACGGCTGAAATAATGACAAGCCTGGGTCGGAGTCAGCACGTGGCTCTTAAGATCCTCGCCTGGGGCTTCCCTCATGGCACAGTGAAGAATCCACCTGCCAGTGGACACGGGTTCGAGCCCTGGTCCAGGAAGATCCCACGTGCTGTGGAGCAACTAAGCCCACGCGCCACAACTACTGAAGCCTGCGCACCTAGAGCCTGTGCTCCGCGACAAGAGAAGCCCCCACTCCCGCAACTAGAGAAAGCCCACATGCAGCAATGAAGACCCAACACAGCCAAAAATAAAATAAATTTAAAAAATTAAAAAAAAAAAAGATCCCCGCCTGGTTATTGTGTGACTTTATCTTCGGTGAACCATATCCACGTCTGCAATTGAACGTCCAGGTCAAAGGCTTTAAGGCAACCACAGCCTGCACTCACCAGCAGGAGGAGTTTAAGCAGATCCAGCCCAAGAAGATCCAAGGACTTCCACTCTAAAGTTCCTGGCCCTATGCTCACAAAGGAAATATTTGGAATCAATTAGGCTCACATCAAAGGCGGATTTCACAGCTGCTGAGCTTGTCATCCCAGGAGTGGGTGAATATGTTTGCAGCAAAGGATGAGCAGTCTTCAGTTTATGAATGGATTGAACTCCAAAAGTTCATGTGCAAGTTCCAAAGACAGCACTATATACGGTGGTGAGGGTCTTGGGCCAAACCTTAAGAAGCTCAGCTGGTCGTTTTCAATGTAGCTGACTTCCCTGGAGCTGATTCCAAGAGAGGATGTATTCTGAGCTTTAGCTCAGGATGTGGACACGACTCTGCTCCTTCCAGTGACTGGTGGAAGATGTGGTGGTACGAGGTGGCTCTTACTTGTGGGGCTTCCCTGCACTGTCCTGGGGTTGTGACTGAGGACAGTCCACCCAGTTGGGGACGTTGCAGGTTTGGACCTAGATTCAGGACACTGAGCACATAGACGGTCTTTAAAAGCCTGTGCAATTTATTTGGTATTTTCCTGGTAATTCATCCATTTATCCGATATTCCCAGAAACCAGTGCGATCCTTCTTTCCCTGTTTCTCCTCTTTCTCCTCCTCTTCCCTCACTTCCTGTCCCTCCACTAACTTCTTGCTCCTCTTTCCTTTTGTCTCTTTTACTTTCTTAAACTAGGTCAGTTTTTCAAAGCGAGGGGGAAATTGCTTTCGTTTTTTGTTTTCTGCAGAGATCCAGGTATATGTTCAGATTTACATTCTTATAACCTTCCTCCTTTCTGTAGCCACTTCTATTTTGTTACCAACTTTAGCATCTTGTGCTGCCAACAAAATTTTCACTTCCTAGATACCCACCACTGCTGACTGAGAAGCTGCCTGCATTCCACCTCACAGAAGGTAAGGGAGTCTCTGCTTCCCTTCCACCTGTGTTCCACCTCCTTGATGCAAGTGAAGATTGAATATTCTTAGGAGCACCTTTTTAAGAGGTATTTAGATAGTGGTTCATGGTCTTCTTATTAAAATATCATAGTTTCAGTTGGTACAAGGGTTATTTTTCTAAACACATAGTTTTGAGAGAACATGTTGAAAATCGCAAATACTTGTAAGAAAGCTCTAGTTTTTAGACAGGGATTATTACTTCCAAAAACATTGATTGGGTCTCCACCAAGAGCTGCAGTTGATGGAGAGCAGAGCCCCTGCCCCAAAATGGCTGTTGGTTTACTGGGGGGCCCAGTGTGAAGTCATGGGGTAGCAGCAGGGGCTGGGAGGTGGGCTAGGAATGGAGTGGGAACTCATGTACCTCCCAGCTGCCAGGGAGACGCTAATTCCATTGGTGCTGCCCAAACTCACCCAGTTGGCTGATGCTGCACTTGTGGTGAATTAAAGCTCTTGGTCTTTTTCACAGGAGGCTGTGTTGATCCAGGGCTTTCCCTCCAGTACAGGTAGAGTCGGTGTGCTAACCCCAAGTGCACAGCATCACAGTTATCCTGGGACTTTACTTTGCTAATTCTGATCCTTGGCATTCTTTGTAAAGGCGGATTCTATTCGTCAGTATTAGTGATCTCTCCTGACTTTGTGTCAACATGGTATTTGATAATCCTGGCCCTGTGTCTTCTTCCAGCTTGTTGATACAAATGTTTCTCTTTTACTTTTCTATTATTGGCTTAGTGCGATTTTACATTAGTCATTGCATATTTTTATCCATAGATGACTTATTTTAAACGGTTCATTGAGAGTTATTCATATTACTTTGCAAAAGAGTCCCTGGTGGCCTAGTGGTTAGGATTCCGGTCTTTCACTGTTGGGGGCCTGGGTTCAACCCCTGGTTGGGTAACTGAGATCCTGCAAGCCACGCAGCATGGCACTGCCCCCCCCCCCCAAAAAAAAGAGTGCTAGTAAGTAAAATCATTGAGTACTTGCTTAGGAAAAGACAGAACAATGAATGGAATTGAGTTCCTTGTCCAAGGAAAGAGGACAAGCAGAGTGGCATCTCGCAAATTACAAAGGAGGCATTTATGTTGACCAGAAAATGATAGGTATTTACTTCATCATGACACTCTTGGTTACCCACTTGGGAAAAAGAAATATCTCATACAAAGAAATCCTCTGTAAAAACTTCTTCTGATAAAATATGAATATATATCTTACACAAAAATCAATTTAAGGTGGATAAAATATTCAAATACAAAGAAATAAAATCACAGAAGTTTAGGAAGAAAATTAAGTGTGTTTTTGTTACGTTGTTCTAGTTTTGGCAAGAACATCCCTAATATGGATCAGAATTATTCTGAAAGAGAAAAAATACAACATTTATGACAAATTGAGAAGGAGATATACACCCAATAGAAAAATCCTCAAAGTTGAAGAACAGATACTTAATAACAGCTGTAACCATGCATAGGACCTCAAACCTATCAAAAGTCTGTAACCCTGCTGATGGCAGAAAGTGTCAATGAAATTGAAATGAAAAGTCTATATATATATATATATATTTTTTTTTAAACTTTATTTATTTATTTATTTTTGGATGTGTTGGGTCTTCGTTGCTGCACACGGGCTTTCTCTAGTTGCAGCGAGCACAGGCTACTCTTTGTTGCAGTGCATGGGCTTCTCATTGCAGTGGCTTCTCTTGTTGTGGAGCACGGACTCTAGGCGCGTGGGCTTCAGCAGTTGTGGCACGTGGGCTCTAGAGCGCAGGCTCAGTAGTTGTGGCACATGAGCTTAGCTGCTCCATGGCATGTGGGATCTTCCCGGACCAGGACTCGAACCTATGTCCCCTGCATTGGCAGGCAGATTCTTAACCACTGCGCCACCAGGGAAGCCCAAAAGTCTATATTTTTAAACTGGCAAACATTTCACTAGAAGTGACACCCAGGTGGACACTCTCCACACCACCACGTCATGGCTCCTGCAGCAGATTTTTTGGAGGAAGTTAACAAAATATATTTAAATTCAAAATGTACAAATTCATCAAAAGGATGGTTTTCTCCTTTCTTCTTTGTTGCTATCTGATTATTTTAACCTGCATTCTTTTTCATAAACATGTAGCGCTTTTTTAAACCCTAAGGGTTTGAAATCCAATTTACAAAGTAAAAGTTACTCTTTAATTCCGCCCCCTCTTGTTCCTGAAAGGCTGTGAAGTGGTTTCTGCATCCACGTGAAGTGATATCCACGTCTCTGAAGGGTGAGAGCAGGAGAAAAAGAGACAAGAGGGTAGGGACACTGTGGATGTGGAGAGATGCAGGCGTATGAACTTCCCGTGCATTTCCTGCTTTTCCATCAGCTAATTTGTGGGAAAAAAAAAAAAAAGGCATGTGTCCAGAAGTTAACACGAGAAGGATGTGTTTAAGCAAAGTGCCATTGATCTGGCTGAGCCCAATCAGAAGTCTCTCTGAGGATGTTTCATAAATAGGGTCCCAAGAATGGGGGTCCCCTCCTACTGACAAGGTAAAAGGACTTCTGGCTAATAAGGGGGGGATCTTCTTCAGAGGGAGGGTCGAGCTCCTCCTGGCCCCCTCCCAACACCTGAGATGCCTGTGGGCATCTCTGCTTGTCTACATGACCTTGGCTCTCCAGGCAGGGTCTCAACATCCCTACTCATCAACTCAGTGACCTGCATGTCATTTTTTTTTTTTTTTTTTTTTTTGCGGTACGCAGGCCTGTCACTGTTGTGGTCTCTCCCGTTGTGGAGCACAGGCTCTGGATGCACAGGTTCAGCGACCATGGCTCACGGGCCCAGCTGCTCCGCGGCATGTGGGATCTTCCTGGACCGGGGCACGAACCCGCGTCCCCTGCATCGGCAGGTGGACTCTCAACCACTGTGCCACCAGGGAAGCTCCCTGCATGGCTTTTTTGATGATGGGACCTGGAGGTACAGATGGGAGCCTAAGTTTCTAAGTCCCCCACTCTGTTTAGCTTTTTCTGGTCAACCCATCATTTCTTTCTTTTAAATTCTCAGCACTGAGATAACACACAGAACGTGGGTGAGTCTAAACAGTAGGATTATATGAGTGAATTCATTGTACATGGTGTACCTGCGGCCAGAGCCTGGTGAGGCCAGCTGACCTCCAGTGTGGACCACTGCAGGTATCAATCAAGGCCACCCAGACTTCCTTCAAGCTACAGATGGGCAGATGAGCTACAGACCACAGAGCCTTTCAAGGCTGCCAGACCCTGGAGTTTGGAAGTTATTCATCTCAAAGTTCTACTTGGTTTTGTGCCTGTCCGCCATGGCTGCTGTAACTGGTTAGAGTGTTTGCAGGGCTAAGTGGAGCCTCCACACTGAGCATGGCAGCCACATCTTCGCAGGTGGATTGGCTGGCTTTTCACAGCAGCTCTGACAGTACGTGGTCCACCAGATTTATGCATCTTTGGCAGGACACCACCAAGGCTATGTCATCACCCATAGGCTCTATACGGCCTGACATATGGAGTCTTTAGCTAACTGGGCTGGATATCACTCCACATCCACAGGGATGTCTTCCCTTTGCAAGACCTCTAATCCAATGGAAACCATGTGTCAGAATTTGCCCTGGTGCCTCAGACTCTGCATCCACGGCTGCTCCCCACCGCGTGCTTCCCTGTTGAGTTTGGAACAAAGGAATGGACCCACCTAGGGTGGAGAGGCAAAGGGCCCGGGAGAGCCGTCCAGCTCCCAAGGTGTGCCTGAGCCCAGGGGAACAGGAGCTTGTCCTTCATCTCTCCTCCCACCGCGCCCTCTGTCTCCACCACCCACTTTCCTCAAACCCAAACCCCTGACCATAGTGCAGAATGCTTTTGCTTCCTGTGAGAATGGATTGGAACTTCTCAATTTTCAAGAACTGGTAATTAAAATAAATGTATTGTAGGCTGCAGGAAAGGTTTCCAACTTTTATTTAAACTAAAAAAGATGTTAAAAATAAACAGAAAGCACAGCTATGACTCTCTCCCATCATTGCATTTTGTGAAGGAAAGGGTATTTTATCTTCCAAACTAATCTCAGAAGGAGAAAGAATGCTTTCCAAGCATAGTCAGTTAGCTGCTTGGAGCCCCCATGCACTGCATTTTTCTTACTTTGTATTGACTGCCGGGCTCTTGGAAGCTGCGGGGCTGAGTGGGGTTAGGGAATGGCAAACTCCATGGCTTGCTTGTCAGCCCAACTGTCCTATTTCTACCTCAGCTATAAATGGAATGCAACCCAGTTATTATTTAGTTTCAAGTCAGGGATAATTTTAAAATCTCCCCAGATATGCTTCTGTCCATAGGAAATGGATGAAAAACAAGCAGGTAATGTGGTCACTTCCAGAAGAGTCGTCCCATTCATCAACTTTTACTCAAAGTCCGTTTGCCAGTTTCCACTTAAGCTAAATTCCATTCCTAAAGATTCTCTTAGATCTGCCATCCTGAGAATATCATGTCATGTGAGATGTGGTCTTTGGCATTCATCTGATTCTTCTTTGGCTTTTGGTAATTTTGTGATGTGGAGTAGGCCAAGGAATCCATCGTCTTTGGATTTTATAGTTTATGCTCACCACTGGCTTTGGGCAACTCAGAGAATTTCAAAGAGGCAGATTTTAATTTCTTTGTCTGAATTTATTTTGGCCGAGAGGACCATGTCACTGCACAGACCGTGCCAGCCACTTGCTCACAGTGTATCATTTTTTAAGGGTTGGAGCTTAAGACAAAACAAAAATAGAAGCACTGAAGTGAATGCAGAAATATTTCTGCAAGAAAACCCAGGTGAAACGATCAGCTTGTTAGCACTTCACTCATTTCTATGTTTCCAGATTGAGTTATGCAAATCGTCTTTGAAGAAGTGCATGATTGAATGATTGGCCGGATGAACTCACCAGTCAGAATGATCCATCTTCAGATAACAGGTATAAACAGAAGGGTTCTTGTTCTGTAGCGATTTAACAACAAGAAGACCTTGGTATCCATCATGGCATGCATAGTTTTCAGGTTGATCAAATCACTGTTTACCTAGGCACACTTCATTCCCAGGATGGAACACTTGCCAGGTTCAGAGTTACTGGTTGAATAAATGAATAACTTCTCTCCTTTTCAGGTCACTACAGAGCTTTGTCGGTGACACAGAATGCCCATCATCAGCTCAATGGTGGCACAGCACCAAAATCACCTTTGGGTTTCTGATGCCTCTCCATGTAATCCTGCAAATGGTTAAGGTGGGTGACGCTGGCTGTGACTTGGCTACAGATCAGACGGGAGAGGTGAACATGCCTCCTGTCCAGGCTCATCAGAGGACCAGAGGGTGTCGACACTACAGTTACAATACTGAGCATCAGTAGAGTTTTCTCAGTTGCACAAGGCAACTGAGAAGGCTGTTGTTTGTAGATTGACCTGAACTATGCTTTTACATTTATATTTTCTCTCTTAAAGAAGACACTTCCACTAGGAAAGCCCATTTAACCCAAGGCCCATTTTAAGCTGTGATACTGAAGATCAGAACTCTCAGAATCTCCATTGTACTATGGTTTTATGTACTTCAGTAGCAGCAAATATTCTCTGGTTTAGAGTAGATTCAGTACATAGAACTAGCCCAGAGTCTCTTAACACTTAACAGGTAAAGAAAATTTAAATGCAAAATCCATAACTAATAAACCATTACTGTTTATTTGGTGCCTTAAAATAAAATATGTTTATGAATAATGAGACAGTTATCCTTGAAATTTTAAACATGTGTTTTATAAAATGATTCCAAGGAAATTTTTTAAAGTTCTGAAACTTTTAAATCAATGGTTTTATTATTAGAATAAGTATACACTAAAACTAACCCCTATTGAACACAATAATACGTTAAATATTATGCATTAAATATTATGCTAAGTGTTTTACATGCAAATCTCATTTAATTTTTACAGTCTTTTTATCCTAGTTTATGGTTTCTTTGGAAGGACAGTTATCTTTCAACCATAATAAGTTTTCTTATTTATCAAAGGACACAGAGTAAAAAGGCAACCCACAGAATGGAAGAAAATATTTGCAAATCACATATCTGACAAGGGGGCAATATCTAGAATATATAAAGAAGTGGTACAACTCAACAACGAAGAAACAAACAATTTGTAAAATGTCAAGGGACTTGAATAGACATTTCTTCAAAGAAGACATACAAATGGCCAATAAGCACGTGAAAAGATATTCAACATCACTAATAATTAGGGAAGTGCAAATCAAAAACACAGTGAGGTACCTCTTCATACTCATGAGGGTGGCTACTACCAAAAAGGTTCAGAAACTAACAAAGTGTTGACAAGGTGGTAGACAAGTTGGATCCCTTTGAACACTGTTGGTGGGAATGTAAAAAGGTTTAGCCACTGTGGAAAACAGTATGGAGGTTCCTCAAAAAATTAAACTTAGAACTGCCATGTGATCTAGCGATTTTACTCCTGGGTCAATACTCAAAAGAATTAAAAAAAGAGATTAGAAGACATATTTGTACATCCATGTTCATTGCAGTGTAGCCAAAATGTGGAAGCACTCCAAGTGTGCACTGAGCAATGAATGGATCAAAAAGATGTGGTCCATCCATACGATGGAATATTATTTATTCTCAAAGAGGAAGGCAATTCTGACACAGGCTACAACATGGATAAACCTTGAAGACATAATGAGATGTGAGATAAGCCAATCACAGAAGGACAAGCACTGCATGATTCCATTTACGAGAACTGTCAAATTCACAGAGACAGAAAGTGGAACGGTGGTTGTCAGAGGCTTGAAGAGAGAGAACAGGGAATGAGTATTTTATGGGGACAGCGCTTCGGCTTTGGAAGACAAAAGAGTCCTGGGGATGGACGGTGGGACTCTGAACAACAATGTAAATGTCCTTAATGCCACTGAACTGTATACCTGAAAATGGTTAAAATGCCAAATATTATGTATGTATATTTTACCAAAATAAAAAAACAAAAAACAAAAACAAAATCACAAAACATAAGGAATTTCTTACTTATATGATCCCATTCAGCTCTATGTGCCAATTTCCTCAAGTCCATTTTAGATATGCTGTCTTTACTCTTTTGCCCCCTGGCCAGTCTCTCCATCCGGGTCTCTGTCTCTCCATCTGTGTAAGCCTGTCTGGCTCTGGTGGGAGGGACACTTTAGTCATGTGCCCAAGACATTTTATCCACTGGCAACAAGACTTTGAATCTATTCTGAAGTTTTAACGATGGGCTTGGTGGCCATGCCTTGATGAGAAGAAGCTGTACCTTCCAAATCTGAAAGCCCCTTAATTTCTGGGCTCGGATCTCTACTTCTTTTCTTTTCTGAGCTCAAACCTTTCCTGTAGCATTATCTCCAATGCAGCCCAAGGTAACTAGGTTCACAATAACACGCTGCTAACCTTCCGTCATGCAATCCCTTCAGTCTACTAGGTATATTACATGCCATCCATGTTGCCATAGGCGAGAGCTTTACCACATATTTCACCACCTCATAAGACAGATTTGCACCCTTACAAGCTCCAGTACCAGCTTCCTCCTTGGCTGACAACTAACCCCTAACTCAGCACCACATATTTCAGATTTTCTGTGGTGACAGTATCCCAATGCTGGTACCAATTCTAGTATCACTTACAGTAAAGCTACTTTTTAGTGACAAATGAACCTAAAATGTCAGTCGTTTAAAACCACAGATTTATTTCTTTCTCATCCTGAATCTCCAAGCTGTGCTCATCGTAATCTTTCAAGGACCCAGTTTGAATGTTGCCAATTGTTGTGCAAAAGGCAAGAAAGTTCTGCAGGGGTGTCTTGTCCTGCCTATTAAATACCTCCACCCCGAAGGGACTCACCAGGCTCTGCTCACAGCGCCTTCCTAGAAGTATTCCCAGGGCCTCGCCCAACCCCAGGGAGCAGGACACATCATCTCGCTGTAAACTTGGAAGAGGGCACTCGGAGGAGGAGGGTCCTTGAACTGCCTGGGGTCGGCTCTTTCACAGGCACACCGACTCCACCTCATTTCCCTCCTAGAGCCCCTTCGCCGCTTCCACGCTTTACTTCACCACAAACACATTCTTCTGTAAGACCGACAGCCTCCCGAGCTGCTTTTAATCTTGTCCTCACCACAGAGCATAACGTCTGGGAGTCACAACGTCAATATAGGAGCACAGATGGCAAGCGGGGGTGTCAGAGTTTATATCCTTGCAGTTGGTACTGGGACTCCTGGCTGGAAAGAGGAGAGGTGGTCTGGCCCGAAATTGTCGTTCAAAGGTACAGGCCAGGGCGACAATGCTGTTCTTCCACTTGTGTGGCAGTGAGGGGCATGTGCTGCTGGTCCAACACAGGCTGGGACCTGGGGAGACAAAGTGAGAGCTCCCCAAGCTGCTGGAGCCCAGGGGCAGGCAGGCATGCATTGTCCGTGAGGCAGAAGCTGTGAGTTTCACGGTGGGGTGCACGCTCAGCCGGGGACGTGCGGGGCACCGTCGGGAACCACTTCTCAGCAGCGAAGCTGGCCAGGAAAGGGGAAGCCCATGTGGGGGAAGGGATGGCCATGGCTGGCCTGGCTGCGGAGCCCGGAGTTTGAAGACCTGGGCCTGGGGAAGGGGGAAGCCCTTGGGGAGGGGGCGGAGCTTCCTGGAACATCTGGAAGAAGTTTGGGGATGTGGGTGGAGAGGGAGTCTGGGAAGCCGTAAGGAAAGGGGGTCTCAGGGACTCTGGACCACTTTGTCAGGGAGCTGCTGCTGCTCCAGGAGCTGAGATGAGGTTGCACATAGGGGGCCGCCGTCCCGGTGGAGCTTAGGCCTATGTATGTGATGTGGGGAACTTCCCTGATTTTCTCTGACTCTTGGTGACCCCCTTGTACACGTATATGCTTTATAAAACATAAATAATAATACATGTCTCATGGAATGTGGAGGATGTAAGGGAATAATGATGTGAAAGAATCTCACAAATTTTTAAGTGCTGCACAAATATTTACTGCTATTATTATCATCATCATCATGAAAGGGATTTTGTTCATCTGGCCCCCAAATTTTTGTATGGAAATGGTTAATTTAAAAAAAAACAAAAAACAAAAAAAAACTTAACCTCTGTGTCATTTTCTTCTATGTGAGTAAGTTGTTCTAGGGACCATGAGTTCCTTTCTTTCAGAATGGTGACTTCTCCTTTACGGCCTGATTTTTAAGGAGGCAAGAATCAGCCTGGCTATCTTAACAGGGCCTCCCTGGTGTTCCCCTATAGCATCTCCTGAGTCCTCCTTACTAAGTGTCTCCAGAACGTTTTGTCACCTGAATTAGTTTTCTGTTGCTGCTGTAATGATGTTTGATACCACAGACTTGGCAGCTTGAAACCACACACATGTATTATCCCACAGTTCCGTAGGTCGGAAGTCCAGGGACCCCTGGCTGGACTGGGTCTTCTGCTCGGGGACTCACACGCTGAAATCAAAGTCTTGGCTGAGCCGCTCCCCTTTCTGGAGGCTCTTGACATGAATCCACGTCCAAGCCCCTCCTGTTGCTTTTAGAATTCAGGTAGTCCTGGTTGTAGGACTGAGGTCCGTGTTCCTGCAGGAGATCAGCTGAGGGCCTGTTGTGCTCCTGCAGGGCCACCTCCTCCCATCGCTTCTCCTGCTCTCCCTTTGGCCCCCCAGCAATGGCCGGTCACACCCCTCTCATGCTTCAAACATCTGCAGCTTTCCTGCCTCCAAGCAGGGCAAGTCTCTATTTTAAGGGCTCACGAGATGAGATTCTGCCTACCTGGCAGTCTGGATGATGCTGTTACCTTAATCCACTCTGCAGAGACTCCTTTGTCACCAAACACAGCATTGTCACAGGTTCCAGAGAAGCAGGGCGTGGGCATTTTCGGGGGCCATGATTGGACTGACCCTATCATCATGGACCGGAAGAGGAATAAGCAAAGGATAAACAACACCCCCTCCCACCCCGCCGAACGACCCTTGCCCAGGCCCTCTCAGCCTCACTGTCACTCAGTGCCTCCTGGTCATCATCCCTGACTCTCTTCCTGGGGCCCACGTTCTTGTTGTCACAGGAACTGCAGGGCTGAGTGGAAAGAGCTGAGTCCTAGTTCTTTTTTCCTAGGAGGGCACTGATCCCTGTGGATCTTTATTTACTTATTTGTAAAATAGAATTCTTAATTTTTGTGGGGCACAGAAACCCTTGCTCAACTCACAGCGTTCTTGGAAACTCAATGTGTACCTACCAGGGGTCGGGGGGCTGCTCCAGGTGAGGCCAAGCTGGGCCCTGCGCTGCCATCCTGCAGTCTTCTCCCCAGTGGGCCCACCATGACCAGCACTGCCCCTTGTTGAGGGGCCTCAGAGGAAAACTTCCCCTGCTGGGGGCCCTCTGAGGACTTTGCCACCTTTGCGTTATGCGATCCGGGGAACACATGCTTTTGAAGTCTCCTGTTTCTGAAGAACAATCGCCTGTTTGCATTTTGAAGGACTCTTCAGCTTCCCTCAAGGACACAGGCTGACACTGAATCTCGCCTCTATGTGAGGTTTTTGTCCGTTTTTGAATCAGCCACTGGGTTTCCCTTCCAGCTCCAGGAGCGGGGATGGCTGATGCACAGAATGCTGCCTTCCTGATAGATACCTCTGCCACCGTGCTTTGATGGGGTTCATTTGTACAGCATGGGGAACTGTCCCGATTTGCCCTGGCTTCTGGTAACCTACTTTCCAGCAAACACCTGCCGGGACCTGCCTGCAGCCACAGGGCCCTGGACAGCAGCCTCTAAATCTGTTCTGTTTCTATTGTACAAAAGGTTGAAACCAAGGGCTTCACAATGGTCTGCAAGCACTGATGTTTTTTAAAACACTTCTAAGAAGAAAACATATTTGTTTTCCAACCATATAAGTTTCAGATTGCAAATATGGCAAGCCATAGGGAAAATTCGAGGGATGCATTTCACATCCTACAAGGTCGCATTTAACATCTTTTCTGAAGGTTAGTTCTGGTGCTCCTACGGGGACGTGACTCACCCCGTTAAGGAGAAATGGCACCTTCAGAAAATTTTGAGTCTTTAACCTGGAGACAGAAAACTTTGGCTAAATCACAGTAATAATGTCACCAGATGGTAGAGGAGAAAACTCACTTGAGAAGATGGTGATAACGGGGTGATCCAACCCATGCAGACTCTGCCAGTGTGCTTCAGTGGTTTGGGATGAGGTTTGGGTTGGGGTATTTACTCTGCCATGAGTGGGGCTCCTCAGCCCTGGCTGCCTGCCTGAGGCCCACCAGCTCTACTTAGAGGCGACCAAGCCCGGCTGTGGTGGAGGGTGGCCTGGAGCATTTTCACCACGACTCAGGCCACTGCACCAGGAGTGGCCTTCTCCAGCCAAAGATGGGCAATGCTTCTTCTGCAGTGGAGCCATCCTGTGGCCACCACACCATGCCCTACCCTAGGTGGGCTCCAGGGACTGAAGCAGCAACACTTCCAAACCAGGCAAACAGGAGGCCAACCTCAGCCCTGACAAGAAGCTCAGCTGTGCAGGGGGTGTCTGCCCCTCCCACACACAGGCCTTCTGGAGCCTCTGCAGTTACTGTCTGACCAGATCCTGTCTAGTGGATGTTGTGACCAGAGACTCATGTCTATTCGGAAAGAAATGACAAATAATGCTTTCAAGCAACCTTAAATGCAAGTGAAGTATAAAAATATGTCAGTTCCTGGAAACATCTATGAGTTCCTCAGCAGCCTCCATATTCCTCCCATTTTAACTGAAATGCAAGTGACACTGGGGGAGTGTGAAGCCTGGAACCGTGTTTTAGGTTCACTCTTTATTACAGTTCTTACTTTACCAACCCCAGTTTTCACCGGCTTCGGTCTTGTCAGATGATGCTAATCTTTTGGCTGGTCAGAAGAGAGTCAGATAGACTTGTGTCACTGTTCCTTCTGTAGCACGTGAGCGAGGGCCATGGGGACGTTTCCTCTGGGTCCATCCGTAGTCTTGGGTTCTTAATAATGGAATAAAAATGGGAGCTTGGCCGTGGGGAAGACCTCAAGTGTGAGGTTAGCCGAATCAAGATTGCTTCTTATTCTGAACAATCGATATAAACAGTACAGTCAATGGTAGTTAAGTTCCAACTTTGCCAGAATGCCTTTGATGTGGCAATTACTGTCACCAGTCTGTAGACTGTAGGTGGCAATCGCTGTCACCATCACCAGGGGGGAGGTGCTCCAGGGTTCTGTGACTCTGGCCTGGGGACAGAGAATTTTTCTCCTCAGTTATTACGCTAAGGACTCCTGTATACTGGGGCTTCTGTTAATTTCCAAAGAGTTATGATGGGGCTTCCCTGGTGGCGCAGTGGTTGAGAGTCCGCCTGCCGATGCAGGGGATACGGGTTCGTGCCCCGGTCCGGGAAGATCCCACATGCTGCGGAGTGGCTGGGCCCGTGAGCCATGGCCGCTGAGCCTGCACATCCAGAGCCTGTGCTCCGCAACGGGAGAGGCCACAACAGTGAGAGGCCCGCGTACAGCAAAAAAAAAACAAAAAACAAACAAACAAACAAACAAACAAATAAACCCACAAAGAGTTATGATGTTTTCATCGATGTGACATTATTGTAGATCCTGGGATGGTAGCTGTAAAAGGGAGAGACACACACAATGATCAACCTGCCCCCAAATATTTTTGTTCTTTCTCTAGCCCTTTACTATCAGGGATTTCTTTACATGATGTAACTTAAGTTCCTGCCATTTCAACTTAAAACTGCAAATTTAATGGATAATAATGGCCGTATTCCAAACTCTGTTGAAGGAAATAAATGCATCTGTGCAGAAAAGGGTTAGCACAGCAGGCCTGAGACTGCTCAGTTTATAAAGGTCTGCTCCAAGGCTGGCCTTCTGTGGCATATGGGAAACGGATTTAGGGAGAGTTCTCATCACCCTGACTGATAAAAGGCCTCACTGTGTCCAAACTGTACAAATCCTGGGTTCGGGCTGAATCCTGCCTTCCTGCTGGGAGTCGGGAAGTTTGGCATGTGCCGGGCAGAAGGAGCGCTCGTGACCAGCCCCCATGAAATCCCTGGCCCTGAGTCTCTAATGGGGGTCCCTGTGTCACCATGCATCGCTGGGGGATTCAGCCTGTCTTGGGACCCCGAGGGTGAGGACTCTGGGAGCTCCCACCTGGTGCCCCTGCACTTCACCCTGTGTGCCTTTGCTGACTGTGGTCTGTGTCCCTGGTTGGAATAACTCATGGCCGAGCGCTGGGAGTCCTCACAGGGGATCGTTGGATGTGGAGGGTGTCTTGGGGACCCCGAAACAACGTCTTCTGAATATGTCTTCCCTCACCAACACCCTGCTCCCACCACCTCCGGGCTCTCAGTGTTTTCTCATGAAATCAATAAATAGGAAACTCTGGATGTTTCCCAGAGTGAGGCCGACAAAGAGCCCCCAGAAGTGAAGGTTGGGGGGTCAGCGTGGAAAGGTGGATGGTGGCAGAAGTGGTCAGGGCAATGCCAGAGCCGTTCGGGGACACACGGTAGATGCTGCCAGGTGGGGATTTTGTGTCCCCTCTTTTGGGCTGTGACTTCACATGTGAGGATCGTGCAGGGGGCGTGGGGGCGTGTTCTGTCTGCAAGTCGTGTTTGTGCTGAGCAACAGGCTTCATCCCCAGCCTGGGTGGGGTTGCGAGGTGCCCAGGAATCACCTGGGGCGTTTGTGAGGATGCAGGTTTGGATTAGTCCCCAGGTCTGGGCAGGCCTGCACTCTGCACCTCTGAGGGACTGCCGGGTGTGCTGTGCTGTGGATCCGTGGACCACTTTTGAGTAGGAAGCGACCCAGGGATAGGCTCGAGGGCTTTGGAAGATGGAGTGCTTTGGTTTCTAGGACTTTTCCTGTCTCTAAGACTCGGGCTGTGCTACCAGGGTTGTAGGATCCCTGCTGGAGTTTGAGCAGTGTGTGAAGAGTGAGGGCGGCTCACTCATGCACGTCACCCTGGATGAGCAGTGGAGGAACAGCTCTTCACGCTGGTTTCACAGCTCTTCTCAGTTTGCATGTGCCTGGGAGAGGCTGATGGGCTCCACTAGGACCACCAGACTCTAATTCCCTTGAAAGCAGGGACCACAACCTATGTCTGCTTCTGCGACTAAGAGTGCCTCTTGGGAGCCATCATATTGGCTTTCACTGTGTGCTGATGAATAAATATCTTAGCATCCTAGTCATCATGCTTGTATTGTTTTGATCGGGGACTCTTGAAAGAAAGGCAGTTAAATATGAAGTATGTAAATTTCCATCTCTTATTTACTTTACTGCCAGATAAAGCATTCTGTGGTATTGCTAAGATATTACTGACAGTGGAAGTATTTGATGAAGCTCCTCAGGTCTCTGGAAATTAATCTAAAGATTGCCTGGATTCAGGAGAAGTGGCAGCATCTGTAGTACTCATCCCCCCTTCCACTTGGGAGGTGTTTACTGAGCACCTACTGTGTTCCCAGCAAGGCGCCCGTCAGCCTGGGAGCAGGCGTTGGGACAAGAGTGTCAGAGGGGGGACAGCCATTCTGAGAAGCTCTGGGAGGTGTCACAGGAGCTGCCCAAAGGGTTCAGGGCAGACCCGTGTGGGGAGGCACTTGGGGGGGGCAAGGGCACCCAGGGGTGCGGGTTGGGGGGCTGGAGAGGAGCCAGAGGCCAGGCTGGCAGGCCGCCCCACCAGCACAGCCGCCTTTGTCCTGCAAAGGGTGGGAAGCCGCGGGGCGTGGGTTACAAGCAAGGCCGTGAGTGGGGGGTTAGGCCAGACAGAGTGGAGGCTGGAGGCTGGAGGCTGGCGGGGGCGTCCACTCCTGGTCCAGCGGCTTAGCTCAGCCTAGACCCTCGAGTGTCAAAACTCAGAGCACATGCTGGAAGGACTCACAGCTGATGTGCATGCAAGAGGGAGCTATTTAATTCACAAGAGTGCCTTCCTGGGCCTGCTGAAAACTCCAGGGACGGCATCTCACCCCATGAGGCTGAAAAGTCACGGCCGTGTCTGGGGTGGACCCAACAGAAGGCAATAGCTAGGTTTGTGCTCAGGGGAGTGCGTGCACATGTGCATGTGTGTGTGTGTACGCGTGTGTGTGAGTGTATGGGCATGTGTGTAATTGTGCGTGTGATTGTTTTCTGTGAGACTTCATACAAAACCCAAGACAGTCGCAGTAATCCACTGTTGCACGTGATCTCACAATTCTAGGCTTTGTTTTGTGATCTTTGTGAAAACATTGGCATCTAAATAATATACACCTTGCTACTTTTTGCCTCCTTAAAATACATAGACTCATGGGAGGGAAAATGCACTGATGAGTATCGACTTCCTGCGTGACCACAGGTCAAGTTATGGTCTGAAATAGCATCCCAGCTGCTTGTGCCACTGCTGTTTCTTCACACTGAGGACATGACGTTTTAATCACATCAGAAATGAAATGGGGATTCCTTCCTCGGCAGTAACATACTACTTGCCACACACCAGTGATGTAAATGCCACCATGACCCTCTCAAGAGGAAACACAACCTTCCATAACTCCACCTGGAAGAACAAAGGAATTCACTACTGATTTGACTGGAGGGGTGACCAGACCAAACTTTGCAGGACCAGATATTTTAGTGTCCCCAAACAAATCTTTTAAATTATCTTTACAATTAAGATCAAATGAAATCTAATTTTTAACACGAAAACCAAAGTCCAGTTCATTGTTAATCCGTAACCCCCTCTCATGAGCCGAGTGAGTGGTGTCCCCTGGGGTCACGAAGCTTGGCTACCAGAAGCCTCTGCAGGTGTGGCCAAGCAGGTGAGGCCGGGGTCTCACTGCTCTTCTATCCCACGAGCCCCTAGAGAATCATTTTCTGCCTCTTCTGGTTCAGGCGGGCGCATCGTTAGGCCTGGCAGGGGACTACCTCTTTCAAAACTTGGCCAAGGTTTGTAGTCTCTGAAATGGCATCTTGACAGATCTATTAAATAAAATATTAAGAAAAGAATGGTTAAAAATTAAAAATAGAAGAGATTCTATTTCCTTCCCTTTATAATCTCAGAAATCGGTTCTATAATGATAGGAAAGACACTTTACAAAACTCCCCAAACGTTCTGAGAATTAAAAGGTAATAGTTATTTTCCTCACCAAAGGACCAGAAACTTTGCCTTTTAATGTTTATTTTATGTTTGCTATTTGGATACAATCCCTGTGATTATCCTCTGTGAATACATTCTGATGACCAGCAGTTATGACTGTGCCCATTTCTATAGAGAATGTTGTTGAATTTGGGGAATTGTTGCCACTCTGATACATGAGAAATAAGGTGTTGGTGTGATTTTTAAATTACTTTGAGTGAAGTTGAAAAGTTAAGCATATCTTGTCCTTTGTCGATTTTTCTGTAAGTTTTTGGTCTTCTTCTCCAACCTTAAAAACTCTGTTAATATTCACAATATTACCCTTTGTCTACACTATAAATGGCAACTATTTCTTCTCTCAGTTTGTCATTTGGCTTTTGAATTTCCTTATAGTGACTATTTTTGACATCAACATTAAAAACAAAAAAAAACTGTAGTCAATTCATCAATATTTTATTGCTTTTGGATTTTAAGCCGTAATTTGAAAAGTTATCTCCCCTCGCATTTTAGAAGTGAATCAACCTCTGATTTTAATTGTTGTCTAATACCTATGGTTTTATTTTTCAACTTAAAATCTGTAATATAGGTGCTGTTCTTTGGGGTATACAGTGTGAGGTATGGATCACATTGGATCTTTATCCAAGTGGTGAACCCCAAACTATTTACGAAAAAATTCATTTTTTAAGGCAGTGATTTAAGAGATTAACTTACCAATTAACAAATTTTCATTTGTGCTTTACTCTGTTCCTGGACTCTCTATTCTTATTTGATGAAATTGGAACCCACACAGCAGGTTCTAACATCATAAAGTGCAGAGATGTTAATCACCCCCCTGGCTCCTTCTCTCCTGAGAACTGTGTGTGGAGAGCAGGGGTGGACCTCATTTTGTTGTGCTTCCCTCTGCAGTGCTTGGCAGGTGTTGTGGTTTCTTACAAATTGAAGGTTTGGGGCAACCCTGCATCCAACACATCTATCGGCGCCATTTTTCCAACAGCCTTTGCTCACTTTGTGTCTCTGAGTCACATTTTGGCAATTCTCAAAATATTTCAAGCTTTTTCATTATTATTTATGTCTCATGCGTAACTGTGATCAGTGATCTCTGATGTTGCTACTATGAGTCACTGAAGGCTCAGATGATGGTTAGCATTTTTTAGCAACAAAGTATTTTTGAATTAAGGTATGTACATTGGTTTTTTTAGACATAAAGCTATTGCACACTTATGGACTACAGTACAGTGTAAACATAACTTTTGGGAAACCAAAAATTTTGTGTGACTAATTTTATCGTGATATTCGTTGCATTCCCGAACCCACAATATCTCCAAGGTCTGCCTGTATTTAATAATTCAGAATCACTGGGGTCCTTTGGTTAACATTGGGGAGAAAATCATGAAATCATGTAGCTATTCCTATAGGTTATGTTAAGACTTTGGGGTAGACACATTAGCTGCCATATATTAGCTCATCTGATATTGTAAAACATTCTAACTCTTGCTGATTAAGCAGGTTTTTAATTTTCTTCTCATGACTGATTTCTATGTGTATTTTTCTCCCCATAAAGGGCACATACTATTAACTCTCATTTATTGCTGACATGGCAAACTCTTTCAGATTAGGGAACAGTTGTAAAAACAAAGGAAATGTACTAGAAAGGTACAACGGTTGAAATATTACTTTGAGTACAAGTCACAGATGATCATTTATCTTATTCTTTTAGTTAAATGAGATGCTTCCCCTCTGCGGACCTGATAGGAGGCTGGGGAGGGATGCACTTTCCCAGCCCAGCGAAACCATTGGTGTGCTCCAGCTGCGTCCTCACGGGAAGAGCACCCTGTTTACCCCCGAGCAAAGCTGGGTGCTCCCCGAATAAATCACTGGGTTTATCTTTTCTCACTTGGACAGGGCAGGCTCCAGGGAGGGGAGAGACAGGAGGATCTATCATTCACAGGGAGATTTTGGCATTCTGTGGTTTCTAGGGAAATAAATCTCTCCCATCCATGAAGAACATAACCCATGCCTCCAAATCACTTGAAACAAGTCAAGTTTCATTGAAAAAAATATATTCAAAACCACATCTTTATGGAAATTGAAACCCCTAGAAAGTCAAACTGAAAAGAAGCTTTTCTAACATTGATGAGTTTCTCTTCCTTTTATGAAAGCAAAAATTTCTAAAATATGAGGGTATGTTTTGGTCTATATCTTTCTCTTCATTCTATAATTTCCCTCTTCTTGGGATTTTCTGAACACAGTGGGTGGGAACAAAAAGACCCCAACCAACTTTTAAAGGAAATGCAATTTAATAATTTAATAAAAATAAAATAAAAATAATATTTAAGAATTTTTCCTCAAAGAAAACATAAGTATGGAGTGTCACTTAAGATCCTATAAACTCAAAAGAGAGTAGTTTTGCTTTCTTTTTCTTGGGCAGAGACGTTTTTAAAACTTTATTATGTTGATAACTTAAAAATGATCAATCAAACAAAGTTTCATTGCTGTCCAGAGATGTCCCTCTTGGCCCCCGAGCAGCCTGCCCCTCACCCGCGTTCCGAGTGAATTTCTCATCCTTGTCTCCTTTATGACCATCTCCCCATCTTTTCCAGATGTGATACTTTCTCTGGGTTAAGCTCCATTTAGCACAAGGCATAGAATGTTGACTATTAGTCACAACAGAAAGGTTCTTCAAATAAAAATCACTGCCCTTTTTTACTGATCTCTTTTTCTCTCTTTAATTAGCGCGAGATACAAATGCAGTGTAAAAGTTACTAGTGGTTTTGTTTCTTACATCTCTGTAAGAAAAGGGATCCACTCTTTCTGGGGTCTGCACAATTCATTCAGTGAGTGAAAAACGTGCTGTTTGTACCATCTGAAAATGTGCTTCCCGCTACAAGTCCACACGAGCCGGCAAGACCAGTGCAGACAAAGGGTGTGCTCTGAACATCTGATGATCGAATTGAAGGGAGATATTTAGTAATAGCAGTGAGTTAGAACTTCCTAACTCACAAACACATTCAAACATTTCTCATATTCACACTCATTTTTGGTGGGGATGCATTTAAATAGCAAAAGAGGCTGAATAATAGTCTGCAAAGCTGTTTCACTTGAGTTCATGACTCAAAAGGAGCAGCAAAAATTTGCGCACTTGTCCATTCAATTTAAATAACAGGATGCAAGTGAGGCGCACAGAGCCAAGGCGGCCGCCCATGTGGTAAAGCCGGGGCTGGGGCCTTCCTGCCTGGCCTTCAGGGGCCCAGCCCTGGAATGCTGCTGCCTTGGGCTTTCTTTACACAGGGGGTGGGGTTGGCCACACTTACTAACGATCTCTGGTCACCAGCCAATTAGAAGAGGTCTCTGCATGCCTAGACCATTCAAAACTGTTTGGAGGGTCTGACTTTGTGAGTGTGGCCAAATAATCTGTTTTTAATGTAAATATTTTGGCTCCATTAAAAGTTGTCGAGTCAAAGATTCTGCTATTTCTGCATTTTAAACGCTTTTGGATGATACTTTGTAATGTGCTCCCCCACCAGCTCTGTCAAACGTTCTGTGGCCCCTTTGGGGATTTGCTCTGCTTGAGCTGCGTTGTCCACTGGCCTGGCCAAGGTTGGCAGCCCAAAGTGTGGTTGAAGGTGGGGGTCAGCAGCCGCCCCCTGCAGGATGAGCACACTCCCAGCAGGACGAGGTGGTCACCTTATCAGACCCATCTGAGAAGGGGAATGTGCCGCGTGAGGGAGGGGGAGGGGGAGGGGAAGAGGGGGTAGGGGTGGGGGGAGGGAAGGCCAAGGAAATACATTTATTTATTTATTGTTAGAAAAAATCTTTGCACTTCTCGGTTTCCCTGATTTGGGGGGTGTGGTTGTGAGTTCTGGTACGAGTGCAAACCATGTCCAGCCTGAGGGCTCGGGGTCGGGACTGATGCTGGGAAGGGCACTTAGGAGGCTCTACTGGGCTGCTGAGAACAAATTCTTCTGAGGAAAAGCAGAGAAGCAGAAGGGAGGGTCTGCAGCAGAGCCCATGTCCTGGGCGTGAGGGGCCCGTGTGGTCCTGCAGACGACGCCCACCAGCCGTGAGCTTCCGGCACGTGCAGGAGGGCCACTCCAAACAAACGAATCCCAGGGCAGCTGAATTGATGTAGAACAGTACCTTATCGACCTGAACATGGGGCCGATTGCCCCTTATCATGACTTACCATAAACAGGTCCAGTTCTTCCATGGAGAAACCTGCTTTCCTCAGTGAGCAAGATTTAAGAAATGGTTTAGATTTACCAATCCTTATAAGTTACTGCTTTCATTTTAATTTTAGAATTTAATAACATTGTTTGTTTTAAATAGACTTGCATTTAGAATTAACAAATGATTCAGATCACAGCAGTGACATAAAGACTTGTTTTAAATTAATTTTATTACGTTAAAAAAATAGGTGAGTCTGTCTAATGAAAACAGCAGAGTGGGCACTTGGCGACCATCTCAGGAGGGGCCCTCGGCTGCCCAGTGTCCGGGGAGCAGGTGCTTCCAGGCCCCTTCTCCAGAGCTGAGCTTCCACTCCTAGTGCCGCCCCTGGTGGGGGGTCTGTGGGCAGTCCAGACCCAGGGGCCAAGGGCATCTCCTGGTCTTGGGGGTGCTGAGTAGTGGAGAGGTGCCTGAGTACTCACTTTCCTCATATGGCTGGAGACTGAGCCTCCACAGCTGGAATGCCCTGGGTACCACTTCTGTTGCTTTAACCACACCTGTGAATTGGGTTCACTGTTCTCATCCTCTCCCGGATACAAATACTTTTTATCAGACAGATTGAAGCACAGTAAGCCTAAGAAGCCTCAGACCGTGCTGTGCCTGACTCACCGGGAAAAACTGCTCTCAAACCATTCATTCACATGAAAACCGTCCCCTCACGTCTGGGACGTGTCCCCCATCCCTGCCCACAAGGCGCAGTGGTCTCTCCTCTGTTAATTCACTTTATCATGTGGACTTCTGTATTACAGGAGGCCTGTTTTTTGCCAGATCCCCTTGTCTGTGGTGGTGGTGAGGGGCGATGGTTATTTTGCTTTTTTAAGGAGAGAATTTGAAAGATTGTGTAGGTTTTAGTTCAGATTGTCAGCTGCTAATGGCTGGGGTGGCCTGACCTTGGTGTTGCCCAGAATTGACCTGAAAATCTCACCAGCCTGGACATACCATCTGCTTCCCGCTCCTACCCACGCACCAGCTCTCTGGGAGGGCGCCGTTCCAAACCCAGGTTGATTTTGTGAAAATGGCCAGCGTGGGGATCCAGCGCTTTGTCGTTCAGAAAATGAGAGTGACAACAAAAAGACACAGTTTAATCACTTTAAAATAATCAGAACTTCTAAGCACTATTTCAGGAGCATGCATTCTGGGAAGCAAGAGCTGACACGGAGAGATCCTTTTGATAAATTGATGCTGAATTCCAGAGGCAAATGAAAGAGAGGGTGGGAACCAGAGGCATTTCCATCATCCAAATGCTTTCTGTCTCTCACTCCCATGTCAAAGTTCGAGTCACCCCGGCCCCTGTGCCAGGGGCCAGCATGGTCACAGGGAGTCTGTGCCCTCTTGGGTGGAAGGGAATCTATCTTAATGAAGCAGCACGCTCCAGGCAGATACAGGATCTACAGGATCTAGGCGTGTCCATCCTACTGAAATAGGCAGCGATTTGTTCCTTAATTTACAAATGATGGAACGGAAGAGCAACCGAGCTGAGCAGTGAATGGAATCTGACGTGACTTAACTTCTGCCTGTTGTTGCTTCAGGACTTATTTATACTGGTGTTATTTATAGGCTCCAAATACATATCATCAAAGACACTGTGGTTTTCATCACTTTTATGGAAGCCTGAACATCACATATAATACTATTTTCATAAGAAAAAAATCCCCAAGCAAATGCAGTTAAAAACCAGCCTACGGGATATAAAGGAGAAAATGAAAATGTTATCATCTCTATTTTTAAAAAATTTTTCTGATGCTCTAGACTCCCTCTAAGTTGGGGGTGATATCATGGATGTACACACCATGGTCTTTACTCAGGCAAATGTTAATTTTTCAATGATGGCAAAAATTAGAAAAACTCAACTGGCTCCATATTTTCTTCTTGTGAAACCAATGAAAATGTAAACGGGCTTTGTGCTTTTGTGGGACAATTCTCACCCAGCTTTATCGCTTCTCTCCCACCCTCACCCGGGAATCCAATTACATCCCTGAGGCCCAGGGGCAGGCCCAGGGCTTTGCGGGGAGACCATGGGAAAGATTTCCTTCCCTTTCACATCTTGCAAAGAGAGTTATTAGCCTTAAAATTGAAAAGGGATGGATCTTATGCCCTTTAGAAACTGACCTGGGGTGGGCAAAGATGGGGTCCTTAGAGCGAATTCAAGTCCCCCCCACGCTGTTCCTTAATAAGCTGGTTGCCTTGAAGAACATTGCCTTCACTGGACTTGACCTTGGTAGGAGGCGGCCCCTCTACCTAGCCATCCAGTTGCCCAGATTTCTGTTTCTTGCATGGACTGTCCCCACTCTGACTCCCGTGGGATTAGAGTGTCAGGCTTTCAGAGCCATCGGGCAGTGCAGGGTGCTGTCCCCTGCTTGAGGCCGCCATCTCCATCTGGCATCGGCTGCCCCGGGACACCCCGATGTGCCCTCCAGTGGGGAGTGTTTACACGATCTTTATCATTTGTAACTATTATGGCAGAACCATCAATTAGCTCTCAACTTGCAAAATAACACCTGGGAAAGGTTCTTCACAAACTTGTTTAACCTTTTTTCTCCCCTTCCCTTAGGTGACAGGTTAAGATTTACGATTTTTGAAGACTGTTGCAGCACCTGGGCTGATGTTATCATCCTGATGAGAAGTGCCTCACTGTCGGGGGGGTGGGGGGGTGGAGGGGGTCTGGCGGAGCAAGAATCGCAGCTTGTTAAGAAGGACACTTAGCCCAAGAGCAAACTCAGTGTTTCCACCAAAAACTTTCTGGAGAAGAATTAATTCTGCCTGGGCAGTCCTCGGGTGCTGAAGTTGCAGGTAACAAGCTGGCCTGGATCTCGACTCTGGTTGCCGCCCTCCTGGCCCCTCACCACCCACCCAATAGCTGACAAGGGCAGAAGGGACGAGAGCTCAACCCAACAGTCCTGATATTTCCAGGACACAGAGCGGGCAGGGGGCCACTCAAGGCGGCCCCAGATTCACATCACTCGCTTAATTGGCGGATGCCTTTTTCATCCTTTAAAATCTGGGTTCAATTTACTGTTCCTCAAAACCACGTTGGGATAACAGACTAGATTAAATGGCTGCCTCAGCTCGGCTGGCAGCCTCCGCCTGACCCGTGTGTTCCTCGTATTCGGTCCCTGGTCCCCCGCCCCCAGTGCCCCCTCATTAGCCCGGTTATTAGAGAGGTCCAGCCGATTCGCGTCGGGTAGTAGTCGGGTGATGAAACTCGGGTTTATTGGAAAGATGTAATCTACTGTCCCTGTTTGTAACAAGCTCGCTCTGTGTGCACATATTGTGGGGACTCATGTATCTTCTTTCATTCTAAGCTGTCAGCTACATCGCTCAAACTCCAGATAGCCATCAGATCATGTTTAATGGGCTGCCCTCATCGTTAAGATATGGCTATGACTCCAAGAAGCTGTGCCTAAGCAGAGGACTGCTAAACTTGGAAGTCTGGAGCTGATCCAGTGAAGGTAACACAATGAACACAGCGGGCGCGGCTGGTGTGCAGGACTCCTGTGCAGAAGCGGGGGAGGGGGCTGGGACACACCCCTCCTACCTCAGGGCAGGGCCTGGGCTGCAGGGCGAACAGCTGACAGCCGAGGGCCTCCAAGTGGCACCTTAGCCCCACTCTGATGAAACAGCATCTTTTTATAGCCTGTTTAAAAGAATTTTCCATGATTACAAGTACAAAATCAATGAAGCAGAGGGAGATGGAATTTTAGCCCCATAAATCAGTTCATTTGGTTTCCTTCCATCTGTCCTCCACGTGAATTATTCCATGTGAAGACTCCTGCTGGCTGAGGCCCTGAAGGGTAGTGTCTTTGTTGCAGCCCTGGATGGGGGTCACTCAGAACTTTGGGGTCTCAGCTAGTTTTATGGGAACCTCGGGTGATTGAGGGACACTTGGGTCTAGAATCCAAAAGAGAACCAGGCGAGTGCTGTGGGAGACCCTGGGCCATGTTGTCTGCAGACCTTGGGGAGGGCCAATGTGCTGGGTAGCCTTGCAGGGGTCTTAGCTCCCTGGTTTTCAGCTTTACTCCCCTCAAATGGAGAAACCTAAGCCACCTCCAGGGCTGTGGGGCGTTAAGTGAGAAGCTCTGTACAGAAACGTCTAGAACAGTGGGTCAGTGTCACTAAATTCTCAAAAGTGGTAGTTTTCCCTTTTCCATTGGGAATTTTATGAATCTCCCCAAAGGCTCTGCATTAAGTGAGCCTAAACAAAGCAAATTTAGATTCTACTTTTATTTAAAGACTCGAGTGCCATGCAGAGGGTCAGATCCCAGGCACTTTGTCACCATCTGGGGTGAAACACAGAAGACGGCAATTAGATAATTGTATTTGTGCTGGAGGATTAGCTTCAAACCACTGATTTTCAATGAATGAAAAAGAAAGTACCCCCCACCCCACCCCGACATCCCCCTGGCCTGCCAGCCTTTCAGGAAGAAGACCTTGCACAGTGGATCAGATTGGCTGGATTCCAGGTAAATGTCTCAGGATCACTCCCTCCCTCCTGCTTCACATGGCAGAGAAATCACACGTACCTGTGGTGGAGGCCCACATAGGGTGGAAGCCCTTGTGTGATGGAGGCCCACCTGAGGGGTCTGTTTCTCCCTGGGCTTCATCGGGCCATACTTGAGTGCACACCCACCACCCCGGCCTTGCACAGGTGTCTATCTAGCTTAAGGGTGGATGGTGCAGTGATTTACGCTCTGACTCAATGGGTGCGAGAGGCCCTCACAGACCTGTAACAGGTCCACACCCACCAGGGCAGGTCATCAGAGCTGTGCGGGGGCTGCCATGCACTGGCCCCCCTGTGTCCCATACCCTGGCTGCGCCCACATCCCGCTCATGTTGGCCTTCTTTGGCCTCTGGGCACATCCGGATTGCAGCTCCCAGCTCCTCAGTGGCATGGGTCCCTGCTTTGCAGTCTGCACTCCTCAGGGTTGCAGGCCCTGCCTCCAGTCCCCCTGGTCTTCCTTGGGGGGGGACGGGTGTTGGGCGACGGGGGAGAAGCAGATGGTCCTCTGCCCTCCAAGGGGTTCGGATGGAGAGTCCATGAGCTGGCTCAATGGTCCACCTGCCAGGACCACAGGTCTCTGGGTGTGGCTTCTGGGGGTCACTTGGGTAAAGGGTCTGTTTGGTGGTTGTGACCTGAAGCCCCTTTCTGTGCCTGCCCAGCCCACGGAGCCAGGGGAGACCTCCTCAGCATCTCCATGAGGGCTTTGTGGCGTTTCCCACTCTTCTTAGGCAAGTAAAATTAACAGCAGCAACAGCAAACCAACGTCAGTTCCTGAACCTTCTCCTTGTGTCAACAGCCCAGGATGAAAAAACAAACTACTGAGCTAATAATGATGCCAAACAAGAAGTTTAATCTCCTTTTGAACTGACTTTGAATTTGATGTGGCACAGTCAGTGGGAAAGTAAGATTTCCCATCACTTTTGAATGCCCCAGTTTCCTCTCCTGTGAAATGGATCCCAGTCCTATCCAGCCCCCTTGGTGATGATGAGATACCTGTCTGGAACAGGATTGGGGCCTGAAAGTTAACATTAAACAGCATGACAATGTACAAGGCATGCTGCTCTGTCTTACTCTCTACCAGTTTATTTCTGATATTGTCTTCAGGAGCCAGAATAAGTCACTGCTTCTTGGGAAATCAGCCCAAATGCTTGTAAAGTGAGTGTTCAGGGCAGTATTTCCAAAGGGCTGGAGGGGAGAACAGAAGCCTGCAGGTAAACGGGTTTCCACGTTACTCGGTGGGTACGAGAAGTGAAGTTCACAGTTAAGCTTACATTGACAGGAACAGAAAGATGAGCTTGAAAAAGGAAGTGAGTCAGAGGCTCAGGGGTTGAGAACATTCCTGACAGCTGAGCAGGGGTGCTAATGGCCCTGGGAGCTGGGGAAGCGTGGGCTGCCCTTGGCCCAGGATTTGCCAACGTCTTCCAGCAGATCTTGTTTGCACAGATTCACACCCTCCATCTCTGCTTCAGCGTGAGACCATCCCAGGCCAAATATCAGAGCAAGTCCATTGGAGATCAATGCCTGAATGCCTCTGATGTCTTGGAAGCAGGCATTGCACTTTCTGTTTCTGTGGATGCTTGAAAAGGGAGGGTTTCCACTGATCTGTCAGAAATAATAACATGATGATGTCTCATCAGGCTTGGGATTTTTGCTGGGCCTCCTTTTAACTCTGCGGCCCTCGTTCAGGTCACAACTTCAGTGGGATCACAGGCAGAATGTCCCAAGTCTCACTGCCGATTTCCAGGCTATCCTCAGCACCATCTCCTCCTTCCAAGCTGCATGGAGTTCAAGGAATCGCCTTCTTCCCTAGACTGGCAGCTTTCTTGAATGCGTCCTCTGATATATTATCTCCTTAGTTCCTCTTCTAAGATCTTCCTTAGAGGCAAGTGTTTCTCACTCTGTCCAGAGAATTGAGGCCAAGTTCTGTTCTGTCTCTTTCCCCTCATCTGTGCACACATGGGGAGTTTTAGCTTCAGAGGAAAATGATCACCTTTAAGAGAAGATTCTTCAACTCTGTGGCTCAAGCCATAAAAAGAGGAGAGGTCCCCCTCTCAATTCTCTACAAAATCATAAAAGGTGGTTTTATTCTTTAAAAAAATCACCTAGTGTGTCTGAACAGGTCTTGAGGCTTTGGGCAACATCAGCAGTCATCTCGGAAACAATAGAGCAATTAATTCCACGAAGTTTCCTGGTTCTCAGTGATGTAATTTGCCATTGAAGCCAGAAATCATGTCCTTATAAATCGAAGCACTTGTTAGTTGCCCTGGCCTGAAACTATCCTTCGCTCTTCCCACCAAGGTTCAAAGCCATTTATAGATGCCATGTCGCCCCCGGGTTGGGGCAGCTCCTTGTCAGAATTCTCATTCCAGACATTCTTTTGGTTTGTGTGCTGGAAACATGTTTTACAACTTATTTTTGCCCATAGTGTATTGGTTTGTTCCTACACAGATTTGAGTAAAATACGGATCTAATTGTATTACATGAACACAATAGCGCCTTAGAATCCAACCTTTGTAGAACACAAATTACTTTTCATATCCTGTTTATTTGATATCCTAACTAACTAGCAGGATAACAGATTAACCTGTAATTAAAATATACTAGAATTTCTTAGGTGGCATTTCAGAAAGCTCGTGCAGATGAAGGGTGGCCTAGGGATAATTTATGAACTTGGTTTCTGAAGGCAACGTTTAGGAAATCATGGTTTGCAAAAATGCTTATCACCAAACTTTATATTTAATAAATTAAAAGAACACAGTTAGGCATCTAAAGCCACAGATGACTATCAAGTAGCACTGAACTATCAAAAAGTTATGGTAAACAGTTTTTTTAAAAAGCTGGGTAAAATAGATGCCCTGTTTTGAAATTGTTTGATTTTATTGTCTTTTTCTGATGTTGTGAACACTCTTTGCTTATTCTTTGTCATTTGTGATCTCTTTACCTCCCACATTTATTTCTTCCGGCTGTGGAGTTAATTCTGCCAGCCCTTGTGATGTGGCTGCTCTTGTGACCCCTGAGGTGTCTGTCAATAAATGTTCTAGTTCTCCTTATGTACCCACACAGGGCATTGCCTCCTGACTCAGTGAGTCATGTGTGTGCTGTGGTCGGTGAGCTGAGTGCAGGTCTGAGAGTCTCTGCCATGTGGGCCCACACAGAGCCACACAATCCACGTGGACATTCTCAGAGCCCGTGTGTGAGAGGCCACATCTTCCTGACCTGCCACAAAGGGAGCTTGTGTAGATATTGTGGCTCCATCAACCTGGGTCACTGAGTGATCAGGATGGACAGAAAGCGTCCCCCCACTGCACCCCACCAACCGTCCACACACACATGTGTTGAGTGAATGAGAAACAAAAGTTTGCTCACTTAACCCACTGAGCTTTTAGGGCTGAGAGTGACCAACAGCATTGCCTGCCATTGCTTCCCAGATCATTCTACCTGTTAGAATGACTACTTAATCAGCAAGCTGCGTAAATCTGCCATAAACCCCTTTGCTTTTCTGTTTAAAATATTTCTAAGAGGATTTACTACAGCAGCTTCATAGGTTAGCTTTAAAATCATGTCTTAGTCTCTGTCTATAGGGACCTCTCAGGAATGACGTTTCAGGTGGGCTTGTCCACCTGGAATTCAAAGGGGACCTCGCTGTCCGCAGGCACTCAAACAATGGACCCACCTTTCATCCAGATATGACATTTTTCCTGGACACAGTGGGGACAGGATCTGGTGGAGCCATGGTGACAAGGCACGCTTAGTAGGACTAGCCCTTAAACATGAAGGGAAATGTTTTTGACATTTAGAAGAAACCTGGTCATAGGCTGGTCATAAAACCAAGGAGAACTGTAAGAGAATTGATATTGGAACACTGATTTCATGATGAATGTATCCTTCTATCCTGACCAACACCCGCTGGTTTGCAACTACTTCAGGTATAAATCTTGAGGCCTGTCAGTGTGGGGAGAAGCAGGAGGCTTCACTTGTTAGGGCTCATCATTATCTGTGTCTTGGCAGGAAGTCTACAGCTTCCGAGTGGATGCTGAGTTCTCTCGAGGTTGGCATATCACGCTGCTTATTTGCTCAGATGTAGGCAGGCAGTGGGACGGGGAACACTTCTAGGCCTCTGAGGGGGGTCCCTGCTATGACTCACTCCCAGAGGTCCGGGGGTTAGGGAGAGAGATCCTAAAAGCAAATAAATTAGAGGCAATTGGAGTTGTCCATTGGCCTGAAATCAAGTACCCGCTGCATGTTACAAAGAACTTTAGAGAAAGTGTTATTTTTGGTTCTTTGCTGTTTGCTTTGCTAGTTTGTTTATATATTGATGATTTATTCACTGTTCTTGATTTTAAATACAAGGATTTAACATAATCTTTCTAAGTTACAAGGAAAGAAAAAAAAATTGACCAATTTTGTGCTCAGGCAATAAGGTCAGTAATGTGGCCTGGGCATTTATTATTTAGGAACAGCTTTTCCAAATTGCAATTTCATTTCTCTGTGCAATAAAAATTTATCTTAAGAGCTGAAAAACCGTTTTATCTTAAATATCTGTCTATTATCTATCTATCTATGTTTTTATTTTATTTTTATTTTATTTTATTTATTTTATTTTATTTTTTTTGCGGTACACGGGCCTCTCACTGCTGTGGCCTCTCCCGTTGCGGAGCACAGGCTCCGGACGCACAGGCTCAGCAGCCATGGCTCATGGGCCCAGCCGCTCGGCGGCATGTGGGATCTTCCCAGACCGGGGCACGAACCCGTGTTCCCTGCATTGGCAGGCGGACTCTCAACCACTGCGCCACCAGGGAAACCCTATCTATGTTTTTAACATGCTGATGGTTGTTCATAAATGTGTCTATTTGACATGCTATTAAGTATATGTGGAGTTCAAAGTATAAGAAGGAGTACTCGATGGTGACATTATTGTTGAATGCCACCCAATAAAATGGAACATGGATCATGTTCTAAGAAAGTCCTTAAGGCAGAAATACTTACATTCCGAGACCCAGCTATCTGGTCTAGCTTTCCAGCAAGTCATCAAATAATTATCAATCAATCTTTCTATTGATTTCCTTATTGGTGCTACATTATTATGGGTATGATATTCTAAGAAACTTATAGTTGAAGAAGCAAATACTTGACATATGAAACTTCTTATAAAATATAATCTGGAGATAGTTGTCTAAACCAGACAAATGATACAAGGTAGTCGGGGATTAATTGCCACCTGAAACACATGGATAAAATCTTCTGTAAGTTTCTGAGGAGGCAGAATTTAGGTCAATTTGTGAAAATAGGTTGAAGGAGAAGATGTGCTTTACGCTGTGCTTGAGTGAGAAGAGGGAGTAGTGGGCAGAGACCTGGAGAGACTGTGGGTTGGAGCTGGTGGAGATAGGGCTGGAGAGTCAGCTAGAAGCCAGATGCAAGGGCTCGTGCGTGATGTGCCATGAATGCTCCAATTTAATGCTGGTGTTGATGGTTTTCAGGTGGTGAATCATTCTTGATTAAAGTGGATTTTATTTCCTTCCAGATTTGTTACTTTATTTTTAAGATTTCACAGTAAATGTGTTCACTGTAACAACTGGAACTGATCAAAGGCACATAAGGGAAGCACCCAATCTCCCTCTGGCCTTTCACCCCATCGGTAATACCTGCCAGGCACCCTCCCACCCTTCTGTCACTCATCTAATGGAGCACCAATGGAACTGTCTTCCCTCCACAACACCCAGATACAAACACATGGCTCTGTAATTCCCCTTTTTTACACAACGTACGTTCCGACCACTCCATGTGCTAATATGTAGAGATTTAAGATGCTGTTTCTACCAAGGCTTTGTTATATTTTGTAATATCAATATGCCATCGTTGGTCAACATTTGAGTCAATTCTCAACAAGCATTCCTCAATACATATCATCGCAGACGTATGCTTTCATTTTCATTACTTTCATTACTTTTATATAAAGTAAATTTCTCAAAACCTGAATGCTAGATTATACAGAAGATGAGCTTTAAATTTCAACTGTAACTATTTAACTGTATCCTCAAAAGTTTGTTGCAACTTCAAGGAAGAAATTGCAGCTTTCTTCTGGGGGAGGGGCACTGGAGTAGCATCAGACTTCTCCTCTGAAGAACTAGAGGCTAGAGGTGGAGGGACCTCAGAGCAGAGCATGGAGGGTAAGAAGTTTGTATCCTAGACCAAGATAGTGCTCATCTTTCAGGACAAATGAAAATGCTTCTGAACATGTGAGGACACCAAGAGGAGAGAATGTCATTGTGTTTGCTACATAAGGAAAGTAATCAGGAAGGAGTTTACCAAATGACAATTGAATCAGGAATTTCAAGATAGGAAAACACAAAGAGGTGAGAAGAGGGCAATGAGCAATCAGACTTTCAGTGTACAAAATCAGGTCCAAACACACCATGTTAATGATAGATATCTGTAATACACACATTAGCTAAAGATGCTTGAACTAGAAGAACACAGACCTTATGGGAAAGAAATGGAATGGAATTAAAAATCTGAAAGGATCCAGCCCAGACTATCAGTTACCAAGTTCATTGCGAGTGGGCTCAACATCTAAGTTAAAACTCAGGGAGTGCTGGTCATAAAATCCAACTCTGTTGTTAGCAAGAAGTTCTTTATAACGAAGTGAAAAGGGAGCATTTAAATTAAAGATATGGGCCAGGATATACGACTGAAATCAAACCAGGTCAAAGCAGAGGTAGAAATAGTAGTATTAAATGCAATGGAATATATAAAATAGATTACAGACAAAGACCTACGGTATAGCACAGGGAGATATCCTCAATATTTTGTAATAACCTATAAGGAAAAATCATCTATAAAAGAATAGATATATGTATATGTATAACCGAATCACTCTGCTGTACACCTGAAAGTAACACAACATTGTAAATCAACTATACTTCAATAAAAAATAAAATTAAAAACAAAACAAAACAAAAATAAATGCAATGGAAGTGGAGATCCAGCAGCTTGTGAGGGAGTCATGACAGTCTTACAATGTTTTTCAACGAAGAATGTAGCAGCTGAATATAAAAGCAGTGTGTGTGTGTGTGTGTTTACATACACACACAACAAGGATGTGGGATACAGTTACCAGGGAGAGTTAAAAACACTCTGTTCATAATATGACCTATCAAGTGGAAAAGTGCTTTTCCATCTTATTTTTCATCATTGCTCTCATAATGAGCCTTTTAAGACCCTTTCCTTAATTCCTGCCCACATAAAATTAAACACTAGAGACATACAGTATAGCAATGTATTATAGGTGTATCTGTGCTTTGTATATAAAAAAAGCAAGATTTCTTTTGCTCCCTAAGAATCAATTTTTACCCTCTTTGGAGTAATATCATGCCCATTGGGAATGCATGAAATAGACCAAAAAATAAATAAAAATACAGAAAAATGTAAACAACTCAACTGGTAAGGCCTTTAAAGCATTATTAGAAAGGTTAGGACTCCAGGGGCAGTGTGCATTGTGGTTGCAGGGGGACCCTCCCCAATTAGGGGGTCCTCGGGGCACCGGAGGAGGAAAATCTGCACACTGGGAAGCAGGGGCGCAGCAATGTAGCATACCCCACGCTACCTGAGCCATTCCTCCGTGAAAGGCTCCATGGCTAGAACATTTGGGAAACTAGGTTGGACCAAATTAAACTGGTCCCTGCAGGAAGACTCCGGTCCTCCAAGCACTGACTTCTATGTGAAGGTCAACGATGGAGACGAGGTGGGCACACTGTCCTGAGCTTCCAGGGGTCCCTTCAGGGAAGCCATTAGCTTGGGACTTCTATTTACATCTCTTGGGACAGTCCTGGGGGATCAGGGTGAGCAGTGCTGCCCTGTGCGACTGTTTTCATGGCTTTAAGCAGTAAAGCCGGATCAAGCAAGAACAGAAATATTACTAGACAGTGTCCCTACTTTGAACTTGACTGACCTCCCTCCCTGCTTCCTTTCCCACTTTCTCTTTCTTTCTCCTGAAATAAGTCTCAAAAATAAGAAAATTGGAGATAAAAGGAAAACATTTAAAGCAAAGGAATCAGCTCTGAGGTAATTGGCCTTTGTCTTATTATTCCTCCAAAGACCTTTATTCTAATAAATGTCCATGCTGGACATTCTCCATCTGACCCCGAGGACACGGTGACCTGCAGAGAGAGACAGGAGTGATCTCTGCTCCACACGCTTAGAGCCCATCATGCACGTGACCTTGAACGTGTAATAACCCATGTGACTGAAGCATGCACAGAAGGAGCGCTGTGTTTTATAATGTGCAAAACAGGTCAAGTTCATTCCCAACATTAAAAGCTGTCTCATAGATTTGTCTACACCATCACACCACAAACGAATGGCGTGTGCTCCACATGGGATGTGATGGGGTGAAGTGCAGCTCTGCTGAAACCGTACAGCTCCTTCCAAGACCTCCTATCTTGTTACCTTTCAGAGGAAACCAGCGCCATCTCCTCACAACTTGATGGTGATTTGGAGCTGGGAAGGGAGCTGGTGCAGCTCACGCTGGTCCGCCTTATGTCACCATGAACACTGTGCATGCAGGAATCAGAACGGCCGGCAACCAGGGGACAGCAGAGCCAAGGCCACCTGCTCTGGCCCTCTGCTGATGGTGGCCGTTCTTGACGAAAGCCCAGGCCCAGGTTCCAGACCCAGTGAGTCCTGTTGAGAAAGCCCCCCACGCCTGGCAAGCGGTTACTGTGGAAGGTCCCACTGACTCTATCAAAGGCGGAGCTTGTGATGGAGCCATGCCCGCCAAGAACTCAGAAACCTTCTGCATGAGTTCCAGGTCAACACCCCATGGGTTCTTCCGCAGTTTGGAATCTTACGTGGAATTTAAGATGTGAGTCAGAGGTGGGGCGGAGGGTGCTTGATGCCTTTACGAGATGCTCTGTGGAACCTGCTAGAAACCAGCATGGCATGTGAGGGGGCCACACACAGGACAAGGTTCATGGTGGCTTCGTGGTTCCCCAGCCTCCCCTGTTATCCTGACGAGAAAGGACTCGTGTGGGGCCTGCCAGTTATGTGTCACTTGCAGTTTAGAAACTGTATCTTCATATGATATGAGTGTTCTCCAGACAACATCAGAGGACATTTCAAATTCACTTAAAAGATGGGTTAAAATTCATTGACAAATCAGAGATCTGTGAGGCGTTTGCATTTGTATCTTTCTGATACTTATTTTTATTTAATTCTGCAAAATTCTCTCCCAACATTGTACTGGGTTTAAAATATAAAACATTTGATAAGGTCGTTGGAATTATCACCCAAATTTCAACACTTCTTCAGCTTTGAAAAACCTAGTTTCTCTCCTCCGACACCTTTCTCCAGGTTTGGAATAAGTGATACACACTACTGTATATAAAATAGATAAGCAACAAGGACCTACTATATAGCACAGGGAACTGTACTCAATATTTTGTAATACCTATAAGAGACAGGAACCTGAAAAAGAATATGTATTTATATATGTACGTATAACTGAATAGCTGTGCTGTACACCTAAAATTAACATGCTGCTGTAAATCAACTAGACTTCAATTAAAAAAGAAAACCTTGTTTCCTAAAAATTGGTGGTTCTACAGTACTGAATTTTTTCCAATAGAGATGAGCTGAGGTTAGCTTGAAACTTTTCCCTGAGAAGCTGCCATGATGTATTTTGAAGCTGATGAGAAGCGACAGCAGGTCATATAACTCCTGAAACAGTGCATTTTACCACTAGCTTGGTTTCTGGAGGCTCTCGCTTGGGCATCCTTAAGTGTGATCTGGTGCCCATATCGGGGAACCCTTGGGGAAGAGGCCCCCGCAGGCCGTGTGGTGTGAGCAAAGGCCTGGCTGCAAGGGCGAGTGTCAGGTTGTACTGCACCTGCTGGGACCCTCCCAGGGGTGGCATTCCTCTCACAAGGCTCAAAGGAGCTTCCGGGAGCTTTCGGCCCTCCCTGTGCCTCCGGACGGCCACCTCTCTGGGCACGCCTCTGCCATCTTTCACTGCCCGCCACGCCGGGCAGAGCCTCACCACTTTTCAGGTGGGGCCGGCTGCTGCCTGTGGCAGAGACGAATGACATATTTATTAGCTTGTCAAAACCTCCCCTGTTTATGGAAGTCTCACCCAGCTAAACAAAACAGTCAGCTTCCCATTGGCTCCTTGAGAGGCCCCTGTTGAGAGCTTCAGCAAAGTGCTTGATGAGGCATAAAATGATGATTAATTAATTTACTGCTCAGTTGATCATCACACGGCGAGGTTGATGGTTCTCCCAGCGGTCAGCCCTAGCCCTGCCGTGTACGGCTGAGCCTGCCTTTGCTTTGACCTGCTCGGAGGCTCCAGGGTGGGGAAGGAGGGGAAATAGGGGAACAGCGGCTCCGGAGGCCCCAGGAAGCGGGCGCAGGCGAAAGGCGGGCCTCTCACAGCCGGTCATTAATCAAGACACACTGGCCCTGGGAACTAGTCGGCGTCCGGGCGGGGGTGGCCTCTGCACTGCGGGTGCTCAGAGCCTCGTCTCCTGGGCCAGTTTTTCTCTCCCAGGAGAAACCTGCTGTCCCCCAGGACACGAGGGTGGCACTCGGCCTCCTTCAGGAGATGAAGGTCACTGTCCTCCAGAACAGGAGGGTGGCAGCGAGCACTGGCCATGCCAAGCCCTATTTGGTTTCGCATCTGTGTGAGGAAGTGTGGCCTCGCCTGCCCAGGGTGACCTGGCAGGGACACAGCTCTGCTTACAACCTTTGAGACCTCAAGGTCAATGACAGGAAGGCTTTCGGAAAAGGGAAAATTTGGAAATTTTCTTTCTTAATTTTAACTCCACCTGGGTTTTAGGAGTTCAGGAAGTTTAGTTTATCGAAAGTTAAAGTAATATTTCGAAGGAGAGGTCTTGGCCAATATGCACTCTTCTAGCTGACTATGAAGGGTAGATTTACAGCATGTCATGCAGTCATACAGCCAATGACCAGTGAACGCTCCCACTTGTGAGCCACTGGATGGTAAGTGACCCGCCATGTGGTAAAGCCTGGCATCAACACAGTGCAGGTTACAGGACGTGGAAGACACACGGCGCGTCCCTGCCTCCTGGGTGTGAGCTCCGCGTCGACGGCCAGGTCTAAATTCAGGTCCCTGGATGGCAGGCGGAGACCCTGAGGGTCACTGAGATGCATGCAGAGCAGGGGAGCCCAGGCCCTCCTTTATGTCTAACAGCCCGGATGTGCAGGAGCTGAGGACCCTTGGGAAGGGGATGGCGCGTGTGCCCTGTCACAGACACGGGGATGTCAGCACTGCGTCCCCAGGGCCGGGGAAGGGCATGCGTGCAGGGGTCACTGCACGTGTGTGTGTGTGTGTGCGTGTGTGTGTGTGGTCCAGGTTCTGCAGAAACTACAGGGACTCACAGGGCACCGCCTCCGCCTGTCCGCCTGGCTTGTGGTGCACGGTGCTCGGTGTGGAGTTGAGAAGATGAGGCTCAGAGGCCAGTCTCCTCTCCCCAGTAAGGCGGCCCGAGTCGCCTGCTCTTCCCCACCTGCTCTGGCATTGGGTCTGGTCCACACTGGCAGACCCCCGTCCAGGGCCGGGGGATGGAAGGCAACTGTGGAACGATGGGGGGCGACACTGGGGCCGACTGCTGTCCTGCTGGCAAGCGGCCCCTGGCCCACTCGGAAAAGGTGCCTGATGGGTGGGGCGGCCCATCAGGCTGCGAGGGGCCGAAGAAACCCCTGAGATGGCATCAATGTGTGGGGGCCCATGTAGACCAGGCACCTCTCAGCCGGTTCCCACCCCACAGGTGGCCCTGTGCTTTACCACGCGGGTCCTCACATGTGGCCTGGGCCCACAGGACTGATCCTCTGAGCCCACTCATGCCAGGGGCAAAGAGCAGGGAGCAACACCCATGCTGACGCCAGCAGGCAGGTCCCTGCTGTAAACGGGTGTAGTTTACATCACCCGTTGCATCAGACGGGGGTGTGGGGTGAGTGCGACTGGCTAAGGTGTAAAAAGTCTTTAGAAAGGTGAAGGTGTTCCGTCCCGTGGAGCTTCCATGGGACAGGGCGCCTCCCTGGGACAGGGCGCTTTGTGGTCCCTGATGGGTGGGGCTTGCTGTGTTTTGTGCCCTAATGAGACCCCCACACACACTGGTGTGAAAAGTGCTAAAAAGCCCAGGAATTAAGAGGCCAGTTTAACCTGTTCATCTCCAAGTTCCCAAGCTGCCAGTACAAGGAGTGGCACTTACTGAAACCGCATACTTCCTGTGGGGGGAGGAGCGCGCGACCAGCCCCCTTAATCCAGGGCATTATTAACAGTAAACGCGTCTTTGTTGTGTGCCGCCGTGGACGCACACCCCGGTCCTCTGTGTTGGCTGTCATGCACGACGCTACCAGCATCCTCGTCATTCTCGTGCAGGAGGAGCAACGCAGTGCCCAGAGGCCCACTCCTCGCGTCCTCTGTGTCGGCCGCCATCTGGAGGATGTGTTGGGATGCAGAGTGGGCAGGGACTCTGGTAGGCTCGGAGGCCAGGGCCGGCGTTTGATGTCGGGGGCGATGGGGCCTCATGGGGGCATGGGGGACGAGTGGGCGCTGTGTCACAGGTAAATGCAACAGGTGGGCTTGCACTGAGGACTAGGTGGGGGGTGGTGGTCAGGGCAACAGCATGAGACTGGTCTGGAGACATCCAGGCTTTCACAGCCGTGGAAGAGGAGCCGGAAGGTTGAAGGTGAAGAGCTGGTGGAGATTCCCAGGCCTGGACCCTCCAGCACATCCAGCTCTACACCGCAGGCTTCGGGTCCCAGGCACTCCTGAACTCTCTGGGCCAACAGCGGTACCCGCAGGTGGCTGCTGGGACCAAGCTGCTTGACCTCACTGATGCCTTAATCCACAACCTGTGAATTAAGAAACCGACCAGGGTGGTTGTGAGGGTCTGTGGTTGAAACACGGTGTGTGAATCCTCAGGGCAAGTCTGGCACCTTCAGGGGCCTCCTTCTGGCACAGCCTGAGGCTCAGTTTCCTTGTGGAAACCAGGGACAGTGCTGACCCTTTAGGACGATTTGATGGAGGTTACGTGGGAGAAAGTCCCCGAACCCTGGGGGCCAGGTTGGCGCCACGGGGCAGTACGTGCCCTCCAGATCACGCGTCTGGGCAAGAGGTTGGAGCCCATGGCTGGAGGGGGCGGGAGGTGGGGTGCTTGGGGTCTTCTGGGGGTGGACTCAGCCCTCGAAGCTGGACGACCGCTCGCATTTCCTCTGCTGGGGCAGAAATAGACATTCCTGGAGTTGATTATTTCTCCCTAATTTACTGCTTCTCTTTTGTTCTTTTCACAGCCCTGTCTGCATCTTTATAGGACATTTCTCCAGTTCTAAAGGGTCACTTTGGTGTCACTAGGATGATAAGCACCACCTCCATGAGTTCACAGAGTGTGAGGCTCTACAAGGAATATTTTGAATTTTCAAACATTTACTTTTTGCTTTTTAAAAATTAAAAACTGTTTATTTCCCCAGACCTAAGTGTGGGTCAACTTAAAATCAGAACTTAATTTTCAGAGAGTGGGTAAACGTGGCCATGTGCCTCCTGAGGCCCATCATGCCATCATCCCAGGAAAGGTGGTCTGTGCTGATGGGGCCACCCTCCCTCCCTTATGGTAAGTAAGCCGTGTCATAACTGGTGCACTCACCCCATCTGGCTCCTGCAGGTTTTGAGGATGATTTTCCTGCTGACTGTCAGCCACGTGTCCAGGACACTCAAGCTAATGATGGCCACATCTCCTTCTGTGCTTGGATCATTTTGCTCCACAAGCAGGAGCTGATCAAAACGTCCAAGTCATGGAGGTTATTTTTTAAAAATGGGTCTCTTTCTCCTTTTCCTGGCATTTCCAAATTATCTTGTAACTTAACATCATAGGGAAAAAAGTTGTGAAGAATAAAACACCATTGCCAGAGAGCAGTTCTCCCGTGGGAGTAAACTGCCCTCGGCATCAGTTGAGCGTGGATGCGGTCAGCTGGGGTGCTTTTCTCCCCTTGGAGTCCTTGTCTGTTCCCCTGTCACCCAGGTGAGTTGTATAAGTGGAGTTGCCCATCATCTGTCCTGGTGAGCAGAACACATCAGGGCTGTATTTTTCTCTAAAGTACTGAGAGAATATCGTGGACAAGGCTGAAGGAAGCTGACTGAAAGTACAAAATTTTCAAAAGTGACATGAGAAAAACTTCTGAAAACTGGAAATGAAAGCTCAGGATAAATCAGGTTGGTGAGCATCATAACCACAGTCTTCTGCCTCTGGGATTGGGGCTCAATTCATCCACAGGGGAATGTTTTGTGTGCTAACAGGTGAGTGTTAACAGAACGAAACTTGGGTCTGCTCTCCTGATGGGCGGCAAAGCCAATCTACCAACACCAGGTTATGGGGAAGGAAAGTACAGTGTTTGTTTGCAGGGCACCCAGCAAGGAGAAGGGGCAACTCATGCTCAGAAGACCCGACCTCCCCTATGGCTTTCAGAGAAGGGTTTTTAAAGGCAACATTAGGGGTGAGGGTTGTGGGATGCCTGATCAGCTCCTGGACATCCTTTGAATTGGTTGATGGTGAGGTCACAGGCAGACGTCAGCATCATCTACCTTCTGTTTCCAACCAGTCTGAGCTCCGCATGCTTGTGGTCAGCATGTGATCACAATCCTCCACCGGGTGGGGGTCTTAGTATCTGCAGAACAACTCAAAGGTGAGCATCAGATTGTTATCTATATCCCTCAGGAGGAACTAGGAGTCCTGGGACTCTGGTGTGCTCATCATTAACTGCCCAAATCTGCTCTTTGGAACACAGGGAATATGAAAGCACAGCAGGGGACGTGGAGTGGCTTGTACACTGGAGACCCCCACAGGGTCCTGGTCGGTTTCCCTCCCCCTTTTCTTTGACTTCCCTCAATCCTTAAGGGAACAGGGTGGGACAAGAAAGTTTTGGATAGAGAGGTTGAACCTAGACTTGGCAGGGGAGGTCGCTTTTAGGGGGACTCGGTTTCAGAAGATGTTTCCCCGACTTCCAGGTGGTACAGGAGCTCCTCTAGGAACAGCTGGGAAGACCCTTAACCATCTCTGCTTTTGGTTTAACAAAATGGAAATGTTTACATTTTTCAACCTGGCTTTGTGTGAACTCTAACAGGCCCCTCTAACGAGTGAAATTTAAAGTACTTTTCCCACAAAAGAACATCAAGAACTTGCTCTAAATCAACAATATAAGAATAAAAGCAGCCATATATGTATTTCTTGAACAACTGAGACAGATTATTCCCAGATGCAGATGAGGAGATGTGCCTTTCAAATGAATATTTTAAGAATTATGGTGCCCAGAGAAACATTTAATGATTTGTTCATTATTTTGACAAAAAGATCAAATATTAAATGTCTATTACTTCCATGTGATTTACAAGTGTTATAGTAAGGGAAGTTATTTTTTTCTTTTTTTTTCTGAAAAAAAGAAGAATCACTTTCTTTTAAATACAATAATACAATGAAGTGACAATATCTCATTTTAAAAACATAATTGAGGTTTGCACAACAGGGACAGTGGAGGGTGGGGACGAAACATTGAATGGATACAAACTAATGGTGATTTCATGTTCCTGATTTTGCTTAATCCTCCTGACCTGGCTGAATCACTGGTCACAGGAGTATCCATAGTCTCATTTTACAGACCCTGAGAGACCCAGGGAGATGTCACTCCAGATCCTGGGCTTAGAAGGTGCCTGTGCTCCCCACGTTGGGCTGTGGAACACAGACTCACAGAGGAATCCTGGGACCAGTGATCAGCCCTCAGGCACTGATCGCCCCCGGGGTTGGGTGAAGAGTCGGGGGGGGGGATGCTCGAGGGACCCATCAGCACCAGGGACCCACCAGAACGATGGGCAAGTCAGTGGCGGAGCTGAGTCTTAACTGGATTTGCATTGAACTGTCTCCCTTATTTTCCTCCGTGATGTTCAGTGTTTCTGCTTCTGCTGAGATATTCCCTGCAAGAGATGGAGCGAGGGGATGGGAGGGAGTTTGTATGCAGGACCGCTCCCGGCACTAATAAAGATGCAGCGCCTCACGTTAGGCAGAGATTTACTTGTATTGATGCAGATTTACTGCTCCAGGAAAAAAAAGAAGCCTTATTGTATGATCAAAACTAATAAAAATAGAAAACAAATGACACTGTAGCCTGAATAGAAGCAATGCACTAGTTAATGAATACTTATTGACTGGTAACCTGCAACTAATGTAGCTATGGATTTTTACTTTGTCTGTTCGCGGCTTTAAGAAGCAATCAGCTGGGTCTCCCCGGACCGGAGGATGAGGTGATAGTTAACAAAGGTGCGTTTTATTTAGTGCTAAACAAAGCAGTCAATTTAAATTTGAGGTGGATGGGAAAATCATCTCTTTGGTTTATGTAAGCCGGGATCACTTGAGCGAGGATGTTTTTAGATGGGTCTGTCATGGGATACTGATTGTTTATTATGTAAGGCAGCATCCTGTCCATTTACAAAAAGTGATGGGAGAATTAGTCAATGTCCAACATCCCTGGATGGGAATTTAAAACCGATATACCTTGTGTGCAATGATTTTTAAAACTAAGTCTAGCTAATACTGGGTTGAGTCTCCTGTAGTTAAACTTTACAGAACTTATTCAAACTCATTTCACATAGAGATACAAATGAATGAGTGGGTTGCAACATCGTACATACAACTTAAGAAGCTTGTCATCTGGATCAGGTGACAGGACTTCTGAAACCACTGGAAGAGCAATACCCACTGTCTGAGCAGTGAATGAGGGAGAGGTCTCCTCAACTCCTAGGGCATCTTTGAAGGAAAGTTATCTGTCTTCCTTGCCTGTGATAGTGAACTCACAGATTCTGGACAGCCCCTTCAATGCACGGAAGGGGTCACTTGTAGGAATGTGTTCCCTGTCTTGCATTGCCCTTAGGTTTATTCCTGGGTGTGAAGCGGAGCTTGCCTGCTGCAGCCCCTCCCCCATCTCCTGGAGCACACGGGGGACTGCAGTTTTCCTGGGTCTTCTCTTGGTCATGTCACCTTCCCCCCATTTCCTCATTTTTTTAAATTAAAAACTGTATTTATTTTTAATTTTATTTTTTTACATTTTTAATTGAAGTATAGTTGATTTACAGTTATTCAGGGGGACAACAAAGTGATTCATTTATATATATATATATATATATATATATATATATTCTTTCCATTATTGTTTATTACAAGATCTTGTGTATAGTTCCTTGTGCTATTCAATAGGTATTTGTTTTTTATCTATTTTATATATAGTAGTTTGTATCTGCTAATCCCATACTCCTAATTTATCTCTGCCCCCCACCTTTCTCCTTTGGTAACCATAAGTTTGTTTTCTAGGTCTGTGAGTCTGTTTCTGTTTTGTAAATAAGTTCATTTGTATCATATTTTAGATTCCACATATAAGTGATATCATATGATATTTGTCTTTCTCTGTCTGACTTACTTAACTTAGTATGATAATCTCTAGGTCCATCGTGTTGCTGCAAAGTGCATGATTTCATTCTTTTTTATGGCTGTGTAATATTTCATTGTATGTATGTGTGTGTGTGTGTGTGTGTATGTGTGTATATATATATATATATATATATATATATATATATATATATATATATATACATATATAGTGGTTTCCTCATGGACGCTTCAGCCTCGCCCTCCAAGGGCAGGACCCAGTGCCATGCCGAGTGTGGGGCACATGTCATTTCAAGCCCACAGAACCATAGGTATGCTTTAGCGTAGGATGCTGTGGTGATCCATGGCATCTGCCTGGTGCCTATGTCCTTCCAGCTGGGCTGCTGCCTGCTTCCACTCAGCCCATGATCTTAAAGGCCCACAGCTCCAGGAAGCAGGGAAGATGCCCAGCACAGGGAAGGCAGCCTGTTGTCCCCGTGGATCCACACTGTGGGTTTCCATATTCAGTCTCTGTCATTGCCTGCAGCCTTGGCTCACCTGAGACACTTCCAAGTTCACTGGATGGTAGGAAGAGGATGGGCAGGAGACAGCTTTCTGTTGTTTTAGTGACTACACTGGTCTGGGTTCCTCCACAGTAAATAAGGGGAGGGTCAGCCTCAGTTACATGGCCGGGAGGTTGCCTATCCCTGATAGAAATAACCAGGTGCATTTCAGTTCCTCCACTGGGAGAGGCTTACATGGGAACAGAGAACCCAGGCAATTTTAAATGACTTTATGAACAGACTGTGATCCACAGTGGGAGCCCACTGATCGCTCCGTGGAAAGAAGTCAGCTCCTGCTGACCATTGCAGAGTCCCTTTCTCTCCTTGCTGGGAGCTGGTGCATCTCATGGGATGCTGAGTACCTTTCTTCGGTTGTTGGGAACAGGCCGCCGCAAGGAGTCACCGCAGACCCTGCCGCTCTGGCTCCCGGGCTGGCACACATCCGCCTTGGCGGTCCTGCCACCCTAACGTTCACACAGGCAGTCCCCACCGCCGGGGACTTGCTCACCCTTCTGGAGCCTGGTGGTGCATCGTGGCCAAGGTCTGCTGAAAGTCGAACAGTGGGAACATCCCCGGGTTCTGGCTCAAATGTTCCTTGCAGGATGCACAGACATTCAGGTGGGAGCTCCCAGAACAGGGGGCTTTGGGACAAATGAGACCATTACAAACCTGCTTACAGAAAAGGTAAACAGAGACGAGTCCCTGTGGATCTGAGCTCACCTCTCTTCCCACCCGAGAGGAGACGGCAGCGGCAACCGGGGACGGGAATCAGAAAACCACAAGGGGAGAGACGGGCTGAGAGGGGAAAATCTCTGGCATCTGGGCACTGAACTAACACCTAGAAAGAGAGCAGAGCCCCCGGTGTGGATGCCAACTCCTGCCATGTGCTCGGGACCCTACAAGCAAATGGGGAGCTGTGGTATTATTTTCAGGAAAAAAACAAAAAACAAAACGTTCTTTGCTTCAAGGCTAACTGTGGATTTCCAATGGCTAAATCACCATCTCAGGCTTTTTGCATTTTTTAAGGCTTCAGCCTAGAAACAATGCATCCTTGTCAGAATAACTAAGGACTGGATTCCACCAGGGATGTGCCTGGGTTTGCCTTCAGGCTTGGCTTGTTCAGGGTTAGTGAGTTCCTGAATCTCTCTCAGTGGTGGCTGGAGCCGGCTGTACCCATCACTTCCCATTGTCACAGTTGGTGACCTCATGTAGGCAGCTTGAAATCGGCTGGGGTGGAGAAATGCACGCCATTGAAGTAGGCAAATGCTGGCTGTAAATCCTCACCAGCACACAGCTTGATCTCAGCGTCAGTTTGCTCCTCTGAGTGAGGGAACCGGTGTAGCATTGCCTCCCCGAGTGGTGATGTGGGATCCAGGAGCTGACACGGTGCAGCACAGGGCCCAAGCCTGGGTCACATCCACGCAGAGTGCCCTGGTTTTTGTTGTCTGGTGCTGTCTTTGGAGGGGCCTGTGTTCAGTCTGCATGTGACTGCCTGGAGGAGCAGGTGCCACCGGGCAGAAAAGCAAACTTCCCTGTGATCTGCGTTCAAGGTGAATGTGGTATGACTTGCGGAGGGTAGAAATGCAACCCGGCTGGAAGTGGCAGCCACTGAGCATGTAAGCCCCAGTCGAGTCACCGACACTCAGAAGCAGGGGACCCACAGCCTCTGCGGCTGCACAGGTCTCAGCCCGCGGCACCAGAAGCCGCTCGTCACGTAAGGGGGTCTCCTCACTGGCAGAGACCAACCCGAGCAGATATCAGCCTGTGTGAGAATAAGGAGGAGAACTTTCTAAACCTTACAGTGGGCTCTGGTTTCCAGAAGACGTGCATCCTGGTTCAGCAAGCACCGAAACACCCGCGCGTGGTGTCGGTGTTTGCGGCCATGTTCCCATCGCCATCAGAGCGAGGGCTCTTTCTGTGCCACCAAGTCTGCACACCTGCAGGTCCCTTGCAAAGGGCATTTCACTGTAAGTGTTTAGAAGTCCTCCATATACCTTTGCAGTACTCTGCTATTTACCATTTGGATTCTGACCCATTGTGAGATTCTAAGTAAATAACACACCGTTCAGGCCAGAGACTCCGGCCCCCCTCTGAGCATGACAGCAGCCAGTGGGGGGAGTTGACGGGCACCAGAAACAGAAGAGGGGACCCAGATTCCTAACTCCCTGAGGTGACTGAGAGCTCACCTTCCGCTTCCGTAAGGACCACCACGGGCTCACTCTACTGCCCATCAGTGGACGCTGCCTTTCCTTCTTCCTCCTGTGAGAGGAAGTCAGGGACCAGCCACGGGGCATCCTCCAAGGGGACCACGTGCTGAATGTCCTCCCCAGTGTGAAAAGATTTCTATTAGCTCCTATCTAATGAGAATTAGAGAACAAATACATGAAATCCCAGGTAATGGGCGGGCTCTCCTTCCATCTATTTCTTCCTCTGTTTCCGGGTACTGCTGTCAGAGACACCCCTGCTGAAGGGGAGTTTGAGAAAGGCCAGAAGAAGGTAGCCAGGCAGGAGTGGCCCGGCCAGGAGACATGTCCACCCTCCAGAGGCTTCTGTCCTCCTAACCCTGAAGCTGAACGTGCACCGCATCCAAGCCAGGAGCCTCCCGGCAAACTCTCAATTATGGCTCTGCTTCGACTTCTTCACGACGCTGTGGGAGTCGCTTGCTGGGGTCCTGATGCTGAGCAGCCTTCACGGCAGGAACGTGTTTTCTGAGCCCCACGTGGGGAGAGCTGTCTGGCGGGGTGGGAATGCCTGGCTTTGCTCATCTGGAGCAGGAACGTGATGGAAGCACATGCTCGTGAGCTGAGTCCAAACGGGGGCCTCACTGAGGAATTTCCTCATTTTTCTCGTTAGCGGCTCTCCACCTGACTGGCTCTCCATCACTCCTGAATACGCACCTGTTGGTGCCAGGGTTGCCTTCAGAGCCCCCTTCTGCCCCAGAGGTTGTATTTCACATTCACCAAGAACAAGCTGTGATTTCCCTAGCCTCAGTTATTCCTGTTATTAAATTATACATTCAACGATCTGTCATCTAAGTGAATACTCAATATCAATACAGGTATAATACAAAATATGAATATAAGTAAGTATGAGTGTTACTTTTTTTTTCCATGAAACCTGTCACGTGCTTTGTAAAGACTTGATCAAGACATCATTTAAACATTCTGTCATACAACTCTACAAATTAAAAAAAAAATTCTACTTGATCTCGACACAGATTGCTTTGCAAATATTTTAACAAATCACGAGACTTTACAAAAACAAACTAGAAACCATAGATGCTGATTCCCTCCAATGAGGAAACTCTTGTCCAAAGAAAAGTCTTTGACCCTATATCAAGATTAGTGATTGAATGGGTATTTATACTTTTAAATGTTTAAGGCTAGTTTGTATTCTTTATAACTGACTTATGTTTTGCTAATGAACACTGCTCATCCCAGCTAGGTGGACTAAGAGGCAACCTTGTGTCCAGGGCTCCGTGGACTGTGCAGCTTGGCCTTGGGGTTTTAACCTCCCTCTTGCTCCTTTACAGGGCCCCTCTCAGGCGGTAGCCATGCACGCCTGACCTATTACATCATAGTCATTTTCCTCGTAATTAAATGTATGTTCTGCACAATGAAAGGTTAGAAGACATCAAGAGCTTCCTGGCAGTGTAATTGACAGGGATTTGTGGAGAAAATCCTTGTACACACACAACAGGCAAGTCACTGTGTTCCAACGATGACAGACGTAAAGAACAAATGTTAAAGGTAACTGTTTTCCAATATTGTTTGAAAAGTACATATCTAATTAGAGATGAATCTGTTTAAATTCACCAGTAAAATAAACGGATGAAAGGAAGGGAGAAAAAACTAAGTCAGTCTGAGATCTGTGTAAGTTGGGTCTCTAATGGGACAATCGTTAAAAATAATTTCAATTATTCACATTTGAATGACTTTTATATAAAGCTTTTTAAATAATGTGAAATCTGCTGTGTGAAGTCTAAATGAAAGAATGGCCGAGTTAATCTCTGACATATTATTTGAGCTTGTACGTTGTGAAAAAGAGCACAGTAGAATGTTAAATTTCACATAAAATATTCTGGTTTCCTCTGGTTTATTTTAGAGCTAGGGTGTCATTTATGATTACATTTTATGAGAAGATAATTACAAGCAGAACTGCTTTTCTAAGCTTGCAAAATGTAATCTAAACACTAAGATTAACGCATTTTGGGATATTAATAAGCTCAATTCTCTTCAACTTGATGGATTTGTAACTTTCAGCTGTGGTGCAGACTTGAAGTAGTGCTGTCTTAAAGCTGACTTCTCTCTAGAGCAATCCTCAGAATTCTCTCCTACCTAGTGGAGAGGAAGACAGGCATCCCTGGCTCATCATTGGATAAAATCCCAACCTTTAATAGGGATGTTGGCAGAGTGTGTATTGAGTCTTATGATGAATAAAGTGATCTGAGAACAGTGCAAATATTAACATGTGTGTGCCTTTTGCTGTGATCACCGTTGGTGTTCTACCCAAGGAAAGGGGTGGAGATGGCAAATAGAAATTTAGACATTTTCAAAGGAGTAAGAGTGAAATGAAAAACTAAAACCTCCTAAAAGTGAAGAGAAAGCTTCAAGTCTGTTAGATGAGTCAACATCATAAGCAAACTTTTCAGTTTGGGCTTCAGGGAGATTTAAATTTCTGGGCATATATCCCTAGGAAATGAACTCAGTATCTCAAAGAGATATCTGTACCCCTATGTTCATTGCAGCACTGTTCACAATAGCCAGGACATGGGAGCTACCTGAGTGTCCATCGACAGAGGAGTGGATAAAGAAGATGTGGGATATACGTATACACATCTATATGTATATGACTTGGCCATAAAAAAGAAGGAAACCCTGCCATTTTTGACATCATGGATGGACCATGAGGGCATTGCAATAAGTGAAATAAGTCAAATAGAGAAAGACAAATACTTATGACCCCACTTATGTGTGGAATCTAAAAATGCTGAACTCACAGGAACAGTAGATTGGTGGTTGCCAGGGGCTGGGGAGTGGGGGAAATGAGTGAAGGTGATCAAAGGTATAAAATTCCAGTTTTAAGAAGAATAAGTTCTAGCAATGTAAGGTGCAGCATGGTAGCTACAGTTAATGATACTGTGTTGTCTATTTGAAAGTTACTAAGAGAGTAGATTTTTAAAGTTCTCACCACACCTACAACACACACACACACAACTATGTGAGGCAAAAGGTGTTAACTAACCTTATTTTGGTAACTGCTTTGCAATATGTACATACGTCAAATCATTATGTTGTATACCTTGAACTTACAGTGTTATATGTCAATTATATTTCAATAAAGCTGGAAAAAATGTGGGCTTGCTACACACTTCATTTTAAGGAACACTTTGCTCACAGGGAAGGGAGTTTACCTGCAGCCCCACATAAGTTGATGAGTCTTCTACTGGTTCCAGTGTTCTGCTAATCTGAGCTGAAAATCTGCTCATTCCCCAATGCACATACTTGCTTGAGGCTTTGGGGATGTCCTGCGTATAAGTGAGGGTGCGATCTCTGCCACAGACTGTGGTCCCTGGAAATGATAGGCACTAGCCTTCTGGCTGCCAAGTTAATGTGGGGATCTCTTCATACAGGAGAAAAATGGGCAATGATTACATCATCCTAAAATATAACAATGTATCTATTAGATAAGATTAGTGTTAAATTTGTTTTCAAAACTTATTCTGATGGATACAAATAAAATCAAACTGAGTTATTAAGGAATCTTGGGCAATAATGTTCAAAGGACAGACTATTTATTAGGAAGGACAAGTGTGAGGAGATGGAGATTGCCTTTTGAATGTCAATAATTCTCGAGAAGGGATGCCAAGTCCCTTACATCCAGCAGAGCCGTATATGGTCATGGTTTGAATCCTGCATTGCAGACACACATCTGGTTGTGAATTAGCTCTATCCTTCAGAAATTTCTCTCTTACATATTTTTCCCTAGCTGTTTCCCCCCCTCTTGCTTCCTTTGTTTATTCCCCTCTTTTTTACAGATTTTCATTTTTCCACATCAAACTGCTTATTACTTTGGAACAATGTTTGTTGTTGCTCTTTATTCAAATCGCTTAAATTCTTAATCTCTATTTAAGTTATTCTGCTGCTATTCTATTTCATTTTAAACAATCTACCTATTGAATTAAAGCATTTCCATGCTTTCATCCAAGTTGATGGTGAGAATCCCTGAGTAGAATGATCTCAGAAGTTGTCTCTCAGAGTTTTCCTAGTTGTTACAAACTTGGTCAGATGATTGTGATGAAAGAAACACATGGAAATTGTGTGTCCCCAGCCCCTGGGAAGGAATGAAGAGTCTAGAGTGATTCTTGGTTTCTGGTTTTGTATCTGGATAGAGGGTGATGCCTTCAAGGAAGCAAGGGAGTTCCAGAAGGGGCGTGCTTCCAAGGAAGACTGGGATTTGCCTTTGGACACGTTGAGCTTACGTGCTTGGGGCAAGGTCCAGTGGGCGTGTCTAGAGCTGGGGTTGGGGACAAGGAGTACATCTGGAATTTATTGGGGGCAGGAAGAGCAGGCGCAGTGGAGAAGGTCTCAGGGATCCAAGGACAGCCTTTGTGTCCAGTGATTGAATCGTGTGAATCATGGCTCAGACTTCCCTTTGGACTTTGTATAGATCTGTCTTTAGGGGAATACTTTCCTGTGCTATGGCAACGAGTTCAAAATGTTTGATGATAAATCAAGTGATGGAAGAAGATGATAAGAGCATCTGATGATGCTCTTTCCAAGAAGACATATTTGTCATGCCCTCTGCCCACACAAATACAGATTCCCCACTGAATGATGACCGGGAGGATGGGGGGTCTCTGCTGTTCACTGTCCCTCTGTGTGTCTTTGGTAACACCCAGCTGTTTCTGTAAGCCCACAGAGAAGACTTAGGTGGGAACAAGCTTGTCCTTCCCTCCCGAAGTGACCTGCTTCATCGCATCTGATCACACTTCAGAAGCAAAGTGGTTGATTCAGCTCCTCGCCTACTGATTGGGCTCTGAGGGTGTCTCAGGTGGGAAACTCAGCCCTCGGGTTTTGACAACAATCATTTTAAAAATATATATATTTTTGTGTTGAAGAACTACCAGAAAATTTGACCCCTTCCCCTGGAATTCCTGAGGCAGAATGGAGGTCTCAGTTGTTTTTGGAACTGGGCTGCAGGCGGTATTCGCTTAAGGCCTATGGGTACCTCAGATGAGTTTATTCCATGGGGTGGATCAGGGGGCCCCTTGCTAGGACTTGGGTGGCTTGTAGGCAGAAGGAGGAAGTGGAGCTTTTGCCTAAGCAGGGAGCTAGCTAGCATCAATGACTTCCCGTATTTAAGAAGGTTGAAGTTTTCAACTTTGTAGGATTTCCTCCTCCTTCTTCTTCTTCAAATTTGAATCCTTCAATCAACATAACTGACATCTTCAGGGTTGGGAAGGGGGTGCTTCGGTTGGCAGAGCCTGTTTTCTTCTGTTCTCTAATCTCCACAAGCCACTGAGCCTCTGACATACGTAATATACATACATTAGGAGCTGAACAACTGCACCTCCTAAGCCCTACACCCCAACTCCATCGCTTCCCCAGAGCCTCCCAGACTCTTCCATCCAGATAATGTGTTTCTCTAATCTGACCACAGGTGATTCTGTTGATTAAGCTTTGACTATTGCACATCAATTTGTTACAGAAGTTAGAAAACTTTAAGATTTTTTTCAATTTAATTTATCACTTATTATCTTAAGAATGTCCGTGGAAAACCAGATTGAGATTTTTAACCACAGTGAGAAATATTTACTTTGAGTTTCTGCCATCTGCCCTCCAGCCTGGTTTTTAGGTCAGTTTCCCCAGAACACACTCTGAGACTAGGACTTGCCGGCAGTGATTCAGGAATGACTCCCAGGGTGTGGGGAATAGGAAGACACCATGAAAGAACCAGCCTCAGCCTGATCCCACAAGCGGTCGGCCCTGGAGGGGAAGTCGGCCTTCCAAGTTTCTCGCCACTTAGCCCTGGAGCCGAGCCGGGCTTTCCCTCTGCGTCAGCACCACGGACAGAGGTCCGCACTGGGCACTGGGGGCTGGCTTTGGTCATTTGGGCAAGTGGCTTCGATAGCCCAAGGAAAGTCCGCCAAAGAGTGCTTCAGATGCAGGCAGTTAAAGTGAGGACACATGTAGTAGACACATGCTACTCTCTCAAGAAAGCTTTGGGAGAAATTAAAGAATGAGTGAGTGAACAGTCTTTTGAGCATAATGTCAATTATATTCAGGACAAGTTCAGCAAGTACTCTGCAGCTTTCAATTCTAAAAATTCATTTCACTGGGGACTAAGGTATCACTACAGGAAAGACATTAATTTATGTTGTTGATACATCTTAGTTGATAAATGGACGTTTCTCATATTATAGAAAATGCTTTTGTGATTTTACTAAGATGATAAATATTTCTTTAAAACTTTTCAAAGCGAGCTTGATTGTATCATACTCATAAATAAACATAATTTGTGTTTCTTTGATCATAAGAATACATATGGAAAAACACACAACGATGCTAAAATATTGGTCAATATTCTGTGCTTGTATTTTTGGTACATCTCAACTCAGTATAAATTGGAAATTTTGTGGTAATATTTGCCTCAAAGCAAATTGTTTTTCTGGCTCAAACCAATTGTTTTTACAGTGGAAGTAAGATCATGGCAGTGAAGAGAATGGGGCCAGTTACAGGTGAGCAATTTTTCCCCCATATAAAGGGTCTACATTTGACTGCAAAGTACAGAGTATGAAAAACCAGGTCATGCTTAATGAGGCAGAATCTGGTGAAGAAGACACAGAAATATGGAAACTCCAGGAAAAGCCACGCTGCTGCCTACCTCCCTAGGAACCCCTCTTAACTCTGTGACTGGCTCCTTTCAACATCTTTCCTTTCTTTTAGTCTCTGAAGAGATGAAAATTCAACCCAGTATTTTAAAAGGATAACAATTGCTTTTAAATAACTGCCTTCAATCTTATAATCTTCCATCTTTCAGCTTTTGTCTAAGAAATGCATATTATATTCATGTTTCACAAATGATTTTCTTGATATTCTCTGAAGTTATATTCATAAAAATATAAAGATTTGGTGGGTCATATTCCTAAAGGAAAAATTCAATATGCACATTTTAACACATCTAAAAAATGGGTATGTTACTGGTTGCCTTAAATCCTTCCGTGGAAAAAAGTGTGAAATAAATAAATACGCACATCAAGACATAAATAAACACTTTTGAGCTATTTCTCATCAAGTGTTGGGTTTTCCGTGCCTTGTGGGCCCACCCAGCTCATGGCAGCTGCCAGCTGCTACATCTCGTGCCCACGGGGGTGGTCTTGCCATTTTGGGGTGACGTAGTATCAGACAGCCACCCAGCTCACTTCACAAGTGGTGTAGGTGCCTCTCCAGCCCTGGGCAAAAGTCTCAGGGCTAACTCTACATTTTGGCTGTGGCACTGCCATTCATCCAGGTAGGATGTCTTTTCAGTGCTGATTACTTAGAAGAGCATGGGAACTATTATAAAACTTGATCAAATCCGGTTAATGGCATTTATAGACAGAATGAGGGGGATTATCCAAATGCCCCTGATTCTCACAGAGATGTTTTCTCCCTGTAGAATGAAACGGTCTACTCAAACACTCAGAGGGGTCTCCTTGTTCAGGCCAACTCTGGGCTTAAACCGACAGACTGGGGAAGAGGATGGCTCAAGTGTTTTGACCTGGAGATGCTTAAGAGACACCTCAGTGCATCTCTGATGAGCAGCTGCCTCAGGGGTCAGGGACCCAGACTCTGGAGCCAGGCTGCCCACATTCCTCTGCTGAGAGATTTCAGGACCTTGGACAAGGCAGGAACTGCTCTCTGCCTCAGTCTCTCCTCCGTGGAACTGGGTGGTGATCAAACCTACTGCACAGGGTTGTTATGAAGATCAGAGGAGCAGACCTGCCCAGGGCTAAGAACAGGACCCTGTGCCTGGGCTCCATGTGTGTTTTCAGTAAGTCCACCAGGGTCATGGGTTGCCTGTACCAGATCTTGGACCCTGCCAGGGTAAAGCTGGATGAGGAGCAAACATGGTCTGTGCCCAGCAGGAGGCCCTGGAGGTCTCAGGGTCAGGTTCTTTATTCAGAAAATCAGAGCTCGTACCAGGGACCCCAAGCTTAGTGCAAAAATCAGAGGTGAAGTGAGCAAAGGACTCCACAGTTAGCCTGGGCTTAGGAAGCAGTAGAACAGACTCTGTCACATCCTCGATTTCATCATATCTGGCTTTTGCTGGGTGTAAGAAGAAAAAAAGTGGGACTATGATCTTCAGAAAAAGTCCTTATGGAAAAATGTCCCAGGATTTTTGAGAAAGTCTGAAATATTCTGCAAAACAGCAGAAGTGCAGAAATACGATGCTGTCATTGTGACAAAGTGAAGGGTGGTTTCGACTCACCTGTCAGGACCAACTGCCTGCCTTCCATGCATTTTCATGCGGGTGTGCCTGCGGGGAAGGGCAAGAGGGGACCCTGACCCTCGTCAGCCTGGAGGAAGACGTGAGGAGGTCAGGATGAAAGGTGTGTCAGCAAAATATGAGCTCAACTTGTCCTCTGTTATTACAGGAAAAGCCAAAGGTGGGAAGTCATAAGGCGGCAGATTCCAACATGGGAGTTTAGAAAATGCATATTTTCTTTCCAAAAATCTGAGCTCCCACAGAGGAATGGTGGAGAGATTCCAGCCACGTCACGCCAGGCATGATGCTGGTGACAGGTTCTGTTGGCTTTTCCTTCCGGCTGGAGAGCTGCTCGGCAGATCTTTTTGAGCAGAGATTAGCATATTTTATTTGAAGTTGCAAACTGATATTTTGCTTTGGATATAATTCTAAGTTTTCTGTCCTTCCAGCCTTCGCAGCTGTGGGTTGGGATCATGAGGTAGCCATTTAATAATCACCTGCTTCATGGCACCGATTAACCATCTGCTCCCCCAAAACTCACTTATTCTTTTATTCTTTTTCATAGTTTATGTCCAAGAATGGATGGCAAGACTCATCACTTACGATGATTTTAAACCATAAAGTTTCCTTTTTTAATGAAGACTGAAAAATTCATGCAAATTTACACTTGTTTACAAGTGGATTGAATATTATGCTAATACATTTCAATGCCTCCAAATTATGTCAACTGTTTATAAACAGTTCCATCCCTTGCACTGTTTTGCCAATAAAATAAAATGTTGGCTTCACAGAAATAACATTTTTTAATGTTGAGATAAAGAGAACCACTTTTGAATCTTGATATTCACAAACTTCAGACTGTCCAGAGCTGAAGTCACAGTCTGGGCCCTAAACCGTGTCTCTTCATGGGCAAACTCCTTGTCCCTGAGTTTTCTGGTCTGTGGTCCTGACCCTGCTGACAACCACTGACAGGCAAGATTCCCAGTGGGAGGACACCAGGAGCTGGATCGATGGTCCCCACTTCCCACCCACCCCCCTGCCATCACCTCAGTTGGAGAGCTCACACCAATGTGGAAATCTTTTTCCGTTACATCTATACATTTCTTAAAATCAACAACAGGTGTGAATGGTACCTAAATCATTCTCTGACGTTACTGAAAATCATCATAATTTGGATAGCTAAAATTCAGAGAAAAATTAAAAACTTGCATATTCTTAAAGAATGAAAGAATCCATATTTAAAAAGCTTAAAGTGCTGGCTGAATAAGTTTCTCTGTTAATTAGTGATTCACACTCACATAAAATCAAGTGGTCACAAATAACAAATGCTGGAGAGGGTGTGGAGAAAAAGGAACCCTCATGCACTGTTGGTGGGAATGTAAATTGATACAGCCACTATGGAGAACAGTATGGAGGTTCCTTAAAAAACTAAAACTAGAACTACCATATGACCCAGCAATCCCACTACTGGGCATACACCCACCGAAAACCATAATTCAGAAAGACACATGCACCCCAATGCTCATTGCAACACTATTTACAATAGTCAAGGCAGGGAAGCAACCTAAATGTCCATCAACAGGTGAATGGATAAAGAAGATGTGGTGTATATATACAACGGAATATTATTCAACTATAAAAAGAAAGAAATAATGCCATCTGCAACAACATGGATGGACCTAGAGATTGTCATACTAAGTGAAGTAAGTCAGAGAAAGACAAATATCATGTTATCACTTATATGTAGAATCTTAAAAAAATGTTACAAATGAACTTATTTACAAAACAGGAACAGACTCACAGACATAGAAAAAAAAAACTCATGGTTACCAAAGGGGGAATGGGGGGTGGGGAGTGATAAATTAGGATATTGAGATGAACAGATATACACTACTATGCATAAAATAGGTAAACAACAAAGTCTTACTGTGTAGCACAGGGAACCATATTCAGTATCCTGTAATAAACCATAATGGAAAAGAATATGAAAAAGAATATATATCACTTTCTGTACACTGGAAACTAACATGACATTGTAAACCAACTATAATTAAAAAAAGAAAATCAGGGCTTCCCTGGTGGCGCAGTGGTTGAGAGTCCACCTGCCGATGCAGGGGACACGGGTTTGTGCCCCGGTCCGGGAAGATCCCACATGCTGCAGAGCGGCTGGGCCCGTGAGCCATGGCTGCTGAGCCTGCGCGTCCGGAGCCTGTGCTCTGCAGTGGGAGAGGCCACGACAGTGAGAGGACTGCGTACCGCAAAAAAAAAAAAAAAAAAAAGAAAATCAGTTGGTCTGAGAAATATGGAGATTATAATTTGCTTCAGGAGGGCATGGAATTGCCCTAAATATCAGCTGTATCTGTTTACAGGCAACTCACCATGGACTGAAACAGGTGTTCCTGTTGATTATAAAGCTCCAGGTGATCTTGGGGCATGGGTTCATCTTGGTCACTTCCAGAACTCAGGGAGATTTTTCTCATGTTTTTTGGTATTTCTAAACATAGGGCTGGAAGTGAACACAGACTTTGATGGAACTCGTGCTCAGGATGATCCAGAAGGATTCACACCTCTCAGCTGGCTATTTGGAATTTGCAGAAGAGCTACTATAAGGCTTGTGTCACTCAACACCACACATGTTACAGTGATAACTCCATTGACAAAATTTGATCCCAGAGATTTCTACCACTGACCTCAGCTGCTAGAGAGGTGGTATCTTGACCTTCAAGGTGACAGGGCACCTACAGACCTGAGCTGTGCCCCCATCTGGCCACTCCACCAGCCAGGGCTCAGCTCTTAGTGGTAATGTGGAGACATTAGACCATTTTTCAGTGTTTCTCTTGAGCAATATGGGGGACTCAACAGTGATTATTATTACACACTTCCTCTGTGACAGGCACTGTTCTACACCCAGGGACATATCAGTAAATGACATACAAGAAAATTCCTACCCTGGTCGCACTCATACATTAGACTCAAAACCACCAGCAACCTCTGGATGCAGGAGGGTGCTTCTCTCTCACGACATTAGTTCACAACCACAGTGGCCTTTCAATTCATAAAGTTCATAAGATGATTTTCTGATTATGAAGGGGATGGCCCCATTTTTCCTAAGCATCGGTGTCACGAATGGCAGGTGTGTGCTGTTTTCTCCTGGCAGGATGTCACAGCCCACTTGTTTCTATTTTTACACCAGTTCTTGATATTGTACTTTAGAAACTGCTCTTTATACAGAATTATTACAGTTTTAACACTTATATAAATGGCATTTTTTTTTCAAGATTGACTTGAGTTGTTTTATTATTTTATATACGATACAAGAATTACTAGACCTTAATCCATTGCACCAGATGTGTTGCCAACTGCCAGTCTTTTTCCACAATACCTCCTCTCTCTCTTTTTTTAAATTTAATTTAATTTATTTTTTACACAGCAGGTTCTTATAAGTGATCTATTTTATACATCTTAGTGTATAAATGTCAATCCCAATCTCCCAGTTCATCACACCACCACCACCCCGCCCCACTTTCTCCCCTTGGTGTCCATACGTTTGTTCTCTACATCCATGTCTCTATTTCTGCCCTGCAAACCGGTTCATCTGTACCATTTTTCTAGATTCCACATATATGCGTTAATATACGATATTTGTCTTTCTCTTTCTGACTTACATCACTCTGTATGACAGTCTCTAGGTCCATACACATCTCTACAAAAGACCCAATTTCGTCCCTTTTTATGGCTAATATTCCATTGTATATAGATGCCACATCTTCTTTATCCCTTCGTCTGTCGATGGGCATTTAAGTTGCTTCCATGACCTGGCTATTGTAAATACTGCTGCAATGAACATTGGGGTGCATGTTTCTTTTTGAATTATGGTTTTTGCTGGGTATATGTCCACTAGTGGGATTGCTGGGTCATATTGTAATTCTATTTTTAGTTTTTTAAGGAACCTCCATACTGTTCTCCATAGTGGCTATATCAATTTACATTCCCACCAGCAGTGGAGGAGTGTTCCCTTTTCTCCACACCCCCTCCAGCATTTGCTGTTTGTAGATTTTGTGATGATGCCCATTCTAACTGGTGTGAGGAGGTATCTCATTGTAGTTTTGATTTGCATTTCTCTAATAATTAGTGATGTTGAGCAGCTTTTCATGTGCCTCTTGGCCATCTGTAGGTCTTCTTTGGAAAAATGTCTATTTAAGTCTTCTGCCCATTTTTTGATTGGGTTGTTTGTTTTTTTAATATTGAGCTGCATGAACGGTTTATATATTTTGGAGATTAATACTTTGTCTGCTGTTTCATTTGCAAATATTTTCTCCCATTCTAAGGGGTTTCTTTTCACCTTGTTTATAGTTTCCTTGGCTATGCAAAAGCTTTTATGTTTCATTAGGTCCCATTTTTTTATTTTTGTTTTTATTTCCATTACTCTAGGAGGTGGGTCAAAAAAGATCTTGCTGTGATTTATGTCAAAGAGTGTTCTTCCTATGTCTTCCTCTAAGAGTTTTATAGTGTCTGGTCTTACATTTATGTCTTTAATCCATTGTGAGTTTATTTTTGTGTGTGCTGTTGGTGAGTGTTCTAATTTCATTCTTTTACACGTAGCTGTCAAATTTTCCCAGCACCGCTTATTGAAGAGACCGTCTTTTCTCTATTGTATCTCCTTGCCTCCTTTGTCATAGATTAGTTGACTATAGGTGTGTGGGTTTATCTCTGGGCTTTCTCTCCTGTTCCATTGATATGTATTTCTGTTTTTGTGTCAGGACCATATTGTCTTGATTACTGTAGCTTTGTAGTATAATCTGAAGTCAGGAAGTCTGATTCCTCTGGCTCCATTTTTTTCTCCACAAGATTTCTTTGACTATTCTGGGTCTTTTGTTTCTCCATAGAAATTTTAAGATTTTTTTGTTCTAGTTCTGTAAAAAATGCCATTGGTAATTTGACAGTGATTACATTGAATCTGTAGTTGCTTTGGGTAGTATAGTCATTTTCAAACTATTGTTTCTCCAGTCCAAGAACATGGTCTATCTCTCCATTTGCTTGTGTCATCTTTGATTTCTTTCTTTTTTTTTTTTTAATTATGTTTATTTATTTATTTATTTATTTATTTTTGGCTGTGTTGGGTCTTCGTTTCTGTGCATGGGCTTTCTCTAGTTGCGGCAAGCAGGGGCCACTCTTCATCACGGTGTGCGGGTCTCTCACTGTTGCAGCCCCTCTTATTGTAGAGGACAAGCTCCATACGTGCAGGCTCAGTAGTTGTGGCTCATGGGCTTAGTTGCTACGTGGCACGTGGGATCTTCCCAGACCAGGGCTCGAACCCATGTCCCCTGCATTGGCAGGCAGATTCTCAACCACTGTGCCACCAGGGAAGCCCTCATCTTTGATTTCTTTCATCAGTGTCTTATAGTTTTCTGAGTACAGGTCTTTTTCCTCCTTAGGTAGGTTTACTCCTAGGTATTTTATTCTTCTTGTTACAATGGTGAATGTGATTGTTTCCTTAATTTCTCTTTCTGATATTTTGTTGTTAGTAGAGGAATGCAAGAGATTTCTGTGCATTAATTTTGTATCCTGCAAAATATCCTGTATTTGCCTTTATTACATTGAAGTACGTTCCTTCTATGCCCACATTCTGGATAGTTTTTATCATAAATTGGTGTTGAATTTTGTCAAAAGCTTTTTCTGCATCTATTGAGATGATCATATGGTTTTTATTATTCAATTTGTTAATATGGTGTATCACATTGACTGATTTGCAGATATTGAAGAATCCTTGCATCCCTGGGATAAATCCCACTTGATCATGGTATATGATCATTTTAATGTGTTGTTGGATTCTGTTTGCTAGTATTTTGTTGATGATTTTTGCATCTATGTTCATCAGTGATATAGGTCTGGAATTTTCTTCTTTTGTAGTATCTCTGTCTGCTTTTTGCATTAGGGAGACAGTGGCCTTGTAGAATGAGCTTGGGAGTGTTCCTTCCTTTGCAATTTTTTGGAAGAGCTTGAGAAGCCTGGGTGTTAGCTCTTCTCCAAATGTTTGATAGAATTCACCTGTGAAGCCATCTGGCCCTGGACTTTTGTTTGTTGGAAGACTTTTAACCATGGTTTCATTTCATTACTTGTGATTGGTCTGTTCATATTTTCTATTTCTTCCTGATTCAGTCTTGGAAAGTTATACTTTTCTAAGAATTTGTCAATTTCTTGCAGGCTATCCATTTTATTGGCATAGGGTTGCTTGTAGTAGTCTCTTATGATGCTTTGTATTTCTGTGGTGTCTGTTGTAACTTCTCTTTTTTCATATCTAATTTTATTGATTTGAGTCCTCTCCTTTTTTTTCTTGATGAGTCTGGCTAAAGCTTTATCAATTTTGTTTATCTTCTCAAGTAAGCAGCTTTTAGTTTTATTGATCTTTGCTATTGTTCTCTTTGTTTCTATTTGATTTATTTCTGCTCTGATCTTTATGATTTCTTTCCTTCCACTAACTTTGGGTTTTGTTTGTTCTTCTTTCTCTTGTTCCTTTAGGTGCAAGGTTAGATTTTTTATTTGAGATTTTTCTTATTTCTTGTGGTAGGATTGCATTGCTATAAACTTCCCTCTTAGAACTGCTTTTGCTGCATCCCATAGGTTTTGGATCTTCGTGTTTTGGTTGTCATTTGTCTCTAGGTATTTTTTTACTTCCTCTTTGATTTCTTCAACGATCTCTTGATTATTCAGTAATGTAGTGTTTAGCCTCCATGTGTTTGTGTTTTTTACATTTGTTTTCCCTGTAATTGATTTCTAATCTCATAGTGATGTGGTCGGAAAAGATGTTTGATATGATTTCAATTTTCTTAAATTTACTGAGGCTTGATTTGTGACCCAAGATATGATCTGTCCTGGAGAATGTTTTGTGTGTGCTTGAGAAGAAAGTTTAATCAGCTGTTTTCCAATGGAATGTCTTATAAATATCAATTAAATCTACCTGGTCTATTGTGTCACTTAAAGCTTGTGTTTCCTTATTAATTTTCTGTCTGGATGATCTGTCCATTAGTGTAAGTGAGGTGTTAAAGTCCCCTGCTATTACTGTGTTACTGTCAATTTCCTGTTTTATAACTGTTAGCATGTGCCTTATGTATTGAGGTGCTCCTATGTTGGGGGCACACATATTTATAATTGTTATATATTTTTCTTGGATTGATCCCTTGATCATTATGTAGTGTCCTTCCTTTTCTCTTGTAACATTCTTTATTTTAAAGTCTATTTTATCTGATATGAGTATTACTACTCCAGCTTTCTTTTGATTTCCATTTTCATGGAATACCTTTTTCCATCCCCTTACTTTCAGTCTGTATGTGTCCCTAGGTCTGAAGTGGGTCTCTTGTAGACAGTATATATATGGTTCTTGTTTTTGTATCCATTCAGCAAGCCTGTGCCTTTTGGTTGAAACATTTAATCCATTCTCATTTAAGGTAATTATTGGTATGCATGTTCCTATTACCATTTTCTTAATCGTTTTGAGTTTGTTTTTCTAGGTCCTTAGAGAAGTTCCTTTAGCATTTGTTTTAGAGCTGGTTTGGTGGTGCTGAATTCTCTTAGCTTTTTTTTGTCTGTAAATCTTTTGATTTCTCTGTTGAATCTGAATGAGATCCTTGCTGGGTAGAAAAATCTTTGTTGTAGGTTCTTCCCTTTCATCACTTTAAATATATCATGCCACTCACTTCTGCTTGTAGAGTTTCTTCTGAGAAATCAGCTGTTAACTTTACGGGAGTTCCCTTGTATGTTATTTGTCATTTTTCCTTTTAATAATTTTTCTTTGTCCTTAATTTTTGTCAGTTTGATTATTATATGTCTCTGCATGTTTCTCCTTGGTTTTATCTTGCCTGGGACTTTCTGTGCTTCCTGGACTTGGGTGGCTATTTCCTTTCCCATGTTAGGGAAGTTTTCAAATCTAATCTCTCCAAATATTTTCTCAGTACCTTTCTTTTTCTCTTCTCCTTCTGGGACCACTTTAATGAGAATTTTATTGCATTTAGTGTTGTCCCAGAGGTCTCTTAGGCTGTCTTCATTTCTTTTCATTATTTTTTCCTTATTCTGTTCCGTGGTAGTGAATTCCACCATTCTGTCTTCCAGGTCACTTATCCATTCTTCTGCCTTATTTATTGTGCTATTGATTCCTTCTAGTGTATTTTTCATTGCAGTTATTGTATTGTTCCTCTCTGTTTATTCTTTAATTCTTCTAGGTGTTTGTTCTTTAATTCTTCTAGGTGTTTGTTCTTTAATTATTCTAAGTCTTTGTTAAACATTTCTTGATCTTGGTCTCCATTCTTTTTCCGAGGTCCTGGATCATATTCACTATAATTATTCTGAATTCTTTTTCTATAAGGTTGCCTATCTCCACTTCATTTTGTTGTTTTTCTTGGGTTTTATTTGTTCCTTCATCTGGTACATAGTCCTCTGCCTTTTCATTTTGTGTGTCTTTCTGTGAATGTGGTTTTTGTTCCACAGGCAGCAGAATTGTAGTTCTTCTTGCTTCTTCTGTCTGCTGTCTGGTGGATGAGGCTATCTAAGAGGCTTGTGCAAGCTTCCTGATAGGAGGGACTGGTGGTGGGTAGAGCTGGGTGCTGCTGTGGTGGGCAGAACTCAGTAAAACTTTAATCCGCTTGTCTGCTGATGGGTGGGGCTTGTTTCCCTTCCTGTTGGTTTTTGGCCTGAGGTGACCCAGCACTGGAGTCTGTGCAGCTCTTTGGTGGGGCTAATGGCAGACTCTGGGAGGGCTCAAGCCAAGGATTACTTCCCAGAGCTTCTGCTGTCAGTGTCCTTGTCCCTGTGGTGAGCTACAGTCAACCCCCGCCTCTGCAGGATACCCTCTAACATTAGCAGGTAGGTCTGGTTCAGTCTCCCGTGGGGTCACCACTCCCTCCCCTGGCTCCTGATGCACATGCTACTTTGTGCATGCCCTCCAAGAGTGTAGTCTCTGCTTCCCCCAGTCCTGTCAAAGTCCCACAGTCAAATCCTGCCAGCCTTCACAAGCTGATTCTCTAGGAATTCCAATTCCTTGTCCCATTGCCGGACCCCCAGTTTGGGAAGCCTGACGTGGGGCTTTACTCCGTTGTTTAGACCTCTATGTTGTCAGTGTTCTCCAGCCTGTGAGTCACCCACCCAGCGGCCATGGGATTTGATTTTGTTGTGATTGTGCCCCTCCTACTGTCTCATTGCAGCTTCTCCCCTGACCTTGGATGTGGGGCATCTTTTCTGGTGATTTCCAGTGTCCTCCTGTCGAGGATTGTTCAGCAGCTAGCTGTGATTCTGGTGCTCTTGAAAGAGGGAGTTTACTTCCTCTCTGTTTTAAGTTACTGTCATCATTAACTCTCTCTGTCCCTTGACTCCAGGGACATTTCCATGTGAGTGTTTGTGTTGGACACATGTGTGGTATGTGATCTGAACCCTGGCATTATCTGAGCACATGTGTGTTTACCAGAAAGATGAACAGCTTTTTGGGTGATGAACAGACTCTTTGGGACTATGGCTTAACCCCCCCAGATTGGAAGGTTTGCCATATTTCCTTCTGGCATGCATTACAGATTTAAAAAATCTGAGATAAGATCATTTTTAACTGCTTAGAAAAAGATAATATGCAATATTTTATTTTTCTTCCTGGGAAAATGATATGTTTCCCCTTATCTCATCATCTGAAAGAGTCATCAGGAAACAGCCAAATGAGTATTGGTTATTATTCACGTGTTGGTGACTGGAATGCTCTTGAAATCTAAGAACTTTGGCCTTTGGTTCAAAATGATAGTGGTTTTCTTCTATTTTTTCCTTCATGGTTGTTTCTGTATTTCATTCTCTCTTCCTTGGTGAATCAGTGGGGGTATATTGACAGAACATAACTGATGACTTGCCTAAAAGTGGCTTTAATAAATAGGGCTTTATGTGTCTCTCAAGGCAGGTCTGAGGCAATGGCTCAAGGATGCATTCAGGACCCCAGGTTCCCGTACTGACCTGACATCTAGGCAAGAGGGGCCTTGGTGTTGGAGAGCTCACTCCTGTCCAGTTCCTCTGTGCCTCCCCTGGTGTGAGAAGCTGCCTCAGGAGTCAGGGAGCCCATGAGTTCCTGCCCCTACTGTGGTCACTGTAGCATCTCCCAGGCTTCCTCTACCCAAGTGCTGGCCCTGGTGACCCAAAGGATTGTGGAGGGGTGACTGTTGGAGAGAGTGTCTCAAGTTTAGAAGTGCAAGCTGGGCTAGTCATGTGTGTGGACAGGTCATGGGTGGAGGAGAGAAAATGGAATGTGAGCCATGGCCAGACCTCACGGGGCCACTAGCTCTGGTTATGCTCTGGTTCCACTGGTTATGAAGTTGCATTGGCCAAGCAGTAGGATAAACCTTTTTTTCTGTTTTTCTTTGTTATCAAAAACATTGATTTGATTTATAACTTTTACCTATTGAGACACAAGAGGTATAAGCAGTATGTTCATACTGGCTAACAAGACCCAACTCTTACCTTTTCACACATTTTGTGAATAATTGGCAGCTTGACATTGGCCAGGAGCACTTCTATTACGGAAACTGGCAAACACCATAAATCAGGTATTTTCCCCAGAGAACTGGCTGTTAGCCTTTACCAGCCTACCACTGCCCAAGGCCCCCTTTCCCCTCTTTCTCCAGCTGCATAGATTAGGGCTGGCCTGTCAGGGATGCTCTGTGCAAATTTCCCACTGTCTTCTCTTCTCATTGCTGCCTCATGGTCACAGCATGGCTGCTGCAACACCTTCAGCCCTCATAACCATGTTCCAGGAAGGAAGAAGGAGGGAACAGAAGGGGAAACACCTGTGTCTTCAAGGCCTGCACCTCCCTGTAGACTCCTGCTTGTGATTCGCTGGCCATGCCACATGTCTGTCTTCAGTGCAAGGGGGGCTCTGAGCCTGAACATTTTGCTCTCCACCTGACACATGTGAAGGGAGTCAGGATGACTGGGGAACAGGCCAGACTGCAGTGCCTGCTGCAGGGTGTCCACCTCTGGATCACACATGGACACATGACTCAAGCTATTTCCTTCCCCTCCCAGGAATGTGGAGTTGGGACAAGGATTCAGGGACCTGCAGGCTGCCCCCCTGAGCTGAGGGGAAGGGCGTGTGAACAGGGGCAGCTGCAGTTTGGTCATCGTCCTCCACGGGCAAGGGTGCAGAGGTGGCCAGACCACAGGCAGAGGGAGGGAAGATGCTCACACCTGTGTGTGGACTGTCATCCACTTCCTGCTGTTTGTCTGTAGTTATGTCTCATGAAGTACCCAGGCCACCCTGGATCTTTACAGCAAATTACACATTTTAGCTTAATCTAACCTGATTTTGTTTCGTTTATTAGTAATGAAAGTTATTTTAGTTAACAATTTTTTAAAAAAATTGAGGCAGATTTTCATTGTCTTTGTATAGAATAAGTTAACTCTTATAAATACTTGGATGTCATTTAAAACTGTTTTATTGAATTAGAAATGTTTTTCACTCTATTCTAAAGAAAGAAGCATACAAAGTAATGGAAGGCACCTGGCATGTCACCAAAGTAAGATGGGGAGTCTCTGCCTCAGAGAAAAATATCTAATTCCCAAAACTTTTCAGGGCTATCTTGAAATATTTTGTTAGGAACATCCATGGGCTGCTAACATAGAGGTAAAGTATACATTTTCCATATTTAAATTTAAGACTGGAAGGGAAATTGAGAAACATCATATCTGCCTCTAGGCAAGACTGTCCTGAGTCCTGAAATGTGATGCTTGACAGGCGTCATTAAGATCATGTTCCATCACCCACTCCCACAGCTGCAAGTCAAAGTTTCCATATTTAGGAAGACTCACATATTGTCCAGGTTTGCAATAACTTATCTTTACCTAATGCCATGATGGTTCCAACCACACAAAGTTCACGTGGCACACTTTTAAATCACAATAGGTTAAAATTAATGGTTGTGTTTGACAGAATATTGGGTGAGCGCTTTAGATAAGAGTGGGTGCTCTGGGGAGGTGACTTCAGGCTGTGGGTGCAGCAGGTGGAGCTGCCTGGAATGCAGGTATGTAACTGGGAGAGGGACGCTGAGCAGAGGCAGAGGGCAAACGTCATGGGGACCACACCTCTCTCAGGAGAATGCGGATGCTGCCCAATGACACATCTCTCAGCAGGAGGCCCGCTCCCACAGAGCAATTGGGAACTGTTAGTCCACTTTTTTCTTCATCCCCCGCCACTCTAAGGGGGTGATGCTAGTTGTTTTGTGGACTTAAGTCACACTTCTCGGGCAGCTCAGTCACTTAGGGCTGTGCCCACTGCAAGGTGCAAGCTCGGAAGGGTGAGGATCCAGACTCTGTGTATCTAGAGCAAGTTCTCCCCAGGGAGAATGTAGATTTCTTTGGACTCCACGATTTGTGTTTTGGGGGCATCCTGGGAGCTCCATCACCTGGGAAATATGATTAGTTTGGAAGACCAATAAGATAGGAAACTTTGATTGGCAAAGTGGCCCAATATGGAGGAGTCTGAATAATCAGGACCCGCTGTGTGAAGCTGGCACGTTTCTACAAGGCGATCCTGAAGGCAGACTCTCTAAAAGAACCTTGTGTTGGAGGAATTGGTAGAATAAATTCTTGTGCTGTCTAATGATAGCCTGGCCTGGCAATGCAGTTACAGGGGGCTGAACATCTACCCATGATAACAGATTAAACAAAATGAATGGAGGAAAAGGGACATGAGCTTTACCTTTTAGGATAATCCTAAATAGACCAACAAAACCAATTTCTAAAGCACCACCACAGCTGTTTAGTTGAGGAATAGAGCCTCTCCTACTATGTCTCTTTGAGACAAGCTCCCTGCCTGCCCCCAGCTGTGCAAGCCCAAACCTCCAAGTCCAGCCACTGCCAGGAGGGCAGATGGGCAGAGGCAGCTGGATGAAGGGTGTGTTGGTAAGCTCCACACTTTCATTCCATGTGAGCTGTGTGCTTCATCTCAGGTTGGCGGTGGAGACAACTTTTGTTTTATTTTGTTTTGTTTAATATATGAAACAAAGAGGTAGAGATCTGTGGGCACAAAAGTGGGTGGTCTTGAATTTGCTGAGGTAGTACCTTAACATGAGATGAACTACCTCCAAGGCAGAAGGCTTTCCAAACAACTTAAGTCAGGGGAGGGAGGATAATTACCTAGTTATGCAATGGGAGGCACTTTGTGTTTAGAGAGGAAAGCAGAGGCACAAAGATTTTTATGTGAAACAAAGTGTGATGGGGCGGAAGATGAGTGTGTGCTACAGAGTTTGTGGTTGTAGCCGTGTTTTCTCTGTGGAGGTGAATCTGAAGGCAAGGACTCAGTCGGACACATTTCAGAAAAGCTTTCGTTCTCATTGTGGCAGGTTCGAGGTGGCTATGGGTTCTCTGCCTAGCGCCCACTGAGAGGTTTAGTGACCAATAGAAAGTGGCAGAAGTTATGGGGCCTGCGTGTTAAGAAATTGGCAGCTCTCTCTCCGTGTCTTGGAGCGAAGCTTGGAGCCACCACAGAAGAAGCTGGAATAACTCGACTGTCCGCCAGAGAGGCCATGTGTAAGACTCCAGTCTCAGCCGAGCCCAGCCTTCCAGGTGTGTGAGGGTGGCTGTCTTGGGCTGTCCAGGTCTTTCAGGTGAAAACCCCCAGGTGTCCTCGGACAGCATCGTGTGGAGCAGGCTGACTCTGCTGTCGTGCCTACAGCGTCAACTGCAGTTGTTGTCAGCTGGTAAATGAGGAGTCCTTTGTTACCCAGCAGCAGATAACTGGACACCCGTCACTAGCTCACTTTCAGGATTTTGATTGGTTCTCTGGGTTTAGCATGAGGTTTCCTAGGTTCTACTTTCTAAATTTCAACATGATGAGTCAGGATCCTTAGAAAGTACCCCTCTCTGTGCATAGGTGATAGGCAAAGTCATTCAGAAAATTCGAGTGCTGTTTGTTTGCTATCCTAGTGACTTTGTAATCTTGGGCACATTTTTGAAGCTCCCTTCAGTTTATTCATCCGTACCTGGGAGAAGAATTATTTCCACCTCATGGGATTGCTTGAGGGATTACATGGGATAATGTTTGCAAAATGCCTGGCATCTTAAAAAGCCAAAAGCTCTGAGGAAGAAATATTACAGAAAGTGTTTCCATAACAATTCTTTTCCAAAATGAATGATACTCCTATTTACATAACGGAGACTTTAATTCCTATTAGCATGAAAGCTTTGGGTTCCTTTATATTTTTCCCAAGCATTTATAAAAAACCCATTTATATAAATACACAATAAAATCACTGGGCATCACATATCCAAATTATTTATGCATCCCCCCCAAACTGAGTCAATGATAATTTACAAATGAAAAATATGAAATAACAATGCAATCATTTATAGGTCTTTCAGTGATTACTAGATGACAGTAATCATTCAATCTATTATAATCTTTAAAAAACTTAGAAAGTTGTTAAAAAAAACTTTTTGAGCATTAGAATTTTTGTGGGTTGCAATCATTTATCTTCTTTGTATTGAGACTTGACTCCAGCAAAATATAACCAGAGGAGGTTAGAGCCAGATGTGATGTCATTTACACTTGTCTTGTTGCTGTAAGAAGATGGAGGCTTAGGAAGGTGAGGGTTGTGTTTGTTCAACAGCAGAGTCTTGTTAACATCTTGTGAAATCATTGGAGGGTGTCTGCTGGCAGAGCTGCTTAGTTCTTTCTGAGAATGGAACTTCATGTGGTACCAGAGTTTATGGGTAGGATGAGGGGAGACTGAGGACGACTCCAGAAAGAGAAAGAAAGAGGGGAATTCACACAGCTTCATCCTTCAGACCCTTCCAGGAGGCAGCAAGTAGTCAGCCTGGGCAGCACCAAAGGCAGCGGGTGGCTAGTGGATTCAGGATGTGCTGCTGTTCTCCTGTTACCAAGTCCAAGCTTGTCCTGCTCACCACATAACAGGACAATCAACTGAGAGACGGGTTGTGGGAGTCAGGGATAGCGGCTTTATTCAGAAAGTGCCAGACCAAGAAGAGGGAGGACTCATGTCCCAAAGAACCACTTTCTCTGTGTGAGAATTCAGGCTTCTTTGGTACTAAAAGGGGAGGAGGGTAAGTCCTGGTTGTGGTCAGACTGCAGAAGGGATGTGTTAATTTCCTCCTTCCTGCAGCTGTTCACAAGTGGGTCTGGTCAGGAGGTTTCCTGGGAGCTAAACAGAGGTATTTTAGCTTAATGTTCATCACCTGGAGACAAGTTTCCCAGACATGGGTCAGTATGTAGAATGTAAGCTTGTAGGTGACAGACCTTTAGTGAGGAACTTGTAGCAAAAGCAATAGAAATACAAAGTTTAAAGTAAAAGAAGCAGATAAAATATGGAGTCAGATCTATTCTTCCCTGTTATGTTCCAACCAGGGGCTATCTAGGTTGCTGTGGGGAGATAGATGGGGAGAGGAGGAGGGCAGTGATGGGTCTTTCTCAAGGAACTTGAGCTTGAAGGGAAGGAGGGGTAAATCATTTTACTGAGCTGAGGGGGGATTTGTTTCTTAAGATCAGAAAGACATGTTTATTGGGTCCAAAGTAAAAGGCTGGAAGAAAGGCAGGTGGGTGATGATGAACTGATGGGACTGGGACAGGGTCTCTCAGGGACCCCTGGGCGGCCATCTCCCAGCATCCTCAGCAAGGCTGTGCCTGTTCCTCCCTCCCCTTCAGTCCCCCAGTCCTGAGATGACACCAACTGTCCACTGTGAACAGGCATCCTGACTTCTCATCCTGCTTGAAGACAGAGTTACACAGATGCCTTCTCTGGCAACAAACAACGTGTGGGGAATTGATGGATAGATGTTCTTCTTTCTCCAGTGTGATGTCCTCATCCTGGACAGTCCCTCCAGTTGAGGGAGGATGAGGGCTGGGACCTCATTGCCTGACTCATCTGTGCTTGGGTTAAAGGCAAGAGTTAAAAGCAGACATTTTATGTCTCATCAATCCATGGCTCTCTTCCTTCTCCAGAGACCTGAGCTAAAGTGAGTAGGTACCATGGTCCCTCCTCTCTGGGATCTTTTCCTTCTTGTTGGAGAGAGAACACTTTGTGCATTAAATAGGGCAAGTCTGAGTAAGGGAAGATCAGGCAGGATGGAGCAAGAGTCAAGCACTTAGGACTTCAGAGAAGAGGCAGAATAGTATAAACAAGGTGAGGACAAGAGCCCTGGGCGGTGGGAAGCGAGACTGTCCCCGCCCCTTGTTAGGGTCTCGCATTTGGGTTAAGCCACTGTCCCTGGCTTCCTGGGCAGCCAGGGGATGGAGGACACTCTGCTCTTTGGTTTCCCTGCTGTCAAAATGAGATTCAGCCAGAACCTCCAGATATTTTCTAAGGTTTTTTCTAGCTCAGGAATTCTAGAAAATCCAGAGTCTTTAATAACCAGTTAGTAATCTGTTTCCACACCTGAGTCAAGATTTTATGAAATTTCATATTTTCATTTTGGGGATTTCAAAAATCTGAACTCGGACTTTACCCACGTTGTCCTTGTACATTATATAATCTGATCATGTATGCTTGAGGTTTTTGATAACTTTTTTTTGATAACTTTTAAATAATACTGAGGATATTTATTGAGCAAACACTGGGGACCAGACACAGTTCTAAGTGTTTTATGTATGTTGGCTGATTTAATCCTCAAGATAAGTCTTTAATTAAGTGCAAGTCTCTTGATTTATAGAGAAGGAGATGCCTAAATAATATGCCCAGCATCACAGAGTGAAAGGCAGAGCTGGTCGCAGAGAGTCTGCTTTGCCATATTAAGTATGTTTTAGTCATCCATCCTCAGTGATCTTTAAGTTCAGTTCCTAGATTTATAAATCTGTTTCTTCTGGCTGTAAGTTTACTAAAATGTGTCATCATTCCCTGTTTTCCATACATGCAGTTTAGTGATTCCAACAAGCTCTGTCGATGAAAATTACTTGAGAACTTACTTTTAGGGGACATTCTGTCACTGCCCTTAGGGACCAGCAGCTTCTCCTGACATTTCTTTTCTACTCAGAGTTTCCATAAAGGGATGACATATTCCAGTCAGTTTTGGTTTTCAAGTGTGGAATTTTACCTCTAAATTCTGAATGCTTGTAGCAATCGGGTACAAGTCCCATTAGCTTAAAATTATATTTTCTGTAAACAAGCACCCACAAAAAGAAAATAGGAGATGTTCCATCTATATCTACTTACTGTATTGGAAGAAAATTCTTGGGAAAACTAAACTTTTCTTAATTAACAGCTAAAGTGTAGAGTCTTTGCTACATGGATGGAAACTTCCAAATTGGTGGAAGTAGCGACTCCTGGTTGGTCATTCTTTTTTGATGCAAATTGTAATTTCTTCAGGAACTTCAAACTCCCCTTTTGGAGTCAACCTTCAGAAAGCTGACTGGAAATGATTTCTTGGAGATGGGTCACTCCCTGTCTGGGGCCACCTTCAGGTGAGTGTTTGGCTTCTGTTAATACAATCTGTGCCAGGATGGATGAAGAGTGAGAGGGATGGGCGGATCTCTCTGCATTCAGAAGCCCACCTGCGTTTTTAGAAACAATGGAATGAATGAAATTCACAGAACACAACATTAACCATCTTAAATCAGACAATCCAGTGACATTTTGTACAACAGCGCTGCCTTCACTGGAAAGTAGAACTCGGTCCCGTTAAGTAGTTTCTTCCTGGTTCCTCTCACCCTCCAGCCCCGGGCAACCATCTCCCTTCTTTCTCTCTCTTCGGATCTTCCCATGCTAGATATTTTGTATTAATAGAAACATGCAGATGTGTCCTTTTGTGACCACCTCCATCACCCAGCATAATGACTTGGAGGTTCATCCACCTTGGAGCTCACATCAGTACATCTGTAATTTTTAAAGGATCCTCTCTACAACTTTTATCGTTGTCTCCAGAGCTATCAATTTAGAAGACAAAGAAGTGGACTCCAGCCACGTGACTCCCCACCTGCTCGTGCCCGCCGAGACCAGAGGGCGGCTGGGGTGTGCGGGGCAGAGCTGCTTGCTTTGGGCTAGCTGCCCACACAGTCCTGCTCCAGGAAAAGTTGAGTTGAAATGCTGTCTCTGTGTGATCTGTGAACGTTGCAAATACGCCTGATCAGAGAGCAACCTGTGTTACCTGAAGGGCAGGTAATGAGGATGAAGGAGGGGCAGGACGTCGAGGCAGGAGGCAGCCCGCTCCGTCCCCTGCCCCCCAGCAAGCCGGGCTCTGAGTTCAGGTGAGGCTGGGCGGAGTCTTGGGGCCTGGATGTGGGAGACAAAGCAGGCTCCCCCAACTCGAGGTGTATCTTCCTTCTGCCCAGCTGTCCCCCCACACTTTGTGGGTTCCCTGGGTTGCCACAGGAAAGCAGCTCAAGCTAAGTGGCTTCAAACATCAGAAATGGACCCCCTCCCAGTGCTGGAGGTCAGATGTCCCAAGTCAGCTGGGCTGCTCTCTCTTGAAGCTCCAGGGAAAGATGCTCCAGGCCCCTCTCCCAGCCCTGGTGGCCTCAGGTGTGCCTGGGCCTGTAGATGGCCATCTTCTCCTGGTGTCTTCACATCACCTTCCCTTTATGCCTGTCCATCTCTGTGTCCTAATGTCCCTGTTTTATAAGGACACCAGTCACTGCATTAGGGCCCATCCTTCTGACCTTATCTTATACATGACTGCATAAACCCTATTTCCAAAAAAGGTCACATTCACTAGTACTGCAGGTTAGGATCGTGATACATACATTTATAAATTTGGGGGGGGGACACAATTCAATCCATGGTGCCCACTAACTGGCTGCAGAGGCCTTTGGGGAAGGGAGACAGGGAAGGGGGGATGGAATGATTGGTAAAAGGAGCAGTGTTTCTGTGAGATCCGGGCCCCAAAGAAAAGGGGGACTGGGGAGAACAGCTATCACTATTTTCTTCCCTTCAAAACTGTTTCACCCACGAAAACAGCGGTGCTCTCATATTTGCAGAGAGTCACGTTCGTGCGTTCAGGAAAAGGTGTTCCAGGTGCACAGCGCTCCCCTGAGTGCCTCCCCCTCGCTCAGGGCAGGGAGGGCTGGAGCTCCTGTTGGGAGAAAGTGCATGGCTACCGTGTAGACAGCACGCCATCAGGGAGTGTGTTACAGCCCAGAAGGGTCAAGTCCCTACGCATCCCGGGGCCATCAGCGGGCGTTTCTGCAGAGGCCACGGCTGCCTGTAGTCCCTCTGGAGTCTGCTGATCAGCCTCATGCACACCTGAGATGGGTTCCAACCAGTGAAAATAGCGGACTGTTGCCCTAACAGTGGTAGAATGAGTTCTCCTTGATGAAATTCGATTATGTAGGGGAGCTCAAATATCTGAAAGGTGCTCCCCACCTTCTGTGCACAGGGCTTAGGGATCCAGAAAGTTCTCCCTGAGCATAGGGAAGGAAGCCAAGGCTGGATCACTGGACCATCCTCTGTGCATCCCTGGAGTTAGGGTTCTCTTGTTGCCTTAGAAGGTGGTGTTTCTTTGTCAGGACTTTCTAGGAAAATAGAACAAATAGAATCTCTCTCTCTCTCTCTCTCTCTCTTTCTCTCTCTCATCGTCCTATATCTATCTATCGAGAGAGAGACAGAGGGTTTTATTTTAAGAAACTGGCTCGTGTCATTGTGGAGCTGACAAGCCTGGAACCTGCAGGGCAGGCGGGCTCCTGGGAATTCAGAGAATTGATGCCGTTGTCTCCAGTCTGGAATCTGCAGGCTGGGAGCTCGGGCAGGTTGTGAATGTCGCAGGCTTGGGCAGAACTGCTCTCCTTTGGACAACCTCAGTCTTTGCTTGCAAGCCGTTCCACTGACGGGATGGGGCCCTCCTGCCTCATAGAGGGTCATTGGCTGTACTCTGAGTCCACTGATTGAAAAGTTAGTCAATCTACAAAGGGCCCTCACAAAAATGTCTAGACTGGTGTTTGACCCAAACACGGGGCACACAGCCTGGCCGAACTGATGTGTCACTTAATCCTCACGGTGACCACGTTTCCCAGTTTCCTCAGAAGGCCCTGGTTTATGTACTGTGTTGGTGTCATTACTAGTCACTCTCAGCATCCTCTAAAAGGCTTACAGTTCAAGACACAAAGGCTTGTCCCACTTCAAGCGCTGTGACTGGGACCCCAGGGAGCTTACAGAACAGGTTGTAGGGACTTCCTAGCAGCTCCTTCATCAAGGTGTAGTTAACAAGTTTCACAGGTGTAGCTAGTTGACTCTAATGTGTGCTTTCATTAGAATCACATTATGAGTTTAGGAGAGTTGGACAGTTAACCTCACCCACCTAAGGTTCTCTGCAGCCTTAGTTGGCCACCAGAAAAAAACCTGTGTGTGTGCAGGATGAAGCTGGCTGAGCTCTGCCTGCAGCCTGAGGTCTTCCCAGAGCCTGAGACAGGGAGACCGTCCATGATCATTGGATTTAAGTTGGGCTGAAGTGATCGCCATGCTAAATGGTGTGGCATCCAAGTTGGTGGCAGGAGAGATGGTGGTGCTTGGTACTGGGAGTGGTGGTGAGAGGATGCTTTCTTTCTGAAACTGAAGTCCCAGCCACTGGTCCTCTTCAGCCTGGTCCTTTCACAAGTCCTCTGCTGGCATCAGTGTTTCTCCAAGATTCACGAGGTCTCAGAATCAGGATACACTGGGGACACATTAACCAGTATCTGAACTCAGCCCTGGTCCCTGCCCTCCTGGGGTCCCTCCCTTGTGGCAGAAGTGCAGCAGTGATGGGCCGTCACTTCCAAGGCTGCTCGTAAGACATGGGGTTCTGGGGGAAGCCAACTTCCATGTCACAATGACACGCAGGCAGCCCTGTGCAGAGGCCCACCTGCCAAGGGGACTTGGCCTCCCACCAGCAGCCACGCCCACAGCCACGTGAGGAGCCATCAGGGGAAACAAACGCGGACCTCCCAGACCTGGTCAAGCCTTCAGATGGCGCAGCCCCAGTGGACAGACTGACCCCACCTTTGTAAGAAGCCTGGAGCCAGGACCATGCGGCGAGGTTGTTCTCAGCCTCCAGACCTTCAGAAGTGTGTGAAGTAATACGTGTCTGTTGTTTCTAGCTGCTCGGTTTGGGGCTAATTTTTCACACAGGAGCCAACAGCTAATGGGGGAGGTCTGTTTTTGTTCTCAGGTGACCCTCACGCACCTGCCAGTTGAGGCCTCACCGTATGCCAGCATCCAGGCTCCTGAGATGGGCTGGTGAGAGGCCATCCATGCTCTCTTGCCTGGTCATGGTTTCTGTCTATCCACACCACACTGGGGGCATCTCAACTGTCTCCCAATTTCCACGTGTGCCTCCGTGGGCCCAGTTCTCCCCATGTCAGCAGACGGAGTTTGTGACACATAAATCAGGGCAAGCCGTACCCCTGTCCAAGCACCTCCAGTGGCTCCCACCTCATTCCTCCCCAATTGGCGGCCCTATTCATGGTCTACAAGCTGCTCGCGGCATCCCCAGAGCCCTCCCTGACCTTCCTGCCATGCTCTCCCTCCTCCTCCCCACCTCACTCCAGCTGCCCACCCAGCTCCCTGGGCATGCACCTTGGACCCCTTGTGTGTACATGTCTGTGAATGTCTGACCCCTTACTGGACCATTAGCACCAGGAAGATGGGGACCTGCTCTACCTGGCTCATCATCATCTTCCCAATGCCCAGAGATGCACCTGACACATGGCTGGGCCTCAATCAATATTTGTCACATAAATGGAGAAAAAAAATGTATGCCTGGCAAATCTACCTTCAATGCTTAGCTTCAGCACTTACCGTTTCCAGCTAACTTGTGAATTTTCCAGTCTGTCAGTTTCCCAGGTTGATTAATTACAGTTGGAATTCTGATACATATAACAGAATTTCATGAAAATATTAAAATTAGAACTCAGCTTGGGGGTCCCGTCCTCTTGATGCTTTAGGTCCCGCACATGGCGGGGGGCGGGTTCAGTGGCTCTGGCCCCTCCAGCCCCAGGCACATCTCGTGGGGATGTGCCACCATGCCCCAGCATGCCTCCTCCCATCACTGGAAGCCCTTCTTGGGCAGGCAAACATCTTATTTCTCCAGCCAGTGGTCATCAAACATTGGCCCACAGGCCCATCTGGCCCAGCTCCTGCTCTTGTAAGTGAAGTTCATTGGAGCACAGACATGTGTTAACCCACTGTCTCTTCTTCAAGGCTAATGGTAGAGTGGAGTAGTCGCTACACAGACGTTAAGGGCTGAAAAACTACAAATGATTACTATCGGTCCTTTAGAGAAAGTTTGCCCGCCTCTGATCTAGGACACGGGAGACATTTAACAACGTTCTAGAGGAATTTTTCAGAGGATTGCTGTGAGGAGCAGTTACATGACCGAGACTCAATGATTTGCTGAGTCCCGTCGAAACAGATCTATTTAAAATTACACCATGTAAAGAAACGAGTCAGACATAGAGTCTATGATTCTGTCCTATCACAGAGCCCGGAGTTGGAAATTTCAGCAGTTTCCACGTAATGCCATTAACACGCCCTAACTCTGTGCCCCAAATGTTCTAAAATTAAAAAGAAAGAACAGTAGCTTTGTAAATCTCAAATAAGCAACGATGACGAATTTTGTTGTGAAATATATCCCATGACTGATGGATAGTTACAAATTTATCATTTTACAACTGTCGTATTATTTTAATTTGCCTTTAAAGTGGATGAATACTCTGACAAGTTTCCAGCTAGGGGTGATTTTTATTTGATGCCAAGACTAAATGTGTGTATTTAATATCCCGCAGGAGAAGTTAGATTTCCATGGGCCTTGAGAACAAAAGTTACCAGCTCCTTGTGAAAGTCTGGACCACTCTAATGTGGAGCCGATGTCTTGATATGGTGCTTTTCAGAGTCGAGCTTTCCCGAAGCACAGGATCTCTTTGTGCACAAAAGAATACTTTTCCAATGTACACAGAATGGCTTAGGTGGAGTATAGTCATTTATACAGAATCAAAACTGAATTTGCAAGAGGAGCAAGAAGATGAACATCAAAAGCAAGGCCATTAAAAATCATTCAAAACCATTAATTGTGACCCTTGCCTTTCCCAGGATGCTCCAGGATGGGGGGGAGCTGGAGGAATTCCCATGGGAGGAGGTTCTTTGCCGGAATTCATCCAGGTGCAGGGCAGGGGAGGTGGTTACCTGGGAAGGTCTGGCTTGGCCACAGGTGAGCATCCTGGAGGCTGGGTGAGCCTTCCTGGGAGAAGAAGAGGGGCTGGAGACAGACCGGCCTCACAGAGAAAGGGTGGGATGGGCCGTTTGCTCCTGTTTTCTGTTTAGAGGTACATTTGCTGATCTGACTCATAGAAAGGCAGTTTTTTCTCTGATGTTTAGGGATTATCTGTCTAGAAAAAGTGAGGCTATATCTGTCATCCCATTTCTTTTCAATTTCTCTTTTACATTTTAGCAAAGTGATATATTAGAATCAAAAAACATCAGTATATTGTCTTATGATTAACGTTATTTTCTGGGTTTAGGCAGACTTGTGAAAAATTTGTTTAAGCATTTTTCTAAAAGACATTTCTTTCTTCTTACTCCACATTTGGTCTGAGTACAGGCACTCCTGAAAATGACATTGTTTTATTTTTTTTTTTTTTTGCGGTATGCGGTTCTCTCACTGTTGTGGACTCTCCCATTGCGGAGCACAGGCTCCAGACGCGCAGGCTCAGCGGCCATGGCTCACGGGCCCAGCCGCTCCGTGGCATATGGGATCCTCCCAGACCGGGGCACGAACCCGTATCCCCTGCATCGGCAGACGGACTCTCAACCACTGCGCCACCAGGGAGGCCCGACATTGTTTTAATAAATACTCACTGATCTTAGAATTGTGAAGAGGTTGTCTGCAGCTGTGGGCAGGCTTACACATAACATCATCCCAAATAAAAAAAATTGCTGTGGTCTTCCCTGATGGCACAGTGGTTGAGAGTCTGCCTGCCGATGCAGGGGACACGGGTTTGTGCCCTGGTCCGGGAAGATCCCACATGCCGCGGAGCGGCTGCCCCTGTGAGCCATGGCCTCTGAGCCTACGCGTCCGGAGCCTGTGCTCCACAACGGGAGAGGCCACAACAGTGAGAGGCCCGCATACTGCAAAAAAAAAAAAAAAAAAAAAAAAAAAAAAAAAAAAATTGCTGTGACGAAATCTAGAGGTTTTTTAATATATAAGAAAAAGAAAAAAAAAAAGCTTAACGAGAGTAGGTCCATACTGAGGTGAATAAAGTTATTGAAAATCGGGAATAAATTATGGAATAAAGTTATGGAGTTAATTACGTTAGTAAATAAATTCAGTGTAAAAGTTATGTAAATCATTCTTATTTCTATTTTTGTTAAATCCCTGTAACGTTGACATCAAATAAGTCCGGTTTTCTATGTTTATGGAAAGTCTATCCTATACTCTACAGCAAGAACAACAATAAAACAATTCTCCCCAAAATAATAAATAAACAAATATTCACTGAACAACGACTGCACACCAGGCCTGTGGTACGGCAGTGACCAAGGCAGGTGAATGTACCTGCCCCTGTGGAGCTTGCATTCTCATGAGGGCAGAAGGCAATAAAAACAGAAATCAGTAAAGTGCAGGGTGGGTCATATGGTGAGAAACGCCAAGGAAAGTAAAGGGGGCAAAGAAGGACTGTGAACACTCAGAGTCCAGTGGCGAGGGGAGGCTCACACAGGGGATGACCTTTGAAGTCAGGAGCGAGGGGTTGAGCCACACACATACCTGGAGAAAGAGCATCCCAGGCCCAGAGAGTGGCGCCTGCCCAGGAGGAGCCAGGAGGCCAGTGTGTAGTCCCTGCAGGGTCCACAGGGAGGGGAGACCCAACGCTTGTGTCCAGCAGAGAAGTGCCAAGTTGCTTCCCACCCAGCTCCTCCTGATGCTGCCCGAGCCTTGGCTCACGGAGGGTCACGCCCACTTCCTCCTCAGCCCCTGTCACCCCCTCTCCTACACCTGGGAGGGGTCTTCCAGCCATCTCACACCAAAGCTTTTTTTGGCCTATATATTCCTCATTTTCACCTCAAATAACAAATGGTCAGTGGTGCCTAAAATTTCTGGGGCATGACCTCCATTACCTGAGAACAAAGCATACAGTACACCTTCTGGAGGTCTAAGTTTGTGGTCCAGGCATTAGTAGGCAGATGGATTAGAGGCTACAGAGTCCTCGCAGCGTGGTTGGAAGGAGGAAGATGCAGCAATGCAGGTGATACTACAAACTAATGGCCTGACTCCAGAAGGGTATCCCCAAATGATCATCAGCAATGCTGGCTTATCCTCACGATGTGCTGGGCAGGGCGCTAACTCTGCTGCTGCAAAGATAAGACATCCCAGCCCAGGGGACTGAAAAATTCTCTCCAGATGCTTTAACAGTAGAAGAAAATAAAACTGGCAATGGAGGTGCTCACGACCAGAGGCTATGCCCCATTGGTTTCCATCTGTAGAAGTCAGAACCAATAGGCAGGTATGCAGTATGTGCTTGTGCAGTGAATCATTCTTATGAATGAATAATTTTGGGTCCGATGGTCTTAATGACATCTGCATTTTGTGCTGAAAATTGTCTCTTCACTTTCAAAAGGTACCAGATTGGTCCAATGGAATACATGGGTCCTCCTACACTTTTCCATTGCAATCCTTGTAGGTCAGTGGGACACTTGGCATTTGTGAACACTTTTGTGTGGGTGCTGATCTTGGAAGATTCATAAGTGTGGACATTGAAAACCTTTACCTTTATCTCTTCTAATAAAGAGATTTCAAAAAAGTCATTCCAAGGTTCACAGATTATAAAGAGCAGAAATGACCAGAACGCTAGGCATGGTTGATTCAAAATTACACCAATTTATTTACTTGGCCCTGTTTGAGTCTAAGGCATTCAATTTCCTGAGTGAAGGATTGCTTATATATGTTGGTTGGATTCTGAACTCCCTAAAACCGTATTTTTTATGCACCGTGAAGAGGTAGATAAGGTCACATATCAGCTATGGGATAGAAATTAATAATCACTCACTGGGAACCATTATACAAAGGATTAGGAAACAGCAACATTTTATGTGTGTGTTCCACGTGCACATTTATTTCTTTCAAAGACCACTCACGTTCCAGCCACATCTTCTCCAAATGAGCCCAACTGCACAGGTTTTGAGCAGGACTGTACAGTGTTTTTACAGTGGTACCGAGGAATACAATTGCTGTTCTATAAATCCATCACCCCACTTGGTCATCAGCCAAACCTTTCCACATACCTGGAAAACCCTTTATTTTCTTCTTATTTTAAAATATAGCTTTAATGTGATATTGGGGAGAAAAACAAACAAAATTACAGTCCCAAATTATAAATGGTACCTTACTGATCAGTTGGCAGCTGGGTGCACTGGGCAGGTGAATGCATTGTGAATGTCTCCCTATTCATGAACTAGGAATGTTAAAGAAAAGAAACCAGGGAGATCCCAGCTTCCACTGAGTGTATTAACAGGTGACAAAAAAGTCCAGTTCTTCCCTACCCATTTCTAGATGACCTCAAATCTCTTACATTGCACACAGATTCTTCAATTTTTCATAGAAGGAGTATGTGGGCTTTTGTATTTTCTCAAATGATCTATATTTGTACAGACAACATTAATGTTAGGGATGTAGAATATGTTTACTTCTAACTTAGTGTCAATATATGCAGATCCTTCCTACTCAGAGGTCAATGTCTGTAATGATTTAACTTTCACCACCTTTATAAGAAACAGAACAGCACCTTGATCAAGGAGAACGTAAGACTGTTATTAGAAACTCCCCACACAGTGCACTCAGATGAAGTTACTTGAGCAAGATCATAAACTCAGTATCAAAATCACTGGTTAAATATTAGCTTTTGACACAGAACACATTCTACTCTGTCCAGTGATTGAGTGTTTGCATGTTGACAGACAGCCGACACTGCCTGTGATGTAGAATGTTTCAGGCTAAGAATTCAGGGTTATCATTGAAATGCAGACAGATGAACAGACCACAAACAGTACAACTTAATATACAGAGAGGCTCTCAGCCCAAATGCCTAAAATCAGAAGGACATTTCCTGCAAATTGCACACGCTAACATCTGGAATTAGCATAGTTCACAGCATGACTTGGAATGATCCATAGATGTGTGTGTGTATTTCTGCACAATTTTATTAAATAACATCCATAAATGGTTTCTTATTATGAAATACTTTCACAATAACAAAGAAGAAAAGTTTAAAATCACTGACCTATGTTTCCTATTTGAGAAGTTAGAAAAAAATGTGAATTAAATGTAATTCAAGCAGAAGGAAAAGGAATAATAATAGAGCAGAAATCAATAGAAATAGAAAACAGAAAAAAAGAAAAAAAACGAGTAGAGAACATTAACAAAGTCCACAGTTAGTTATTTGAAAATATTAATACAATTTATAATCTCCTAGTAAGATTCATGAAAGAGTGGATAGAACCATATATCCTTGAGACATTTAAAATCTAACTGATGCATAATAGCCTTCTAATACTTCTACAATATGTACAGGCAGAGCTCAGAGATATTGCAGGTTTGGTTCCAGACTATCTCATAAATAAAGAGAATATCACAATAAAATGAGTCATGAGAATTTTTGGTTTCTTAGTGCATATATAATAGTTATGATTACACTATACTGTAGTTTATTAAGTGTGCAATAGCATCACTAATCTAAAAAACAATGTACAAATCTTAATTTAAAAATAGTTTATTGCCAAAAAAATGCTATCCATTACCTGATCCTTCAGCCAATTGTAATCATTTTGCTGGCGGGGGGTTTGAAATTTGTAAGGACTACCAAAACATGACACAGAGACACAAAGTGAGAAAAGGCTGTTGGAAAAAATGATGCCAATAGACTTGCTTGACACAGCGTTGCCACAAACCTTCAATTTGTTAAAAAAAATGCATTATCTGTGAAGCACAATAAGATAAAATACAATAAAATGATGTCTGCCTGTATAGGTGTCCCCTGTCACATGGCAGTAAATTTTATATTACAGAGGAAATGGACTAATTCTTAGAAAAACACAACTTTCCAAAAATGATTCATGAGGAAATAGAAAATATAAATAGTCCTACAGCCATCAGAGAAATTTAATTTGTAATAAAAATCTTTTCCACAAAGAACACTCCAGATCCACATTATGCTACTGGTAAACTTTATTAAAGAATTAAAGAAGAAATAGTACCAGTTTTATACTAACACTCTCAGGAAATAGAGAAAAGATGCATCCCATATCATTTGGTGAAGCTAACAGTACCCTAAAAATAAAATCTGAAAAATATTTTGAAAAAATATAAAAAGGCAATATTCCTCATAAAACTAGACACAAATCCTTTATAAAGGATTGGCAAATTGAATCCAGCAATATAAAGGATGTTTTGGTAGGTTTTATCCCAGGAAGGCAAAGCTGATTAACATTAGAACATCAAACATTATAATTCACCAACTCATGGGGAATAATCTATTTTCTCCACAAACTCCATGGCACCCATAACTCTTGTTGGAATAATGGGTACACATTTAAACCACAAAATTTTATGAATCCACCCTATTAGCAAGGAGGTTTTTGGTTTTAAGAAAAGAATCTAGAGAAAAACTTTGTGGGATTTAGATGAACAGCAAAATCTAAAGTAATCACACAGTAGATTCTAAGGTAACTAGATAAATAGGTATTATAGATTTTGGTTTCACTAACTCTAGAATAAAATTTCTTCTAAATTCTTCTAAATGTGACTTATTTCCTTGCTTTATGTACCCCTGTGAACTTTGAGCTGATCCTTCTGTTGTGAAGTGCAATAATTCCGGGTTTTCCTGATTTCTCCAATCCAGAGAGGAACGTGACAGTCTGTAAAAGTAAGGAATGCCTGGCCCTGACTCAGCCTTATCCCAATGACTTAGAAGTGGAGGATTTTAGTGATGGAATTGCTAAGACAATGTCAACTGCAATCAACAAATGTCTTCTGGAATTGGATATAAAACACTCCTCTTGCCATAAGTGCCTGGTAACTCCCAACACATCTAACAAACTAGAATTCTAAAGTATAGAAACAATGTCTTTTATGATATTTATATAATATAATTTTTTTAGTAAGTAAGGGCTTTTAAGAACTATTATTTATGTCCTTAACTCCTAGATTATCTCTGTGATGTGTGTGTGTGTGTGTGTGTGTGTGTGTGTGTGTGTGTCCCCTCTTAGGGAAACAAAGAAACAAATGCATGGTAAGCCTAAGTAATGTATCTGCTTTTAAAGGAGGGACTGCAATCAGAACATATGGAAACTGGCTTCCTCAACCCATAAAGGAAGTAGGTTCACAAGGTCAGGGGAGGCACGATTTATTTGGGTAATGACATTCAATGCTGGTCTCTCACTTAAGACAAAGCGGCTCTGAGCTGTCCACGCCAGGATAGGGTTAGAGAAGTCACAGTAGGGAGAGGTTGGATGTGGGCAGCTGGAAATGGAAGGCAGAATGCAGGTTGTGAGGTCCGATTGGATCCATATCAAGTCAAGAAGATTTTCCAGATTCTTTACTGGGGAGGGAGGCTGGCAAATGGGAACAGGGGACAAAGCATCTAACTTGAGGGTCACCCTCAGCGGGTCCAGGGGAATCACCTTCAAGATAGCCTCTTAAAGGTGCACATCCCTGCTCATGAGCATGACTCTCAATCTTGGTAGCGCTGTAGGGAGGGGGCTACAGAGCTGGTAGGTGGGGTCAGTGGTTACTCGGTAGGATAATCCAGTTGTCCAGCAAAGTAGGAGAATGTGAGTATGTTTTTAAATAATTCATTTTAAACTTAAATAATTCATGCATCTCTGATGTCTGTAAGTATGAAAAGGAACCTCTGCTTGATAATATATATACTTTTCCATTAATAAATTTGAAACACAGTACAGATTTACCAGAAAAAAATAATTGGTTTAGTATTAGGTTCATAAGTTTCCTTGTTTGATGTGTAGGAAATAAGTCTTTTTAAACAGCTGAAGAGTCACTTTTTTTTTTTTTTTTTAGAAACAGCAATGTAAGCCCAGATGTCCACCACCCCTCTCTCAAAAACCAACAGTGATAATCAAAGGAGGCTAAAAATAGATTCCATGCAGGAATCCAGGAAAGGGTATCATCAGAATGCCAGAAAGTTTAATGAATTTCTTGTCTATAAAGTGCAGATGGGGCTAGATTAAAAGAAGCCACGAGGCCCCACATGTCTCCTTCACAGAGCACACTCCTGTCTCTTGGCCCAGCTCCCAAACCCTCTGAAATGTGTGTGCCAGAACCAGAAGAAAAAGAAGGACCCCACAACTCCTTTTTGGGACAGACCAGTAGCACTCAGAAGTAGCTGTGCCAGAGCTCCAAGGTAAACAGAGGTGGCCCAGGGCTTCTCCTGGCTGAAAATTGCCTCTGAGAAGTTGAGGCTCTGTCAGCCTAGAAGGACTCTTTCCTGACCCAGCGGGGTTGATCTCAAACACAAAGAGCAAAGCCATACCTCAGCAGATTGAGTTACAATAGAAATTTAGAGGAGAAGGTTCCCTATACACGAAACTAACCAGAGAGCATCAGTCCTCCAGATTCCTTCCCTTCCTCCCCAGGTCATTGCATGCCTGAGCTGGGAATCTGGGATTACTGCACTCAGCTCTCCAGCTACGAATGAAGATCACCGTAGCAGCTTCCAGGGGAACTGTATAGAGAACCAGTGGTAATCATGCATACCAAGATATGCTTCTATTTAAGCAGGAAAATTCGGGAAACCAATGTGGAGCCTACAAAATGATCCTGCTGTGTGAATGCATATACATGAAAATTTTACTAAAGGAAGTACAAGTTGAGTGCATTCAGAATCCTTTTCATGCTCCCACTGAGTGTGAAGGAGATGCAAACTGTGAATTAAGAGATTAGTGATGAAAGAGGAAGGTGAAAGGAATCTGATAGGTTCAAGAGAGAAGCAGAAAAAAAAACACCACCTTAGGATGACTTAAAAGGCATAGGGGCAGGAAGGGTCAGAACCAGTAACAAACACTGGGTCAGGCTTATCAAAGAGAAACTCAACAAAACAAAAGCAGGTGAATAGGACAAGGAGATGAATGCCATGAAAGAGAAAAAGAGAAGAAAATGGAGATACAACAACAAAAATAATTGGGTTCCTGAAAAGGAAACTGTCTCAAGATGATTCAAGTTCTCCCCCTCTTTTCTTTTCTCTCGACATTTCCAATTCCCTATATTTTTTCTTGAAGAACGGAGTTCCTACCTTGTGTCATTTCCCTTCAGTTTGAAGAACATTATTTAGCAATTCTTGTAATGAAGGGAGGCTGAAAACATCAGTTCTTCATTTTCTTTTATCTGGAAAATATTTTTACATTGCCTTCTTCTTAAACACTTTTGACTGAATGCAGAAGTCTGGGTTAACCTATAGCTTTAAACTTCCAGGTTTTTACAGGTGTTGTTCTACTGTCTTCAGGCCTCCATTGTTTGGGGTAACCTCTACATTTGAATTTGGCCCTTCAGTCCTCCATAAGCAATCTGTCATTTTTATCAGGCTGCTTTAAAATGTTCTGTTTACTCTTGGTTTACATCACTTTGTCTATAATATGCCTAGGTATGCTTTTCTCTGTATTTATTTTGCTGGGGTCCACTGAGTTTCATGAATCTGTAAATTTATTTGTTTCATCACATTTGAAAAAAATACGGGTCATTGTTTCTTTTAAGTATTTGTTTCTTCCTTAGCCTCTATTCCTTCCCCTTTTAGACTCCAATCACATGCATGGTAGCCCTTTTTATACTGTTCAATCTTAATTTCCTTCAATGTTTTTTTTTTCTTTCTGTTCTCCAGAGTTCATAATTTCTATGGCTTTTTAAAAAAAGTAATGAGTTTTCTGTCATCTCCTATTGTTAAGCTCATTCAGTGACTTTTAAAAAAAATCTGATATTGTCATTTTCAGCTTTATACTTTTATTTTTTTACTTTGCTTTAGCTCATATTTTTCTGCTGATGTTCACTATTTTTATATTCATTATAAAAGTACTTTCCTTTACATCTCTGAGCAGGAATAACAGCTGCTAATCCAAGTCTGGTAATTGTGACATTTGGATCATGGAGCTGTTCCTCACTGATTGCCTTTTCTCTAGAGAACATGTCATATTTTCCTGTTTCTTTATTCTGGATATTGTGAAGAATATACTGTAGAAATTCTAGATTATTTTATGTGCCTTGGAGGATATTGCTTTATGTTTTAAGCATACAATTAACTTGGAAAAACTCAAAATGCAAATTACATCTCCACTGGAATGGACAGCAACTCAAGGATCAACACAGTTCCTTAGCTGGGCTGCTTAAATCATTCTCTGCATGTGTGCAGTTAATTGCGCTGTCAAAAACTCAGGCAAAATACATATATAGATTTTGGGTCTCTTGGCTCTCTTTTTGTACAACACAGTATGAAATGGTAGTAGAGAGAGTGGGTATTACATTTCATATATTACTTTCACAGGAAAAGTTTTATAATGTTTGGGAATTACCAATCTATTCCTATTTTGGAGTATTTTAATGTGAATTGGGATGAATTTCTATATCTCCTCTTCTATACCTCCAAAGATGATCATATGATTTCTCTCCTTATCTCCATTTGATGACTCTCCTAATATTGAACCACACTTATATGTTCGGAATTTCCCGAATTGGCCATGATGTCTTGCTTAGCATGTATTTTACACTTTGCTAAATATCTTTTTATGAGTTTTTTGGCTTTAGTATTTTAGAGCAGTTTTAGGTTCACAGCAAAATTGAGACAAAGATACATAGATTTCCAATATATTCCCAGTCCCCCACATGCATAGACTCTCCCATTATTAACTCCCCCCACCCAGAGTGGTACATTTGTTATAATTGATGAACCTACATTGACACATCATACACACCCAGTGTGCATAGATTATATTAGGGTTCACTCTAGGTGGTGTATATTCTATGGGTTTGGATACATGTAGAATGACATCTGTCCACCATTATAGTGTCACACAACAAGTGTCACTGCCTTAAATAGAGTTGGTGTTCTGCCTAGTTATCCCTCCCTGCCCCACTCTCTTTTTACTACATCTGCATAGTTTTATCTTTTCCAGAATGTCATACAGTTGGAATCACACAGTATGTAGCCTTTTCAGATTGGCTTCTTTCAATTAGTAATATGCATTTAGTGTTCCCCAGTGTCTTTTCATGGCTCAATAGCTCACTTCGTTTTAGCATTGAATATAGTCCATTGTCTGGAGGCACCATGGTTTATTTATCCATTCACTGACTGAGGGACATCTTGGTTTCTTCCCAGTTTTGTCAACTATGAATAAATTTGCTATCAATATCTGTGTGCAAAATTTTGTGTGTATATAGGTTTTCAATTCCTTTGGGTAAATGCCAAGAAATGAGACTGCTGGATCATAAGACCATGTTTAGTTTTGTAAGAAACTGCCAAACTATCTTCCACAGTGCCTGTATCATTTTGCATTTCCCCCAGAAATGAATAAGAGTTCCTGTTGCTCCACATCCTCACCAGCATTTGGTGCTGTCAGTGTTTCAGATTTTAGCCATTCTAATAAGTGTGTAGTTGTATCTCATTGTTATTTTTATTTATTTATTATTTATTTACTTATCTATTTATCTATTTATTTATTTCTTTGGCTGCACTCTTCAGTTTGCTTTCCTGACCAGGGATCGAACCCGGGCCCTCGGCAGCGAAAGCACAGAGTCAATCACTGGACCGCCAGGGAATTCCCTCATTGTTATTTTAAATTGTACTTTCTAGCGACATATGAAGTGGAGCATCTTCTCATATGCTTATTTTCCATTTGTATGTCTTCTTTGGTGAGGTATCTGTTATGGGCTTTTGCCCATCTTTTAATCAAGTTTTTGGTCATCTTATTGTTGAGTGTTCAGTGTTCTTTGTATATGTTGTCTAAGAGTCCTTTATCAGGTGTGTCTTCGACAACTGTTTTCTCCCGGTCTCTGGCTTGTCTTCTACTTCTTTTGACATTGTCTTTTGAGAGCAGAAGTTTTATTTTAATGAAGTCCAGTTTATCAGTTGCTTTACTCAAGGTCCTCTAGGTTTTCTCCTATATTACCTTCTCCTATGCTATGTTCCTCTTAGGAGTTTTATAGTTTCGAATATCACATTTAGGTCTATAATCCATTTTGAGTTAATTTTTATGAAGGTGTAGGGTCTGTGTCTAGATTTTTTTTTTTTTTTTTTTTTTTGCATGTGGAATTCAGTTGTTCCAGCACCATTTGTTTAAAAGACAATCTTGGTTCCATTGCGCCGTCTTTGCTTCTTTTTCAAAGATTAGATTAGTGGACTCTACTTATGTGAGTTTCTTTCTGGGCTCCCTATTCTGTTGCACTGATATATTTGTCTATTCTTTCACCAATACTATATTTTCCTGATTACTGTAGCTTCACAGCAAGTCTTGAAGTCATGCAGTGTCAGTCCTCCAACATTGTTCTTTTTCAATATTGTGTTGGCCATTGTGGGTTTTTTACTTCTCCATATAAACTTTAGAATCTCTTTTTTCTGGCATCCGCAAAATCGTTTGCTTGGATTTTGACTGGGATTACACTGAATCCATAGGTCAATTTGAGAAGAACTGACATCTGATAATATTGAGTCTTTCTGTCCGCAAACATGGAATATTGCTTCATCATTAAGTTTTTTTATTTAATTCATCGAAATTTTGTATTTTTTCTCATATAGATCTTGCACATATTTTGTCAGATTTATACCTAACATTGGATGAGTTAGTTTTAAACTTAAGTGTTTCATTTTGGGGGCTGGTAATGTAAATGGTATTATGATTTTAATTTTAAATTCCACTGTTTATTGCTGAGCCATAGGAAAGCAATGGATTCTCCTTTAAAGATTTTTTGCATTTATATTTATAAATTTGATTGTTTAGTATTTTTTTCTTTGTTGTTTAGTGAATTAAATATTTGTCAGGTTTTAGATCACTGTTATTCTTCATAAGATGAAATTGTAAGTTTTTCTTATTTTCCTATGTTCTGAAATTATTGGAATTATATAATCTTCAAAGGTTTGGTAAATGTCTCCTGAGAACCAGACATATATAGCTCTATTTTTGTAGGGGGTAGTTTTTAGCAATTATCCTTTTTGGTTTTTGTCCCATTAGACTTTGTATCTCTGTTGGAATCAATGTCAATAAGTAGTATTTAGACTTCCGGGTAAGATGGCGGAAGAGTAAGACGCGGAGATCACCTTCCTCCCCACAGATACACCAGAAATACAGCTACGCGTGCAACAACTCCTACAGAACACCTACTGAACGCTGGCAGAAGACCCCAGACCTCCCAAAAGGCAAGAAACTCCCCACATACCTGGGTAGGGCAAAGCAGAGAGATTCCCGCAGAGAGGAGCCGTGCCGAGCGGCACTCACCAGCCCGAGAGGCTTGTCTGCTCCCCCGCCAGGGCGGGCGGCGCTGGAGCTGAGGCTCGGGCTTCGGTCAGAGCGCAGGGAGAGGACTGGGACTGGCGGCGAGAACTCAGCCTGAAGGGGGCTAATGTGCCACAGCTAGCCGGGAGGGAGTCCGGGAAAACTCTGGAGCTGCCGAAGAGGCAGGAGACTTTTTCTTCCCTCTTGGTTTCCTGGTGCGCGAGGAGAGGGGATTAAGAGCGCCGCGTAAAGGAGCTCCAGAGACGGGCGCGAGTCGCGGCTGAAAGCGCGGAGCCCAGAGACAGGCGTGGGACGCTGGGGCTGCTGCTGCCGCCGCCAAGAAGCCTGTGTGCGAGCGCAGGACACTGTCCACACCGCCCTTCCGGGAGCCTGTGCAGCCTGCCACTGCCGGGGTCCCGGGATCCAGGGGCGGCTTCCCTGGGAGAACGCACGGCGCGCCTCGGGCTGGTGCAACGTCACGCCGACCTCTGCCGCTGCAGGCTCGCCCCGCACTCCGTGCCCCTCCCTCCCGCCCGGCCTGAGTGAGCCAGAGTCCCCGAAGAGGCTGCTCCTTTAACCCTGTCCTGTCTGAGCGAAGAACAGACGCCCTCCGGCGACCTACACGCAGAGGCGGGGCCAAATCCAAAGCTGAGGCCCAGGAGCTCTGAGAACAAAGAAGAGAAAGGGAAACCTCTCCCAGCAGCCTCAGAAGCAGCGGATTAAAGCTCCACAATCAACTTCATGTACCCTGCATCTGTGGAATACATAAATAGACAACAAATCATCCCAAATTGAGGAGCCAGGAGTCAGTGCTGTGCCTCTGAGGTGGGAGAGCGAACTTCAGGACACTGGTCCACAAGAGACCTCCCAGCTCCACATAATATCAAACGGCGAAAATCTTCCAGAGATCTCCATCTCAACACCAGCACCCAGCTTCACTCAACGACCAGCAAGCTACAGTGCTGGACACCCTATGCCAAACAACTAGCAAGACAGGAACACAACACCACCCATTAGCAGAGAGGCTGCCTCAAATCATAAAAAGTCCGCAGACACCCCAAAACACACCACCAGACGTGGACCTGCCCACCAGAAAGACAAGATCCAGCCTCATCCACCAGAACACAGGCAGTAGTCCCCTCCACCAAGAAGCCTACACAACCCACTAAACCAACCTTAGCCACTGGGGACAGACACCAAAAATAACGGGAACTACGAACCTGCAGCCTGCAAAGAGGAGACCCCAAACACAGTAACATAAGCAAAATGAGAAGACAGAAAAACACACAGCAGGAGAAGGAGCAAGATAAAAACCCACCAGACCTAACAAATGAAGAGGTAATAGGCAGTCTATCTGAAAAAGAATTCAGAATAATGATGGTAAAGATGATCCAACATCTTGGAAATAGAATAGACAAAATGCAAGAAACAGTTAACAAGGACCTAGAAGAACTAAAGACGAATCAAGCATCGATTAAAAACACAATAAATGAAATAAAAAATACTCTAGATGGGATCAATAGCAGAATAACTGAGGCAGAAGAACGGATAAGTGAGGTGGAAGATAAAATAGTGGAAATAACTGCTGCACAGCAAAATAAAGAAAAAAGAATGAAAAGAACAGAGGACAGTCTCAGAGACCTCTGGGACAACATTAAACGCACCAACATTCGAATTATAGGGGTTCCAGAAGAAGAAGAGAAAAAGAAAGGGACTGAGAAAATATTTGAAGAGATTATAGTTGAAAACTTCCCTAATATGGGAAAGGAAATAGTTAATCAAGTCCAGGAGGCACAGAGAGTCCCATACAGAATAAATCCAAGGAGAAATACACCAAGACACATATTAATCAAACTGTCAAAAATTAAACACAAAGAAATCATATTAAAAGCAGCAAGGCAAAAACAACAAATAACACACAAGGGAATCCCCATCAGGATAACAGCTGATCTCTCAGCAGAAACTCTACAAGCCAGAAGGGAGTGGCAGGACATACTTAAAGTGATGAAGGAGAAAAACCTGCAACCAAGATTACTCTACCCAGCAAGGATCTCATTCAGATTTGATGGAGAAATTAAAACCTTTACAGACAAGCAAAAGCTGAGAGAGTTCAGCACCACCAAACCAGCTTTACAACAAATGCTAAAGGAACTTCTCTAGGCAAGAAACACAACAGAAGGAAAAGAACTACAATAATGAACCCAAAACAATTAAGAAAATGGGAATAGGAACATACATATCAATAATTACCTTAAATGTAAATGGACTAAATGCTCCCACCAAAAGACACAGACTGGCTGAATGGATACAAAAACAAGACCCATATATATGCTGTCTACAAGAGACCCACTTCAGACCTAGAGACACATACAGACTGAAAGTAAGGGGATGGAAAAAGATATTTCATGCAAATGGAAACCAAAAGAAAGCTGGAGTAGCAATTCTCATATCAGACAAAATAGACTTTAAAATAAAGACTACTAGAAGAGACAAAGAAGGACACTACATAATGATCAAGGGATCAATCCAAGAAGAAGATATAACAATTGTAAATATTTATGCACCAAACATAGGAGCACCTCAATACATAAGGGAAATATTAACAGCCATAAAAGGAGAAATCGACAGTAACACAATCATAGTAGGGGACTTTAACACCCCACTTTCACCAATGGACAGGTCATCCAAAATGAAAATAAATAAGGAAACACAAGCTTTAAATGATACATTAAACAAGATGGACTTAATTGATATTTATAGGACATTCCATCCAAAAACAACAGAATACACATTTTTCTCAAGTGCTCATGGAACATTCTCCAGGATAGATCATATCTTGGGTCACAAATCAAGCCTTGGTAAATTTAAGAAAATTGAAATTGTATCAAGTATCTTTTCCGACCACAATGCTATGAGACTAGATATCAATTACAGGAAAAGAGCTGTAAAACATACAAACACATGGAGGCTAAACAATACACTACTTAATAACGAAGTGATCACTGAAGAAATCAAAGAGGAAATTAAAAAATACCTAGAAACAAATGACAATGGAGACACGACGACCCAAAACCTATGGGATGCAGCAAAAGCAGTTCTAAGAGGGAAGTTTATGGCAATACAATCCCACCTTAAGAAACAGGAAATATCTCGAATAAACAATGTAACCTTGCACCTAAAGCACTTAGAGAAAGAAGAACAAAAACATCCCAAAGTTAGCAGAAGGAAAGAAATCATAAAAATCAGATCAGAAATAAATGAAAAAGAAATGAAGGAAACGATAGCAAAGATCAATAAAACTAAAAGCTGGTTCTTTGAGAAGATAAACAAAATTGATAAACCATTAGCCAGACTCATCAAGAAAAAAAGGGAGAAGACTCAAATCAATAGAATTAGAAATGAAAAAGGAGAAGTAACAACTGACACTGCAGAAATACAAAAGATCATGAGAGATTACTATAAGCAACTCTATGCCAATAAAATGGACAACCTGGAAGAAATGGACAAATTCTTAGAAATGCACAACCTGCCAAGACTGAATCAGGAAGAAATAGAAAATATGAACAGACCAATCACAAGCACTGAAATTGAAACTGTGATTAAAAATCTTCCAACAAACAAAAGCCCAGGACCAGATGGCTTCACAGGCGAATTCTATCAAGCATTTAGAGAAGAGCTAACACCTATCCTTCTCAAACTCTTCCAAAATATAGCAGAGGGAGGAACACTCCCAAACTCATTCTACGAGGCCACCATCACCTTGATACCAAAACCAGACAAGGATGTCACAAAGAAAGAAAACTACAGGCCAATATCACTGATGAACATAGATGCAAAAATCCTCAACAAAATACTAGCAAACAGAATCCAACAGCACATTAAAAGGATCATACACCATGATCAAGTGGGGTTTATTCCAGGAATGCAAGGATTCTTCAATATACGCAAATCAATTAATGTGATACACCATATTAACAAGTTGAAGGAGAAAAACCATATGATCATCTCAATAGATGCAGAGAAAGCTTTTGACAAAATTCAACACCCATTTATGATAAAAACCCTGCAGAAAGTAGGCATAGAGGGAACTTTCCTCAACATAATAAAGGCCATATATGACAAACCCACAGCCAGCATCGTCCTCAATGGTGAAAAACTGAAACCATTTCCACTAAGATCAGGAACAAGACAAGGTTGCCCACTCTCACCACTCTTATTCAACATAGTTTTGGAAGTTTTAGCCACAGCAATCAGAGAAGAAAAGGAAATAAAAGGAATCCAAATGGGAAAAGAAGAAGTAAAGCTGTCACTGTTTGCAGATGACATGATACTATACATAGAGAATCCTAAAGATGCTACCAGAAAACTACTAGAGTTAATCAATGAATTTGGTAAAGTTGCAGGATACAAAATTAATGCACAGAAATCTCTGGCATTCCTATATACTAATGATGAAAAATCTGAAAGTGAAATCAAGGAAACACTCCCATTTACCATTGCAACAAAAAGAATAAAATATCTAGGAATAAACCTACCTAAGGAGACAAAAGACCTGTATGCAGAAAATTATAAGACACTGATGAAAGAAATTAAAGATGATACAAATAGATGGAGAGATGTACCATGTTCTTGGATTGGAAGAATCAACATTGTGAAAATGACTCTACTACCCAAAGCAATCTACAGATTCAATGCAATACCTATCAAACTACCAATGGCATTTTTCACAGAACTAGAACAAAAAATTTCACAATTTGTATGGAAACACAAAAGACCCCGAATAGCCAAAGCAATCTTGAGAACGAAAAATGGAGCTGGAGGAATCAGGCTCCCTGACTTCAGACTATACTACAAAGCTACAGTAATCAAGACAGTATGGTACTGGCACAAAAACAGAAAGATAGATCAATGGAACAGGATAGAAAGCCCAGAGATAAACCCACGGACATATGGTCACCTTATCTTTGATAAAGGAGGCAGGAATGTACAGTGGAGAAAGGACAGTCTCTTCAATAAGTGGTGCTGGGAAAACTGGACAGGGACATGTAAAAGTATGAGATTAGATCACTCCCTAACACCATACACAAAAATTAGCTCAAAATGGATTAAAGACCTAAATGTAAGGCCAGACACTATCAAACTCCTAGAGGAAAACATAGGCAGAACACTCTATGACATAAATCACAGCAAGATCCTTTTTGACCCACCTCCTAGAGAAATGGAAATAAAGACAAAAATAAACACATGGGACCTAATGAAACTTCAAAGCTTTTGCACAGCAAAGGAAACCATAAACAAGACCAAAAGACAACCCTCAGAATGGGAGAAAATATTTGCAAATGAAGCAACTGACAAAGGATTAATCTCCAAAATTTATAAGCAGCTCATGCAGCTCAATAGCAAAAAAACAAACAACCCAATCCAAAAATGGGCAGAAGACCTAAATAGACATTTCTCCACAGAAGATATACAGACAGCCAACAAACACATGAAAGGATGCTCAACATCTTTACTCATTAGAGAAATGCAAATCAAAACTACAATGAGATATCATCTCACACCAGTCAGAATGGCCATCATCAAAAAATCTAGAAACAATAAATGCTGGAGAGGGTGTGGAAAAAAGGGAACACTCTTGCACTGCTGGTGGGAATGTGAATTGGTACAGCCACTATGGAGAACAGTATGGAGGTTCCTTAAAAAACTACAAATAGAACTACCATATGACCCAGCAATCCCACTACTGGGCATATACCCTGAGAAAACCATAATTCAAAAAGAGACATGTACCAAAATGTTCATAGCAGCCCTATTTACAATAGCCCGGAGATGGAAACAACCTAAGTGTCCATCATCGGATGAATGGATAAAGAAGATGTGGCACATATATACAATGGAATATTACTCAGCCATAAAAAGAAATGAAATTGAGCTATTTGTAATGAGGTGGATGGACCTAGAGTCTGTCATACAGAGTGAAGTAAGTCAGAAAGAGAAAGACAAATACTGTATGCTGACACATATATATGGAATTTAAGAAAAAAATGTCATCAAGAACATAGGGGTAAGACAGGAATAAAGACACAGACCTACTAGAGCATGGACTTGAGGATATGGGGAGGGGGAAGGGTAAGCTGTGACAAAGTGAAAGAGCGGCATGGACATATATACACTACCAAATGTAAGGTAGATAGCTAGTGGGAAGCAGCCGCATAGCACAGGGAGATCAGCTCGGTTCTTTGTGACCGCCTGGAGGGGTGGGATAGGGAGGGTGGGAGGGAGATGCAAAAGGGAGGGGATATGGGAACATATGTATATGTATAACTGATTAAATTTGTAAAATAAAAAAAAAAAAAATAAGTAGTATTTATATATCAATTATTGCATGTTACAGTTTTTTGTAGATTTTTGCAAGGTGGTTTCCTGTGCATTTTTTAAAATGGTCATTTTGGATGTCACTTCTTCCATTTAACTTTCAATTTTGTGTGTTAGTGCTCTCCCCCTAAACGTCCACTTTTCCTTGAGTAAATTAGGTAATTTGTTGATTTTTTTTAATAAACCGATTTTTAGATTTAATTGTTCTACTTATTTTAAATTCACTATCCCATTTGTTTATGCCTTCCTCCTTTTTCTTTTCTATTCCCTTCTTTTAATTTACTTTGACATTCTTTCTCTTGCTTTTTCAATTGGGTCCTTCATTAATCCATTCTTTTTAATGTTTATTGATATCATTATTTAATGTTTTCCTCTTTTATCTGACAGGTAATTTAACTTTAACCCATAGATTCTAACATGTGTGTTTTCAAAAGATTCTGTTTTAAAATTTTCTTTTGATCCATAATTTGTTTAATGATACTTTTTGTAAAAACAAAAGTAGAAGAGTCTGCTTTTTAACAAAAATTTTTAAAGGTTTCATGCTATTTTTATTTTGCTATTATCACAGAATTCTGATTGTATCTTTTCCTGTACTTTGAAATGTATTGGGTTTTTCTTTGTGGACTAAGACATTTTGGAAATGTTGCAAAAGAGAAGATTCCTTCTCTGCTATTGGAGATTGGAGTTCAAAATATATTTATTAGATTTTCCTGTTGAATCTATTATTTAAATCTTTTATGTTATTATACATATTTTGTTCACTTCATGTCTTCTAGATGAATAAAATGTATTAATCCCTACTATCTTAGTGTGTTTTGCTTTCTCTTTGCATCTTCAATAGTTTTTGCTTTGTAAAAGTTGTTACTGAGGCCATAAATATTAATTGCTCATATTTTCCTTGTGGCTTGTAGTGTTTACTAGTTTGAAGTGACTTCTTTTTTTTCTCTAATGCTTTTTCTTCGAGTAAAAAAATGGTATCTACTACTTTCTGCTTTTGTGTGTGTTTATCTGATACATAAACCATTTTCTTTGTAGTCTTTCTGGGTCTTTGTTTTAAGTATATTGTTACTATAAAACACAGTATTGGATTTAGCTTTGTTACTTTGAAAAAAATATTTTTCTTTTAATAGATGAATCAGGCTGATAGATACAGATATAATCAATATATTTGGTTTCAATTCTGTTATATTATTATATAAAATGTTATGTTATATTGTTACAGACACTCAATCCTTATACATAGTTACTCATTAAATCGTCTATAAGTTTTACCTTATTTTTCTCTCTTTTTAGCATAGTTTTTGAATTTATACTTGGTTTACGTTTGTGTTCTGTTAACCATTATACCAATTGTTATGCCAATTCCTTGATATTATAACTGTCATCCCTTCTTTTATTTTTGTTTATTCTATGAGAAATAATAATTGAATTAATTATAAACTCTTCCTCACCCTTCTCTTCTCCTAATCTTTCTAGCAACTGATATGAAGCAATATCCTTTTTTTCCTCTCATTAATATATTTAAATCTATGACAAGTTTATTCTGCTTTTCATATGATCTCCTTATCACACCTCAATTTTAATGGTTGTAAGTTATCTACATTTTAAGAGTATAAAGCTGTTACATATTATAGTCTAGACAATAACCATCATTTTCCTTTGTTCTGCAATTAGATACACTTTAAATGATCACAAATAGTCCTTATATAGACTGTCTCTCATAACGTTCGCTTTCTGAAACTGATTTGTAAGAGAGTCTTCAACGCTCAAGAGAATAATGTACCCTGAATTCTTGCATGCTGGTAACCATTTTAAAAATGCCTTTTATATTTAAGCATCAGCTGAACTACATGTAACGTCCTGGGCTCACTTTTTTTCTTTGAATATTTAAAATGTACTCTAGCATTATCTGGCATAAAGCACTGTTGTCAAAAATTCTCACAAAACTCTGATTTTCTTTTCTTTAGAAGTGACTTGTATTTCTAAAGAATTTGTGTTTTGCCATTTGTTCCTTGAGAGTTCAGTAGTTTTTACATTAAAATGTTTCATTACTGGTCATCATGACTTGCTTTTTGCTTTTCCTAAAGTGCACCATTTAAATATGTAGTAGAGAGATTTTTCTTTTTTAATTTCAAAACCTTTTTATGAATTGTTTGTTCTGTCACATTGCTTTGTTTTCCTTCTTTGTGGGCTCCTTTTTTTAATTTTTAATTTAATTTTATTTATTTATTTATTTATTTTTGGCTGTGTTGGGTCTTCATTTCTCTGTGAGGGCTTTCTCTAGTTGCGGCAAGTGGGGGCCGCTCTTCATCGCGGTGCGCGGGCCTCTCACTAGTGCGGCCTCTCCTGTTGTGGAGCGCAGGCTCAGTAATTGTGGCTCACCAGCCTAGTTGCTCCGTGGCATGTGGGATCTTCCCAAACCGGGGCTTGAACCCGTGTCCCCTGCATTGGCAGGCAGATTCTCAACCACTGCGCCACCAGGGAAGCCCCGTGGGCTCCTTTATAATTAGGTTTGATCTTCTTTGGCCATCCCTGATCACTCTCACCTTCAAATCCTTTTAAACATTTTCTCAAGTTGTTTACTATTAATATTTTCTTCACTGCTATTTCCACTTCTTTTTATCCACTCTCTGTTATGTTTATTAACCTTTGTGCTACTTCTAGTTTAGTCTTCTTTTAAAAAATAATTTCCTTTTTTTTTTCTTAGTCTTTCTTGAGTTCTATCACTTAGTTTTTAAGATTTTGTAATACTGGCTTATTCTCTTTTTCATATATTATATCATTCCCTTCATTTTTTAGCTTGTTCTGAAATTCACTAAAATATACATCTCTGAACATCTAAAACTACCATAGCAAAAGCAAAGGGAAACACAGCCAACTGGGAAAAAGTATTCAAAACACACTTAACTTATTTGCGATTAATAGCCTAAATATGTAATGTGGTTTTACAAATAAATGAGAACAATTTTAAGAAACCAATATAAAGATAGCAAAAGATGCAGAGAGTAATCATAAAAATGTTGGGCCAATTATTTTTCTTTCAAACTGGCACATGAAAAAGAAATTAAAGTGTTTACAAGAATGACAATTGAATGGGGACTCTCAAAATATGGACAGCTTTCCAAGAAAGGTATATTAATTTCTATTATTTTCAGAGTGCTGATAGAAGTTAAACTTGATAACATTTTCTAGAAAATATCCTGTTAAAGTACTCTATGTTAGGACTGAGCAATTCTATGCCTAGGAATTTAATATAAAAATAATCAGAGATGAAAACAAAGTTATCTGAGTAAAGATGATCTTAATTTTTTTGTTTATAATAAATAATTATGCTCCACCATAGAGTGTTTATAAATACATTTTGAGACACCAAATATATAAACTCTTTTATAGCTATCAAAATAATGTTTTAGAAGTATATTTAGTATTATGAAGAAATGCTACTCTATGCTATCCAGTAATAAAAAGTAATTTAAAAACAGTTCATATAGGGCGCTTCCCTGGTGGCGCAGTGGTTGAGAGTCCGCCTGCCGATGCAGGGGACACGGGTTCGTGCCCCGGTCCGGGAAGATCCCACATGCCGCGGAGCAGCTAGGCCCGTGAGCCATGGCGGCTGAACCTGCATGTCCGGAGCCTGTGCTCCGCAAGGGGAGAGACCACAACAGTGAGAGGCCCGCGTACCGCAAAAAAAAAAAAACAAACAAAAAAAAACACAGTTCATATAGTATATTCCTTGTTCCTACTGCTAACAAAAATACTTATACAAATAAGACTGAACTATATATACCAAAAAGTTCAAAGTTATTTATTCTGAAGTGTGGGACTATAGGAGATATTTCCTTCCTCTTATGCTTTTCACAATTTTCTAAATTACATACACACACACACACACAAAATAGATGTTACTTGAATAATATAACTATCTACTACCTATCTTAAAGAAAATATAACCTGAAGGAAAACCTTATTGGTGTCACTATTTTTTTCACCCTAGGTTTCTCTTTTGCCAACTGTTTCTGTTGAAAGAATACAGACATTGTATAACATAATTTTTAGAATAAAAGCTTCTATGTGAATCAATACACATTTGCATTTATTCATTTTGTGACTGTAAGCATTTTGTCACTAACATAGAAACACAGGACACTCACACCACATTTTCAGATAACTGGTCATTTTTTAATGCTGTTACCTTCTGCTTAATTAAAAACACGCCAGGAACCATAACTATGTGATACTGTACTCACCACTTCCTCTCTCTCAAGCTCGTCGGTCACAGTTCAGTGTTAAACAAGAAAGTGGTTTTGGAGGGAAACCTAAGAAATACTTTGGCTTCCAATGGAAGAGATTCCTTTTCTGGTCTCTAAATGCTAAAATATGAAGTTGCCTAAATTTACAAGTGAAGTTTAAGTTTTAGGGCCACACAACGAATACCGTTTTCCTTCCTTACTGCCATGATCCCTGATCATTTTGATCACAGAGACTTGAAAATGTTCTTGTGAGCATGTGTGTGTGAGTGTGTGTGTGTGTCGGCCTCAAGAGGGTGCTTCTGTGGTGCCAATGCCTTTCAGAGCTCCCGTGGGCTGTGGGATGGGGCCTGGAGGTCTCAGGCTCATCCTCTTGGGGCCCCGTGGCACCCTCACATGCCCCTCCCCCCAGGTCCCCTGATAGCACAGCCTCAGCCAGTACCTGTGCGACCTCCATCTTCAACTCTGCCTCCAGGGAACCCTAACTAAACCCTTTCTTTTAAGCCTTTTTTTTCCCTTTAAGTAGGGACATCTCTATATTAAAAAGTGGTACCCTCTTGCTTCCTCAATCAGAATATGCTAAACACTACTTAACAGCGATGGTTTTCACTTTGTTTTCGGAGCCTGCCCAGTCTGGGGCTCTCCCACCTGTGACGGCTGCTTGTGGGGATGTGGGAGCCCCTTCCCACCTCTCCTGGTTTCTATTTCATACAGACATGCACACACACATGTCATCGCTTGATTATGGAGTTTATAGTGAGGAAGCTGAGGACTTTATTTCCCTCCTCCTGGTCTTTCTTATGTTGAAAGTTCATATTTTCCAGGGAAAAAACACAACCCCACCCCTAGGAATTGTTTCTAGCTCTGTGAGTGTGAAAGAAACCTGTCCCAGGAATGGGTGACACTCTGATTCCCTTCTAAATGGCTGAGGCTCTTGCTTAGGTCTCCATTCACACGATCAAGTCTCAGCTATTCTAGGTCTACATGGCTCCTTGGAATGTGTACAGGGAGAAGCTCTTACAGATGAAAAATGTCTTTTCTTTCCTTAAGCAGACACCACACACACACACGCACACACCACATCCCAGACACACACAAACACACAAACATCACACACACAGCACATACACATATATACACAGGTTTTCTTTGAGGCAAGTAGATTTTGAACAGTAGGTGTTGTCATCTTGAGCCTGTACCATTTTCTCTTTCCCCGTAAATTAAAATCATTTCAATTAACGATTGTGTCAAAGGTTTACACCTGTCCATACATTAATCATTTACAAAACTCATTGTAATTAGAAATCTCTGACAAGATATTTGTCTGTGGGCAGTGCCGCTGGTTTGGTTTAACTGAGGCATTAGGCAAATTAGCAATGACATCACCACAGAGAAATGGGTGAGTGGTTGGAAGTGGATCCAGGCTTCCCCACAGGGAGAGCAGAAGCACCCGAGGGTCTGGCCCTGTTCATTTACTAAAGGTTTATGTATTCATGCAATTACAAGAATCCTTGAATGGGAAGCCTCCACACCCTAACAGGAGGCTTCTCTGTCAGAGTGGAATATGTAGCACTCCACAAAAGCCAGCATTCAGCAAACCTGTGATACTCATCAAAGTGCAGTTAATTTCACCATTTTTTCCCCCCGAGTTCTTGGAAGATCATTTTCTCAAGCTCAGTTTTAATTTCCTTATTTGTACATGGTATTTATATCACTTATGTTTCAGCCTTAGAAAAGGAAATGATTCTTCATACTATTTTCCCGTGTTCTAGGGTTTATATGAAACCATGAACTGTATCACCCAAGTATGGAAGAAGCTTGCTTCCCATTACAAAGGCCAAACTTGGCAGCACCTAACTGATGGGCAAGCTCCATGTTTTCTCTGCCTAAAAGTCTTACATGCAATGCTAAGAAGACAGGGTTGCTCACGGCTGCCACAGGATGTCTGCTGGCAGGGAGCACTGCAGACACGTCCAGGTCTGAGACCGCCGGGCCCCTCCCGAGCTGGAGTACAGAGGCAGAGGGAGCTCTGAGGGGCCATGGCCACTGGTTACCCGAAGGGGAGCATTTGCTTTGCCAGTTTAATAGACGTTTTTAGAGCTAAGCGCTGGGACTGAAGGCTGGGTTGCGAGGGCAGGGATTCAAGGCGGTTACAGCCGACGTCTGGAAGGTAACGAGGCAGGTGGGTGGGCCCCGCCCTACCCCATCGGGACGGCTGTGCAGGTGTGGTGCCCCAGGCAGTCCTGCCTGAACACCTCTTCCTAGAATCATCTGCACTGGTGTCTGTGTTAAGACATCATCAGAAAGCACTTCTCATTCTTCCACTGCAGCTTATCTCTGTGCTGATCTGGACCCATAAAAAAAACGGTGCTTCCTGGGTCCCAGGTCCAGGGCATCCGCCCAGAGACAAAACCTGAAGCGTGTGTGGGCAGCATCCTGCTCTCCAAGCCAGTAGCTGGGCAGCGCCTGCCCAGGGCTAAGCTGGAGGACTTTCCTCCAGTGTGGGTGCCTTTCCTGAGAGGGGTCTGCAAGTTCTGTGTGTGCGCTGGGCTGAAGCTCGCAGGGGCAGCCCTACGCCTCTGGATCATCTAAGCCACCCTCTCCGGGAGTCATGGAGAAGACAGCCTCTCAGTTATGAAAGTTCAGGGGTGTCGGTCCCACCCTGAGAAAGCATCCCTGGAAATGAGAAGTTTCAGGAGGGAAGTTCTCAACATCCAGCCCCTCCTCGCCGCAGCACAGGTGGCTGCTCTGAGCTCATGGTCAGCACAGCTTGTGGCCAGTGCATCGCCTTCCACAGGCGCCCGCACCTCAAGCTCACAGTGTCCCTCCCTCCCCCATCCCTCTCTCCACATCCGGTCCAACTTCGAATCCTGAGGTGTCCACCTTGGTCCAAGCCACCCCACCTCCTACTTGGATCCCTGCAGCCGCCCCAGACGGTCCTCCCTAAGTCCACTCTTGTACCCCAGGAATTCTCCACCATTGTCTGAATGAACATTGACCCTGACAGTCAAAGTTGCTGCTTCAAACCCGCAGTGGCCTCCCCGCGACTCTCAGGGTGAGACCCAAGCTCCATCCCCAGGCCTCTCAGGGCCCCCTCACCTGCAGCCACAGGCCAGCGCTCGGCCCCGCTCAGAGGTCCAGCCCTGAGCCGCCGCCCACTCCCCCCAGGTGCCCACAGCTCCATGTTGGGGCCTCCCACTGGCAGGGGATCCGATTTGTAACTTTTCCTGATACGGTCTTGGTGAATCTCTCCCCTTCCAGGCCTGGACCTGTTCCAGGGGCTCCTGTTTCTCGACCCGCGCTGTGTTTTCCTTCACTCTTTACTCTGGTGGCTACCGTCTTTCAGCAGATACACACGCCCAGTTGTCAACTGTGTCTCCTACGTGTGTGAAGTAAACTTGCATGCACACGCTTACACGCTCACTCACAGACACACACACACGTGCGTACACACACACACGCACTGCTGGCTGGCACCGCCCATGTGGTTCTCTCCTCTGTGAACTGCTTCGTATACCCAAGCATCCCATCTTCATGCCACAGTCCCACCCCCTCAAATCAGCTGAATATTTGACAAAGGTCATCCCGACTCCTAATCGCTAAAGCCAATAGAAATTTGTTAAAGTCTGATTTTCAGTATTGAGTTTCACCATTTCCCCTGGTCCCTCTTCCTGTCTGGAAGCCCCCTCTGGTTTCTTGGGTGCCCACCACCCCCCGCTCTGTCCCTCTCTCCTTTTCTGGCCCTTCTCAGTCTCCCAGGAGCCTCCCCCTCTGTCCACACCTTGGTTTCCCCCAGGTCTCCCCAGGTATCTGTCTGGCTGCCCCTTGGCTGGGCTTCCTCTCCTGGGGCCCCCGGCTGCCCCCTCCCATCTGTGGGACAGGCTACAGCCTTGGTGCGCCCACAGTCCAGGCTCCTGCCCACCTCCCAGACCCTCCCCTCTGTCCCCTCTGCATCCTTGGTTCTGCTTCACCCAACTGGCCTCCCTGACCCCTCCAGTCCCTCTTTCTCTCTCAGCCAGAGGAGCCCTGAGATCCAGCTCTGGTAATGCCAGGCTCCACTTCAAGCCCCCCTATTCCTGCACACAGTTCACAAATTGCGCGTCATGTGTCGCCCTGGATGCCCTCGGGGCTCAGCCTGCCCATCCCCTAGCCATGGTTGCACAGGGACAAGCTTCCGGGCAGCCCTGCTGCTTGATGCTGCAGGTGGTGGTCTGTGCCACCCCCTCCCTATGCCAACCGCGTCCCCTCGCTGTCCCCCTGCTCTGTCCCCGCAGACGTTCAGCTACACGTCTGTTACTCCTTGCTGACAACTTTGTTCCAACATCCGTGTCTTTCTCAGGGTCAGGGTTTCCTCCTGGGGGGCCCACAGGCAGAGTGCCCGTCCTCTCAGTTATTTGCGGAAGGAAGGGACGGGTCCAGGTCACAATCGATGGAGCAATGGGGGTTAGGCAGAGAGAGAGGAGGTGGTCTCCTTGAGGAAGTTGGCAGCCAAAGTCAACTCAGGGGAGACACTGAGGACGAGCTACTCATAACTAAGTGCTAAAAGATGGAGAAGACATCTTCTCCGTGTGATTCATTGCCTTTAAAGAATGGAAGTTGTGTTACTTTCCTGTTGTTGCCTCAACAAATCACCCCATGCTGACTGGCTTACACGGCACATATTCATCCCCTCGTGGTCAGCTGGGTCTTGGTCCAGGTCACCCCACTAGGCCGAGGTCAATGTGCCACTGGCTGGGCCTTTACCTGGAGGCTCTGAGGACGGGTTTGCCTCCAGCTTCATTCTGATTTTTGCAGAATTCAGTTCCCTGTGGTTGTAGGACTGGGGCCCCACTTGGATGGATGGATGATGGCTGGCTGGCTAATGGATCATTGATGGAAGGGTGATGGATGGATGATGGATGATGGATGATGGGTGGGTGGATAGACGGATGACGAGGGATGATGGGTTTGGGGGTAACCCCAGATGTGTGGCTTTCTCTTTCATACCATATGTCTTTGGGGGTCCTGGGAGAGGTCAGGTCTGCTCAGTGTCACTGAACTGCTCTAGTAAATACCCTATTTCTGGGCTGTGGGGATGCAGCCATGAACTGAAGCTTCATGGACCATTCTAGGTTCTTTCCACTCTAGATTCTTTCCTTCCCTGCACTTGCTTGGAAATCACTTGTTGTCCCATAAACAAATCTTCTTGTTTGGAGGAGTCTCTGGGGGTGGCTCTGGGCCATGCTAAAAGCCCTGGAGAGCTAAAGCGGGCCAGCATCCTAAGGGCCAAAACCTCAGCCTCCTTCCCTGGAAGGGACCCCCTGGGAGTCGGCATGGTCTGAGAAGCACGATGCCCTGTGTGGGCTGCAGAGAAGGGGCCCCTGCTCCCTGCCATTCTCCACACCAAGTCCAGCTTTCTTCCCAGTTGGTGGTTGGAGTGTGTGTAGCAGGTTTGCAGATAAAGTCCCCTGTGTAGTAACCAGGAGCCACTCAGAGCAGTGGCTAGGGCACAGGCCAAGGAAGGGGCTGCCTCCCAGCCCGGCTGGCTGCGTGGTGTTCGGCAAGAGGCCGGCTTTCTCACCTGCAGGGAGGAATTGATGCCCATCTCCTGGGTTATGGTGACAGGGAAGGTGCACGGTGTATGAGAAGTCCCTTAGTGTATAAGCAGTCCATCAATGCCGGCTGTCCTTACTCTTCGACGGTCATGAAACTGAGACCACAAGACAGTCCACAGAGGGGAGAGCCACGGCTCTCACCCCCAGTCCTCTCTCCTCCAGCTCCATGTCCCTCTTTTGGAAGTTTTGGGAGTGGAGGAAGGGAGGCAAGATTTTGCCTTCAAGATTAGTGTGGACATGTACCCCTTCCTTCATTCCCCGTGGAAGAACTGAAGATGCTTACAGTTTACCAGGAGGGCCCTATTTAATAATGCTAGAAGGGTCACCAAGAAAGCGATCTGGAAAACATGAACCTTATCAACACAGGTGGTTTCTGGATGATGGTTTCTTGGCCGGGCAGCTAGCTTGTAAGTGTGGAGGTGCTCATCCTTCCCTTGTACCTGACACACTTCTCTTCTGGATGGAGTGAGATTCCGCTGAGTTACTTGCACATACCCGTCACCTCCATCTCCCAACTCCTCCAGAAGCTGGTCTCAGACACCTCTTGTCTTCTAGTGCTCGGTCGTTTGTACCCAAACTTTGTCCCACTCACATCACCTGAGAACCTTCCAGAAAGCTCCCAGCCATACCTGGTTCTGGTTTTACATGTAGGGGCACGCCCCTTCCAGAAGCACAGAGAGATACAGGCAGTCGGGGGGAGGAGCTGCAGCTTGTGGGATCCGAGCCGGAGCCTGGAGGGCCAATGGGATGAAGGCTCCTTTCCCCCTGGTGCCCTGAACAGGAAGTCATACCTGCGCCTTCCAGGACACGCTGTCGTCAAGCATGGCTACGAGATGACCGTGCTGTGTGACGTGGCATGACACAGGCGGGGACGTCTCTTCAGCCTGGGGATGGACAGGTCAACTCCACATCTTGTTCTGTTAAGTCCCTCGAGCTGCCGTAACCAAGTGCCCGTAACTGCTTGGCTCCAAACAACCGGAATTTATTCTCTCCCAGTCTGGAGGTCAGAGTCTGAAATCCAGGTGTCCTCAGGGCTGGTTCCTTCGGGGGCTCTGGGGCAAATCTTCTCCGGGCCTCTCCCAGCTTTGCATGGTTCCTAGAGGCCTTGGTGGTCCTTGGCTCGTGGCTGCATCATCCAAAGCTCTGCCTTCTTCCTGTGAGTCTCTGGGCTTCTCGCCCCTTCTTAAAAGGATCTTAGTCCTAGTCGAGCAGGACATCATCTTCACTTGAGTTCACGTGCGATGGTATTATTTCCAAGGAAGGGCACATCTGAGGCTCTAGGTGGACCTGAATTTTGGGTGGAAACTATTCACCCCACTACAGGTAGTAGACTTTGTAGAAGATAGAATTATTCCACATGTGTTTTTAGAGAGAAAACCACCCCTCAGAGGAGGGGAATGACACCACCTCTGCAGGACATGAATTCTGCCAACAAACAGTGAGCCTGGATGAGGCTAAAACAGCACCCAGCTGACACCTTGATTTAACTCACGGTGTCTGCTCTCCTCACTGCTAGAAGCCGCCAGGCAATAAATGCATGCTGTTTTAACCCACTAAATGTGTGATAACTGGTTACTCAGCAATAGATAACTAAAACACATCTAAAGCTCTGGGTGTGGCCAGAACCCTAGCGATATCCCAGAGAACCTGAGTTTAAATATTTTGCAAATGAGACACGGTAACTCTAAATAGCATACTGTCATCTGAGGGTTATCTTTAAATCAGCTCCTTTCCAATATTGTTCGCAAGTCTTGTATAATCTACTGATAATCTCTCGATGGCAGAATGAAATAGGTTTTTTTTTTGACATTTAATAATCCAAAAGACTCAGCATAATATTGCATTGCGTTAGGTAATTGTTTTGGTGACTCATGTGAACCTAATGGTAATCCTAAAAGGATTAATGAGTTCATATGTGTTTCATGGTTTGAGATACCCAGTAAGTAGGAGCAAATATCAATATGATTAAGATGAGGATTATAGGGCGACTGCGTGTAAGGCTTATGACTGCACGTATATATTCTGACACTTTGAACATCTGACTTGCTGGGAGGCATTCCAGTGGTGCCCATTCCAATTGCATGATCTGAGTTACCAGCCAGAGAGGAGCACCAGGATGATACGACAAGGCTTCCTAATCGCTCCAGGTGTGTGTGAGGCCCCTGTTGCAGCGCTTGGCATGTTTCACCTGCTCTGCTACGTCACAAGAACAGTTATGAATGTGTCCATTGAGAGAAAAGTGAGCCCTTTGATTTTTATTTATTGTGTCTTCTACAAGGGACTTTTTCCTTTTGGTTATTGGAATGAAATATTAATTGTCCGTCTGTGAGGATGCTTTAAACATGCCTGCTTCCCTAGTTAGCGCTTGACCTGCAGTCACTCACCATGAGCACGGCTGCCCTGATGCTCCTGTGGGCGCTCGGGACAGCTGTGCTCCAGGCAGGGAGGTCCGCACACAGCGCCGTCCTCCACGAGGCTTCGAACACATGACTGTCAGAAGAAAACGGGCGTGCCTTTTGGTCTGAAGAGACGGTGGAAACACAAATGCAGTTTACGCACTTCAGTGAAAAACATAAGACAGAATTCCATGTTCCCAATAAGATGGTGACTGCAAAGGAGCTGGTTCTTTCGAGTAGCGTGGAGTCAGGGCTCATCGCCAGCCTGTTGGTGGTGTGAGGATGGTGTGCACTTGTGTTTGAGCATAAGGGTGGGGGTGTCATTCAATTCCATAATGTGGTTGAATCAGGTCCCCTTGACTTGCTGCCAGAAATGCTCTCTTTTTCCTTCCATGAGCTCACACCCAGAGGCGGTTAACCTAAGTATTTTATTAAGCAGTTTCTTAGGGATTTTATCGCACAGAAACATTTCAATGCTTTCAACTTTTAAAAGTTTTCTCTCTCCATCTGGCTTTCAAATAGAGCTTCTGTTGAGACGGAAGGGTGGTGCCATACACCCTCCTTCTCTGCGTTTCTGAACAAGCCACGGCCTTCCAGATTTACATGCTGGTAACGTACAACATCTCCATCATCTCTGATGACAATCGGACCCAGTTTCCAAACCAAGCATGACTTCAGGTTTTCCTGTTTATTAATTAGGCTGCAATTTGTTTTCGGTGCCAATTTCAAACCTACATTTTTTACCCTTTCCATCAATCAACCCTTCCCCAGATTTAATTAAAAGCTTATAAAGCATGCACAGCTCTGTGTGATGTACTAAGACACACAGGTAAGGGGAGAGAGAACGTCGTGTCAGGTTGGGATCTAGGGCACCCCTGTGAGTGAAAACCTTCCTTTGTAAATGGCATATTGATAAGAGGAAAGTCACACGGCACATCCGAATGCAATTTAAGTCAATTATCAATCCTAAGACACCAGACCTCCACAAACAATGACTTCCTAAGAGGCTTTTCCAAAAGTCTGAAATTTTCCCCAGCAACAATCAGGAAAGGTGGTGAGTAGAAATTACTCCCATCAAGCTGCAGGGCAAACTCAGAAAACTGATCTTGTCTTTACCTGGTTGATGTAAGCCAATTTATGAAGAAAGAATTTCACAACCTCTGCTGCTAAAGACGCCGTAAGCCAACTTGCTGTTGTAGGAGGGAAGCTGTGCTCTGGGAGATGGGTCCGGGCATATCCTGGCTGCCCAAGCTCGGGCCCTGTGTCCTGGAGACCGTTGGGCAATGAGATGAGAGATATGCTGTTTCTTGGGGTTACCCTGAAAACTACCCACGGGCCATGGGAAAAGCACAGGGGGCCGACTGACCATCACAGCAACGTGTTTTCTTAACTCTCCATTGTGACTTTATTTTTGTAAATAGTGATACCAACTTCAAAATATTGGTTTGAAGAAAGCACAGACCCAGGTCTGAAATAGAGGAAGTTCCTTCCACCCACTGCAAAGGAAAATTCTATAATCTGTGGATTTTAAAATGAACATGCCAAAAAATAAAATAAATAATAATAAATAAAAATAATCATGCCAACCCCAGAAATTTATTCACATTTTTGAGGAAAATGGAAATAATCTATGCATTAATTGTGATTAAATCTAGAAATTATTCAAAGTAACAAACCTAGTTTGAGACACACAGAGACTTACAAGCTGTCTTGTCATGTCACATGCATTAAAAATAATTAACTTACATAATTAATAAAAAAATCCTGCATAGCAGAACCACTACCCTTACTATTTTTTTAAACTACTCCTCAGCCCCAACACACGTACACACACACACACACACACGCGCACACACAGGTGCACACACACTTGTGTCCTATGGACACCTGCCTCCTCTGGGGCCTGACCCTCCACCCGCCTCCGTCCACTTGGGTACCTTGGGAGACACCTGTGGGTTCCGAGTTTCCCTGAGTCCTGGCACAGATGACTGGTCCTGAGAAGTCACATGACCCGGTTGGATTATGAAGAACCTTCACTGGGAGTCAGGGATTCTGGCTCTGCCTGGCTGTTCTCTGGAAAGCATGCGTTATGAACTTAGGGGCTGTGGGTGGCACCACTTCCTCCCAGGTGCCCTGGAAATCAAGAAAGATGACTTGCAGGAGAAGAGCGTGAGGCAGACCCTCAGAGGCAGCAAGGGCCCGAGGTGGGGGGAGGTCCTGACTGCATGCCAGCCCCTTGTTCTGAGCTGCCCAAGTTTGCTCTGTATTCTGAATTCTGAAGGACATGCAAGCATCCTTTTATAAATTCTTCTATGGTTTCAAGCCAAATCAAATTAAATTTCTCTCACCTCCATCTACTGGAATCTTCACTAAAACCATGTGAGAGAAAAAATTTACCAGAATGTTCATAGTGCATATTGATGCCTAATGGAATTGAAGAGATTTTTATGTTTTACTTAGTTCCATGGCAAGAGACTTCCTGAAATTTTCATTTGTCTTCTCACAGTTTTAGGGGAAAAAGAAAATCAGAAAAACGAATATTTTTGTAAAGAAAAAAATAGCAGAGATTTTAAAGCCATGAAATAAATTGGCTATCTGGCTTGTATCTTATAACACTCATTATTATTATTATTATTATTATTATTATTATTATTATTATTATTTTTATTTTTTTTTTTTTTTTTGCTGTACGCGGGCCTCTCACTGCTGTGGCCTCTCCCGTTGCGGAGCACAGGCTCCGGACACACAGGCTCCGCGGCCATGGCTCGCGGGCCCAGCCGCTCCGCGGCATGTGGGATCTTCCGGGATCGGGGCACGAACCCGTGTCCCCTGCATCGGCAGGCGGACTCTCAACCACTGCGCCACCAGGGAAGCCCAACACTCATTATTTTTATCATAATTATTTTTCTATCAAGTAACCAGACAAAACAATTAGTGTTACATGACACAGATAACATTTACCTGGGAATATATAATTGAACAATTGCTTAAGCGTATTCTCAAGCTGGAGGAGCATCTTTCCTGAAAACGGGTTGGAGTAAAATGAGACAATTGCTATTAGGAGCAAGAAGCTGGTGCTCTAAAGCCAGGTGACTTGAAAGAACATTCTAGAAGGTCTTAGGCTGGAAGATCCATTCTAGAGCCAGAAGCCCTTTCAGGACTTTCAGTGTTTTTGTATAATTTCTAGAGGTTGGTCCAAGGATGTAGCAGATGGGCTAACTCCTTTGGGGAGTTTTCAGAGAGATGATGATCTCCATGCGGGGTGATGGGGGGGATACACATGCTACTGTGGCTCAGAATGCAGCAAGCTACCTTCTCCTCTCAGGTGTGAGTGTGCAGAGAAATAGATGCGCCCTGATTCAGAGGTAAGAGTGCCATCTACTGAATCCAAGACCTCATTTCCGGCAGCCCCACAGCCGATCCTCCTCGGAGACCTCCCATCCAGGAGCTGGGGGAGATGCTGACGGGAGCACAGAACAAAGATATCAGGACAGCCGGAGGCTAAGGTGCTTGTCAGCCCAAGGACCGTGTTTGCAGAAGGAAGGGAGCACGCCAAGAGGAGGGCTACTGTTTGCTAGTTCAAAGGATGATTGTAGCGACAGATTTGAGAAGACTGACAGATGCAGAATCACCGAGAATCATTCAGGAGAGAGACGTGCACGTGTGCAGTGGGAGCCCTCTGTGGGCTTGGCATGTCTGGGAGAGTCTGAGTCCCAGGGCACAGTCCAGATCAAACGAGTAGGTCACATGGGGAGATGGGTGCCCATCCTGGGACCAGGCAGGACCACACGATGACTGAGGTTCCAGCTCCGTCCAGGATGTGTGTGCGTGCGCATCTGTGGGCTCGGACATTAGTACAGCCCCTTCCCCTTACTTTCTCTGGGTGCAAATCACGGGTGATAATGCACCATCCATTGCTATGCATCATTATGGTGGAGATTAATTTGCTCTGTTTTAAAGGACCTTTGAAGATGCTAAGTGTTATTATTATAAGTGCTAAGTAAATTTCCTGAAAGAGCGTAAGGGCAGCCTGAAGTCTATTTGTTTCACTTTAATTTATGTTGTCGAACTATCCATTCTCTGGAATTGGGCCAGTCATATAAAACTTAAGATAGTCATGTCTCAGGCAGAGACTCAGGCACTTTTGTATGGTCGGGTGTTTGGACTCTGGGTTGTTTTCAGGTGTGTGTCCACAACTGTAGGGTTCTGGAGGGGCATGGAGGGGAAAGATTCATCTGTTACAAACCTCCTGGATTTTCTGGGGAGTAGGATTGAGTTAACAGACAGAAAATTGGACCAAAGTTGGACATAAAGGATTTGGGAAAATAGCACCAAATTCCTAGTAGAAAATGAATGAGGAGCTTTACCCCTACCCTAGGGGGTGCTTACAAGAGATGGGAGGGGAAGCACCCACCTGCTGGGTTAAGATGCCGGAGCAGAGTCTCCCTGAGCTTGTGGTTGGTAGTTCCCTTCTCTGGTGAACCTCCAGGAGACAAGTGCTAGCCTCATGTTTCCCACATGGATGGGTTACACTTCAGAGGAGATTTTGGCCTTTGGAACATGGAGAAACACGGATGAAGATGGCCGTGGTGTCTGCAGCTCAGCTCTGCTTTCGAGAGGGGACACCGGAATTCCTGGGGTCCAGAATGGAATCACCCTGAGACACGGCCATCAAATTCCAGAGAGGCCTCATTCATTCACTCACTTGGCACATAATGGGTATGTTCAATAAGTTGCTGGGGACAGTAGAGACCACGTAAAGAGCCCCGGTCCTAGCAGAGCTGACACCCCAGCTCCATGTTTTAGGATCAATAGAAATCAGTTATTGAATCATAAGATAAAGTATGATAACTTTCCATAAAGGAGAAAGAGCGGGTAGTTTGAAAGTGTTAAACAAGATAACTTGACCTAGTCTGTGCTCGGAAAGTCTTCCTAGAAGAAGACTTAACAGTATGGGGAAGGACACGTGGTTCCAGGCAGAGGGGACAGCTGGTGCAAAGGCCCTGAGGTCACGAGGAAAGCATGTGATCAGGAAATCATGGAACAGCTAGTGTTCCTGCAGAGAGAGAAGATAAGATGAGATGGTGCTGGGATGTAGCCAGGAGCTGGAGAAGTCAGAGCCTAGCAGTTCAGGGTGAAGACTGGGTGTTTATCCAACTAGCAGAGAACTCAGGACAAGCTTTTAAGCCAGAGAGTGTCTGGAGGGGGGCAGACACAGCATCAGAGACAGTAAGGAGCCCATCTCAGTGGCTTGGGTGATTGGAGATATGTGGGAGAACCTGAGAATTTAAAGAGGTAAAGTTCCCATCACTGCTTTGTTACTGGGATGAACACGGAGCTCATGTTTGGGGAAATAGGACAAGCAGGTGCCGCAGGCCGTCTCCCTGTGCAGGGGACAAGAGGTCCCATGCAGCCACGGGAAGGCTCTTCCTGCACTTCTTCTAAAATCACTTTTCTTCCCGCCCCCAATTACACAATTAATGGAGCGTGAGTCTCCCACGCAGCCTCACTCTTTGCATGCCTGTCTGTTCTGAGGTGTGTTTGTGATCAAAGGCAGCTCGGCTTCTTGGTGTCACAGGTGATGCTGTGCCCGATGCTTTTGCCTCCTCCATACATAACTCTGGCCCTTCACCCCACCGCCCAGGATGCTGCCTAGGGCTCCATCACCCCTATTTGTCTGCACCTCATGCCACCTTTACTCTGTAACGTCAACTGGATTCACCTCCCTCTGGTTGCTGGGGCAAAAGATAGTGCTTGTTAAAGTTGATACTGTCAAAGCACATTCCCCAAAGTCTTCACCCTTTGCCTTTTTCACCAAAAGTGTGCAAAAAAGCTCACTTCTCTGCAATCTGGCCAACACTTGTCATTATACATCTTAAAAATTACCAATCTGAAGGGTGTGGGAAAATATAGACATAATCAATTTACTTTTTCCTTATACCTAGTGAAGTTGACCTTCTTTTGTTAGGCTTATGGAATATTTTTATTTCTACTCTTGTGAATTTCTTTGTTAATATCCTTGCTGCCTTTCTGTTGGATCATTTGCCTTTTATGATCGACTTGTACTAATTCTTCATGCACCATGATTATCATTTATTTTGTCTGTTACACGTATTGCAAATATTTTCTTCCAAATGCTTAACTTATTTATGATGCGTTTGTTTATTCAGAAGTCTCTAGTTTGTTTTTTTAATCTTAAAATACCAAATATGTAAATCTTTTACTTCTTGGGTTTTATATTTTGCTAAGGAAATCTTTCTTCATTGCAAATTATTAAGATAATCCTTTACTTTTTCTTCATGTACAGTCTGTATGTATTTGCATACCTTTAAAACATGGAGTTTAACTTAGGTGTGAGGTAAGGAGCTGACGTTACCGTTATGTTTATTTTCAAATAGAGGTATTTGTTAGGTAGTCCCTGCTTTGGCTAATGATATGCTAGCTTTTGTTTATATATATTTGTGTTCTCTTTTGTCCATTGATTCACATCTTCTTTGACTCAACAAACATTGAAGGACCGCAGCCAGCAGCTGTGGCAGCTATTGGGACACAGTGGAAAGCAGGGCAGGCAGAATCGCTGCCCTCATGGAGCTTAAGTTCCGTCCTGAATGACAGAAAATAAGCAGCTCAGCCGTGACTCTCTAAGGCGGGAGGTGACCAGAGCTAAGACCAGACATAAACCCGGGTGGGAGGGCTTCCCTGGTGGCGCAGTGGTTGAGAGTCCGCCTGCCGATGCAGGGGACGTGGGCTTGTGCCCTGGTCCGGGAAGATCCCACATGCCGCGGAGCGGCTGGGCCCGTGAGCCATGGCCGCTGAGCCTGTGCATCCGGAGCCTGTGCTCTGCAATGGGAGAGGCCACAACAGTGAGAGGCCCGCATACCGCAAAAAACAAACAAACAAACAAACAAAAACCCGGGTGGGAGCCTGGGGCGATGTGGGTTCTGTTGCAGAAAAGGAAGCAAGCTGCATTTCTGTGGAAGGAAACAGGAGCACCACCTTGATGTCTGGGGGGACAGGAAGCAGGGGAGGCGTCCAGCAGACCCTAGGGGCAGCAAACCCTCTGCACGGGAGAGTCCTGGGACGCACTGCACCCAACTTGATTTAAGCTACGACACTGCGCGGCAAGCGCCCTCGGTCCCCAAATACTCCGGGAGGCTGGTGACCCCCTTGAATGCCTGGGTGCTTCGGGGGAGGTCGGGGAGAACCAGTAGATTCTGATGGGGAGGAGGAAAGGGGCCGTGGGAGCCTGGCTGGAACGAGGCGGGGACCCGAAGGACCGCGCACGCGCACTGCAGACGCGGGAAGGACCACTTCTCCGCCCGACGCTCCAGGGCCTCCCGTCTGGCCTCAGACGGCGACGTCCCTGTCATGGGGGCAGCGTTCTCACAGCCACTACTTACAAGGCCCTCCCTCGGGGCCGTGCCCAGTGCCTGACACACGTCCTTGTGCTCAACACGATGAAAATGCAGGCAGGGGGTGGGGGGGTGGAGGACGGAGGCTGACAGGTGGAGGGACGACCCGGGGCTTCGCTGCAGGGACGGGGCTACGGTTTGATGGGACGGACAGCAAGTGTGCAAGCGAACTCCACGACGCTGACTCTCCTCCTCTGCACACCTACACCCCCCCCCCACACACACACACCCTCCTGGTCCCTTTCTGTCCCTGTCATCCACCGGGAACACACCTCCACCAGGCATCCCAGAGCTGCACCCTCCAAAGTCGGGCTCCCCAAGGCCCTTTCCTTGCAGATTTCTGCTGGGAATTGTCTTCCATCCCCTTTGTTTCCAGGGTCTGGTGTGTGTTTGATATTGTCATATATGGACATATATGGCTTAATGCATATGTGTGCCTACATCTTACTCACACACATTTATGGCTCAATATTTCCCAACAAGCTGTATACTACGTCTGTTTCCTTCTTTACTCCACTGGTCTGTGGGTTCCTGAGCACAGGAATAAGCCGGCAGCTCACAGAGCGCCCAACTCAGGCAAGCTGGATTTTAGGGAGGCTGGGAGGTTGGCTCCGAATTTTTTTTTTTTTTGCTGTACGCGGGCCTCTCACTGCTGTGGCCTCTCCCGTTGCGGAGCACAGGCTCCGGACACACAGGCTCCGCGGCCATGGCTCGCGGGCCCAGCCGCTCCGCGGCATGTGGGATCTTCCGGGATCGGGGCACGAACCCGTGTCCCCTGCATCGGCAGGCGGACTCTCAACCACTGCGCCACCATGGAAGCCCTAGAATTTTTAAGCACCCAGAGTATATGTCTCTCCTAGCCAAGCAGGCAGCTCTGTGAGAAGGGAATTAAATGGAGACCTCAGAATCCACATTCTTTTTAAGATTTTATTTGCATGCATGCAGCCATTCATCCATCTACCCATCTCCAAGCCGCTGGGAGAGCAGTGAGCCTGGTGATCTCAGGGCCTGATGGGGCAGGAGCAATGCACACTGGCCAGGGCTGCGGCTCTGCAGTGGCTTACGGTGAACACAGGTGGGAGTCTGGACCTTCTGTGTCAGAGAGGTCGGCCCAGGTGAGGCAACCTGATAGTAAGGCATGTGGAGAGACTTTCAGAACTCTACATGTGAATTTCCACTCCTCGTGCCTTAAAAATCTGAGGATTGTTGACAAGATATGGTGGCTCAAAGTGTAAAACAAAGAGAGTCCTTTCTGTGGGAGCCCTGGGGCCAGGTCACACAGGCAGAGGCAAAGGGGATGTCCCTCCAGGTGGCTCTGTGCTGTGCACACAGGCATGTGGAGACCCCACAGGGACAGATAAACAAAGAAGATCAGAGTTTCCTGGGATTCCCATCAAAGCCAGAGCCACTTGAGGAAAGCCAGCTTCCTGTGCGCCAGGAGGCTGAGGCCACCATCATTTGGATGAGGTTGGGTGATTAGGACCCTGTTTACAGGCCAGGCTGGTGGAGCTGCAGTTTTGGCACCACGCTGGCGTGTAGATGACTGTCTTCTCCCTGTGTCCTCATATGGTCTCCCCTCTCTGTGTATGTGTCTGCGTCCTGATCTCTTTTTGTAAGGACTGCATTCAGGTGGATCAGGACCTGCTCTCATGAGACAATTTTAACTGAATCACTGCCCTACAGGCCCCCCATCTTCAAATACCATCACTTTCTAAGGTACTGGAGGTAGGAATTTCAGAGGACAACTCAGCCCACAGCAGAAGGGCAGGTGGTATTGCAGGGAAAGCAGCAAACTGAAGTGAGATAGCTATAATTTTATTATCCCATTAGTAGCAGAATATGGCAGAGATTCTAAGTTATTCCTCCAGGTAAAGGACCTAAATAAGAAAAAGAGACAATTTTTTGCATCACCAAATTCTCATTACATTTTCTTTGATGTTTTATTGCTAAACTCTTTTTTGCACAGTGGTATTCTGATTTAAGAAGAGTGAACAGTATAGATTGCAGCCAAGAATATCTCTAAGCTGCTATAAATATGTTGGCTAATATTTTCCTTTCCAAATTATTTTGGTGGTAATTGATGTGTGCATTTTACAGTTCACTGCAGCTTCAGCCAAATGAAGGCTCACAAGGAAACGTGGTGCTGAAATATTTGAAATGGTCAAACCTTCATCCTTGGTAAATTATTAGGCTCATCTCAAACTTTCCAGAAGAAAATGTGTACTTCAACTCTCTACCTCTGATTCAGTGGCTCGGTAGCCTGTAAAAATATGCAAATCAGTTATGAGCCAAATAATTTGGTAAGAATTATTAACTCATAAAATATCTTTTCCCCTGGAATCTACCGACTATCTGGAATAACATCACACAGAAGCAAAATAAATGGTTAGTGCTGCAGAAAGAGATAAAAGTCATTGAGCCATGTGCATAAAAGTCTATTGCAAAGCGTCCACAGTACTGGAGATTAGTAGATGAAATGTGGATGTCGGGGAGACCACGCATTCGTACGTAAGGACTCTCCTCACCTGCTTGAGTTCTTAGCTGCCACCCATCTATTATTTGGAAGGAGAGTTGATGAGTGGAATTAACATGTCTCTTGGAACTCATAGCCAGAAAGCTTGCAAACAAAAATGTGCATTTTACCGTTGAAGGGTTACCTCATTTGAGGGAAAGCAATTTTGAACAATCCGGAAATCACTGAGTCTCATTTCTCCTGAAATGTCAAGGAGAATGTGCAGCTGGGATTTTAGGGCCAGCTGACTGCACAGAATGGGCCTGGGGCTCCCAGGGAGGAGGTGGGCCTTTCTCCCAGGGTTGGGCAGTCTGATTCCTCAGCCCAAGTTCAGCTGGGTTCTGTGAGGTGGGCACCTTCCCCTGGAAAGGGCAGGGGCAGCTGCAGCAATGCCAGCTCAGGCGTCCTGCCTGGCTTTGCTCTGGCAGAGATCCTGCTGCGTGGGACCTGTACCAAGAAACTGACTTCACTTCTCTCAAAGGAAACAAAAAAATGGCGTTAGGGGCACTTTGGGGCATTATGATTCAACATGCAGCATATCATGTTTTCAACATACGACATTCGTTATTATCAAGTATTCTGATTGTTCAATGAATCTTTCCCTAAAGCATCATTTCTTAAAGGGAAAAAAGACTTTGGGGTTCACGTCACCACAATATTTTGGTCCCATTTGTTGCTTCCAGCGCGTTCTTCCCGGAATCACCACAACAATCTCGTGGGTCTCTGTCCCTGGTAACGTCTCTCTACTTCCTTCTCCAGATGGCTGCAAGGATGACTCTGGTCAATCATGTTTGTTGAGGTCTGGTGTATGTACAATGAAATCCACACTCCCCAAGGGCACCTTTTGATGAGTTTTGACAAATGTACGTGGCCCTAGGACCATCATCTCTGGGAAGACCAGCAGCGTTTCCTCCAGCCCCAAGCTCACCTCATGCCCCTCTCCAGTCGGTCATTCCCTTACCCTGGGAACCCATGACCTATTTCTGTCACTCTGTGTTTGCCCATTCTAGAGTCTTACGTCAGCCCGCCATCTTCTTGTGCCTGGGTTCTTTCACGCAGTGAGCATATCGCTTCTGAGCTTCCCCACGTGGTAGCGTGTGTCACTGGTTTATTCCTCTGGATTACTGAGCGGCAGTCCTTTGTGTGGCTTTGTGACTGTTTGTTTTCTCAGTCACCAGAGGAGGGACAGTTGGGTTCTTCCAGTCTTCAGATACTAAGAATAAAGCTGCTGCCAATATCCATGTTCAGGGCTTTGTGTGTCCCTGTTTGATTTCCCTTAGGTAACAACTCAGGAGTGGGGTTCCTGACTCACATGGTCAGTGTGTGTGTAACTTTGCAAGAAACTGTCAGTCTGGTTTCCAAAGTGGCTGCACCATGTTGCATTCCCACCAGCAGTGGATGAAAGTTCCAACTGCTCCACATTCTCACCAACATTTGGTGTTAATAGACTTTAATTTTTTGACATTCAAAAAGTGATTTTAGTTTCATTTCTCTGAAGACTAATGAGGCTGGGCCTTTTTTTTTTTTTTTTTGCTTATTAACCATATATATCTCTTTTGTTTAGTGTTTCTTATATTTTCTCACTTTGTTTTTATTGGGTTCTCTTATCGAGTTGTAAGTGTTGTTTATTTTCCAGGGAGCAAGATTTTTTTTAAATAAGATAAATGTTTTGTAAATATTTTCTCCCATTCTGATGGTTTGTTTTTTTCATTTTTCTTAAAAATATCTTTGGAAAAGCCAAGTTTTAAAATTTCAGTGGTGTTTAAGGTCATAATATCCACTGACATTTATTATTCATTCAGCAACTACTTACTTAAAGACACAGTGCCAAGCACTGTTACAGATCCTGGAGATATGACAGTAAACAAAATGGGTCAAATCCTTGCCCCTATGGGGCTCATACTTTGTGGAAGAAGAGACACAGTAAATCAGTCATTTGAATAATGTCAGATCGTGATAATCAGGGTGAAGGAAACCCGTGTATTTATTTATTTTCATTGAAATCTAGTTGATGTACAGTATTATGTTAGTTTCAGGGGTACTACATGGTGATTTGACATTTGCATACATTATGAAGTGATCACCACTGTAAGTCTAGTAACCATCTGTCCCCATACAGAGTTATTACAATATTATTGACCCTATTTCTTTTCTTTTCTTTTTTTTTTTTTTTTTTTGCCATACGTGGGCCTCTCACTGTTGTGGCCTCTCCCATTGCGGAGCACAGGCTCCGGATGCGCAGGCTCAGCGGCCATGGATCACGGGCCCAGCCGCTCCGTGGCATGTGGGATCTTCCCGGACCAGGACAAGAACCCACGTCCCCTGCACCGGCAGGCGGACTCCCAACCACTGCGCCACCAGGGAAGCCCTATTGACCCTATTTCTTATGCCGTATATTACATCCCCAGGGATTATTTATTGCCTAGCTTAATCCTCTTCAGAGTGAAAGAAATTTAAAAATAAAAGCAGGGAATTGGAAGAGAGAGAGGTGGGAGGGGGTGCTGGGTGATGAACACTAACTAAGGTGACCCCCGTGGCCTACCTGGGAAGGTGCTTCTTAGCTGAGCCTTGAATGTTGAGGAGGAGGCCCCGGGGGTAAGGGGTCTTTGGCAGGGGGGACAGCAAGGTGAAAGGCCTCAGGTGGGAAGAGACATTGGTGTCATGCCACGTGGGGACTAGAGTCACGAGCGGCAAGAGATGAGGTTAGAGGGACGGGCAGCACTGGGTCCCACTGCTGCTTCTTTCCTTGGGTCCAGGGAAGCTTCCAGAGGCAGGAGTGTTCCCGTTCGCTGCAGTAGCTCATTTTGTAGATGGCTTCTCCTTTTCTACACCAATGACCAGCTCATATGTATGTAAAGACATTTTCCTTCTTTAGAAAGAAGAAATGTATCTACTTTTTTTTTCTCTTTCTGTCCCTAGTTTGCTGAGAGTTTTTGTCATCAGTGGGTTTCAGATTTCATCAGATTGTTTTTTTTCTGTGTTGATATGATCGTACGATTTCTTTTCATTATTTTAGCTTAATATGGTTAAGTACATTGATTAATTTTCAGCGTTGAACCAATTTTGCCTTCCTGGGGTGTATCCCACTTGGTCATGATATGTTACCTTTTTCATACATTGCTGGATTTGATTCACAAGGAATTATTTTATCAAAGTATATCTGATTTACAATATTATATTAGTTTCAGGTGTATAGCATAGTGATGCAGTATTTCCACAGATTATATTCCATTAAGAGTTGTTATAAGATAATGGCTATAATTCCCTGTGCTGTACAATGTATCCTTCTTGCTTATCTATTTTATACATAGTGGTTTGTTATCGCCTAACCCCATATTCCTAACTTGTCCCTCCCCATTTCCCTCTCTCCTCTGATAATCACTAGTTTGCTTTCTATGTCTGTGAGTCTGTTTCTGTTTTGCAGAAACAGAAACATTTGTTTTTATTATTTTTTAGATTCCACCTATAAGTGATATCATACAGTATTGGTCTTTCTTTGACTTATTTTACTAAGCATAATATTCTCTAGGTCCATCCACATCGCTGCAAATGGCAGAAGTTCATTCTTTTTATGGCTGAGTAGTATTTCATTGTATATGTATATACTACATCTTCTTTATCCATTTGTCTGTTGATGGGCACTTAGGCTGCTTCCATGTCTTGGCTATTATAAATAACACTGTTAAACATTGGGGTACATGTATCTTTTCCTATTAGTGTTTTCATTTTTTTCTGGATATATGCCCAGTAGTGGGATTGCTGGGTCATATGGTAGTTTTGTTTTCAGTTCTTTGAGGCACCTCCATACTATTCTCCATAGTGGCTGCACCGGTTTATATTCCCATCAATATAGGAGGGAGGGTCCCCTTTCCTCCACACCCTCTCCAGCATTTGTTATTTGTAGACTTTTTGATGATGGCCATTCTGACCAGTGCGAGCTAGTATCTCATTGTAGTTTTGATTTACATTTCTCTAATAATTAACGATGTCGAGTATCTTCTCCTGTGCCTGTTGGTCATCTGTGTGTCTTCTTTGGAAACATATCTATTCAGGTCTTCTGCCCATTTTTTGATTGGGTTTTTTTTTTTTTTTTGAATTGTATGAGCTGCTTGTATGACTATATTTACAATCTGTAGTTTTCTTGTAAAGCGTCTCCCTACTTTTGTTATCAGGAGATTGTTGGTCTCACAGAATAAGATGTTAAGTGTTCATGCCTTTCCCATTTTTGGTAGAGTTTCTGTACAGTCGGTGTTACCTGAGGCTCCACTGTGGGAAGGCTTTAAGCTGTGAATCCAATGTCTTTAAAAGGCACAGGCTCTGCAGGTCATCGTCCTTCCTCAGTGGGATTTGCTGGGTTGTGTCCTTCCAGGACTTGGCCTATTTCAGCAGTGTTGTTGAATTTATTGCCATGTCAGTAATTCCTGTTAATGTCTTCAGACTGTGCAGTGATGTCCCCTCTCTTTCCTGGCTCCGGGGCAGGGACACCAACAAAGAATGGAGACCGACTGAACTGAAGTCAGATGTCTGTCATGTCCTCACTTCCTTCTGCAAACGCCTCGGCCACCAGGACAGAAGAAGTGCCAGGGTGACCTCTTCATACGGGAGGAAATTAGACCTCCTTGTATGTTCTTCAGTGTCCTTTGCTCAGTGTCAGGGTCCTATGTTCTTGTGTTTTCATGGCACTGCTCATCCTAGGACATTCGAAGTAAGGGGAATGCCAGTCCTAACAATGAGACTGCTCCAAGGGGTCAAATAAATAAACAAATAAACATCACTGGACATGTTTCAATGTTAAAAGCAAAACAGAAACTTTGCTCCCCGCATGGCGTTCTTAGCATCTCTGTAAAATGATTATAAGATTAAAATGTATTTCTCTTATAAAAGAGGAAATACGTGGGATGGATGGGCTAATATCTAATTTTTTTCGCCTTTGTCATTGGTGGAGAAAGTCATAATTATCAAGAGTCTGAACAGCAGATATACCCTCATAACCTTGCATTAATGGACAGTAATAATAACCCCATAAGAAAAATGGTTCCTTGTCGAATCCTTCCAGCCCTGAGTGCTGTGCTAATCGTTTCATGTGTGTTATCTCTTTATAGACTCAGAACAACAATGAAGTGGGTATAACTTTTATTCCCTTGAACAAACAAAACAAAACAATACACAGGCACTTAGAGAGATTGGTGCAGATGTCATAGTGTATCTTCGGAGAATTGTAGTGTGAGCCGGCCGGTACTGCCTGAGTCCAAAGGACTGTCCTCACCCCTGCGTACAGTGCCCTGCTGCAGTAGCTGGGAAGGTCACTTACCATCATAACTATTTAATTATATGTGCCTGTTTTGAAGATGCTTGAAACATCTGCCTTGTGTTTCTAGGAGGGTTAGGAGGCAGGTGGGGTGGGCGAGAGGACAATTGTCAGGAAGTGGTTCCGAGAGGTGTGATGCTTGCTGACGAGGTCAGGTTATTCCTGCCCGAGCTCCACTCCCTCTTAGGTCACTCCTTTCAAGACCGGGTCCTGCCTGGAGGTGATTTGGGATTAGACACAGCACACCATTTCAATGGAGGTTTTTTTTTTTTTTTTTTTTTTTTGCGGTACGCAGACCTCTCACTGTTATGGCCTCTCCCGTTGCAGAGCACAGGCTCCAGACGTGCAGGCTCAGCGGCCACAGCTCACGGGCCCAGCCGCTCCATGGCAAGTGGGATCTTCCCAGACCGGGGCACGAACCCGTGTCCCCTGCATCGGCAGGCGGACTCTCAACCACTGCGCCACCAGGGAAGCCCTCAATGGAGGGGTTTTAACGGCTGAGTTACAAGAAATTAGTACATCTGGGAATGAAGAGCCTCATGTTCGTCTTGGTGCTGTGCTGTTCATTCATCTGTTTTGCCTTCTAGAATAAAGCACCAGTGATGGGGAGTAAATTTAAATGTTTCAACTTCCTGGGATGCCTTAATTTCTCATGCAGGGCTCTTGACAGTGGGGGTCTGGACTGGCTCATGGGCTGATACAGCGTCTCCAATGGCTTTGGATTGTGTTGTGTGCCTGAGAGTGAGAAAGTGAAAAAAACTCTAAACAGAGAAAAAACAATTACCACCACCAGCAACAACCACAAACCCCCAAAATTTGTGTATGACCGATGGTCCTGCTGGATGGCGTTCCCTTCAGGTTTCAGTTCGGGGACGGGCGTGCAGCCATGTGCCCTGCTGAAGAGCCGGGGTCTGTCCTATGGACTGGGATCCTCTTGGGGACATGTTCTGCTTGTGCTTTGGGAAGGGCTCCCTGGAGCCCGGAGGGAGGACACGGTGGGCGATGAGGGTCTGGGCAGGAGAAGGGGCTGGAGTCCTGCCGGCTGGGAGGACCAGCCTGAAATGAGGCTGGGATGCAGGGCAAGGTGGGAAGGATGGAGGGGAAGCTGAGGATGAAGATGCGCCAGGATCTGGCTGTGCCTTAGCGGTGGTGAAGGGAATGAATTCCCATGTTTCTCCTTGAGCAGCTAAGAGTGGGCGGTTCTTCATGAAACTAATACATCAGAAGCTGGTCAGAGAGGGAGAGGGAATCACGGGTCCGAGGTCCTGCAGACGTCCTGGGGACATCTGGAGGAGGCGTCGTGGGTGTCTGGCCTTAGAGGAGGTCTCATGGCTAGAGACAGACGTGGGGATATTTAATCCGCAGTGAGGTCCCAGGAAGGGATGGGCACCAGCGAGCATGCCTGCCCATGAAGGGGCCTTCTCACCGGGGGGGCTGCAAGGCTGGGGGCAGGAGCATGGCAGGAGCCTTGGCAGTCTGTCTTCTGGGAGGCGCTTCTCTCAGAACCCCAGGCCACCCCACGCCCGTCCATCCTGAGCCCCTGCCTCCTGTCTCCCTGACTGTGGCCCCTCTCTGGTCCAAGCTTCCCCAGGCAGTTCTAGGTGTCTGACACATGTGAGGGATCCAGGACCACAGGCCTTCTTTCAGCTTCTTTATCAGCTTCTTAAGGAAAGTCTCTCCTCCTCTTCTGAATTCCGTCATTTGGCAAATCGGGAACCATCCCTCTTAGGGTGACAGTTCTTCCATTTGTTGTGTCTTTTGAGCTTCCCTCATGGTGATTCATGATATCGGTGCCTCCGTATTTTCTTTGTTTCCTATGAGAACACTGTATGCTCTGGATGACCCTATGGAGTCTTCAGTCTGCATTTTTTTGTTGTCTTTTTTTTCCAGGGCATAGGTAAGTCCCTGGTCCCTGAACAATTTATGTATTTATTTATCAGTTTGCTGATCTCATACAACACAGGACATATACACACAGACCCACTTACATGTCATCCACCAGGGGGCTGATGCAATGCAGGATGTTTTCTTTTCTTTCTAATTTTCTTTGTGATCCCAACAGATGCCTGACATCCGGTTTCTCTGGGCTGGTGGACAGAGGCTTTGTCTGTCCCTCAGCTGGAGCCAACTCTTCCTCAGCCAAAGGAAGAGTTTTGTTTAAAATTGTAGAGAAAATATCATAATTTCAATCAAGCAATTGCCCAGGCTGCATTGTCTCAGTTATTTTGGGCACCAGGAGAGATGACGAAGTCCCAGCCTCCCTGGAAAGGTCATCCGTACCCACTCATGGCTATCACGGTGGCAAACATGGATGGCGGAGCATCACTGGCAAGAGTCAGGGGCGGTTTGCACCTCCGTGTGACTTATGAACCCATCGGCTCTCCCCTCTCTCACATCTAGGAACTTTAGATTAGTCCTGAAGCAGCATCGAGCTTTATGAAACCTGCAGTCCAGCCCTGCTCATGGCTCAGTTATCTGTGGGCTGATGGGCTGCTGGTCAGTTACTCCACCTTCTCTCCCTCCTTCCCTCCATCCCCAGCCCAGTCCAGCCTGGACACGGGTGACCAAGAAAGGCCCCCGATCCTCGTCCTGGCCACCATGTCTGCTGAAGGTGGTGGAGTGGGGGCTTGAGAAAGGCCTTGAGCTGAGTCAAGGCTGAAGTTGGCCTCAACCCTCCACTGCGTGCGTGTCAGAGGCAACACAGCCAGCCAGAGTTTCCCTCTGTTTGCAGTCGAGGCGTCCTGGCTGGGAGTGACCCTAGGGCTGGGCCCACAGCATCTGTTGTCACCTCCTCCTGCTCTCTCACCCCCAGCACATAATTGCTCATGATCGACGTTTGCTGAACTGAAGTGAACTCTCTGCAAACAGAATTACTTGAGCATGATTAAACAATTTTTGATGACTGGAGGTCACCACAATGGGCCAACAATTATAACGTTTTATCAGAGGGAAGAGATGCCCACAGAGGTTACAACATGCACTCCGAGCCTCCTAGCATTTTCTGGAAATGGTGACAAAGATCCAAGAACACCAACCAGGCAGACGCCTGGCAGCATCAGATCCCCCAACTCAGCCTGAACTTTGTAGGCTCTGCAGTGCTCCACCCAAGATGCAGACATGGGTCAAATACTGTCAAACCGAGTTGAGCCTGGAGCTGTCTGCCTGGCCCCCACCCCGAGCTTCCCCTGCGGTCTGCCCTCCAGGCCTCTGCCCACTGGTCACAGCAGACAGATGCTAGCAGGAGACAGGGGCGGGTGGAGACGCAGGACATGTCTCTTCCTCCGCTCTGCTGACAGCCCCATCATCAGAGGTTCCATAAGCTGCAGGCGGCCCCCTTGTGAGGTCTTGGTTCCAGATTACATCGGCCCAGTGGGGCTAGACTCTGAAGACACCCTCCCGGGTCCCCCTCCCTGGCTGCTGACACCCCCCCACACTGGGTCCCCTCCCTGGCTGCTGACACCCCCCCGGCTCCCCCTCCCTGGCTGCTGACAACCCCCCTGGGTCCCCCTCCCTGGCTGCTGACACACCCCCCGGGTCCCCCTCCCTGGCTGCTGACAACCCCCCCGGGTCCCCCTCCCTGGCTGCTGACACCCCCCCCGGGTCCCCCTCTCTGGCTGCTGACACCCCCCCGGGTCCCCCTCCCTGGCTGCTGACACACACCCCCGGGTCCCCCTCCCTGGCTGCTGACATCCCCCCGGGTCCCCCTCCCTGGCTGCTGACATCCCCCCAGGTCCCCTCCCTGGCTGCTGACACTGAATTCTGGTACTAAGTCCCTCCAGCGCTTTGTAACCACCCTCGCCCTCACCAGCAGGCTTGGACTCTGCCCCCTGGACCAGGCTGAGACCGATACAAAACTTCTGGACAACACTGGAACTTACTAAGAGTCTATGATTTGGATCCATATGATTAAATATTTATGGGGAGAATAGTGAAAGCCAGAGGAAAGGGAAGGTCAGTGCCTGTCAACTGCTTTGAACTGCTGTTTGTTTTTCATTCTCTCCATAATCGGCAGATTCATCTACTTGCAAGGGGACCTAAAATCCACTTATTTCACAAGGAACAGAGCTTAGTGGGGCTTGTGCTGAAGGTACAGACATTTGTGGTGTTGTCCTCAACAGCAGTGTGGGGACATGTGTGGATGGGTGGACTGCTGGTACCCACAGGGGCCTTCCCCAAGATTGTGAAACATCGGTGCATTTGCTTAAAAGGAAGGAGGTTCAGGCCCAGTTAGGCTCCTCTGAGCTCATGGACAGAGGCCCCCAGCCCCGCTCCCTGCACGGCACCCTTCGGCTGTGATCAGACCCAAGCAGATGCCAGAATATGAGGGGGACTGTTGGCACGACTGAAATTTCGACACTCACATTTTGACACTAGAAATAAAGTGAAGAGTTACCCAGAAGCTTTAATTGGAGTCTTAATAATTAGGAAATATGCACACAATGGTGTCCTCTTCCCTGGAATCCCAATGTTTATTATACACCAAGGTGGCTATTTTGATTTTTTAGGCAGATGAAGAAATAAAATAAACATCTCCATGGTGTATTTATTTAATTTTAAAAATACCTTATTTGCCTTATCAGTGAAAATAGTGAAGAAAACAAACAAAACAATGAAACATATAGGAGAATGCTCTATCCTTCAGGGAACGCTTTCCCACTGAAGAGTCCTGTGTGCGCTGCACGTGGTAACACGGAAGGCCATGCTGGTGTGTGGGAACCGGCTGGGGCTTCATGTGGTCCCAGTGAGTCAACAGTGGAAAGGCAGGGGGTGATGTGGCTGCCCGGCAGTGATGCCCTTTCCTGTAAGAGGGTGACCATGGGTGTGACCATAGGAATGCCGACTGGATTCCAGCTGCCTGAGTGGACATATTCGCACTAAAACAGACTCTCATGTTTTTAACCCCTATGGAGCCCAACATGTTTAGGCCTGCATTCACGGAACAGGGAAATACACAATCCAAAGCCTTCGGTCTATTCAGAGAACCACCTGCCTCCGTGTGAAGAGTCGACCGTACTCCACGTGCATGACGAGCTCCACGTGCCACATCTCCATGTTTGCCCGTCTTCTGTGGTCCTTTTCTTCTCCCTCCTCCTCAGGGGACCACAGTCCCCCACCAGGGCAGCATCAATTAGGAGCAAAAAGCGAACGTTGTCTTCCTTCTCTTGTGTGAGTTTTCAGTTCTGCTTTCAGGCTCTTGTTCTCATCTTAACACAGAGGAAAACTTTAACAGTGAGCTGATGCCACACTCTCATCTCCCCACCTTGATTCTTCCTCATGCTTTTAGGAGTCTTGGAGCTCTAGATCCCGAAGTACTCACTCAGGCTCCTCTGAAGCTTGGGGCTGTTCTAGATGACCCTCGTCTCTGCGTGGCGAGGAGCTGCCAAGGAGGTGGAGGTGCTGGCCATCATCCAAGGCGTTGGAGCTGAGCTGACTGTGGGTCCAAGAGCCTCAGGCATCGCTGCCTTTATGCAAGCTGAGACTTCAATCTTCACTTGGTTAAAGTTCCCGGACACAGCACAGGAGCAGAAGCATGCCTGACCTTTGCTTTCGCAGACAACTGCAAAGCAAAACCAACATTTTAATTGACTTAGCCTTCCAGGGCAGCATTAAAGCTGGTCAACCTTTCTTAATCGGAGAGCTCTCATCTTGCCAGAGCACGGGGTCCTATGTGACTTCCTTCTTCTGCTGAAATTACGTTCCACTCTCAAATATGTATAACAGTTTGCTGCTTACACTCTGTGCTGATACAAGTGAGGGGATTGGGACAGATGCCCTTCTAAAGGACACAGAGTCGAACGAGGTGGACTGGTGGTGTGGGAAGGGGGCCAGGGATGCATCAGTCAGGGCTCCAGAGAAGCAGAACCAACAGGAGATAGATAGACAGATAGATGATGGGTAGATAGATAGATAGATGATGGATGGATAGATGGATGAATAGATAGATAGATAGATGATAGATAGATAATAGATAGATAAATGATAGATAATGGATAGAAACATAGACAGGCAGATTTACTACCAGGAATTGGCTTCTGTGATTATGAAGGCTGAGAAGTCCCAAGATCTTCCATCTTCAAACTGGAGCCACAGGAGAGCTAGTGGGGTAGTTCCAGTCCAGTCTGAAGGCCTGAGAACCAGGAGAACTGATCATGTAAGTCCCAGCCTGAAGGTAGGAGAAATCTGATGTCCCAGCCAAGCAGCCAGGCAGAGAGCAAGACTCTGCTCTTTCTCTCCCTTAGTTCTCTTCAGAACCTCCAAGCACTGGATGAGGTCCACCCACACTGAGGAGAACTATCTGTTTTACTCAGCCCACCAATTCAAATGCTAATCACATCCAGAAACACCCTCACAGACACACCCAGAATCATGTTTGACCCAATATCCAGGAGACCCATGGCCTCTCAAATTGACAGGTACCATTGGTCATCACGAGTGGATGGGTGCTGGTGGGTGTCCCTGGCCCTCCTCCTCCCCGGTTGGGAGGAGTGATGTGATCCTTGCAGAGCTCCAGAAAATGGGGCCTGATCCATCTGGCATGAGGCCACGAACATGGTCTTCTTTGATGGAGGAATAAGGGCAAGAAGAGACTGCATCTTCTCGGTTCTTGGTGAGAATAGAAGTGGCCCCATCCTAGGAGGACAGGGTGATGGAGGAGAAAGGTGACATCACCATCCTGAAAACATCCTGAGCTGGTTTGTACATTCTCAGATAGAGAACATCATTCTACTGAACACAGCCCACTACAGCCTCACTTAATAAAATGCAAACTGGCTTTTGAATAAAGAGTAAGTGACCCCACAGTTTCATGAGGAATTTTGCTAGCCCGAGTTGATTTACTGTCTGCATTGAATTCAATTCCAAGTTGATCCATTTCAGCACATTTTCAGGGAATGTCTACCCTTTGGCAGGGTTTGCCGGAGAATATAAAGTTGAAAGAACCTGCTTCCCAACTTCTGCGAGGCTTCTTGAAAAGAGGAGAGAGCTACAAATTAGGCACAATGCTCAACACCAACCATAACCTGTGTTTCATGATTTTTTAAAGAACTTTTATAGTCAAACCTTTCCCCTGCTTCAGTTAACTTGAAATTTTGTTGATTCTATCTTGGGTTTTAGCTGAGATGCCTCCCAGGGGACAGGGGACAGCACGGCCCATTAGAGACTCTAATGAGTTTGGTGTGGAATAACAGCCTTTGAGATGCTCTAACATGTCAGATTCCAGCCCTAAGTAAGGTTTGCTCCCTTCCTGGAGAGGTGACATGAATAAACGTTTTAAACTAAGAAGGCATCTCAGTCCATTATTTCAGTAACGGTGTCGGGGGGGCCTCCATCACCACGGGTGACACACACGGGGTGGCTCAGGGAGCCTGCAATGGTGCTCATCACCAGGTACGGTCTGAGTCCAGCCAAACCCTGGACCCTTTTATTCCCGTGAGACTGGCCGGACCATGTGTCGGCCTCTGGACACAATGACCGCATCTCCTGTTTGCCCTGAGATGGTGTTTCACACGTTTTAGATTTCGGAGCTTAAATTAGCATGTCTGATAAGAGAGACGCATCTGCTCCTGTCAGAGGGGCAGCGGGTGCCGCCCGTTGCAGCCAGGACCGTGACCTCCGCGAGGTAAGGTGAGTCATCGCTGGAAATTATTTATCACCCAAGCGAGTCATTCCGTTTCAGCAGCCGAACCTCGCGCATCTCATTGACACAGCAATAATGTCCTGTGAACTTCTGATCCAATTAATCGTTAATGAGAGGTTTGATGAGCAGAGGAAGGGCCTATTAGGTTAGCTGGTTGTCTTTCTATCACGGTAGCAGGGGTCAACATCCTGCGAAGGGAAAAATAAAAGTACTGGTGCTGATCCACTCTTTTAAATGAGCCACATCATCTTTGATGTTAAGTAAAGTTAAATAAAATGTTTGGCCACCCCTGAAAACTCGCATGTAAACACACAGACATGCTGTATTTTCTAAAATGTGTGTTTACGGATGCTTTTTAAAAAATCATAATAATTCTTGTGATTTTTATGGTGTTTGCCCTGTGTGAACGTAGTTTAGAATTTTACTGGCCTAGTATAAACTGCAGAAGAAATCATAGTTTTATCTCATGTGATTGGTTCCCTTATTTTTTTTTCAAAATGAAACTGAATTTATATTTTTTCTGATTATAAAAGTAATGTGTGCTCATTGCAACAGATCAAGAAAATCAAGGAGCATATTTTTAAAAAGTGGGTACCACCCATAATTCTGATCCTCAGAGGTAATAATTGTTCAATTTGGAGTCAAACGCAGTTTGTGCCCTGGGCACCTCTGGGGGCGCTCTTCCTGCCTTGATCTACATGCGTGGCTCTGGAGTTGGGCTGTGCACAGCCCACACTGGACGTTTTTTACACATGCTTATGTGAATATGTGTTCCTGTGTAATTCTGAAAATGTGTTTATGTTGTTTGAATCCTTTGTCTTCAGCACAGTAAATATTTAATTTGCCTTCCCCAAAGAGACACTTTGGTCATGTTCTGAATCCTTGACAAAGAATATAAAGTCTTGAAGCTCCTAAGCTACTGTCTTTAATTGGTACCTAGAAACTGCTTCTGTAACAGTTGAATATGTTTGTGGTGTTGTAGAGGACTAGACCCACACAACACAGGGCTGTCTTTCTGCTCTGCCTGAAAGAGATGAGCAGGCAAAAGGCAGGGGTACCGGATCCTCACAAGGATCACTCTTGACTCAGGATGTCACTTGTTATGTGACATGATTGCAGCATACCCAGAGAAGCTTCTGCTGATATTTCACCCTTGGAGCTTTGCATATGCAATGCTAATATATTTTTGAGAGTTAAGGCCTCAAGCTGTCAATCAATCCAGCCCTACATCTTGCTGCATTCCGGCTGCACGACTTATTAAGTGTGCGACCTTCTCCAGGGAGCTCAACTCCTTGGAGACTTATGACTGTTCTCCAAGGGAAAGATGGGTGATCAGAGGTAATCCTCACAACCAACCTGTTCTGTGGGACTGGAACCCAGAAAACACTTCAGCAAACAATAGCCATCAGTGCTGTTCTTATTTATAATGCTATTCCAGTTACAGAAATCAGTATCCACATGCGTGTGTGGTTTAGTTTAATCAAGTGGTAGACAGGATAGATGCTTGCCTGATATAGACAGTAGTATGGAGGGTGAAGAGTCAGTTAGTGCAGGGAAGCTGCTAGGTGTGGGCCACCCGACTGGATATTGGTCTGTAGAGAGCCACCAGCCATTGGCAGCCCACAGGTGACAGTGGTTAATCATGCTCTTATACTAGGTCAGGCTTGTCCTCAGCATCATGGTGATATATTTTGCATATTTAAACCATGTGTTTTTATCCTGGATTAACCCTGACAAAGCCAGGCCAGGATGGCCCAGCTCAGAGCTTTCTTCCCATCATGGAGAGAAGAGGTCCCGTATGTTTCCAGAGCTCAATCCAGGAAGAGAGGACATTGAAGTAGTGGAAACATCTGCAGAGAAGAAGTGGAATGGGGTTATCTGGAAGAATATGTGAAGGAGAGTGTTGAGGGGAGAGATGCAAAGACATTCAGATCAGGACAGGGAGTCCAGGTACAGTTCAGTGGGTAACTCGCTCCTTGGAGAAGCCCAGAACAGGCCCACGATAATGCTGGGGCAGGGAGAAGCAGTGGCTGATGGTGAGTCTGTGGCAGAGTTCTTGGCTGCTTGTGACGCTCTTGCATGATCTGGTGACCCTGTGCCTCGGTGTGGAGGTATGGAGAGCTTGTAAATGGGCACCGGTACAAGAGGCCACAAAGTTTTGGGCAGTAATGTGAAATGTCAGAAGGTTGACTCTGGAGAAGAATGCCAACATCTTGCTCCAAATGCTTTTGTGTCTTAGTGGTCATCAGTCTATTCTCTGGATCAGACACTTCACCACAAGGACCTGACATGGAGCCAGGCTCCTGCACATTCCCACCACCTGGAAGTCATTTGACCACTCCTACACCACTCCTACACCCAAGTGCCATGTTGGACCAGAGGCAGAGGAAGGGAGGGAAGCCTGAAAGGGTGACTGGTTACTCCAGAGAGACCATGTTTAATTTTGTAAGAAACTACTATCTGTCTTTCCAAGTGGCTACACCATTTTGCATTTCCATCAGTATAAGAGTTCCTATTGCTCCACATCCCAAGAGAATCTAGTGTTGTCAGTGTTTTGGGTTTGGCCATTCTAATAGGTATATAGTAGTACCTCACTACTGTTTTAGTTTGCATTTCCTGATGACATATGACGTGGAGCATCTTTTCATATGCTTATTTGCCATCTGTATATCTTCTTTGGTGAGGTGTCTGTTAAAATCATTGGCCATTTTTTAAAAAAATGAGTCATTTTCTTATCGTTGAGTTTTAAGAGTTCTTTGTGTATTTTGGGTAACAGTCCTTTATCAGATGTGTCTTTGGCAAATATTTTCTCCCACTCTGCGACTTATCTTCTCCTTCTCTTGACATTGTCTTTTGAGGAGCAGAATTGTTTAATTTTAGTCAAGTCTAGCCAATCAGTTCTTTCTTTCAGGAATTGTGCCTGTGGCATTGTATCTAAAGACTCATCTCCATACCCAAGGTCAGCTAGGTTTTCTCCTATGTTATATTCTAGGAGTTTATAGTTTCAGGTTTTACGTTTAGGTCCATGAACCACTTTGAGTTAATTTCTGTGAAGGGTTTAGAGTCTGTGTCTGGATTCATCTTTCTGTATGTGGATGTCCACCTGTTCCAGTGCCATTTGTTGAAAAGACTGTATTTGCTCCTTTATATTGCCTTTTCTCCTTTGTCAAAGATCAGTTGATTATATTTATGTGGGTCTTTTGGGGGCAGTCTGTGATGTCCCATTGATCTATTTGTCTATTCTTTCACCAATACCACTTTGTTTTGATTACTGTAGCTTTATAGTACTTGAAATCAAGTAGGGTAAGCCCTACAAATTTATTCTTCTCCTTCAATATTGTGTTGGCTATTCTGTATTTTTTTGTTGTTTTTGCTACTTTGTGGGGTTTTTTGCCTCTCTGAGTAACCTATATAATCAAAATAACTTGCTGAGATTTTGATTGGAATTGAATTGAATCTCTTGATCAAATTGGGAAGAATTGACATCTTGACAATACTGTGTCTTCCTATCTATGAGTAGAAATATCTCTGCATTTATGTAGTTCTTTGGTATCATTCATCAGGGTTTTGTAATTTTTCTCATATAGATCTTATACATATTTTGTTTGGTTTATACCAAGCTATTTCATTTTGGGGGGGGTGCTAATGTAATGTTATTGTATTTTTAATTTCAAATTCCACTTCTTTATTGGTGGCAAAATGAAATATCATTAAATTTTGCATATTAACCTTGCATCCTGAACCTTGCTGTAATGGATTATTGGTTCCAGGAGGTTTTGGTGGACACTTCCATATTATCTATATAGACAATCATGTCATCTGTGATCAAAGTCAATCTTATTTTTTTTTCTTACCAGGCTGTATGCTTTTTTTTTCTTTTCTTGTCTTATTGCATTAGCAGGTACTTCCATAATGTTGAAAGGAGTGGTGAGAGAGGACATCCTTGCCTTGCTCCTGATCTTATTGGAAATGCCTCAAGTTTCTCACACTTAAGTATAATGCTAATTGTAGGTTTTTTTGTAGACACTCTTTATCAAGTTGAGTAAGCCCCCCTTCTATTTCTAGTTTACTGAGCGTGTTTGTCATGAATTGATGTTGGATTTTGTCAAATGATTTTTGTCCATCTATTGATATAATCATGATCTTTTTTTAGCCTGTTGATTTGATGGATTACAGTAACTGATTTTTGAGTGTTGAAGCAGCCTTGCATAACTGAGATAAATTTTACTTAATTGTGTTGTTAATTTTTTTATACATTGTTGGATTTACGTTGGTACTACTTTGTTGAGAATTTTTGCATCTATGCTCATGAGAGATGTTGGTCTGTCATTTTCTTTTCTTGTCATGTGTTTGTCTGGTTTGGTATTAGTGTAATGATGGCCTCCCAGAATTAGTTAGGAAGTATTTCCTCTGCTTCCATCATCTGAAAGAGATTATAGAGAATTGGTAATTTTTTTTTCCTTAAATGTTTGGAAGAATTCATCGATGAACCCATCTGGATCTGACACTTTCTGTTTTGGAAGGTTATTAATTATTTATTCATTTTAAGAAATTACAGGCTTATTCATATTTCTTCTTGTGTGAGCTTTGGCAGATTATGTCTTTGAAGAAATTGGTTCATTTAATCTGGGTTATCAAATTTGTGGGCATAGAGTTGTTCATAGTATTTATTTATCATCTTTTTAATATCCATTCATCTGTAGCTATGTTTTCTCTTTTCTTTCTGATATTAGCAATTTTTGTCATCTCTCTTTTTTTCTTTGTAAGCCTGGCTAGAACTTTATTGCTTTTATTTATCTGTTCAAAGAACTAGTTTTGGGTTTTATTGATTGGTTTCATAGAATTGGTTTCATGATTCTATCTATTGACTTCTTATTTTCATCGAGTTCTGCTCTAATTCTTATTATTGATTTTCTTTGGCTTACTTTGGATTTAGTTTGCTCTCCTTTTTCTTTCCTAAGATGGAAATTTGGATTATTGATATTAGAACTTTTTTCTCTCTAATATGAATTCAATGTTATAAATTACCCTCTAAGCACATTCCACAAATTTTGATAAGTTGTATTTTCATTTTTATTTAATGAAAAATACTGCTTTACTCTTCAGATTTTTTCTTCAACTCATGTGTTTTAAATATTCGTGTATTTGGGAATTTTCCAGTTACGCTTCTGTAGTTTATTTCTAGTTCAATTCTGATGTGGTCTTTCAAATTTTAAAGGCATGTATTATGGCCCGATGTGGTCTATCTGGTGAATGTTCCATGTGAGCTTGAGAAGAATGTGCTGTTATTGGATGAAGTAGTCTATAGATGCCAATTATATCCAGTTGATTGATGGTGTTGCTGAGTTCAACTATGTCCTTACAGATTTTCTGCCTGCTAAATCTGTCCATTTGTGATAGAAGGATGCTGAAGTTTCCAACTATGGTAGTGGATTCATCTTTTTCTCCTTGCAGTTCTGTTAGCTTTTGTCTCATGTAGTTTGATGCTCTGTTTTAGGTACATATATGTTAAGGATTTTTATGTCTTCTTGAAGAATTGGCCTCTTTATCATTATGTAATGTCCTTCTTTATCCCTGATAAGTTTTTTGCTTTGAAGTCTCTTCTGTCTTAAATTAATATAGTCACTCCTACTTTCTTTTGAATAGTGTTAACATGGTATAGTTTTCTCCCTTTATTTACAGGCATACCTCAGAGATATTTCAGGTTTGGTTTCAGACCACTGAAGTAAAGCAAATCACAATAAAGTAAGTCACACAAATGTTTTGGTTTCCCAGTGCATATAAAAGTTGTGTTTATACTATACTGTAGTCTATTAAGTGTACCATAGCATTATGTCTAAAAAACAATGTACATAACTTAATTAAAAATACTTTATTACCAAAAAATACTAACCATCTTCTGAGCCTTCAGCAACTCATAATTTTTTGCTGGTGGATGGTTGTGTCTCAATGTTGATGGCTGCTTGCTGATCAGGGTGGTGGTTGCTAAAGGCTGGGATGGCTGTGGCAATTTCTTAAAATAAGAGAATAAAGTTTGCCGTCAATTGGCTCTTCCTTTCACAGACGATTTCTCTGTAGCTTGCAATGTTGTTCAATAGCAGTTTACCCAAAGTAGATCTTCTTGCAAAATTGAAGTCAGTCCTCTCATACCCTGCTGATGCTTTATCAACCAAGTTTATGTAATATTCTGAATCTTTTGTTATCACTTCAACAATTTTTATAGCTTCTTCACGAGTAGATTTTGTCTCAAGGAACCACTTTCTTTGTTCATCCATAAGAAGCAACTCCACATGTGTTAACGTTTTCTCATGAGACTGCAGCAATTCAGTCACATCTTCAGGCTCCACTTCTAATTCTATTTCTGTTGCTATTTCCAGCACATCTGTACTTACTTCCTCCACTGAAGTCTTGACCCCTTCAAAGTCATCCGTAGGAGTTGGAATCAACTTCTTCCAAACTCCTATTAATGCTGATATTTTGACCTCTTCCCATGAATCACAAATTTTCTTAATGGCATCTAGAATGGTGAATCTTTTCCAGAATGTTTTCAATGTACTTTTACTCACATCCATCAGAGGAATCACTATGTATGGAAGCTATGGCCTTATGAAATTCATTTCTTAAATAATAAGACTTGAAGATGGAAATTATTCCTTGATCCATGGACCGCAGATGGATGTTGTATTAGCAGGCATGAAGAAACATTAATCTCATTGTACATCTTAATCAGAGCTCTTGGGTGAACAGGTGCATTGTCAGTGAGCATTAATATTTTGAAAGAAATTTATATATTTTTATTTTCTGAGCAGTAGGTCTCAACAGCGGGCTTAAAATATTTAGTAAACGATGCTGTCAGGTTTTGTTGTTCCATTCATAGAGTGTAGGCAGAGTAGATTTAGCATAATTCTTAAGAGCCCTAGGATTTTCAGAATTGTAAGTGAGTACTGGCTTCAACTTAAAGTCACCAGATGCATTAACCCCTAACAAGAGAGTCTTCCTGACCTTTGAAACTTTGAAGACAGGCACTGACCTCCTCTCTAGCTATGAAAGTCTTAGATGTCATCTTCTAATAGAGGGATGTTTTGTCTGCATTGGAAATCTGTTGTTTAGTACAGCCACCTTCATGAGTTATCTCAGCTAGATCTTCTGGAGAACTTGCTGCAGCTCCTACACTGGCACTTGCTGCTTCACCTTGTGCTTCTGTGTTATAGAGATGGCTTCTTTCCTTCAACCTCATGAACCAGACTCTGCCAGCTTCAAACTTTCCTTCTGCAGCTTCCTCACCACCCTTAGCCTTCACAGAATTAAAGAGTTAGGGCTTTGCTCTGATTAGGCTTTGGCTTAAGGGAGTGTTGTGGCTGGTTTGACCTTCTCTCCAGACCACTCAGACTTTCCATATCAGCATAAGCCTGTATTACTTTCCTACCATTCATGTCTTCACTGAAATAGCACTTTCAATTTCCTTCCAGAACTTTCCTTTGCCTTCAGAGTTTGGCTAACTGTTTGGCAAAAGAGGCCCAGCCTTCAGCTTATCTCAGCTTTCAACAGGCCTTCCTCACTCAGCTTAATCATTTCTAGCTTTTGATTTAAAGTGAGAGATGTGCGACTCTTCCTTTCACTTGACCACTTAGAAGCCATTGTAGGGTTAATAACTGGCCTAATTTCAGTATTCTTGTGTCTCAGAATAGGGAGGCCTGAGGAGAGGGAGAGAGCAGGGGGAGCAGTGAGAACACACACCACATTTATCAATTATGTTTGCCATCTTATACGAGCATGATTCTTGGTGCCCAAAAACAATTACAATAGTTACATCAAAGATCACTGAGCACGGATCACCATAACACTTATAATCATAGTGAAAAGTTTGAAATATTGAAAGATTAACCAAAATGTGACAGAGGCATGAATGAATAAATGCTGTTGAAAAAATGATACCCATAGACTTACTCCATGCAGGCTTGTAACGAAGCCTTCTATTTGTGAAAAACACAGTATCTGTGAAGCACAATAAAACAAGCACAATAAAACAAGGTGTGCCTTTGTGTCTTTATAATCAAAGTGGGTTTCTTGTAGACAATATATACTTGAGTCCTGTTTTTTTATCCACTCTGATAATCTCTGTCATTTAATTGGGTGCCTTTAGTCATTGATGCACAAAGTGATTATTGATATAATTGGATTATTAATTAATATATTCTTTACTGTTTTGTTGCTCTTGTTTTTGTTCCTATTTTTGTCTTCCATACTTTTTCTACTTTTTGTGGTTTTGAGTACTTTATATGATTCCATTTTCTCTCCTTTCTTAACATGTCAGTTATACTTCTTTAATTTTCTTTAGTGATTGTGACTAAAAAAATGACTAAAAAAAGTGACTTTAATTTTTTTAGTGATTTTAGAGTTTGCAGTGTATATTTACAACTAATCTAACTCCACTTTCTAATTTCAAATATATTATACCAGTTCATAAGTAATACAAGTGACTTAAAACTAAAAAAAATCTTAATTGCTCCCTCTCATATCTTGTATCAATGTCATCATTCATTTTACTTATATATAAGTATATATGTTACATTTTACTTACTTACACTTTATATATGAGCATACATAAGCATATGTATATAATTATAAATGTACATATATATGTATAAATATATATACATAAGATATATACATAAGCATAAACAGTCAGGTACATTGTTACTATTATTTTAAACAAACAGTTATCTGTTAGATCAATTAAGAGTAAAAAATAAAAGCTTTTATTTTATCTTCACTTATTCCTTCTTCAGTGCTCCCTTTCTTTATGTAGATATGAGTTTCTCACCTATGCCACCCTCTCTCTTTCTAAAAACTTCCCTCAACATTTCTTGCAAGGCAGGTCTACTGGCAACATACTTCTTCAATTTTTGTTTGTTTGAGAAAGTCTTTATTTTCTCTTCACTTTTGAAGGATACTTTCTCAGGTACAGATTTCTGGGTTGTTGTTGCTTTTCTCTGATCATTTAAAACATTTCACTGCACTCTCTTCTTGATTATAAGCAGAGAAGAATTTGGATGAAATTCTTATCATTGTTCTTCTATAAGTAATAAGCTTTTTTCTTCTGGTAGCTTTCAGCAGTTTTTTTTTTTAAACTTCAATTTTCTGTAGTTTGGAGATGATATGCAGAGGTATACTTTTTTTTATCATTTATCATTAGTGTTCTCTAAGCTGCCTGTATATGTGGTTTGGTAAATGACATTAATTTGAGGACATTCTCAGTCATTATTGTTTCTTCTTTTTTTTGGGGGGGGGGTGGTTCTTTCCTTTTTCTCTTTCTGGTATCTCCATTACAGGCATGTTATATCTTTTGTAGATGTCTTGCTGTTCTTGGATATTCTGCTCTATTTTCTTTCTTCTCTTTGTTTTTCAGTTTTTGTTTTCATATTTTTTTTTGGCTGTGCTGGCAGCTTGCAGGATCTCAGTTCCCTGACCAGGGATTGAACCCAGGCCACAGCAGTGAAAGCCCAGAATCCTAACCACCAGGTTACCAGGGAACTCCCTGTTTTCCAGTTTTTGATGTTTCTATTGATTTATCTTCAAGTACAGAGAGCCTTTCTTCCACCATGTCCAGTCTACTAAGAAGTCCCTCACAGGCATTCTTCATTTCTGTTATGGAGTTTTTGATCTCTAGTATTTCTTGTTGATTCTTTCTTTGTACTTCCATCTTTCTGCTTCTGTTGCCCATCTATTATTTCCTGCTCTCTACTTTATCAAGTGGAGCCCTCAACATATTAGTTGTAGTTGTTTTAAATCCTCAGGCTGATCATTCCAACATCCTTGTCATGTTGAGCATCCCTGATTCGGATGCTTGCTCCATCTTTTCAAATTGTGTTTTTTTTTTTGCCCTTTAGTGTGTCTTGTAATATTTTTTCTTGATAAACGTCATGTACTGGATGAAAGGAACTTCTGTGTTTCTAATGTGGTGGAAAGAGTGGGTGGAGGGGAAAGTTCTATGGTCCTCTGATTAGGTCCTAGTGCTGTAGTGAGCTTCACCTCTGGTCTGTGAGTTGCACACACATTGCTCAGTGTTTCTCCCTCCTCAGATCAGACAGGATGGCTGAAGTGGGTTGTATTTGTATTTTTCCCTTCTCTCACATGGAAAGCTAAATGTGGCTGGAGGGGAGCATTTCTCTTCACGGACATCATCAGGCTCTGGTCCTCCTCCAGCAGGTGAGGCGCAGGTTGACTGGTTTCTCTTAGTCAGGTCTTGTCTTAGATTAGATAATACAAACCTGTTACTTCCTGAAACTCACAAAACATTTATGTTTATTCCAAAGGTTCATTTGTCACAAGAAAATTATTAGATTAGATTTTAATATTGAGCCACAATTGAGTAATTGATATTAGAGCAGTCTTTCCACCATGACCAGCCATAAAACTTGACAAAATACAGGAGGCAGTGGTTTTCAGTCCATGTACAAGAAGCCAGGTAAGAGGAGTAGGTAAGTCCCATGATCCAGGTCTCACCTGGGGACAGTCCACTTCCCACCTCAAAAATGTAACAAGTTTGATGCATGTAGTGGAAAACATTAGGCATAAAGTGAGAAGTCAGGAGTGTGAAGATGTACAATATTGAATCTAAATAGCCTTTGAGTAAACACTAAAAAACAATAATAAAGAGTTGTAAGTAAGAAGGTAATAGATGAAATAAAAAGAAAACTAAAACTTTAACCCAAACAAAATAGCAATAGAATAACAAAAGAACAAAAATCAGGATGGATACATGAGAACTGAAATGATAGTAAAATGGTAGACTTTACCCAAATATAATATAAGTACATTAAATCTAAGTGAACTAAACATGTACATTATAAGGCAGAGATTTTAGGCTGGCCAGACCCAACTAAATTTTGTCTGTAAGAGGTGTGTTTTACATATAGAGATAAATACTGAAAGTAAAAGGATAGCTTTTACTGAAAGTAAAAACAAACATAAGAAAGCTCATGTGCTTGTACCAACATCAGACAGAATGATAAACTGGACTCCATCAACTTAAAAATGTTATCTATGCTCCTCAAAACACAATGCCAAGAGCATGAAGAAGCAAGCCAAAGCCTGGGAGAAAAGAGTTACAACACATACATATGACAAAAGACTTGTACCCAGAATTTTTATACATGGATAAAATCTGGGTACATATATGAATACATATATCCATATATGCATATATTTCACAAATGTATGTGTACCTATATATATACATGTATACATACACACATATGTATGTATATACTTGTGGAATATATAGGCATAGACATACATACTGACATATATGTATACAAACAAAAACAATGATGAAAAATAATTTCTCAAAGACAAATACCAGGGCTTCCCTGGTGGCGCAGTGGTTGAGAGTCTGCCTACCGATACAGGGGACATGGGTTTGTGTCCTGGTCTGGGAAGATCCCACATCTCACGGCTGGGCCTGTGAGCCATGGCCACTGAGCCTGCACATCCGGAGCCTGTGCTCCACAATGGGAGAGGCCACAACAGTGAGAGGCCCACATACTGCCAAAAAAAAAAAAAGACAAATACCATATTATCTTATATGTGGAATCTAAAGAAACAAGAAACAAACAAACAAAAATAAAAAACAAACTTGTAGATACAGAGAACAGATTGGTGACTGCCAGAGGCAGGAGGGGTTGGGCAAAAATGGGTAAGGGAGTCAAAAGGTACCAAATTCTAGTTATAAACAAATGAGTCCTGGGGACTATAGTTAATAATACTGTATTGTGTAAAAAACTTCTTGTAACAGTACAAACGTTCTAATTAAAGAATGGGCAAACTATTTGCATAGATATTTCTCAAAATAAGATACATAAATGCTGATCAGCATATAAAAGATGTTCTCCATCATGAGTTGTCAGGTATAAGCATATTAAATTTGTAATGATTCCACATCTCACTAAAATTTAAAAGATTAAATGTGTGAAATGTTGAAGAAGGCAGAGCAAATGGAACTCTTATACTCTACTTGTGGGCATGTAAAATAGTACATTCATTTTGTAAAGCAAAGTTTTTTAAAGTTAACTTTATAAAGTTAAACATACATTCAGTACATGGCCCACTCCTAACTATTTACTTCAGAGAAATGAAAAGTTTTGTCCATAAATCTGGCGTGTACAAGAATGTTCACAGCAGCTTTATTCAGAATAGCCCCAGACTAGAAACAGCCCACTTGTCTATCAGTAGATGGATGGATAAACACATGGCAGTATTCATACAATGGAAGAATATTCAGCTATAAAAACAAATGAGTTACTGATCACACACAGGTGTACACCTCACAGCCATGATGTTGAGCAAACCAGCCCAGACACAAGGGAGTAAATACTGTATAATTCCATTCAGGAGAAATTTTATGGCAGGAAAAATGGTTCTGAATGGAGAGAAATCAGACCAACATTGGCCTGAGGAGGGGTCTATTGGTGGGGGGAGACACAAGACAACTTCCTGGAGATATTAAAATGTTCTACATTTTGATGGAAGTAATTTCTCAGGAGTCTATCAAAACCCATCAAATCATATACTTCAAATGTGTGAATTTTATTATAGGTAAATCACACTTCAAGAAAGTTGATTTAAAGATCATTAGGCCAAGTGAAAGTTCCCCAAACCACCTAGCTTCTCTCTGCCATGATTTCTGCAAATGTGGGTGCTGTCCTGCATAAAACACAACCAGGTAGAGCGACAAAATTGAGGGCAGGTGATCACCTGCCTTGACTGTGTTTGGTCAGATCTGAAGACTTGTGGTTGTGTGTCTCAGAAAGGTGGCAATCAAGAGCTAATCAGATTCTAACAGATTCAAAACTTCCACCAGGCTCTCCCCACTGCCAAGCTGGAAAGTGCATTGAGAGTAGGCCTATTGTTTGGAAGATCCAAAAAGTAAAATTCTTCCATCCAAGACTGACTTATCTACAGGATGTGACTGTACTAATATGTTCTAACATTCTGTGAATCTTCGCTGATGGTCACACATGACCGGGCACCATGGACTCCCTATTTGGAAATTTCTAAATTTTCCTTAGGGATGTAATTTTCTTGTAGTTACCTGAAACATCAGTTATTAAGGCTCAATAACATTTTGCCCAATTATGCTTTTGATTTACTGCTTAAAGCAGCCTGCATTATCTAGAATATATTTGTTAACCTCACTGACAATTTACGTTGTCTGTAGTTTACTGGCTTCATAAATTCAGAGGTGTTACTAATTTTGTTTCTTTATTCTTTTCCAAAGCCCACAGAGCCTAATGTTTCTACCTTGCTTAGATTATTGTTTTGTCATTAAAATTTGTTTTGGCTCCTTCCCAGCTCTTCCATCAATATGTTATAATCTCACAATTAAAATGTCTAATTTATTTCCTCATGTTCCTGATGTTATTGAAATTGGCTAGCGTTCTCTAGAAAAGATGCCAAAGTCTTATAGGCACTAAGGTAACAAAACGTTTTGTCTCCTTTCATTTTTCTGTTTTCATCATACTAACAAAATAAAATATTTAACCTAGAGTCAGATGGAAATCCATTTACCTTTATTTATTTTAGAGAGAAATTACATTGAGACTTTAAATAACATTGCTTTTATGATTTTCCATTGAGGAAGGAAGTGTTGTTATAAAATGCAATGTTAAGATGTTAATTTTAATAAAGCAGTAACTTTAAAAGATAGTTCATGGCTATCGATAATGCTTGAAAGGAAGGGAGCAGTTTATCTTCATTGTATCTTTCGGCTGATATGTCTATCAATTATTAACCTGTTTAGCAGAATAACAGTTTTGAAATTTAAACAATGGAACCTGAAATTGAATTGTGTTGCCTTTTTGCCACTTAAGGGTGACTTAGTGAAGTTTTATTCATTCCTGATGTAACTTTTAAAATTAATTTAAATAATGGTTAAATTTCTCCCAAGAAAAGCTTGGTCTAAACACGTAGGGCAGAGCAGAGCCACTGGTGGATGTGGAGGCTCTGTGTCCTGCGTGGCTGGTGAGGATGGCAGCTGGTGAGGCTCCCAGAATCAGCCCTCAAGCTTCCTATATTCCACAGCTCACAGATACCATCCTGCGGGTCAGGAGGGGGGGTGGTGTCATAGAAAATTAGAACCAAGCATTTCTACATTCATTTATTCTGAAAACGTTGACTGAGATCCTTCCAGGTTCTGGGCTACATCCAGTGCTGAGAGCAAAACAACTGGCCCCGCCTTCGGGGAGACGCCAGTCTAGAGGGGATATAACTGGGCAGTGCTGGAGGAGACAGTGGGGATGAGAGAAGGCCATCTCATCAACCACTAAGTTTGGGTTGACTTGTTACACAGCAGTCACGGGCATCTGTTCTGGCTGCCATGTAACAAGTCAACCCAAAATTAGTGGCTTCAGACTTCAGTGCCATTGAAACTCTTGGGTTCTGTGGGCTCCTGGGGCTCAGCCAGGTGGTCAGGGCTTGCTGAGGTCAGAAGTTGCTGGGGCTGGAGCCGCCTGAAGGCTCCTGGCCAGGTGTCCAAGACGGCGGCTTCACATGTCTGGCATTGATTCTGGCCGTGGACTGGGTGCTCAGCTGTCAATAAGAGCCTGCAGGATGGCCACTCCCTATGCTGGGCCTTCTCATAGCGTAGAGGTTGCCAGAGGGAACATCCCAAGAGTAAACATTCCAAGAGGAAGCTGCCAGGCTAGCAAAGGCAATATCCAGGCTGTTACAGTGTTACCTAGGCTGAGCTGGGTTGGTCAAGCAGTCATGGGACCCTCCCCATTCAATGGGGTTAAAAAAAAAAACAAAACCTCATCTCATGATGGGAGAGGGGTAAGGTCCCATTGCAGAAGGAGATAGTGGGGCCGTCCACTCTGGAACATAAAATTATCACTGGATCTAAGAAAGCTCCTGTGAATGAGTGAGGTTTATTCTGAGACCATCAAGTTAATGAGGTAAAATAAACACTATCATGTTAGTCTGCAAAAATCCACACACCTTTACATATATTAGCTCATCTAGTCCTTATAATCTCCCTGAGAGGTGGCTAATGCTATTATTTTCATGTTACAGAAAAGGAAACTGACACAAGACACGAAGCAACTGCTAAGTTCACGTGAGTATTAAGAGTCCAGAACTTCCTACGTGGTGATGGGTTACACTGCTAGGTTTATCTTTACTGTGTGGCCAAGTGGGCACCACTGAGCAGGGGTGAACTAGAGGAGCAGGCGGATGAGGGCTCCAGGACTGTAAACAGTCAACGAGGATCTCAGCACAGAACTGGTCAGGTGAGGAAGAAGCAGGGAAAGAAGCCTTGAGTAACTGAAGGATGGTGGGAGGCACAGGGAAATCCTAGGGGTGGGCATGTCCTGGGAGGCTCTGGAAGCATCTCTGGGAGTTTAGATGTTCTTCTTGATGAGAAGGAAACTGAAATATTTTATGCAGGGGAATTCTGTGACCAGACGCGCAGTTTCCAAAGATCAGCCAGGCTGCCATGTGGAGGATGGATTGAAGGGGAGATGGGTATCAAGAAAGAGGAAGACCAAGGGTGAGACTAGGGTGGCATCAAGAGAGATAAGGGCAAGTGAATGTGTTTAGTGTCTGTATCTGCAGGACATATGAATGGATGCTGGAGGGGGATGCCCTGTGTTCTGTGGTCTCAGGCTTCTATAATGAAACTTGGGTTGATGGTTGTTTCTAAGATGGGGAACACTGTATAAGAGGCAGATCTGGAGAGAAAACCAAGAGCTTTTTGGTCTACTTTCTCGCTTCACTCCACAGAAAGTCTGTGCTGAAGGTAGGACATTATTAGCTTTTCCACGGTCCATTAGACTACATGCTTTGAGCTCCTGTGCTCAGGCGCCCCTCCCTCTCTAGGGGCTGATGTCTCCAGTCTTGGATAACATGGCCAAAACTCAATCACACTTTGGCTTGGGCAGGAGTCGGGTTTGCAGGTAACATGGGGCTGAAGACACGGTCATCACGCAATTCTTCAGGACACTGGCCCTGAAGACCTGGAGCAAACTTTTGTATGTGTCACATGATCCAGCCAGCTAGAAGCTGTGTCTCAGCAGAGATAGTCAGGTTGGGTGGAGGAAGGGAGGGAAACTTGTGTGGTTAGAACGCTGTGAGAGAGGGCGGGTGGCATGGGGGGTACAAGAAAGGAACAGGGGTAGGGTTCACTACTGTCCTTCCTATGTTGAGATTCTCTTCAACAGTGTGTCTTTCTGGCAATTAAAAAAAAAGGCTAAAGAAAACACTGATAGTGTCATTAAATTGTGGATGAAGCCAACTCCGTGTAAATACAAGCTGTCCCAAGAGAGGTGCGGGGGCTGTCAGCGAGGTGGGTTGGAGAGGGATTTTGCTGGGTTGCTAGTTAAAGAAGCGATGTCTCATCCTTATGAATCCACCAGTTTCCTGGAGGTAACAGCTCTATAACTGTGGGCAGAACAATACTTTGTCCCAAGATCTTGGGAAAAACATCTAAAATCCTTTAAATTGGATTTGTAGATTGTCATTTCCTCTTTGAGGCTGACATTCTAGACGGCTTCAAGGTAGCTCTTTCAGTTTTGAAACAGGCCAGATAGGTGCATTTCATTGACTTTCTTTCAGATCTTGATGCTGGGAGAATAATTTCGTATTGGTGTTTATTTTGCTCTAAATTAGCTATTTGCTTATTGACCCAAAATAGTTATCATCTCAGCTGGAGATATATTGGAACTCTGGTTGCCAAACAAATATTCAGCAAAAGATGAATAAAAGCATATGGGGAGGAAAACCCTACCAAGTCTGGCCTGCCGGTGCTCTCAAGGCGTTCTGGCCGACAGCCATGTGCCCCGCTGAACACAGGCATCAGGATGACAGTGATCGATTCGACAGCAGGGAGGTGTTAATGATGCTCAGCGCTGATGGCTGAGCCACTTCACGGTCATTTGCATTTCCATTTATCATCTCTGCATTTATCATTGTGAAGAGGACGCCAGAGCTAATTAAAGTCTGGGCTAACAGGGTGACCTGGGAATCTGGTGGCCACCAACACCCAGGAAGGCCTGGGAAAGTTTCTGGCAGGAAGGACACCAACCTTACACCAAATCCAATTAACTTAATTTTTCAGGAAGACACCCGAGGCTCTTCCACTGGAGTAAACTGGAGGATTTAAAGCACATCTCAGAGTTTATGCTTAAAACGAGAGCTTGGTGACACACAGGACGGCTGTGCTTCTGTGGCTCACCTACACCCAACACCATTTTTGAAAATCCTTACATTTAAATAAACTCTGAAGCATAGAAACCTCATGGTTTTGGTTTGTGCGGCACCACACACTTCTCTATTGTAGTTACAGATTTTTTTAAATTTTTAATTTGCTACAAATTTAATTCAAAAGATAAATTCCATACCATTTATTCCCTGTTTCCATGCAAAATCACTGGTGCCCATATTCAGAATAAAATGGGAACCTTCTAAGTCAGTTGTGGTGTAAATATTGCACAAGTTGTGACTTCCAAAGTCTATTTTCACTGTGTGTGTAAAGTTTCCTCCATACATTTTCATTAGTATGTCTATTCCCCCTTAGTATCCATGACAACAAATGGCATCATTAAAGGATGGGATTTAATTTTTCCTTGATGAGTTTTAATTAGAGGCTGACATTCTGATTCCTCTCCCCACTGCATACCAGATCTGCAATAGGTCGTTTTGCAGGGTTCATCTCAAGTCTTCATCCCGAGATTGATCTGGGAAATTTGAAGATGGCCTTGGAGAAAGCTCTCTGTGGAGGAAATAGAGGGGCTTGATGGGAGAAGGCTGCTCTTGACCTTTGGTAGAACTGGGGGGACTCTCTGAGGGTCCCGTTCACCTTCTGAGTGGAAAAGGGTGGCCCCACACTGCCCTGACTCGATAATGTGTGTAACACAAAGAGGGAGATCATTAGTGCCACATTTAATGATATTGATCCCAAAGGATGATTTCATCCCAATTTAAGGCAAAGCTTAAAAGAGGCTTTTCTCCCTGTGGAATGTGGGAGGGGTGTATTTCTTGGAGGAAAGTGGAAAATGGCATTTGTGCCCACCCTGTACCAGTCATGGCACTAAACCCTTGATGGGGAGCACATAGTTCTCTCTACACCATACACTTGGGAGTGACACCTCGTTGGTCATGGGGATGAGGAAACCATGGATCAGAGAAGGACCGTCAGCTCTCCAGGAAGCTTAGTGGTGTTCAAGACCAGGTCTTCTGCCCCGGACACCAGAGCTATGCCTTCACCCTCACTGTCCTCAAGCCGAGGGCTTCCGTCCCAGGTTATCTCACCAACTTCCCCATGGGGTGGATGGGTACAGGGGGAAGGTCCCATTCCTGCTTGTAGTCAGAGAAGTGGCCATGCAGTGGTCAGGGCACATGGACAGTGGGTCCACGTCACTACAGCGAGGTTGAGGACAGAATCTTCCAATTCAGTTGTGATGGAGCTGGGGGCTGCACAGGAGAGCTGCACCAAGCAGGGAGCTGTAGGTACTAGCATCCATTATTTTTCCATTCTCAGTGGTGTGCAGCCATCCAAAGTACTGGATCCAAGAAAGGGAAAGAGTGAGAAATAATGAAGGCATGAATAATAATTTTTGGAAATGACAGTCTGCTTCTTCCTCGCATATTTTAAGCTGGTAGCATAATCAAGGGGCTAGACATGGTCTGCTTTACTTGGTGCTTCCCCCTCTGAACACTGGACACCCACAATTCATAGCAAGTGGAGGCCAGAGCTTTCCCAGCTCCTTCACTCTGGGGCTGGGTCTTTCCCCCCGATGTGAGTCCCAGGAGCCAAGGGGCCACAGAGCTTCAATCATGGCTGGCTGTGTCTCCAAGCCCTGCACAGGGTTAAGTGCACAGTAAATGTGCAGCCAGTATTTGTGGAATGAATTGTGGGTGGATGGATGGATGGATGGACAAACTTGGGGCCCTCAACCCAACTTTTACCTGACATACTCAGAACGTGTGATGGGATTGCTACCCTAAGGCAGCCTGTACCTAACTCCTGCTCTGAGTCCTCTCCCTGTTAAACAGTGCACTGGCTCCCCTGTGGTTCAAGTACCTGCTTGAGGGTGGGGGTGGTCACCTGCTGTTAGCGGCCCCTAGAACTAGCATAACCTTCAGACAAGGCATCTGGAATTCAGATGTGGTCCCCAGCTCTGCCTATCTCCCTATTCCACAGCCAGGGTCCAACTGGTGCCAATCGATCACAAGCCTCTAGTACTTGTGCTCTGTCATAAAGACAGACTTCCTAATGCAGACAAGGAAAGGCTGTGTGGTACAATAATCAGAAATAGGTATTTCATGAAGAAGGATAAAGTTCAACAGTGGTGAAATTAGCTTCCTTTTATTAGCAACTGAATCAATGTTCATCTAAGTCTGCTATTTTGAACATTGTGTTTTCTTACTAATTTATCTTACAAATGAGCTATTATTCAGGATTTAGTATTAGGGGCACATAGAACTGAAGTGGTCTGGGCAAAACTAAACCCTTCTGAACTAGATGTGAACATTTAGCAGGAGGAATACAGAACTTCACCAGGCTCACCATTAATTATCTTCCTCTTCATTAAACCACTAGCCTTGCAGTTCACCAAAGATATAAAGAGACTGATTTTCCATTTCATAATTTGATTCCAGAAAGCCCAGTCCTCAAAGTACATGAACTTCTCCCGGGAGGAAGTTAAGCACCATTGTTATCGACATGGCCGTCAGCATCATCAAGATACATTTATTAAGGGCGTAATTGTGCAGAAGGCCGAGTTAGATGGTGAACAGAGAATTAGGTAAACTGAATTCTTTGTCTTCTATGACCATATTGGCTGTGCAAGAGGGTGAATAAAATGGGAAACCAAGAGGAGAAATAAGAGAATGAAACAAACCACTGCAGACGTCATTTTACATGGGATGAGTCGTAGGAAAGGGGAAAATCCCAGCCTAGTGGGCGGAGGGGAGCTGGAAGGGTAACTAAGCATGGTTACCTCTCACCTGAGTGGGGGCAGGGCTACAAGGCAACCTCCAAAGTTTCTGGCAGGTGCTGTACTGGGAAAGAGATCTCAGGTGCCACCAAAGTGCTGAGGAGAAGAAATCGCCCTGGAGGGGTGTGGAGGAAGTGCAAGGAGGGTGGGGGCCTCCATCACTCTAGAAAGCTCCATCAGCTTTGGGCACAGGTGGCCTGTGTGGACCTTCGGAGGTACAAGTGCTACTGGGGAAGTAGTGGTACCCCTGCATTCAGATGGGCCAGGGGTGCAAAGTAATGAAGACGTTACAGAACAACACATTGTAAATGACTTTCAGAGGTCAGGAGTTTGCACTGATTTGTCACTCCAATGTAGCAAGTGTTAGAGGGGCTTTATAAACAAAATGAATATCAGAGAGACATCAGCACCTGGAGGGAACGTGGGCCCAGGGTCAGAAAATGGGCGCTCCTCTTTGACCCAAATGGTCGCCACCAGGGAGGCTCTTTGCCTGGATGGAAAGGGGCCGCCATCCACCCATCTCTTCTCACCTCCAGAGCCCCACCTGGGCAGGGGATGGTGCAGCTTCCCAAGACTTTTTCTGGTTGCAGAAGCATCAGGCTTGAGGGCTTTGGATTCCCAGGGTTTCTTGCTGTGGGTTCTTCTCTCCACGTGAGGTGTTCTGATCTGAGTTCCAGACATGTGCAGATGCCCTGTCTGATAGCTGGATCCCCTCTGTACGTTCCTGCAAGAAAACTGGACGGGGCTCATTCTGCTCAGGGTGGTCACTCCTCCTGCTGTCCCGTCCCTGTACCCAGGGGCAGTCAATTGTGGTGTCCTGGGGGGCTCTCCCAGAGGGTCTGCCACAGACATTGTCAGGATCCTGGGGGTTTGGAAACCATGAACTCAGAGGAGGTTCCAATCAAATTAACTGCCATAGAAGCAGCATTTCAATCAGGTGACAACACAGACTGCTTTGCCTCTGAGACTTTTTCAGTTTTACTTACTTTTTTTTTTACTTATTTTAGTCATGCTGAATTACATTGTGTCATCATTATTTGGCTATTAATTAAATACCGTTGCATGAGTGGTCGTAATTGCATTTAGTTTGCACACAGAACGTTTCCATCACCGCCAAACGCTTCCTCCTGCCCTTTGTGGTTGACCCCCCCAACCTGGCCTGAAGGAACATTGATCTGCTTTCTATACTATACTTTGCATTTCTAGATTTTTATATCCATGGAATTATTCTCTGAGTCTTTTGTGTCTTTTTTCATTTACCAAAAATGCTTTTGAGACCCTGCGAGCTTCCATGTGCACCAATGCTCATCCCTTCCCACTACCCAGGTATGCTGCCCAGCAAGGCTGGACCACAGTGGGCTTATCCACTCTTGGCAGATGACATTCACATCCTTTCTCCTTTGGGGCTCTCGTGGACAGCGCTGTTATGAGCATCCACATAGCAGCATGCTTGTTGTGCGGGCTTTCACTTCTCCTAGGTAGATCCTAAGCTGGAATTGCTGGGTGGCCGTGGTACTAATTTTATAACACCCTGCCAGTGGCTCTACTGTTCTGTGTTCCCACCAGCAATGTGTGCGTTGTGCTGGCCCCACCTCATGACCACACATGGCGTTTTCCATTGCTTTCACTTGACCTTTCCAGTCAGTGATGCTGACGCGACATTTGATGAACACTCTTGGGTTTTCATGATGCTCTATTTTTAATTTTATGCCAACACCTTCAATTGGGCTCACTGTTTGCCCAGTTTGATGCTTGGTATGTAGCAACCATGAAACAAGCATGCCGTTTGCTATGTGATCAGTGCCACGGTTAGTGGCCTGGCCAGTGTCCGCAGCAGAGGAGCAGTGAGAGTCATTTAGAAGCATATGTGGCACTGCCCCACGGACCCTAAAACATGTTACCCAGTGTTCAGAACCGTGCTCTCCACGTGTGTCCATTGGATAAAGGTAGACACCCTGCCCTTTGCTCTCTCTGCTTTTGTCATCACTCCTCCAATGTTCTCGTTACTCAGCATCATGGCTGTCACTTAAACTATTAGGTTTCCTTTCTCTTGTTAGGTCCAACTGAGATCACAACATGATTACACTCTCCCAGCTGAGTCAGAGCAGTCCTAGACATTTCTATTTATTAAATGAACAGTCTGTGGCTTGGGCAGAGAAACTGCATGATCCCCAACTCCATTTCATTGTAGCTATTTGTATCTGTCTGTTATGGACAGAATGTGTCCCTCAAAATCCGTATGTCAAAGCCCTAAACCTCAATGTGTTTGGTATTTGGAAATGGGGTACTTGGGAGCTAACTGGATTAGATGAGGTCATGAGGGTGGGCAGCCCATGATGGGATTAGTGCCCTTTGAAGTAGAGAGAGCAGGGGGCTCTTTCTCTCTCTGTCCTCCATGTGAAGACATGGTAAGAGGGTGGGCATCTGCAAGTCCCAAAGAGAGCTCTCATGTGGGCACCCTGACCTTGGACTTCCAGACTCTAGAACTGTGAGCAAGTGCGTGTCTGTGGTTTACGGCTCCCAGGCCATGGTACTTTGTTATGAGAGCACAGGAAGGCTAAGACACTCTCTAAGTTACACCTGGTACTTGAATCATGTTTGTCTGCTGCCTCTGTACTCTATCCCCAAAGACTAATCTCACACGTGAGTCTGCTCTTTCTGCTGTCTTTTAAAAATAAGCAGCATTAAGGATTAGAAAGAAGATTAGTGGCTACTATGGAAAACAGTATCGAAGTTCCTTACAAAACTAAAAACAGAACTACCATATGACCCAGCAATCCCATTACTGGGCATATATCCTGAGAAAACCATAATTCAAAAAGGGTGCACATATGCACCCTAATGTTCATTGCAGCTCTATTTACAATAGCCAGGACATGGAAGCAAAGTAAATGTCCATGAACAGAGGAATGGATAAAGAAGATGTGGCACATATATACAATGGAATATTGCTCAGCCATAAAAAGGAACGAAATTGGGTCACCTGTAGAGACATGGATGGACCTAGAGACTGTCATGCAGAGTGAAGTAAGTCAGAAAGAGAAAAACAAATATTGTATATAAACACATATATGTGGAATCTAGAAAAATGGTATAGAAGGTCTTATTTGCAAAGCAGAAATAAAGACACAGTCATAAAGAACAAAAGTATTGATACCAAAGGAAGAAGAGAGGGATGGGAGGAATTGGGAGACTGGGATTGACACATATACCTTATTGATACTATGTATAAAATAGACAACTGATGGGAATCTACTGTATAACACAGTGAACTTAATGCACTGTGGTGACCCAACTGGGAAGGAAATCTAAAAAAGAGGGGATATATGTGTGTATAGCTGATTCATTTTGCTGTACAGTAGAAACTAACACAACATTGTAAACCAATTATACTCCAATAAAAATTAATTAAAAAATAAAGAAGATTAGTGGTGGTCAGGGATAGAAGGAAAAAAGAATGAGGTACAGAGTGTTTTTTGGGAAAATGAAAATGTTCTAAAATTAGACAGTTGTGATTATTGTGCAACTCTGTAAATATACTAAAAGCTAGAATTGTATACATTAAAAGGGTGAATTTTGGGCTTCCCTGGTGGCGCAGTGGTTGAGAGTCCGCCTGCCGATGCAGGGGACACGGGTTCGTGCCCCGGTCCGGGAAGATCCCACATGCCGCGGAGCAGCTGGGCCCATGAGCCATGGCCACTGGGTCTGCGCATCCAGAGCCTGTGCTCCGCAACTGGATAGGCCACAAGAGTGAGAGGCCCATGTACCGCAAAAAAAAAAAAAAAAAAAAAAAAAAAGGTGAATTTTATAGTATGTAAATTATATTCTAATTAATTTGTTATAAAACACACACACACACACACACAGAAGACCAGTCTATGAGATTCCTAGTTCTTCTAAAAATGCCAGTCTTTTGACTAATGTTTTGATTCATATGCCTGCACGCTGGTGTGAATTTTGGTAAATGGGACAAACTTAAGGTTGTTTGCCCTTTAGATGGAGCTGGAAGGTGTCTTCAGAAACACACAGGGATTGCTGACTACAGCTGTTTAAAAAATGTAGGAAAAACTGTGTGATCATCCAGGAATATGTGGATATACAGGAACCCGTGCTTCCAATTATTATTTTATAATAAAATGATGCATAAGGAATATCTTATCTGGAATGCCTTCTCTTCAGAAACTTCCAAAGGGCCAGAGAAGTGAAAGTATAAGCAGACTTTGAAGATGCTTTAGGCCTCTTGTTGAATTTTCTAATGCACTGATTATATACCCTGCTTTTGTTGATCCATTTCTAATAACTCTTCAGTTAAACCCTGACAGTATATGATTAAGTGATTTAGAGCAAGTTAATTCACCAACCAATTTTAGCTGCTTTTGGAAAATCCAGGTGTGTGTAGTTAGCCTGTAAGACCACCATGGACCACCCTAGTGGAGTTTCCCTGGACTTTACCCTGCTCGTGTCTCCTCCTCCTGGGCACACCTGCCTTATAGAGAGGGCTGTGGCAACTCTCACTGCCCACTGGGGGAGCGGGAGAATGGAGACGAACGAATGATGGAAAAAATGCATTTTCCCAAACATGTTTGAGATGATTTCAGGGGTCTTCACTCTGCCAGTTCATAGCTGAGCAGCCCTGAAGCCGAGAGAGTGGGAGAAGTCGTCAGTCTATAGTAGATCACGTATCTACCAGGCGGGGGGAATCTATCAGTCCCCACCCAGTCTGAGTTTATTGCGTGTTTGTTTATGTGTTGTTTACCTTCAGATCCAGATGCCTTCCTGTGGATCAGAATTGTCCAATAGAACATAATGTGAACCACAGGGATCATTTTAAGTGGTTTAGTATCCATTTTTAAGAGAAGTAAAAGAAACAGGTGAAATTAAAAAAAAAAGCTCAGTTTACCCAAAATATTATCATGCCCATGTGTAATTAATATAAACAATTATAATAACGTATTTTGCATTCATTTTTTTATTGGACTAAGTCTAAACTCTGTGATTGTTTTACATTTATATCCCATCTGGAATCAGGCACCAAATTTTCAGTGGTTCAAGTGAAATGTTTAATCCTAGAAAAAGATCACCTTGTGTTTCATGGGAAAATAGTTTACCTTGCTTCAGCCTTAAGATCTGAATATTAACCTGTATATTATTTTCATATCAATATGTAAATTAAAATTAGAACGTTAAGTTCATTTCCTCAGTCGCACCAGCCACGTTTCTGGTGTCCGGTGGCCCCCGTGGCTGGAAGCCCCGGCACTGGACAGCACAGGTCTGGGTCATGCAGGGGCTGAGCTGGGCAATGGGGGCAGGACAGTGCTAGTCACATGGGTAAAGCCATCAAGTGCCCTGGGCTTCAGGTTACAGGATGTGCACAGCCATCCTCTAGGCGTAACTTATCGGAACGCGGAAACACAGCTTGTAACAAGGATTTGAACTTGACTTCTCACTTTGCAGGCTGTACAATTCATTCCACGCCCGGGAAGGTCAATGAATCAAGTATTTGAAGCAGATCAAGGGGGCTCTTGGGAGAAACATCCATTTCTGCATAGACAGCAAAGTTCTGCACAGCTGTGCTGGGGTCCTGGCCGGCAGGGCACTGTGCCTGAGGCTGGGGTGCAGGGGAGACACGGCCCCGTGGGGTTCTCAAGGGGTCCCCGCTGTGTGGGGAGAACGGACCCCGGGACCCTTTTCCTCCTGCCCTGGGGGGAGCATGCTGGCTCCTCTCCTGTGACATCAACTCCCCAGGCTCTGCCAGGTGGGGGCTCCCCACCCTGCACCCCCAGTGCATCCTCCTCACTGTAGCTTTGCTCCAGCGACGGGTGGGGCTGCTCCTCAGGATGGGGACCCTCCCCATGATGGTCTTACCAACAGCTGCCCCAACCTCAGGGAGGCGAGCCGCCTGGCCCCTCGGCTTGCAGAGTGAGGGACTGGATGACCTGGTGCTGTCGTGGCACCAGGGTGAGTAGGGGCTGTGGTGGGAGCCAGCCCCCCACCATTGCCATTATACCTGGAGCTTACGTTTGAAGGGAACAGAAGTAGAAGCTACCTTATAAATAGGTCTTTCTTCTCTGAGAACACATCTGGAGGGCTGACACTGAGGGACCCACAACTGCTTTTGTGTTGTGCTAAAGCCCGCGGTGGAACGGAAGGGGCTTGGGCCGGGGGGAGCCAAACCAAGCATTTTAAATTGGGCTGAAAAAAGCCATTCGGTTCCACTCCATCTGAACTTACAAAACACGTGGTTCAAACCTCCTAAGACCCCTGGGCCCGCCCTCCTCTGGGCCAGGCCCCCATAGGCAAGCTGACGAGCCTCTAGGAAAACATCTTGAAGCCTCTGGCTGGAAACAGGAATGGATCCAGGGCTGGGAGGACCCAGGGCTCCTGTCAGGTTTGCTAGTGGAGCTTCCTCCCCACATAGACAGACACACACACCAGAAATGAAGGGGAAAGACTCAGGTATCTGAACAAAGTAAGGAAAAAATGCATACGTTTTGAAGAAGTAAAAAAAAAAAAAAAGTTCAGGCCAAAGTTGAACACGTCTAATGTCGGTCACAGTCGGCCGGAGTCAGCCCCGGGCGCATGGGAACAGGGAAGAGAAGGCAGAGGGGAGATGGCCCCAGGCACAGGCACACAGGTGGCCTTTGTGTTCCTGAGGAGGGGTTGAGTCCGGGGGCAGGTGTGGCGCAGTCGGGCCAGACGAGACACACGCGGGACCACGTGGGTAAGACTCTGAACTCCTGCGTCCCGGCCGCAGCCTTGTGCAGCCCAGACCCGGGGCCCAGGCAGACCCGATCCCCCAGGAGAAGTGCGACAGGCAGTCCGGGGGTGGGGGGCAGAGGCTTGGGGACAACAAGTGACAGGACGGAGGTCTCAGAGCCATCGGAGTGTGGTGGCCTTGGACTGGATATGGACCGTGGTGGTTGGGACAGGACACTGGGCTTTGCAACAGGAAAGGCTCTGAGGCCAGACCATGTGGTGTGTCCAGGGAACAGCGCAGTTCGCGTTCTAGTGCTTTCAGAGCGCCACTGAGGTGTGCAGCAGGATAGGAAGCCACCATTCCATCTGTATCGGAAATTCTTAGTTACTGTTATCTCACCTGCCAGCCAGTCTTTGGGCAACTGGTCAAAACTAACAACTTGGTCCCTAGCTGGGGTGTGGTCAGACGGTAGCTGGTCTCTTGCCCTGGCTGCACGGGAGCAGACCCTGCGGACACCCTTCTCAGAACCTAGCAAATCTCCTAAAGCTTTTGCTCCTGAAAGAGGAGAGAGCATTTGCCATGGACGATATGAATTCCATAATTGAAAGGGAAGTAAGGAGCTAAAAGGTATCTGGGGTAACAGTAGTGCCCCCATAGTTAGTTTATTGGAAAACAGTGAATTATGTATATGTTGGAAGAAAAATGGCAATTGCCAATGGGAAGAATCATGATAGATAGATAGACGAAAAATAGACGATAGATAGATAGATGAGATAGACAGATAGATACTAAATAGATGATAGAGATAGGTAGATGATAGACAGGCGGGTAGATGGATAAGAGGATGGTGTGGTCTGGGGAAAACAAAAGTACTGACCAGACACATGGTTCATAGGACTTATTATGACACCTAACTTCCAGCATCTTCATGGGATGATGTGATGAGCATGAACCCCACTCTAGGAATGAATTGTTTGGCTTGGAGGTGCTCACAGCCTAGGTTTTGAAACAGAAATGCAGAAACTCAGAAGGGGCTTTGAGTTTCTCTTGTGTTCCCCGCCCCACCCCACCCCCAGTTTCTCTTGAGTTCCTTCAGTCTGAGCTGTGAGTCCAGGGTGAGGGGTACTGACCTTCCACGCCAGGGCATGTCCCCCTAGCAGATGAGTGTGAGTGTGTGTATTTCTGAGCGGCTCTTCCCAAGGGGCTCAGCCCAGTTCAAAGACAGTCACCCCAACTCTGGTGCCAGCGGGGGGAGCTCCTGGAGGCTGCAGAGGAAAAGCCTACATGAGAAGAGAAATGTTCGTGAGGTAGTTTCTCAGATGTGATCGTGTCACATCATCCAAGCAGGCAAGGGGCCCCGAGGAGCCAGGTGTCCCTTGAGAGGTGTGGGGACGCCAGCTCCACCTCTCAGGAGGCACCGTGGCCCACCTTCTCCAGGTCAGCGCTCTGCCTGGCCTTTGGCACCTCTGGTCATCCTCGGGTCTGAGTTCCAGAAGTTGAGGGAAGGTTTGGGGCAGGTTTAGTTTTCTTTGTAGGGACAGCTGTGCAGAGCTGATGGGAAGCCACGCAAACACTCAGCAATGGTGGCAGGTCCCTGACTTTTGTCTTACAAGTCGCTTGGAGGTACGAGTCAGAGCTGCTACAGTTAGGGCACGTCCTCCAGCTAGTGGTCGTCCAGGTGATGTGCTTGGCCTCAGGCACTTGAACACACACCCACCAGCACCACCTCCACCTTTACTCACAAACGGGGTCTGAGGGGGGCGTGGGGACCTGCACCCAGGTCACCACCTCCTCTGCCAAGGGATTTCGATGTGGGAGATAATATTGCTTTTATTCTCTATCTTCATCTCTAAACGAGCTATGCACACTCCAGCAAATCAGCAGCCACAGTCCCCTAGGGACTAAGCCAGGCAAAGGGCAGGGGCCAGGAGAGGCGGGAGGGAAAGGAAGATAGGTGAGGATGCGGAGAGGTGGGGCAGGCAGGTGAGCCTGTGCAGAGGTGGGCGCCTCCCCTTTTCTTTCCTGAATTCTTCAGTTAATAGTTTTCTTTTCTCATCTCTTGCTTCCAACCTCATTCTCATTTTCTTCATCTTCCCTTAAAATTTTAAAGCCATTTCCTATCCCATCATTTTCTCTTTCCAGTTTAAAAATAATGTTTTGGTTCCCTCTCCATCCCCCTGCTTTTGTCCTCCTGACTTCTTGCCCAAGAATGCTTTAAACCTTTCCCTTCTCCCTGCTGTTTCTTTTTTCATGATTTTTAAAAGTCATGGAGAACCCCCGGTGGTGGGTCTCCCGCTGGGCTGGTGACAATGGGTGACAATGGCAGGCCCAGGCTGCCCAGAACCTTTCCCCGCATGAACTCGAGGGGGTGGAGCAGGGCCTGGCCGTCTGGGAGGTGACAAAGGTCCCTTGTCGTGCCCTTTCCTTATTGGAGGGGCGGGGGCTGTGCCCTGGGCTTGGGCAACTTCCAGAACCCTCTGTGGCTGCCTTTTGTAGGGAAGGTTTCTCAGAAATTCATCCCCTGCCTGGCTCCCGGAAGCTGCACCCCACCTCCCCTCTGGGCCAGGCCCGAGAGGCCACTGCCTGCCCACCCCTGCCCCCCTGGCCGCCGCCCCATCAAAAAGCAGCATCTTTTCGCTGCATTTCCAACAGAAGAGGGGTCAACACCACTACCCTCTAGAAGGTTAAAATAAAAGATTCTTTCCAATAAAAATGACCTACAGTAAACACTGCAGGATAATGTGTGAAAGGATGGTTTTTTTTTTTTTTATTTCATCATCTTATTGAAAGGGCATAAACACAAACACACAGAACTGGATTGAAACAGACCTTAAAACAACAACAGTGAGAGCACATCTTAAAATAGCTCCAGGTTTCAAATTCACGCTGCCAGGAGTCGGCTGCGGGTATAATGTTCAGATTTGCAGGGTGATTTGCAGGATGCACGTGTGAGCCTGGGGAGGCACAGGGGGTCTGGGTCACAGCTGCGTGCCCACAGACCCGGGGTGGAAGCGCCCCTCCCCTGCGAGGTGCAATTCAGGGACGAAACAAGAACAAGGAACACAAAACGGACCAGAGGGCTGCTGTTTCTGCTGCTTCATTCTCTGTGCGCCCAAACCCCCGGGGGCTGCCCCTGGTTCCCGGGCAGTGCGGCCATCACTAAGCGTAGCGGCCGAGCGGGATGCGCCCGACACCACACACAGCTACCCTCGTCCAGGTCCGAGGGGAAGGACAAGAAACAACTGTACACGAGCTGTTTCCGCGGCTGCTCTTTGCGATAAGGGACTTCTGCTCGGTGCCATATGCTGCAGGAAACCAGGGGCCCTTGAAGAAGAGCAGCTCCTGAATTATTGATCAATGATTAGCAAATGCAATCGAAATTGTAGACTTGATGTTGTGCGGAGATCCATAATTCATGAGTGGACAAAATAGGAGGTAGTCAAGGTAGCAGTAGGTGATTTCAGCCCCGTATTGATTACATAAAACAACAGGAGGGAAGTGTACTGTGACAGGCGGAACGAAGGCTGGCTGCTCCCTGGCCGGCCGTCAGTGCAGCCCGGTGCCGGGGGAGACGTGGCTGCAGAAGCAAATACATTTCCATTGTGTCTCTTTGATCATCCTGCTGCTCTACGAGGACCAAAGGACATGTTTGTTTATAATTTATGTAATTCTCTCGCTATAAAAGATTGATGTGCCCTATTAGATACTCTAGTATCTAAATTTCCAGATAGTTTGTACTGTGACAGCCGGCAGTGAAAGCGGCCTCCGCCGTCCACAGCAGAGGGACCCCGCCCAGAGGGCTGCGCAGGGCAGAGGCCGAGCATCAGGCCCAGAGCCGCCGCGACCTGCCGGGACTCACTCATTGGAAACTCGGCCTGGACGCAGGGCGAGATGACCTGATCTTGACCCATAGTCAGTTCTCCTCAGGACGGGCATCAGTTGTAGGTGGACACTCTCTCCTCCTGGGACCTTGAGAAGAAGATGATTTAGATCCTCCACATTGATGACAACTGTAGAGTGAAAACGACATCCTTCTCATCACAGATCTAATAAAAGGCCATCTGGTCATTTAGAGCAGTGATACCCTCTAAAGGGGGGTGGGGTGATTTTGCCCCCAGGGGGTCCGGAGAGGTCTGGGGGCCTTGGGGTTGTCACGGCCGTGAGGGGTGCTGCTGGGGAGCAGATGCCAGGGACGCTGCTCACGCCCAGGACTCACAGGGGCCCACCCAACAGAGTCAGCCCGCCCCAAGTGCCCACAGACACCCCGACTGAGAGGGTAGGGACACAGAGGGGAGCCGAGCATGGTTCCCCTTTCGTGGAGCTCTGGGACGTCACAGCTCAGCGGCTCGGCTCTCCAGCCTCAGGGCCACCAGGCGGCCCCAGACTCGGTCCGATCCCAGCTGCTCCACGTTCTGGCCGAGTGAGGGCAGTCTCAGAACCTCGGAGTCCCAGTGTCCTCTCCTGTAACGTGGGGAGGACCTCCGTGTCTCCCCGCAGTGTCGGGGGAGGGAGCTCAGGTGGGCGCAGGGCCTGGCACCCAGGATGCACTTACACATGTAATTCTTTATTCAATTCATTATGTAAACTGTACAAACCCCACGTCCTTCACGTTAAGAATTTTGCTGTGCAGGATCTCAGCTCTGCTTATTTTTCAATCTATCTGTCATCTATCTATCACCATCTATTTATCATCTCTATCTATCTATCTATCTATCTATTTATCAAGATGGGTGAAAATAGCTCAGACAGCTTTCCTAAATCTGAGCCAAAAAAAAAAAAAAAATGTGTCGAGAATTGAGACTAAGAATGATGTGTTTAAATAACTCGCTTGTTAAGATTTACAAAAGGCTGTAAAATAGTGCATCCTAATGGTATAAATGACAAAGGGGATGCCCCTGCTAACTGTGCTTGTGAAAGTCACTGCACAAAGTATGACTGAGGGCAAAATATTTCTGGAGTTGGGGGAAATGAGCACAGAGTGTTTTGAAATCAGTTTGAAACGCCTGCCCTCTATTGTTTTAAAAATGTAAAACCAAACAAAATGGAATTTGCTCACGAGAGCTTTCAGGGTTCTGCTTCATCATTTTACTTTCTAACGCAAGTGGATTTTTGAGAGGTTGCTTACAAAAATCTGTTGGCATTCCAGTTTTTCTAATTATTTCATGGTTAAGATCTAGGAAATCATCAAACCATCCACATAGCCAATGGTTCTTAATCTTTTAAGGAATGTTTACTGTTTTGAAAAATGGAAGTGAGCCCCACACCCAGGTCCAGCAGCATGCACAGCCCTTCAGGGCCCCTGGACTCTCTGGAGCCCAGACCTGGACCCCTGTGATTTAGGGCACCTGCTGAAACCAAGATGCGGAATCAGGGTGTGGCCAGACATTGTGTTTCCTCCACAGAGTCCTGGTTGGTGATCTGAGATGCATGACTCATGACACTTGTGTCAGGAATTCAGCAGCTAGTGCACTTATCAGTTCAGAAACAGGCTTTTTCTCATCACTGAAAATAATTCAAGTCAGTGTTCTCTGAATTTGCCACTAAAAATTCAGAAGTGAAAAGCTGTCTGCTCCGCCCAGAAAACTTTGATCATCAGCTCTCAGCTACAGCTCACCCACGCAGGTGCCAGCAATAGAATAGCCAGTGTCACCAGGAATTTTGGTGACCCTAAGAAGTTTCACAATGGCGGCCAGGTGTGGCTGTTCTGAAACAGGGCTGCAAATTCCAGGAAACTCCCTCCTAGAGATGTGGTCCATGCAGGCCCACCCCTTGAATCTGGGTGGGCTTTTTTTTTTTTTTCTTTTCTTGACTGCTCTGACCAGCAGAGAAAGGCAGACGTGATGCTATGGGACTTCTGAGGCTGGGTCACACAGGCCACCCAGCCTGCCTGCTGTGGTCCCTGGCAGGAAGTTGGTTACCTTGAGTCCACCGTGCCTGAAGGCCACAATGGATGCTCAAGTCAAGAGTCCCAGCTGAGACCTGGGTTCCAGCCAGACCAGAGGTGAAGGGAGCTTCCCTGAGAGCCCTGGACCAGCCATCTGCTGGCTGAACACTCAGAGCTTCGATGCCACAGGGAACAGAGAAACTTCCAGCTCAGCCCCCCACCTCCCAAACCTCAAAATCATGCAGCGTGATGGAAGCGTTGTTGTTTCACATCACCAAGCTTTGGGATAGCTTGTCACACAGCAAGAGACCACTGGTGTACCAGCCAACCCAAAACATCAGTGGGAAGGATTCTGCGATCAAAGAAAGCATGGAGAGGATTTATTTCAAAGACAGGATTTTGTCATTTTGGTGGCTTCTAGACCCGAGGGGACAGCACACAATCAGACATGGTACACACACGTCACACAAGTAAGTGTCCTACGTACTTAGCTTTGCCGCCTCCAATAAAGCCTGGTGGTTTCTGCTCTCTTCAGTTTTATTTTGATTTCATCATTAAAATGTTGGCAGAGGCCAGCACTGCTTTCGTGCCCATAGTAGGGAAAACCAGCCTTGTGCCACCTCTGTTCCACAGGGGCAGCTGTGAACTACTTTATTATTTTGTTTGGGTATAAATACTTTATTTCTCCAATACCTGTTGGCAAGTTTAATTTCTTTAAATGCTAGTTTTATTTGCTCCTGGAAGTGTTGAAAATGACTGCAAGGTTTGCAAACTGCTGTGAGCCTGGCCCTTCTCAGAGCCCTGGGGGGAGACCTGTGCCTGGGGGCAGGGGGGACTGGGGAAGGCTCCGTAGCAGGGGCCCCAGCCTCGCAGGCAGGCCAGCCTCGGCAACGGAGTTTTCCATGTTTGTCATTCATTGACTCGGTGTTTTCTGACGTCTATTTCTGCTTAGTGAGAGAAAAAGTGGCCTAATTTCTATTTTACAGGTAAAGTCATCAAATTCAGGGATTTCTCAGTCAGACCCCGTCCTCCCCAAAGCTGCAGTAGCATCCTGTCCTATGGGGGTTGTCATCTTGGCAGCTTCCCTCGGCACAGCCCTGGAGCCCGTGGTCACTGTCAAAAGCCCTTCCCCAGGTGACCTTCCATCCAAGTCCCCAGCCCTGCCAGGGCCCCAGCCACACCATGGGGTGCCCTCGTCTCAATAGGCGGCTCCCCTGGGTCCGACCGCTCTGGGCTTTGTGGGCATCCCTCTGAGGGCAGGAAGCTTTGCAGGGCTCCCTCCCACACAGACAGACAGACGGCCCTTCTCGGGCCTCACGCGGAAGGGGCTTTGTCTCTAGAGGAGGCATGTAGGGACACAGCACCCTGGCTCTAGCAGTTCTGCTCTGATTCCTGTGATGTTACTTTCCTCGGAGCCCAGAAGGGTGGTTTCTAATCCCGTCTCACTGGCTAGGCAGGTTCTTTCTCCTCCTCTGTTCTTGGACTAACTCTGGGTCTGTGTAGCCACCTAATGTGAAAACCAGCACACGTGTCTGCTCCACTCCAAAGCATCCTTCTGTGGAAAAAAACTGGTTCTTAAAGACCAAGAAAGCCTTATCTTTCAAGAGGACAGAGATTCGGTTTTGCTTTTAAAGAAAAAACAAAGCAAAAAGGCCCACAACGAACCCAACTGTGAAACACCTGTTTACAAACCCAGTGGACAACCTTTCCTCCTTAGATTCTGGTGTATTCTTTCCTTGGGGCATGGGTAAGAGCGTGTGTGTGTGTGTGCACGTGTGTGCATGAGTGGGTTGGAGGGAGACATTAATTGTAGACATTTATGCAATACAATGCCGTCTCTTTCCTCAAAATCCTGGGAGTATAAAACAAAATTTAAAAATCGTCATGGAGATAAAGGTGCTAATTTTATATTAGAACCTTAAGTAAGTTGGCCTGAAACAAAGTTAAGCATATTATACTTTACAGGACATCACCATGTCCGCGAACTTGGGGGAAGAGTTAGGAGGGGCTGGCGTGGTCCCCAGTCCCTTCCGCCCTGACCTGAGGAAACGTTTAGTTGTGCGACCTTGCATCTCTCCTCGTCAGAGAGAGGATGGACAAGGCCACTCCCCAGAACTCGTCCTTTCCCTGAAGTTGGTGCCCCAACGTTGTCTGCAAATTGTCCACGTGTCCATGCATGGTCTCTCTCTGAGATGAGCAGATCCCTGAGGCCTGAGCTGGTTTGGGGGGAGCACAGTTGTCCCCAGTGCATGGACAGGCTGGTGGTGGACCCTTCGGGTCCCTTGGCTGAATGACAACAGTGAGCATTTTGGTTGGAGAAGGGTCTGAGTGACGGAGCCGTGGTTCCTTGTTTGCCTTCTCACCATTTTGTTTCTCTCCAGGTGGCGTGGCTGAAACGTCGCCGGATGCCTGGGTCCTAGAGCTGAGGCTGTCCTACCTCCCCCACGTGTTTCCCTGGCACTGCTCATGGCAGTTTATTAGGCAAATGCTGCCTTTTAAAGATTAATTGATGCTTAAACTTAAGTAGAGTGCAGTGCTTGCTAGAGGACTTTTCCCTTTGTAATGCTATTTAATGATTAAAAGGGTCTCATCATGTCAGCATGGCCACGCCGCTTTCCACCTGCCACCACCATATGCCGTGCCCGCCTGTGGACCATGGCGCACGGCACCGGACCCCTGCCCGAGGAAGGGGCTGCAGCCACAACTCAGGGCTTCTCTCCCTGGGACACTGGTTTGGCCATAGCTATTCGACACCTGAGGAGTGAATTCATTTCTACATGCAAGTAAATGAACTAAAGACACATTGTAAAAGGAAACCAATCACAGGACTTGAAATCGTGTTGTGTTTTATGTTGGAATCTTGTTAGGATGCTTTCACGGCATGAGGCTGCTTCAAGTCCAGCTATTTTAAACCAAGCTCCCTTTGGTAAATCAGTAGCTAAACTCCGTGGATGAGAACTTGGATGAACACGTTTGACAATAAATTTGGTTTCTTAGCAAATATTATTATAGCCAACATTTATATCAGCTTCATCTCAGCACGCCACAGAGGGCGGTCCTTCTAGAGCCAAAGGAAAGCAGTGAGAAGCCTCCCTTGGCAAGAGGGGCTTGGGAGGCCACCAGCTCCGGGACTGGGAATGCTGCATGTCTAGGTGTAGAGGCTGTGACGTGAGGCCACCGAGCATCTCCCTGAGCCTTCAGGAAGTTGGGTGCCTGGGAGATTGGTGTCTTGCAGGAACTGCGTTCTTCCTGGGCAGATGCCTACTGAGACACCCCTCCCCTCCCGGGCCTCAGCCACCTCTCCACCTGAGACTAAGCAGAAGAAAACTCTGGAGAAAATAAATTTAACATATACTGTATAGACTTGCATACTTCCCTGGGAATGTTATCATTTACTTTTTGGCATTTTATTATAAGAACACCTTTATATAACATTTGGTCCCTGATCATCTAGGTTAGGTTGGGCAGGAATAATAAACATAATTTGGGATGGAAAATAGACTAAGAGCTATTTCTATCTTGACCCACCAAGGTCAAGGATCTGCTTGGCCAAGGTGTAGGTCCTGTCCATTCCCAACTCTGGACAGAGCAGCAGTGGCCCTCTCATTCTGGGGTCACCAGAGAAGCCCGTGGTCACAGCCTGCCTTGCCCACACCCTTCTTATCATCTGTGTCAGCCAAGCTGGATATTTCAATCTCCACTTGTCTACACTCCTCTTTCTCCATTGGTCCAAACTTGGGCAAAGAGAGCAGGGTACCAACATTCTCAGCTCCTAAAAATTCAGTAAAGACATGCCAGGCCGGGACTAACCAGGTCCTGTGCTCTTGCTCTTTTTATCTCAAAAGGATTTTATGGAGGGTGAACTATGATCACCTCCAGGCTCTAGGTGAGAGACCTGAGGCTCAGGGATGCTTAGTGGTCTCCTATGATCATACCACCTGTAAGAGGTTCTGGTGGTTAAGTTTATGTGCCTGCCTGATTGCATCATGAGGTGCCCAGACGTCAGGTTAGCATTATTTCTGGGTGTGCCTGTGAGGGTGTTTCTGGATTAGATCAGCATTTGACTCAGCGAGCTGAGGAAAGCAGACGGCCCTCCCCAGGGTAGGTGGGCTGTGTCCAATCCATCCAGGGTGCCCATAAACCATAACGTGGCGGGAGGTGGAATTACTCCTTCTGCCTAAGGGTTGAGCTGGGACGCTGCTCTTGGGCTTTACAGGATGCTGGTTCTCAGGCCTTCAGACCCAGATCAGAATCTACACCATCCTGCGTCTCCAGCTTATAGAAGGTGGACTGTGGGACCTCTCAGCCTCCATGATCATGTGAGCCAACACCCTATACTAAATCTCATTATATTTGTAAATATTTATCCTATTGGTCTGTTTCTCTGGAGAACGCTGATTCATGGTTTGAATCTGCAGGTGGGGCTTGAATCTCCAATGCCAGGCCCAGAGGCCAAGCTGTGACCACAGCGCCACACTGCAGGATTGCCGCGTGAAATCATGGTGAGGGTGGCACCTTCCATAAAGGATTGTTTTTTTTTGTTTTTTTTGAATTTTTTCAATAATAATTTTGAATTATTTATTTTTTATACAACAGGTTCTTGTTAGTCATCCATTTTATACATGTTAGTATTTATATGTCAATCCCATATATAATCCATAAAGGGTTATGGATTATAATCCATAAAGGATTTTGAAAGTAGCCTGTATGTATACAGTGTGCGGACAAAGCCCACCAGCACCTGTGAGCTTCTGTGACTGAAGTGGGGCCTTTTGTACACTTTTAGGGCCACAGGTGTTGGTTGTGTTTGTTTCTGGGAAAATATCCCACCTGGTCTCTCGGATACACTAGAGATTTCCAACTCTGGCTACATGTTAGAATCATTGGGGTGTCTGAAAAATACCTATGTCCAGACCCCTGACCAATCTGATTAAAACAGGATCTCCAAGTGAGAGGGGGTTTATCCCAGCGGGTGTGCATGGTTTTGTTTTTTTAAGATTCACAGATGATTTAATGTGCAACCAAGTTTGAGAACAAAGGTACATCATGTAATCATTCATCACAAATCTGGGGGACTCTGATGTCACCAAGAGACCAGGTGCAGGTGATAATTACAGCTGATTCTTGATGTTCATGGTGGTTGTGTCCTGCAAAGTCACTGAGAAACTGAGCTACTGGACACCGAGCCATGGCTCCTGGAGGGAACACAGGGTGAGGCTCTCGTGGGCCTCTGGTCACAACATTTCCTGGTCAGCCCATCAGTACATAACCTTGTTCTATGTGTGTTTCCGTTTAAAGACACCTCATTGAATATATATGTTGATTCATTAGCATTGAATCCTTGCTCAACAGCCCTATAACTCAGGTGTGAATGAGGCTCACGCAGCAGAGGCGTTTTCTGTGTGAGGCATGGCAGCGCCGCATTGGAGGCCCTTTAAATAGCAAAGTCATCAAGAGTAAGCACAACATTTCAGAACGCCTGGCCGTGAATAGGCTGCAGGAAAGACTGAACAGAGAAGGCAGAGGTCTCCTCCCTCGGGGAAGTTTCCCCCAGAGACCCGAACTCTGCTCCACTCTGAGCGGGTCCGTGAATGATCCAGGAAGCTCTGCGGGCCTCGATCTGGGGATTTGGGGTCACAAATAGGTCTTAGCAAATAGAAGAGTTAGCACTTATGGAATCTGTGAAGGAGAAGGATGGACAGTTTTGGATTTGGAATGTGGGTGAGTTGTCAGTGTGTTTGAGCTTCGTGCCTCAGGGGGAGAGGGGTGGGGGAGAGGGGTTGGGGGAGAGAGAGGTCTTACCGGTCAGTCTGTAGGTGACTGTGGGAGACCAGGCCCGAACTACCTCGTTCGGACCAGGCGGCTTGATGTGCTGCTTTCCCAGGAACCAGAGGCTTGCATGCCACCATGGCTCACGGTTGTACAAACCTGGCTTGTTTTGCTCTCGGAGCTTGGCTGGGGCCTCCCGAGGGCTGAGGCGGGGATGGATGCTGAGGTCCATCCTTCATGAAAAAAAGTGCTCAGAGCCACTGTGACCTGGGGCTGTCACATCTGTACTTGAGTGAGGGAAAGCCAGTGTCTGTGTGTGTGTGTGTGTGTGTGTATGAGAGAGAGAGAGGGAAAGAGGGTGGTTAATGCTCATTTTCACAAGGTGTCTCTTTGGGAGTTTGAGGCAGGTTTACACTCTTGTTTTAAGAAGGGCTGGTGTGACACGTGGAGACTGGCCGTGACTTTGGGGCACAGGCAGCCTCACGCAGCCTGGAATCAAGTGCTCATGGGAGCCGGGCTCTCTCTGGCAGAGCGTAGTTCTCTTAAGGCAACCCTGCCCTCAGCCCCGTGTTGAGCCAAGCAGCCTTGGAGGTGAGAACATGTGGCCCAGAGGTGGCTGTCACGTGCCAAGTCCCCGGGCCCACCTGCCCTCCTAAGTCTGCAAGGTGGGAGGGAGCCTGAGGCACCCCCTGGAGCCTGTCTGCCCCCCAGCCCTCTGCTACCTGGGAACGGGGCCTCTCGTGTGGGTCCTGAAGATTCAGCCGCATCTCCGAGCTTGTGTCCCCTGCTGGCACACGGCCCGTCCCCGAGACGGAAAGCAGACACGAGGGCCCCTCGCTGCTTGAGATCAAGCAGGCAACATGGAGATGAACTTTATTTGCAGATGGAAGGGTGTGGAAGGCTGGGATAACACACAGTGTCATCAGTAACAGTCCTGACAGCCTGAGGGCCAGTCACCGCGAATCAGTTGTCTTCAAAAACGGTCTATTTGATGAACTAGAATCTAGCGTAGAGCTGGTTCACGCTCTCTCCCTCCCCCTCGCTCTCTCCACACACACGTGGGCACACACACAGACCTCCTTGGCGACCCCTCCCGCGTCCCCCGCTGGCCGCATGTGCTGACACCCAGGCCAGTTCTAATGGCAGACTCCCTGAACAAAGCTGTCAACATCACACAGTAATTTTCTATAAAGCCTCTAGGCTCATCTCCAGAGCGAACCTCACATTTTCCCCTCATGTTTCAAGAAGTGAAACAAGATTGATTTCAGCATCTTCATAAACGTGCTACCGATCCAGTGTAACATTCCTGCGGGCGCCCGTTCACCAGCCCGGCACCACCAAGGTCCTCTGTGCACCTGGCTCTGCACAAGTCATGCAGAGGGTGATTTAGCAGCGGCTGAAAAGAGGGATAAACAGGCTGGCTTCTGTCCCTGAGCAGAATCCTTCCTTCTTTCATTCTTAGCCGTATTTTGAATACCCTAAATATTGTTAGAGGTAAAAGATGAATCAGAGGGAATTCCTGTTTCTCAGGAACTTAGACTGAGTGACCTATCAGGGCTCCTCTGTTATTAGGTGTTTGAAGCAAAATCGGCTTTGAGGACACCTCTCCACACTGAGGGTGCTCAGTGCCCAGGGACATGTTCAAGGCTCTCGTCTGCAGCAAATCAGCTTATTTCATTGGAACTTAGCATCCCCAACCTTATTATCCAATTAACTCTGGGAACACTGGTGGCACCTGTGGGACCCGATTCCGAGATGCAGACTGGATTGCCTTGACCATGTCTTGGTGGCTAAGGCAGTCTTGCAGTGGAACCGAAAGTGGGGTCTGGCTGCTTGTGCTCAAAAGCCAGTACACAGGCAAGGTTGGTGGAAAAGAAAGTTTGCTTCATTCTGGATGCTGGCAGCCAGGGGAAGGACAGCCTCCTGTCCAAAAGCAGACTCCCAACTATCCCCGCCCCGACAACCAATGGGCAAGGGCTTTTATAGGTGGAGGGAGGGGGCTTCATGTAGAAACAGCACAGTCAGCTCTGACCGCCATCTTGAAATTGGTCCTGCGATGCTCTGATCAGCATCATCTTGATTGTTTTAAGTCCTGTTAATTTTCAGTTCCAGGGTTGGTTTCCCCATTTGCTTGAGGCCAGTTCTCAGAATTGTGGCGGCGTATGTCATGGCTACAGTCTGGTCATTATGTAGTTCAATTCTTCTACCTGGTGGAGGTTTCAGTATTTGTAACACGGCTCACATGATAGGGCTCAGAATATTCTCTCTAGCCTGTGAGGAGGAACTAAAGGTCCTTGACTTTGTTTACTGACTAAACTACTATCGTTTTGTCCTGTCTGTTTTCCTGTGCTTCTGTATTCTCTCACTTCTCTGATTAAACTTATTCTTCGGCTAAAGTCTTTCCAAGGACAAAAGGCAGGCTGAGGACATGGGGGGCAAGGACCATAGGGCCCTGCTCCATTTCAACAGGCGGGACCCAGTGTGGGTCAAGTTCAGGGGTCTGGCACGAAGGGTGGGTGAGAGGACGCCTCCAGGCAGAGAGGTACTGGCTGGGTTGGGCTCTGGAGGTGCAGTCAGGAGGCCAGAGGAGCTGACTAGGAACTGAAAAGGTCAGGGCAAGATTGCGCGGCTCACCCAGGACCACCAAGCTTCCCAGAAAACTTGCGCAGAAGGTGGAGGTGAGCCGTGCATGGGGCACAGCCCTGAGACCCAGCAGGGCCTCCTGTGGCCCCTCTGATGCTCAGTAAACAGGAGTGGAATGTTGTGAGATGAACAGTCAGGGAAGTAGCAGCGAGGCAGCTGAAGAGCTGGCCTGGGTCTTCCCTTCCAGGACGCACTCGGCAGCCCCCGACTGATGGCTGGGCCTGGACCACCTGCAGGGCACAGAGCTTGGGAGCCGCACGTCACAGGGCATCCGCATCGGGGCTGGAGCCCAGTAGCCGGGCTTGAAAATGGTCAGGGGGCCAGGTACCTGCTGCTCCAGAAGGGTTAGGACATCTTCCTCCTGTGGGACATCATGCCGCATGGTCTCACTTCTCTGCACTGGGCTCTGTGGAATCCACGGTCTGAGACTCCAGGGCCTCCAGGGACGGCTGGCTGCACACCTGGCTCCCACGTCTGGGATGCAGAAGGGCTGCTGTCAGTTTAGGCACTGTACGGTCAACCGCTGGGGCAGGTGTGTGGCCCTCTTGGTCATTTGGTGAATTTCTAAAGAAATAGGCATAATTAATCAGGAAATTAATGTTATCAATACTATTTCAAAACTACAACCATATTTTGATTTTTATAATAGATGTGTTTAAGGAAAATGAGTCTTCTTTATTACTGATTACTTTGTAAACCTGAAGGTATATGACTCTCCGTATTTCTCGCTCATATATACAGTGTCTAAAATATCTGGGCAACAGTATTTTTAACAATTATTATTACCTCCTAACCTAAGACATAGAATTTTTAAGCACAAAGGGATCCTGAATATGGCTGACCCAGCATTTCCTGGGCAGGGCTTCCATGGCATCTTCCATGGTGCCTTCCATGGCACTCTGTTGGGTGTTCACAGGTGCTTTGGGAAAGAGGTAAAAAAGACAGATCACCTCCAATGCCACCAGCTCTGGACACACCACCACATCACAACTTGTGCTTTCACTTAATGTTTTGCAGAAGAATTTGACCATGGAAAGACCCTTCTTTTCTTTATTTCTTATATTATGTTTCTCTATTTATCATTTTTATCTAATCAATCTATCTATCTAGTCTGCCAAGCTTGAGGAACTCCAGCCTAACTTCAGAATTTCATTTTCCAGAGCAGGATCTGCAGTCCAAAGGTCCAGATTGTTAAAGCAGTATTGGCTCGCCTTGAGACACCCCTTGAGTTTTGGCAATGCCTATTTCATTAATTGTGTTAGAAATTCCACAAGTGAGGTTGAATGGTGAATAACCATATTCTGTTGGACAGTCTTTATTTCTACAGATAAACGCTCACCTTCTAGTTGTAATACGCTGTGTTTTTATAGGGAGCATGTACACACATTTCAGATAGAATTTTAAAATAAACAGCCAGAGCACCTTGACATCTGTTAAAGCCTGTGTTGGGTGCCATTCTGCATGCATCCATGCTTCTTCTGGTTTGTCAGTAGATCTAAGCACACACAAGTACCTCAGAGTGGTAGGGACAGAGATGGGGAAGGGGCTGGGGGAGAGGTGGATGGAGGACGGCAGAGCAGAGCCCCTGCCAGGACAGCACCATCCTGGTGTCACAGAGCCTTCGGGGATTCATAGACGGGAGTTCCAGAGGGTGTGTGCAGCCTGGTGTCTCTGTAACTCATTCCCAGGGGGTCACGTCAGCAAGGCCTCGCTTTACAATTTGCTTATAATCTCACTCGCCAAGTCTTCCACACAACCCTGGTCACCTGAGATGAGCATTTCATCCACAATTGTTTCTCTTTTCCCGAAAAACGGTATAAATCGGGTTATAATACAAATGCCCCCTTTCATCAGGTATTCTGAAGGGACAATTCTACATTCCCAGCCTTTTTGGAAGATATATTGGACTTTAATAAAATTTGATCAATGCATTTAAGTCAAATTGAATTATATGTAAGTGGATAGGGTTGACATATGTTTCAATATCTGCAAGTGATACATTATTCTCCAGTGAGCATAAAATTTAATGAAATATAAATACCCATTAATCCTCATGTTTCAACCAATCAGTCACTGTTGCTCCTGCCTGCTGTGAGCAGAAGCGGGCCCAGAAAGTCATCTGTTTCATCTAAGCAGGAGCTCCAACCTGGAAAGACATCAGAAGGGGAGAGGAGAGGGAGCCCGGGATGGGAAGCCTGCCAGAACCTTTGCGGGGCGCACGCCGCAAGACGGAGCAGCGGCTGGCGCTCCCTTCCAGCCTGAGTCTGCAGAGGAGTTTGCTGCCTTTGAAACCGGCAGGAGAAAGGAGAATGAGAGTAAAAGGACGACTCCTTTGTTCCTCAAACATATTCTTTCCTTCTTGTTTCATGGTGACTCTGCCGTTAGCATCGTGCACAGTGCTGGGCGAGGATGCTCCAGCTGCAGAGAGTGACACCAAGGCTTCAGGCTGCAAGACAGAGCCTAGATGGTCCCACTGTCCGGGGGGTGGGAGGGAGAGGGGGCAGTCACCAACACATTTCCCTTAAAATATACACACGGAAATATAAGAATGCGGAAATAGATGGGGTAAAGCAGTCGGCTTAATTCACCATCAACTGAGCATCTGAGTACATTGATGAATATAGCTTTTATCCTTTGCTTCTAAGAAAGTCTCAAAATCACCTTCTACGACACTAGGGCACAAGAAGCCGGGCACTCAGCCTCCGGACTCACCTCCTGTCGGAGGAGGCTTCCTTCCCCGCTCTGGGCCTGCTGTCCGCCCACCGGCCACAGGGATTGAGGTTGTCCTGGGGTGAGTTCCAACCCTTCTGGAGGACGGCTGTCCTCAGCGAGCGGAGAGAGAAACACGCATCCAGGAGCGATGCTGAGCCAACCGAGGCCCTGGCGACCTCACCTCCGCGCAGGGGGCCGGTGTCATCGCCGCAGAAACTGGGATTGGTGGGTGATGAATCATTTGTTACATGACAGACCTTGTTTCTAAAGGGTCACTGTGTCCCCAGCCAGGAGTCTCAGCCAGTCTAACAGGGTTAGACAGTTCAAGATGAGTCCCACTGGCCAGTCCCCTGGTGGGTTAGATTCAGATCAAAACGTGCCGCTGCCCGATGCCCCGGGAACACTGGGCTTGGTGCTGGGATCCCTGAGGAAGAGCAAGGCCTGCCCAGCTCTATGGACCGTGCTGCTCCCTAAGGAGACGGGTTGGACACTAGGAAAGCCCGTTAAATTCCGAGGGTGTAAAGACAACACAGGCAAAGGATTTCAGGGGACGAGAGGGCAGGTCCTTGGGAGGGGGCTGCCCATGCTGAGGAGACGAGAGGGTCTTGCGTCCCCAGAGAGGAACAGGAGCCCTGCTGGCAGAGGGGACGGGTGAGCAGGGCGTGGACTGGAGTCGAGCCAAGCCTGCAGACACTGCAGGGCGCAGCGGAGAGGAAGGGGGAGCAGGCAGCTCTTTGAGCCCCGTTTTCCTGAAGGCATGAGAGCCGCACTGCCCAGAGCTGAGGATGGGGACCAGCTGCAGGTGACTCCCCCGTCCAGGCTGATGCTGTCCCAAGCTGCACGAAGGCACATAACATTTTTTCCACGAACATCTAGCGGCCACTGTTGCAGCTGAACAGGGAAAAGGGGTGGCAACCATTTCAGGAGGAAGACCGAGGGGAGCCTGCAGAACGTCTGTGCTTTCTGGGGGCAGAGGCTCCGCTCTGGGGGCCCGGCGGGGGCTCAGTGAGCATCGGTGGGTGGGAAACAGAGCTGAGGAACAGAAATCCTGCCCTCCTGCTCTGCTTATGGCTGGTAGGTAGTTGGATTCACTACAGAGTTTTCATTTTAAACCCAGGGAAAAAGCACTCACTTACAAGAAACATTCGTGAACTGGTGAGAGAGGGTAGACCCCCAAAGTCTAACTAAGTCTCTCTGGAGATGGAGTTTTTGTTAATTGGATGGGAATTTATGATACCACTAATGTATTTATTGACATTTTTATTTTTCCCTATGCACAACTCCTAGTTAATTAATTTACATAGCAATACACTGAAGAAGGATGCTCTTCCCGTTTTTATTTCGCAGATGAGAGCCATAAAATTAGCTAAATTTAAATGGCCCACATCACAGGAGACTCACTTATCTGCCTGCCATCCAGAGCACAAAAACTAAATGCTGTCTCCATCTACGAACGAAGAACCCTACAGCAAATTTTACTTAGTGACAAATTTCATGCACATTTTGGAATCTAAACCGTGTGTAGTCACAAATGCCAGCGTACTTTCAAAAAGCTGTTCGCCGGGCAGGAAGGTGAGTGGGAAACTGATTCCAGGAACCCGGTGGGAGGTGCCTGGGGACCGTCTGCTCCTCCAGGACCCGGCAGACCCAGGATTCTCATCGGGAGGATTTGGAGTCACAGGTGAATATGAGACTCCCTGTTGAATGTGCATTTAAACCATAGCTGTTTTCACGTCACTCTGGATTTTAAGGCTACAACAGGGAACCTGAGTGTGACCTTATTTAGCTTGAAGCAGAATTCAAATCACTTGAGGTAAGATCTACGCCTGTCCTTTGACTTCCTGATGGAAGGCTCCCCAGTCCAGGCTGCTCAGCATCACGCCCGGCTCAGCACGAATGTCAGGCACCCCCAAGACCTCAATCTTGATTGTCACTGTCACGCTTGGAAGGCAACCGACACCGGTTTCTGTGTGGACACAAGTTTGTGAGGAATTGCGTCAAGTAATTGGAGGCCATCTGTGGCCACCATAATGGGGAGACTTTGGCAGGGAGTTTTCCCTCAGGCAACACTGCGTCCTTGGGGTGTGACACCCTCCCATAGAGCCCCTCCTCCAGCCATAGAAAGATGTGCTGAAGCCCTCAGGCCACGGCTTTGTTTCCGAGGTGCTGGCCCGAGGGGAGGGTGAGTCTGTGGGGCACCCACGGCTCAGAGGTCAGCACTTTGCCTTCCTTTCAGGGCAGGACATCAGTCCAGTGGCTCTTGCTGTCACAGTACAAAGGATGACGATCAAAAACGAGTTATAACAAATTTAGAACATAATTCATAATTTTAAAAGTTATTATTGTCACAGAAATTAAGATCTATACAGCATTAAGGAGAAACGTAAAAAGTGACCGACGTGCAACGTGCCGCAGAAAGTCTGAACTGAAAGCCACATCGTGAAGTTCACCTTCTAATAATATGAAAATCTGGATTCAAAACCAGGAAAATTAAGTGATTTTGCCACTTTAAAAAATTTTTTAACTTTTAAAAAGTTTTTAACTGATGCTGATCTGATCAGTATTCAAATAACACATAACTACCAGTGCACTGAAAATATAATTCAATTTACAAAAAAAAAAAAGAAAGAAAGAAAAAGAGTAACAGAAAGGGAAATACCAGCAGGCCCTCAATTTTCTTCAGTTATCTGTGTAATTGAGGGATGGGTGAGGAGTTCCTGTCCTTAGAGGGGGGCTTTTTAGGAGACACACCCGGCCCCTCTCGGTCCACTTGCAGGTCAGTGACAGGTCTGCACATGGGGCCCCTGGTGAAGGACAGCCTGGGACAGGAGGCCCATGGGGGAGGCGGGTGGGGTCCTCATCCAGGACAGCATCGTTCCTGGGCTTCTCGTCTCCTGGACAAGTGGGGAGACAAAAGACAGCCAGAGTTTTCTCAGTTTCCTGTCACTTTTGTGATGATGTGTGAATACGTCCATTCTCTGTCCTCCAGTTTCCTCATTTCCACAATGAATTAACTCTTCCCTTCCTGGCTTCCCGTCCCAAGTGAGGTCTCAGAGCAGGGGAGTGGGGCGCCATCAGGGAAAGACCAGGTGAATGAAACATCATCAGAGAGGGCAGGTCCCCCTGTACACACATCCTGGGATAGAGCCCACACAGAGCCATTCCACACAGAGGGTCCGTTCTAATAGAAACATCACTGCTACGAAATATATAAAATCACAAGGGTCGACCTGCAGGGATGTGGCCCCCTCCTCAGCAGGACACATGGTACCCCAGACCACCGTGTGTGCTGGGGGACTCCGCTTCCCACTTTGCTGGGCCGGTGGCAGAAGGCGGGTCTCAGGTAAAGACCTTGAGCTCTAGTTGGTCGTGTCTGGTGCGTTTCATAGTTACCTTTTCCAGTCAGGACATTTCAGGAAAACTCAGCATGGCTTTAAGCTGCTTGGGACTAAAGAGGAAATAATATACTAGGAATTATCTGGACGTCGGACCACCCTGTCCTTAAATCTTCCTGATAACTGATGGGGAAAGGGTGATGTAGGCGTCAGTAGCCATGGCAACCAGTGCCAGCAGCTTCCATGGCCCACCAGCACCATCACCCCCTACCCCTGAGTCACACCTGGAATCTTCCAGTAAGTTGCCCTGAGCACAGGGTTTCAGACGGTGTTGTGAGGCTTCTCAACAGGGATGGAAGAGTGAGACCAGCAGGAACATCATTAAACCAAAGTGGGCTTTGACTTTAACTTTTAAGAATCTCTGTTTTCAGATGATTTACTTCTCTCCATTTCCCATTGGTAGGAAAGAAAATCAGATTCCGGTGGCCATGTGCTCAGGGGCAACCCGTCTTTGGGGTCAACGTGACGTGTGTGTCAAGGAAACCCTCTCAGTCTCCAGCAAGACATGCAGAAAAACTGCAGAGGATTTATTGGCTGGAGTTTGGAGTTACATTATCCAACCAGACACCTACAGTTCAAGAATCGAATGACCCAGCATGGCCAGTGGGAATGTCATCAAGCCACCACACGATGTATTTTGGTGTTTGGATGCTACAGGGTGGGAGGCCACTTTAAGCCACCAATTCCAGCTCCCCGTGCTGAAGAGAGCAGCGCAATTGGTGTGACCTCAATCCCACTGCAGTCTAGCCTTCGTGTCCTTTACTAGTTAGGGTGTCTCAACTGCAAACTCGCCCTCTGGTACTGAACTCGCTGGCTGTGTGGCCCGATTCTGCAGGTAGCACCTCTCCTCTGCCAGCTGCATCCCGCCAGGCCCCTCCAGCAGGGGCGCCAGAGAGGCTGCGGGGCCGGGGAGGACAAAGAGGCTTGGTCCCCCCACGTTGCTGCTGCTCAGCAGTGTCCTGCTTCTGAAGTCCCCACACTCCCAGGGGCAGCCTCCCCTGCAGAAACCAGCGGGCACAGGCACCACCCTTCCTGCCAAGGGTCTGGATTCAGCTCTGGGGGTCGTGCTCCAAGCTCTCAGCCTCGATGCCCTGCCTTCTCTGTTCCTCCCCCAGCTCAAGGCTGGGAGCCACAACCGCAGTTCCAAAGGTCCTGTCACCTCAGGGATCCTCTATGTCATTTCCAGTGCTCCAGTGTCTGTTTAAGCAATGTCCTATATTAAATTCTTTCTCTTAAAATAGTGCATGTCATCTCTGAGTTCCAGACTGGAAGTTTGACTAAACACTCACAAATCCAGAACAGGAAGAGAAGCTAGAATGTGAGAAAAAATAGTATTCTGAGCAAAATTGATGTCACCCAGTCTGTGTGTCCCCAGGTGTATCTGTCTGTGGGTTGTCAGTGCAAAGCAGCCTGGTGAGTGCCGTAGCACCAAAGCCGAGTGAATTCTGCCTCACAGGGAGGTCGGACCCCGAGAGCCATGCTCAGCCCCAGCCCCAGGTCAGGACCCTAGTGGGGAGAGGCAAGGCCATTACATGGGGATCAGTAGAGAGAGCGATTCATTGCAGGGCTGCTGGCTTCACAGGGGAGGTAAGAGCTGCCCCGGACATTGAGGAGTTTGGCCGGCCCAGTGGGGACAGGATATTCTGTAGTGAGAACACAGCACGGAGCAGAAAAATCCCACTCCTCAAGGGAGATGTCTGACCTCATCCAGAGCCTTCAAACTCACTCAGTAAAAATAAACCCAGCGTAATTGGAAGCAGAAACTTGGAAAAATGTAGGGGTCCCCACCTGTAGTCCTCAAGGTATTCCTACTGAAAGGAGTAGGTCAGATAGTCTATTAGCAAAGGAGACACAGACCATATAACACAGATATAAACCTTACTGCAAAGAGTTCGGGGCCATCCTCTCTAAATTCCTCATTGGATCTTGAGGCATCACAGGGCAAGACCGGATGGCAAAGTGATGACTGAATCGTCCAGAGCCAATTAAATTGCACTAAGCAGAGTCTGAGAAGGATGACAGTGTGTAACAATTTGGGGACTCTTTCACTTCTAAAATAATTTAAACACACACAGGCACACACAGTTTTGTGTTTCAAGGGGAATTTGGCTGAGAAACAGGATTTAGCATCCCCCCAGCAACCTGGCTGGAATGGGAATTCACTGGGGCTTCTCCTGCCCTCAGCCTGCCTGGGGCTCTGTGTTGGGGAGTGTCAAACCATCTCTGTCCAATCAATGCTCACCTCTCAGTGGGGACAGCAGGACATCGGTGGAGACTCGGCTCAGACACCCCCAGCAGCAGAAGGCCAGCCACACCTGACACACAGAGGTGTCAGGGGGCAGGTGCCCACTGACAGCAGTGCCCAAGGCCCATGGCAGGGATTTTCAAGTGAAGTGCCCACCTCCCCTTGTTAATCTTCTCATTCCCTCTTTTCCCACAAGGCCCCCGCCTCCCTCCCTCTATCCCGCAACTTCAAGACGGGCCTTTCATCCTGGGGCTGCCGTGCGTCCACCCTCCTGGCTCGGCCACTGTGCTGCACAGCCTCTGCGGTTCTGCCTGAGATTCTGGTCTTTATGTTCTGTCAAAGGCTTCTCCGTTTTCCTGAATTCTCCCAGAAAGGTGCCTGCAGGGTGGCCAATGCCAGGTCTCGTCAGGGACTATCTTTCACTTAACCACTGGGAGGCACGAAAGCCACCTCCAGCCACGAGGGGAGGCCGCCGCGGAGAGGTTCCTCGAACTCATTGGCTCCTTTGTGTCCCCAGGGCTTTGGCGAGCTCACCGTCCAGCTGCTTGGGAAGAACACAGGGAGGGGGGCTTCCCTGGTGGCGCAGTGGTTGAGAATCTGCCTGCCAATGCAGGGGACACGGGTTTGAGCCCCGGTCTGGGAAGATCCCACATGCCACAGAGCAACTAAGCTCGTGTGCCACAACTACTGAGCCTGTGCTCTAGAGCCCGTGAGCCACAACTACTGAGCCTGCGTGTCTGGAGCCTGTGCTCCGCAACAAGAGAGGCCGCGATAGTGAGAGGCCCATGCACTACGATGAAGAGTGGCCCCCGCTTGCCACAACTAGAGAAAGCCCTCGCACAGAAACAAAGACCCAACACAGCCATAAATAAATAAATAAATAAATAAAATTTAAACTGTCAAAAAAATGAACACGGGGAAACTCTGGGCAAAGAGCAAATCTGAAAGACGGTGTGGCACATCTATACAATGGAATATTACTCAACTATAAAAAGGAATGAAGTTGAGTTATTTGTAGTGAGGTGGATGGACCTATAGTCTGTCATACAGAGTGAAGTAAGTCAGAAAGGGAAAAACAAATACCATATGCTAACACATATATATGGAATCTAAGAAAAAAAAAAAAGGTCATGAAGAACCTAGGGGCAAGACGGGAATAAAGACACAGACCTACTAGAGAATGGACTTGAGGATATGGGGAGGGGGAAGGGTAAGCTCTGACAAAGTGAGAGAGTGGCATGGACATATATACACTACCAAATGAAAAATAGATAGCTAGTGGGAAGCAGCCGCATAGCACAGGAAGATCAGCTCAGTGCTTTGTGACCATCTGGAGGAGTGGGTTAGGGAGGGTGGGAGGGAGATGCAAGTGGGAGGAGATATGGGGACATATGTATATGTATAACTGATTCACTTTGTTATAAAGCAGAAACTAACACACCGTTGTAAAGCAATTATACTCTAATAAAGAGGTTAAAAAAAATGAATATAGGATTTTTGAAAGCTAGATATTCTCAATTTCAATTCCAGCTCATTTTTATTTAACTGTCTGGCCTCAGTTTCTCCATCTTCAATGAGGATAATGTTACAAGGATTGATATACGTAAAGGGCTAGTGAGAGTGCATGGCATTTAAATAAATATTACTTCTATCAGTGACACTGAGCTCCAAGGAAGCTAAATGGCATCTCCAATTTCACAAAACTGAGGTTCAAATCCAAGTTTTAGAATGGTAGTGCAGTATGTTTTGAACCACTTCCTCAAACAATATTTAAATAATATGCTTTCTTCCTTAGAAGTCTAATATCACTGCTGAAGGTTATGTAATTCAGGGTCTTAAAAATCAATTTCATACAATAATTATTAACTGAAGACACATTTCTTTAGGAGATGGCTCTTCTCCTGAAAAAGAATTCCAGTTAATCTAATAAAAATATTTTACAATACATCCTAACTTTTGACACTTCAATTATAGTAGGTGTAAGTTCATTAAAAATGTTAAATGATATTATCTATCATTGAAACTCCATTCCTCTTTCATTTATATTGTAGTATACATTGTAACACCTTTGACTTTCTTTTTTCCTACTGAGGTTTTAGTTCCAGATATCTGAGAAGCCCAAGAGGGATTAGCACGTAACATTTTTACAGTGTTACTTAGACGGTAAGCTTCTAGACTGAGTATAGCTGCCTTAATTATCAGTACGTTGCCCAGCAAACTTAACACTGCTGGCTCATTGCTGGTGTTCAAAAATAATGTGGATAAATTAATGCATTAAAAATGACTATGTTGGGCTTCCCTGGTGGCGCAGTGGTTGAGAGTCCGCCTGCCGATGCAGGGGACGCGGGTTCGTGCCCCAGTCCAGGAAGATCCCACATGCCGCGGAGCGGCTGGGCCCGTGAGCCATGGCCGCTGAGCCTGTGCATCCAGAGCCTGTGCTCCACAACGGGAGAGGCCACAACAGTGAGAGTTCCGCATACCACACACACACACACAAAAAAAGACTATGTTATCAAAAAAAAGAAGAGGAAATATGGACGGAATCAGTGCTGTGATGCTTTGAAGAGGGGACTTCGGCCCAGAGGTCACGCAGTCCGGGCAGCCCGTTCCTGGGGGTGGATGAGTGACATCTGGGCAAGCGGCCTCCAGGAGCTCAAAGACCTGACGTCAGGTGCCCTGGAGGCTCCGACCTGTCCCGATGCTCGGCTTGTCTAGTTTCTAGAAATCTTGAAAGTGGCCTGAGCCGCATGTTTTGTTTTTTTTTAATTTTTATTTTATACTCAAGTGGAGTTGATTAACAATGTTGTGTTAGTTTCGGGTGTACAGCAAAGTGATTCAGTTACACATATACATGTATCTTTTCTTTTTCAGATTCTTTTCCCATTTAGGTCATTACAGACTATGGAGCGGAGTTCCCTGTGCTATACAGTACGTCCTTGCTGGTTATCCATCTTATATACAGCGGTGTGTACATGTCAATCCCAAACGTGTTCTAAAAACAACCAAACCGAACGTGCACTTTGAGGAGAGCAGTCACCGTCCTTTCTCTGGGGCTCAGGCCACGACCAGGGGACACCTGAGGAATTGCCAGATGACTAGTCCCCTGCTGGGTGCGGATTTCCCCACTTGGTCCCCTCAAACTCCCAAATGGGGTGCTGTATGATTCCCTTTAACCAAGAAGGAAATTAAGCTCTTTAGGGAACAGGTGAGTCAAGCAAGGTAACAAATCAGCAAACTCTCGAGCTGGGCTTCCAGCCCAGGCGGCTAACTCCAGAGGCTGCCCCGGGACCCACTCCTGCCCCCAGGACCCACTCCCGCCCCCGGGACCCACTTCCTCCCCGAGACCCAGGCTCTGTGAGCTGGCCAGGCTGGGGGCCCACATCCTGCGCCACGCACGTCCTGTCAAGGGAGCTGCTTGACGACGTGCAGGAGGGCCTGAGCAGCAATGGACAAGCCTGCCCTGGCCTTCCAGGATTTCTCACATCGGAAAGGAGAGGCCACTTCGAATGTGCTGTGTGTGCGAGGAGTGGAGGGTTTCAAGAGAACTCTTCTCTGGGAATTATTTTAGTTCAATATATTTAAATGTTTAAATATAAACATTTATGTCATATTATATACCTATCTCTAGATGGACCTAGATATAATATTTCTGGAGTTTTCTTTGTCAGTCTTCAATCACACTCAGAACGTTTACCTTAAGTAAAAAACAAATCCTGTTTCCTGCCTGGAAGAACAGAGAAAGACAGAGGGTGGGCAAGCCTTTTCAGGTGCGGCTGAAATCTGAACAAGACCCTGTATTGCTTAAGCAGAGAAACTGTTTTTTAAACTGTCGATAAGAATTTTTGCTGCTGTTTCGAACACCCCTAAAAAAGTCCAATATGGTAAATCAGAACTGCATTTTCTGTTTAGCCAGTCTCCCTAAACTGAAATTAATTTGAAGCTCCCTGTAACTTCTGACTGGGCATGGGAGCCAGTTTTTTTTTTTTTTTTTTTTTCAGTTTTGAGTAATTCAGCTGGATCCTATCAGAAGCTACACAAATAAGAAAATAACATTTAAATTTGCTCAGTGCCACGTGGCTGAAAGGCAGTGTCCCCCTACTAGATTCTACTTCATAGAATAAAACGTGTCTCAATGTTGTCCATAGTGCAGGTTTCAATAACATTTGTGGTCGTACCCTCAAGTGGCAGAGGGCGCAGAGACACAGGACGTGTGACCCCTGGGACACACCTGCCTTGCTCTGAGGGGCTGGGGCTCCATCCCCCCAGCTTCTCAGTAAAATGAAATGGAAAACATTTAAACAAATTCTCTGAATTTGTGCTATAACGCTCAAGCCATAGCAACCACAAAGCTATGTGCCAACTACGACTTAAAATTTTCCTTCTAGTCTTTTCTTACTAAATAGGAAAAAAAAAAATCTCCACAGACAGAGACCTCAGTGCCAGGAACTGCAGACATATAAACTGGGGGAATTTTCTCCGTTTTTGACGAGACGCTGAGCTGTGTTTTGCAGGTCGGGCTCACATCTCTCTGTCTTGTCCCTCTGCCACTCTCTGGCTGCTCTGGATGCGGCCCAAAGCCAGCAGCCCATCTATCTGGCCAGAAGCTTAGGGACATTTCTGCCCCCTAAGTAAATACAGCTCCCCGAATGCACAAGGCAGCAGGGTATCCGCACACACCTGGCAATCCCCCACTGCGCTCACCGGCTGGTATGGGCTGGGCTGAGGCACCACGCTTTCCCAAGCTCTCTGAGAGGTCTCTTGTGGTCCAGAGGTCAAGGTTGGGAAGGGCCTTTGCAGGAGCTGGAAAACTGCCCCTCAGGAGGCCTGCCTGAGTTCTGGTCTCCACCTGGGCTGGCCCCCAGCCTCTCACCTCCACTTGCTTTCTAATAAATCCTCCAGGTGTGGCCATGGTTCCAGGGACCCAGGTCTATGTCCATGAAGACTTTTTCTCATTTTAATAAGAAAAGACTGGAAGGATTTTGAACGCTGCTTCTTCTGGAGCATCGTGGTCTGTACAAGTAGTTGTACAGGTGATCCATGTTCACCTGTGGCAGAGTGAGAAATCCAGATGAGCGAAGAGAAGAAACCGCATGCCTGGGAGGTGCACGCCTCTCGTCTGCCTCCTTCCTCCCCTGGGACCGCCCACAGGAGGCCACCAGCTACCCCTGACCACTTGCTCTTCCCTGACCACACAGACCTGGATGCGCATTTGAATTGCCCTGTTGCAACCCAACCCACACACCCATACACTGGAAATTCCAGCTGCACAGCTACCTGCTAACCAGGTGCAAAACTAGCTGGACATGCTTCCTTGTGCTAAGAAGTGGGGAAATGAAGATGCACGTTCTAGGAGCCACCCCCTCCCCAGGGCTGAGCTCAGCCTTGGACAGACCTGTGTTTCTGCGGGGATGGGGGAGGGCTTGGAATATTGTTGAGGGGAACAGAAGAGAGTTACCCATTGCACACAGGACTCCAGAGGCAGTGGGGCTGGAACACGTGTCCTTTGAGGCTTCCGTGTGGCATCACCTCCTCCAGGAAGCCCCCCGCTCCATCTCTTTCACTGGAATACACGGTGCTGTGAGTGCCCATCTGTGGCCGGTGCAGGGGAACAAGATGTCCATGTCTGACCTTCCAGTGGGGTGTGCCTGCCTCCAAGAGGGGGCTGTGTGTTGTTTCTGCACCAAGCACAAGGCTGCCCACACTCGTCCCTTGGTGGTGGGTCACATTCCCGATAGGGGGCTCAGCGGTTACAGTGTCACCGCCAGGGTCTGCTTGGGATGGTGGGGCTCTTCTACCGCTGCCTGGATCTTTGGCCTGAATACGAACAGTGGTCCTTTCACACTGTGGTGGTTGAAGGTGACATCAGCAGACATTAGGGCAGCATCCTCATCGGCAGACGTTCCCCAAGCTGCATTCTGTGGGACGTCAGGCTTCATGGGATGCTGACAGCTCTCCTCAAGGAAAGGATTGCATGGCCCCATTTAAGACTCCAGGGAAAGACAGGAAAACAAAGTAACAGGTTTGTTTTTGTTTCGACAAAGGCCTTTTCAGGACCCCTCCTGTGCTCCTGTCAATTAAGGAGCCACAGTACACCTGGTCTTATTTGACCAAGTGTCCTTTTATCAGGGAGGCACCCATTGTATCTCCACGGGGCCGTTTTTCATCTCCACGAGGGCACTAGAATTCCGCTGGACAAATATGAAATTGCCGGCGCTGAGGGTCAGTCGCACAGGAGAAGGAGCTGGGAAGACACGGCTAGGAGCTTGAGTACTTTCCAGAATGTCTGGCCTCAACGCATCAGCCAGGGACACCGGAGAAGAAAGCCAGAGACCACTGCTTTTGATCCACTGACTTCCTGACACTCTGTCACATGTTCGTTCAATCTGCACTCCTAAAGAATCTCCAAAATGTCAGATTAAGCATTTTTCTATGAGGTCTTTCCCTTACCAATACTTTCATCAAGATCAAAGTGCTTTACTCGTCACTTAATATCCACCAACACTCTCAAAGGTGCAAGATTCCTCCCCCGAAGGTACTGCCTTATGCACGTTCATCCTTTCTTTCCGTAGTCGTGATTCAATACGGCAGTGAAATAAGATGTTAAACTGGAAGTTGCCCTGAGAGGCCGACATGTAATGGCTGTGAAGATGCCAAACGACGTCACCACCTGCAGAATCTGCAAAGACGACGTGGGAAAGCTAACCTTCACCAGAGCATGGACGTGGAGGGGGTCGCGGGGAGGAGCAGCAGAGGCCCCCCAAGGCACCTGGCTCCCACACGGCCCAGACAGGCAGCTGTTGACACGGTGGAACCGAGAGTGACTCCATCAGAGTCGAGTCGTGCAAAGACTGCTCTGGCTCCTCTTGAGGGGATGCCCCCGAGCAAGGAAGGGGGACGGAAGCCCTTCAGGGTTTGCTGCAGCATCCTGCAGGAGACACAGGTGCTTGGTCCAGGTCAGGGCGAGGATGCCAGGAAAAGAGAAGGGATGGGTGCAGGACACAGTTTGGAGATGGAACCAACAGGATGTACCTGCTAGGTTGAAATTTTAAGGGGATCCTGAGAATTTTCTACCGAGCAGATGAGTGGTCCTACTGTGAACATGGAGAGAGCAGGTTTAGGGGAAATGAGGAAGTAGGTTGTGGAAGTGTGAAGTCTGGGGTTCCTGTTAGACACACATGTGGTGATTTTGTCTCAATGTTGGGCTACAGGAACCCAGAGTCCCTGGGGAATTTCTAGGCTGACCTATGAACCGTGGAGTCAGCAGCAAACAGACAGGACCTGAAGCCAAGACGGAGATCAACTGAATGGGGGTAACTGGAGAAAGAAGTCCAAGCAACGGGATCTGCAACCTGCTGGGAGAGAGAAGAGTGGAAGGAAAGGGGGCAGTGATGGTGGTGATGGATGGGGCGGGGGCGCCCGAATGGAAGGGTCCTTGACTCCAAAGGAGCAAAGTGTTCACACTGCAGAAAGCTGGGCCTTGGCCCTCTAACCTGGGTCACATGTGCCCTTGGTAAGAACAGTGCTGTGGGTGATTCAGTTGGCACCCTGAATAGAGGAGGGTCAAGAGGGAATTGGTAAGAGATACAGACACACACTGCACCTGGGAGGCACCCCTTTTGCAGTGAGTGTGAGAGGATGACCTGAGGCTGCATTACTAGAGGGTGTGTCTTAAGACCACACACATGCACACACACATACACACACACACAAACTGCAAAACAAACTGAAAACCCACCCACCGAACTCTTTTTTAATAACTATATGTTCGGGACTTCCGGGTAAGATGGCGTAAGAGTAAGATGCGGAGATCACCGTCCTCCCCATGGATACACCAGAAATACAGCTACACGTGGAACAACTCCTACAGAACACCTACTGAACGCTGGCAGAAGACCCCAGACCTCCCAAAAGGCAAGAAACTCCCCACATACCTGGGTAGGGCAAAGCGGAGAGATTCCCGCACAGAGGATCAGTGCCAAGCAGCACTCACCAGCCCGAGAGGCTTGTCTGCTCGCCCCAGCGGCGCTGGAAGCTGAGGCTCGGGCTTTGGTCAGAGCGCAGGGAGAGGACTGGGGCTGGCGGCGAGAACTCAGCCGGAAGGGGGCTAATGTGCCACAGCTAGCCAGGAGGGAGTCGGGAAAACTCTGGAGCTGCCCAAGAGGCAGGAGACTTTTTCTTCCCTCTTGGTTTCCTGGTGCGCGAGGAGAAGGGATTAAGAGCGCTGCTTAAAGGGGCTCCACAGACGGGCGCGAGTCGCGGCTGAAAGCGCGAAGACCAGTGACGGGCGTGGGACACTGAGGCTGCTGCTGCTGCCGCCAAGAAGCCTGTGTGCAAGCGCAGGTCACTGTCCACACCGCCCTTCCGGAAGCCTGTGCAGCCCGCCACTGCCAGGGTCCCGGGATCCAGGGGCGGCTTCCCTGGGAGAACGCACGGCGCGCCTCGGGCTGGTCCAATGTCACGCCGACCTCTGCCGCTGCACGCTCGCCCCGCACTCCGTGCCCCTTCCTCCTGCCCAGCCTGAGTGAGCCAGAGTCCCCGAAGAGGCTGCTCCTTTAACCCTGTCCTGTCTGAGCGAAGAACAGACGCCCTCCTGCGACCTACACGCAGAGGCAGGGCCAAATCCAAAGCTGAGACCCAGAGGCTGTGAGAACAAAGAAGAGAAAGGGAAACCTCTCCCAGCAGCCTCAGAAGCAGTGGATTAAAGCTCCACAATCAACTTGATGTACCCTGCATCTGTGGAATACATGAATAGACAACAAATCATCCCAAACTGAGGAGCCAGGAGTCAGTGCTGGGCCTCTGAGGTGGGAGAGCCAACTTCAGGACACTGGTCCACAAGAGACCTCCCAGCTCCACATAATATCAAACGGCGAAAATCTTCCAGAGATCTCCATCTCAACACCAGCACCCAGCTTCACTCAACGACCAGCAAGCTACAGTGCTGGACACCCTATGCCAAACAACTAGCAAGACAGGAACACAACGCCACCCATTAGCAGAGAGGTGGCCTAAAATCATAAAAAGTCCGCAGACATCCCAAAACACACCACCAGACGTGGACCTCCACACCAGAAAGACAAGATCCAGCCTCACCCACCAGAACACAGGCACTAGTCCCCTCCACCAGGAAGCCTACACAACCCACTAAACCAACCTTAGCCACTGGGGACAGACACCAAAAACAACGGGAACTACGAGCCTGCAGCCTGCAAAAAGGAGACCCCAAACACAGTAACATAAGCAAAATGAGAAGACAGAAAAACACACAGCAGGAGAAGGAGCAAGATAAAAACCCACCAGACCTAACAAATGAAGAGGTAATAGGCAGTCTACCTGAAAAAGAATTCAGAATAATGATGGTAAAGATGATCCAAGATTCTATTTCCCAGATCAAAATCTTGGAAATAGAATAGACAAAATGCAAGAAACAGTTAACAAGGACCTAGAAGAACTAAAGATGAATCAAACATTGATTAAAAACACAATAAATGAAATAAAAAATACTCTAGATGGGATCAATAGCAGAATAACTGAGGCAGAAGAACGGATAAGTGAGGTGGAAGATAAAATAGTGGAAATAACTGCTGCAGAGCAAAATAAAGAAAAAGGAATGAAAAGAACAGAGGACAGTCTCAGAGACCTCTGGGACAACATTAAACGCACCAACATTCGAATTATAGGGGTTCCAGAAGAAGAAGAGAAAAAGAAAGGGACTGAGAAAATATTTGAAGAGATTATAGTTGAAAACTTCCCTAATATGGGAAAGGAAATAGTTAATCAAGTCCAGGAGGCACAGAGAGTCCCATACAGAATAAATCCAAGGAGAAATACGCCAAGACACATATTAATCAAACTGTCAAAAATTAAACACAAAGAAATCATATTAAAAGCAGCAAGGCAAAAACGACAAATAACACACAAGGGAATCCCCATCAGGGTAACAGCTGATCTCTCAGCAGAAACTCTACAAGCCAGAAGGGAGTGGCAGGACATAATTAAAGTGATGAAAGAGAAAAACCTGCAACCAAGATTACTCTACCCAGCAAGGATCTCATTCCGATTTGATGGAGAAGTTAAAACGTTTACAGACAAGCAAAAGCTGAGAGAGTTCAGCACCACCAAACCAGCTTTACAACAAATGCTAAAGGAACTTCTCTAGGCAAGAAACACAACAGAAGGAATAGACCTAAGATAACGAACCCAAAGCAATTAAGAAAATGGGAATAGGAACATACATATCGATAATTACCTTAAATGTAAATGGACTAAATGCTCCCACCAAAAGACACAGATTGGCTGAATGGATACAAAAACAAGACCCATATATATGCTGTCTACAAGAGACCCACTTCAGACCTAGAGACACATACAGACTGAAAGTAAGGGGATGGAAAAAGATATTCCATGCAAATGGAAACCAAAAGAAAGCTGGAGTAGCAATTCTCATATCAGGCAAAATAGACTTTAAAATAAAGACTACTAGAAGAGACAAAGAAGGACACTACATAATCATCAAGGGATCAATCCAAGAAGATATAACAATTGTAAATATTTATGCACCCAACATAGGAGCACCTCAATATATAAGGCAAATACTAACAGCCATAAAAGGAGAAATCGACAGTAACACAATCATAGTAGGGGACTTTAACACCCCACTTTCACCATTGGACAGATCTTCCAAAATGAAAATAAATAAGGAAACACAAGCTTTAAATGATACATTAAACAAGATGGACTTAATTGATATTTATAGGACATTCCATCCAAAAACAACAGAATACACATTTTTCTCAAGTGCTCATGGAACATTCTCCAGGATAGATCATATGTTGGGTCACAAATCAAGCCTTGGTAAATTTAAGAAAATTGAAATTGTATCAAGTATCTTTTCCGACCACAATGCTATGAGACTAGATATCAATTACAGGAAAAGACCTGTAAAAAATACAAACACATGGAGGCTAAACAATACACTACATAATAATGAAATGATCACTGAAGAAATCAAAGGGGAAATTAAAAAATACCTAGAAACAAATGACAATGGAGACACGACGACCCAAAACCTATGGGATGCAGCAAAAGCAGTTCTAAGAGGGAAGTTTATAGCAATACAATCCCACCTTAAGAAACAGGAAACATCTCGAATAAACAACCTAACCTTGCATCTAAAGCAATTAGAGAAAGAAGATCAAAAACATCCCAAAGTTAGCAGAAGGAAATAAATCATAAAAATCAGATCAGAAATAAATGAAAAAGAAATGAAGGAAACGATAGCAAAGATCAATAAAACTAAAAGCTGGTTCTTTGAGAAGATAAACAAAATTGATAAACCATTAACCAGACTCATCAAGAAAAAAAGGGAGAAGACTCAACTCAATAGAATTAGAAATGAAAAAGGAGAAGTAACAACTGACACTGCAGAAATACAAAAGATCATGAGAGATTACTACAAGCAACTCTATGCCAATAAAATGGAAAACCTGGAAGAAATGGACAAATTCTTAGAAATGCACAACCTGCCAAGACTGAATCAGGAAGAAATAGAAAATATGAACAGGCCAATCACAAGCACTGAAATTGAAACTGTGATAAAAAATCTTCCGACAAACAAAAGCCCAGGACCAGATGGCTTCACAGGTGAATTCTATCAAGCATTTAGAGAAGAGCTAACACCTATACTTCTCAAACTCTTCCAAAATATAGCAGAGGGAGGAACACTCCCAAACTCATTCAACGAGGCCACCATCACCTTGATACCAAAACCAGACAAGGATGTCACAAAGAAAGAAAACTACAGGCCAATATCACTGATGAACATAGATGCAAAAATCCTCAACAAAATACTAGCAAACAGAATCCAACAGCACATTAAAAGGATCATACACCATGATCAAGTGGGGTTTATCCCAGGAATGCAAGGATTCTTCAATATATGCAAATCAATCAACGTGATACACCATATTAACAAGTTGAAGGAGAAAAACCATATGATCATCTCAATAGATGCAGAGAAAGCTTTCGACAAAATTCAACACCCATTTATGATAAAAACCCTGCAGAAAGTAGGCATAGAGGGAACTTTCCTCAACATAATAAAGGCCATATATGACAAACCCACAGCCAGCATCGTCCTCAATGGTGAAAAACTGAAACCATTTCCACTAAGATCAGGAACAAGACAAGGTTGCCCACTCTCACCACTCTTATTCAACCTAGTTTTGGAAGTTTTAGCCACAGCAATCAGAGAAGAAAAGGAAATAAAAGGAATCCAAATCGGAAAAGAAGAAGTAAAGCTGTCACTGTTTGCAGATGACATGATACTATACATAGAGAATCCTAAAGATGCTACCAGAAAACTAATAGAGCTAATCAATGAATTTGGTAAAGTTGCAGGATACAAAATTAATGCACAGAAATCTCTGGCATTCCTATATACTAATGATGAAAAATCTGAAAATGAAATCAAGAAAAAACTCCCATTTACCATTACAACAAAAAGAATAAAATATCTAGGAATAAACCTACCTAAGGAGACAAAAGACCTGTATGCAGAAAATTATAAGACACTGATGAAAGAAATGAAAGATGATACAAATAGATGGAGAGATGTACCATGTTCTTGGATTGGAAGAATCAACATTGTGAAAATGACTCTACTACCCAAAGCAATCTACAGATTCAGTGCAATCCCTATCAAACTACCACTGGCATTTTTCACAGAACTAGAGCAAAAAATTTCACAATTTGTATGGAAACACAAAAGACCCTGAATAGCCAAAGCAATCTTAAGAACGAAAAATGGAGCTGGAGGAATCAGGATCCCTGACTTCAGACTATACTACAAAGCTACAGTAATCAAGACAGTATGGTACTGGCACAAAAACAGAAAGATAGATCAATGGAACAGGATAGAAAGCCCAGAGATAAACCCACACACATATGGTCACCTTATCTTTGATAAAGGAGGCAGGAATGTACAGTGGAGAAAGGACAGTCTCTTCAATAAGTGGTGCTGGGAAAACTGGACAGGGACATGCAAAAGTATGAGATTAGATCACTCCCTCACACCATACACAAAAATAAGCTCAAAATGGATTAAAGACCTAAATGTAAGGCCAGACACTATCAAACTCTTAGAGGAAAACATAGGCAGAACACACTCTATGACATAAATCACAGCAAGATCCTTTTTGACCCACCTCCTAGAGAAATGGAAATAAAGACAAAAATAAACACATGGGACCTAATGAAACTTAAAAGCTTTTGCACAGCAAAGGAAACCATAAACAAGACCAAAAGACAACCCTCAGAATGGGAGAAAATATTTGCAAATAAAGCAACTGACAAAGGATTAATCTCCAAAATTTATAAGCAGCTCATGCAGCTCAATAACAAAAAAACAAACAACCCAATCCAAAAATGGGCAGAAGACCTAAATAGACATTTCTCCACAGAAGATATACAGACTGCCAACAAACACATGAAAGGATGCTCAACATCTTTACTCATTAGAGAAATGCAAATCAAAACTACACTGAGATATCATCTCACACCAGTCAGAATGGCCATCATCAAAAAATCTAGAAACAATAAATGCTGGAGAGGGTGTGGGAAAAAAGGAACACTCTTGCAGTGCTGTTGGGAATGTGAATTGGTACAGCCACTATGGAGAACGGTATGGAGGTTCCTTAAAAAACTACAAATAAAACTACCATATGACCCAGCAATCCCACTACTGGGCATATACCCTGAGAAAACCATAATTCAAAAAGAGACATGTACCAAAATGTTCATAGCAGCCCTATTTACAATAGCCCAGAGACGGAAACAACCTAAGTGTCCATCATCAGATGAATGGGTAAAGAAGATGTGGCACATATATACAATGGAATATTACTCAGCCATAAAAAGAAACGAAATTGAGCTATTTGTAATGAGGTGGATGGACCTAGAGTCTGTCATACAGAGTGAAGTAAGTCAGAAAGAGAAAGACAAATACTGTATGCTAACACATATGTATGGAATTTAAGAAAAAAAATGTCATGAAGAACATAGGGGTAAGACAGGAATAAAGACACAGACCTACTAGAGAATGGACTTGAGGATATGGGGAGGGGGAAGGGTAAGCTGTGACAAAGTGAAAGTGCGGCATGGACATATATACACTACCAAACGTAAGGTAGATAGCTAGTGGGAAGCAGACGCATAGCACAGGGAGATCAGCTCGGTGCTTTGTGACCGCCTGGAGGGGTGGGATAGGGAGGGTGGGAGGGAGACACAAAAGGGAGGGGATATGGGAACATATGTATATGTATAACTGATTAAATTTGTTATAAAGCAAAAAAAAATGAATATTTAAAAAAAATAACTATATCTTCAATGGTAAGATTGGCATCATTATTCAATATTGTTTTGCACATGGTGCGGGATAAAGCAAATGAGCATTTATATTGGTGTCAAACCAACTGGGTTTATCAACATGAAAGGAGAGAAAACGAATATGATGCCAATGAGTTTGGAGTGCTGTGGTCCTGAGTTAGGCTGGAAATATGAGTGTGAACTCACGATGATATTATGTGATGATTAAAATCCACAAGTGTTCTGGCTCTGGAAAGGTGTCCCCTGGCACCTGCACCCTGGTCTCCAGAGTCACGGGCACCAAGAAGAGCGGGTGGAGGTCAGCTCCCAAGCGGACTTCGGGAGGGCTCATCTGAGGAAAGGGGGTGATGGCCAAGAGGGCCCACCCAGAAGCAGGCGTGTGCAGATGGCTGAGAGCACAGACCAGTCTCTCAAGTGAGCAAGGCCACTTGCTGAGAGCCAGGAGGGTGAACAAGTGTGCAGGTGTGCGAGCCAGTCCTCCAGGGCCTGGTTCTGGGAGGGGTGGGGAGGATACGGGTCAGGTCAGCAGATGGGGGAGGGTGTCTGGCTGCCCTGTGCTCAGAGAGCCCCAGGTGTGCGGTCTTCAGTGACCCGCGGGAGCCAGTCAGCACTGCTGCACTGTCAGCCCGGTTGCTGAAATCATCACGAGGTGTGTAGCACTGGCATGGAGAGAGGGCAGTGGTCCTTGAAGCGACAGAGGGGAGTTTTGGGATGTGGCTTATGCAAATCAGCAGGGCTGGCCTGACCACAGCAGCTTCCATGGAGGGTGTTTTTAGGCACGGGCAGAGAGAACCATCTGGAAGCAGCAGTGAGGAGCGCCAGCCCCCAGGATCAGTAATGGGTGGACAGGAAAGAGTAAATCTGCCATCCCTGGAGGGGACAAGGGGGAAGGGGACACCAGAGGGCCAGGTTCCAGTTACAGGGAAGGGGGAGACCGTTGAGAGATGTGAAGACAGAGGCGCTTGCTCGAGGCTGGCCTGGCATTCCAGAGGGAAGGGGGGAGCTGTCCAGAGTGGGGAAGTGGGGAATGTGGGCTCAGGAAATGAGATTTGCAGCACGATATGGACAGCAGCACCCCGAGACGGGGCATCCGGAAGGGAACACTGATGTGAACTCTGACTCGGCAATGCCGGGAGTCCAGCGAGATGGGGTGAGATGGATGGGAATCAACTTATATGACTGGAACCCTAAGAGGAAGAGAAAGGATGAGAGCAACCAGGGGCTCGCAAATTCCTGGTTGTGTGCCAGCCTCCACCCCAGTGATCAGAGCCAGAGTCATCAGCAGAAGGAGGTTAGTTGAGGAAGAGGCGGTGCCAGGGCAACAATTCTATAACTGGAGGAGATAATGAGAGTCACTTTTATGAAGGTACGGAGACCTTGAGTTGTGCTAGAATGAGCACGTTGATGTAAACGTGGGTAAGTGGAGCTGAGATTCAATGATGAGATTTACTCAAAGCTCAAGGCTGGCTCTGTTCTTGCCCCGGGTGACAGGTGGGGACACACCCAGGTGCCCAATGGCTGGGAGGGCAGAAAGGGTCTGGTAAACCAGAGGGGAGGGGCCTTCAGGAGTGACCAGGGCTCGGCAGTCAGGGGCCCAAGCCCTAAGGGACATTACCGAGCCCACCCTCAGGAAGGGGACCTAATGTCTGAGCGTCCAAATGTCTGAGCCAGACGAGAACAGGACCCCAAGTGCCCCAAGGGCTGAACTTCGGGGATGTATTTGGATTGCACCAACAACAGGTTTCTTGGTATCGAGGTGCTTAAAAAAGCTCAGAAGAAGCAGAGAAACAGCAATTTCTAATTAGCTTGCCCCCTCTATTAAATATCCATAGAGTGCACTCTGAGTTGGACTTCTATCAAAATAAATCGAATTATAAAAAATACAAAAACCTGGTCTTCATTTACAGAGTCATGCTGACTTACATGTGACAGTGGTTAATACACTGTAATTTTTTGTCTCTTGGGCAAAGATTATACATTTTTCATATGTCATTCTTATTCTTTTCCTGACCGAAAACCCAAGTTTTTCTACAAATCTGTTAAAATGACTATTGTTAGAAAATGATTATTGCTGATTTTGAAAATTTCTCTATTTCCTCATTATTTCAGTCCATTTATTAATTTATTCCTCATCAAGTCATTGATTAAACCTGTTGGATTTTCTGTTCTGCCGGGAGAAAAATCACAGAGCTATGTGGTTTCTTTCAATAAAGCTGTGGAGCAGAAGCTGGGTCCTGAGTGGACCCCCATGATGTCACATCACCTGGACCAAAGTCCCTGAGATCAGCCCACAAGCAGGAATCACATTGGTCCTTGTACGCGTTTTGTCGTCAGCTACTGTATCAGTTCACCACTTCCCTCTAGAACACTCTGGGAGGAGGATTGTAGCAGGAGGTAAGGACCAGGGAAGGTCCCCTCTGAAAGCACAATTTCCCGGGTGTGGCCAGGGGTCCCAGAACCCGACTGCATTCAGGCTTTGTAGGGTCCAAATAAGCTGGGGAGGAGAGAACCTGTTCCAGCCTGTTAGAGCAGAAAGGGGTTGGTAAAAGTTGTCGGCAGCCCTGGTATTTTCAGGACAAGTAAGGACCAGAGGAAGGTCTGAGAACAGCATAGCTGGAGGCAATGCCAACCAGTGGGCAACGTTCTTCTAGTGTAAAATCCCTCCTGTTACCTCACCACCCCTGAGTGGGGGCAGGGAGCTCCATGGGCTGCTCCAGGAGAACCAGCTGTGGAGCCATCAACTCCCATCACCTGCTTGCATGCAGTCGGGCGCCAGCACGTGAGGTCCCCTCTAGCTGTCTGGGAGTCTAAGAAATAAGGGTCTCTCCCCTCTATTAAATGCTGGTCTAACAGACTCATAACGTGGAAAGCTGTCAAAGTGTGGAAAGAATGTTCAAATGATTTGGGGGCAGCTGCCAGGAGCACGTATCCAAGATGAGCCTCACTTATTTCATGGGCTGAGTTATTTGTTTCAAGCATTGTTATCTAGAATTTACACTCAAACAGAAGAGAGACACAATTTTTTGAATGTTCTCAAGATATATTATGCATTAGTTAAGAAACTAATGCATGGACTGGGTCTCTAAAAAATTTAACCTATGAATTATCAGCCACACAAATGGGCACTGGCTATCCGTAGGGAAGCATCATAAAATGTGGACTCCCCCCAAAAATAATTCTTAATTTTTCTCAGAAATAGTCAATGACGGCTAGTACATGCAGGAGCCACAGAGCAGAGCAGGGAAGGATATATGTCCAGGACGCAATTACTTTTGCCAGACATAGCGATAACTGTTATCACCTTGAGAACCTGATGTGTGAAATGTAATTATTTTAACTTTCTCAGGGCTTGAAAAATATTCAACCCCAACTCACCACCCCATGCTTTCCAAATACATCTTTTTTTTCCCCTCCTCTTCTGTATCTTGGTAGAGATTTTAAGGATTCTAACGCTAGTCCAAGATATTCAAATTGGGCATGGGAAATCCACATGAATCCCTGAGTGAACATCGAGGCTACAGATCAAGGAGGCAGAGTCATATACTCCGCCGGCGCGGGCCCCCTGTCTCCACTCCCCCAGCTCTTCTGTAGAAGAAGCTCATAGTGGCACCAAGCAGCCCAGACAACTCTGGCTCGGGTGACCTGCTGCCCAAGACCTCAGATCACGGGAGGAGGCTTGAATAATCACAACACAAAACCCGGGGCTTCATGAATTTCATTTCTCACTGGTTATTGTTAGAAAATGCTCACCTTGCTTTTAAAATGCCCACATCATTAGATAAAGGGGGCCATAATAGAATTAGAAAGAGGGCCATAATAATTGAAGGAATAGAGTGACATGGAATTGACAGTTAATAAAGCTCTCCCATTCCTCTCCCAGACTCGGTGTTAACGTACTTGAGATGTGAGGTAAGTCCTAAAGGGAATCATAGCTGATGTCTTTTCCCCTTTTTTTAGGTTTTAACAGTCTTCAAAAATTTAATTTAATTTTAATTGAAGTATAGTTTATTTACAATGTTGTATTAGTTTCAGGTGTACAGCAAAGTGATTCAGTTATATATATATATAACTTTTTTGAGGCTTTTGTCTTTACATTCACCTTATCATGAATGATTTGTGTTTAATCATGGATTCTTTTAAAACACAACCGTGTATCACTGCCCGTTTTTTATTATTCTCCTTAATTCAGTTTTCTTTGCTCCTTGAAGAAGTTGGTCTTTCACCAAAAGGGCTAAACCAAGAGTAAAGGGACCCCCAACTCTGACAAGGGGATATAAATGTGTAAGTGTGTGTGTAATTGTAGCTAAATAGAATTTATTTCCAAATAAACACATATAATTTCTTTCAATATTTCAAGATAATCCCATTACCCCTTTTCCTATCAGAAATAAACTGAAATTCATTAGTTGACTAAAAAGAGAAACACTTAGAAGGGCTGGACCCGAGCATTTTCACGAAATGCTTGTATTTGACAGCCCAAGCTGACCCCTGCAGTGATTTGCATGAGAATAGTTACACTATAAGTACACATTTTTCTGTCACTATGATAAGGAGGGTTCATACCACAGCGAGCCTGAGGTGTCTGAGACTGTAAAAGGAGAGTTTGAAAATAGAGTCGTTTCTGAAGGTTTCATAAATGACTTATTTATATACTGTCCATATAAAACCAGAAGCTAATTTGGAAAGTCTTTACTTTACAGCCTCCTTTCCCTTTCACCATTTTTCAACTTAAAGTAAGTTGTGGCTGGTCTTTTCGATGGGCGGGAGCATTGCTCGCTGCTAAGCCCATACTCCCGCATTCACAGCAAGCAGGCTGAGCACAGTCGGGCCCCACAAACATCCCGCTACCTGGAGGTGAGGAGGGAGAGTGGCAGGACTCCGCCAGCTGAGCGCTCGCACACCTGAGTCCCTGAGAGGCCTCCTGCTCCTGCTCCGCTCTGATTGGCTGACAGTGACGTCACGGAGCCAACATGCCAGCGTTCCGGGCAAGCTCCGCTGCCGCAGTGTCTGCTGTGATATGCGCCTCATCAGTCTTCCAGAACCTACCGGGTACCAAGCTGAAGTTAAGAAAAGGTGAAAGGGTTGTACATAAAATGAGGAGCTATTAATCCCTTTGTTCTAGGACGCTCACCTGCAGGGTGGTGGGGAAGCCCCATAGGTGACTTAGCAGAGAGTACTTCCTCTGATTTGAAGGGACGTCTTTCACTCAGGTTTATCTGTCCCCATGTAAATCAGAGGTGCCAGTGACCTCCTTCAGGGGTATTTAGCTGTGGTGTTTCCACCTTGTTTACATGGAGCTTGGCTGCATTGGTTCCATTAATAAGGGTTCAGAAATTTAGGGCTCTAGAACATTCAGTGGAGAGAATATTTGATTTTCTACTAGAAATTCATACAGAAATCACCAATACTCTAGCACCATCATTAAAACAGGGTTTAATTTCTTCCACATATAGTTTGAATTCATGTCATCCAAATACGTCAAAGAAACCTATGTGGCTGCTTTCCTAATTTTTCCAACACACATTTATCAACCACCTACTGTACAGCAGACACTCTACCAGGTTATCAATATAAAAATGATTATGGGGGCTTCCCTGGTGGCACAATGGTTGAGAGTCCTCCTGCCGATGCAGGGGACACGGGCTCGTGCCCCGGTCCAGGAAGATCCCACATGCCACAGAGCGGCTGGGCCCGTGAGCCATGGCCGCTGAGCCTGCCCGTCTGGAGCCTGTGCTCCACAACGGGAGAGGCCACAACAGGGAGAGGCCCGCGTACTGCAAAAAAAAAAAAAAAAAAAAAAAAAAAAAAAAAGTTTATGATAACAAGCCTAGCAATTAGACATCTGACAAAGGAAAGTTTATGTCCTGAAACAAGACAGTCAGGGGCCAGAATCCATGTAGCACTGAAAATTTGTGAAGCAGTTCCTCCCAGCTTTATATACGTTACCTGTTTTAATACTCATGAAATCCTACATGGTGGTGTATCCGTCAGAATTGGCTAGGTTCTGCTGTAGTAACAAACATGTAATCATAAGAGGTTTACACAGCTGATATTTACTTCCTGTTGGTGCAATGTTTTTTGGTGTCCTCAGGGCTTCTGAGGACAGCTCCCTCCATGCATTGGCCCAGCTGCAGGCTGATTAGTCTTTGGACATCTTTCTGTTCACACATCCCTCCATGAAGTCAAGGGGAGGGGAAGATCAGGATGGAAAATAGAGCACAGGCTATTCAATGCTTCTCTCTGGAAGTGACCCAAGTAACTTTCATCCACATTTTATTGACCAAAGAAGTCACATGATCATGACTCCCTTCCAAGGGTTTGGGAAATGTGTCCTCCCTCTCCATGCCTGCAAAGATAGGAGAACTGCCTCTAGTGCCCTGCAGCCCTGCAGACCCCAGGGTTGAACTACTCACAATGCAGTTTTATCCAGGAATAAAATGCAGTACAGGCAGCTCACATGATCAGCAAAGACTGTGCTGAGCTTGACCCAGGTAGCCCCTCTGTGGAACTGACCCTTTAACCACCATCCTAGGTGCTCCATTATAATGTGGCATTGCACCCAGAACCCAAGTGGTGGAGTAAAACACAGAGTGGTCACCTCAGGGAGTGGTGCCTAGAGTTTCCTCGGACTCCAGCTTTCCAGGTCTGGGAGCTGGAAAAGGGTGCCCTGCCAGGCAGCAGTGGCCATGGTCCTTCAGAGCCAGAGAAGGCAGTTAGGGGATTCAGGAAGGCTGTGTCCAGCATGGGCAGTAAGGATCAGGATATAGGATGGAGATTGAATGTCAAGTGTTTGCATGGCCAGGTCCAAACGAGCCCTAGGCCACAACTGTGGTTCATCTGCAGGAGGCCCTCATCTGGCCACTGGCCTCTGATTTACTGTTGAAGCTGCCTTGATGAACTGAAACAGGTGGATGCATTTTATTCTTGTTTACAGCCATTTACTCCACAGCAAGGTGTGTGGCATGGCTGTGACCCATGGAAGGGGGTCACTTGTCAAGCTTGTTGATACTATCCCTGAGAGACCAGACAGTGTGTATAATTTTTTAATTGAAATATATTTGATATATAATATGATGTAAGTTTCAGGTGTACTATGTAGTGATTTGACTTTTGCACATATTATGAAATGATCACCACAATAGTCTAGTGACCATCTGTCTCCATACAAGTTATTATGATATTATTGCCTATATCTCTTATGTAGTTTATTACATCCCCTTGGCTTATTTATTTTATAACTGGAGGTTTGTACCTCTTAATCCCCTTCACCTGTTTTGCCCCCACCCCATGCCCCGCCCCTCTGGCAACCACCATTTTGTTCTCTGTATCCATGAGTTTGTTTTTGTTTTGTTTCATTTGTTTGTTTGTTTTTTGATTTCACATATAAGTGAGATAATATGGTATTTGTCTCTTGATATTTGTCTTTGTCCATCTGACTTATTACACCTAGCATAATATCCTCTAGGTCCATCCACTTTGTTATAAATGGCAAGATTTCATTTTTATTATGGATAATATTCTATTATTTATAGATCTATATCCATATCTATATCACATCTTCTTTATCCATTCATCTATTGATGGGCACTTAGGTTGCTTCCATATCTTGGCTATTGAAAATAATGCCACAATGACCATTGGTGTGCATATATTTTTTTGAATTAGTGTTTTTTTTTTTTTTTCTTCAGGTAAATACCCAGAAGTGGAATTGCTTGATCATATGGTAGCTCTATTTTTAGTTTTTGAGGAACCTCCATACTGTTTTCCATAGTGGCTGCACCAATTTACATTCCTACCAACAGTGTATGAGGATTCCCTTTTTTCCACATCTTTGCCAACATTTGATATTTCTTGTCTTTTTGATGATGGTCATTCTGATAGGTGTGAGGTGATTGCCTCATTGTGGTTTTGATTTGTGTTTCCCTGATGATTAGTGATGTTGAGCATCCTTTGATGTGCCTGTTGACCATTTGTATGTCTTCTTTGGAAAAATGTCTGTAAGTGTCAAGAATGGGCATCTTTGTCTTAATACTGACTTTAAAGGAAATGCTTTCCACTTTCCACTGTTGAGTATGATGTTGACTGTAGGTTTGTCATATATGGCCTTAGTATGTTGAGATATGTTCCCTCTATACCCACTTTGTTGAGAGGTTTTATCATAAATGTTTGTTGAATTTTGTCAAAATATTTTTCTACATCTATTGAGATGGTCATATGGTTTTTATTCTTCAATTTGTTCATGTGGTGTGTCATATCAACTGATTTGTTGATACTGCACCATCTTTGGATCCCTGAGATAAATCCCATTTGATCATGGTGCATGATCCTTTTATTGTACTGTTGAATTTGGCATGCTAACATTCTGTTGAGCACTTTTGCATCTGTGTTATCAGTAATACTGTCCTGAAATTTTCTTTTATTCGTGGTGTCTTAGTTTGATTTTGCTATTAGCACAATGATAGCCACATAGAATGAGTTTGGAAGCATTCCTTCTTCTTCAGGTTTTTTATAGTTTGTGAAGGATAGATGTTAACTTTTGGTTTGGTAGAATTCACCTGTGAAGCCATCTGGTCCGGAACAATTTTGTTTGATGAGAAGTATTGTGTTTGTTTGTTTGTTTGTTTTTCCACTTATTTAATTTCATTACCTGTAATCAGTCTTCATATTTTCTGTTTCTTCCTGATTCAGTCTTGGGATACTGTATATTTCCAGGAATTTATCCATTTCTTCTAGGTTATCCATTTTATTGGTGTATAATTGTTCATAGTTGTCTCTTATGATCCTTTGTATTTTTGTGAGCTTGGTTAAAACCTCTCTTCTTTCAGTTCTGATTTTATTTGGGGTGGGTGGTCCTCTTTCTTTTTTTCTTGATGAGTCTGGCTAAAGTTTTATCAATTTCATTTATGTTTTCAAAAAACCAGATCTTAGTTTCAATGATCAATTTTTAGGCTCTATTTTATTTATTTCTACTTTGATCTTTATTATTTCCTTCCTCCTACTAACTTTGGGTTTTGTTTATTCTTTTTTCTAGGTCCTTTAGGTGTAAGGTTAGATTGTTTATTTGTGATTTTTCTTATTTCCTGAGGTAAGCTTGTATTGCTATAAACTTGCATCTTAGAACTTCTTTTGCTATGTCCCACAGATTTTGGAATACTGCATTTCCATTTTCATTCATCCTTAGGTATTTTTTTATTTCCTCTGATTTCTTCAGTGACTCATTGATGGTTTAGCAGCACCTTGTTTGGACTCCATGCACTTGTGTTTTTTGCAGTTTTTGCTTCTTATAGTTAATTTCTAGTCTCATATCATTGTATGGGAAAAGATGTTAGGTAGGAAAAGATGCTTGATATGATTTCAATCTTCTTAAATTTATTGGGATGTGCTTTGTAGATTAGTTGTGATCTATCCTGGAGAATGTTCCATGTGCACTTGAAAAGAATATATATTCTTTTTAAAAGAATATATATTCTGCTATTGGACAGAATGCTTTCTATATATCTATTAAATCCATCTGATCTAATGTGGCATTTAAGGCCTGTGTTTCCTTGTTGATTTTCTGTCTGGAAGATCCATCCATTGAGGTAAGTGGGGTGTTAAACTCCCCCACTATTATTGTGTTACTGTCAATTTCTATCATTATGTGTGTTAATGTTTGCTTTATGTATTTAGGTGTTCCTATGTTGGGTGTGTATATATTTACAGTTGTTATATCTTCTTGTTGAATTGATCCCTTTATCATTATGTAATGTCCTTCTTTGTATCTTGTAACAATCTTTGCTTTAAAGTCTATCTTGTCTCATATGAGTATTGTGTATAATTTTTGTTAAGTAGAATTTTTTGACCCGACTAATATAATTTGCTTAGTTCCAATGATTATCTACAAATTTTTCTTTATTTGTTGCAGGGTTAAAAATAATAATGCTTGAAATTGCAACATAAAATGTGTTAGCCAAATTTCTTGAATCTGAATAATTCTTAAACCCCTTCAAAATTCTTGCATGCTCCCATTGTTCACTTAATTTGACTTTTGTTATACTACTTCTTAAATATGTATAATTTGAAAGGTGGGTATAAGTGTCTATTCTTACATCAGCCATACAACTATACAACTAAAGCATATTTTAAATTAAATACAAACAAAATTTCAAATCCAATATGATTCCAATTGCAATATAAATGTAATGGGACAGATAAGATTGTTTTGTTGAAACACAATTGGAGAAGGACAGAAGGTCAGCCCGCCTCCTGATCTTGTATTACTTGTCCATAGTGCCTGTAATCACATACTAGAGAGTAACTCAACTAACATGCAAGTATCCCAGGAGGGGTGATATGTTAACTCATATTCATCAATCAATGTCTCTGCTCTGGAGTTCTGAGAAAATTCAAGGTTCTCTGGTTCCACAAATGTTTGATCCTGATTTAACCATAAGAAGAATGCTTTTAAACTCTAAGTTTAAAATAATACACAAGTCAATGCACTGTAAACCAGATGGAACCACTGGGGGTCCTGACATGTGATAAGTAGCTCTGGTCACCAGGCAGTTTCAGAATACAGCCTTTCCTTCAATCTGTGCCTATATCTAGACATGGCTGTTGGATGAGGAATGCTGTGGCTCTGTATGGTCATTTAAGAACAAAGCCTGTGTGTATCTGCTGATGTAAAGCACATGGAATCTTGGCATCCCAAATAGTTGTGCAAAAACAAATGAACATATGACACATCCCGCATAGTAGAGCATATACTTATTACATTTTGGAAGTTTTAATAACTCTTAGCTGACCTTTAAAAAGGTGAATAACCTAATTGGACAACTCAGGGTCAAAATATTATAATGCTTAGACCTGGGCATCAGGTTAGGGAAGAGATGGAAATTTTAAGAAACAGACATAACTTCTGGTTGTTTTGAAACTTTGAGTAGATACCTGACTGAAGTCAACACTGAGGTGTGTGAGGTATTAAAGTTATGATACCATTTAAGTTACACTTGAAAAATACTTTATATGGAAGAATGAAGATTCAAACTGACTGTTGAAACATCCATCAGATTTATGGACTCCCTCTGATCACATGCTTAGAAAACACAAGATGTGGTTTGGTGCTATTATGCATCCTCAGTGATTTAACTTCACAACTGTAATTTTCTTTTTTCTGTTCAAGCTGCTATATTGGTTCAATTGAAACACTACTTTGCAATTAGAAAAGTTGATTTTTCAATTTAAAAAGTTGCCACTAGCTGCAGTTGCTTATCTTTGTAAGTTGGAGGATTCGTGATGCTGTATAAGTTGAATAAATTATCATAAAAATGAGAGATAAGGCAAATATGAGTATAGTTAACAACCCTAATTAAAATTTTGTATTCATGAAAACATCTCAATTTTCTGATTGATGTTTGCTAAATGTTCATATAAATGTGAACATATCTAATTAATTTATATATGACTCAAATACTACTTTCCTCTTTTTTATATTCCAAGGCTTTAAAGAAAAAAAAATAATTTTAAGAAATAGCTATGCTGTAAAAAAAAGTTATCAATGTGTTGAAAACACTTTTCCTTGAAAAGTAGAGACAGAAATATTGGAAATAAGGGTTAAATTTTTTTAAATGAAGTCATTTTGATTAAAGAAAGGAAAAATAGGCATAGAATATTATAAAGAGAGAGTTTAGGGATAGGACACTGAAAGCTTCCTTGGAACAATGTGTAAGCACTGGATCCCTAGGTGGGAGTGAGGAAGGGAAACACAGTATCATTTAAATCTCACTCAACCCATTGTCCTGAGTATGTTGAGACGTCAATATCAACACATAGGCTACCACATATAAAGCTAGTTTGATACTGAAGTTTTCAAATTTTTCTATTACTTTTGCAATTCAAAATTGATGAAATATAAATTTACTTATGCAGTTCTGGTGTTGATAATGCATTATTGAGAGTATATTAGATATACAATACATCATGATTAAATTGAGTTGATTTTACATATTCAGTAATGTTCAATGATAAGAAAACTATTAAGTCTTCACATCAACCAGTCGATAGGCAAAAACAGATAATTAGATGATAAAAATATTTTAAAATATTAATTACTAACCAAAAATTCTCTTAGTGATCAAGAAATAGAAATTAAAAAATTTTAATATATTTTATAAAGATATCTACCTCAAACAAATAGCTAAGGTCACATTTAGTGTTAAATCAAGAGAAGTTTATATTAAATTTAAGAACCAGAAATAATCTCATAGTCAATACTATCATTTTTTTTCCCTATCAGTTCAAACCAATGCAATAAGGAAAGAAAAATATATGATTTATGAATAATGGAGAGGAGACAACATTGTCATATTTGCATAAGATAAAAATGTCTTCCTGGAAATTTAAGAGACTTAACTGAAACACTCTTAGAACTGATAAGAGAGGTGGCTTGTTAGGATAAATACATACAAAATTTACTTGCTGATCAAATATCAGCAGATGCATAAACTATATGGAAAAATATATACAATTTATAGTGATGTGTAGAGGGAAAATATGGAGATATGTACATATAATAGTACAGCTTTAGTAAAGTGCATAGAAGGAGGATTTGAATAAGGGAAAATACACAAATAGGTTTATGAATGGAACTCTCAGTGCTATAAATATGTCAAATTTTGTAAATTAACTTGTAAATTGTTAGTCCAGCATATATTTTTTTCTAAATTTACTTAGAATATTACTAATTCTTCTAAAGGTTATTTGGAAGAATAAATACATAGCAAATTGTCACTTTATGATGCCAAGCAGTAAAGCATCTTACAAAAGCATGATAATTAATACATTGTGAGTGGGCCAATGAGGTATGCTGTGAAGCCCAGACACAGGCCCAACTATGGGTAATAACTTAATATAAGTCAGTATTTCCAATCATCAGAAAGGAGCCATTATTAAAAAAACAAATGGTTTTGAGCTATTGCCTAATCATTTCTTTAAAAAAATCACATAACACCAAAACAAATTTCTGATGGCATATATATAATTATACATATATATTTATATAGGTGTAATGTAAATACACATTATACACAAATAATATGTATGTGAAGGTATATGTATATGTACATAATATATATAATATGTGCATAGGTACACATATAGATAATATGTGTATATAATTATAAATGTAAAGTAAAATACACCAGGACAGTGCTGTACAAGGGAAATATAATGTGAGTTACAGATACAATTTTTAAATGTCCTGGTAGCCACATAGAAACAAAAGTATGAGAAATAGGTGAAATTAATTTTAATATATTTTATTTAATCTAATATATCATAATTATGCCATTTCAACATGTACTCAATATGAAAAATATTTTTAAGTACTTTTAGTTTTTTTTCATGCTAAGACCTTGTAATCCAGTGTGTATTTTATATTTTAAGCACACCTCATTTACTCTAGCCATGTTTTAGCTGCACTGGGCAATAGGGCCCCAGAAGATAAAAACAAGTGAGCATTTACCATTATAATCTCCTATGAGAAAAGTCCTCCTAAGCATAACACCAAAGGCAAAAAACACAAAGTAAAAGATTAACATTGTGTCCATATTTGTTTAAAATATTGCCTATGTAAAAATAACACAAATATCAAGGTAAAACTTGAAAATGAAAAAATGAGCAAAGATCATTCATCAGTTCATAAAAGTAAAACACAAGAAGTCAGTAAGCAAATAAAATGGAAAATAACTTTAAAAGTCCTGCAAATCCAAACAGTGGACCCTTTAAGACAATCTCCCTCTGATCCGCTGTTGCTTCATTTGTCAAATTAGAACAAGAATGAGGTCTCCACCATATGGCTATAGTGAGGATTATATAAGAGAATGAACATAGGACCTGGAACGCAGCAGACAAGCAATAAATCTTACCTCATTACCAGAGACAATTTTTTGGATGATAAACATATATTGAGAAAACCAATTTGTACATTAGAATTATTTATACAATTATTTAGCCAATTAAAACAATCTTATTTTTATAGCACATTGATCATTTTCTGTAAGTAAGAGAAACATAATTTAATTTGACAAGTAAATGTGCATTGCACCTTCTTATCTCTCTCTGGGTTCTTTTCAGTCATTACTTGTGAATAAATATAGTTTAGAGAAGGCCTAGAGAGTTCAACTTAACAATCATTAACTTTTGCATTACAGGGCTGGGTTTCATCCAACCCACCAGCACCTGGGGACCCTTGGTACCTACGAGCCCATCTATTGCCTAAAGACCAGTTATAGGGGGCTAACCCTGGGATGGAAGGACGATCAATATGAAGACTTCTTAAAGCTTGTTTACATTTGTATTTATACGTGTTGTTGTCATTCCTATCCTCAGTTCTCTATGAACGATAATGCACTCAAAATTTGAATTTCAGACACTGTGCAATTAACTGTAAAAAATGCCATTTAATTATTATTTTATCATCATATATTTTTAGGACTGGAAGGCATTTAGAAAATATTTAGTCTAAAAGCATTTTAAGTAAATTTGGAAATGAAAGTTGGAAAAAAATTGGTGCAAGCCACGAGCCTAAAATCCAGAACCTCAGGCACCCAAGTCGTGATTTTTTCATGGTGTCTCCTTGGGCCGAATTTTTTTAAGTTAAAAGATGTCTAACTTTCAGAATGGAGTTTAATTTTATGTCTGTTTAATAAATTGTGCTTTTCTGATGGAAACAGTTGCCATGGGGGTGTTTGGTCTAAACACACAGGCACTAGCACATGCATGCACGCATACCCTCATACACAATCCACACCGGCAGGGGCAGCCAAGCTTTTGAACCTTCAATGTCACAGAACTGCTAGATCCTGACAACGGCCAGAAACTGAAATCACTACCTTGCAGGTGTCCACATTTGGTTGAGTCTCCAAATTAACTGCTTCAAATAAAGACTTAATTTAAACTTAATAGGACAGCTAGTGCATGCTAATTAAAGACAAAATGATTCTTTAAAAGGCATTTACTGAGGTTTAACAACTATGTGACAGAAGCAGACCAGTCATATACTGTGCTTGCTAAACCTCCATAGCTGGGTTTTTATTAATCACTTGGGGTTTAATCATCAGGAAAGACCTTTCTCAATAAATCTCAATCACTTTATAGGGTAGATTTCACTACTGCAGCTAAACGTCTGGGGCTTAATTGTTTCGAAGCACACCACGGGCATTCACAAGACACCCCTGCCATAATTCACTGAGTCCTTTTACTTTGTTATCCTTTTCCCTCAATGTAATATTTTTATTTTTTCTTATTTTAATTGATACCATTCAGACATTCTTATACTTTATACTGCTTTATATATTTTTATAGTTTATAGTGAAACATTAAAATTAAAATGAGATTTCAGTACTTTTCTATTTTTAGGGTAGAGATATTTTTAGGCACTGCAAAATTCCATGTTGAAAAAAACAGAGGCATCATCAGAAATACATTCAAATGATTAAACTTTTTGATCCAGTAAAAATTGAGTCAATAAATCAGAACCCACTTATTTTAGTCAGCTCGGGCTCCAAAACAAATACCACAGATAGGGCAGCTTAAACAACAGACGTTTATTGCTCACAGTTTTGGAGGTTGGGCACAGGGTCCAGCAGGGTCGGCTCCTGGTGAGAACTCTCTGCCCGGTTTGCAGATGGCCACCGTCTCATTGTGACCTCCCATGGCCTTTGCACAGAGAGCATGTGTGGAGAGAGATCTCTGGTGTCTCTTCCTCTTCTTATAAGGACACCAGTCCTGTTGGATCAGAGGCAACTCCTTAACTACCTCCTTAGAGGTCCCATCTCCAAATACAGTCATGGGTATTAGGGGTTCAGCATAGGGATGGGGTTTCAGGTCACTGTGGAAAGACTAAAGGTGTGTTTCCCATTGAAAATAAGGGATCAAGGAAAGAATGTAAATATAGCACCATGATTTCCTAATCTTTACCCAATTCTTTTCTTGTAGCTAGTTTCCTAGAACATCAATAGAATGACCCTCTTCCCCGGTCCTGGGAATATAGGAAATACTGGACCAGCTCCAAGTCCACACAGGTATTTTAAGTGACAACCAACACATAGTTCATAATAGTTGTATCTGATATTCAGTTTTGTAAGGACAGAGCAATGGCCAGCAAATACACCTGTTTCACTGCTTGGCTCCTCCCCAGCTTGGAGACTCCCAGGAACCAGGTCCATCCTTCCAATGGATGCCTTGGACCAAGGAATCCACTTCCTTCGGTTCTGCCTTCCAGGTAGCTGCAGGCAACTCTTGCTGCCACCTGTGGATCCCCTTTCTGCCAAGGAGCACACTCTGGGGAGTGGCCACACGGCACCCTGGGATCATGCAGGAGCGGGTGGGCTGAGGGTGTCCGGCTTTGTCAGAGGTGCCCCCTCGTCTCCTGCTGGCCAGACTGTCACTCCCCTGCCCTCTGGCCTTTGGGCCCCCAGCCTACTTCCCCTTGCTATGGGGGTTCTGTTTGCTTGGGGTGATCCCTGGGTACTGGGAGTCTGTTTGGTGGTGCAATAGGAAGCGGGCTAGCAACCTGGAGAGGGGAGTACATGCAGGGTCGGGAAGGACAGTGAGGAAGACCTCGTGAGGCTCCTGCCAAGGTGAGTGGTCGGGGGAAGGCCCCAGGTAAGGCTCATCCAAGCTCTTGTAAGGATCCAGGGTGACCTCTGCCTGGAACCCTGAAGAGGGAGGACACACACTTTGTTTCCTCCTGGCTACACTGGGTGCTCAGCAAATAGCTAGAGAGTAAATGGTTTATCACAAACACTAGGGGAAGCCTGAGACCCCAACACACTCTTCTCTCCACGTGGAGTGTGAACACACGTGGACAGAATAGGCGAGCCCCACGTGCTGGATGGAAACCACGGCAAGGCTCCTTCAACCTCATTTATAATCAGAGGAGACTTTTTCTTCATATTCAACTTCCCAGAAGTTTGTGTTATCTGAGAGGTTCCTCTGGGCTGGGCTCACCCAGACACCAGGAGCTGAGCCCTGTCCTGAGACCGTGCTGCTCTGTACCTGGCATCACACACGACCTTCATTCTCTCTTCTTTACAAGTGATGAGCTTCTCACCGTGGATGAGCTTTCAAATCCAGTGGCGTGCCTTTCCCCCAACAGTAACACCAATATCAGAAAACCACTGTCTGGGAAGCTAACTCTGATCATAAAATTATTAAATTCTAATTATAACAGCATATTTAGACTGGATGTTTTTCAAAAAGAAAAGCTTCGGAAGAAGCCTCATTGTTCATTTTTCTGAATGGCACATGCATCTGGGCAAACCTGTGTAAATGCAATTCTATACATATAATTTTATTTTATTTTTATTTATTATTTATTTATTTATTTATTTATTTATTTTGCGGTATGCGGGCCTCTCACTGTTGTGGCCTCCCCCGTTGCGGAGCACAGGCTCCGGACGCGCAGGCTCTGGACGCGCAGGCTCAGCGGCCATGGCTCACGGGCCCAGCCGCTCCGCGGCATATGGGATCCTCCCAGACCGGGGCACGAACCCGTATCCCCTGCATCGGCAGGCGGACTCTCAACCACTTGCGCCACCAGGGAGGCCCTATACATATAATTTTAAAAGTAATTTTTCAAATAGCATTTAAATAATTTTTTAATAATTAAATAGGAATGTTAGTGGAGGTTTGTTCTTTAGAAAGAATTACATCATTCTTCATCTTTTTTTTCATTACTAATTTTACCTAACGGATCATGATAGGATGAGGGTGGAATTTTAATTTTAACTGTACACATCTCTGAGTGATGTATACTCTACTGAATGCTCCAAACTTCATCATAATTATGTCATGTATCATTGGGATTTTAATAATACAATGAGTTTGATGGTTGCTGGTAAAAGCAGATGTGGGTGTGAGGCACAGCCAAAGAGGTGAGCATTTAGTCTCTCCCAAATTCAATAAAAGGGCATGAGAATTTATAATAAAGCAATGATTTCAAAATCTTTCTACCTAAATAGTGAAGACATATGATTTATTATCCACACTGAAGTGAACCTGACATTATTACATGTACCAGGACAACAGGCAGAAAACAGACGGCTCCAGGTAAGTTCAGCCATGGGGTCAGAATAATAATAATGAAATTAACAACAACAACCACAGCCAAGAAGATAGCACAGCCTCTGAGCCTGGTCTTGCCAAATCGGCTCACACAAGGTCACTCGTTCGCTTGTCACAGTGAACCCAAGTGGAAGGTTCTAGGAGGACCCCAGTTCACAGATGAGGATGTGGAGGCTCAGTGGGTCTGAGTAACTCACACAGGACTCAGGGCCAGGATGTGGTGGCCCTACGCCCAGACTCAGCTGCCAGCCAAGAACAACTGTCTCACTGCTTTACACGGGACTGCTTCTTCCACAGCCCACGTGAGCACACGCACACACACAGAATCCCAGACACCACATGCACTCATGGACCTTCACACACACATCTGTGCACCTGTACACATTTACACAGGCGTGTTTATGCACCCACAGCCATGTGTGTCTGCATGTGCACACAGACACACACATGCACACACTCACACACCTCCCACTCAGGTTGCACACATGTATGTGAACACACCAGGCAGGCACTGACACAGAGACACAAAGGCACACATGTGTAAAATGCATGCACACAAGCAAGCACATATGAACACATATAGAAAGCACATGTGCACACATGAACACAAAAGAGCAGGTACTCACACAGGTGCAGGCACACACATACAAGTGTAGCCTCACAAGGCTACCCACAAACATACACACAAGCACACATGCATACCCACACATTCATGCTCACAGTGGCACTCACACACTCATGCACATGTGCACATGCACATGAAAGCACATTCGGTACACTACCACACATGCACACACACCTAAATATCATGTGCAGATTCATTTTCACATATGTGCATATGTACACACATGAACCTCCATGTGTATGCTCACACATACACAGATGTGTACATGAACACATACACTCACAGACATGTGATACCATGCACCTACGTGTAGTGTATGCACACACAAGCACTCATGCACACAGGGGTGCACATTCATGCAGGTACTTGTGCACACACACACACTCACATGCATTCACTTGTGGCTCACACACAAGTGTACACACAAACATGCGTGCACATAGGCACTCATCCATACACATGTGCACAACCCCACCCCCACGTGTGTGCACCCACTAACACACACAAATGTGCACACACACTTTTGCACATAAACACACATGCATGCATGTGCCCACACTCATGCACACATAAGTACACACACATGCCCACACCCACAAGGCACTCACACAGCTGCATGCACACATATGCGGCCAGTTGCACCCATGCACCAATGCACACAGCCAGGCACCCCTGCCCCACATACACAGGTCCACTGCCAGCATGAAGGTCAGCTCGGCTGGTGTGGCCGAGAGGGCTGGACGTGCAGTCTGGGAAAACCTGCGGTGTGACATCGCTTCATCTCTACCTGAATTCTTGGGGAGCAGTCACCGAGGAAGGCTTGAGCTCTCAGGCCAATCAGCTAATCACTGCCATCACTTACACGAGACACACATGCATAATAGACAACCGATGGTCCATACCAGCAGCTGCTGACCCCTCGTCTCCCACAGCTGGCAAAGCACATCAGCTTGGAACAAATGCACTGACAGAGACGTCTTTGGGTGGATCTCCCACTTTTGGCTGCTCTGTCCCCCAACTGCTCCTGTGGCAGCTGAGCCTGCAATCCTCGGCACACCTGCTCCTCAGGACCCAAATCCCACCCAGAAACGCCCTGGGTGGATGGGCTTGCCTTGGGCACCTACTGTCGAGTCACATGTGCACTCACTGCCCATGGTCCCTCCTGACACGAACATGCGTCCAAGCCCCTGTCTGCACACCTGGCCCGTGTGAGACAAGATTGCCCAACACTGACTGAGTACCCACTTTGCACCGACACGAGGCGGAGCTCTTACGAGCCGAGTCACTGTCTTACCTGCATGTCACCTGCCTGCAGTGTGGCCTGGGGGCTGCCGCCCTGTGTGCAGGAGAGCCCTGTGACCGGCTACCACACTGCTGCTTGCCTGGCCACTGCCCTCTTTCCAGGAGGTGTCTGGGTCTGGGCTTGGCATCCAGACTCTTCTCAGCCCTTCGGGAGCTGGAGCATCACACCATCACCATGCTGGGACAACTCACGGTCGGCACCTGCAGCTCCCACAGGACTGGGACAGCAGCACCCTCCCCCCTCCCAGTTCAGGCTTTGAGGGGAGGGCTCTTTCCAAGAGCTGACCTCTCTCTGCCTGGGGCTCTCACTGCCCCACTGGGGTCTCCTTGTTTTCCACAATGCTTCTTCACCCCAAGCCGTGGACACACTCGCATCTTCCCAGAAGACGTGCATCTTTCCCCAAAGGCCCAGGCACAACTGTTTCTGGGAGTGGCCGGCTTCTCCACAGCTGTCCATTGGGTACTGGTGTGTGTGCAGGGTCGGCAGCCTTGGCCACAGGGCAGGAGCAAGAATGACACCCAGCAAGACCCTGTTGAGGCTCTGTCTTGGCCAGGGTGGCCCTCGACCTCATGCACCAGCCTCTCCCTGTGCCTCATGAGGCCTCTCCTTCCAGCCCCTGTCCTGCTCCAATTCAGTCCCCAGGCGGGGAGGCCCCTCGCTGTTCTGGTGTCCCAGAGGCAGCTCTCCTTGGGGCACGGTTTGCTCACCTGTCTCAGCATCTGCTTCTGATGCATCCTCTGGGCTGAAGCAGTTCTCCTGACCCCAGAGGCTGGTGCCCCTGGCTCCACACCCCCACACACATGCTCCAAGCACAACCAGGAATGTAAGCCACGCTTCTTGGAAACACCTCATTTTCAACTTAATTGGGTGTTTTTTGAGTAGTTGATTGAACACGTGTGTGCCTACTTCTCAGCATCCTTGCCCCTCACCTCCCAGATCAGGTCGGGACCTCACAGTTGACAATTTTTCCCACCCTGATAACTACCCCCTTAATCACCAGCAAACTGTCTCCAAACTTTAACCAGCCTATAACCAGTTCACAGGGGTTTGTTTACTCACTTGTCTCAGAATCTTTTGTAGCTTAATCCAATTATTTAAAAACCAAGTTGCATCCTATGTTGAGTCATGTAGTAAGCTTTCCTGCCTTCTTACAACTGTAATGTGCCAATTTGTAATAGCTGTTTGAGGAGCTTAATACATGCACAGACAGCACGTAGTGATGCTTCCTGCTCTCCTCGTGGCAGCATACTCCCCTCAGCCCCCCAGGCCCCAGGTCCCTACCCCAGGGGGCACACAGGGAGAAACTCTCAACATGAAAACATGTTGTACCCATTCATCTAAACCTGAGCGCTCCTGGGAGACTGAGACCTCTTGTCCTGTCCGAAAGATCCAACTTACTTCATTCTTAATTTCTGTTTAATGATCTCATGCTGTATCTTCATCCAATAATGAGTACTTTTTAAACAGAGGGAATTAAATTTCATTGAGGAACAACCTTCAGAACTCAAACAAAAATGTCCTCTTTCTCCTTGTGCCTTATTACCTACGGTGTTGGGAAATGCTTTTCTGAGCATCATTCAGTGAGAAATGTGCAGCACTATGGACGATTTAAGAAGAAACATTTGCCTTTGGGAAAGCCAGAACATTTGTTTCATTTGGGACTGGGGAGGGAATTGGTGATGACCGTGGACGTTCGGTGCTGGCAGCCAGATCATCACCCTGTGAATGGACAAGACAGGGTCTAAACAGGAGAATTTGTCTTTAGAACAAGACCCACCAAATCGTTTAAAAGAAAGGTTCCCCTGACACTTGCTGAAGTTAGAGCTAACTAGCAGGAATCTTCCTTGTTCCTTATTAATAATCTATCCTGAGGATTTACAGCCCATGCCTGCCTTTGTCTTCAGCATGGGTTTTCAGTTTTGTTTCCTTTTTATGCTTCAGAAGCTGAAGCTGTGAGAGGTGGTGGAGTGGCTTCCTGCTCCCATACTCAAGCTCTTGTGAAGGGAACTGGGGCACGCAGCTGGATCTCAGCATTAATTCCTCAATAATTAATAACTCACCAATGAAACTTTAATGCAAGTTGATAAGTAATGGTGCGGCTGCCATGTCACTCGATTGTTCACAGAGCAAGTTGCCTGGAAATGTTCTGGATGTTCTGCCTGAACCCAACATAATGGAGGTAAAGGAATAAAGCAGAAAGGGAGAGTTTAAGGAAATGCTTTGCCATCTTGTAGCCACTTAGAAGTAAGCAGAATATCATTTGGGAAAGTGAAAATTCATTAATACATTGGGTGAGTGACCACAGAAGCTCAACTTGGTGCCCTCCATCCCAGCCCACCTTAGAAATAAGCATCATGGTATCTTTAGACTAGTCACATATTTGGATAGTATTGAAAGAGAAGGAAAAAATGTATATATATACATCTCAGTAGTTTCAAAGAGAACCAGGGCCAATGAGTGGGTGCTACGGGAAGGCAATGTGGTCTCATTATAAGGAAGACCTTCCAGTAGAGTCGTCATGAAAGTATGAGAGACCTCATGGCGGGGGGGGGGGGGTAGCGTAAATACTCAGAAAGAGAATGGGAAATTTAAATGTTGAGGGTGTGGAATCAAATCATGCAGTTTCTATGGAAACTGGCAAGGACCCTTTCCAAGCCACCCCGCTTGGTGTCTCCAGCAGATGAGAGGCTGGGCCACTTGTTCCATGGCTGCCATTGCCACTGACTGCTGCACATGCCCTTCCAGCTGTGAAGCCTGGGATGCTTTCCTGAGAAGGTGCCAGGGCTGGACGCAGAAGGAGACACTGAAATGGTCTTCCAGAGGCAACTTTCATCAGGTCTGACCTCTGGATCCTTGACATCACCCCATTACCCAAGTAAGCACAATGGCAAGAAGAAGAAAAGGCAAGAAAGTTGGAGACATTTGGGGCCAGCACTGACCTCCCCACTGAGCACAGTAGGCCCTGCCTGGGCAGACGGCACTTTTGGGGGCCCATGGAAATGTTTTAATTCCTTTTAAAATCAGAGGGAAAATAATTTTCAGGTCAAAGAGAACATTTTATTATGTAATGTGGATGTAGTTGTCTTTACACCAACACTGCTGCATAATATAACTTTCCTTTATGTACTGAATATTTGTTCTAAGCAGGAAAGGACCCCTGCAGGGGCAGAAGTGTTGGAACCCATGGAGTTCCCAACATCGTTCCACTCAGGGGGCTTGAGGACATTCAGTAGCAGGGCCCAGGGAGGACTCTTGTGATAAAAGTGTGCAAGATCTGAGCCCTGCAAACAGATGCAGGGCGTGGTGCACACAGGCCTGAGGGTCAGAGTGGAGTGGGATCATCCTGGAGGAAACGAGGAGCACAGGGGAGTGGTGAGTCTTACAAACAAATGCTGGGCATCTATTCATTTATTTTTTCACCACACCACACTGTCTTCATTACTGTAGCTTGACAGTAAGTCTAGGAGTAGGGTAGTGTTTGTCCTCCAACTTCGTTTTTGTCCTTCAATATTATGTTGGCTACTCTGGGTCTTTTGCATCTCTACATAAACTCTAGAATCAGTTTGTCAGTATCCAAAAAACAGCTCACTGGGATTTTCATTGGAATTTCATTGAATCTATAGATTGAGTTGGGAAGAACTGACATCTTGACAATATTAAATCTTCCTATCCATGAACATGGAATGTCTCTGGATTTATTTTGTGCTTTGATTTTATTCATCAGAGTTTTGTAGTTTTTCTTACATAGATATTGTATATATTTTATTAGATTTATACTTAAGCATTTCGTTTTTGGTGGTGTTAATGCAGTGTTACTGAGTTTTTAATTTCAAGTCGAATTGTTTGCTGCTGGTATATAGGAAAGCGATTGAATTTTGTACATTAATTTTGTATTCTGCAAACTTTCTTTAATTGCTTATTAGTTCCCAGAGGTTTTTGTCAATTATTTAGGATTTTCTACATAGATAATCATAACATCTGTGAACAAAGACAGTTTTTTCTCTTCTTGCCATTTAGCTAGAATTTCCAGTATGATGTTGAAAAGGAGTGGTGAGAGGGGACATTCTTGTCGTGTACCTGATATTAAAGCTTTGAGTTTCTCACCATTAAGTATTTTGTTAGCTGCAGTTTTCTTTTGGTTATTGAATGAAAGATTCTTTAAATTCTATAGTGCTTTGTAATTTTCAAAAGTTCACACTCATGATTACATATAATCGAATAATAACCCTGCCTTTCCCCCCCACTTATGTTACCCCTCTCCCCTTCCCTCTGCCCACTAGTAACCACTAGTTTGTTCTTTATATCTGAGAGTCTACTTTTTTGTTTTATTCGCTAGTTTGTTTTTATATTTTAGATTTCACATATAAGAGATATCATACAGTACTTGTCTTTTTCTGTCTGACTTATTTCACTAAGCATAATGCCATCCAAATCCACCTGTGTTGCTGCAAATGGCAAAATATCATTTTTTTAATGGCTGAGTTATATATATATATATATATATATATATATATATATATATATATATATATATATATATATATATATATATATATATATATATATTCTTTATTCATTCATCTGTTGATGGATACTTAGGTTGCTTCCATACCTTGGCAATTGTAAATAATGCTGCTAAGATCATTGGGGTGTATGTATCTTTTCAAATTAGTGTTTTTGTTCTTTGATATATACCCAGGAGTGGAATTGCTGGGTCATGTGGTAATTATATCTTTAGTTTTTTGAGAAACGTGCCTGCTGTTTTCCACAGTGGCTGCACAAATTTACATTTCCACCAATAGTGTAGGAGGGTTCCCTTTTCTCCACATCCTCACCAACATTTGTTATTTGTACTCTTTTTGATGATAGCCATTCTGACAGATGTGAGGTGATATCTCACTGTGGTTTTGATTTGCATTTCCCTGATGATTAGCAATGTTGAGCATCTTTTCATGTGTCTGTTGGCCACCTGCTTTTCCTCTTTGGAAAAATGTCTATTCATTTCTTCTGCCCATTTTTTAAATCAGTTTTTTTTCCTATGATGTTGAGTTGTATGAGCTATTTATACATGTTGGCTATTCACCCCTTATCATTCATATCATTTGCAAATATCTTCTCCCATTCTTTTCATTTTGTTGATGGTTTCCTTTGCCGTGTAAAATATTTTAAGTTTAATTAGGTCCCATTTGCTTATTTTTGCTTCTGTTTCCTTTGCTTTAGAAGAAGGATCCAAAAAAATTATTTCTGCGATTTATGTCAAAGAGTGTTCTACCTATGTTTTCCTCGAGGTGTTTTACAGTTTCCAGTCTTACATTTAGGTCTGTAATTCATTTTGAGTTTAATTTTGTATATGGTGGTAGAAAATGTTCTAATTTTATTCCATTACATGTAGCTGTCCAGTTTTCCATACACCACTTATTGAAGAGGCTGTCTTTTCCTCATTGTATATTCTTGCCTCCTTTGTTGTAGATTATTTGTTGTAGTTTATTTCTGGGTTTTCTACCCTGTTCCATTGATCTATGTGTCTGTTTTTGTGCCAGTACCATACTGTTTTGATTACTGTAGCTTTGTAGTACAGTCTGAAGTCAGGGAGCCTGATTCCTCCAGCTCTGTTCTGCAGTCAGTTGCCTCGTGACCAGAAGCCAGCAGCATCCACATAAGGCAGGGCCCAGCAACCAACTAGGCCAGAGGCCAACCAAGCCTACCAGAGCACCCACATAATCAGCCCACCACAACAGAAGGACCCACACAGACCTCTTAGGGAGCATATAGCTTGGGTGATGAGAGGGGAGTGCACAGTAGAGACACATAGGACTTTTGGGGGTTTTTTGTTTGTTTTTGTTTTGTTTTGTGTTTTACAGATATTCTTTATCAAGTTGAGGAAGTTACCCTCTATTCTTAGTTTATTGAGATTTCTTATCATGAATGGAAGCTGGATTTTGTCAAAATCTTTTTCTACATCTATTGATAAGATCATGTGATTTTCCTTCTTTAGCCTGTTGATGTGTTGGTCCAGTGGTTAGGACTTTGCCTTTCAGTGCAGGGGGTGTGGGTTTGATCACTGGTCAGGGAGCTGAGATACCACATGCCTAATGGCCAAAAAACCAAAATATAAAGCAGAATCAATATTGTAGTGAGTTCAATAAAGACTTAAAAAATGGTCCACATCAAAAAAACAAAAACCTGATGTGTTGGATTACATTGATTTTTGAATGTTGAACAAGGCTTACATTCCTGAAATAAACCTGCTTCATCATGATGTATAATTTTCTTCACATCAGTAGCTTCAATTTACTAAGGATTTTTTACATCTATATTCATAAGAGATATAGGTCTGTAGTTTTGTTTTATTTCTTGTTTGTTTTCTTTTTGTTTGTTTTTGTAATGTCTCTGTGTGGGGTTGCTATTAGGATAATGCTGGCTCCCTGGCCACTTTCTGCAGGTTTTCTGTCTCACCCCTTCCTGAAGGGCCAATGCTGGAGTTTGGTTCTGGCTCTCCAAGGTTACCCTCTCAGGACTCACGTGGGGTCATCTCTCCTACCTGTTCCAGTTATAGCCTTGAACAGGCACCTTCACCACACTCTGCCTCATTCACAACCTAAGCCCTTGGCTTTCTGTGAACATGAAACTACAAATCCAAAATGGGCCTCTTTCCTCCCATAAACCCTATCTCTGTGAAGACTCTACCCTACTCCCAGTTCCTGTGACCAGACACCTGAGTCACCTCTGAAGATCTTTGTGCATTTCCTTCTTGCATGTCCTCAGACTCAGATACCATGTTCTGGCTGAGTCCAGGTCTCCCCTTGGGCTGGGCTACACCAATGTTTTCTTTGTGGGTCTCCCTCTTTCCAACATCCAGCTCCTATCCCAGTGTTGGTCTCCTATTCATATTGCAAAGGACTTTCCTGACATGGAAATCTGACCCTGCCACACCAGTGGTTAAAATTCTCAGCACAGGGCAGAACCCACATCCACAGCAAGCCTGGTCTCCCTCACTCTGCTCTGGGCCTCAAATCTACCTTTTCATGCATACCTGGCCTCTCAGGGATGTGTGTGTCCTGGTTTTCTCTGATGAGAATGGCTTCTACCCCTGGCAGAGGAGGTCTGTCAGCTAAGGCAGAGAGAGCCTGCAAACTCACAGGCTGGGCCCAGAGTCTGGCCACTTTCCTGTTTGGCTAAGCATGAACTCTTATTTTTAAGAGTTTCCTTTATCTTCTGGATAGTAGCTTTTTGTTGGAAAAAAGGTATTTCAAACATCTTACCTCATTCTACTCTTTATTATTCCACTTTCTTAAACTCACACACACGTATACATATATATATGCTGTTGACTCTTGAACAATAGGGTGGAGGATTTAGAGGGGCACCTACCTCTGTGCAGTCATAAGTCTGTGTATAACTTCACCATCTGCCCTCCATTTCTGCAGTTCTGCACCCATGGCTTCAGCCAATTGCATTTGGTAGTTCTGTAGTACATATTTATTGAAAAAGTATATGCGGACCCACACAGTTTAAACCTACATTGTTCAATGTCAGTTTTCTCCTTTATTTTGTGGAAGTAGTGAAATGCATTGACTGACTTTCAAATGTTACATTCAATTTGTTATTCTTGAAGTAAACTAAATATTATCATGGCATTTTATTATCTTTTATATATTAATGAATTTATAGGTATGGCTATTTGAGCTTACAATTTTTAAAATTTTAATCATGTATTTAATTTCATAGTAAATTCAGGGCTATATCAATATTCTACTTCTTGTGTCAGTTTTAGAAAGTTGTGTTTTTCTAGTAACTTGGCCATTTCAGTTAAGTTTTCAAATTCATTGTCATAAATTATTCATAGTGTTTTTTTTTCTTTCCATATCTGTGAGATCTCTAGTGATAGCATCTTTTTCACTAGCATATTGATTTTGTGCCTTCTGCCTTTCTTCCTTGCAACCCTCCCAACCCCACCCTGGTGATCTCTCTTGCCAAGTCTTTATTAATTGTATTAGTTTATCCAAACCAACCTTTTAGCTTTGATAATTATCTTCACTATATTTTTCATGTCCACTTCATTAATTTTAGCTTATAGTTTATTATGCTCAACTTTTTTGTTAATTCCTTGATGCATAAATTATGAAAAATACATTTAATACCATAATGTTTCTCAGACAAAACTTTGGAGGCATTATTCAAGTTTTTATATAACATTTTAATTTTTCTTTAGTTGAAATTATTTTCTAATTGTCATTATGATTTATTCCTTACATATTTGTCATTCAGAAGTGCATTGCTTCATTTTGAAATATATGGATATTTTCTAGTTTCTTTCTCTTGTTTTTGATTTATAGCTTGCTTGCACTGTTGTCAGGGTGTGTACTGTGGATGATATCAGGTGTTTGAAATGTTTTGAATCTTATTTTATGCCTCAGCATATGGCCATCTTTCATAAATGTTCTATGAGTCTTCAAAAAAATTCATATTTTGTAGTAATTAGCTCCAATGTTTTGAGTATGTTAATTAGAACATACTTATTAACATGTTGTTAAAATCTATATCTCTACAGGAATTTGCCTTTATACACTATAGATACAAATCCCTTATCAGGTATATGATTTATAAATATTTTCTCCTATTCTGTGTGTTAACTTTTTATTTTCTAGATATTGTCCTTTGAAGCACAAGTATTTTGTTTTGTTTTTTAATTTGAAGAAGTCCAATGAAGCTTTTGTTTGTTTGTTTTTTGTTTTTTGCTTTATTTTTATTTTGGGTTTTTGTTTTGTTTTGTTTTGTTTTGTTTTGTTTTTTCTTTTGCTTGTGTTTTTGGTGTTATGACTAAGAAACCATTGCCTAATCTAAGGTCAGAAAAATTCACACTTATGTTTTGTTCTAAGAATCTTATGGATTTAGTGCTTATATTTAGGTCTTTAGTCCATTTTGAGTAAAAATTTTTATATGGTGTGAGGTAGAGGTCACATTTCATTGTTTTCCATGTAGATATACTGTTGTCCCAGCATCTTTAATTAAAAAGACTATTTTTCCCCCACAGAATGGTCTTGACCCCTTGTCAAAAATCAGTTAACCATGGATATATGAGTTTATTTCTAGACTCTCAATTCTATTCCATTGATCTCTATCTTTATGTCATTTTTCACACAGTATTGATTACTGCATATGTGTACTAAAATTGAAATTATAAAGTATGAGTCTTCTAACTTTGTTCTTATTTTTCAAGTTTGTTTCAATTACTTTGGATCACTTGCATTTTCATATGAATTTGAGCATCAGCTTTACAATTTCTGCACACACACGCACACACACATACACACACACAACTCCAGTTGGGAAATTGACAGATATTGGGTTTTTTTGTTTGTTTCTTTTTTGTTTTTTTTGTTTTTTTGTTTTTTGCTGTACGCGGGCCTCTCACCATTGTGGCCTTTCCCGTTGCAGCCTTTCCCGTTGCGGAGCACAGGCTCTGGACGCACAGGCTCAGCAGCCATGGCTCACGGGCCCAGCTGCTCCATGGCATGTGGGATCTTCCCGGACCGGGGCACGAACCCGTGTCCCCTGCATCGGCAGGCGGACTCTCAACCACTGCGCCACGAGGGAAGCCCGACAGATATTGTTTTAAATCTACAGATTAATTTGGGGAGTATTGCCATGTGACAACATTAAGTCTTCCAATCCAGACACAGATGTATTTCCATTAATTTAAGTTTTATTTAACTTCTTTCAATGTAACTTCTTTTTGAAGTGTTAAGTGTACAAGTCTTATACTTCCTTTGTAAAATTTATTTCTGTATGTATTAGATGCTATTCTAAATGGACTGTTTTCTTAAAATCATTTTCAGATTGTTCATTCCTAGAGTAAAGAAATACAACTGATATTTATGTATTCATCTTTTTTTTTTTTTCTTTTTGCGGTATGTGGGCCTCTCACTGTCGTGGCCTCTCCCGTTGTGGAGCACAGGCTCCGGACGCGCAGGCCCAGCGGCCATGGCCCACGGGCCCAGCCGCTCCGCGGCACATGGGATCCTCCCAGACCGGGGCACGAACCCGCATCCCCTTCATCGGCAGGCGGACTCCCAACCACTGCGCCACCAGGGAGGCCCTGTATTCATCTTTTATTCTGAAACTTTGCTGAACTCAATTTATTAGTTTTAATATATTGGTTTTTCTTCTGTGTGTGTGTGTGCAAGCAAACGTGTGAATTCCTTTGGATTTTCTATGTATAAGAACATGTCACTTACAAACCAAAGTAGTCTCATTTTTATTTTGAAGACTGGATGCCCACCCCCTTTTTTTTCTTGTCTAATGGTCCTGGCTAGAATGTCCAGAACTATTTTGCATAGAAATGATAAACAGATTCCTTTGTCTTGTTCCTGATCTTAGAGGAAAAGTTTTCAGTCACTCACCATTGAGTATGATGTTAACTATGTGTTTTATTTTTTTTAAATAAATTTCCTTTACTAGGTTGAGAACATCCCCTCCTATTCCTAGTTTGTTGTGTGTTTTTATCGCACAAAAGTGTTAAATTTAGACAAACGATTTTTCCACATGAATTGAGATTGTCAAGTGCTTTTTGTCCTTTATTCTACTAATATAGTATATTCATCCATTGATTTTCATATATGGAACATTTTTGCATTCCTAGGATAAATTCTACTTGGTCATGGTATATAATCCTTTTTATATATTGCTGGATTAGGTTTACTAGTATTTTATTGAAAAATTTTGTGTCTGTATTTATAATGATGCTTTTATCTTGTTTTGGTATCAGGGTAATGCTGGCAGCATAAAATGAGTTTAAAAATGTTACCTCATATTCTGTTTTCTGGAAGTGTTTGTGAGGGGTTGGTATCAATTTTTCTTTAAAAGTTTAGTGGAATTCACCAATAAGGTCATCTTCTCATGAGTGTTTCTTTGTGGAAAATTTTTGATTACTAATTCAATCTTTTTATTTGTTATAGGTTTATTCAATTTTTTAATGTCTTTTAGTCAGTTTCAGTAGTTTGTGTCTTTCTGGGAATTTTTTCATTTCATCAAGTTTATCTAATTGTTAGCATACAGTTTTCCACAGTATTCTATCATGATTGTTATTTCTTTAAGGACAGAGGTTATATCTCCTCTTTCATTCCCTTTTCATAATTTGAGTCTTCTTTTTCCCTTTAATCATTCTAGCTAATGGCTTGTCAATTTTTGTTGATCTTTACAAAGAACTAACTTTTCAGATCATTGATTTTCTCTATTTTTTAAATCTATTCAATTTATTATGCTTAATACTTATGATTCCCTTCCTTCCACTTGTTTTGGCTTCTGTATGCTCTTCTTTTTTCTAGTTATTCAGATGGGCAATGAGGTTGAGATATTTCTTCTTTAATACAGGCAATGTAGCTATGAATTTCCCTCTAAGCACTGCTTCACCTGAATGCCATAAAATTTTGTATACTGTTTTTGTTTTCATTTACTTGAAAGTATTCCTATTTTACCTTTTGATTTCTTTTTGACCCAATTATATTTTAAATTGTGTGGTTCAAATTGCCTATGTTTGTGAATTTCCCAAATTAATTCAGATATGATTTCCAATTTTACTCTATTTTGGTCAGAGAACATACTTTGTAAGATTCAGTCTTTTTAAAGGTATTGAGACTTTTTTTTTTACTGTCCTAACATATGACCTACTCTGCTAGTAACACATTTGTCCAGTTTTTGTTTGCTGTGGAATATCTTATTTTCTCCTTCATTTGTAAGTAATAGTTTTTTAGCATATACTTGCTTGGTTGACAGACTTTTGTCCTCTGGCCTCCCTGGTGTCTGATAAGAACACATTATTAATCTTACTGAGAAACCCATGTGGCTGCACTGTCTGCCCATCACTTCTTTAGAAACCTCCTGTGCTCCTTTGTGTTTCTCCTCTGCTCTCAATCCCACAATGCATATGTTTGCACACTTGATGGTTTCCACAGCCCTCTGTTCACCTCTCTTCATTCTCTATTCTTCCTGTTCTTCCAACTGGATAATTTCAGTTGACCTTCCTTCAAATCCATGGAATTCTGCTCAAACCAGCTATCAAGGCTTTTTAGTAAAATTTTCATTTCAGTCATTATACTTTTCAGATTCACGGTTTGTATTTATTTCTTTTTTCCCCTAATTTATATATATATATATATATATATATATATTTATATTTTCTGTTTGGTGAGACATGATTCTCATACTTTGTTATTTTGACATGGTTCCCTTTAGTTCTTTGAAAATACTTAAAATAGATTATTTAAATGTGTTGACTATTATGTCCAATGTCTGCATTCCTAAAGGATAGTTTCTATTTACTGCTCTTTTCCCCCCTGTGTTTGGGCCATACATTCTTGTTCCTTTGCATGTTTCATATTTGCTTTTATTGTTGAAAATTGCATTTTCAATCATATGAGAGTTCTGGAGGTCAGACCCTCCCCACCTGCACTGTTTTGTGTTGTTGTTCTTTCCTGTTGTCTGGATTTGTTTATTCACTTTTTAAACTAATTCTGTAAGTCCGTATTCTCTGTCATGTGTGGCCACTGATATCTCTGCTTAGGTAGTTTAGTGGCCAGCTAATGTCTGAACAGAGATGTGCACAAGGTTCTCAGTCTTTGCTGAGGGTCTGTGTGTGTGGTGGGGAACGCCTTCAACAGATAGCAGACAGGTGGCAACTCTGCCTCTTCCTTCCTGCTTGTGCAGAGCCTTGAGAGTAGGAAAGGTGAGAGCTTAAGGCATGCTCAGCTCTTTCTGGAACACAGGCATAGTTCCAGACACATGTCTGTCCATATTCCAGGAACTATCTTGGAGTTTCTTTTTTTAAAATATACATAAAACAAAATTTATTATTTCAACCATTTTCAAGTATACAATTCAATGATGTTAAATATATTCACAATGCTGTGCAACCATCACCACTAACCAAATTCAAAATATTTATGTCAAAAGATGGAGCAGGACCTCAGAAAGATGGAGGCAGGAGCATAGAATCTCTCCAAACCCTTTCATGGAAGAAGATCAGCTAAAACCAAACACCCATAGGTGGCATTTATCAGCATTTATCATTTCCAGAACGTTTTCACCATCCCAAACAGAGACTCTATAGCCATTAAACAATAATTTCCCATTCCCTCCTCGATCCACGTTCTTTCATCTTTTCCATTGTTTTTCCTAACATCTTTTAGTCCACTTTGAAATAATAGGTTACAGTTTTGATCTGTTTTGTGGACCTGTCTTTTCCAACTTGATTTTATTGTCTGAAGAGATGCTATTCTGCTCCTTATTCTCTTTTTTCTTACACTAACTCTGTACAGGATTTGATCCCAATCCTTTTCTTTTATTGATTTTTGGATGAAAAAAGTTTTAAAGCACTTTGAAAAGGAGGTGCGAGGCCATGTGGAATCATGTTCTTCATGGCTGTTTCATCAATGCTTCAATTATACTCTTTTGAAATAACTGTTTTCCAGGAGGCATAAGCCAGTGGGCTTTATCATTGGACAGAGTGCAGAGAAAGGACCCCACGAAAGCTGATCACCTTAGCAAAAATGATTTCGTTATGATTTCACCCAAGATTGATCACAAGCCAGCCTGGGAAACTCAATGAACCAGAGAAAAGGTATAATGTCATCTTTCCTTCTCTCTGCCTCAGCTCTCCAGGATTGGTCACCTACACGTTATTAGTAATTATTAGTTGGTTTCTGTTCATAATTACTATCAGAAGACACAGCACTTATGGGCCTAATGACACTGCCCAGCTACGCACCATTCTTCTTCACTTTGGCTTCCCGTCCACCAGCAGGAACCTGACTGATTTTAGTTCTCCCTTCACCCCAGCTCAGTAATGTCTGTGAGTGACTCTCAATCTCACCAGAATCTGTATCTCTCACTCTGCCCCAACATCCCACCCCATCACTCGCTCCCTGAAGTGTACTCTAGGAATTTAGGTAAACTGGATATTTTACCACTGTTCACCATCTTTTATGAAACCAGAAGAAAAGCAGCTTTCTTATGGAATGATGGAGAACTTGTAAAGATAAAACACCAGTATCCAGTTGCATCATCTGGCCACATGCCTTCTACATCAATCAAATATCTGCAGATGTGGTAGCCAGTCCTGTTTAAACCATGGGTACAGGGGACACCAATAAGTCTGTCATTATCTTTATTTTCTTTCAAAAACCCATTAACAGCACATTGGAATTTAAAACTAGTGTCATCATCTGGCACCTGATGCCCAATTGTACAAATTTTTAAATAAGGAATAGTTTCTGGTAAGTCCTCTGGCTTATAATGGTGGTGAGTATATGTTAAGTCAATCATCAACCCAAGTTCTTCCTTCTGTTCTTGGAGTTTGTTAAAAAAGATCCAAGGGGGAAAAACATTCTTCTGGAGCAAAATTCTTTTCAAAACTCTTTTTTAAAGGAACTTTGAAAGCAATGACACGAGTCCCAGGCATCCGCTGTCCAACTGGGAGATAGTCTTTCCACCTTTCTGGGATGTGCTTTCCGCCCTTCCTCTTGGCCAATGAACGTCCGGAAAAGCTGCGACCCTGACCCCAGCACCCGTGGGCATGATGCCACTGGCTCATGTGACCCCCAAAATGCTGCCCACCCAATGCCAAGAGTGCCAAAGTCGCCAACCCGGCGGCCCCGTTGCCAGCTCAAGGCCCCGAACCACAGTTTCCTAGGCACAAGCCCAAGCAGCTTGCGGACCTCCTTCTACTGCGCATGCACCACCGCCCGTCAAGATGATGTCATCACGCCGGCCGACTGGCACGCTTCTCTTGGAGTTTCTTAAGCTTCCATGGACGTCTCATTCCCCAGCTTTCTGGGTTGGTCTAACAGTTTCACCAACTGTGATCTGCCTCAAACAAGCTCAGTGTTCAGCAATTGTCTGCAATTGTTTTCAGAATTCTCCACTGGGAAAAAGGCTGTTCTGCTGGGTGAGCTCCAAATCGAGTCAAACAAAGACAACCTCATGAGTGAGTCTCCCAGGGAACTACCAGACAGGTCAAATGAGGCCAGTTCTTGGGAAGGGAGTTTGAAGACTCTTCCACATTCTTCCTGCTCCAGTCACTGCCAGGCTGCTGTTTACCAGCATGAATGTGGGCTATTTGTTTTAAAGCCAACTGTAGAACTTGGTGGTGGGGCGGGAAGAGGATGGAAATAGGGTAAATTAAAATGCCCACAGCTCACTCTTCCTAATGAGATTCAGATGTGTTTTTTTCTGCTTTTTCTTGAATAAACACTCTCTGGTTTTCTACAAGCCTTTGGTTAATTTCCAGAGTTTTGAAAAAGTTGATGCTTGTAAATTTTGAACAGTGCTTTCCTTGGAATTATGGGTGAGACAATTTTCAGAGGTCCTTTCTCTGCTGCTTTCACTGACATTCTCTTTCCTGCCATGGCTTTTGAAGGTTTGTGTCACGTAGCAGAGAGTTCTATTTTGGCAGTTGTTTTCCTTCTACATTGAAAACATGTCATATATTATGTTCTAGTTTCCATTATTTCCATTGAGAAGTCAGCCATCAGTCTTATTGTCTTAGTTTCGAAATTAGTACGACCTTTCTTTCTGGCCCCTTCAAGACTTATTTATTGTTTGTTCATTTTTGGTGGTTCTCTCTTCTGCTAGATATTTGAGGTGTGTGGGAGCATTTTATTGTCACAATGACTGGGATCATTACTGGCATTTGTTAGCAAAAGTCAGGGATTATATTGATAAAATTTCTTTTTTTATGTTTAACTGCTTTATTTTGCTGTACAGCAGAAATAACACAACATTGTAAATCAACTATATTTCAATTTAAAAAAAGAACATCAGTTCCTATGTACTGATACAGGAAAATCTCCAAGATATATTAAGTTTGAGACAAAGGTGAATTTAGTTCACAGAAATGTACCAATGTTGCTTCCTTAGTTGTGACAAATGTGCCATGGTGATGGAAGATTTTTTTTTTCTATTTTGATTATTTTATTGGGGTCCTCATTTTATTCTAATTTAATTTTAGATAATTCAAAACAATTCAAAATAACACGTTATTACCAGATAAATCCGGATTTCTCAGAATATATTACAGGCTATGATAAAATTTCTGTACTGCATGGGAGAGATCCACAATGCCGTAAAGAATTCCTGGCTAAAGTTCCAGTGATTCCTCACTGAAAAATTATAGCAGAGGTGAGTTTCAATGACTGGAGAGAAATCTTTCCCACATTTGGACCTCCAGCCTGTGGCATTTGAAACTTCTGGACCCTCCACTCGTGGGACTGAGGTTCTTAATTCGAATTTCCAAGGGCAACATGAGCTCAGGTTCTGGGCAAGTCCGGTCTCCAGATGAAAGCCCTCAGAGGTTCCCACTGCTGTGTATCTTGGGAAACCACTTAGAGAAAAACAGAGCGGGAATTAAAATATACTTTCCCTCAGAAATTGGCAGTCAGATGGAGGGAGGGATAGAATCCTTGTCCCAGAGGAGACGAAAGATCAGATTAAATGCCACAAGGCACTTCTGTTCTGAGATGCCTTGATGATCCTCACAGTGGAGATGTTGAGTAGTGGGCCCCAGAATTCAGGCAAACACCTGATTTGGCCAGACTTGGTTTTCAAAAAGTTACTCTATAGCAATAGAGTAGATGGAGAACGATGGAATGATTCCACCTCTCGCTACCAAGTAAAGGATAAAACTTAAAAAGCCCACCCATAGTTTTCCAGCAGCCAACTCTCTCAGTTTTATTTCCATGGAGGCAAAGATGTACTTTCTTCATGTACAGACATCCTTCAGTTTGAGGAATTTGTAAGGGACAACGTTCTAATAGGGACAGTGCTCTCTAAAACCACCTCATGCCCCTACGATTCCTGACTATTAACCTGAGGTCAATTCACTTCTCCCTTGTGAATTCTGAACTCAAGCTAAAGAGGAACATGAACGTTGAGATACTTTCTGTGTGTCATGTTAGTGAGATGCTCATTTTCCTATGAATATTGTCCTTTAATTAAGGAAGTAGGGAACAACTGAGATGCTCAAAATTTTCTCACTGATGTAATTCTTCAAGGGAAAAAGCAAATAAAAGTATTTCCTATGTGGTCAATAGTCAGTTTTCATGTTACCACATCCTTCTGAATGGATTTCTGTAGATAAATTCCTGGGGTTGTAAAAGTGCCTAGTGAATCATTTTAGACAGATAAGTGTATCGTTTTATGGCATCCTCAGTGGCCACCCACGAACCTGGTGTCATCTCCAGAGAATTGTGTTCTCTGGTCTGTTCACCTTCTCAGACCAGAGAGATATATTCTCCATGTTATATAAAGTCAGCCTATTCCAGTGTCCTATGACCCTGCTCCCGAATAAATGTATCTACTTCCGGCTGTCTGAACCAATCACCTGAAGTCCCTCCCCCACATGCATGCTCACTGTCACCCCTGTGCCCTCAGTGTCTGGAGACTTGTATTCTTGCTGCTTTCTTAGGAGAATAAATGCCATAGTCCACGCCCTGCAAGCCAGCCCACTAGGGGAAAGGGCAGCTTTAGTAACTCAGGAGTGCTCCCGAAATTTGCATAGGTATTTAGATTTCATCGTGGCAAGAACAACAAGACCATTTAATGGGGAGGAAGAGGGTTTTGAATAATAGAAACTCCTATTAGGTGAATTTATGAAGAAACTGTGAAAAGTCATAACAATAATGTGTACCCTTCAGTACATCCTACTCACTGAATAGATAAGTGGTCCTGAATCATTTATGCCAACATGCAGGAACCTGATAAATTTTGAACAAATTTAATTGAAATCCCCCCTGGAGTGAGTGTGAAAGAAGGATTAAATTTAATGGTCTCATGAGCGGCGCAGCACTAGATGGCTCCCTTCTGAAGACTCTCTTTTTTCCCCCTGAAATAAAAGATTCCAAACCTCAATCAGAACAGATGTGAGTTTAATCACATCTCAGAAATGAAAAGCATGTGCCTTTGAAACGTAATGAGACTTAAAGAATATGTCTAACCAGACAAACCATACATTTAGCTTCATTTTAATATTGGGATACGCGAGAGGTGAGCCCTGGTAGGAAGACCACATCCCCTCTTGGGGGGCTGTGCCCCCCACGCCCCCGGCATCCTGTGAGCCTCACACACGTCCTGAGCAGGTTAGGGGTGTCTGGGCTCCATGGCAGGACGCCCACAGCATCACCTGGCCCCACTGCGTGGCTTACTCAGAATTCACCACTTTTCAAACTTACTGGCTACAAATTCTTGATTGGCAGGTTAGCGGACTGCCCATCTTCATGGTCTGCAAAGGCAGCTGGCTCCTCCACACCCTGGGAAAGTTGGGTGGCATGGATTCCCTGAAATCCAAACCACTCCGTCTAGTAGGGAGCCTCGTGTGGTCTTCCAGAAGGATCCAGAATCCATGTCAGTGGCAGAGAGGGGGCATCCACTTCTGCAATGGTGGTCTGTACTCTGAATGACCAGCGGACTCAGGGTCTTCTGTCTCCCACACGGGAAAGTTTACACATCCTGGGAAAGCGCAGTTCCACGCCCCCACCTCTGAGTGTGGTCGTGGGTGGCAAGCCGTCCTCTGTCTCACAGAGGTCCCTGGTGGTTGGGGGATCTACCCCTCACTGACTTAGAGCTGATGGCCCAGGTGCTGCTGGTTTATTTTCTGAGCCTCAGTGGACGCTGACACGAGCAGGAAGGGGCCGGAGCTCATTCTTTCAATCAGGCTGGTGCTCGAGTCCAGTGGGAACCCCTGAGGGGGTGCTGAGAACCCAAGCTTTCTCTCACTCAGGGGTCCTTGGACTCTCAGTCAGGAGATGGCCTGTGGGTGCTGGATTGCAACCCTGAGAAAACTATGTCTGTTAATGGAATGAGGGGTGTCATGACCAGTGTCTTAGCCGGTTGGGGCTCCTACAAAGGAAAGCCACGACAGGATGTCTTAAACAACAGACATTTCTTTCTCCCAGGTCTGGAGGCTGGACATCCACGATCAAGGCACCTGCAGATTCCGTGTCTGGTGAGGGCCTCCTGCTGGTTCACATATGCATCTCCTCCCTGTGTCCTCATGTGGAGGAGGGGCAGGGAGCTCTCTGGGGTCTCTGTTATCAGGATACTAATGCCATCATGAGGACTCCACCCTCGTGACCTCGTCACCTCCCAAAGACCCCACCTCCTGACACCTGCTCATTGGGGGTTAGGATTCAACTATGTGAATTCTGGGGGGACTCAGATATTCAGTCTCTAGCAACCAGGAAAAGGAAATGAGGTGATTAGAGCCCCAGCCTTCATTTCAGCTGAGGTTTCTGTAAACAAAACGAATCATTTCTACACGGGAACAGAATTTAAGACAAAAACAAAAAATAGTTGCCGCTGGCGTCAGGGAGAGACCGGGAGCTGCAGCTCTGGGAAGGAGTCCACGAGGGCCTGGGCGCCTGTGGCGGGGTGGCAGTTGCTGGGGCCACGATCAGGGGGCTGGGGGGCTTCCTTTCGGGCCACCCAGGGGAGGAGGGAGGGTGGGGCTCTCCCCAAGGGACAGTGCCGACAGCAGCACCCGTGGGCTGCCTGTGCCTGCGTGGACAGCACAGGGCCAGCCTCACCCGCCTTCACAGACAGGCGGTGGTGGCGTTAGTCATGATGTAACAACCCTGAGGAAGAGGAATTGAACCACCACGAAGGAGCTGCGGACCCCCTCATTTCAAGTCTGAGTTTCCATGAGAATTCCAGTTCAACAGAAAACAAGACAGTTTTTTTAAAGAATCCTTTCCACAGCCTCTGCAGTTTTTATTTTCCATTTTAATTTCCATTTTGCAGATACTGCCCAATAAAGTCTCTCTGCCTCTCCCTCTCTCTTCTTTCTGTCTCCCCCTCTCTCTCTTTTCTCTCCCCACCCCCCCTCCCCATAAATATGTATTTGTCTCCCTTTGTGGAGTCCCTCCTATGACATTCTGAAGCCAGCAGGGTCCAGCACGTCCACACAGCAGAGTATTTTCCATCATGAGGTGGCCTCTCCAGCCCTGCAACAGCACAGCCGTGTAGGAAACATGAGGTGTGAACAGCTTCCAGAATGTTCGCTGAAACGCCTGAGGGCAAATTAAAGAGGGCAGTTCTGGGTCCTCTTTGCCATAACCAAGCTGGGCTCAGCCCAGCTGAATTCACCAGTGTTCGTCCCAACTCCTGCATTTCAACTTCATTTCCAAGTATAAAGCCTTCAGCTGTGTCAGGCACTTTGATTTCTCTGAATGTCGGGCTTGGTTTTCAAATGTAAATGTGGGCTTCCCTGGTGGCGCAGTGGTTGAGAGTCCGCCTGCTGATGCAGAGGACACGGGTTCGTGCCCCGGTCCGGGAAGATCCCACATGCCGCAGAGTGGCTAGGCCCGTGAGCCATGGCTGCTGAGCCCACACGTCCAGAGCCTGTGCTCCGCAACGGGAGGGGCCACAGCAGTGAGAGGCCCGCATACCGCAAAAAAAAAAAGAAAAAAAAATCTGTCAAATGTAAATGTGCCCCCAGGTTAGTCTCAGTAAGTTGCCTGGCGTGGGACCAGGAGCACACCTGTCAGGTGCGGCCCTGTCCTTCTCCCTCCGTGTAATCCTTCATGTCTCATATCAAAGACACCCTCCTGCCTGGAGTTGAAAGCAAAATTATTCTCAAAGGAATTTATGACAAATACAATAATTCCTTTTAATGCAGGTATGTTTTATCTACCAGCACATTAAGTACATATGCTACCAGGAAATAACCCTTATGTCTATGATTCCCATATTATATTTAGAGAACACAATGAATCCATTAATTGGAGCGAGAAATATATGGTTTCCTCTGCCCAGCTCCTCTGATGCTCATCGGTGGAAAAACGTTGGTACCAGACCTTCAACTCAACCCACGACCCCTTCGACAACGCTGTAGAGGCATCTTTGGGGCAAGTTCATCTCCAGGGGGAAACTCCATGGTTGTTAACATCTTTAAGGGACCTTGTGGATGGAAATGGCTTCACCAAGCCCTGGCTGAGGTCTCCTTCCTTCCTAACTTTCAGGTCACGACAGTTTGATTTTCCCCATGGGAAGTCAGAAATCGCTCAGATTCAGTCTTTTACTAACAGAATGGCGGGGAGCTGGTGTCATCCTGCCCCTCCCCAGGCACCCTAAGACCTCCTAGGGATTTCTATTCTCACCTGAAACTTCACTACTGTATTTAAAGTCCCCAAACCAGGTGTTAAAAGGAGCCTGGGAACGCACAGCTACTCATTCCTTTAAATAAGAGGCAGTAAGTCAGGCACAGAGTGACGGCAGACAGGCGACGTGTAACTTCCTCCTTCTCCCAAACATGTGTTACAGTGTCGTCCCACATCACAGGCCTTCCCCAGAGCCTCTCTGAGAGTCTGTGCTGTAGTCCCTGCACAATTCCCGCTTGCTATCAGACTTTCAGATGGCTCCATGTTTCCTCATTATTATGAGAAATGGTCCAATGGGCATGTGACCTTCCTTTTCAGTTCATAATATATGGGGAACATTTTTCCTGGCCATAAATTTTACATGAATATATGATTTTAAATGTTCTGATGATGAAATCAGCAATTTAGAAAATAGTAAAGAATGTATTTTTTAAAAAAGAAAAAAAAGGGCTTCCCTGGTGGTGCAGTGGTTGAGAGTCCGCCTGCCGATGCAGGGGACACGGGTTCGTGCCCCAGTTCGGGAGGATCCCATGTGCCGTGGAGCGGCTGGGCCCGTGAGCCATGGCCGCTGAGCCCGCGCGTCCAGAGCCTGTGCTCCACAACGGGAGAGACCACAACAGTGAGAGGTCCGCGTACCGCAAAAAAAAAAAAAAACAAAAACACCTGTAATCTTACTTCCGAGGTCCCTTTTAAATTCATCAGGGTAGCTTCATCCCCAGACCTTTTTTTCCACCCTCCCTGCCACCCCCCAAAAAGAATTATTTTCAAGTCCTGTTGCTCCATGGGGTACTTTCCAATTGGGTGTCATGTGGCCACATTCTGTAACATCCAAGAGCATGTGTGTGTCTTCCCAGACCTTTTTATTTATTTATTTCTTCAACAGAAGGCTCTGCATATTATATTTATTCAATTGATTTTTTAAAAATTAATTGAAATATAGTTGATTTACAATGTTATGCTAGTTTCAGGTGTACAGCAAAGTGACAGGGAACAATCCCCAGACCTTTCTTAATGTATATATAGATATTCAAGCTTTCCTCTTTTAAGTTTGGAACCATTATGTGGTTGCCTTTCTAAAAACATTCTACTGTTTGAATGTTCATGGTCTGAGACATTTTGCGTGCCATCACGTGGGGTTTTACTACATGGACCCACTGTACCATATCAATCCTTGCCCAATGGGTGGACTTCTAAGCTATTTCACGTTGCTGTTATGAATTGCATTGCAATGTACATGCGTGTGCATAACTCCACTTGGCATTTCTAATTATTTTCATAGGCTGTAAGTCACAGGAGGTGATCCCTCAGTGTAACCAAACAACCTGGTATGAAGACACATTAGACAGGGAGGTCGTGCTCCATCCTCCAAGGAGAATGGGCTTCGGAGGGGCTGGCGCTCTGCTGGGAGTGGCTCCGGGGAGACTTCCTGTGGCTGAAGGGCCAATGCCTCTCATCCTCTCCCCCTCCAGTCACCTGGATGCTTTAAAATCAAAGTAAAATAAGCGGAATCTGATTATTCAGTAAAATAACTTGATCCAGGTAAATATTTCATCCTTCTCAGGAGGGCTGTGCGTCAAGCCAAACCAAACCAACCAACAAAAATTAAGACATCCCTGTAGAACCCTCAGTTTAGGCCTCTGTGAACTTTGTAAATGAGGAGTGGTGGCCAGTGGACACTAGGAGGACAGAGAATCAGAAGTAAACCCAGAAGGGGTACAAGTGGTGCTTTGTCTGGGTCTTTATAAGAAAGTGTCTGAATCGGGGACACACTTTTTGGACAATTTCTGTTGTGAGTTATGCATTTCCACATGGCCCTTCTAGATATTTTATGTTCAAGGCTGTGTCCTTTGGGACAGGTGCGATGACGAGAACTGTTGTAAATACACGTCTCCACTCTCATTTTCATCTGCTGTTGGTGAAGAGAAATCAAGGATTAAGTGACAACTGAGACAGCCATTTGTTTGCTCAACATTTTTAAAGATTACTTTCTGCAGAGCAGAATGAACTGGAGCTAGCCATTGGCCGCTGGATTTGGACAAAGAGAGGCTTTGGATGATGCAGGTGCATGGGAAAGGTGTGCTTCTGATCTGGGGAAAGAGTCCTGGGAGGGGCGTAGTTTCTCCTAGAAGCTACTTCCGGGGACTTAAAATAGTTGCAGGGGCCACAAGGAGCTGTGATTCACAGATAAAAATCTACACTATGAAAGGTTTGATAAATGTCTTGCTCTTTATTGTGCAACTGCAAAGTCAAGTCTGCATGAAAATAGAGTGTCTCTTTGAAGATGTTCAAAGGCGTCCCTTCCATTTTCTGAAGCTGTTTATGAAAAGATGGCTATTCATGTGCTCTTACGGGAGTGGCATGTTACCGGGGCCTTTGTGTTAAAGAGTTCAGGTACATAGGAGACAGGTCGTCTGAGAGTGCATTAGTTATTACACGAGGTTGAACTCTCCAAGGACCCTGCCCTGGAGTGAGAGTCTAAGCTTCGTGGCACAACACCGTCTAGAGGGTTAGGAAGAGAAATATTAAGGGCTTTTATGATTTTTAGCACCATCTGTGTTGTGTTCTTGACTGTAACAGAATTGCTTCCACCCATGAGTGTGTGTGGTGCTAATTCTTGCCTGTGATTTTACTTAAGGATTCTGTGCATATGACTTCACACGCAGGCAAGGCTGACAAGTCTGTGCTGTAGCAAAGTATGAGATTCCACCTGATTTCATGATTCTGATCTTTCTCATTAACAGATTAAAATAATGTTGCAAAACTAGGTTGTGTGGGTGGTACTTCCCCCGGCAAAGTAACAGGTCACGAGGCGGAGCCATGACCAGGAAAGAAAGGAGCACTTAACTGAAAACTAAAACAGAATGGTGCATTGTTTTGCAGAAGAGAAATGGAAGTCCTTTAGGACTGGCCTTCTCTGCAAGTGAGTTTGCGTGCACGGTGTGTGACTTTGCCTGGAGTCGTTAGGAATATGAACACAGTCTGATTTGGGGGCTTGTTCTCCTGGTCTCATCGCTTTTGACCTCAGAGTCCCAGCCAGTCCACGGATCACTGTGGATCCACCTGACAAAGCACTCTGCCGTTTCTCCCCAAGTACCGATCCCACACCTCCTATGTTTTATCTGAAAGCCACATTTTTCATAGGAGAAGAAAGTTCCTGTGCAAACATACTAACCACCTATGTCCTGAGTTTACTTTGCTGCTTTTGTTAACAGGAACCCACTGTTGGCGAGGGAAGGCCCTTGGGGGGATGTTTGTTATTTGGTGTATTTGTTTGCTTATTTATTTAGTTTTATACCACATTACCGACACAACTGAAAGATCTTTTGAAAGTATTTTTTTGTAGTTGCTAAACAAGAAGATCAGCAGGCTTGGGACGTTTCCTGTGTGTCTGTAAAAACAGCGTTCAGCTGATGCTGCCAGAACCTCAGGGTCACTGCACCCCGGCGCGGGCTGCGGCGGTACCTCTGTCATCACAGTTGCTCAGCCCAGCAGCTCTCCCAGGTGGGAGCTCTGATCACGGCTCGATTTTATGAGGGGGGGAAGTGGACGCTTCTGGAGGTTGGGCGATTCTTCCGGGGTCCCATGAACCAGGGAAAAGTAAGACCCAGATCTTGGTGGGGTCCAGCTGTGGCCCAGCCTGCAGGTCCAGCTGAGGTCCCCCCAGCTCCCCTGATACGTTGGGCCAGGCTATTCCTGGCGGTGGGCTGGCCCTTGGCCCCTGTCAGGACACTCGTTGGCATCACTGGCCTTGACTCACCAGTCCTGACACCAAGAGTGTCTCCAGCGCCAGATGCCCTCTGGTTGAGAGCTGGTGTCCTCCTCCCTCCCCTGACGCATCCACCTCTATCTTCCTCCCAGCCCTGGGCTCCAGGCCCCGGACCAGCCAGCCCTGTGGCTGCAGCCCTTTGGCCTGTGTCTGTCCCTCGGTGCTGTGATGTCCTTCACCCCTCGGCTGTCCGGGAGTTGTACCCACGACAGCCGGGGTTGGGGAGCTCACGCACGTGGGGAGAGACCACACAGCACCGGCCCCCTCAGGGGAGCTCCGGCCACCTGGTGATTCCCAGGTCTGTGTTCTGTGGGCGAGTGCAGGCAGGACAATGTGGACCCGAATCTCAGCAGAAATGCAACAGATCCAGGATGGCTACTGCTTCCACAAGATGGGCCTGAGCAGCTTAACCCAGGGACCCATCCCAGGAGGCAGCCTCCCCTGGACGACAGTGGAGGCCCTGCCCTCGGCCTGGCACTCACCCCAGGCCTGTCCACGCCTCCTGCCCAGTCCCCCTTGGGGAGATGCAGGAGCCTGGCCTCCTGGACTCTTCATGAAGATTCCACACAAAAGCCCAGGGACCCACAGTCTTCCGTTCAGGTTCACGGAGCCTGATTCCTGCAGCAGCTCCATCCCAGCAGAACAGTTCACGTGCCGCGGCTGCCAAGGGTGTCTGCGGTGGGAGACGGTGGACCAGCAGGAAGAGCAAGGCGCTCACATGTGGGCCAGAGACACAGCGAGGACGGAGGAGCAGCAGAGGACCCGGAGCTGGGCGGGGGGCCGGGAGGAGGGACGCAGGGCAGGTGGTGGGGACCACACGGGGTAGAGCAGGAGCCCCTCACCACAAGGCCAGGGCAGTGGTCGATGCTCTCGATGATAAGAGTAAAGAAAAAACATAATACAATTGTGCAATGGTTATTCACGCATTTACTTTTTCCTATTTTATCCCCATACACCATGCTGAGAGGCCCAGCGGCCTTTGTTTTCACTTGCTGGTTCTGGTTCTTTCTGCCTCTTCACCATTTACCAGCTACAGAGCAATGCATACACAGTGACCGCCATCAGGGCGGGCAGCCCCGCCTTCCCTGCTGGGCCCTTTCCTGCGCAGGGACCGGAAGCTGGGCTTACGCAGGGCCGGTGCCGAGCCTGGGACTCGGCCGCTGCTCTTCCCACGATGTGCTCTTCTCACAACACCCACCTGAATCAGTTCTTTTGAAAACATACATTTCCATTTAGTGATTCATGCTGGGTCTAATTCACTCACCATTTAATATCACTTAGAATCATCCAGGGACTAAAACAGGCCCACAGAGAACAGATTTTAAAAGTATATTTTAAAGATAAAAATGGGCCTTTAATATTCTACAGGATTTCAAATCCCTGGACAAAGAGTGTCTGCTTAAATTTAAAAGAAGCCCTCTCATACCTGTCTTTGATAAAAGAAAAAGGCAGCCTGGGCCTTTGCTAAAGCAGAGGACGCACCTTTTTCAAATTACAGTTTTCAGGTCTGATACAGCCAGATAATCATCAGCAGCTCAAGTAAAATCATTATTTTGTCAGAGAGAGAAAGCATGTTCAAGGGGGAAATTAATGACAGCAGAGAAAGAATGCAGTTGAGCCCTAATCCAAAGACAGTTGCCAGGATGAAAGGAGTGCGGATGCTTCACTTTGCTTCAGGTGCTACTCTAGACTCTTCTGAAAGGCGGCACCAAAGTCTTGCCTTGAAAGCAGGGATTGGAAAATGCTTTCTGCAGAAATGAGAAACTTAGCTCCCACCCACATCACAACGTTCAGGGAAATCTGTTTGCCACAGGCTCTTCCCTCTTTTCATCCTAAATATCACAACATCGTTTTAGCTTAGGGGCCAAAGCAGGAGTAGAAATGATGGTGACCCCACACCAGCATGCCCTCCTGTGGAAAAAGAGAATAAAGTTCATTCTTGGTGATTCAGAAGGGCATTTAAAGGGGCATGTAAACCTTTTGGATCTAAACTCAAAGTGCAAACTCTTGGAAGTCACATGGCCGTACCTGGCCACCAGCTCTTCCCCTTAACATCAGGGAGGGAGGGGTGAGTCGTTCTTTTCCCGAAGCGCTGCATCCCTGGTGTCTTCCTACGGGACCCGAGAGCAAGATGGGTCTGGCCAGGGCTGGGAGGCCAGGGGCTCACTGCCCGGAGTGGCTCCTGAAGGACCAGAACCCTCCCCTCCCCAAAGGTCCCTCCTGCTGGGGTCTGGACACAGGTCTCGTCCCAGCAGCCACACTGGTCCCGCCGTGACCCTTGGGCTCCCATACAGGTGATGGAGCTGCAGTGATGGGCCTGGCCACTGCCTGGAAGCCTGGGGCAGGTCGAGGGCTTTGAGGTCGGCACAGGAGAGCAGGAAAGACAAGGTTGGGAGCCACGGGCAAAGGAGGCCCCCGAGTGTCCGTGTCACTCAGAGACCCTAGGACGCCGTGCCGTCCTTCCGCAGGCTGACTCAGAACCTCATGGGGGGACTGTGCTCAGTCAGCTACTGGGCACCTTTCCTTCCTTTGTTTTCTGTTCTCTGGCAGGTGTAAGGTGCTCAGAGGCGCAGAACAGGGACGGCATGGACCTGGCCCAGCCACAGCTGACCTGTTCTAATACCCACTCCTTCCCTGTTTCAAGAAGCCCCTGGTCCGGTGGGAACTCCTATAAGAGAACAATTTCATGCCTTGCTAGTTACTGGGATCTGGGAGAAGGAGGGGTATCTGATATTAGGACCTGTTAGCGCACTTCACTTGAATGGAATCCTAATAAAAATAGCAAGTTTAACAGTCTTGACATGGCTGCCAGTACACGTGTGAATTGTGCCCCGGTTTTTCCTGATGCTGAGTGAGCTCCCCTACATGAACAGCACCCAGGTCTCCCGAGGCTGGCTTGTTTGCATAGCCTACATTTCCAAACTTCTGACTTTGAATAATGTGGAAATATTCATCATAAGCCATTTCTAGAGAGTTCTGGGTCTACGGGACTGAATTAGAATATGAGGAGGTCTGTTTCTTCAGCCCTTGAAAGCCTTGTCATTCCATACACCAAGCCTCCACCAACTGATGTGCCAACAAGATGCGCTCAGGGCACGAATTTGGAGAAGATGAAAGCGTCAAAACAGCATGCCTGCCTCAATCCTGGGCACAATGTGTGCTTTGGCTGAGGGTCAGTTAGTGTCTCTGCTGGGGAAGGCCGATTTACACAATCCCACTAGAGAAACTTACTTCTGGTTCTCTTATGAAGGTTAATGTTTGTGTTCAGAGCCTCACAATAGCAACCAGTGTCTGAGGGCAATGCACCCAGCACTGGGCACGGCACTGCTGTACGGGCCACACAGGCAGGAGGGCACAGGCAGGAGGAGAAGCCAAGGTTTCCCGGCCATGAGATGCCCGACGCTCAAGGAGCCGGGGAGGCCCGCACCTGCACGTGGGGATCTGTTGCGGGTGCTGAGGAAGCCGGGGCTGCACTGATGCCCCTACTGTTTACCTTGTCCATAAGAACTAACACAGTTACAGGTATTTCACACCTTTTAAGTTTCTTGTCAAAGGGAAAAAAAAAAGAAACCTCAAGTTCAAAACCTGCCTGGAATCTAGTCCCCGCAACGTAGGCTTTATTCAAGTGCGAACTGCACTTGACAGCTGCACTTGGGCATCTGTCCAGGGGCAGAATACAGGCTTGCTCTTGGGAAATTTTACTTCCCATGAAAGATACTGCCTTTCTAAAGAGCAGAGAGAGAGAGAGCGCGTGCACACATCTTGCAAACAAGTAACGAGCTTGAAATGGAGAGATCAAGGGTATGCAAACTAGAGCCAGCCATCCCGCCTGGACTCTGGGGCCGTCCTGCCTGAGACCTGGGGTGCTCACCTGGGACCTGTACTTCTCATATCTCTGGTCGTGGAGACAGCTTTTCTGACCTGCTGAGTCTGAAACTGGGAGTGTAGAGGGGCCGCTGGTTAATCTCTCTCTCTGCTCTCCGAATTCCAAGTGAACGGAGTGAGTGGGGGGAGCAGATGTGAATCCAGCAACACAGAAGTTGCCCCAAAGGGAAGAAGTGCCTGGTGAAGACGGCGTCCGTGCCAGAAAGTGTCTGCTACAAGTTTCCGCACAACCGGGGAGGGACTGCAGCTGAAGTGGCTGAGAACTACCCAGAACACGACCCAGTGACAGGAGGGTACATGTGTCCAACCAGGAATGTCCTGGGCTCTGCAGAACCTGATGGACAGATTTATGCCTGATGTGTGTGAGGTTATATCTAAAGATGCACATTGCTATATTTAAAATGGATAACCATCAAGGACCTCCTGTGTAGCACAGGGGACTCTGCTCAATATTACGTAACAACCTAAATGGGAAAAGGATTTGAAAAAGAATAGATACATGTATATGTACAGCTGAACCACTTTGTTGTACACCTGAAACTCACACAACATTGTTAATCAATTATACTCCAATATAAAATAAAAAGTTAAAAAAAAAAGATGGACATCAGCCCAGGAGCCCCAGTTTTCCTTGGGTCTTAGAAACATATGATGTTTAATTCTCAGCAGTCAACTTGGTGCCAGTGAGCTTATGAAGAGATGTTAGGTCAGAACGGTGTTGACCACGTCACTGTGTGCACCCATTCTTTTAGGGGATGATTACGGGTGCTCAGGACACACATTAGGGCTAATTCAACGAGGTTCTCTCAGCCTCCTGCGGGATATGTTTCTTGGAGCTCCTGTACAACCGAGCCCTAGGAGTCGTGTGGGTAGAGCTCCGCTCTGCTTATGCAAAGAAGCCATGATTGTCACCAGTTCCGACTGGATGACAGATATGCTTAAGGCTCTTAGGCAGGCTTTGGCAGTGATGTTTACTTTTGGGGTGAGTGCAAACATTACAATACCATCAGGACTATGAATGGAGCTTTTGTTAGGGTATTATGGGAATTACAGTATTTAAAGAGTACATCTCACTCAAAGATAACTTTGAATGTACTTAAAGTGCATTTCTTGACAGACTGTTATTGTAAGTTGATCTGGTTAAATCACCCATACTTTTAGGGATTCTGTATCACAAGAGGTGGCCCTGCCTTGTGACCCTACAGTAGGAGCACAGAAACACAGATGGGGAAGACTTACCCATCATCTGCCTGGCATTTTCCCATCCAGGACCAAGTTTTAAAATCAAGGCAGTTGCTTCAGAGCAACTGACTTTCTGACATGCAAGTAGACCCATAACCAGGCACAACCAGAAAGAAGGTGCCATCCTCTGGGTGACGCAGCCCCTTGGGGAGGGGGATCTCCCCTCAAGGGAGTGTCCTGCCCCATCCCAGAAGAAATGTCAGAGAGTCTGAGGAAAGGCACATGTTGCAGAAATTCACTCAAAACCTGACTTGCATGCACGATATGTATTGTCGTGGATACAGAAAATACCGTGTAAATTCTCCAAAGCAATGTTGGACAATTAAGGGATTGAAAAACAAAATAAGAATGTGGAGGAAAGCTTTAAAAACCTGCATTATTAAATTGGAGAGAAGAGAAAGAGTCATCTCCTGTCCTCCCTTACTTCCAGAAAAGACAGAGAAGGATTGGCAGTCAAGGACTGCACGTTCAAGGTAGGTTTTAGGGAACCTTAAAAGGTTCAGCTGCATCACTAGAGTTCTGGAATAATCTAGCAGTGTGTCTGTGTCAAAGCAGTTAAATGACCTCGGTGACACTGGCTGACTCCAGGTTCTTTACTTCCCAATATCATAAGCACAGATTTAACTAATAATATATCTATTGGGCATCAACCATGTGTCACTATGGTAGGCAGTGCCGGGAAAAAGAATGAAGACTGGGCTTCCCTGGTGGCGCAGTGGTTGAGAGTCCGCCTGCCGATGCAGGGGACACGGGTTCGTGCCCCGATCCCGGAAGATCCCACATGCCGCGGAGCGGCTGGGCCCGCGAGCCATGGCCGCGGAGCCTGTATGTCCGGAGCCTGTGCTCCGCAACAGGAGAGGCCACAGCAGTGAGAGGCCCGCGTACAGCAAAAAAAAAAAAAAAGAATGAAGACTAATGTACAACATGCACGCAGTTGGGGACTCGGAAGCTAGTGAGAAGGAGGCTTAAGACACGGTCACCATTTACCCTGCAAATACCAAAGACCTGATTAATTGGTAAGGACACGCTGCCATCACCATGTGCAAGACTCATCCACGTCTACACAGATGCCCGGCCCTGCGAGGGCAGCGTGCACCACCGGCTGGCTCATACCCACCTCCTGACCCAGAATGCCAACTCACCACCCTGCCACCTGTTTGAGTTACAAACTTTAAAATATTTATCCTATATGGTTATGGAAACTTGATACTTGTATAAAACATTTGATCTTGTTCCTTAAAAAAAAAAAAGTCAGAGGATGAGAGAGGAATGGAATTGCATCTCGGCGATCAGGGCTTCCTCTAAGAGAGCCATGTGGAAGGTCATTTCCGTTGTCATGATCAGAGACCCCCTCCCCCCGCCCAGCTCCTGTAGCATGGATCAAGTTAATGAGGAAAGCTGCAAGGTTTAAGTCTGAAATTAATGTACTGGCAGCCAAATGTCAAAGCAAAGAAGCCCTTATTCAGAGCAAAGAGCTTAAGATAAGAGAGCTCTTGGGTGGGGACAGGTGAAAATGACCAAATCAACAATTTGCCATAAAATGTACAAAATTCAGTTCGATTCCTAAGTAGAAAGGGTAATATAATCCCAACCGTGCAACAAAATAGTATTTAAGCATTTGCAAGGGCCAGCACAGGTGTACCAAATACACAGGAAATCAAAGCACGTGTCTGTGTAATGACTTCAAGCTTGATGGGGACTAAAGCCTCGGTGGGCTGCCTTGCCTGTCCTGCTCTGGACCCTACTTTAGTGCAGTGAGTCTGGGTCCTACTGCTATCATAACACCCTGAACAAAGCCCTGCACCCTACTCTAACCATCGGGTGGGAAAGCAAATCACAACGAGATGAAAAAGTACATTTTGCAACTTCTGACCATGGGCATCCTCAACTAGCTAACCAAATAGCTGAAATCTGGTAACTGTGACGAGAAATTCAAATTTTATATATAACCTGGAGGCTGTCAAGACCAATTTTGCAGGGAAGACAAGTCAAGGGAGACCTCAGTAAGCACAGGTTTATACGCTCTTCCATAAAACACCGTCAGGACAGGGGTCTTTATCCCCCCATGGAAACAGAGGGCAGGGCCGCTCCTGAGCAGTGGAGGAAGGCAGCTGAGGACAGCAGTCTGGCCAAGGGGCAAACACAGGGACCCTGGAGGGATGAGCTCAGTCCCGCCTGGGTGAGGACTGCATCCAGAAGCCACCTCTGGAAAAGGTCATGCGGCCCCAGCCCTCTGTGCACAGAGAAGGTTTTACCACATCTGGACCACGGGACCCACCTGGTGGGGATGAATCTAAGTGAAGTCTCAGGTAAGAGATGGAGAGTCAGACCCCTCAGGGCCTGAGAGGATGAGGCACAGCACGATTGGCTTAGGAGCAGGGGGTGAAAAGTGTTTTGCTTCTTCAGTTTTCCCCTTTGTGACCCAGAAGAGCCTGGCAAAGGGAGCCTGGGTGGGAACTGTGTCCAAGCAGATGAGGCAGGACTCTCCGGGGCCTGGACCAGCCGGAGTGGCCCTCAGCCCTCGTCCCTCTGCAAGGGCCAGCCTTTTCCCGTGGCGCGGTCCAAGTCCTAGGGGTGTGCAGTGTGCTCTGGGCCTGGACTTGTGGGCCCAGTCCGGCTGTACTTTCGACCCGGCAGTGATCACGGGCGGCCCTGGGCTGCAGATGCGCCGGAGCATCACCTGCGCAGCGTTCCGGGTGTGGCGGCCCGCCCGTCCCCAGGGCCCACTCTTCCCAGCGCTGCTTCCTCCGCGTCAGGGAACTGTCCGCTCCCCACACCTCCTCCCATCTGAGGGCCTCCGTGCTCCATGGCTGAGTCTCACATCCTGTGTAGCTACAGACACCTGCACCCCACATGCAGGGAGGGGCCTTCCCACCGGAGGAGGATGAGGGACACCACCCGGACCTGGATCCTATCTTGACTCCTCTGGGCCCAGCATCCTCTATTCCCCCACAGTGACTGCGCCAGCATTCACCTGGGGACCCAGGTGTCCACTGCCTCAGCCTCTCCAGTGAACTGATGCTGACGCAGGGTGGCTGGCCTTCTCTGATGGAGTCCCCCTCCCACAAGAGACCCGAGCAGTAACCCTCGCAAGACTGGGGGTGGGTCATATCCTTGTCACCATGTATAGAGGTCAGGCCTGGGCGCATGGAGTCCAAGGACCAGCCGGGGACCCAGCCTGAGCGCAGCAGATCTGGAGTGCCCACCGGGTGTTACACCAGTATCCATGTCCTTCACCCTGGCGGCCACTGCCAGGGTCCTCGGGTTCCCTCTGGAGCAAGGAGCCATGGGAAAGCAGACACTGGGGCGGGGCTGGGACAAGGAGACGGAGGGACGCACTTGGTGGACCGTGTCCTGGGGCTGTGCTGACAGCGTAGCCAAGACCAGGCAGCTTGAAGCGACGGAATCTTCTTCCCTCTCGGTCCTGCAGGTTAGAAGCCCCAAATCTAGGTGTCTAGGAGGCCGTGAATCTGTCCCAGGCCGCTCTCCATCTTTTGGGGGGTGTGCTGGCCACCCCCTGTGTTCCTTGGCTTCTTCCCTGTTCCTTGATCCTTGGCGGTGGTTCCTTCGAAGCATTGCCCCGTCTCTGCCTTCACGTTCACACGTATCTCCCTGTGTGTGTCTGTGTCCACACGTCCTCTCCTTTCCAAGCACCAGTCCTGTGGGGTTAGGGGTCCACTAATCCAGCTTGACCTCATCTTAATGAGTTACATCTGCCGTGACCCTATTTCCATAGAAGGTCACATTCCGAGATCCTGGGGGTTAGGACTTCCCTATAAGACGTGGAGGTGGGGATACAATTCATCCCACAGCATCTCAGGCACAACATTTAGGGGTGCCGGAAAACTCAGTCATCAAGATAAATAGTATGTATTGAAGAATATCACACTGAAGATGTGAAGAACTGAAGAATATCCAAATTCATGCAGCAAACCCATGGGAGACAAAAGGCAGGAGGTTTGCACACACACAGGGTCAGTACTGCTGATTTGCCCTTCTCCCTTGGGCTCAGAGCTGGCTCAGGTCAGCTCAGCCTTTATTTAAAAATTTGCTCTTTTCTTAACATGGACTTTCGTTAGCATTCATGTTAATCTTCTGAAATAGCTCATTAAATATCATTTATCTTGATGACTGAGGCTGTTGGTGCCCCTCAAGCATCACCCACACAAGGCAAGTGCCTCCCCCTCCCCAGGCTTCCATAGAGCTCAGTCCCAGAGGCCAAACCATTGGCCCAGCCAGTGAGGAAGCTGCACCCCGGGGCTATCAGTACCCATGGATGACGGTCCTCCCACGTGTGCCCTGAGATCTGAGTGCCAGGGGAGCCTCGCCCTTGCATCAGGGCTGCCCCCACTGAGACCCCGATAGAGGCCAGGGAGGGAAGACTGCTGGATTTCCTGAGATAGACCGGACCCCGGCCCATTGACTCCCCAACCCCAGAATGTCCTCCCTGCGGTAGAGAGCAGGGCGGGTGTGCATGCAGCGGGCATGGGCTCCACGCGCCATGGGGAAGCAGGAGGCCCACCGCCCCCAGTCTCCCTGACGAGGGTCTTCTTCAACCTTCCGGGCTGGGGGCACTTGAAAGAGAAGGGGGAGCTGACATGCGCTCGAGTGGTGGTGGCCTGCCCCTGACCCCAGCCCTCCCGAGCCTGAATCCCCACCTCCTCCCCGGCCTCTGGGGAGTAACAGTAGCCTTCTCGCGGCACTGAGCTGACCCTCTGGCCAGTATCACTGCATCCCAGTGACCCCGGGTCACCTATTTCCCCAGAACCACGTGAGACCTGGCCTGGGAGAAAGTCTACCTGCCCTTTTTGTTTAACGGGGCTCCTGGTAATAAAACTTGTACAATGATTAGAAGAACGATCGCATCTTTGGGGACCAGCCAGGCCCTCTTCATGCATTAGTAATGCGGCTTTTCAGTAAAGCCTCATCTGCTTTCTGCTGACAATTGTTTAACTTTTCCCAACATTGCGCCGCTCCTGCTCTTTTAGCAGCAAGACAGAGCTGAGCGCCAGGGCTGGGAAACGCTTCCACTGGCGCACGGTTTAATTATGGGTGTCCTGCACAGGACATCTGTCCACAGGCTTCTTCCCTCCGAGGGAAGACTCGGAGGGTGTCCAGCATCAGTCAGCGATCACAGACAGGTGGGGAGAAAAGCCATGTATTCACAGACCCAGACCGAGCTGGCCTTATCCTATATCAATGATTTGCTGTCCTCCTGTCTCCTGATCAAACTCACTCAAAGATCCCATCGCTGCCATCCCCACGGCCTGTGCTGAGCATCTCAGCAGATCTTTTCCCGCTAAGCGGCTGCAGTCCAGAGGCTAGAGCTGCACTCTGCTCTCTGAGTCCATCGAGCAAGGTTAGGGTCTCAGATGGGCTGGTAATGAGCTGCGGAGGGTTCCTCCCAGCCTTTGCCCATCCTCCATGGGTCTTCAAGAGGCTAGAGCTTCTGGAAAGCAGTGATGTGTTCTGGACTTTCTGGGATCTTTTCTGCCTGCTTTAATCACGTGTTTAACTGATGCTAATCCAATGAGTTGCCCAGCACCAAGGATGCCAGATGGAACGAAGACACAGCCAACCTAAACTCCGCCATCGTTGGGAAGACATGTTGGGTAGTTATTCCAAAGTCTCCAAGAGACACCTGGCTAGACTGTCCTGCCCTCTGAGCCCAGCTTTGGCTTTATGATAAAGACCGTGGTTTCAGTCTGATCCTTGAGATTGGCTGATGGTTGATTAGATTATGCACTTGGATCTTGATCTGGAATATTCCAGGTAAAACAGGCAAAATAGATTAGGGCCCATCCTACTGGCCGTTTCTCTATTTTCTCTCACCTTGTGTTGGAGAGTCACCCACCCTCCTTGTTGGCATTGAAAGGCCCCTGAGTCTCCAGGGTCAAGGCTGGACCCGGAACGTCTGTCCCTTACACCAGGTGAAGCAAGCTGTGGAAGTGAAGCAAGTGCACGTTTATCCAATGGAATGAAGGTGTCAGCTTCTTTTCCTGAGCTGTGCCAGTCTCCCATCCTGGAAGAGGCTCCCTATGACATGGTGCCTGAAGGGGCCCTGAGGGTCGGTCCACTGCCAGCCCTGCCGCCCCAGCACACACGTGCACGTTCGCTCGCCCACACACAAGCCTCTCGCTCCACGGGGTTCTGGCCTGCACTCATTGCTGCTGTGCCCCCAGGAGAGGCTGCAACTAGTCCATCACTGCTTAGATATTTGTTTCTCCGAAGAAGTGCTGCTGCATGCTGCTGTGTAAGACAAACACTCAACTCTGCATTTATATGTGTCTGAAGTTTTTAAACGAAAATATTCTTGCTAGTTCGAGATGCAAAACGATTCCCACACCTCTTCCTTGACGTGTATTTTTTTAAGCGCTCAGAGGGACTTCTGGGCGGCCATGTGAGTCCTCTTTGTTTCTAGAGTGTTTGGTTGATGTGCTTCAAAGCAGCGGTGAGAGGAACCGCGGGCAGACTTCGGGTTTTTTATGGTGGACTCTGAGACCCGAGGGCCACACGCCTGCTCCCGGAGCAGCAATTCAGCCCCTAACGCCATGCCCTCCGCGTTGAAAACATATCCCCTACACAGCTGTACTAGCGCAAACAGTAGGCAGCTGGTTTTGTGTTTTTTGTTTTTTATCATTTCCAGGTGCATTTGAGGGAGAGGAGAGTTCTAACGGATCTCAGTGGGCTGTGTGATCCAAACCCCAAAATTATACCAACGTATTTCAATGAGATATTGCTTTGGAGACTTGAAGGAAGAGAAAGTGTCCCCAAATCGTGACTCCAGAAGAGCATCACCATTCAACACATATACAATAAATGCTTAAACACCGTTTTCTCTCCCAGCTAGTCTTTTTTCAGGTACTATTTTCTGATTCCAAATTCTGGGAAGAGATGGCCCTGCTGCCGGCCAGGGGAACCTGTGGTACTAGGTTGTGTCTGTGCTCAAAGATCTGAGGACTCAAGATCCAATTTAAGAACAGAGGCCGGATGCCAGCTGTCACCTCCAGACCCTGGGGCTCTCCAGCCGGCCGGGCAACCCCAGAACTCAGACTCTCGGATGGCAATTCCGTGTCCTACTCAGGCAAACAGTTTCTCTCCCTGTTTCAGAGAGAACGCTGTGTCCTAACTATGCTTTACAAGGTTGAAATCTGACAAGAAATTTATTTCTCATGAAAATGTTCACCAATTCAGATCTGTCGAAGCAAAAGTGCGATTCATGTTTTGTTTTATTTCTTTTTTTTTTCTTTTTTGAGTAGGATTAATTTAGTACAACCAGGTGGGGAGCTTTAATTTTGGACCTGGGGTAGATTTCATCCACCACCCAAAGTTGTACATTTCACCTTGGGTTCTTCGGAGCATGACTTTGGGACAAAAGGCTCATTGAAGAGACCCAGGAAGCAGCCACCTGTCTGGTGACAAAGAGTGCATCCTCGCTGCGCGCAGGCCCTGAGCTGCAGACCCCCCAGGGCTCTCCTTGGGACACCTCAGGACCGCCCGAGTCCCCTCATCCTGAGCACCACTGACCAGTCATCACCTACCCCTCGAAGTGCTTTCAAAAGCCCTGATCATTGAAAGTACATATATTCCGACCTCTAGAACCCCCCTCCCTGCCCTCCATTTACCAAGTGTGTTTCCCACTAGCCCCCGTTGCCGAGCCCCATTTCCTTAGGCTGCTATGGCGCCCATTGTCCCCGTGTGTTGTCCCCAACCTGCCTCCTGATCTGGGGCATCTGGCTCGGCGACTGCATCCTGTCCAGACTCAGAGGCATGAGATCACACCCTGCCTTCACGAGTCTCCAGATAACAAGGCGCTCCCCACCTCACCCTTCCCTGCACCCCCTTCTGTGTCCCGTGTGGGCACAGGGACTATCAGAGACAATTCGTGCCTTGTTGGTGCCCCGGCACCCAGTCAAGGTCTGGGATCACGTTCCTGCATGGACACGCTTCTGCTTTAAATCCTCCTCAGGCATTGAGGACACCCCTGGGCCCAGCCCTCTGCGTCCAGTCCCTGGCCCCTCCCTAACTCAGGGCCTCTGTCGCTTTCCACGTGGCAAGGTCTCGGCAATGAGGAGCAGGTGACAGAGTTATCAGGGCACCGAGGTGACACCCAGGGTTTCCCTGACAGAGGGTGAGACGCCAGGACACCTGTTCATTGCCCGGGATGATGTGAGGACACTGGTCTGGGGGCAAGGCCTGGGCAGAGGGGGCTGATCCGGAAGGGGGTCAGAGGGGCCCGGTTCCTCTTCACGTTTCCTGCCAATGCGTCCTTGGGAGCCATTTTAATAACTGCCTACTCTTGCAATCTGCCACTGTCCTCTGTTTACCAGAATCAGGGCCTCATGTCAATTGGGTCGCCCTTGCACACCTTCTCTGATGGTCAAGAATTCTCCCGAACACGCCAAGGGCTCCTTGGTGGAGTTTTGCATCCGTATCCAGGTCTAGCTGAGAATTAACGTTGATACTCAAGGGAAGCCTTGCCCAGTCCCTTTAGGTCACAGGCCAACAGCACTTGCACCCGGTCTTTACTGCAGCTCTTGGAGGCTTTACTCCTTTTGATACACATTTTTAAAAAATTTATTACAAGAGTTTTTAATAAGTGTAAGCAAGCTGCTGATGACTTTCATTAAAGACCCTTGTAAATGAACAAGCCTCTCTGGTTGGATAATCATCCACAAGATGCTTCTTAGAGTTCAAGACACGTCATTAAAGGCACAAATCCTTTTTCTTCTAAATTTCACCTTGTTGAAAGGAACAATCGTTGCCTCTAAAGTACTTGAAAAGGGCTGTGAGTGAAGAGGGGTGGAGATGAATGTGTCCATTTTAATGCATCCCACCGTTTCTGGCTGCAGAATTACTGATTTAATTTGTGAAATTGGATGAATTTAATGCAAGATAAATATTTATGGACAGACCCCTGAGACAGATGAGCTGTCTGTGAAAGAATAAAGGTAAAGGCCATTATTTTCAGAAAGCAGGTCACTAGTGGCCTGGCAGACAGGATGAATTCTCTGTGTAGAAGCCCCACGTGGTCTGTCTGCACCGTGGCCCCCAGAGCCAGCCCCGTCTGGACGGCAAGATGCCCTCAGGACTCAGCACAGGCCAAGCCCTGCTGTCCTTCCTCTGAAACGCTGTGTATCTCATGCACCCATGTGCACAAATGCACGTGCACACACGTGGAGATACACTCTCATCTGTACAAGCGTGTAGATGACACCTGACAGTGTCTAGTACAGTGTCTTAAAGGGTGTGGCCGAGAGGGGCCAGGTTGGAGGAGGGAGGCCTCACCTGGCGGCCCTGGCGGTGGGGCTTGGGAGGCCCGGGTGGGCTGCGAGCAGTGGGGGACGTTCTTATGATGCTGTATATTTGCCACCGTTACCCTGGAATGGGAGGCAATCTTGTGCAGGATGAGTGCCCCCACCATTGAAAAGAAGCGGCTGCTTCAGAGAGGTTCTGGATTTCCATGCATTCTTCCCAACACAGCAACGGCTCCTTGGTGGAGTTTTGCAGCTGTGTCCAGGTCTAGCTGAGAATTAGCCTTGACACTCGTGAGAAGCCTGGCTCCGTCCCTTTAAGTCACAGGTCAATAGCACTTTGCACCTGGTCTTTATTGTAGCTCCTGGGGCCTTGTACTCCTTTGGACACACACTTTCTTTTGTTTTTGTTAAATCGCAGAATGCGAACGCAACAGCAATATCATGATCAAGTGTTAATTTATTCTATAGAACGATGTTTTAATCAATACTGTAAACAAACACCTCACTTTTCTGCACTGAGCTGGGAGAATGATGTGCAGTGGAGGAAGATAGCCCCTCCAAACTCCTGGTGAGGGGACCAGGATGCTGTCTAGGGGTCAGAAAATCTGTACTTTGAACCTTGCATGACCACCTGCCCGGCAAGCTGGTATTTTTCTCTCCTACCTGAGTGATGGGGAGCTCAGGGGTCACTAGGACAATAGCTCCCAGGCCTGTCAGAGCTCCTGACAGGAGCCTCTCCTTCTGAGAAGCACCCTGGACACTGCAGCAGTCAGCTTGACCTGCAACTGTGGAGGTAAGCACTGCCCTTGGAACTTTTCACATAAAAGGTAAAAGGCAGGAGAGGGATATTGAACCCTGTTGCCGTGGGGTCCCTCTATCAGCCACTTGAGTGCTGTTGTTAGCCTAGACCTTATCAGGCCAACTGCAGAAGGACGGTCCCCATTACATCTGTAACTCTTCCTTCTGGCCCCATAATTTGGGGATGGAGGCCCAGCAGATTCTTCTAGGCGGGCTCAGAATGTGATGAAGAGTTTGGACACCAATGTAAGTACCTACAGTCTGATTGCTGGTGTTCAAAAAGTCATGACAGACAGGCAGAATACAGCCTGCCTTGGAAAAAAGTGTTCTACAACGATCATATGTCTTTTCATGGAGAGAGCAAAGTACTTTACGAATATAGCTTCAAAAGGAAATTTTAAACCTGATTGATTAAGGCGTTTGCCAAAAGAAAGGATATTTGGAGAATGGTGCTGAGAAAATAATGCTGCTTGAGTTTCCAAGAGATCGTATTATCCACGACTTCAGTTCAGAGTGGCGCACTGGAAAAACAAATGCTGATGGTGTTCACGTGTGTGAGGATGTGTGTGTGGTTTTTATGTGATGTGCATGTGTGTGCTTTGCATGTGATGTGCATGCGTGTGCGCTTTGTGTGTCATGTGCATGTGTGTGCATGTGTGTGATGCATCTGTGTGCGTGTGTATTTTTTTTCAGCCAGTCATGAACTTTCCTGCTTTCACTGCTCTGGGTCAAAGTCGTGTCTAAAATAAGCAGGTGCGTGACCTCTAGAAGGGCCCTCAGGTTTGCCTGAGTGTCTGCATCTACCCAGTGAGGTGTGAGGTGAGCCATGTGACTTGGGTCTCCACTGAAGGCATTCACAGCCTCACGATCCCCATCACTAGCGAGGGGGATCTGCCCAGAGGGGACCCCCTGTGACCCACTCAGTGCAGCCCAGAGAGAGACGAGTGGCCTGCTTGCCAGCTGTGCCACACCTCGGGGCTCCATCTGGATACTGCACAACTGTTTTACTTCTTATCGGAATTTCTGGTCAAATTAAAAAGAAAGAGATTCTATTTGACTGGATTTCTTGTCAATATTGAGATGGCAAGTTGGCCTCTTGTTGTCCTCCCCTGTGAGTGAGAAAGTGTCTATTTGTGCAAAGACACTTTTTGATTCTGGGAAAGACCTCAAGGCTTTCCTCTAGTGGGGGAAAGTCCACCCGAAAGTCCACCCGGTGGGGTTCCTGTCCACCAGAGGGGTGTCCACAGGAACCCCCCCAGCCTCTCCTCTGCCCTCCACTCTATGGCTTCCTCCACCTGGTAAATACTGTTGAGTGTACGCAGGAAATAATGGAGACCTGGCGCAGCAGGTCGAGTTGTAAGGGAAATTCCACATGAGTCAGTCGAAGTTAGACTGGATCCCATGGAAATCAAATACTCAGTTGACACAAAGATCTCATTAGGGGGTAGATTGAGCTACTCGCTGGTCCCTCATGGGGATTCCTAAAGAGATTATTCAAAAGTGGTTAGAGTGTATTTTGTTTCTTGGAAAATTGAGTTAATCAAGTAGTGATAATATGTTTATTAGAAATGAGTATCAGTTATTACAAATATTCAACGAGAATTTATAGAGCACAGATCATCTGCCAGCCTGTCTGGGTCCCAGGACACGGCTGTGATGATCATAGCCCCAGGCCTCATCATCCTTATCATCTCCCACACTTTATTTCCCATTTAGAATAATTTATCTCCTTTAACTCCTTTATTACTAGCTCTTTATTGTGTTCCTATGGTTATTATATTTTAACTTACAAAAAACAATAAGACGTAACCATACTCATTTGGTGTTACTGCCTGATTGATAGTTTCTAGAGCCAATCTGTGTATTGGCAATAATTACAGGAATTTATCCTGCTCCTTAGCATATCCAGTGTTCTAAGAAAATTTCACTTAAATTTATAAAACTGTTAAGGAGTAAGATTTTTCTTGTTTTATCAACACATGGCATGTAGAATTTCTTTAAACAGCAATGCCATAGTCAGGATCAAATTATGATTCCACTTATATAAATCACTCCTCCAAATTCCACAGCAGAGACTATGTCAGGGCCTGTGCCTTGTCTGATGGGGGTCACAGTCTGGATTTGTGCCACCATGGGAGAGCTTAGGAAATGGAAATACCTCATCAGCACCAGATTTACCAATGTTCGTGGCCCGGGCTGACCACACAACTTATCACCGAAGGCCTCTTGTGGCCTGGTCTCAGAAGCCCTGGGATGATCAACCATCTCTGGATGCTGAGGACAGAGTGGTTTCCTGGGATGCTGGTTTCAGTGCTAAACCTTGGAGAGTCCAGGCAATTGGGACAGGCTGGTCACTCCACTCCCAGTGCAGCCCACTGGTCAAGGAAGTCACTAAAGCAGCTCAGAGTCCAGAGGAAAGGGATCGGGAGGGAGGAGCAGCAAAGATGCTGTGTCCATCTTTCCTCTGCCACACGCCACACAAGGGGCAAACCGGCCAAGTGGAAAAGACACTTCCTGGAGGAAGACTCATTATCACAAAGATAACGTTCTCCCCAAATCCCAGGGGTGATGCCCCTGCGTCCATCATTTTTCTGTTCCTTTTAGAAAGATGGCTAATAAGAGCAAACTACAGGATTTCAGATGGAAGTGTGTTGGGTATAACATATTCTCTAGATTTTTCTTCAGACTTTTCATGAGCAAATGGGCCAGAGGAGATTGTCCGGGAGATGTGGCCCAGGAGCAAACAGTGGCGGCATATCCCATCCACTCAAAGGAAGACGACCTGCTACCTGCCACTGGGGGAAACGGCCCCCAAAGTCTCCACCAGGCTTGATCTTGTTCGTTTATTTTAGCAGAGTAATTTTCAAAGGTCTTTCAAAGACAAGAAATGTACAGAACTAGGTAACTAAATAGAAGTGAGAATAACCTGGATTAAATAAATCAACTTCTAAAGTCCCTGGTGTGCTCCATTGGGAAGGGCAGTGACTGCCTTAAAGGTGAACAAATCCACTTAGATTTTCCATCTACTTGCTGGTCATCTCCATCCTAAGTGGACTCATGTTGGTAGGAAGTGACTTGTCCTTTCATCCACATCATAATGTAAATTTCACTTCTGGAAACATCCTTGCAATGGGAACTGAGTAGGTCTCAGGTAACATGACAAATTTAGAGCAAGAGAACTTGGACGTCTTGGTTCTTACTTGTTGCAGGATGGGTTTCCCAAATAGTTGCAGGCTGAGACAGAGATTGGGGTTCCGGCTGTCCTGAGGGGTTGCCCTTGGGTTGGCGGCCTTGGAAGGTGGAGGAGAATGCAGGGTCAGGCTGTCTCCATGGAGGTCATGGCTGAGCCCTTGAACAGCTCTGAAGGGAGATGCTTGGGGTGGTGACAGTTGTCACTGGAAGGAGGTGTGACCTGGGAAGGGACAGTTCTGCATCTGAGGGGATCCCTACAGACAGCTGACTGCTGAGGGCTGCTCTTCCCAACAGCTGAGGATCTGCATCTGTCCACCCCTGAAGGGACATCTGGGTGACATCTCCAGTGTCAGCCACACCAGACTTATTATATAAGCAAGAGAGCTCTGGGTTCATATAAAATCCTAAAGCACTTTACACTTTAAAACATGAGATTAATGACTCTCAGTGCAGCTTGAGTTACACAAAACCAACCCTCCTATAGTTCAGTCTATCTTCTAGACATTTTATTAGGGGTTCAATTTTGTTTTATTGAGTTTTATTGGGTAAGTTGTTGTTGGGAAAGTAATTTCGATTATTAGAGAAGTTGTATGGAGTTCATATCTTCCTTCCTTGAGGGTCCATGTGATTCAACTGCACTCAGACCCATCCAGCTCCAGCGCCGTGTTCCGTGCATCAGTGTGGCTGGGTGAGCTCCTCCAGCCTCACTCTCGACCCCCTTCCATCACTGAGCCCAAACCTGGAGCAGTGATGTTCTCCCAAGTGCATATTCTCCTCTCTGGTCAGCCAAAGCTCTAATCAGCACTGTGAAAAGATCCCAGGCTGGGAAAGGAGTAGCCTGGATTCAAATCTGTTCCTCCCTCTGACCTTGGCAGACTGGAGACCTTCCTAGCCTCTGAAGTGTTAGTTTTCTCACCACATAATCTGGAATTGACACTACTTTCTACATAGAGCAATTTTTAAGAACAAAGTAGATTACATCTATTAAATGTCTGCTTAGATGTAAGTACTGAACTAATGCAAGTTTGTTTATCCCATTCCTTTGAGATGCTACTGGATTTTCCCACCTCATTTGAAATAACCAATTGCCCTTGTATCATTTACTAAATAACTCTTTCCCCAAATAGTTGGATATGTTTTCTTAAAAATTATAAATACTGGGGCTTCCCTGGTGGCGCAGTGGTTGGGAGTCCACCTGCTGATGCAGGGGACACAGGTTCATGCCCTGGTCCGGGAGGATCCCACGTGCCGCAGAGCGGCTGGGCCCGTGAGCCATGGCCGCTGGGCCTGCGCATCCGGAGCCTGTGCTCCGCAATGGGAGAGACCACAGTGGTGAGAAGCCCGCGTACAGCAAAAAAAAAAAAAAAAAAAGAAAGAAAGAAAGAAAAAAGAAAAAAAAATTATAAATACACGTACGAGAGGCAGACATCTACCCTGCTCTGATACCTTGCTTGCCTACATTGTGCCAGCACCACATCCCATCCATCAACCCTTCTGGGCTCCATCGGGTTCTGAGACAAGCGGGGATCTAGATTTGGGGTTGGCCAATTCCACAGAGCCTTGACTTTGGACTCTGGTGTCCCGCACACTCCCCTGTCTGCTCTGTGGACACCCAGATCTGCATGGCCCTGGCGTTTGTAGCTTGGTTCCCCTCCGGGCCCACGAGTGTTTCTGGAGTCACCCCTGGAAGATTCCTGACGCTCCCACAACATGTCTCTCATATTCACAGATGCGGTCGGCTCTCCCAGGATGCTCCCAACCTCTCCTTTCTCTGGACATTCTCCCCAAAATCTCCCTAAAACTTTGCCACTTCCATGGAGTTGCCCCCTGCCCAGCCCTTCAATGTGTGTCCTTTATCAGGCAAATCGGGATAGTTAGTCATCCTCCACGAGTCAGCGTCCCTGCTGTTTCGCTCAGGCAGCTCCCCTACACCTACCTGGGCCCCCATCCCTCCTCCTCTCGGGCAGCACCCCCGAGGCCCCCCTGCCTGTGCAGGACACCCTTCAGGGTTCTTCCTGGGATGCTGGAGATCAAGGTCTCTCCCTACACTCAATTCCATCCTGCGATGCTTCTCCCCCTAAAATCCTGAGTGGCTCTGCTGCCTTTGCCAACCCCCTGGCTTCTCTCTCCTCTCACGGCGAGCTTCTCAACGTGATGGATGATAAAACTGATTCTTCATCAGCTTCTCCTTGATCTGTGACTCGGCGTCCCCTCCCTCCCTTACCCTTGTTCTCTCCTCCCAAGGGCCCTCTGCAGCCCCGGGTCCACCGTCCTCTCCACAGTCTGCTTTGTGCGTTGGTCCTGAGCGATGGATATGGTGAAAACCTACCCCTGGAGCAGACCTCTCCCCTCCCTCCTAGACTGACTCCTGTTTCTAGTTCCTTCACCCTGGCTAATAGCGCTCACCTGTAGCCAGCCCTTCCTCTGCCCAGTTCACTTAAATCTGCCATTGCTCCTCATGGGATTCTCAGACTCACCTCTGCTTTTATCCCAACTCTGAATTATTTGACTGATCCTCTCACCTTCAAATAATACCTTGAAGATGATTATTCTTAGTTCTGCATCTCCAGTCCCACCCTCGCTCCTGACTCCCAGACCTTTATTTGCAATACGCCTTGAACATTTCTATTCGGCTGCCTGAGCTTAACCTCGACGTGTCATACACTGAACATATTCCCCCACCCATTTGTCTTCTCTGTGACCAGAATTCCTATTTCCTTTCCCAGGAATAGCTCCCAGGGTGTGAACACGTGGACTTAACTTCTAACCCCATCCTTTTCCTTCTTCTGATTTAGCTACCACCCCCACCAACAGAGTATGGATTTCTAGAAACAAGAGATTATACTCCTTTTCCATTTGAAATGTATGTCAAGGGTTTTACACAAAGAAGCACCTTATATGTTTCGAGACATCTGTTGAATTAACCTAGTCAACTAAATCTGTGTATTCTTCCAATTTCAGTGGCCCCTGGACTAGCACAGGAAATGTAGTGAAATGAACCCCTGTTGCTCTCCCCTCTAGCCTGGTCTCTTCCTAGTTCATGGTGTCTGTGTGTTGTGTGTGTACACTCACGTGTGTGTGAACTTTCCCTTAAGGACTTTGTGCTTCTTTATGTTTATATAATTAATTTTCATCCATCACCCAGCCTATTGTGAACTGATTAGAACGTTCATCTTAATAACCACCCTTCGGCAGTCTGCCATCTGTCTGTGTGGGGTGGTACCTTTCCCCTCATTAAAGACACTGATTCAACTGTTGGACAATAAGAACTTAGGACAGGGTCTGAGGACATCGCTAGGTGCCCTCTTTCAGGCTGGCGTGGGTCCACTGGACCCATCCTTGATGCTGTCTGATGATGTGCTGAAATTCACATCCTATAGGAAGAACAGGTGCCTTTTTCTGAAAGCTGATTAGGTGTGGACACTTCCATATATTATGTTATTGAATTCTTACAGTTGATGGAGTGGCTGTTACTGTCCACTGCATATGGAGAAGGACCTCAAGGTTGGTCTCTGTGGCTCCATGGGCCACCCATCCCCCTTTGTCAAGCTCCTCTGCTGGAGTCATTCTCACCAGTCAAACATGCTCGTTCACAGTTTCATAAAACCTCCACACTTGTCCACCCCACCTTTTTTTTACCGAAGTATAGTTGATTTACAATGTTGTGTTAGTTTCACGTGTACAGCAAAGTGAATCAGTTATACATATATAGTTATATATATATAATATATATATATATATATATCTGTTCTTTTTCAGATTCTTTTCCCTTGTATGTTATTACAAAATGTTGAGTATAATTCCCTGTGCTATACAGTAGGTCCTTGTTGTTATCTATCTTACACACAGTAGTGTGTGTATGTTAATCCCAAACTCTTAATTTATTCCTCCACCCTCCTTTCCTCTTTGGTATCTATAAGTTTATTTTCTATGTCTGTGGGTCTATTTCTGTCATGTAAATAAGTTCATTTGTATGGACAGACAAATGAATAAAAAAGATATGGTACATATATACAATGCAATATTACTCAGCCATGAAAAGGAATGAAATAATGTCATTTGCAGCAACACAGATAGACCTAGAGATTGTCATTCTAAATGAAGTAAGTCAGACAGAGAAAGATAAATATCATATGATATTGCTTATATGTGGAATCTTAAAAAAAAAAAAAAGAAAGATACCCTCTTTGTTTTTGTTTAATCCATTCAGCCTGCCTGGAACACCCCCTCCCGCCCCTCTGCCTGACCAGACTGCACCCACTGACTCTCTCCCTCCAGACATCCACCCCTCTCAGCCTTGCTGTGGGACTTCAAGTAAATTCCATGTCTCAACAGTCTCTGCTCTAAGGTCTGTTAAAGAGAGCTGTTAAGGTTGTATTCTAAGGTTGTTATGAGATGAAATGGAATAATGTATAGAAAGCATTTACATCATGCTAAAGCATTTATATCATGCTAAACATTTACAATGCTAAAGTTAGCATTTAGGCCTTTTCCTACCTTTCTCCAAAGTGATATGACTACTGCCTATAAGGGTCATTGTTGATAAATCATCCATTTACTTGTAGCATTGATTTCCTATTACCATGAACTCTCCTGAAAGCATTTTATTTCTATGTCTATTTGTTTGTTTTCAAGTGCTTACTGCCTTACTAGATTAGAAGCTCCCTGGAAGCAAGAAGAAGTAAAAATATTTTATGTTCCCTGAGAGCACAGTGTTTTCATGGAGTTTCTCCAGAATTCCAGCCTTTATATGCATAATGATACCAATTTATATCATTATAGATACTAACTACAATAAATGTATAATATAAATTCTGTAACATTTTAAAAATTATGGAAAAGTATGGATAATAAAATACAAATTACTTATAATTTTATAACTGAGTACTTCAGATCAAGAAAGATATATACAATTTTATACATTTTATATAATATATATTATATATTTATACATTTGTATTATAATTACACCTAAGAATATATTTATAACATATGTAAAATTATATATCTATAATTGTTTAAATTTTACAGAATAAACTCTTATTTTTATAATTATATGAGAGAATACATCTTATTAAATGGCACAGAAATGCATGAAATTCACTGATTTGATCTTTTAATTTCTTGTGTGTCAGTTCTGTGTGTCAGAGCACAGCTGTGTGATATGAGTGACTCTATCTACTAACAGATGAAAAGATGGAGACACAGGAGAGTAAAATGAAATGCTCCAGATCTTGATAAATAAATGTTGATTTGCAACAACACACACTGACAATGCCAAAAAGAAAAGAAAACACGGTGGCTTCTCTGCAGTCTGATACCGTGGCTCCCGTATCTCTCAGTGCTGTCGAGGTGTCCGGCAGCGCCTGATAGCTGGCCCGGCCCTGATGGAGAGAGAGATGGGTCATTAATCTTGGTTAGGGCTGGATCTGCTGACACAGGGCCCTTCCCAGAGCACTTTGCCCTGTGGACACAGAGATCCCCTTGATGCCCAAGAGAGGGTCCAGCATGTAGATAATTTAAATCTTTAAAAGCAAACCTAAGGTTACCAAAGGGGAAACTTGGTGAGGAGGGATAAATTAGGAGCTTGGGATTAACATGTACACACTACTATATATAAAATAGATAACCAAGAAGGACCTACTGTACAGCACAGGGAGCTCTAGTCAATATTTTGTAATAACTTATATGGGAAAATAATCTGAAAAAGAATGGGTACATGTATATATATAACTGAACTACTTTGCTTTACACCTGCAACTAACACATTCTATACTACAATAAGATTTTTTTAAAACCCTAAAAAATTCTAAAACAAATGTATTTATTCATTTCCGCAAGGGAACAGGGTGAACGTTCTTTTTAAAGCCTTCATTCCTGAGCCCCAGGCTTCGTTACGACGAAGTTGAAGAGTTGCCCTGTGTCCCGACAAGGAGAGGAGGACAGCAGAGGATCCAGTCCACAGGAGCAGCCAGTGGGGTTCCTCTGAGAAAGCCCAGGCTTGGACCTATGGATGGGGAAGCGGGGGAGTGGGGGGAGTGCGGGGCGAGGGGGCCAAGATCCTCAGGGGAACGGCATGCTTGTGCGTCCCCAGGCAGCCGGAGCTGACCACGGCTGTCCGCATCAACCCTGGGAAAGAGGGCCAATCATTAAATCAGAAGCCTGTTTCAAGAATGACGTCCAACAGGTGACCATTGATGAACAACAGAGCTTATTGCCTCAGCCATCAGGAGCTGACAAAACCCATCAGCGAAGAGCACAGGCGAAAAGTAACTTCTCTTGGGAAACATCCGCATGCCTTCAGGGGTCTTGCTTCAGTCATAAGTTGGGAGGTTTATTTTTAACCTTATGTATTTCATGAATGAATCTTAATAGAAAGGGAACAAAACGTGTTTTCCTTGCCTTTGTTGCCTTTCAGCCCATAAATTTTTGGAAGATGGAAGGCAGCCAGGCTCACAGCGATTGCACAAAATATGAATCAAGTTGGAAATTGTTCCTGCTTCAACCAACGAGCACAAATGCACTCTGTTCAAATGCAGGCGTGGCCTCTTGTTCTAAGTTTAGCTCCCTGGTCTCAGGGTAAGTTATCTGGGTTTTCCAAAAGTTGCCCTGTGTTAGTTCTGGTAAAAATGAGGTACTGATGCCTGCACTCTTGGGCTCCACTGTGAGTGCGCCCAGGGAAAAGATTGGGAGGGGCCCAGCTGGGCTAGACCTGGGACAGCCGGACCCCGGGCAGCGGCAAGGAGTCTGCTAGGAGGTGTGGCGTCATCAGTTCTAAATGCCTGCTGAGGGACTTCCTTGGCCGTCCAGTGGTGAAGACTCCGAGCTTCCACCACAGGGGGCACGGGTTCGATCCCTGGTCCTGGTTGGGGAACTAATATCCCATATGCCTTGCAGTGCAGCCAAAAAAAAAAAAAAAAAAAAAAAAAAAAAAAGCCTGCTGTTGCACCGAGGATGGCTTTCTTCTTCCATAAGTTAGAGCAGATTGAAGGGTGGCCAGGTAATAATAATGTTACACTCCCTGACTTGCATTCTAGAACGTTCTCTGGAATGCGAGAGAAAAAGTTGGGAGTGTAGCTGCTGGCTGTCCCTGGCCAGAGCAGGGGCTGCTTCCCCATCTGCTGTGCTGTGCTGGTCTGCCCACGGCTCCCATCCTGCTGCTGTCTGCAAAACCCTTGGCCATGAAGACGTGGGTGAGCAAGCCTGTGCTGGGCATGAAGCTGCCCCTGGCCAAAGCCTCCCCACCAGGACAGTGGGGGAAACGGGGCCCGTGTGTGGTGTCCCCAGAGCCGCGTCTCTGTTCTGATATCTGTTCTCACTGAGAATGAAGCTTTGCCAAGCAACTCTGGCCTTGCCCCGCTGACCAGAGGACAGGAGCTTTGTAGGAACTCCTGGGCATTCATAATTTTAAAAACTAATTGCCAATTTTAATTGGCAAAAATGTTATTCCATTCCTTGCGTATGTATATATCCAATTCTTTGTGAGACTGAACGTATTTTCACACTTCAATAGTCATGTATTTGCCTGTTTGTAAATTGCCATCTATTCCCTTCTCTGACTTTTCAGTTGAAGCGTTCATGGTTTGCATATGGGTCCCAGCCCTGCATCTCTGGACCTCCCCAGGGCCACCCGCCCCGCCATCCCCATAGCCCCGGTGGTAGCTGTGGTGCCAGCTGTGAGCCGGCCACGCCCTGGGACCAGGAACCTGCCACGCAGGTCCCCGGGCAGGTGTCCGCAAGGCCAGGTCTCAGGCACGGGGGTTAGTTCTCGCCTTTATAACATTGGAGAGCCTTTGTGTACTTGACTTCAAACAGAGCATCGCTCTAGCCTGTATTGACTCCAGTGTGGCCTTAGCCCTGTGCACAGCTCTCTTCAAAGCCATGGGGTCCGGGCTGGGCATTTCTTCATTTGCAGAGACAAGAGCGGGGGCACCAAGGGGCAGGGCGCCCCAGGCCAGCCTCCTTTCTCTCCGCTGACCGGCAGCTCGCGCCTCCTGACCTGTGACACCCTCCAATTGTTATCTAATCAATTCAGCCGAAATTTAAAAGATGTGTTTGTGTTTGCTTGAACACTCACTCCGATGTTCGTGGCGGTGACCTTTCCGTATTGGATTCCACTGCTGAGAGCACGCGGCCTTCCAGATTGCTGGACTAATAAATAATGAAGCACCTTGTGAGGAAGAAGCCAGCTGCGTGCAGGGCTGGACGGGGGTCCTGCACCCACCCACCCCCGACTCCTCCCAGAGTCCCAGCTCTGAACCAAATAAATGGCCAGCCTCCGAGGGCTGCTCCGGATCCATACTGCTTTTGTTTGTTTGTTTTACTTTCAGTGCATTTGCTTGATTTGCAAGGGGATTGATTTTTAACACTTTTTTATTGTAGCAAAATGCACAGAACATAAAACTGACAAATTGAACCATTTCTAAGTGTACAGTTCAGTGGCATTATATTCACAGTGTGTAACCACCATCACTATTTCCAGAACTTTTTCACATCCTGAACAACAGCTTCGGACCCATTAAATAATAACACCCCATCCCTTCCCTCCCCAACCCCGGAAAGCTCTGCTGCACTTCTGTCTCCATGAACTGCATATTCTAGATGTTTCATGTAAGTGGAATCATGCCACATTTGTCCTTTTGTGTCTGGCTTCTTTCACTTAGCATAATGTTTCCGAGGTTCATCCATGTCTTAGCACAAATCAATACTTCATAAACAGGAGGTCAGTTTTTAGTATTTTCATTTCTTCTGCCACATACAAATAAGTTAGGAATTATCAAAGGAAAGATGGAATACATTTTAATATCAAACCAAAGCTCCCATAGAAAATGTACTTCTTTGAAAAGGAAGAGTCTCAGCGGCTTTGGAGTTCACAAAATTAAAAGGTTACTTGAAAGAAATTCCTGAAAACTAAGAGTGGGTTCACTCTAATGAATATTTCAAAGGCTAAAGAATTGGCAATCTAGCTTTGGTATAGAACACAGATCAGGAAAATATCATGTGTGTATAATCATTATCATCATTTTTTGTGTTTTTGCATTGCAGTGATTTCCACGCTAGAGTCATAGCTGTACAAAACTGGTTAACTTTACAAATGTGAGCCAACGTTTAATTGAAGGCTGTAAGAAAATGTAAAATAAATTATGATAATAATGAGGATGGAAAGTAGCCAATTTTCTGAAATATATATAATTTGGTATTTATTTTTAACTTTGATCTCAAGAATATACAGAAAAAAGTTAAAAGTAACCATCTGAGATTTCTCCCATTGACCAGATATTCTATGTGTTTCTGACGTTTGGTTTTCTGAGTGTCTACGTCCAAAGCAGCTGTTGCATCTGCAGCATCATAACATTCTAGCCCAATCTCTGACATCCCAGAGGCTCTGAGGAAGACGTGGGGATGCAGAACAACAGGGACACAGGCCAGATTGTCCTGCTCTGCCCTTCCTTTGGGCCGTGGGGTCCTAAACACAGGACCTGGTGCTTGGCAGTTGAGGTGTGAATAGTGAACATATTAAGGAGAGTGACCAAGAGAGGACCGTCTCGTGGAGCATTCTGGAATGTGCTCACCTTCCTATCAAGGCACCCAGAAGACACCCTGCAGCACAAGAGACACTTGGGCACAGTGACTCAAGGGCAGGTATCTCATGTGTCCCCTGAGACTGGGCTTCTTTTGGGCCACAGCCATCGACTCCTAGAGGCTGAATTTTGTGATCGTTAAGACTCTTTCAGTTCTTGGAGCTCTAGTTTATCTCTATTTCAGGTACTTAAAGGACAATGATGGTGGTGGTGGTGGTGGTGGTGATGGTTACTATGGTGATAAAGATGGTGATATGATGGTGATGGTGGTTATAATGATCATGATGGTTATGATGGTAATAAGGATGGTGATGATGATAGTGGTGGTGGTGGTGATACAAACAACTTCAATTCCTTGAATTCCTACTACGTGCTGGGCATAACAGGAGTTCTCTGCATTCCTTACCTCAAAGTAGAAAAGTATAACTCTGTCCCTCTGCATGAGGACAGGTCAGCAAGAAGAAGCAGCTAGCTTGTTCAAGGTCACCCAGCTCAGAAGTGGCAGAACTAGTTGACAGGTCTTGCTTACTGCCTCTGAAGTCTTTAATCTTCAGTGTTTGATGCTGGTTGCTAGAGAGACCTGACTGTGAGCTTCTTTTTTTTTTTTTTTTCTCTTATAATGTTCCAGAAGTGACAACTACTCTAAAAGGCACAGGTTTTGCAAACTTGAACTCTGTGTCTGGTCTCTTATGTAATGGGGTTCCCCCCCGCCCTTTGCATGTAATCCTTTGGCTCTACGGTCTACTCTTCCCAGGTGCTGTTTAAACACGGATTACTTCCTACTGCCTTAGTCACCTCCCCTAACTTTCTTCTCTTATGTGCCTCCGTGCAACGTGCACCTGCCCTTCCTCCTCTGTGTTCTCACAGAGGGCTGGGAGCTGTCGAATTCAAGGGGAGAGCCAGAGTTGCAGGGAGAAGTATAAATATTGCAGGTTATTAATATAATTTGAAATAAAGGGAATTGTTCTTTCCTCACCTCACATTATTTTAAAGGTATGGATACACAGACTTCTCTATTTTAAAGCAATGCCTTTTGTATTTTTATAAAATAATTGAAAAACTTGAATGTAAAGAAGCTTTGAAAAGGAATTTAATGTTCATGTGAAGCTGATCCTTTGCTTTCATGTTTAATCGGAAACTCCATTAAAGCAAATGGAATTTTAAAGGATTTTCAACATTTTGATTACATTATGAGAATGAAAATAACTTAAGACTTTTTTTTACTTGAATGTTACATGACACCCTATCACCACCTTATATATTCACATCATTTGTATGTAACAGAAAGAGGAAGATTATTATGTTGTTGTGAGACACTGAAACATTTCTATTATTACAGCAGAATATTTCATTTAAAATCACACAAAAATGAAGCTCTTTAATTATAATGTTAAATACTTTTTGAAGTGGAATAATGCTTTATTTTTGTTAAAAACCTGACAAATATATTTTTCTATGCATTTACTATATATATTAAATTGACCTTTTTCACTCTATGCCACTGACTTTTATGATAGCCTTAGATGATTTAAATAACTCAAGATGAATGTCTAAATTTCAATGGCTTAGCTGATTAGGTATAAGAAGTAAGTGCAAAAAATAAACATAAAAAAATACAGCTTGAGTTGATCCTGTGAGGAAGCAAACATAAAGGACCTGGAGAGTAGCATTGACATATATACACGACCATGTATAAAAGAGCTAGCTAGTGGGGAGCTGCTGTATAGAACAGGGAGATCAGCTTGGTGCTCTGTGATGACCTACAGGGGTGGGGTGGGGAGGGTGGGAGGGAGGGAGGGAGGCTGAAGAGGGAGGGGATATAGGGATATATGTATACTTATAGCTGATTCACTTTGTTATACAGCAGAAACTAACACAACATTGTAAAGCAATTATACTCCAATAAAGATTTAAAAGAATAAATAAATAAATAAGAATCTGAAGAGTAACAGGTGTTTTCAAAATATGAAAAGTGAAGATTATTGGAAAAGTGTCATCTACTGTGCATGGCTGGCTGAACTGCCAAATCTCCTTGGTCACTGTAGTCAGTAAATTGGGATAATGGGCTAGGAGATAGAAGAGTAGTTATATTTGTACAACATTTTATGGGTTAAATTACTTTTTAAGTTCTAAGTTCCTTGAACCAGGAGGCTTCTCTTATATTTCCCTACAGAGCTCAAGAAAGTCATGGACGTGTAATAGATAATCCATAAATGATTTCTGATTTTTTTAAGACTTTTATTAATTTATTTATTTTTGCTGTGTTGGGTCTTTGTTTCTGTGCGAGGGCTTTTCTCTAGTTGTGGCAAGCGGGGGCCACTCTTCATCACGGTGCACAGGCCTCTCACTATCGTGGCCTCTCTTGTTGTGGAGCACAGGCTCCAGACGCGCAGGCTCAGGAGTTGTGGCTCATGGGCCCAGATGCTCCACGGCATGTGGGATCCTCCCAGACCAGGGCTCGAACCCATGTCCCCTGCATTAGCAGGCAGATTCTCAACCACTACGCCACCAGGGAAGCCCGATTTCTGATTTTTAATTTGTCTCAAATGATATTTAGAAGTTTATATGTAATATGGTTATGGCGTTCTCCCTAATCTTGTGCACATTACCACTCTGTGGCACATGATTTGTAGATACAAGACACTACAAGCCTTTCTTTTTCTCTTTTCTGATTTGATAAGTGGGTCTACAAATGTATGGATTTTGTACATTTTACCTGAAATTCTTTAAAATGACTTATAAACATTAATAATTTTTTCCCTCAACATTCAGAACCTTTCCATCATAAAAGAGTATTGAATGAGAACAATGTTTTGACAAATTGAAAGTGTTCATATTTGTTTAGGAATTTGTCAGAAAAATCTTAATTTGCATATTAGAATCCCCTGAGTTTCTACTGGGGACAAGGAGTTGTGGAGAATATTTTTTTGACTAAGAGCAAACTCTGTTTTAAAATAAAATACTAAATTTAACAAAGAATATCACATGGTAATATTATGGCGAAGTATCTTGGTTATTTTTTCACTTACTGAAGGACAATCTATTTATTTCTGGGTATCTCACTTAGCCAATTTTGAATGGGCATTTTTAGACCTTTGGTGTTAGATGAAAGTGTAATTATTCCCATGAACTAGTGAGGGGACTGGTTTGTCTGTAATATTAAGGCAGATTTTTGAAGGGGAAGTATGAACAATAAGGCTGAAAATTATGTTAGAAGGACCTCCACCTTCAGCACAGGGGAGTGAACACTTACCTAATAAGTCTTGCAATAAATCACAGCTTTAAACTATGAATAAATTATGGAAACAATATTCTGGACCTCTGGACATTGAACAATGTCTAGGATATAATCCAAACTAACTTGACATAAAAAGATCGAGAAAAATGTGGCCCAATCTCAAGGGAAAAGGCAAACAACAGATGCCAACCCCAGATACTCAGATGTTGGGATTATCAGACAAAGACTTTAAAGTGACTATTATAAGTATGCTCAGTAAAATAAAAGAAAGTATGTTTGTAATGAATGAAAAGATAGGGCACTTGATATAAATATTTTTAAAAATGGAAATTTTACAACCAAAAAACCTGAAATAAAAAGAAATCATGAGATAGGCTTAATCTCAAATGGAAACAACAGATGAAAAATTCAATGACTTTGAAAATAGATCAAGAAAGATCATCTCACATAACTAAGAGGAAAACAGGTAATTGGAATTTCAGTAGAAGAAGAAGGAAAGAATGGGATAGAAATTAAATATTTGGAAATTAACTTAAAATTAAATTGCAGTGACCTGAATGTCTTATGAAGGATCTCAGACCCTGAAGTGAAAAGCCTTCAAAGACTTTTGGACTCTGGAGAAAATTTAGAGTAAAGGAAAGCACAGACTAAGCCGGGGACATGGCAGAGATGTGGACGCCAGCTGGAGCCTGCTGGAGTTTTCCACGTGAGAATGATAAAGGTAGAAGTTAGACATTGGTGCTGGGAATAGGGATGAGGATGCTATTTGAGAGACACTTTTGAAACCGAATGGACAGACCAAGATTCTGTTAAAGGAAAGTAATTAGTTAACATTGCCTTTGAAGTTTCCAGCTTGGGTGGCTGGATAATGTTTAAATAGTGCGTTTTCTGGGGCCTGGGCAAGGCAGCTCATCTTGCTCCCCTATCTAATTTATCAATCATAGCTCTATATGATTATGTTTTATGTTTATACAACATACCTGTGTGTGCAAAAGATGAAGATTGGCTGTCACCATGGATGTTTCAGATAAGGTGTTGGATACTAGTGTCCATATCCTTGGGTCAGACTCATACATTTCTCCGTATATTTCTCTGTTGTCACTCAAGCATATTGGCTCCCACAACCCCTAATGGAGCCAAACCAGAGGGTCTACTGCAGTGGGACAGGAAGGGAGTGGACCATGAGCTGCCTATGATGGGACTTCATATGGTCACCTTTTCAGGCAAATGTGCCATCGCATGGTCAGCCCACCCGGGCCAGGAGGCAGATGGTACAGCTTCCCCAGAGGCATCAGAAGAAGTGCAGTGAGGTATCCAGGGGCCAGAGGATGAATGGCCCTCCCTCGGTCACACACCAGTCTGAACAGTATGGGGTCCACCCTGGGTGTAGGAGTTGGAGAGGGAGGTCAGTGCTGGCGCCTCAGAGGCTGGGGTCTAGCTGTGTCAGAGACCTGGGTACAGCTGAAGGGGGCAACTCCCAGTGCTCAAAGCAGGGAGAACAAAGGTTCAATCAAGCCCAGTGTGGGGAGGAGAGGCTTGGCTTTCCAGGGGGCATAGGGTCAAGGAGCAGGGGCTCTGAAAGGCTGGAGGGGTGCATGGTCTGTGCGTGGACAACCCTCCAGCAGGAAAGCCAAATGAATGTAAGGCTCTCTATGGCTCTGACACGCAGGATATAAATACCACTGATGTCTTGGATGGTTTGGTGCAGGAAACTATCCAAGATGGTTTTGGATGTAGGAAACCTCTTGGGGCCCCAGGACATTCCAGGTCCAAACTGTGTGCCTTTTTTTCCCATTGCTTTTGTTTTGTTTTGATCAGACCTGTGCCCCCTGCAGCAGTTAATATTTTGAAGTGAATAGAGTGCTGGGCATGTTTACCTGGCTACTTCCAAGAAGAGTGAGGGCCCTGCCACAGCAGCTTCCTGAGGGAGTGGGGGACTTGCAGATCCCTGGGCAACCTGTGGCCATGCCCCTTAGTGAGCGGTGGCAGGATGGACCAGGGAAGGCCCAGCTCCCTGAGGGGGGTGTCGGGGGGCTGGTGTGGGCCCAGCATGGGCCCCTGTGCTGTGTGTGTACCTGTTATCCTGCGAGATCACCGAGACCCCATAGCCCCTTGCTTCCCTTCCTGCCTGAGGACCCTCTCTGTCTTCACAGCAGTGGTGGAGGGGGGTTCTGTGTGTTCCAGGTTTCCTCACCTAGAAGAGAAAGGCTGGACTTAACTCTCCCCTGAGGAGAGCAAATCCATGAATTTCAGGTTAGAGCCAGTCCAGGTCGGGGCGAGACCGTCCATGCTCCCTTTCCCTCTTGAGCTTGGCAGCAGCAGCAACATCCCCCATGAGGCCATTCCTTCATCCTGGATCCTGAGGGACTGTGATGAGAACGCCCCCCCGACCCCCACCTCTGTCACCTAAGGAAACCTGGCTGCTATGAAAGCTGCTGAGCGTCCCGGCTTCTCTGTTACTAAGCATGACTCAGCTCAACTCTCTGACTGATGCAGGTGTTCGTGGTCAACTAAGATCCTCCACGCAGGAAGCGTGCTCTCCCTGTGGAATTATGTAAATGTGGGCTCTGAAATAGCAGTGACACTCACAGCCATGACACCAGAGAGCCCTGGAGGGCCTATCAAGTGGCTTTATATCCAGTGCCTCATTGAACCCCCAGGAAGAGGCCTTTATTATCATTGCTCTATTTTATGATAGAGAAAGAGGAGGTTCAGGGAGTTTGGGGAGTCTACAGACCCAGCAGCTCTGGGGCTCCTGTCTCTGGATCCCTGTGCTACCCCATGGAGGGGTGTTCACCCCATGGTTCACTTGCAGTGGTGTTTGAGGAAGATTCAGTCCTTACAGAGATCAGCGTCTTTTCTGCAGCTCTGGGTGCTTGTGTTCAATAGAGGGTGTTTTTCAAAATCAAGTTTTCCAAGCCAGCACAGCTTCCACGTGCATAGTCAGTGAGGCGCTGCTCCTCCAGTCCTATCAGCAGGAGAGGTGACATAGCCCACACTCCTACCCGCCACGGCCATGGGGCCAGCCCTGGGCTGGACTCGGGGACAGAAACGCCAAGGGGAAGAGAAGACCAGCCCGTAAAAGGTGAGGGTCTGTGAAAAGGCAGGACTTAAGTGTCTGGCGGAGGGTCCATGACAGCAGAGGAGGGAAATCATCGAGTGTGAAGGACATTCCCGCTGGGCTCATAAGGAGTGGTCTGGACCTAGAAAACTCCTCAACGTGTGGGACGCAGGACAGAGGGCAGGGTGGCACACCCCGCCCCCCAGAAATGCTTCCGAATGGGGTGAGTCAAAGCTTCACCAAATGCTGGCCCAAACCTCCCTATTTAAATGTTATATTTATTTATTTAACCTAATTAGCTAAATTTAAATATATATTTATGTATGTGTGTGTAAACACATAACAATGTGTGCATATATGTATATACACAAATATATATGTATAAATATACAAATTTATAAATAATGTATTATATAAATGTGTATATAATTGCATAAATATATATATATGAAAACATGTATACATATACACAGGTGTGTATGCAAATACATATACCCACACTTTTTTTTTTTGCCTGTGCAACTCCACATTCTACATAAGACCTTGATTTTACAAACTGCTGGAGTTATTCTGGGGAGCGCAGTCTCCACGGCCCAGGTAGGGCTCTTTCAAGCCTGTGACCCTGTACCTCACACAATGCAATAGGGGATGCTCCAGCTGTGAGATTCATGGAACCTTCCAAGGAAGATTGCACTGGGACTCATTTCCTGCCCCTGGGATGGGGCCGGACTAGAAGTCTTCCAAACTTCTTTGTTTGACGAGCTCCTAGGAACCAGCCACCCACACCTGTCAAACCAACCATCAGAAGCAAAAGCCCTGGCTTGTCCTGGCGACACTGGGTCGTGAGGTCGCATTCCTTCAATCCCACGTTCTGGTCGTCCCTGTTTGTGTCTTTTCCCTTGGAAACCACGCAGGTGTAGTCACTGTGATGGAAACAGTTGGAAAATTCAACACATTCATGGTTTCACAGTTATCATTCTATTTACACATGAACAAATGCACGTGCAGGTACTGTCTACCTGTGTATGTTCTGATCATTTGAATTTGAAGTTTGATTCTGTTTGACACGAATTCATTCTATCCACTTTGGGAAAATATATAAACTAATAAGGCAGACACTCTACACAGCTGGGGTGGTGAGTACGGGGGTCTGGGAAGCCAGTGGGAACAGTGATGATGCCTGGCTGGACTCAGAGCCTAAGGACCTAAACGTCTGAGCTAAGTGCGCCCTTGCCAGCCTGACGCCCAGACACCGACGCCCAGACAGTGGCACCCACTGGGCCTCAGGCTCTGTCAGCAAGCTGAATTGTTCGTGTTTGGACTTAATTTGTGCCTAAGATGCATTTTATTAGAAATATTTTCATCTTCCATGGCAGATCCATCAAAAGGAAGTTAATTGGCAAAAAAAAACGCTTATGATTGGTTATTCCCAATTGTTGTTTTGCATAATAAGAACTCGGTAAGTTGAGAAATGATGGAAGAGGCATTATTATTAATGAAGAAATACCTAATAGTTAAATATGGTCAATGCGACTCGCAATACATACCCCCTCACCATGGTATCCACAAAGATTCATTAAGGGCTCAAAAGAACACACTCGCCTTCAAATAATGCATAAAAAAATACACTGTTCTCCAAACAAAGGTAAGGCAGAGAGACATAAAAATTTCCCATGAGCACTCAGGGGAGTGAGAGTATTGGGTTTAATGATGGAGAATTAGAAGCAGGTCTGTCTGGAGGAGAAAAACTGGGAGCATAAAAATTGCCTTGTGCTGGGAAGAAATTTGTTATTGCCCTGACGAGATTAACCACGGTAATTGGCACTGATTTTTTTTTTCTTTTTTAACATATTGTGCAGCCCTGTAGAGGTGGTGGTAATAAATAATGTGCACTTAGCCGCACCATTGGTCATTGGAAGCCCTATCACAGCCACCTCCCCCATCCAGGGAAGATAAATGTGATTTAAATTAATAGCCAGTCCTAAATAACTCCTCAGCTGGTAAACGGCGCATTTATCAGGCCCAGACAGGCAGTGTCCTTTGATTCATGGTCCCCCCTACAATGTGAAGGGTGCGTACAAAAATTGTTATTACTTTTTAATAAAGTGTAGCAGTCCGTCTGCAGTCATTTATCAGAAACGGTGGCATTCTGACAAACAGAAATATCTTAGCCCAGGATGAATGAGATGGATAAAAGGACACATTTCTCAACAAAAATAATCACTGCCTAAATTATTTCATAAAAGTCAATTTTTAAGTACCTTGAAATAAATGTCTGCAGAAAGATACAGGCCTTGCGGATTGTTGAACTAAAAACTAAACAAAGTATTTTCATATTCACCTTTGCAGGAGGAAAATTCTCATTATGGCCGTCAGCCCTGTGTGGTATGGATTCAAATAGATGTCGAACCAGTTTAAAGAGAGGCGCCCACACCCTTCTACCAACAGGACGTGCCAGAGCGAATCAGACACACAGAACCGATGGCAGGAATTAATAACATGCAACGATTCTTACTACATTTTTAAAGTCGAGACTCCATGGCTGTTGCTTCTAATTCCCCTCCTTGACACATTTTTTTTTTCAGAACAGCAGCCCACTTGGTTGGATCTTGATTTATTTTGTGACTGATTCTCCCTGCTTTGAGAAACACGCTTACAATTACCCACATAATTGGATTGGTCAGCAAAAATTACAAAGGAGCCCGAAGCCCGCTCTCCACCGAAACCCTTTCTCCCTTAATTAAATAACGAGCAAAGCCTCGCTGGTGTCAGAAGGTCATCCTTTCAGAGATATTGGGCAGGTCCAGAGCCCGCTGAAGGCCGACCCCATCCCCGGTGATTTTCTTTGTGCTTCAGGGGATCAGGCAGCCCTGGAGGCCCCCCCAACTGCTGCCTGTGGTCACACATAACTGTGTTGGTGGAACCGTTGGCCAAATCGACCTTTGTGGGCACACTGCCACCATAACCAAAGAGTTAGCAACATCAGAAAGGCTTAAGAGTGGAATGTGCTTTGCGATTTGTGGCGCTTGAGCTTGATACAATTTTCAAGCCTCACCAAAGTGTGACTTTCTGATGAATTGACACATCTTAAAGAAGGGACGCCTGGAAATCTATTTAGGTCTTCAGAAGTCTCCCTCTGGCCTGTGGTGTTTCTCCTTCTCTGACAAGCCTAGTTAGGAAGGAGCATTTTACCTCTTTGCATTAGTTCAAACCTTTGTATTTTCATTGATTAGGAAGATTGATATGCATTTTAAATGAATTGACAGGTGTTAAGCACTCAGAACAACGTCCAGCTTACTCCAGGTCCCCCAATGAGGGTTGCCAATTGTCATGATTTCACCCTAATAGCACCCATGCGCCCCTAGTAGATGGACGGCATGCAAAGATGATGCAGATGAATCAACAAAAGTAAAAATAATTAGAGAAGTGCATGCATGTCCTTCAGAGCATCTGGGGTTTACAAATAACATCGTCCCCCATCACAGCCATGCAGACTTCCCAACTCGACTGCCATTTTCATTTCCTAGATATTTATTTCCCTGAAGAGCAGAGCTTGATCCTGGGTAAAAGGCTCAGCTAATCTGATCTGTGCGGTACTTGACTATCCTGGGAATTTTCAGGTCTGCAAATTTAAGCTCACAACACAAAAGATGTTCCAGGGTGGGCACTGCAACTCAGTGTCACCCGTATGCAAATAGGCATTGTTTTGTGAAATATGCAAAAAATTAATTTTGTTTTAGTGTGGCTTGTATTGCTGGTCTGTTTTCCCATAGAGATAATTAAAGAATGGTATTATTGTCCCCCATGGCTTAGGCAAGGCCACCTCACAACCAAAGGCTGAACACATGTGTCCTTCTTAGATGTGGGAGGCCCTGGGGGATCAGCTGCTCACCTAGGTGATAAACGGTCAAGGTTTCTTCCAATCATGTCTGCATGGGTCCTGGACTCTCGCAAGGTACTGTTCGATTGTCGGATCAGACACACACTGGACAAGATAGATGCTCAGATACTTCTGTGGGTGAATATGATTCTTAGCTATTCAACTAACAGGATTTTTAAGGGAAACACTTCTCATGGGGGGAAACAAATGCTTGTTGTCTCTTGTGCTATTAGAGCTCCATTCAATCCCTGTTTTTAAAACCCATCTCCCCCTCTTTGTCATCCAAAATCCTTTTCAATCTATGGATCAATGGTTTAATTTTTGCCCCCTGATCCTTCACTACTACTGATTATAACAGAAGGGTCACTGACCCGCCACCGGGTGGCCTGTCCCATGTAAACGAGCTGTTAGGACCCAGTCGGGCCATTTCCCTTAGGGAATGGAGCCTATTTTCTTTCCCTGACGTGGTCCTTCTAAGTCTTCATAACAAAGGGCATAGAGATGGGAACTAGTTCCTTGACGGTCAGCAGGTCGACTCGCCCTCCAACACTGCCCTCAGTGATGCCCTCCTAGTTTCCTAGGAAGGGCAGAATCCAGCCCCTGTCCTCCCGCTGTGCCCGGCCCAGGCCTCCTGCACAGGTAATAGTCAATCCATTAACCTTTGCTTCCCCTGCCTGCCTGGTGCCTCCCGCCTGCTCTTGACACCATCCCCTTAATAGTTGCCCGCCCGCAGCAGCTGCTGGTGACCCTGGGCCGCAGTAATAGGCTCGGCCCCACCCGCTCGCTGCCGCGGACGCCCATCCCTCTCCCTCTCTCTCTTTTTTTAGAAGCTAATCTAAAAAAGCTGCAGAGGCAGAGGTCGTGTTAAACTGTAACGCAAATGTTATTCCTCGATTATCTGGCTGGGGTAAATGTCAACCGCTTCGGGCTACAGCAATTGGGGAGCGAGCGTGAGGCCGCGACAAAGCGGGGAGGCTGGGCCGAGTGGCCCCTGTTTCTCCGGCCTCCCTTCCGCGCCTGCGCACGGCCGCCTGCTGCCCGCAAGGTTCCCATCTGAGTCCGTCCCTAGAAGACAGCTCCGCAAGCCCCGGCGCCCTCCTGAAGGTCACACCCGCGCCTGCGCAGGGGGAGAACCTTCAATAAAAAGACACCCTGACCACATGCACACACTCCGTACACACATGCACATGCCCACACATGCACACACCCGCACAGACATGCACATTCACACTCACCCACACACATGCATACACACATACACACACCTTGCACAGACATGAAGACACACACACACCTTGCAACATGAGAACACATGCACACACCCCATACACCCATGCACCCTGTACACACATGCACACACCCACACATGCACACTCCGCACAGGCATGCACATTCACACTCACCCACACACAGCCTACATACACATGCACACACCTTGCACAGACATGAACACTCACACACACCATACAACATGCACACCCCCCACACAGCCATGCACATGCACACACACTCACACACACACACACACATACAAACTTGGATACTTATTTATTCTCCAGAGGTTTAATACAGCAAACTGAATATTGCCTGTAGCCTAAAAGGGAAATTGTTACACAAAGTAGATTAAAGCCCTCATGTTTCATATGCAGATGTATACTTTATATACCCCAAACCAGTAAGACATACAATGAATGACACTGGAAAATCTTTCAGCCCGGTCAGCCCACTAGTGAGGAGAGACAGGAGAAATGAGGAGATGCCCAGTCCCGGGGCTTAAAGGGAGGGTCCAGCTGACCAGTGTCACACCCCTGAGACCAGCCGTCTCTGCAGCACCAACAGCCACTCACATACTGGGACCCTGGTGACAAGAACAAGCCTCCCACTCTCAGTGAGCAGAGCAGCTGGCATTCCCTCAGTGGTCACCATGCCCTCGGAGCCCAGATCACCAGCATTTCTGGCGGGGAGGCTCCAGAGCCCTCTTGTGGGGTGCCAGCACCCGGCAGTCAGCTGAGGCGGAGGGGGGAGCCAGGGTCCCCAACAGGTGCAGGTGTGTGTGGGGGACACCTGGGCCCCAGTGTGGACATGGGAGTCCTTTTTGCTTTGGTCTTTTTTATTTCTTTTGTCTTTTTTTCTTGGTCCATTTCCCTGGGTGACAAAGGTATCTTATTACCGTCTAATTTTAGGTGTAGGGATCCAATTATTTACTTATTCATAATTTAAAGCCCGGCAATCGCAGGTCACTTGCTGTCAAAATGACAGGCAGTAAATAGCAGCTCAGGCTCCCTGCTTATGCAGGCAGTGGGAGGGGACACTGCCGAGGACAGGGCACTTGGACAGGGTCCCTGAGACAGGCTTGGGCCCCGAGGAGCTGCAGCCAATTTTGTGCTCGGGGATGTGATTAGAGATCTGGTCCAGGCTGTGCTGTCCACCGTGGAGCCCGTGCTGAGGCCCCTCTTCAAAGCTCCGGCAGCCCGGCAGACGCCCCTGAGTTCTCAGCCCTCTGATACGCCCGAGACCATGAGCATATGAACTTCTCACCCTCCTCCGCTCACTGCGGGATGAAGCCTGGATTCTCGTCACATCAGAGCAAAACACCCTCCTCTGCTTCCCAGACTGCACGTGCGTGATTTCCCACTGATGAACCAACACTTTTCCAAAATACAGTAATAAAAGGGAATTCTAGGGCTTCCCTGGTGGCGCAGTGGTTGAGAGCCCGCCTGCCGATGCAGGGGACATGGGTTCATGCCCCGGTCCGGGAAGATCCCACATGCCGTGGAGTGGCTGGGCCCGTGAGCCATGGCCACTGAGCCTGCGCGTCCGGAGCCTGTGCTCCACAACAGGAGAGGCCACGACAGTGAGAGGCCCGTGTACCGCAAAAAAAAAAAAAAAAAAAAAAAAAAAAAAAGAGAATTCTAGAGTCATGAAATCTGGTGCTCAAGTCTATTTTGTTATTATATGCAACAGACATAAAATCAGTCCATCCATTTGTTATGAAACTCTCTCCTAGTGCTACGCTCCTTGTCTCCGTTCACCTCCTCAGAGCTGACAGCAGGTTTCAGAATAGTTTGCTCCTCCCTGATGATGTGAACACACATAAACAAGACTGGCTTCCTGTCTATTTTCCAAGATCCCTGTGGAAAATGGTGGCAATTGTAAAGTCTCCAGCTCACCAAGTGCCCTGAGGCCATCTCTGCCAAAGATGGGCTCCCACTTCATCGACGTAAACTATGAGATGACGTTTTTTGACCAATTGAAATTTTACAGCCACCAAAACCAGGGTGTGGATGAGGAGTGTCTGACTAAGGTACATCTGCTCACCCAGGACCTCGTCCCGAGTCCTGGCAGCAGCAACCCTCTTCACCCCGGGAAGACAGGGGTCACGGGGGAGGCCCCATCCTGTGATGCAGGCCCTAGCGATGGCACCCACCCAGAGACAAATCCGTATCACCTCTCTCCCACCCCACACTGGGGTGAATGGGCCAGGGCTTACCTAGGACTAAAAAAAAGTAAGTTGTTTTAATGCTTTCTTTTTTTATTTTTCAGAATAGAAAAATTAGATATGTACACAACTATTCTTTTAAACAGTAGGGGAAAGACACATTAAATGCAAACTGATGATTTATATTTTTCCTGTTCCAGTGAAAATTGGACATTTGAACATGAAAATAGAGAGAAAAGGTATAATTTAATTCTAGCTCTTTCAAAAGTTTAATTGTACTTTCATTTTAAAATAATAGAGTAAAACGTTATCATTCATTGATATAACGTCTTTCTTCAAGAGAATTTTATGCATTCGTTGAATAGGAAAAAAAAAAGGCTTTGTTAGCATCCTAGGACGAATTTTGGTGAGAACACGGCAGATGAATTATGTCATATAGTAATTAGCATAAAGGGCGCTGCCAGGGACACGGACTATTTTAAAGATTATTTATATCACTCTCTTTCTAACAAGACTTTGCAAATATTTATGAAATGCCCATGTCAGTGTTGCTTCCTTTTATCTTTCTGTTCACCCAGCCCTGTTACAGCCTAATTGAAATACAATAATTATAAATGGGCTTAGTTCCTCCATTTAATTTCCTTGCAAGCAGGGCCATTTATTTTTCTTTGGCTTTGTTAACATGCTTTAATTAAAAGATTTAACAAAGCTCAGGAAACAAGATGCCATTGGGGGCATTGCACCCTGGGTGCCATCTCAACACAATACTGTGTAACGTGTCCAAGGTCAGCTCCTGAGGGGTAGGAGGCAAAAAAGCCGCAGCTTCACCAGCCCAGGTGTGCAAAGCACTGATTAGTTCAAAGGCTTGACCAGCACAGCCCCCGGGGGTGTGGGCTCTGGAGTCAAGTTTGTAGCTGATTTGACCACATCTACAGTGGATGTTGGGCAGACAGTTAATTTCACTGAGTTTTCATTTCCTCACTTTTTAAGTGATGTCTGTACCATGGGGCAAGTGTGATTACCTGTTATTCTGACAAAGCCCTCGTTTTCTCACCCAAGGTGGGCTTCAAATGGGCTTCCCAAATTCATATAAATCACCATTTTTTTAAACTTTATTTTATACTGGAGTATGATTGATTAGCAATGTTGCATTAATTGTAATGTAATGTTAACATACACACACTGCTATATTTTAAATGGATAACCAACAAGGACCTACAGTATAGCACAGGGAATTCTGCTCAGTATTATGTAACAAACTAAATGGGAAAAGAATTTGAAAAAGAATAGATACGGTATATGTATAACTGAATCACTTTGCTTAACACCTGAAACTAACACAACATTGATAAATAACTAATGTTTAAAATGTAAGTAACGAATGTAGTATCATAATGGTAATAAAATATTCTGAGAAAACTTATTTCTACATCTCTTGAAAATGCAAATGGTCAGCTAATCCTAAGAAACATTTGAAATGGATTTATGAGATATATTGTCTGATCACAAAATATTCTGCTGCTGTTCTTGACCCCTGGGTGCATGGCTACATCTACTCTGCTTAGGTTTGCAAATCAATGTAGAGACATTCTTATCCCAGGGGATGCGGAACAAGGGGGGACAGCACAGGATACCAAGGCGAAAGTGTCTCTGGCATCAGAATCCGTGCCAGCCCTGTGACTAACCAAGTACATGAACTTGAAAAGTCACCTCACTCCCGGCTTCAGTCTCCCCGACCCCCACCATCCCTGTTACATAGGCAGGTGGCACTTGATCATCTGGAAGACGTCCTTCCAGCATAGAGAAGCAGGGATGGTTTCCTGGTACAGGGGGCACAGGTCAAGACCTCTTGGGGTTCAAATTCCCACCCCTCCAGGGTCCCTCTGACTAAGTAGATATCTGGGTTATCAGTGCAAGCACGAGCCCAAAACCTGCTAAGAAGTGAAGAGGCACTTGCTGGGTTTCAGTCTTGAATAGGTATCAGTTGCTTAAAAATCCATGAATGCACTCAAGACTCAGAACAATGGGAAATAAAAATAGATATGTCATACTCGTTTGTATCAAATTGCCTTTTCTCTAGTTCAGAAAAAAATATATCAAAATAAATGTCAGCAAACATGCCTAGAAATGGAGTTCAGGCATGTCACATGTCATATGTTACATGTTAGCAGGGTTGTGCCTGGGGTTAGAAATCTCAAAGGAACTACAGCTCTGGTGGGGCTGTGCTCACATTCGGCTGATCTCTGGCTGGACTTTCAACTGCTCTGAGTCTCAGCTGCATCACCTTAAAGCAGGGATAATAATCATTGTTCTACTATTTTGAGGATGAAACAAAATATTGTGCCTATAAATGTTTTGATAACTATAATGTCATATGAGTGTCAGTCTTCTAGTTAGTATTTTATTTCAAACTGTAAATTATTATGACGGTTGAGGAACACTTTCTGGTGGAGGCAGAGCTTGACGTGGGTTCTGAAAGATGACTCAAGTCAGGTAAGAAGAGATGAATTGAAGGTGGAATTTACCTGGGGGCTCCAGGGCTCATGCACCTGCTATTCTGGAGCAGACATTGTGTGTTGGGAGAAGCATAGTTTCAGGTGAGAAGGCAAACAAAAGACCTGGGGCCTCTGGAGCCTACCCTGGGTCTGTTAATATATTCAAATAAATACTGTCCTTCCATTGCTTTATGGACCACTCACAATTTACACTACCTTCAGGGTTAAAAAGGTCACAGCTTAAGAAAAAAGGACAATTTAGTGATGATTACAGTAATAAAAAATGTCAGTAAGTATCTCTATTTATCATGAAAATGCTAATGATCTGGTGACACAGCAGGGAGTCCAACATGCTGCTAACCTCCCCCCAGGCTTCCTGACAATGTCTGTACAAGGGTGCTCGGTTGTCCCAGTGTTACCGGGGGATGTGGACTTCATCATTTAAGTGGAAGAGGTAAGTGTCAACATCATCGCCATTCTCCCTTCTAGGTCAGAAGTCAGAGCACATACTGTTGCTACAGAACTTGTGACAGTAAAGAATGCGGAAAATGTGAATACTTCTGTTGTTCAACAATGTGGGCAAAATACTTGTTACCAAAGGGAAGACATGGACATGTAAAAGACATTATCATCCTACTTAGAATCTGATTTTAATATAAAGTGATTTCCTGAAACACTCATTGGCTTAGAAAGTTGTACTTCTTACAATATCAAACCAAAAAGTCACTTGGAAAAATAACAGCTAATTTATTATATTTTTCAAAATCAGTTGAAAAGTCCCTGGTAATTTTTTGGTAACATCTACTATTGCCATGTACTTCTATTATTAGACAGATACAGTATTATTTCTCTATTTCTATGCAACCTGATAAAATATTTGACTATGTTTTGCTGTGGATATTGTCTTTTATTCTTTTTTCCCCATGGACTTAAAAAGAGAAACAAAATAAATCAAAACAAAAATCCAGTCTGACAGAAAAAGAAAATTAACTCTAGTTTTATTCATTAAGCAAATATTTATTGAGGACCCACTCTATGTGAGGCAGCTGTGAGTTTTGTCTGAGGTGCTGAGTTTGGAAAAGGTGGATGGGGGAGGCCAAGGCTGGGAGACATCCAATAGCTCAGGAGTTGCGTGCTTGGTAGGATGGTCAGAGCAATGCCGAAGAGGGAGTACAATTCAATAGTCAACTTTAGTAAAGAGAAAACAGAATGCTTCTTGTAAGGAAAGAAAGAAAATTGACTTGTAGGCTATTTGTTTAGGAAATCGGAAAAAGGAAAGTACTATTGATAGAATGAAACAATGGGTTAATATTATATGTGTTTTACTGAATACCTCAAGTTTATTAATTTATCCAAGGTCATTTTTAGAAAGCTCCTTATGAGCTAAATGATAAGTAGAAAAATAAAACAAAGTAAAAATATCACTTCTCAATTTGTCCAGTGAGCCAAGGTAATTAAATAATACAGTGTGATAAATTCTATAAAAGTAGTACTTAAAAAACTCTACCACTGAAATAAATGATATAAAAATATGGCAAAAAATCTAGTTCATTCAAATAGAATAGTAATATTGTATTGCTAATTACCATATTGCCAAGATTACTAAGATATATAGATATATTAACATATATATCTATACCTGTATATCTATCTACCTATCTATCTATATTCAAATAATTCAGAAGAAAGCAAGAAAGGGGACGCAGAAGAACAAAAAACAGAAGAAACAAACAAACAAAAATAATTTAAGTTGTAGATATACATCAAAAATTTTGATAGCTACATTAAATGTAAATGGTCCAAAAGGCAGAGATTATTAAATTGTATTTAATTTATGAAAGACAACTATGCTGTTTAAAGAAGTCTACTTTAATAATAAAAACATATAGTTTTAAAGTAAAAATCATTTTTAAAAATTCTATTTAAGTGTTAAACAAATCTGGAGTGGCTATATTAATATCAGGCAACATAGACTTGGAACAAGAAATATTACCAAGGGCAAAAAGACATTAAGTAATGAAAAAAAGGTCAATTCAACAAGAAAATATAACAATTATGAATGTGACTGCACCTAACAACAGAGATTCAAAGTACATAAAGTAAAAACTTCTTAGACAAATTGACAATCACTGTCGGAGACCTCCACACTCCTCTATCAACAAGTAGACAGAGTTAGTATTTAAAAGAAAAAATTAAGGGGAGACACAAATGAGCTGAATACCATTATCAACAAACTTGACCTAATTGACATTTGTAGAACACTTCATCCAACAGCAGGTTATGTATTCTTATCAAGTGTACATGTAACATTCACTAACATATACCATATCCTGAGTCATATGACAAGATTTAACAAATATTTAAAAAACCCTCAAATTATACAAAGTATATCTCAGATCATAATGGAATTAAATTAGAAATAAATAAAATAAAGTTATTAGGAAAATCCCCTAAATATTTGGTAAACAAACAAGCAAATATATATATATATATATATATATATATATATATATATATATATATATATATATATATATATATATTCTTTTTTTTTTTGCGTTATGTGGGCCTCTCCCGTTGTGGAGCACAGGCTCTGGACATGCAGGCTCAGCAGCCATGGCTCATGGGCCCAGCCACTCCGTGGCATGTGGGATCCTCCCAGACCAGGGCATGAACCCGTGTCCCCTGCATCAGCAGGGGGACTCTCAACCACTGTGACACCAGGGAAACCCTAAACAAAATATTTTTAAATAACTCATGGGTCAAAGAAAATAAAAAAAGAGATTGAAAAAATATGTTTAATTGAATGAAATGAAAAAAATAATGTGTGATGCAACTAACCACTTATTTAAAAAGGAATTTTATAGCATTAAAATGCTTATATTAGAAAGAATAAAGATTTCAAATCCATGACCTAAGATACTGTCATGAGAAACTAGAAGGAGAGCAAAATACAACCAAAGCAATCAGAAGGAAGAAAATAACAAAGAGACAAAATATCAGTGGAACTGAACACACAAAATTAATAGAAGGGAAATAGTTCTACAAAAAGATCAATGAAATTGATAAACCTGTGTCAAATTGCTTAAGAAAACAAAACAAAAAACTCCCACAAATTACCAGTATAGAAATGAAAGAGGTAAAATTACTTCAGATCCTACCAAAATTAAAAGTACAATAAGGAAATGTGATAAATAATGTGCTTAAAAATTTAGGCAATTTACATAAATAAAATAGATAAATTCCTTGAAAGACATATACTACAAATGCTCACTCAGAAAAAAAAGATAATTTGAATAATCATATTCTGTTAAAAAATTGATCTTCTAGTTAAGAAACTTTCCACATATGAAGCTCCACTCCCATATTATACCAAACATTTGAGGGAGAAAAATTACTCTGAGTACACAAACTCTAAGAAAATTGAAAAGAGGGAGCACTTCCCAAGTCATTATATGTGACCAGTACTACAATGACAGGAAAAAAAAAAAAAAAAAAAACACACAGAGAAAGACATTACAAGAAAACTGTAGACAAATATTGCTCATGAACATAGATGCAAAAATCTTCAAGTTTCAGCAAATCCAATCCAATAATATGTAAAGAGAATAATAAAATGACCACAAGAGATTTGTCTTAGGAAAGCAAGGCTGGATTAACATTCAAAAAGCAATTCATGTAATTCACCTTATTAGGAGATTTTTAAAAGAAAAGAGTAATTTCAATAAATGCAAAAAGGTCATTTGACAAAATTTAATATCTATTCATGTTAAAAACTTTCAGCAAATTTCTAAATCTTATAAATTTCTTACCCTATAAGGTATCTTATCAACGGCATCTACAAGAAGTCTACAAGTTAATAACATACTTAATAGTGTAAGACTGAAAGCTTTCTCCTTAAGACTGGGAACTAGGCAAGAATGTCTGCAATCTTTACTCCTATTCACCATTATACTGGAGACCCTGGAAAGTTATAAAGAGAGAGAAAGAGAAAGAAAACCCTTGTAAATTAGAAATGAAGAAATACATTCACTCTACTCCCAGACTAAAAGAAAAAAAAAAAATTCTGTGGGCCATAGAGATAGGCTAAGGCTTTCCAGAGCAGCTGAATTTGAGGAGTGGGTTGGTGTTTGTCATCAACCAGGGGAGAGAAAGGTCCTCCAAGGAGAGCCAAAGAGCAGGAAGACCTCCTGGAATATTCCTGGAACCTGGGTGGTCACTAAGAGTGGGGTCTCCAGATCCCGCGTGCGAGGGAGTGGAGGGGAAGAGGCCATGCATGTGGCGAAGGCTGTGCCCTCATGAATACTGCCAGTCCCTGAGCCATATTCCACCATCTCAAGGTCATGGACATGAGTGGAGGAGGGCGGGCACGGGGCATTGGGGTGATGGTCCTGATTTTCTCGACCTCCTCAACATGTCCCTCATGCTATTTTTTTAAATTTGATTTTCTTCCTAATTTTTTAAAAAGCAAGAATTTTTACACAAGTGGCTTGATTTAGTAGCCATGCAAGGAGACTTGAGTTGGCATCTCTTCATGGAAACAAGTTGGTCTGTGCTGAGGAGCAGCTGTCCTCCTTACACGTGTACATCAGCCACCTGTTCCTGTGGAAACTTGCACTGGGTGTGCGGTGTGGGTCAGCAGAGTGGCTGTGGGCTGGTTCAGGAGGCGAAGGGGACCTGTGAGAAGTGACGGGTCTGGGGCTGTGGGAGCGGGGAGCAGGAACGAGTTCAGAGAGATCTCTGGGAGATGGGTTCACCACCCGGTGCCGACTGGGGAAGACAGTGGTGCTGCCTGTTGGATTCACTGGTGGGTTTGCACCGATGACTGTGACATTACCGTCATCACCGTAACCACTCTCCTGACTGCTAACATGTTAATGTTTGTTAATCAGAAACATCATTTGCCCTCTGTGTGTCTCCTGCTGTGCTGACCCCAGAGAGCTCGGCTCCACCAAGCGTGGGAGCAAGGACCAGTGTGGAAGCAGAAGGCACCACCATGCACAGCTATACAGACAGGATGTGACACCAGCAGTAGGTGGGCCTATGGATGGGCGCTCCAGGGCCTCCTTTCTCCTGTGATTTGGTTCAGAGGCAGCACATGGAGCCTGAATAGTCACAACCAACAGCTTCTGCAAACTTTACTTGTACAAGTCCCATGAAGAATTAGAGGCCACTTTCCACTGCCTTTATTTTCTGCTGAGATCTTAAAATAAAAAATTCACCTTCAAAGTTAAAAAACAAAGCAAGGTTGTTTGTCATCAAAATTGCCACACACTCCATTGACGGAGAAGGTTGAAGGCTGTCCTTGGGGCTCTGTCAGGGGCCCTGCTCCGTGGACCAGCCCTGTCCCCTAAGTCCTCACCTTCTACATCCCTCAGTGTCCCATGCCTGTGTTCTGCCCTCGTGAGTCATCATGAGGGTGTAAAGTGATGCTGGGAACTGGAAATGTTCTTAGGGGTTTTGTCACCACAGTAAATGCCTAAAACAATACCTCCCACCATGATTCTAAGACACTAATTTTTACCAAATCTGTGTTAATGCCCCTCTTTCTGAACCATGTTTTTAGTTTGTGGGTTCCCTATATCATTACTTGAAAATGGGAATGATGTCTAGTTGACAGGGTTACAGTGAAATTCAGATTAATTTAATAACAAAAAAATCAGACTTTGAGAGCTCATTGTGAACTCTAAGATGCTGGCAAGTGTCCGTGGTTATTTTCTTAAGGATATGAATCACACAAAAGAATTTGCTTTGTGCTAAAACAAGCAGAAATCCACGTGTTAAAAACAGAAAATATATGGGTCCTTGTTCTTTCCCGCAGGAGAGGCCCAAGCAGGGTATATTTATCTTCTCGGTGTCCCAGGCATCTGCAGGCAGGGGCAGGACTGGGCGATCTTCATCTTAAGTCCTTGAAAAGACATTTCGAGTGCTGTCCAAGGAATGTTTCAGGGCTTCACCTGACATTTTATAGAAAATGACCTTCCCTGGGGGAGTTTATGAGGCTCTGATTGGCTGCACTGCAGGAGCCCCTGGTCTCAATGTTTGTCTGCACACCACACACGGGGGTACAGTCTGCAGAGAGCAAGTGGGAGCATTGGAGGCCAGACCCAGACTCTTGAAGGTTTTCTCTTCACAGTTGTGAGCTGATGCTTGTGCTCCCAGGCTTCTTCCAGAAAACCAAACACCATCAAACATGCTGCATTAGTTCATGGGCAAAGACTCAGTGTATTTGTGCTTTGTAAGACCAATCTTGCTTGGCACTACAGTGTTAAATACAGTGGGAGGTTTTAATTAGATTCCTGTATTTCCAACCGCAACATGAAATATAGGCGTTATGAGCAGAGAAATGAGTAATCATTTTGACATTAAGTTTGGGGTGGAAAGAATGGATCCAATCACTTCCTTCATCAGACATCTTCAGGGTTCAAACCATACTCAGAGTGGCCAGGAGATGTTATCCTCCATTCCTGCAGAAAACCTGAAATGGTGGGCAGGAAATTGGACTGTTCCTACAGAGGAAATAACAGCACTCTGTCAAAATCTACAGGAGAAACACGCGTTCAAATTTGCTGTCAGGGCCCCGCATATCTGATCAGAGAGCGAGAGGGGACAAAATTACAGAAGTTGTGTAATCTCGACTCAGGGCAGCGTCCACAGCAGGAAGTGAGCACTGACTCAAAGAAATGGGCTGAATGCAGAGTTTTCACCAATAAACATATATATGTGCTATAAAATCTGCACATATACATTATACATGTGTTAAAATTCTCTGTTGATTTTGTATAACCAGATTTCTTGCCCATGTCAGTATGTGGACCCCATGTTGTCAACATGTTTTTCTTGAGAAGTAACAGAAATGTGCATTTTATATAAAATCTCCAGGTCAGTATTTACTTTATTTTAAAAAAAAGCTTTATTTTTAGAACAGTTGTAGAATTACAGAAAAATGTAAAGATAGTACAGAGAGCTTCCATCTACCCTGCACCCATTTTCCCAGATTATCTACATCTCAGTTTAATGAGGTGCATCTCTTACAATTAATGAACCAATATCAGTACATTGTTATTAACCAAAGTCCATACTTTATTCAGACTCCCTGATTTTCTGCCTATTTGTCCAGGATCCCATACCGGATACCACATTATATTAGTTGTCACAAAACCCAGAGTCCTCTAGATTGCCTGCTATCCTTTTTTCTGAAACTCTTACAAGTTTTGCATTTTACATTTAGTTCCACAATGCACATTGAGTTAATTTTTGTGAAGGGTGCAAGGTATCTTGGCTTACTTTTTTTTTTTTTCCAGATGAATACCCAGTTGTTCCAGAAAAGACTATCCATTCTCCATTTAATTGTGTCACTCCTTTTTCAAGGAGTAAGTTGTATGTATCTGTGTGGATCTATACCTGGGCTCTCCATTCTGTTCCATTGATCCATGTGTCTGTTCTCTAGCCAATACCAGGAGGACTGGATTACTGCAGCTTTGTAGTGAATCTTGAACTGGGTAGTGGAAGTCGTTCAAATTTATTGTTCTTCCTCAATATTGTGTTGGCTATTCCTGGTCTTTGCTTTTCAATATAAACTTTAGAATCAGTTTGTCAATATCTATAAAATAGCTTTCTGGGATTTTGGTTGAGATTCTGTTGAGTCTGTAAATCAAGTTGGAAAGAATCAACAGGTTAACAATACTGAGTCTTTCTAGTCATGAACATGGAATTCTCCATTTTATTTAGAATTCTTTGATTCCTTTAATCAGAGTTTTGTGGTTTTCTGTGAGTAGATGGTGAACATATTTTGTTAGATTTGTATATATACATATATATACACACACACACACATGTATGTGTGTAAAATTCCAATTGTTCATTATTGGTACATAGGAAATCAATTGATTTTTATATTCAGGCACACTTTCTTTTACTGTGCTTCACTTTATTACGCTTCACAGATATTTTGTTTTATTATAATTGAAGGTTTGTGGCAACCCTGCATCCAGCAAGTCTATTGGCATCATTTTTCCAACAACATTTGCTTACTTCATGTCTCTGTGTCACATTTTGGTAATTCTCACAATATTTCAAACTTTCCAGCAAAAAGATTATGACTCATATAAATATTTTAGCAATAAAATATTTTTAATTAAGGTATGTATATTTTTTTAGACATAATGTTATTGCACACATAGTAGACTACAGTCTGGTGTAAACATAACTTTTATATGCTCGGAACACAAAAAAAATGTGTGTGACTCACTCTATTGCCGTATTCACTTCATTGCCGTGGTATACAACCAACCAAAGCCATAATATCTCCAAGGTATGCCTATATTAATTTTATTAACTTTGTATCATATAACCTTGCTATGCTTGCTTATTATTTCCAGGAGGGTTATATTTTTGTTTTTATTTTTATTTTCATGTAATTCTTTATGATTTTCTACATAGACATCTATGCAATCTGTGAATACAGATAATTTTGTTCCTTCCCGATCTGTGTATGTCTTGTTCCTTTTTTTTGTCCTCCTGCGGAGACTTCTAGTTTACGTCCCAGAGGAGTGGTGTATGAGGACACCCTTGAGTTGTTCCTGGTATTGGGGAGAAAGCCTCCAGCTTCTCACTGTTAAGGATGATATTAGCTGTATGTATTTTGTAGATACTTTTTCTTGTTGTAAAGAAGGAGGTGACCACTTCCATGTTCTTTATGTGTTGGTGATAAAATCAGAAGTTCATGGGTGTCCATGTTCATCTTCTTAAGTCATTGTTGGAATGAGAGGAGACAGAGATAAGTTAATGAAAACATATATAACCCACCGTTAACATCTAACATACACACCTGCACCACATCAAGCTTCTTGAGCTCCTCAAGTCTCTCTTCCCTCCGTCCCCAACTCACCTGTGTTGCCTTGATCCCCACCAGATCTCAGCACTAATTTCATCCTTATACCGGGACCCTCAAATGCTACCCCCAAAGCATGGTGCCACTGCTACTGTCCCCTCCACATAGAAAGTCCTTCTTCAGCTCCTTTGGCCCTGCTTGTGGTCTTGCACAGCCTTTAAACTTTATCTCAAACAGATTATTAGGGGATTTTATGATTCTAGCTCAACATCTCACAACGAGGTGTGGAATTTAAAAAAAAATTTTTATGAAGTATACTTGATTTATAATGTGTTAATTTCTGCTGTACAGCAAAATGACTCAGTTATACACATATATATATTCTTTTTTATATTCTTTCCATTATGGTTTATCCCAGGATATTGAATATACTTCCCTGTCTATACAGTAGGACCTTGTTGTTTATCCAAGACGTGGAGTTTTTGATATCTGAAATGTCATTGAGTGCATTAGTCCTTGGGTTTTAATCATTTAAAATCCACTCGACCATCCCTGAGAGCCCGATCTATGTTTTGTTTGTCCTTTTCTTCTCCCAAGCACATACTTGCTCTCTGACAGCCCTTTACGTGCTGTGATCTGGGGGCTCAACCCGACTGTTTCTGAACACCTTGACAACTGAACAAGAGTCCCAGGTAGGGGGTGTGTGTGTGGGCAGACTCGGTTGACTTGGGCTGAGTAAGCTCTCAAGATGAATGCATATAAACTCAACTTATTCTTGTATTTAGTGCGTTTGAAAATAAAAGGAAGGAAAAGAAAAAACATGGAAACACTGAAATAAACTCTGCTGTAGCTATCCTAATGTCAGACAGATTTTAAAGAAAGAAGTGTTTCTAGAGACAAAAGAAGGCCATGATGCAAAACGGTTAAAAGAAAGCTATGGAAATTCTATGTCATTATGTATTTAGAAACATAGCACCAAGATATTCAAAGCAAAAAGTGACAGAACTATATAAGAAATAGAACTTATTTGTTATAAAATATGCCACTTGGGTACAGTGCTAAATAGTGGCCTTTCCTAAACAGTTTTGTGTAAATTAGAATTCATATGGTTAAATATAAACTAATCAGTTAACAAACATTGATCCTGGCCTCATATACAGAAATCTATTCCAAACTATATCCAGTCTCCTAGGATAGACCGGAATGGAAAATAATATAAAAAAAAGAATGTCTCTATGTGTATAACTGAGTCACTTTGCTGGATAGCAGAGATTGGCACAGCATTGTAAATCATCTACACTTCAATTTAAAAAAAATCTATTCCAGATGGATCAAGAACTTACATATAAAAGGCAAAACAATAAAGGTTCTAGAAAATGACATATATACCAGTTAATGGGGATTTGGATCATTTCTGGTTTTGGGTGATTAGCAATGAAGCTCCTTTTGGTAGGTAAAATGATGTCTCCCCATCCCACAAATAGGCCCATGACCTACTGCCTGGAACCTGCGAGTATTTAGGTTACACAGCAAAGGGGATTAAGATTGCAGGTGGACTTAATGGTTGCTAATCAGCTGACCTTGAGATAGGGGGATGACCTTGGCTCAGCCCAGTGTAATAGCAGGGATCCTCATGAGTGGAAGGAGGAAGGTGAAGTCAAAGGCGTAGCCCTCCCTGAAGACAGAGTAAGGAGCCAAAGCCAAGGCACGTGCACAGCTTCAAGGGGAAGGACAAAGGAGAAGGCAGACTCTTCCCTAGAACCTCCGGAAAGGAGTGCAGTCCTGCGATGAGACCTGTGTTGGACTTCTGATCTCCAGAGCTGCAAGATCGTAAATCTGTGTTGTTAAGCCAGTAATGTTGTGGTCCCTTGTCACAGCAACTATAGAAAACTAATGCCCTTCTATAAATATTTGCATACAGATATATGCCTTCATTTCGGGTGGTTCTTACAGCAGGAGACCTGGGGGATCAGCTCTCTCCAGAGGAGATCTGGGGAAGGAAGATGCGCCAGGTCCACTCTTGGGCTTGGATGGAGGCACGTGGCCTCAGGGAGGTATTTTTACCGAAGAATACATCTTAAGAGTAACTGCATTCTCCAGCCAAAGACCATCTTCTGAGAGCCGAGCCATACTGAGCATAGTTCACTGGCCTAAGCCAGCTCACGCTTGGATTGGACAGTGGCTGAAGCTGATCAACAAGACAGCCACGGCCCCAGGCAGACCTTTATGAAGGAAGCCGAGGGCTGGGTGGACAGAGAGGGTCAACCTGACGCCCCTCTTCAGGTGAGGGGTCCCTGGCTCCAGGGCATCCCCCCACAGGAAGCTTGCTTTGCTCTAGAGAGCATCTTGATTTCTTGGCAAGCACTCAACAGAGCTGATTTATCGACACTACAGATACATATATACAAAGAGAGAAAAGGACGAGCCTGGAGAGAGATTGATTTTCCAATAACACTGAAGGAAGCAGATGTGAGGACTGGGTGAGGAGGGGTGGTGTTTACTATTTCTTCTTTCCCTTTAAGATTTTGCCTCCGGAAGATGGTTTCCCCTAAGGATGTTGTATTTAGAAAAGCAGTTGGAGTGAGAAGGGTTACCTTTCAAATCCTTCCACACGTTGATGGAATGGAGCCTTCCCATGTGCAGCTCTGAGGCACAATTATTTGTAAGTAGGACCCCCTCTGAGAACTGGCGATGGAGCCGGGCCCATTTGTGTCTTGTTTAACATAATTATTCTACCAGCTCTTCCTCTGCCCCCACATCTGTCTTTTTCTCTCCACACGTGAAATAGGGAATCGGACACTTACATGTGTTACGTTTTGCCAGCCGTGCACGTCTCGGGGCCTTGTTATCCACACAATTCCTTTGGATTGCAGACTATTTTGTGAAAACTGAATTTGTAATCCAGAGGCCCCATCACCCCTCTATTTGCATAATGTTTCCGTTTATACCGTTTTTAAAGTGCTTGCATATTGAGTCATTCCGAGTCGTCCTAACCCTGAGTGCTAAGCCTGGCAAACAGAAGTAATTCCATTTTGCAGATTCAAAACATAATGAAATTTAGATAATCCTGATGATGATCCAACATCACTAAAAATGGCCTAGCAGGGCTAGCAGCCACTGTGCAGGGTGCCTGGGTTCTACTTGTGGGTCCCTCAGGATGCCCAGGGACCCGGCTCCCCTCCCCCTCCTCCCCCCCGGCTCCTCTGCAGGGCTTCTGGCTGGCAGCGCCAGGGCAAGGCCACACCCACACCCAGGAACTTTGGGACCAGGAAGTCCGGCCTCCTTACATTACCTACATCACACACATCCCTGCAGTATGAGCCCTATGAAACTTCGTGAAAGCTGCATCTCCTCGGGGATCATGTGCCCGGGGTCCGAGCCTCCATTCAGGCCTGTCCTCCTCTCCCTCAGACACCATCCTCACAAGCAACTTGATTACTGTTGAAGAAGGATCGTTTCGTTAGCAAGGTATTTGCATTACAAGCACGTTTACTGGCCACCAACAGGAAAAGAAATACAACATTTCAGAGGTCAGACGCTAGGCAGGAGGTATGCATCCCGGACTGACCCTGCTGGACTCCCAGGTGGCTAGTGGATGAAGGCATCCATAGGTGCACGCCTGTGCCATGGCACGATGGAGCACGCAGCCCACCTGGTGTGGCATGGTTGCCATGTCCCTCTCCGTCCCCAGTCGTCCAGTCGACCCACAGGACAGCCAGTGGAGGAGAGCACCCTGGGCTCTCACGAGGGCTGAGCCATGAGAAACCCGCTCCCTAAGCTCCTGCCCAAGAGTGTCTACCATTCAGTTTGACATCCCAAAGGATAGAAGTGGTGGGATGACATTTTGGAGATTTTAAGCATATTTCAACTACCGACCCCCCCCCCCATTCATACTTGCTGAGGGACCAGTCAGGTGGGACCTGAGCAGTGTCATGAGAACCACGTGTCCTAACACCATTCAGAAGCATCCCAGGTCATGTGTAGCCCAGAGGAGAGACATGTCTCCATGAAGCCAGCAGACTTGAAGGGCCCCTGGGCAGACCACTGTGTGGTCTGATGTTCTACCCTCAGTGCTAGGAATCACCCTCAAAATCTAAACATAGCCCAGGGGAAAGGAAACGGTAGAACCACCGAGACTAATTTTCTCCCCTGCCAGAGCAGTGTGGAGCCAAGAAGAGAATGAAGTTGAACTGCAGCAAAATAGAGACAGTGTCTTCACTGGGCACCTGAATTTGGTACTGAGTTTCATGCCCCTCATTAAATAAGCTGCCAAAAAAATAAATAAATAAAAAGCACTAAGAAAGTAGTGATGGGGACCTGGGACCTTCTGTGTTATCCAGACCTCGGTTCCTAGGAGTGTGGTCCATGCATATAGAGCATTGACATCACCCAAGGGCTGGCTGGAAATGCAGACCCCTCTCTCCCACAAGACACCAAGCCAGAATCTGGATTTTAACAGAAGCCCTGAGGTTCTAGAAGACTCCAGACTCCATATTTACTCCATAATGTCGTCTCTTTAGAATGGAAAACTCATCCACTCCACTGAAAATCTTGGAAGGGGAACCTGATAGGACACCATGACTTGGAAACTGGAGACAACTAATGAACATGTGAATTAGGTTTATTTGACACATTTTGACAAAATAGTAATGATAGTTTACATGTGTGCATATCAGCTCCATACCTGTGTACAGAGTAAAAAGAACATGCTCTTACTTGTATTATCTCATTTAATTTTCATAAAAATCCTAATAAAAATCCTATGAAGTGGGTGCAAGTGTCCATCTTTGTTTTACAGATAAAGAAACTCAGGCACAGAGGGATGAGGTAACTCGCTCATGGTCAAGGCGTTATCTGATTGAGTGAGACAGATGTATGAATCTGCTAAAATGCAGTTTTATCATAGGTGGGTTGTTAACAGTTTAAAGTGGGTGATTTGATAGACTAATGGATGGTTATACTGGGGAGCCACACTCTGAATAGAAGGCAGCTTTGTGATACACACAGTGTTTCATAGGCACGTAACGTCACCACGAACTCTCACGAGAAGAGCTTTCTAGCTCCTCTGGTGCTCATCGTGGCTGCCTGGCTTCAGACGCAGACATTTGTTCTAAGACCTTTTCTTCCAGGATGCTTTCTAAAGACAGATCATTAACTGAAGCTCCTAATAAGAGGTTTAAGAAACCACAGGCACCAGAAGAAGAAGACCTTTGTGGAACTGTCCTTGGGAGCCCATGGTCACTTGGCTCAGGTGTGTCCACATTCACCCATGGAGTGCTTGAGCCACGTAAGCTCTGAGCAGGGACACCTGGGTTCAAACACTTGTCTGGAGCTTGTAAGCCAGACACATCCCAAGAGTGCAGGGAAGCTTCAACATGGTGTGGACCCATCCTGCTGGTTCAGCAGCCTCAGGAATGGACAAACACACCCAGGGACATGGTGTCTTCTCCAGGCTCGATGCCTGTGATGATAGATCCATTCTGTCTTCATCAACATGGATTTGTCTTTTTTTCCATAAGCTTTATAAGAAGTCAGTGTGCGGTGGTGACTCGCCACATAGTGAAGGGAGTGGCACAGACGCACCTGAGTGTATTCAGCTTGGCCAGCTGGAGGATGCTCTCCTACCTGGGCCTGTCTGGGCAGAACACACCCCCAATCACCCTGCAGAGGAAGAGTGTGGCTTGTGAGCCCAAAGGTTGTCCTGTTATTTAATCTTATAGTTGAACTAAGAGCTTTGTGCTAAAAGAAGACAAAACAGAAACAAAACTTTCAAAAGAGAAAAATGTCATAATCCTTCTCATTTGGGTCTTGAGAGGCAGATCAATGTTTCACTGAGATCCTAACTTATTACGTGAGCATCAACATTCACATCATTCTAGGAACTCTCCGTTTTGTTTTCCGATATGGGACCACCACCAGGCACAAGTCTGTTTCAGACAGACCATTATATCTAGTTTACTTCTCCAGTGTAACCTGCCCACCACAGAGGATGGGCAACACCCAGCTCCTCAGGAAAAGGTTGCAGAGACCAGGAAGCTGCTTTTGCAGCTAGACTACCAAGTAGAGAATATTTGGTGAGGATGTCACGTGGGGGTGGAGACCCCTGCAGTGCATTGTACAACCTCCTTTGAGTGGAGGGTCAGTTATGTGTACAGGGACTATCGCCCCGTGCTCTGTTTAGGACCCGCCTACCAGTGCTGTCCTTGACCAATTGCACTGCCTCGTCGGGACGCACACAGTCTTCACCTCGATCCCTGACAGGCTTACCCGCTGATTATTGTCCTCCACTGTGTTCACTTTTCTCTAGTCCATGCCAGATACTGGCCCTTAGGTTTCTTTTCAAAATCCATGAGAAATTATGCTTCTTTCACAGACATCAGGTAATGCTTGTAACTTATAAACTCTAAGCTACTTTATTTAGTTAACACAGCGATATGGATAACTCTCCACATCCATCCAGATACGCATTCCTTGTCTTTCTTCTTTTTCATCATTTAAAAAAAAATTATTCATTTATTTATTTTTTGGAGGCACTGGGTCTTCGTTGCTGCGTGCGGGCTTTCTCTAGTTGTGGCGAGCAGGGGCTACTCTTCATTGCCGTGCACAGGCTGCTCATTGTGGTGGCTTCTCTTGTTGTGGAGCACTAGCTCTAGGCATGCAAGCTTCAGTAGTTGTTGCACGTGGGCTCAATACTTGTGGCACACGGGCATAGCTGCTCCGTGGCATGTGGGATCTTCCTGGACCAGGGATTGAACCTGTGTCCCCTGCATTGGCAGACAGATTCTTAACCATTGCACCACCAGGGAAGTCCTAATCATTTTTTTAGATTGAAAAAGTGTTAGGAGATTCTGGATAACCAGAGGAGGATGCACACAGATGTTTATCTCAGTTACATCCTGAAACTCCAAGAGGTCAGTAAAAGATGATGAAGGCATCAAATAAAAAGGTAGATGAGTTAAGAGAGCAGACCATAGCGGGTGGAAGGTGCCAAACACACTTTGGTGGATGGGAAGCTGATGGATGAGGTAACCAAGTCGGTCGAACAGAGGAATGCTCTTATAAAAGGGAAGTGCTATAAAACACATTAGAGACTGAGCCAGAATACTTACATATTGAAAGTATAATGCTTAAACAGAATTTAAGGAGGTTTTCCAGATAGAGTTGAGATAATCTCCAAGAAAGGAATACAAAAAAAAAAAAGAAAGTAGAAGAGAACATGGATGGTCCATGCAGTGTTCCATCTTCTTACAAAAAGGAAGTCCATAAAGTCTGATGAGAAAAAAGGTAGAGAAGAAAGTGCAAAAAGCCCATAGCTGGGGCAGACACGGCTCCACGTTGAAAGGGCCTCCTGAGTCTCCACGAAAATATAAACCCAGATCCTGCTATAGAGGCTCACAGGCACGCACTCATCCATAGCACAAACCCCTGAGACTTCCGATCATCCCAGGTGGAAAGAGTATAAAACTTCCCGAGAAAAACAAGTAGGTTTTGTACCAAAGAGCAGGCCACACCGGAAACCAGAGGAGAAACACAATGGATGACACCCGTGTTCTCAGGGTCAAACTCTCTCCACCCGCCAGTCCAGCAACTGGATCAGGGGGCCAGACATCCTCGGACACAGCAGTTCTGAAACACTTGCCCCCAGGTGTCCTCTTCCAGGGAGGTTCTGAAGACGTGCTCCACCAAATATGGGAGTAAACTCAGAAAGAGTAAGGCGTCAGCTCAAAGAAATAGGAGCTGGAACCTCAGGGACAGGTAAAGAGATGCCCCAGAGCAGCAGACAGATTCTGGGCAGCAGCCCAGAGCAGGCGGGATGGGAAGGAGTGGGTGGGGAGTCAGGTCTCAAGATGAAAGGGAGGGAGGCACGTAGGAAAGAGACTCACAGTTTACGAGATGCATTGGCCCTAGTGAGAATTTTAGAGTTAGTACTGAAACGGTGAAAAGTTCAAACGACTAAGCAAGTGAAAATCAAGGCAATTATCAACCCTTCTACAAGAGTTATATGTGCCTCTGTCCTGTGTGTGTGTCTGTATGTGTGTGTGCACGAGAGACGGCCAGGGAGAGATTTAAACTGGTGAATCCTGAATGTTGATTTTCCAAACTGTGACATAATTCCATTGCAGAAAAGGGGAAGGTAAGGGTGGGGACCTGATGTCAGGGAGGGTAAAAGTGCCCGGGACCCGATAGAAAACGCTCACCCTGAAGTCAGGGAACAGAGCCCACTGGACTCGATTGATGGAGGGTCTCACGCTGGTTACTTCGCAGGGGCTGCACCCTAGGGAGCTAATCTAGAGGGAAAGCACTGCACCAATGACTCCCAGAGGGCCCTCGGGGAAGCTCCACTGCCCTGCCTTTCAGTGCACCTGGGATTGCATCTCCACTGGTCCAAACTTTCACATCAGTTTTTGTTAAAACAACAGACTGGAAGGGGTGCAGCCATCTCTGTCTGGACACAGAGTCACACCTCACCCTCGTCTCTGGGGACAGTGTGTTCTAGGGACCCCGGTCCCAATCCAGCATCTCAACTTGGCCTTGAGTCTTTGCTCAGTGTTGCTCCTGGGTGGCCCAGGACAGCCCTGATCTGACAGCTGTCCAGGGCAGACACCTACGTCCTTTCCAAGCATTTCAATATTTCAGCTGTTAGCTGTGTCCTGAGGTCCTATACCTGTTCTAAAACTCGACAAGGTGCTTGGGAAGATTAAAGGCAATAATATTTGTAAAATTAAAAAAATTAAAATGTACAATGTACAATGCAAATGCAGGAGTAATTATAAATAATTAATAGGTAGAGAAAATCTACAAATGGAAGATCATGAGAATGTCCCCATAGTGAATATTGAGAACTCTACATAAAGTAATTAAATTACAAGAACAATAATTAAATCCCCACCTACTAGAGCGTTATCTAATAAAGTGTTATCATTGTAAGAAAGCTTCCAGAAGACACGTGCTCAAGAGCTGGTAACCCATGGTTTGTTAACCTGGCCTCCTCTTGTTTGCAGCTGAACTTTCCAATGGATGAGGCCAACTAATCAACTCAACTTCCGAAGACCCAGGAGGGAAGAGCTGGGTCCTGACATGCACACCTTGCAAGGAAGTGGGCTTTGTGAGACTTGGTCTCCGTGACCACGCGCTGGCTCTGTGACCACTGGGGGAGGAACATCTTCTCCATGGGGAGGGCTGACGTTGGCTGGCCAGGCTTGCATCTCAGCCAGGTGTCAGCTCTAGAATTTGAGTAGGGGTCTCACTTATCCAGCCCTCCTGGCACGCAGTCTAACTGAGAACCACAAAGACCTCTATCCTTGCAGGACTCACCTCTCATGGGAGAAGTGGACAGAAGGAGTGGCTGCACCTGGGAGATGGAGCAGGGCAGGAGACTGGGACATATGGAGGCTACAGACAGAGACAGAGGCATCACGGGAAGCTCAGCCCAGGTGCCTTGTGGACAGCCCTGCAGGAAGTGAGGGAGGAGCCATGAAGACCACCTAGAGCAGAGCTTTCCTGTGGAAAAAGCAGCACGTGCAAAGGCCCTGTGACAGGAGAGACCCTGGCCCATCCCAGGAGCAGGGCAGAGACTGTGGCAGCTCCCTTGGGCCTGAAGGAGCCTGTGAGGACCCAGGCTTCCATTTCTGGGGGGCTGTGGCTGTGAGACATTCCAAGCAGATGGAGATTGGGGTCCGCAGAGGTCAAACAACCGTGGTTTATTCACCTCCTGCTTTAAGAGCATGAGTTTTTCTGCCGGGTTGGGAATGACTGCCAAGCAGAGGCAGGGGGACCAGGTGGGAGGCTACGGTGAGGGTAGTACAGGTGTGGGGAGGGGACCCAGGCCAGGGAAGGTGAGGCAGAGGAGAAGGATCTGGTCTCAGTGCATTTTCCAGGATTTGCAATGGTTTCAAGAGGTCAGCACAGAGTGGAGGAAGGAGGACTCCCAGTTTGGTCTGAAAGTTTCCCAGAAAGAAGGAAGGACAGTGTTGCTGAGAGAGAGACCAGAAGAGGCCCTACTGGGGCGGCCCACAGTCTGCCGGGGGCTGAACTGTATGAGGGCGTCTGGACCCTGGATCCAGAAAGTATGTTCACAGTCCTGATGACATCATCCTTGAGATCACTGAAATGCTGAGGGTTCCACTCCGGAGAAATCCAACAGCCTCCTGTCATTTCTGGGTGTAAATCCCCTCAACTCACAACCCAAGAGGGTGATGAACTCTAGATTCAAAACCAGTTTATGGAAACTGCCTGGAGCTGAATTCCAAATTATTACACACAGAGGCATGCTCTCCATGGAGTCCTTGGCCCACTTTCTTAATTTACTGACACAGTCGCATTAACGAGTCACTGAGATTGGTTTGACTCTTTGGGGAGCTTCTTCTGACTCCATGGGTGGTTGTGCATGAGAGGGGTTGGGCTTCCCGGTCTAGATTTTGGGAGTAATTCCGCATAGCATGTGAATGTAAATGAGGAGCTCAGAACGTGCTCCTGGGTCAGATCCACTGAAAGGAAAATTTTCTCCATCAGCAGCACAGGTGAAGTCAGAATTACTTCACTGTCCCTCAAAAACACTTCTGTGGGGCTTGCCTGGTGGCGCAGTGGTTGAGAGTGTGCCTGCTGATGCAGGAGACACGGGTTCATGTCCCGGTCCGGGAGGATCCCACATGCCATGGAGCGGCTGGGCCCGTGAGCCATGGCCGCTGAGCCTGCGCATCCGGAGCCTGTGCTCCGCAACGGGAGAGGCCACAACAGTGAGAGGCCCAAGTACCACAAAAGAAAAACAAAAAAAAAACACTTCTGTGCCTGTTTGAGGCCAGGTGACCCCAGGGTCAAGTGTAGGCTTTACGTGGGAACGCAGCAGGTGAGGGGGCAAGGGTGGGAGACACACAAGCACACACACTCACATCTCCGCACTCACATCTCTGCACTCCATGTGCTTCTGCCGATAATGGCCAGTCTGCATCTACAGAGGGAGGGTGGGGAAGGGAGTGGGTCCCCTGCCATGCCAGCTGCTGCTGCCACTGCCCGCCGAGCTGGAGCCCCGGGCCCCCGGGCAGGAGAGGCAGGCTGCGGACATCAGGCCTGGCTGCCCAGGGACCATCAGCTGATGCCGGGCCCCGGTCCTCATCTGCTGAGGGGAGCAAGTCAGTGCCCACGGTGCCAACACAGGCCAAGGCTCGGAACAGATGGCCAGACGCCTGCTCCGCTCTGTCCCTGGAGCTGTTTACATTCTTAAGTGACTCATTTTGACACGTTCTGCTAGTGATGAAGTTTTTCTAGTGTGACCCAGTCAACTGAGTGCCACGCAGCCGGGACCACGTGCTTCAGCCTTGGAGCCCCGCGCAGCTTCTAGGCGACAAGCTGCTGCGAAAGCGGCCCAGGCTTGAATGACAAGGACCACGTGCCACCCAGGATGGACGGCGGGAGAAGACGTGTCTGCATCCCGCTTACGGCACCTGAGACCCTGAATCACAGACAGAAGTCGAGGTTCTTAGGTTTACTTCCTTTGCCAACGCCCGGGTCACCAGTCTGCACATATCTGCAATCGCTGGAAACAAAGTCAAGAAGCAAAACACCCAAAACGAGCTGCATCCTGTCCCTGGAGACTCCTGGAAGGGTACAGCCTGGTCTCGGTTGGCCTCCCTGAGTCTGCAGGCCGCTGCTGACATTGACCGTCACGTTGTGTCTGAAACTGAGCCCCCTCTGGGTGGAAACCAACGGCCTGGTGCAGTTTCCAACCCACCCCAACTCCTGTTCCCAGAGATCCTGCCTCGGAGCACGCTTCTGCTGACACACTGTCGGGGCCACAGCAACTCAGGATGCAGCCAAAACACACAAACGAGTCCCAGAGAACCAGACTGCGAAAAAGGACACCATGAACCAACTTGAACCCTTGAGGGCCATTCGGCTTAGGAGGGCTCTGGGCAAAACCTCAAACAGCTTCTTAAGTTTCCCAGACCAGTTTGAAGCTCTGATTCAGCAGTCTGTAAATCAAAAACAGCCAGAAAAACGGGCCGTGTGGCTCCCCAGCCCGCCCATCAGCCCCTGTCTAAAAAAATACTCTGCAATTGACACCTCGTGCACAGGCGTGCGGTGTGAACACGAGATGCCAGGGCTCATCATCGGCATCCAATCTGCTCCCATGTTCTGGCTACTTTAAGAAATAAGATGCAGATGGGCTTCTCTGGTGGCACAGTGGTTGAGAGTCCGCCTGCTGATGCAGGGGACGCGGGTTTGTGCCCCGGTCCGGGAAGATCCCACATGCCGCGGAGCGGCTGGGCCCGTGAGCCATGGCCGCTGAGCCTGCGCGTCTGGAGCCTGTGCTCCGCAACGGGAGGGGCCACAGCAGTGAGAGGCCCGCTTACCGCAAAAAAAAAAAAAAAAAAGAAAAGAAAGAAAATGCAGAAAGTGTAGAAACAGCGTAAAAATACTCTCTTCTACAAGTTGAATTTGTGCCGATATTCTGGATTAGCGCCCCACTGACAGGAGTGTGTATGTTCATATATGTGTACATTGCTGTTTACAGACATATAGTTGACATTCAAAATATTTTCATACCATACTTAATAATCTAATTCCTTATTGACCCTAATAGTTCATTAGAATGAATATTACTGCTCTATTTTGTACTCATTTAAAATACATAATTGTGTTTACTATGTGTTCATAAGGAATGCTTTTGTAAAGTCAATATTTCAATAACCACCATCAAGTCTTAATATATGTTTAATTTTGCCCATTTTTTGTCTGATCTTTGTGCCAGGAACTTAGTATTTCTGGGGATGCAAAGTAAAGTAAGATGTGATCCCTGGTCTGGAGTAACTTGGTAAAATAGAAAATCATGCCCATTAGTATAATATGTCAGTGTGGTAACTCTATAAACACTGAATTAGAATCCAGGCCGTGCTATGGCATCATTGTAAGACAACTGGATGGGCTGTTACCTGGTAACAAAGGCAACCCAGATTTAGCACAACCTAGCTACATTTTAAGGTAATGCAAGACAGAAATCTAACCATTGTTTAAACAAATAAATCTGGCAGATTTTATAATTAGGCATCTCTCAAATACATAACTTAACAATTAGGGCATGGTGACTACAGCATTCTCCCAGCCCCTCCAAGGTGTCCTGTCAACACCTGTTGATACAAACACTTGTCCCAATAAACGTGGTTTGATCTGGACAACAGATTTGTACCTTAACTAAATTTTGAATACACATTTCTAATTACCCACATGTCCCCTGATGTTGAATTGAGATCTAAGTAAAAAGAATCTTGATTGGTAAATGTGAGCTCCCCATACAGTGCTCCTGTGAAAATCTCATCACAAACATCGGGAAACCAAGCCTTGTGCAGACTCTGACTGTTTTAGTCTAAACCCACCCATGTCTCCAGGGAAAACCTCCACGGTCACGGGTTGGAGCCACCTGTAGGGTCATTGTGCCTCCTGTACCAGCTGAGTTTGCCAACTCAGGTGGCCAACACCATCAGGGCAGGAATTACCTAGGCGTGTGCCTCTCAGAGCTGGGCATGCACCTGGCATAGGGGAGCCTTGCCAAGATAATTTGGTGAGTGTTTGGGGGATTCTTAGGATTACATTGACGTCAGATCATTGTCTGACTGCAGGCATTCATCAGAGGAGGGACACCTGAGGTCCCTGGGCCCTGGCTGGGGGGACTTGAAGAGAGGGGGTCTGGGAACAACTTCATGGCTCTGCTAAAAGCCAGTTATTTTAAAGCGCTGACTTCGAAATTTTAATTTTTCTAATACTGCTGTCCTGTGCTCCAAACAAGACAGCTTAGATGCAGCAAGTGTACCACGTATGAGTTTCTTTTCCTTTTTAATTTAATTTAATTAATTTATTTTTATACAGCAGGTTCTTATCAGTTACCTATTTTATACACATCAGTGTATACATGTCAATCCCAATCTCCCAATTCATCCCACCACCACCCCCACCCCGCCACTTTCCCCCCTTGGTGTCCATACGTTTGTTCTCTACACCTGTGTCTCTATTTCTGCCTTGCAAACCGGTTCATCTGTACCATTTTTCTAGATTCCACATATATGGGTTAATATACAATATTTGTTTTTCTCTTTCTGACTTATTTCACTCTGTATGACAATCTCCAGGTCCATCCATGTATGAGTTTCTGATCAGTGTTATAAGATGTCCTACACAGAACATGTGTGTAACATATACACAAATACACAGGCACTCCTCTTCATAAATTGTGATCCGGCCTTGCTTCAGGAGATTCAGCTTCACTGAGGGAAAATAAAATGCTTTAGAAAGTCATATGGGAGCTGAGAGGCATTTCCAGTGGAGTATAGGTAGAAACTCCCCAACCGAGGTAAATGGGTGTGAAACAGACAGGTAAGTCATGAAGGAAAGGGGAGAATGGAATGGATGTGGGGCTGTGTTGACAGGGTGAAGTGGAAGGCAAGGCAGGTCCCACCCCCGCCCCTGGGCAAGGATGTCAGAACAGGACTTGGATGTCCTGCCTCGAGAAGCATGACACCCCTCTTACAGGTGGGAAGCAGGGTCTGTGGGGAGCAACTTTGAGACAGCCAAGTCCAGAGGACCAAGCGGAGGGCATGGAGTGATGCTGTTGAGGATGGACCCACCTGGGACGCATGCTCCAACTCTCCAGGGCATCTCAGTTGGGGGTGGTAAATTAAGACTGGATTTAAATGAGACTTTATGTTTAAAGCAGGAATAAACAGCCAAAAGGAGATGACACAGCACCACCCAAGGCTTTGGAAGAGGGTGGAGAGAAAGGAGGCCACTTAGGAAGGGTTGAGAATCCACGTGTATCTTTAGAGTGTGGATTTGTGATGTGTGTGTAACTGCAGGATCATATGAAAAGGTGGCCTGTGGCTGGCAAAGTGTGCGGGGTTTCACTGTGATTAGCTGGTGAGGGTGAGAGTGCCCCCGCGGGAGAAAGGCTGTGGCTGTCAAGGCGCCTTCCTGAGAGGTGGCCTTGGGAAAGCTCAAGCCCATCCTCCTGAGGAGACTTTCTGCTCTTTTCCTGGCACATTTGTGGATTGAGCCAAACCACGAGTGATTGACTGTGCTGCGTGCGGAGAAGAGTTTTGGATCAGACTCATTCCGGATCACTGCTCTGGAGAAACCAAGCCGTTGGTTGTGAGACGTGGTCCGGGTGAGGATGGGAAATGTCTGGCTTTCCTACTCGGGTCTTGTCAGAAGAGTCAATGGTCTGGAATTCTGCCTGGCTTTTTAGCCATGAGTGAAATAGTGCCTAGGGCAGAGTCTGGAGAGCCCGGTTTCTGCCTTTACCCCTTGAACGTTTTACCCGTTTTAAAACTTCCTCTCCATTAAGTTAGTAATTACGGCTCCACAGAGCCTGTTGGCGGCTTACGCTCCATCACGGTCATGAATCTTATTACCAACGGCCACTTACACCCTCATTTGTGGAGCTCTTGGCCAGCTCAGCTATGTCTCTGCAGAGATTGGAGCCTGACTCCACATCTTGTAGGTAGAAAAGATCCAAGGCCAAGAGGAGCATGGCTTGGTGCCTGGGCTGGCCTCACTGTGTGCTGATGGGGTTAGCTGGGGGTTGGGTCTGTTTCTGCTGTGGCCACAGCTGCTGGACCAGGGCACCACGCCTAGGGTTACAGCTGCCCAGGCTGTGTGAGGAGTCATTCCTGCACTGTGGGTCCTTGTGGTGTTTGTGTGATTGGTGCTGCTCCCTGGCAGAGCTCCTGTGGGAAAGAAGAGGGGACAAGACCCCCCAGGAGAGCCTGAGCACAGGCAGCTCTGCCAGGAGCCTCACGTCTAGGCGCTAGAAAGCCCAGACCGGCAGAGTGAAAGAAAACAGGTCGGTCACTATTCCTTTAAATCTTTCTGTGCATTAGTTGAGTCAATACAGAGCTGCATTTTCTTTCTTTCTTTCTTTCTTTCTTTCTTTCTTTCTTTCTTTCTTTCTTTCTCTCTCTCTTTCTTTCTTTCTTTCCTTCTCTTGCATTTAAAAACAACAAATGTCAGTGAAAAACCATGTGCTGTGGCCCTCGATGTCCCCTGTGCTGTGGCCCTCGATGTCCCCTGTGCGGCTCTTACAGAGGCCCTGAGATTTGTCACTTGGGCTCCTCCCCTACAGGGGACTTCTGCCCACACTGCGTCTCCCCAGGCCTTGGAGCACACAGGTATCCTGTAAGTGCATAATCAATCTTTTGATCCAGAAACTTTGAGTTTGCTGTCAGGATAAACCAAATAGTCATAGGTATTGACAACTTCCCATGTGTTACAGATGATTCCAGACCGGGGAAATTTTCACTTCAGTCACTGAGCCTGGGGGAGGAGGAGGAGGCACAGGCTGGACCCTTTCTGCCGTCTTCCTGTCTCAGCACCCCCAAACTGTAGCACTTTGAACCCTCATCCTCCAAGCAGGGACCCATGTGGTCAGAACCCACCTGCCCATCATCCCCAGGGGCCAGGTTCTGTGCAGAGCTCCTGGGGCCTGAAAGAAATGTCTCCGAGTTTCTCGCGGCCTCCGGGCTGGCGGTGCAGAGAATGCTGCGCGAATGAGATTCTTTACCCCGGCCTGGGGGTGCAGGAGGCAGGGGCAAGACCCTGCCAGGCGCTATCCTTGGCATCCTCTCGGGTGGGGGGACAGCTTCCCAGGTTGGCCTCCTCCTCCTGTCCCCTTAGTGGTTTTAGAAGATGCTGAGAACCCCAAGGCCCACGTGGTTGCCATCAGCAGTACCCCTGGGGCTCATCTTGAGGGAAGACTTAGAATCAGTGGGGAGGTTTATCTCATACTTTAATTTTTGGAAGTCTTCCCTTTCCAAAAGACGGCTCAGTTTTCTCTGTGCTATTAGTTTTCTCAGTCTCTGAAGTCGAGAAATACGAGTTTTGTTAATTGTCAAGTGGTTGTTCTCCTCCAGAAGAGCATCAAGTCTGCAGGGCTTGGTCCCGAGAAGGTGCTACTAGATGTTCTCCCCGGATGAGGAGCCCCACCAGTCTCAGCGGCAGCTGAGCCTCGTCTTGGGGCCTACAGTTAGAGAAAGACAGGAGCTGTGTCCCTCCCTCCTACTGTTCCTGATGGCCAGTCCACGGGGACAGGGACACACTGTGAGGTCCTGTGGCTGATTCTGATTAAAATTGAATTGACCCCCAGGCTTAACATCCAAGAGACCCTGAACACACAAGATGCCAAGAGCCCGGGACACAAGAAGCGATTAAGGGCCGACAGAGTATCCTGGCCAGCAGAGCAGACTGTCTCGTTTTTTTTAAAAAAAAAAATCTCCCCAAAAGGAACACCCGCCTACGAAGTTCATTTCTATTTGTAAGTGTAGTCATGGCTGGAATGAGATAGGAACAGTGACTTATCAGCCAAATGGGCTTGGTGACAGATGAGCGGAAGAAACAGAGTCACAGCAGCTCCTGGACAGTGCAGCCAGCAGCAAGGGCAGCTGTGAGCAGCAGACAGACAGGTGGACGGTGGGCCCCTGAAGACGGGGGCAGAGGACCAGCCGGGCTCCGTGCACTCCATCCCCTTGCTGTGGGTCGAGCCGCAGGGCCCCCAGCAGCGCCCCTGCAGCCAGGCTGGCGGGTGACAAGGGCGCCCGGTGAGTCGCCAGGGAGGGGCCTGGTGGAGGGAGGGGCCGGGAGCCGGCAGCTGCCCTGGTGTCCGTCTCGCTGGGTCTGCGGTGTGGAGGTGCAAGGAACAGCAGGGGCTCTGAAGAGGGGCACTTGGGAGGAAAGGAGTGGGAAGAAAGGCAGGGCCACGCCTTCGGAGGCACTGCCCAGGCACCGCCGTGCACCCAGCACACCATCAGTTCAGGGCCGTCTGTGCTCAGGGCAGCCATCTCCACTCCCACACACCACCACCCGGTCCAGCGAACGTCCTCCCCGTCCCCGGCCCCGCTGGCAGCCACAGAACAATGGATGACCGGGCCTCCCGTGTGGCCTGCGCCAGATGTTCCAGCCTCGGCAACACCTGGAAGAGCGGCGGGGTGGGGAGCAGGTGACCTTCACATGGGGCTGAGACACCTGGCTGCCGGGCGGTGGGCATCCATCCACCCCGCGCCCTGAGCGCTTCCGTCCAGACCCCTGCCTGCGCAGGAGCCGCAGCTGGCCACACCTGCCGCGGGGGGGCGCTCCTGGCTGACATCTGCTGGGGCACCGCCGAGGCTGCTGCCTTACGTGGGACGCCTGGCTCAGCTTGGCTCCCCACGAGGTCCTTCCCGGCCTCTCGCCCTGTGGGTCTGCAGCTGCGGAGCTTCCATTCATAGCCACTTGTCACTGAGCGTCAGCTGTGCGTTCCAAAGAGCAGTGGGTATGTCAGGTTTTAGGAAAATCCTCATGGAAACAGGGCAGGGGCTCCTCTCCTCTGTTTATCGGGGAGAACACGTCTGCCTGGGTCTATCCCGCTGTCACCATCTCGTGGCCTCTACGAGGAGTCTGGGGAGAGGCCGGGGTCTGCATCCTGGATCCTGACCTTGGAGCGATGACATTCACCTTGGACTGAGGTTTGGAAGGTCACAGGGTGATGGGCTGACATCTTGTTGAAACTAATGCCTCCCTCTTTCAGCTGAGAAAGGTGCACCTTCTCATTCTCGGTGAGGCTTATTACTCAACAAGCCATCCTAGAGAAGTTCCTGAATTTTAGATCCCAGAATTAAGGGTGGCTGGGTATCCCCAGTGCTTTCCGGGACAGCCTGTTCTGTGATGTGACCCTGCGGGAGGCTAACACATATAAGGGCTTGTCTATAAAATAATGAGGTTTGTTGTTTTCTTTTTAAATACAAAAGCACCCCCAGCCATGTGTTAACAGCAGTGGTGCTGTGGAAGGAACCGCGTCTGGACTCCAGGACCCATTCCCAGCTCAGGGGGTCCCTCACTCTGTAGGATGGGGGGTGCAGCTCACCCCAGTCACAAAAAATGATGCAGGAGATGCCCGCTCTGGGGACCATGTAAGACTCGTGGTTCATATTCCTACAGGCCAATCATGAGGAGAAGGTGCCCCCCACCCCGCCCAGCGGGTCCCTGCCAATTCTAGACACGAGATGCCGGGACCTCAGGGGACCATCCACAGCTCAGGGGAAAGATGGGAGAGTGGAGGGAGGTCTCACGTGTTGGGATGACGTCGCTGGGTCTGTGGCATATGGAGAGGAAGATGCCCCCAGCCGAGACAAGAAAGGGGCTTTAATGACAGCAGTTTGGGCCTCTGGCCTTTTAGTTGGTGAAATCTTGGTGCTTCGTTTTGCCGTGAACTTGTGGTCAGTAGGTTTCAGCTGAAAGTCCCACCATCCAGGGAATGAAAAGTGAACGGAGGTGTCTGTCTTTCCATCCCAGGGGTCTGGCCCTCGGGTGGGGGGCATGGAGGGTGGGCGGGACGGCTATTCTGAAGAGGGTCTGGTCCCTCCAACTCCTCCTATGCCCCTGAAGGTCCCTGCTCCCCTGCAGCAGCCTCCCTGCCTCAGACAGACAAACAGAAAAGCTCACATCACATGAGCCTCCTCCCTGGCCACAGTTGGATCAGAGCCAAGTGATGTCCAAACAACAGGAGACGTGGCAGAGAGGAAGGGGGTCCTGTCTTCCGTCCTCGAATCCTGCAGACACTTGACCAAAATCCTACAGAAAAGGCGAAAACAACACCACTTAGGACATGCGTGCTTTGGATCCAAGCTGGTGCTCGAGACCACCTTCCAGCCCAGCGTGTCCTGGACCACGTTCCTGAGGGTCATGGTCATGGCCAGACCAGGTGTCCACCGCTGCACCTGTGCTGAGGTTGAGGCTGCGGTCCAGGACTTCACACTCCACTTTCTGGAGGTTCTGTGACCTGGAGGTGTGGCCTTGGTCACAGAAAGATTCTCCAAACGGTAGCCCTGGAGTCTTACCTCCAGCAAGGAGGATGCAGTGAGGGAAAGGCGGGGGTCTCTTCAGTCGGACAAGTTTACTGCAAACCTGTCCTTTAGAGCCGAGTGTGTGCGCAAGTGCCCCAGATGATGCAAGGGGCCCTGAGGCCACAGAGCCAGGACTTCGGTATAAATGCAAATGCGCCCTCCTCAGTGAATCAACCCGAAGGCATGCCGTTCACTCGAGGAGGTATAGACTGTTTTTTTTTTTTTTTTTTTAAGAGGGAAATTCTTAGAAAAGTGCTGCTTTACCCCATGTGCTTGGTGGAGATGGTGAAATTACAGTGACATCAACCATTGTCCCCATAGGTGGTATTTCCTTGTCTGCACAGCTGTGATGATAAAACCTCATATGAAGGTCCTTCTGAGATTCAGCATCACTGAGCATGCGATGAACCCTGCAGAGGGCCCAGGACACAGAGGCTGACAGATAAATAAGAGTCACTGAAGATCAGAGACCTTCCATGCCCACAGCCTCCCTCCAGTTCTGGGCACCACCTCTGGCTCTTCAAGGATGTGATCCAGCCCAGGTCCTGGTGTGGTTTCCAGCCCACTGACATCTGTCTGGTTTTCCTTTCCAGGGCCTGTCATTTTTATGCAGAAGGATAATCATGCATCTCAGCTTCTTCCACCAGGGAATTTGTCACGGTCCCTCCCAGGTGCAAAGGATGTCCACCTGCTGACCACAGGCACAGCCGCCTTTCCCTGAGAAGGAAGGGCCACCCAGTGGTCTGTGGGGTCATGGGGCCGCCCCTCCCCTCCGTGACTGGAGCCAGCACGGCATCGGCTGACATTGGGAGGGCAGGCAGGCTGTGAAAGATGAAGCTCGGCAGTTGATTCATGAATCGCCCCGTAAGACTGAACATAATGGAAGCAAATTATGCATAAATAAGTCTTGGCTTAGATGTATGATCATTAAAGTTTGAGCTCCAGTTTTCCATGTAATTTATTGCAAAAATGACACATGTCGGGTAGGCAGCGTGGTCTTCTTTAGAATATCATGAAAAAGCCTAAGCTGTGTTTCCATTTGTCTATGCATTTTGAAACATTCTTCCATGTTATCAGGCTCTCCGTAGAAGAGGCACTGGGCATGCTGCCTGCCGTTGCCCCAGCTCCAGCCTTTCTCCAAATCCCCTAAGACCGAAGAGGCAGGATGTGGATGCTGAGAGAAAGCAAAACACATGATGTGTCTGAGGATAGAAAACACACAAACTCCTGACTGCAAATGCTCACGGCAGGGACCATCTGGGCAGCTGCTGCAGGGAAGCTGCTTGTCCTCACACGGCTGTGGGCTCCCACCATCCACATGGGAGCAGGCACACTGTGGGAAGGGGTCCCCAGGGCACCGGGCTCCATGAAAGCCTCCATGGTTGGTTGCTGGGTTGAGGGTCAGGTATGGTACGAGCACAGTCCTATGTCCATGCGGAACAGTGACAGTGGCAGCCCCCATCTCCTGGTCCAGGTAGGGAGGCCACCCTGTGGGAAGACAGCAAGGCTGCCCGTCTCTTGGCAGGAGATTGGGAAGGGAGGGTGAGAAGGTCTAGCCTGGAAGGAAGTGTCCGCTTTCTTGGGGTTGTTGGCAAGGGATGTGGGTTGAGCCCTTCTGTGTTGGAAGAACCATTTGAGCAGCACCAGAGGTCGGGATGGGGGGTGCACAATGGAGTCCCTGCTCCCAGAGCTGCCGGTCCTTCACTCTAACCCCACCAGCATCCAGCACTCCCACAGCGGCCACTGGCCAGCAGACTCTGGACCTCCTTCTCGGGTCTCCCCCTCACTACCCTCCTCCCCTCACTCCCTCACTCAATCAGCAGCGTGATGTTTAAAACCTAGTGCCATATATCTGGACAAAGCTCTACTTCAAAAAGATGCATGCACCCCGGTGTTCACAGCAGCACTATTTACAATAACCAAGACATGGAAACAACCTAAGTGTCCATCGACCATTAAATGGGTAAAGAAGATGTGGTACATGTATGCAATGGACTATTACTCAGCCATAAAAAAGAATGAAGTAATGCCATTTGCAGCAACATGGATGCAACTAGAGATGATCATACTAAGTGAAGTAAGTCAGACAGAGAGAAACAAATAATATACGCTATCACTTATATGTGGAATCTAAAATATGACACAAATGAAGCTATCTATGAAACAGAAACAGAATCACAGACATACAGAACAGCCTTGTAGGTTGCCAAGGGGGAAGTGGTTGGGGGAGGGATGGAGTGGGAATTTGGGGTTAGTAGATGTAAGCTATTATATATAAAATGGGTAAACAACAAGGTCCTATGGTATACCTCAGGGAACTATATTCAATATCCTATGATAAACCGAAGTGGAAAAGAATATATATATAAAAAAAGAATGCATCTATATGTATAACTGAGTCACTTTGCTGTATAGCAGTAATTAACACAACATTATAAATCAACTATACTTCAATTAAAAATAATTTTAAAAATAAATGTCAAAAATAAAACAAAAGAGGGAGGAAATTAAAAAAACAAAAAACCTAGTGCCGGACCCTGGAAGGCAGACTTCTCAAAGACAGAGCCCTGCCCAACCAGCTCAGGTTCAGCAGAGTCTCCTTCAGTCACTTAGTTCACGCCAGGCCTGAGCTGGCTTTGGGAAACCCATAGGTCAAGGAAAAATGGACTCTGTTTTTAACCAAGGAAATCATGGAATGCAAACATGATTACATAGGATAAACGTCATGACAGATAGAACACGGAGAGTCATAGGCTGTGAAAAGGGAGGCGCCTGGAAATCACAGACTGTTCTGTGTGAGACTTGGAGTGAAGTTCAACAGGGTTCAAGGACAGAGTTGAAGACTTGCTGGGTGTGAAACTGTAAGCTTTACAAGACAGCAGGTGTCTAATCAGGATGGAATGCCCTCTGCAGGGGGTGATGGCCCAGGAAGCCTCGGGAGGAGGGGGAGTCCTGGGGGGAAGCCTGGAGGAGGGGGCTGTTGGGGACCTGGGGTCATAGTCCATGAGCAAGTGCTGACGGACGGGGCACAGGGAGAAAGGACTCACAGGTGAAGTCTGGGGTCCCAATTTGATGGGATGAGGGCAGGGATGAGGGAGGTGACTGAGAAACGTGGGCTCCAGAGAGAGGTCGGGGTGGGGGACATCCCTGGGGCAAAGGCAGGCTGGAGGTGCGGTTCAGGACTGTGTTTAAAGCCATCCAAGTGGATGACATCTGTATAAGAGGCTCTGCTGTGGGGTGGATGTGCATCCTGTTCCCCGGGACTGTCTGGCTAGGCCCTGTCCGGGCACTACTCACAGATGACCCTGTATGCATGGAGATTACATCATCTCTAGGGGCCCAGTGCATCTTCTGGCAGCATCCCGAGGGGCATGATGGACGGGGCAGGGGGCATGGAAGGATGCCCTTGTTGGGTGATGACCCAGCTGGGAGCCATGTGCACAGCTTCTCTCCAGATGACAGCCTCCATTGCAGCCCAGCACTCGGGATCGGCGGGGTGGGGTGCACCCATGCAGGCTGACGTGATCAGAGCGCAGTGAGACCCCCACCAGGAGTGGAGCAAACCTCAGCTGAGCTGGTCCAGGGTCGGGTAAGGGCCCTTTGCCTGACTCCCCCTCCAGGAGAAGAGCCAGGATGGGGAGGGTCGCTGCTCAGAGGCATGAAGCCGATGAGGGGGGTCACCAGGACAGAACAGCCCTGGGTGTCTGCAAGTCGCCTTGACTCTCAGGAGTTCCAGGCCCTCAGGACACTCCTGGACCCTCCCCTGCAGCAGAAAGGCAACTACACTTTACAGCCTGTGCTATTCAGTAGGTTTTTGTTGTTTATCTATTTATATACAGTAGTGTGCATCTGTCAATCCCAAACTCCTAATTTATCCCCCCCTTCCCCTTTGGTAACCATAAGTTTGTTTCTTATTTCTGTCTTTTATTTTTAATTCCATGTATAAGTGATATCATATGGTATTTGTCTTTCTCTGTCTGACTTACTTCACTTAGTATGATAATCTCTAGGTCCATCCATGTTCTGCAAATGGCATTATTTCATTCTTTTTTATGAATGAGTAGTATTCCATTGTATATATATGTACCACATCTTCTTGATCTATTCCTCTGTTGATGGACATTTAGGTTGCTTCCATGTCTTAGCTATTGTGAATAGTGCTGCAGTGAACCTTGGGGTGCATGTATCTTTTCAAATTGTGGTTTTCTTCAGATATATGCCCAGGAGTGGGATTGCTGGATCACATGGTAGTTCTATTTTTAGTTTTTTAAGGAGCCTCCATACTGTTTTCCTTAGTGGCTACACCAGTTTACTTTCCACGGTCACAGTTCTTATTGTCATTCTCACTGTGTCTTAGCATCTCCTGCAGGGACACTGGTCCCTCCTTCACAGGCTCTACATTTTACCAGACACTTCATATGTGTTACTTCATTTGCACTCTCAGGGACCCCAGGAGGTCCATGCAATTAGGACCTTTGCACAAATGAGAAAACTGAGGCTCTGAATGTGAGCTGTTAATGGTGTTGCTCAGGTCCATGAGACTAGCGAGAAGACCAGCAGGGATTCTCTCAGGCTGGTCCAGCCCCTTGCCAGTTTCCTTCTCTAGAGGTCCCTGTTCCATCTGTTCTGTGTGAACCACATAACAGGGGTTCCAGGAGGGACTCAGCACTGGCCACCGGACAGCACCAGGGAAAGTAGGCAGAGCCCATCTGTCCCTCAGTGGCCCTGCATGGCCTCCTCCAAGGCGGCATCCTACCCCCCTGCCCAGGGCCTGACCTTGGCTGGATGAGGGAGGATGGGGCATGTCTGATACTTGCTTCTCTGACCCCCACGGAGTGGTCTGCAAGCCGGGCCCTGTGGGGAGGACCCTCACCCTGACTGCCTTGAGCCATGGACATTGTCCCTGCCAGTTCTGAGAGGACCTGGCTGCTGACCCCCCAGGACGGCTGGCTTTAGCGGTCACGGTCTCTGTCCAGAGCTGAGCAAAAGTGATGGACACACCTGGGGTTTTATCTAATGGTGCCCAGTGCCGGCCAAGCCGGGTACCACTTCACCTGACGCCCCATGCTGTTTAACTTAACAACCTGTCTGCTTGTTTCAGTGAAGTTGAAGAATGGCAGGCTGGTCGTCACAAAGCCGGGGACATTTGGGGCCCACAGGGTCTCTCTCCTGTTCTAGGACTTTTCTGTGTGTCACCGTAATGAGGGCCAGATACCCCTGGCTTGTGGACATTGTCATAAAGGTCACTTCCCTCCTGAGAACACACTGGACAACACTGGGTGAAGAGAGGATGGTGAGGGGACCAGCCTTTGCCTGGAGGAGCATCAGCCTCCCTCAAAACGTCCAGAATTACAGATCCCAATGATAATGATAAAAAGTGTTTTCCATCTGGAAGGTCTCAAATCCATTAAAACATTTTTCAAAAGTTATAAAAAAAAAAAAAAAAAAGAACCTTGAGGAAAACTGAATGCCTTTCCCCTGCCCTGAGCAGCCGTGGAGATTCCTCTGGGAGGAAGAACACCCGGGGTCCCATCCCGGCAGCCAGGCCGACCTCCCCTGCCAGCTCGTTCATCACGCCTGTTACTGTAATTTTAATGAATGTTTATCTTATTTTCCTTGTGTAATCCAATTACCTTTGTTTTCTTAGCCAGCATCGGGGATCTCTTGGTTTCCAGAATTCTGCCAGCCCATCCACTTTGGAGAGGAACAATTCAATTCATTATCATTAAGCGCCGACTTTTAATACCACTTTTGGGGAAAATCAGTGAAAGAGGAGCTGCCCTGCCCAGCCCTCACGCAGCACAGGGGGACGATCCGTTCCGAGCACCTGCGCCGCCCGAGCTGCTGTCCTCGGGGCCGTAATGACAATCCGAGCTGCCAACTCATTACCAACCCCGGCGTCTGGCAGCCCCGCTTGTCAGGGAAGAAACTGAAAGTTAAACTGGAAGGTTGTGAAAGTGTGCAGTGTTGCAGGGAATTTAGATGGTCTGTTACCCAGGCTACCAAGCTTGGCCAGAGGGCCTGGCGGGGAGGAATTGTCCATGTGCACTTGTGCACATGTGTGTGCATGTGAGTGTGTGCACATGTGTGTGTGCACCTGCCACATAACAGGCAGCCACGTGGTTCTGATGAGCCCCTCATGCTCTGTAACCCCCACGGGGTGGACCATGGTCACCGGCAGGGATGCCAGGAGGACAGATGAGGGTGACCACTGTAAACCTGTCTCCTCTTTCTCTCGGGAGCAAGTGCTCAGAGCTGACCTGGGAGCCATGCTTGGCACTCCTTATCCTGTCATTTTCCACCCTGTCTCTGCCCCTTTGCATCGTGCTGGGAACAAGGTGCCCTCACATGTTTCCCGTGGAGATGTGGTCAGTTTCCCCCAGGAGGGATGGAGGGAGGTGCGCAGGATGGGACGGATCCAGTGGGCAGCTGTAAGTACTGCTTAGAGACCATCATGCTGAACAGGAGTCCTTAGGACATTGTGAGAACACGATCAAGAATGACCTGAGGCCTGGATAGAGGGATGTAGAAATGGGGAAAAAATAACCTCTAAATGCCAAGTAATCTGGTTCAAGCAGCAGAAGTAACTGAGAACAATGATGAAGTTGTGTGGGTCAGCAAACTGCACAGAAATTTCTGGCACCCAGTCCTCAGGTAATGGCTAACCCAGGGGAATCAGTTGGGCACAACCTAGATGAATTAGGATGCAGGAGACAATCAGAAAGAGAGGGCTCATCTAGAAACGTCTGGCTTGAGGATAGCCTGGCATTTGAGGTTCATGGGGCAAATGTGCAAACATGAAGGATTTCACTAGGTAAGAGATGTGAGATTATGGAATGTTCCTGAACAATCAGCCATTTGGAAAGAAGCTGCCCTCCTCAATGCTGGCATACGCAACAGCTTCACTGACAATGTGTGTGTTTTGAAGGCAAATTCATGAGGACATCAGCAAGGTGACTGCTGACCCAGACCGAGTCACAGGACTTGTGGTCCAGTGGGCTTATCTTGGGCACTTCTATCTGTGCACATTTGGGGAACAAAGCTATTTCACAAATCAGATCTGCTGTTGTGGATGAATCCTGCACCACATTCAGAGATTCCTGTCAGAGCTCTAAGTGGACCACTTACTCTGGCACAAGAATCAGTCTAAGTTTCCTGAAATGTCTCTGAAATACATGACAATAAAGCAGATGCTACACCTGAAAGCATTCCTTAAACTCAAAAGCACTAAACAAATTCAAGGACATGTTTTTGTTATACACGGATTTTGATTATTTATTACACATTTTTATTATGAAGTTGAAAATAAGCGCTGAAGTGACTTAGAGCAAATAGGTACCCAGAGGCATTGATGTGTAGACAGATCCCTGGGCGCTTGTTGAAATGTGGATTCTGATTCAGTGGGTGCGGGCGGGGCGCAGCCTGTTTTTAGGCAGCTCAAACAAGTTCCCAGGAGAACCTGGTGTTGGTGGTCCTGGACCAGATTTTGAGCTGCAAAGGTTTGGAGAGCCAGCCTGGAAGCCCGCCACCAGTTCCTCCAGTCTCCTGTGGTGGGGCTGCAGAACCTGGGCTTTCCAGGAAGGCTTCACTGGTTAAACCATTCAGCACAGCTGGTGCCACACCCGACAAATAGCAGCTGTGGTGGGGAAACTGGGTTTCCTTTACTCAGTCGCTGGGTGGTGCTGGATAGACATTAACATCTTGATCTTGGCAAAAATATTGCTTATTTCATAAACCTAAATAACTATTTTGTTTTGAATAGTATATGTAAATTAAGGCTTAATTTCCAATGACCTGAAATGTATTATTTGACATTAAAATTTTAGATAAATAAACTGTTGGAATTTATTCACACTGTTTTCAAAGCATTCTTCATACTTAATTAATTTTCCAAAAGCTGTGTGTATAATGACTTCACATGTAAAATACATCACTTAATCACAGCCTAAAATAAGCCATCACTATATGTTATTTGGTTTTTCTATTCACAAATATATAGAAGACTAGTAAATATCCCTGTATCAGATTTACCATTCTCTAGATGTGATTGTTCTTCTCATTTAAAATGACAGTTTCAACTTAAAGTCATTTCCCTTTTTTAAGCTATCTTCTATATATGTTTTGCAGTTATACATACTTTACAGACAAACGTTGGAGATTTAAGGGCAGGGATGTATGAGCTTGACTGAGATCCTTTTACTTATTTATTTTTGGCTGCGTTGGGTCTTCGTTGCTGCATGCAGACTTTCTCCAGTTGCAGTGAGTGGGGGTCACTCTTCGTTGCAGTGCATGGGCTTCTCATTGAGGTGTCCTCTCCTGCTGTGGAGCACAGGCTTTAGGTGTGCAAGCTTCCGCATTTGTGGCTCATGGGCTCTAGAGTGCAGGCTCAGTAGTTGTGGTGCACAGGCTTAGTTGCTCCGTGGCATGTGGGATGCTCCCAGACCAGAGCTCAAACCCGTGTCCCCTGCACTGACAGGTGGCTTCTTAACCACTGTGCCACCAGGGAAGTCCTGATCCTTTTATATTAATATTAAACACTGGTTCTCAACCCTCGCTGCATAGATATAATACTCGGGAAACTTCCAAAACTACCAATACCTTGTCTCACACAAAGACTGACCGAATTAGCCTGGAGTGAGGTCCCACAATGGTATTTCTTGCAATTCCTAATGGGATCCAGAGTTTAGACCCATGGCTACAGCAGAATTCTCTAATGTGCTCTTATGTTTTCCTCCACTTGTGTGTGATGGATGTATGTATGTATCATGGATGTCAGAGAACTACCCATGAGTCCACTTCTCTGAATCTTCCTGGGACAATCATAAGGGTCCAGGTGCACTGGAGCCACATTCCATTCTCAGATTCTATAGACGCAGCATGTGCATTAAATCTGTCTACTTGGGACTTCCCTGGTGTCACAGTGGTTAAGAATCTGCCTGCCATTGCAGGGGTCACAAGTTCAATCCCTGGTCGGGGAAGATCCCACATGCGGTGGAGCGAATAAACCCATGTGCTGCAACTAAGCCCATGGCTGCAACTACTGAACCTGCACTCTAGAGCCTGTGAGCGACAACTACTGAAGCCTGCATGCTTAGAGCCCATGCAATGAGAAACCCACGCACTGCAACAAGAGTAGCCCCTGCTCGCCACAACTAGAGAAAGCCTGCGTGCAGCAACAAAGACCCAACACAGCCAAAAATAAATAAATTCATTAAAAAAAAACCTTTAAAAAAATCTGTCTACTCTCCATAGGCATTTGGTTTAATACTTTTTAAAAAGCCAGTATATTGTGTTGCTATCTTTAAAGGGCTTAGAGAATAAGGAGAAACATTCTATCAGCAGTAAGGATTCTTCCCCTCAGGGATTTGTTCTGTTGCAAGTGCCCAAGGCAAGTCAGTGCAGTTGCCCATCGTCATCCATGGGGGAGTGGTTCCAGGACACCCCCTCCAGATAACAAAATCCATGGATGCTCATATCTCTTATATACAATGACATCAGATTTGCACATAAAATACACACAGCCCTGCAGCAACATGGGTGGACCTACAGATTATCATACTGAGTGAAGTAATTCAGAGAAAGACAAATGCCATATGATATCACTTATATGTGGAATCTAAAATATGGCACAGATTAACTTATCCACAAAACAGAAACAGACTCACAGACATAGAGAACTTGTGGTTGCCAAGGGGGAGGGTGTTGGGGGAGGGTTGGATTGAGAGTTTGGGGTTAGTAGAAGCAAACTATTACATATAGAATGGATCGACAAGCAAGTCCTACTGTATAACATAGGGAACTGTATTCAATGACCTGGGATAAACCATAATGGAAAAGAATATGGAAAAGTGTATATATACATATATATGTATGTATAACCGAGTCACTTCGCTGTACAGCAGAAATTAACACAACATTATAAATCTACTATACTTTAATAAAATTAAAAAATTAAAAATATGCACATCTTCCTGTATACTGTAAATCAGCTCTAGATTACTAATAATACCTAATACAATGTAAATGCTATGTAGATTGTTGATGGTGTGAAACAAATTCAATTTCACCTTTTATCACTTTCTGGATTTTTTAAAACATATTTGATCCACAGTTGGTTGAATTCAAGGATGTGGAACCTACGATCACAGTGGGCTGAATATATATACACATACATACATATATACATATATATATACACAATATACATATTTATGTGACATGCACACAGTTGGTACAAATATTAATTGAATGAATAAATATTTTCAACAAGTTTTGGCTAATTTCAATGGTTGTACATTTTACCTTTTACTTTAAAATTTATAGATGGATTGTAATTGCTTCTCCATATCTTGAAATGCATAGTAATAAAAGCAATTCTGCTAAATACTCCCTTTAAGCAAATTATTATGATGGCTACTACAGAAAGATAAAAATGAATATAATATTGGCATTCTGCAACCTAATTTATACAAGGGTTGGGAAAACAAAGGTAAACACAAAGGAAGTTCAATCAGAAAATATAAATATTAACAACAAGGTTCTATTGTATAGCACAGGGAGCCATTCATATAGTCAGTATCCTGTGACAAACCATAATGGAAAAGGATATGAAAAAGAATATACATATATATATATATATATATATATATATATATATATATATATATATATATATGTATGTATGTGTTTGTTTAACTGAGTCACTTTGTTATACAGAAGAAATTAACACACCATTATAAACCAACTATACTTCAATAAATATTTTAAAGTTAAAAATTTTTTTAAAGAAATGAGAAAATATTTAAATAAGACTAACTATGCAAAAATGTCAAGAGCTCTCACAAAGCAGTATATGATCAATGGCCAGATTGATGGGCCAGACATCAAACACCACTTCCCTGATCACTGTAGTCCCCAAAGCAAAGAAATCAGGTGTCTGGATTTTGATACCCAGCTCCGCATCCCCTGAATGTAGAGCTGAGAGATGAGCTCAGTGGGAAGAGTCATGTGTCCTTTTACTCTTTTTGTTCCATTTATTGTTGTTCTTTTTGTTGATGATGTTGTTTAATATTCTACATCCTTAATCTGTTGCTCCGGATGGAATGCTTTTTTTTTTAAATATATATATTTTTTATTTTTAGGTCATCTTTTTTCTTTTCTTTATAACAAATGTAATCAGTTATACATATACATATGTTCCCATATCCCCTCCCTTTTGCGTCTCCCTCCCACCCTCCATATCCCACCCCTCCAGGCAGTCACAAAGCACCGAGCTGATCTCCCTGTGCTATGCGGCTGCTTCCCACTAGCTATCTATCTACCTTACGTTTGGTAGTGTACATATGTCCATGCCGCTCTTTCACTTTGTCACAGCTTACCCTTCCCCCTCCCCATATCCTCAAGTCCATTCTCAAGTAGGTCTGTGTCTTTATTCCTGTCTTACCCCTATGTTCTTCATGACATTTTTTTTTCTTAAATTCCATATATATGTGTCAGCATACAGTATTTGTCTTTCTCTTTCTGACTTACTTCACTCTGTATGACAGACTCTAGGTCCACCCACCTCATTACAAATAGCTCAATTTCATTTCTTTTTATGGCTGAGTAATATTCCATTGTATATATGTGCCACATTTTCTTTACCCATTCATCCGATGATGGACACTTAGGTTGTTTCCATCTCCGGACTATTGTAAATAGTGCTGCAATGAACATTTTGGTACATGTCTCTTTTTGAATTATGGTTTTCTCAGGGTATATGCCCAGTAGTGGGATTGCTGGGTCATATGGTAGTTCTATTTGTAGTTTGTTAAGGAACCTCCATACTGTTCTCCATAGTGGCTGTACCAATTCACATTCCCACCAGCAGTGCAAGAGTGTTCCCTTTTTTCCACACCCTCTCCAGCATTTATTGTTTCTAGATTTTTTGATGATGGCCATTCTGACTGGTGTGAGATGATATCTCATTGTAGTTTTGATTTGCATTTCTCTAATGAGTAAAGATGTTGAGCATCCTTTCATGTGTTTGTTGGCAGTCTCTATATCTTCTGTGGAGAAATGTCTAATTAGGTCTTCTGCCCATTTTTGGATTGGGTTGTTTTTTTGTTATTGAGCTGCATGAGCTGCTTATAAATTTTGGAGATTAATCCTTTGTCAGTTGCTTCATTTGCAAATATTTTCTCCCATTCAGAGGGTTGTCTTTTGGTCTTGTTTATGGTTTCCTTTGCTGTGCAAAAGCTTTTAAGTTTCATTAGGTCCCATGTGTTTATTTTTGTCTTTATTTCCATTTCTCTAGGAGGTGGGTCAAAAACGATCTTGCTGTGATTTATGTCATAGAGTGTTCTGCCTATGTTTTCCTCTAGGAGTTTGATAGTGTCTGGCCTTACATTTAGGTCTTTAATCCATTTTGAGCTTATTTTTGTGTATGGTGTGAGGGAGTGATCTAATCTCATACTTTTGCATGTCCCTGTCCAGTTTTCCCAGCACCACTTATTGAAGAGACTGTCCTTTCTCCACTGTACATTCCTGCCTCCTTTATCAAAGATAAGGTGACCATATGTGCGTGGGTTTATCTCTGGGCTTTCTATCCTGTTCCATTGATCTATCTTTCTGTTTTTGTGCCAGTACCATACTGTCTTGATTACTGTAGCTTTGTAGTATAGTCTGAAGTCAGGGAGCCTGATTCCTCCAGCTCCATTTTTCGTTCTCAAAATAGCTTTGGCTATTCAGGGTCTTTTGTGTTTCCATACAAATTGTGAAATTTTTTGCTCTAGTTCTGTGTAAAATGCCAGTGGTAGTTTGATAGGGATTGCATTGAATCTGTAGATTGCTTTGGGTAGTAGAGTCATTTTCACAATGTTGATTCTTCCAATCCAAGAACATGGTACATCTCTCCATCTATTTGTATCATCTTTCATTTCTTTCATCAGTGTCTTATAATTTTCTGCATACAGGTCTTTTGTCTCCTTAGGTAGGTTTATTCCTAGATATTTTATTCTTTTTGTTGCAATGGTAAATGGGAGTGTTTTCTTGATTTCACTTTCAGACTTTTCATCATTAGTATATAGGAATGCCAGAGATTTCTGTGCATTAATTTTGTATCCTGCAACTTTACCAAATTCATTGATTAGCTCTAGTAGTTTTCTGGTAGCATCTTTAGGATTCTCTATGTATAGTATCATGTTATCTGCAAACAGTGACAGCTTTACTTCTTCTTTTCCAATTTGGATTCCTTTTATTTCCTTTTCTTCTCTGATTGCTGTGGCTAAAACTTCCAAAACTATGTTGAATGAGAGTGGTGAGAGTGGGCAACCTTGTCTTGTTCCTGATCTTAGTGGAAATGGTTTCAGTTTTTCACCATTGAGGATGATGCTGGCTGTGGGTTTGTCATATATGGCCTTTATTATGTTGAGGAAAGTTCCCTCTATGCCTACTTTCTGCAGGGTTTTTATCATAAATGGGTGTTGAATTTTGTCGAAAGCTTTCTCTGCATCTATTGAGATGATCCTATGGTTTTTCTCCTTCAATTTGTTAATATGGTGTGTCACGTTGATTGATTTGCATATATTGAAGAATCCTTGCATTCCTGGAATAAACCCCACTTGATCATGGTGTATGATCCTTTTAATGTGCTGTTGGATTCTGTTTGCTAGTATTTTGTTCAGGAGTTTTGCATCTATGTTCATCAGTGATTTTGGTCTGTAGTTTTCTTTCTTTGTGACATCTTTTTCTGGTTTCAGTATCAGGGTGGTGTTGGCCTCATAGAATGAGTTTGGGAGTGTTCCTCCCTCTGCTATATTTTGGAAGAGTTTGAGAAGGATAGGTGTTAGCTCTTCTCTAAATGCTTGATAGAATTCGCCTGTGAAGCCATCTGGTCCTGGGTTTTTGTTTGTTGGAAGATTTTTTATCACTGTTTCAATTTCAGTGCTTATGATTGGTCTGTTCATATTTTCTATTTCTTCCTGATTCAGTCTTGGCAGGTTGTGCATTTCTAAGAATTTGTCCATTTCTTCCAGGTTGTCCATTTTATTGGCATAGAGTTGCTTATAGTAATCTCTCATGATCTTTTGTATTTCTGCAGTGTCAGTTGTTACTTCTCCTTTTTCATTTGTACTTCTATTGATTTGAGTCTTCTCCCTTTTTTTCTTGATGAGTCTGGCTAATGGTTTATCAATTTTGTTTATCTTCTCAAAGAACCAGCTTTTAGTTTTATTGATCTTTGCTATCGTTTACTTCATTTCTTTTTCATTTATTTCTGATCTGATTTTTATGATTTCTTTCCTTCTGCTAACTTTGGGATGTTTTTGTTCTTCTTTCTCTAATTGCTTTAGGTGCAAGATTAGGTTGTTTATTCGAGATGTTTCCTGTTTCTTAAGGTGAGATTATATTGCTATAAACTTCCCTCTTAGAACTGCTTTTGCTGCATCCCATAGGTTTTGGGTCGTCGTGTCTCCATTGTCATTCGTTTCTAGGTATTTTTTAATTTCCTCTTTGATTTCTTCAGTGATCACTTCGTTATTAAGTAGTGTATTGTTTAGCCTCCATGTGTTTGTATTTTTTTACAGCTCTTTTCCTATAATTGATATCTAGTCTCATAGCATTGTGGTCGGAAAAGATACTTGATACAATTTCAATTTTCTTAAATTTACCAAGGCTTGATTTGTGACCCAACATATGATCTATCCTGGAGAATGTTCTATAAGCACTTGAGAAAAATATGTATTCTGTTGTTTTTGGATGGAATGTCCTATAAATATCAATTAAGTCCATCTTGTTTAATGTATCATTTAAAGCTTGTGTTTCCTTATTTATTTTCATTTTGGAAGATCTGTCCATTGGTGAAAGTGGGGTGTTAAAGTCCCCTACTATGATTGTGTTACTGTCGATTTCTCCTCTTATGGCTGTTAGTATTTGCCTTATGTATTGAGGTGCTCCTATGTTGGGTGCATAAATATTTACAATTGTTATATCTTCTTCTTGGATCGATCCCTTGATCATTATGTAGTGTCCTTCTTTGTCTCTTCTAGTAGTCTTTATTTTAAAGTCTATTTTGTCTGATATGAGAATTGCTACTCCAGCGTTCTTTTGGTTTCCATTTGCATGGAATATCTTTTTCCATCCCCTTACTTTCAGTCTGTATGTGTCTCTAGGTCTGAAGTGGGTCTCTTGTAGACAGCATATATATGGGTCTTGTTTTTGTATCCATTCAGCCACTCTGTGTCTTTTCGTAGGACCATTTAGTCCATTTACATTTAAGGTAATTATCGATATGTATGTTCCTATTCCCATTTTCTTAATTGTTTTGGGTTCGTTATCGTAGGTCTTTTCCTTCTGTTGTGTTTCTTGCCTAGAGAAGTTCCTTTAGCATTTGTTGTAAAGCTGGTTTGGTGGTGCTGGACTCTCTCAGCTTTTGCTTGTCTGTAAACGTTTTAATTTCTCCATCAAATCTGAATGATATCCTTGCTAGGTAGAGTAATCTTGGTTGCAGGTTTTTCTCCTTCATCACTTTAATTATGTCCTGCCACTCCCTTCTGGCTTGTAGAGTTTCTGCTGAGAGATCAGCTGTTATCCTGATGGGGATTCCCTTGTGTGTTATTTGTTGTTTTTGCCTTGCTGCTTTTAATATGATTTCTTTGTGTTTAATTTTTGACAATTTGATTAATATGTGTCTTGGCGTATTTTTCCTTGGATTTATTCTGTATGGGAATCTCTGTGCCTCCTGGACTTGATTAACTATTTCCTTTCCCATATTAGGGAAGTTTTCAACTATAATCTCTTCAAATATTTTCTCAGTCCCTTTCTTTTTCTCTTCTTCTTCTGGAACCCCTATAATTCGAATGTTGGTGCTTTTAATGTTGTCCCAGAGGTCTCTGAGACTGCCCTCTGTTCTTTTCATTCTTTTTTCTTTATTTTGCTCTGCAGCAGTTATTTCCACTATTTTATCTTCCACCTCACTTATCCGTTCTTCTGCCTCAGTTATTCTGCTATTGATCCCATCTAGAGTATTTTTTATTTCATTTATTGTGTTTTTAATCGATGCTTGATTCATCTTTAGTTCTTCTAGGTCCTTGTTAACTGTTTCTTGCATTTTGTCTATTCTATTTCCAAGATTTTGATCTTGGAAATAGAATCTTGGATCATCTTTACCATCATTATTCTGAATTCTTTTTCAGGTAGACTGCCTATTACCTCTTCATTTGTTAGGTCTGGTGGGTTTTTATCTTGCTCCTTCTCCTGCTGTGTGTTTTTCTGTCTTCTCATTTTGCTTATGTTACTGTGTTTGGGGTCTCCTTTTTGCAGGCTGCAGGCTCGTAGTTCCCATTGTTTTTGGTGTCTGTCCCCACTGGCTAAGGTTGGTTTAGTGTGTTGTGTAGGCTTCCTGGTGGAGGGGACTAGTGCCTGTGTTCTGGTGGATGAGGCTGGATCTTGTCCTTCTGGTGGGCAGGTCCACATCTGGTGGTGTGTTTTGGGGTGTCTGCGGACTTTTTATGATTTTAGGCCACCTCTCTGCTAATGGATGGCGTTGTGTTCCTGTCTTGCTAGTTGTTTGGCATAGGGTGTCCAGCACTGTAGCTTGCTGGTCGTTGAGTGAAGCTGGGTGCTGGTGTTGAGATGGAGATCTCTGGAAGATTTTCACCGTTTGATATTATGTGGAGCTGGGAGGTCTCTTGTGGTCCAGTGTCCTGAAGTTGGCTCTCCCACCTCAGAGGCACAGCACTGACTCCTGGCTCCTCAATTTGGGATGATTTTTTGTCTATTCATATATTCCACAGATGCAGGGTACATCAAGTTGATTGTGGAGCTTTAATCCACTGCTTCTGAGGCTGCTGGGAGAGGTTCCCTTTCTCTTCTTTGTTCTCACAGCTCCTGGGTCTCAGCTTTGGATTTGGCCCCGCCTCTGCATGTAGGTCGCAGGAGGGTGTCTGTTCTTCGCTCAGACAGGACAGGGTTAAAGGAGCAGCCTCTTCGGGTACTCTGGCTCACTCAGCCCGGGCGGGAGGGAGGGGCACGGAGTGTGGGACGAGCCTGCAGCGGCAGAGGTCGGCGTGACGTTGCACCAGCCCGAGGCGCGCCGTGCGTTCTTCCAGGGAAGCCGCCCCTGGATCCCGGGACCCCGGCAGTGGCGGGCTGCACAGGCTCCCATAGGGGTGGTGTGGACAGTGACCTGCGCTCGCACACAAGCTTCTTGGCGGCGGCAGCAGCAGCCCCAGCGTCCCACGCCCGTCTCTGGGCTCCGCGCTTTCAGCCGCGACTCGCGGCCGTCTGTGGAGCCCCTTTAAGCAGCACTCTTAATCCCCTCTCCTCGCTCACCAGGAAACCAAGAGGGAAGAAAAAGTCTCTTGCCTCTTCGGCAGCTCCAGAGTTTTCCCAGACTCCCTCCTGGCTAGCTGTGGCACATTAGCCCCCTTCAGGCTGAGTTCTCGCCGCCAGCCCCAGTCCTCTCCCTGAGCTCTGACCGAAGCCCGAGCCTCAGCTTCCAGTGCCGCCTGCCCCGGTGGGCCTGCAGACAAGCCTCTCGGGCTGGTGAGTGCCGCTTGGCACCGATCCTCTGTGTGGGAATCTCTCCGCTTTGCCCTACCCAGGTATGTGGGGAGTTTCTTGCCTTTTGGGAGGTCTGGGGTCTTCTGCCAGCGTTCAGTAGGTGTTCTGTAGGAGTTGTTCCACGTGTAGCTGTATTTCTGGTGTATCTGTGGGGAGGAAGGTGATCTCTGCGTCTTACTCTTCCACCATCTTACCCGGAAGTCCTGGAATGCATTTTTATCTGTTAAGGTTTTACATATCACTAGCTCGTCTGTGGTCCTCACATCTGGCTCCTGTTCTTGGGGAGAGTGAGCTGCCCTGGCCAGGGTCTCCTGCAAACCACGGGTCTCTGCACATTTCATCTCTAACCAAACTCTCACTCCAGGGCTCAAATCCTGGGCCCAATAAAGTTCCCAACCTTTGTAGACACTTGCAATAGAACAAGTCCTTGAGGGGGAAGACTCTTTACTGCTGATAGAATTTTCCTCCTTAATATCTAAGCCCTTTAAAGATAGCAACACAATATTCTGGCATTTTGTTAATTAAACCAAATACCTATGGAGAGTAGACCCATTTGATGAACACTGTGCATCTACAGAATTTGAGAATCAAGTGTGACTGATTGTCAATCTGCTGACTCCAGTGCACCCAGGCTGTTACGATTGTCCCAGGAAGAGTCTGGGCAGTGGATATGATGGTAGTTCCCTGACATAATATCCTATGGGTTCTGTTCCTCTGATGAACCCTGGCTAATTCAGGGTTGGGGGGAGACAGGAAATGACAGTGAAGTGAAATGACTGCTCAGATAGAGAAGGACTGGAGAGGCAGGGAGCTCAGGCCAGGGGGGGGCACAGGTCAGGAGGAGAGTTTAGACAAGGTTAAGCTCCTGGGAGAAGTGGTGTCCCAGGTGAGACCAGAAGAATCAGGAAGTAGCCAGATGGATGTCAGATGGGTGGCGTTAGTGAGGGTCAACCAGACAAAGCCAGGTTGACTGAAGTCATCAGGGCGGCTTGAAGGGGGTGGAGGCTGTTAGCCCAGTGGTGCACTGGCTCCTAAGCCACGTCACAGCATTTAAATTTGACCCTGAGGACGAAGGTAACCTTGATACGGGAAGGGTCTGATCAGATGTGCCATTTAAAGCAGCTGCTCTGACCACGGTGAGGAGAAAGTCCTCATCACAGCCCGGGTGGGAGGCTGGGTTGCATCTTGCAGCTGGAGACCTCAGAGAGAAGAGGCCGATGCTGGAGGAGTGGGGTTATAAGGGGTCGGGGTGGCACTGAGATGAGCATAACAAGCTCTGTCCTAGGTGACAGTGGCTTAAAAGAACACCCACTTATCATCTCATCATTTCTGTAGGTCATATGTACAAGCTTGGTTAAGCTTAATTCTCTAATTCAGGACCACTAGGCTGCCATCCAGGTGTTGACAGGGGTGCAGGGTCATCAGACTCTCAACTGGTGAAGGAAGTGCGCACAAGCTCGGTTGAGTTGTCTGCAGACTCAGCTCGCTGCACTCATAACCCTGAAGTTTCTGTGCTAGCTCTTATCTGGGAACAACTCTCAGCTCCAGGGGACCCGGTGTCTCTGCACTGTGGCACTCTCACAGCCACAGGGAGCCCCTCTCACCTCAGTGTGCTAAGAGGGAGCCTTATGTAATGTGACCTAATCACAGGAGTGACACCTGCCATCCTTGTCACACTCGATTGGCCAGAAGCAATCGAGGTTTGCACCCACACTCAAGGGCGGGGACCACACAAGGGCAGGACCCATTGGGGGTCACCCGAGAGTGTGTCTGCCACAATGTTATTAGGGAAGCATTGTCAAGGCTAGAATATCACAGACCTCAGGGCACTAGGGTGGATTTCAGCTCCATCTCATGTCAACTTCTCTGTTTGAGACTCAAGGAGGTGCCGGTGGAAGGGTTGTTGTCTGGCGGGAGACCTGGGCTTCTCCCTGGCTCTGCCTTGACACAGCAGTGAGCACAGAGACCAAGGTGAGGTGGGGAAAGTGCGGCTCAGGCACACTGACAATGCCTCCGGTGACCTTATAATTTATCATAAAAACAGATACTTTTGAGAGTAAGACAGAACAGGCTTAACAATAATTCCAGGACAACAAGTACAAACCAGAGCTCTCCTGATAAGATGAGGACGAATGCTAGCCCTGGTGACATCCACCCATCAGTGCAGCTCCTGAAGGTCTAGAAGCTTCCAGAAGACCGATGAGGTAGCTCCGTGGTCTAGCACATCCCAGACAATCGGACTCAGGTTCAAGTCTGGGGCCAGTTCTTACTTTCTCACAACCTTGAATAAATAATAGTCTCCTGGGCTTCCCTGGTGGTGCAGTGGTTTTGAGTCCACCTGCCAATGCAGGGGACACGGGTTCGTGCCCCAGTCCGGGAAGATCCCACATGCCGTGGAGCAGCTGGGCCTGTGAGCCATGGCCACTGAGCCTGCGTGTCCGGAGCCTGTGCTCCACAACGGGAGAGGCCACAGCAGTGAGAGGCCCATGTACCGCAAAAATAATAATAATAATAATAATAATAAATAATAGTCTCCTAAGTGTAAACGAGCATAATTGAACTTCTTTATTAAATTTTTGATGAGATGAACTGAAATAATAGAAGTAAAATTCTTAGCAAATAATTCATTAGACTGTAGAAGGCACTAATGAATGGTAAGCATCGTTAATGGACATGAAACAATGAGATGTGATTTGTGTATTACATTTCCTGGAGACTGTGAAAACAGGGCACAAATGTGAAGCCAACCACCTCAGCTGGAGGTAAAAATATGTCTGTGAAGATGGAAATGGATCTGCAGAGAAAGCTCGACACAAATTTTGCGTGGTGCCTCAAAAAGAGGACGGTATAGAATCACGTGAAATGGACCACAAGCAGACAATCAGAAAGAAAAGATACATATGAATATGTGGATGTGGCATCTCTAAACTTTCTGTTTGTTCCCAGTCAGATTTCCAATAGATATTCTGGCCTCTGTGCTCAAACCATGGGTCCAGGCCACGGTTAATGCATAGTGTGTAATCTTGGGTGAGTGTTGGGTTGACTGGGTCAGGGTCAGGCTGTGAAGCACTTGGATGAAATTCGAGGACATGAGGTGGCCTGGGTGAGTGGTGAAAGGCCACTGATGGATACAAAAAAGGAGCAGAATGAGTCACACATGTGTGTTTACAAAGGGATCTCCTGGGAGGGTGGACGGGGAGAGGAGAACACGCAGCAGAGCTGAGGAGGGGGTCCCACGGGTCGAGAGGCAGAAGGACCGGGACAGGGGCTCTGCCAGGCCCTCACCAGCAGCATGGCCACTACTGCTGCTTTCATAGTCTAAGTGAAGCCCTTTTCTTATGAAAAACCAGCCCATATCACCTTCATGAAATCTTGCTCTAACAGTATATACTGGTGACTTTTCAGAAAACTTCCCAAGCATATTCTGCCATAATCTCCCACATAGTACAGGAGTGAATTCCATGCCACTCAAATATTTCTAAGACTGCATTCCTACCTGGAAGCTAATTCCTGTGTGTTTTAATATCATGGCTTTTGATTGATCACAGCCCTGTCTGCTAGAACCTCTAAGGAATGTGAAAGAAAAAGGCAAGCTGCCTTAGGTGTCCCGTGGGGTTCAACGTCCCCTCTTGTTCTCTTTCCTGCATTAGCAGAAGAGGAGATTGTTGGTCATTATACATTCCTCATTCCACTGACAGTCCCTTAGTACACTGTATAAAAATTTTAATGGGCCTCCCTGGTGGCGCAGTGGTTGAGAGTCCGCCTGCCGATGCAGGGGATGCGGGTTCGTGCCCCGGTCTGGGAGGATCCCATATGCCGCGGAGCGGCTGGGCCCGTGAGCCATGGCCGCTGGGCCTGCGCGTCTGGAGCCTGTGCTCCACAGCGGGAGAGGCCACAGCAGTGAGAGGCCCGCATAACGCAAAAAAAAAAAAAAAAAAAAAAAAAAAAAAATTTAATTACCGCAATAAAGAAAACGCACGTATTACTGGCTGTGTGTCTTGGTGCCTCTCCTGCAAGTCCATCCCTGGGCCCTATAATTGCTTTAGCCAACCATTAACCCAGGCCAGGAGCTAATAGAGAGTATAATATTGTTTAAATAATGCATTTGCTTTGAATATACAATTATGGAGTGTGGATGGAGAATCATGAGTGGAATATAATTCAGCCCAGATCTTCAGCAAGAGGGTTAGGCTTTTTACTGAGTTTCTTCAATATATTCTCCTTCCAAAGAGCTCTGAAAATTATAGATCCATTTTCTTAGTCCTCATCTCAAATAAGACTGTGTCTGTACCTGAACAGGGCTGGGAAATTGTGAACTCTGGTCACTTCTCTTGTCTCATACAACTGCCATCCTATTGATGAGCCAGTGACCTGCATCAGTGACTAATAAATTGGGCTGGATGATCACTGAGTTGCCGTGGCCACAGAAGAAAGATGTTGGCCTTTGTTGAGCAGCCACTTTGAGTCTCACGTATTAGATATTTATTGAGAGTCTCTTCGTGGCCCGACACCACAGGATTATAAAGATGAATAAACTGGAGAGTTGAGCCTTGAGTATTTATTATCTCACCTGGGTGGAAGGATAAAGCGTCCTAAGAACAGCATAAGGTGGAAAGCAGCAACCAGTGCAATACCCAGCTTGGCGACCTCTCCCCACAGAGACCGTGGAGCCCAGGCTTGAAGGACAGGCCTCGTGTTGGCAAATCAGTGGGGAGGAAGCCCCTGTATGACCCAGATTCGAGAAATTTGCACGAGAGACACAGATCCGGGCAGGGGCCAGGCAGCTCCAAGGAGTCAGCGCCGCTGGAGGCTGGGGATAGTGGGGGGAAGAGGCGTCCAGGAACTGCTCCACGGAGGCCTCCCAAAGGGCAGAGGTCCACTCCCCCACCTCTGGGGAAAGGGTGCCAGGCACAGTGCACACAGGAGGAAAACTCCATGCTCAGAGCTTCACCTTAGGGGGATCCCTAGGCCACTCCTGGGAAATGTGTCAGAGGCGGTAGCAGAAGCCAGTTGGATTCAGGCCCTGGAAGAGTCCAGACGGGGGTGGGGAGAGCAAAGTCATTGAGCGTCTCCCGTGTCACTGCATCTGTTCTCACACTGACTTTGAATTTGGGATTTTTCTCCTCCTTCCTGCCAATAAGAATGCTGAGTGCAGAGGGTAAAATGCCATCAGCCCAGATGAGACTGGAAGTATGAGGGGGAGTTTGAACCGACATAGCACAGCCTAATGGGGGTCCAGGGATGGAGATGTCGCAGAGGCCAAGGGCAATGCGAGGCCCCCGAGCCTCCTGGGTGCAGGGTATGGGGACCTGCAGCAGAAGGAAAAGCTGTGCCTCTCCCCCCGTGCCCCCAGGGCAGCAGCTGGTCAGATGGTGAAGCTGGAGGAAGGTGGATGGGGAGGGCCACGTGAGAGGGGCTGGGGGCATGGGTCGGCTTTGCCAAGTTTATGGGAGTCCTGCCTTGGGCTTCCACAGAGAGTCCAGAGGGCAGGGCCTGAGGAGGACGCCATGGGTTCACATGGGTCAGAACGGAAGGCCAGCTGACTCACATTAGGACACACGGTTAACCCAGGGACACCATAGCCACAGGAAGGCGGGGAGCCGGGTCACGGCTATGCTAAGCCCCGTGGACGAAGAGTCTGTTGAGTCTGTCTCTGATGCGTTACCTTAGGCTGCAAGGAGTCCCAGCTCAACCTTGGCCACCTTGCAGGACCCCCCAAAGTATGTGGTGGCCACAGGCCTGCCAGCACCAGGAGGGTAGGTCTTTGCCTCTCTATAGGCTTATTTTAGAGTTTTGTTTATTTTAAGAACCAAGCTGCTGGAGGAACAGGAACATGTCCTGTCTGAGGGTCACGGGCACCCAACAGATCAACGGCAAAGACAAGACGGCTGTTGGGCCTTGAACTCGAGGGCCAAGCTCTGCTTCCCTCCTCTCTCCACTCCGCTTTACGAGCGTGTGCAGATTTCAATCCCCAAACTGCCTTGCCGTCTCAAAATAATGGACAGAAAATAATCAGCAGCTGCCTTAGCAGTGGGGAACAAATCACGCAGAGCTGTGCTCCTGGGGGCGATTTCTGCCTGGTGGTCTTAAAAGCAAAAATGAACTCCAAAGTTATTTTGAGCATCTAAATAAACAGTTATAGCTTCTCAAAGTTGTTGCTGCAGCCCTGTGTTAGAGGTGGCGTTCCTGCCCTTGCCTAACATCTAGCCTTGTGTATGGAAGTCTTCAGGCTGAGATTTGAGGAATTTGCACGAATGCTCCATGTGTCACTCGTGTGGGTGGGTTACAGAGGCAGCTCGCAGGAAAGCCGCTCACACCGCAGGGGCTCGGGTCTGGTGCCCTTGTTGTCTTCTGATTATGGCAAACTTCAGAGCTGGAAAGATGATGCAAAATCTATAAATGGATTGCTAAACTAAATACCAATTACTGTATTTCCAATGATACAGGGTGTAGACAGACAGGGGAGTGTGTGTGTGCTCACGTGTGTGTTTACTTGACATGGACCCCAGAAGGAATGAGTCATTTGTCCCAGGGTTGTCCAGCCCACTGATGGAGTTTGAATCTATATTCAAGGTCCACGTTCTAATCCTTTTCCTGAATGTTTGCTCAGAGTTTATTAGTCAGAGTTCTCCAGAGGAACAGACCAATAGGATGGATAGATGAATTGATTAATTGACTGATTGATAAAAAATAGAAAATTCAGACCAAAAAATGATACCTAGAAAAATCACATTTCAGGCATAGATCACCCATGTTGGTCATTTGGATTAAATTAACTGGGAATAGAATCATCCACCAGTCTGCAAAGATGACCTCTCTTCTGCAAAGTTCTTCTCTGGGGCTGGCACTTGGAAAAAAAGGAATAAATATATTAAGCACTTCTTTGGGTGGCTGGAGAATTTGCAGGATAATGTCTGTAATGAACTCTAAGCTTCTCAAAAAATAATCTTTGCAAAATCACACGGGGGGGCCCATTATAACAGTGTCCTCAGGAGTAGCCAGGCCAGGTGAGTGGTGTATGGTGTGATAATGACATCCTGGTGGTCTGTGGAGAGATAGAGCCCCGTGGACACAGCACACGCATCCTGTCTGCCTCACAGAAGCCCAGGAAGCTCACTTGGCACCTGAGTGAGTGCCATGCTCTGTTCCTTCCAGCACCTGTGTCATGGGCTTTGTGTGCACGTGTCTCTAAAGCTTCCTTCCTTTGTGTGCTTAACAAATTCCTGGAGGCCTCCTCTTTGTGGAAGGTGATGAATAAAATTGCCCTTGCCTTCAGTTCATTTATAGCATCTGAAGGTAACGCTCCTATTTAAACACAAACACACAAATAAGCCAATGACAAAAAGAGTCTCCTGCAAGTTATATGACTTCTGTTGTTTGTCCCAGGAAATGAGATGTACAGTTCCCAGGAGTGGGTGTTTCCTGAGAGCCATGTCCTCAAACTGTTTTCACTCTGAGGCAGGAAGGTGACTGAAGGCTTTGCAATAAACATATGATTCAACTACCTGGCTGTGAACCCTGCCTCAGTTTCCCCATCTGTGAAGCGGACGGGCCCTGGCATGTGCTCGTACCCCTGTCCATTTCTCTCATGGATGGCAGGTGGGAGGATGGACAAGGGAAGCTGGACCACCTCCCGGGCTGACCCGACTCAGACGCCTCTCCATCCACGAAGCTGAGGACCATTGCCATTCGGTGACATGCTCAACATCTTTCTTTCAAACTTCACTGAACTCAGACGGACCCACACTTCACACCCATTCGGATGGATTTGCGGAGCAAGCATGCAAATCATGACAAGGTCGGCAGGTCGCTCCATGGGACTTTGCTGCCATTTCCCAGGGCTGCTGACACACGGCTCAGGTCTCCGGAAATGATGGCCATAAAATATGCAGAAAGCCCAGAATAGCTCACTGCTGCCAAACTTCAGCAGTTACCTGAAAACCTTGTAGGTGCCTTAACCCTTCTAGATGTTATCTTCAATGTGAAACACATTGTCTTTAATTTAAATAAACCTGTGTAAACCCACATCTTTGTTTAAATCCTGTACCACCTGATAGATCCAGGCAGGATGATAATGAACTTGAGTGCTGCTTTTTTTTTTTTTTTTTTTTTTGCCTGCAAGCATCCTCCAAACCTTTCCTCACTATGCAAGGCAGTCATTTAGCTGCTGCTCGCTAATTAGCCATGCTTCGGGGGAAGGTTGGACGTTACAGGAGTTCTTCCCTCCCCAGGCCTCCTCCCCTCGTAATAATTAAAAACCAAGGGCCAGAGAGTTAAATAATTTTGCAGAAACCATGGTCCATAGTTTCCCTGGAAAGGTCAAGAGTGCATAAGGTGTGATTCTTCAAAGCACCTCTGGAAAGTTTGCAAGCTCGGGATGTGGCTTGGAGAATTTAAATGAGTTCTATATTCAAATGACCAAGTAAGAGGAATTTATGTAAGTCGGGGGAAAACGCAGCGGTCACCGTTGTCATAAAAACCTTAACAACGCTTCACATGTGTCACTTAAGGAAGGACAAAAAAACTATTTTTCTTAATATTCAAGTGGCTCATCATTTGATTTTTCTAGATCACAACCTGTATAACTTTTAATAAGGCATTACAGATGAAAATTGGAAAATTAAGATGGATCTATGACCACCTTGGCCGCTTTATCTTGTGGTGTGGATTTTTAGAATGTTTTCCCAGAACAAATCTTAACATTTCACTCTCAGAAATAATCAAGCAGGAAGTACACTTTCTGCAGAATAAATTGTATCTTGCATGTGGTTCTCAAAACTGACACTTATCAGAGGTGTCTATAAAGTTTGAAAACTAAACTATAATATTTGGCTCTAAGTGTGAAGAATATATAATATCCCATGTATAGTTTCCTGGTAAATATCTTGACTTTGTACGTGGAAGTCAATAGCAAAGGAACAGGTGTTGAAACATTTAAAATGTGCCTCGAAGTCAAGCAGCATCGTGCTTCCACTACAGAAGCCTCTCTAAGTGGGGTCCCTGCACCAGCAGCATCAGACTCATGGTGAACTTGGGGGAGATGCAAATCCTCAGCCACATCTGAGGCTTCTAGACTCTGAAGACAGAGGCTGCTGCCCAGCGCTCTGGGTTTAACAAGCTCGCGGGCAGTGCTGATACAGCGGAAGCCTGGGACCCTGTCTTGTAGCAAACAGGAGCCATGCCCACTGCCAGGTTCTCCTGATTAACAAGAAACTGATGATCAAGGATATCGACAGACCCTGAAAATCGGATCTTATCCTCTGGCCATGAACAGGGTGAGATATTTTGCTGGAATATATTTTTGTAGTTTTCCATTACATAATTGCATCACTTGTTCCATCCTTGCAGAATTAAGAAGGAGTCATTTTAAAGTTAAAAGTGTGTATACGTCAATCTCAAATACACACTACTATATTTAAAATAGATAACTGACAGGGGCCTACTCTATAGCACAAGGACTCTGCTCAATATTCTGTAACAAACAACCTAAATGGGAAAAGAATTTGAAAAAGAATAGGTACATGTATATGTGTAACTGAATCACTTTGCTGTTCACCTGAAACAAACACAACATTGTTAATCAAATCTACTCCAATATAAAATAAAAATTAAAAAAAACAAGTCAAAAATGAATTGATCCCCTACTAGGAATATAAAGACCCCCATTTTATCTTTATTCATCTTATCCTAAGCAAACATTTTTATATTATTATTATTTTATTTTTATTATTTATCTTGTAATATAGGTAAATTCCTGGAACTCGCAAGTATCCCATGCTTGTAGATGCAATAACTTCTTTAACTTGTATCAAATTCTAGGAAATGCTTTTCTTCTGGAAACAAGCAATGAGCAGCATTTTCCAGTGAGGACCCCAGGGTGGCGTGGCCAGGTGGCCTCCCCATCCCTAGCCCGGGGTCGCTGCCCCAGAGAACACCGACCCCTTCTCCTGCCCCCAGGCTCCCCTGGGCACTTGTCTTCTCTTGGGTGACGTCTCTACCTGCAAACTGACCAGCTCTTCCCCCAGACTAAGACAGGTGTAACCCTGGGCGAATGTCCATCTACTCACTCTGTAGACTGACTTGTACCAGACCTTTGCTAAGTGCTTATGACTGGGAACCCAAGTCCTGGGCTTGCTGTCACAGAGCAAAGCATCAGGAGATACAGTGGGCTAAGTGCCCAGAAGGGAAAGCCAGGTGCTACCGGGCACGGGGGAAGCAGGGACTGAGTCCGGGCGTGTAAACTGTTCAGCTGACACACACTAACTAACAGGAACCAAGGTCAGATTTTCAGAAATTCGGTAAAGTGGTTGTTCAAAGCGCCATTATGAATGATTCAATGATTTCAGTGTGCGGCTAAGTAAATTATATTCTAGATATTGATAATAAACACTCAAAACTCACCGTTTCTAATTATTGTATCACATTTTACTACTATCTATTCCTCTGAGGTTATCTGTGTGTCTCTTGCCTGTATGTAGAAATACTGTACAATGGCATCTACTGGGCATCTAATTCTGCCCTCAGAGATGTCACGTGATAGCTGGAAATCTGCATGATAGGAGCACTGACACCATCACAATCGGCAAATGCTGCAAATCAGGCCTGGATGTATTGTTCCGTTGATCATCTAGACTTAAAGTGATGGATAAATGCTAATGATGTACGTCAAACTTAAATGAGGTGTTTCTGGGACCACTGCATCCTGAACGGCATGAAAAACTAAGGAGACATTTTGCCCTGATTCCAAAACTATCACCAGATTCAGCAAAGTCACTCTCGTCATTGCATTGATGGTGGAGTGAGGTTCCAACCTGTGTCTGCTGGTTTCACTTTGCCTAACGCATTTATGGAAATGAAAACGTCTACCAGCGTCACGCTGGAATCTCAGCCGTCCATGAAGTGCGTGTGTGTGTTGTATTCTCCCCACAGCCACCCCTGAACCTACCTTTCCATCAGGCTCCGCTGATTTCTGAATGAGGGTATTGACATAAGCATTTCCCACAGTGACTGTGATGCATGTTATTTCTAATACAGAAGTGAAACAGCAGTTCCAGTTTCCACCAGTTTCCACTTCCTCCTCTGCGAGCCTTTATTCCCGGTAATGGTGAGATCCTCAGTGAAGGCCTCCCTTCCTTGGCTGCAGAGCCCCTCCCCTGGGCCCCTTGCTTTGTGTCACTGTGCCTCTGTCCCCAGAGGCAGCTGCTCATTTCTGCTTGGTAATTGCTTGCTGCCACCCCCCTGCTGGCTGCCCAGCTCCCCGCCTGTCGAGCTCCATCAGGAGGGGAAGTTGGGAGGCAGACACGCAAGGTGGTGTGTGTGCCTTCTTGAAAGTGCACAGGGGCCGGCTTCTTCCTGGGAACAGGGTTGCAAAGGAAAAACGGGCTAAGAATCAGGGATTCCCCTTTCCACAACCGTGACGGAAAATTAAATAAGTTCTAGACCTGCCATGAATAACAGGTGAAGGATTTGTAACCCCACATCCTACTTCCTGCCAGAACTGGGGGACAGACAAGCCCATGGTGACCAATGAGTGCTGTGGTCCTGCCCCCTGAAAACGCCTTCTGACTGCCTCTGAGGGTCCTGAGGCCATTCTCGCAGGTGTACCCCGGAGCAAGTCTGGGGACTAATGCTAACGTGCCTGGTTTCCTCTCTACCCCCTGGGGGTCCATTTCTGCTGGTGCCCAAATGGGCAGTTCGCCGTGCAGAAGTGCTGATGTCCACGATGCTGGGAGCCTCGGGCCGAGGATGCTGTGGTCCTGGCAGAGAAGGGCCCCTGCTGCAGGGGATCTTATGTCCTCACAGCAGTTGATGAGGCACAGACCGCAGGGAAAACATTACCTCTTACTGTGCATAGTCTTTCCAGCAGGAGTCCTCAGCCGTGGACAGGAGGAGGAGACGGCCCAGAACTCAGATTCACCCCTTTCCTCGCTGAGCACAGCTTCACTCCCACCGCCCAGGGGTCCCGAGGCACAGTGAGCCTGTCTGGGCAGGTGTACAGCCCCCAGGCCTCAGATCCTGCTCCTTGGGTGAGTCTTGCCCCACAGGGGCCGAGGCCACCGGCTACATCAGAGCTGAGTGTTTTATATCTAAGGCAGGTCTTCTCACACTTTCCCACTGTCCTGGGCTGAATGGTGCTCCCCAAATTCACGTTGAAGCCCTGACCTCCAGCACCTCAGAATGTGGCTGTGTTCAGAGATATGACATTTAAAGAGGCGATTAGGGTAAAACGCTGCCCTGAGGGTGGGCCCTGGTCCGATAGGACTGGTGTCCTTACGAGGAATTAGGACACAGATGTGCATGGGGGACGACCACACGAGGACACGGGGAAGACGGTGCTCTACACGCCCAGGAGAGAGGCCTCAGGAGGAGCCAGGCCTGTGACACCTGGATCTCAGATTCCCGCCTCCAGGATGTGAGGGATACGTGGCTCTCTTGTTTCAGCTGCTTCGCTGTGGTCCCTGAGCAGCCTAACACCACCCCCGGAGGGCCCACGCACACGCACGGTCCAGGGCCTGGCCGTGTGCAGCTTCCTGCTCCGAAGCTCACAGAAGTCCCGTGTTTTATCCTTCAAGCCACACTGAAGTGTGCAGCCCGCTCGCTCAGGTATGGCTCGGTTATGTTAATGTGTGTTTAGTTTCTCAAAATATTCGATCAGGAAGAGGTTTGGAAGGAGATGCACGTTCAGCCCCGAGCTGAGTGCAGTGAACTCTGCGCGCCCTGCATGGAGCCTGAGAGCGGAGCCTGAGAGGGCGGCCGAGGGGACTGGTCACCACACAATTCCAGGAGGCGAGAGAAATTCTGGGGAGTGTCCGCTGGCCAGACACCTTGGAAAGGAGGTTGTTCTCTGTGCTGTGCCCATGACATAGGTTTGGGTGTTAAGAATGAGAATCTGGGCAAAATCAAAGTCAACTGTGTTGGCTTTTGCTCCTTATTTAAAGCAATTGCTGGTCACCAGGAGGCAGCCGGGGCTCAGGCCCTGCGTCCCAGAGGTGGACAAGCCCTTTGAAGAGGCCAGGGAGAAGTGACGTCAAGCCAGGCAGCCAGTGGCCCCTGTGTCGCGGGCTGACCTTTCCGTAATTGTGCAGCGGCTGAGCAGACCACAGCGCAGGGTGGGGGTCCAGCCCTGCACCCAGACAAGAAAGCCCACTTGAAAGCAGAACAGCATTACTGATCAAAGCACGGCGTGGCTTCGTGTGTGCAGGAACGGCGGGCATCTCCCGCTCCCTGCACGCTCTCTGGTGCCAGCCACCCTCGTGAAACCCGGGTCCGACCGCATGCAGGCCCAGCCTGCACAATTAATGATGAGCTTGCACTCAGGTCCCAGAGTGGCCCCGAGCCTCGCGATACAGCGGGACGCCTCCTGGGTTTCTTAGCGGCACGCCCGTCTGGTGGGCGTTGGACGCGCAGACGGGGACGGTCCTGTCTGGCACGGCGCCACCACTTCACAGCTGCAGCCTTGCTGGCTCGCTTTACACCCGAGCCAATTAGCCCGGAGATCAGAGAGCCTGGAGAGGGGGGCCACGCGGCTTGCGGGCTGTCAAAGCCACGTGGTCCCAGGTAAGGCGATACAGCGGGAGCCGGAGCCTCCAGAGATCGCTGTGGAGGAGGCGAGGGTCAGGGCGGAGGCCCGAGGAGCTGGAGCGAGAGAAGCCCCGCCAGTGGCGCTGCGGCCTGGCCTCCCTCAGGTGTTTGTCTGGCTTTTCTTGGCAACAGAGAGGCCCGTTGAAGTGAAACAGTCTGCAGTCTGTTTGTTGGCGCATCAAATATGCTGATTCTTTCTCCTCCTGAATTACTGAAGAGCAAGGCTTCCAGAAATAAGATGAGAGAGCAAGATGGGTGTGGGCAGCGTTTGCCAAAGTGGCGCTGCTCTGCCGGAGGTTCTGTTTGCTTGTGCTTCCTGTCAGAGGTAGAAACTAGAACATTAAGAAACGGAGGATGTAAGTCTTCACATGCCCTCCTGAACTCCCAGTCGGTTCTGAAACTGCAAACTGTTCCAGCGCCCTCGAGTGGGACGAGGGATGTGACTGCTTGCTGTCGTCGGCCCAGACCATCCCGGGGAGCGCGGAGGCTGTGCACCTCCTGTCCGGCCAAGGACGAGGGTCTGCCTGAGGCAAGCCGAAGCACCGTCGTTCACTCAACTTGTTCTGAGCAGCTTCTGGGGATGAAGTAACACCTTCTGGCAGGGGAGGCACAGGGCAGAGGGGCGGGGCTTGCATGTGGCCGGGAAGGCCAGACTCGGGACACTTCCATGGACACCACAGGCCCCTGCAGATGGGGAAGGGGGCAAGTTCTCCTTAGAAATACCACGAGGGGAGGCAGAATGGGCACATTAGAGAAACAGGTGCAGGTGTGTGCACGGGAGTGTGTGTGTGTGTACAAAAGCGTGGGCCCCTGCTCTAATGAGTGTGACTGTGCTGGACGCCAGCTAAAGGATGACAGGGGACACAGCTAGCAGACGGTGACTTGGGGACCTGAATGCGGACCAAACCGTTCACTTCCTTAAAGCCCAGAGTTGAGCCTTGCTGAACTCGTGAATAAATTAAGATACGGTTTTATTTCTGCAGAAAGTTGGGATTACAATCTTCCTGAATTTTGAAATAAGGCAACATCTCAGGCGTTTCTTTTTTCCATGATTCCAGGTGATCACATCTCAGGAATGAGAGATCAGGTTCTAATTGAAGCACCGTCTCTGGACAGCCCTCTTGGATTTTAGCCAAGTCATGTATAATTGCTTTTTTAGTGAAAAGAGTGAGGTGGCGACCACAGCCAACGGAGGACACGGTGGAGTGATGCTGGTGAGAAGGTCCCGCCACCCCCCCCACCGCTGTGCACCGAGAACTTGGCCCCCCGTGGCCCAAGTGAGGGCAGGCACGTCTGTCCCACGTGCAGCAAAGCAGACGTACCTGACGCGGTCAGCGCAGACTTTTCCCAGGTGCTCATGGTCCCTTCCAATCAAGGAGGCTTGGGAAGTAAAGCACCAGGTGGGAAGACTCCAATCCATCACACAAATTCTCCTCCATCATATAATGCTTTTCAATGAGACGAACAAACCAGTCTCTTTCCCGAAGCCCCAGACCGGCATCACCCAGTGAGACACTCGTATCAGAGACACACCCACAAAGGGGACAAGGACACACCCACAAAGGGGACAAGGACCAGAGTAGGCTGCTGCCCCCCCCACAAAGACCTGTCTGCCCAGGTTTAAAGATAGTAGATCATAGGATATATGAGGGAATCAATTTTAGCCTTCTATATAAAAATAATGTTTGTAATTTTTTTGGTAAAAATCTGTTAAATATCTTTGACAGATATCCCCCCTTGATTAAATAGTTAATGTTTTATTTCCAGAGCTGTATGAGAAATTTGGGCTTAGACATCACAACATGGAACGTGATGCTTGACTGAGGTTGTCCACGTGGAGACGAGAATGGCCCAGGCGTGTCTGGGGACCAGGATCTTCTGCGCACTGGCCTCCCCTCCGCCCTCATTCTGATGCAGGTCTGCGACCACAGCTGCAGAGCAGCCACCTGATTTTGTAAGTGAACCTTCTTGGGACACGGCCATGCCATTTCTTTATGTCTGTTGTTTATCTCCGTGGCTGTTTTTGCAGGACAAGGGCAACGTTGATTAGTTGCAACAGAGACCACATGACCCCAGAGTCTGGCTGTTTGCAGGGAAAGTCAGCCAGCCCTGCTCTCCATGGATCTGGGCCTGTGGACGTTAGCAGATACGCACACCTACACTCACCTGTGAGTCTTGGGGACTGACCTGTGGAACGAGAATGGACCAGGGAGTAAGAACACTCATCAGGCAGACAGGGAGTCAGAGGAGTCGGCCTGGGGAGGAGGACATGTCCCTGCCACTGTCGAGGACATTATGGGCAGGTTGGATGACACCTCCTGCAGACGTGTGGGAGGATAAGGATGGAGGGACCATCTCTGCCATCGCTGTGGTGTCTCTGCACCTGGGGTGTCAGCAGGTAGCAGACCCCATGTTCCTTAATGCCAGGGATCAGGGAGAGCTTAGGACGGTGTCACTGCTGAGTGAGGACACTGAGGTGGCAGCTGACCCCCTGGCTCAAAGCTCAAGCCAGGCCGCAGACCGCACTCTGGTTACTCGTGTCCTGGGACCCCCCTCGAGTCAAAGAGACCCTGGACTTGAGGCAAACCTTTTTCTCACTTGGAGGAGCCATGATGGTTTACAGGAAGGTGTTTACTGAAGGAATTGGACTCACCAGGTGTGGAACGAGCTGGCGGAGGGAAGCCAGAAGTCAGAGCAGGGACCAATCGGTCCACCCGAGAAGCCAGGCCTGTCCAGCCGCTGAGACGGGGCCTTGGAGGGAAGCTCAGGAAGGGGCCCAGGGAAATTCTGCTCTGTGGGTCCTCTCCAAGCACCACTGGTGGCCCTGGTCTCTGTTGGTCATCAGGCAGGAGTGGTGAGAAGAGCTGGACGATGGCCCCTGACACCTCTGCACTCCTCTGTCCTTACATCCAGCACTGCTTCCCTTCCACCCTGCATATCTCACCGCAGTCCCGCGTGAGGCCAGCTCTAGACCCACACCGGGCTAGGGGCGACCTACGGGGAAGAGCTCCCGGCAGCCAACGTGACAGGGTGCCAGTGGGGAGCCCTCGAGGGGAGGATGGGAAACGCCCCTGTGCCACTGCAGCTATGCGACCCTACTGTGTCTGAACGTCTTTAGGTTCCACTCCTAGGTCGTGACTTTGAACAGAACATTCAAATTACTGACTTAAAACGAAACAGGCATGTGTGCTGCTCATGGAAGCTGCTCATTGGAACCTCAGGGTCACGTCCGGCTCCTTCACCCCAGGCCTCACCACCCGCTCAGAGGGTTCTGTGCCTCTTGATGGTACACCCTCGAAGGTTTCTCAGGGGAGACAAAACAGAGAGGATGATTGCTGGGGATGGTTCCGCACATTTCCACTGTTTCTGTGATTCTTTTTGACAACCACAAACATTAAATTAAAGCAGTGCTTCTATGTTTCTATGTGTCCTGAGTAGCCTATTCAAAGTCACGACCTGGGGTCAAGATCTGAAGATGCTGGAGCCCAGGTTCTATGGATGCAACATGTGGAATTGTACATACAACATGGAAAGTGCCCAGGTGACCGCTGGTGGAGAGCTTAACCAGAGGAAGTCTTTCATTCATGAACGGAAACTAATCACAGGGCAGTAGAAACACCAGGTATTTAAGATAAGTTGCAGGACTTCAAACGCAGATGGAAAAGCACAGTCACAATCCAAGTCACAACTGCCTGCATGGGATGTAGAAAGAGAGGGATCAACAGCTGATGTGATGGCAGTAAGGCCCGGGCACGTAGATGTTCTGCCCAAGAACACTGGAGGAGAGGGATGAGAATCCACCTCTCATCTGCCTGCTCCAGGCTAAGGTCAAGGAGGTGGACTGAGAGAAGAGCACGCCACTTGCCTGCCCCCTCTCGGCCCTGCTGGGAATTGCAGGAAATTGCATTTCCAGACCCTCCCTCCCCAGCCCCCGGCAGCTTCAACCAATGGAGCCCACGGCAGAAGATGTGAGAGGGGAGGAAGGAGAAGGGAGGGCACTTGGGCAGCCTCTCAGGCAGCAGCCAGGTCTCCTCTGCAACTCCAGGGAAGCACCTCCTCCTGGCCCCTGATTCCTGTTAGACAGTCTGACCCGCTTCCCTAGGCTGGCCCCTGACCCCAGGCCCTGACACCACGCCCCCCGTTTCTCTCCAGCCCTGGGGTAGTGACAGCCTGATCCAGTCGACAGTCCCTGGGCTGCCTCTGGCCCCTGTCGGACCTCTCAGCTTCCTGTCACTGGAACCACATGTCTCAGGACTGAGGCTTCTCCTTTCCTGACGAAGACAAGGGCAGGTGCTCAGTGTCCTCACTGCCTTTGGACCAAACCCAGATACGGGCTTGGGCCACAGGGTGAATGAACTGATCTGAGTGGAGGGCAGAGGCCCAGGAAGGACTTCAGGGCTGGGCATGGAGGGGCAGAGTCGGGGAGAGCGCAGAGGGCACTCGACTGATTAAGGAGCCTGGTCGTGGAGGCGACACAGCAGGAAGCAGGAACCCGAGGTCCGTCGTACACGAGGCTGAGCCGAGACGGGGGAAGCTGTTCAGTGACGGGGTGGCAAAGTGAACTGGCCTTAACACCATGTCCTCCTCCATGGCTCCTGGTCTGGCCGCGGCCTTCCAGAGGCCAAAGCCTTCCAGAGGTCAGCAGCCCCCTTATGGCTAAGCTGGGCCTGGCTGCACCCCCAGCTGTCACCCTCCCCGTGACCTTGTGAATGTGGGCCATCCTCTATTTGTTTATCTGTAAGATGGAAGCAATAGAAACCTCTTCCTCTTACAGTTCCTGAGGAGATTCAGTGGAATAATGCGTGGCTTGGGGCACATTTTAAGTGTTTCCCACCAGCTGGTTGTGTTATTTGCTTCATCTCCAACCCCCTCTGAGGCCACCCTTCTTCTCATCCACCCTGTTCCAAGTGCTTCTCCAGCTCAGGCAACTCCACGTTATAATGTTTTCCTGGAAAGTTCTTCCTACCCCTCCTTTCTATTTGCTAAATTTTATCCATCCTTCATGTATCACCTTGAGCTTCATTTTCTCATTTTATTATAAGGGTTCCACACTTTACCTGACGTAATTGAATATTAACTCTAAGCAGATTGGATTAAGTTTAAGATGCACATTGTAACCTCTAAAGCGATGACTAAGCACTAACGCAAAGAGAATGAGCTAGGAAGTCAATAAAGCCATTAAAATAAAATGTCGAGACTTCCCTGGTGGTGCAGTGGTTAAGAATCCACCTGCCAATGCAGGGGACACAGGTTCGATCCCTGGTCCGGGAAGATCCCACATGCCGCTGAGCAACTAAGCCCATGTGCCACAACTACTGAGCCTGTGCTCTAGAACCCGCGAGCCACAACTACTGAGCCCACATGCCACAACTACTGAAGCCCACACGGCTAGAGCCCATGCTCTGCAACAAGAGAAGCCACCGCAATGAGAAGACTGTGCATTGCAATGAAGAGTAGCCCCCATTCACAGCAACTAGACAAAACCCGCATGCAGCAACGAAGACCCAATGCAGCCAGAAATAAATAAAATAAAATAAATAAATTTATAAAAAATAAAATAAAATGTCATATTAGTGTGAGTTCCCAGGAAGCAAACACCAAGGTGGGATTAGATATCTGAGCGATTTCTAGGAGAAAAAGCCCATAAGGGAATACGGGCCTGGGAGAGTTATCCAAGCATGATGCAGACTCCCTCCCACGGAAGTGAGGGAAGGTTGAGTAGAAGTCTTAGACTGTTTAATACAGTCTAAAAACTGTTTAATACAGTTTGACAAGGCTGATGGGATCCTCAAGCAAAAGTCACCCCCCAGGGAAGTCCCATGTCTCACAGGAAGGGGCTGCCACACTCTTCGACTTGGAACTGGCTGTGGGGAGTGTGACCCTCATGCAAACACAATGACGGATTCATATTGCAGCATCTGGAGCTGTCAGTCACGTGACTCTCTGCACTTAAAGACCTGAAAGGTATATTTTCATGGCCACCACCAAGACTAAAAAGTATTTGATTAACACTAAAGAAGATTCGAAAAGAGGGACAGGGACAAAAACAGATGAGACAAATAAACCACAATTAGCAAAATAGCAGACCTAAATGCCACCATATTGATCATTACATCAATGAAGACAGATTGTCAGACTGAACAATAAAGCAGGAACCAACTATATTCTCTCTATCAGAGATGAACTTTAACCACTTGAACATAAAGTGACTGAAAGCAAAAGATTAGAAGAAATTCCAGGCTAACTTCATGCATAAAAAAGGGCCATACTGGCTCTGATAATATCAGACAAAAGGGACTTGTGTCCAGAGCATGACTAGAGACACAGAGGCTCACTCTCGCATGATACAAGGATCATTGCACCAGGAGTACTTAACTGTTATAAATACATATGCGCCTGATAACAGATGTATGGAGGAGCAATGCATGAAGCAAAATCCGACCCTGAACTTCAGTGTTTGTCTCCAGCCAAGGAGACTGTTACGGGTTCTACCCATCCTTCCTGGTTCTGAGCCCCGCACCATGCTGGAATCCGCAAACATCTTGAGGGGAAAGTGGTGCCGAATGCCAGGCTCACTTCATTCTCTGCTCCTTTTGCCAAGGATCTCTGACCCTCTAGACCTAGCTGCCTTAGCAGCTACCCAAAACTGTCATCAATCTTGTTGTTGTTGTTTGTATTTTTATTCTGCTTTTCTAGTTACTCACAGATGGAAAGATGGGCTGACATAATTAGTAAATTATAATAGATGCAGAACAGAAAGCCTTTTCCTGACAAACTCTCCTCCCAAACAGAATTGTATCTACTTGCTACACTCTCCCTTACATAGGAGCCTGCAATCTTTTCTAGTGGATATTACCATGAGTTGCAACTATACACAGAATTTTTTGTACAATTGTGTTTAATATCTTTGTTTTTTATTAAAATTTAAGATCCCTGAGGGTAAAGACATGTTCCTTTTGTCCATCACTCAATCTCCAACATTGAGGCCAACCCAAATAGAGATAGATAGTAGATCTATAGATAGGTAGTAGATATAAGGTAGAGAAAGGAAGAGATAGGTGGAGAGAGAGATAGATACCAGAGGATGATGATGGTGAAGATAGGTAGATGAATCAGATAAATTGATAGATATAAAGAAAATAAATGAATATATGACAAAAACGTATTTCTATATTTCCCCTGCATACAGATTTCATAGAGTGAACCCACCTCCCCAGCTTATGGGGAACATCTCTAGGGAGACAGAGAACAAGTAAGCTTCAGGAAAGCATTGTGTATTTAAAATCTGTAGCTTTTTTTTTTTAAGGTTTCTGAAGAAGGGATCTTGACTAGACATTTGAAACGTATCACACATTCCAAAATAAAGTCAAACTGTGCAGGGAGAAGAATGGTTCTCACACTTGGCTCCTAACTCCACCACTGCAATGCTCACCATCTGATCTTGTTACCCAAGCAATCCATGCCCAGGTTCTCATCTGTGACATCGGGTACTAATCTTATTCAGCAAGATGAATGAAAACCATTAAAAGCACTGCCCAGCATGTAGTAAAACGAACAATTTAAAACATCAGTGTTAACTGGACAGTATGTAATGGTTCAGAATTACAATCCAGATAAGAATATTTTGCAGAGGAGGATCTTTGGAATATTCCTTTCAGATTATTCTTTATAGACCTGAGTCTTAACTCAATTAAAATTCATATTGATTGATTTTGGTTAAATTATCAAATAAGGACTCAAGCCTTTACATTGACTCCATTATACTGGGTTTCACTCCTCTGACTATGCAGTCGTTTTTATTCTTACTTTCCCACTCTTGTATTTCAAACAATGACTTGGGGAATGGCTCTTTAGATGTAGATAAGGACCTTTTCTTGGGAAGACACATGCATTTTTGGTCGTGCTCCACTTTTTAAACAGTGTATAGCTCACTGAGAAGATTTTTCAGCTTAGGAACACTTATTATTTTCACCACAACAAAGTAGTTTTCTTTCAGGAAGAGTTTTTGTGAAAATGAGTGTCTCATCAATGCATCAATGGACAAAGACAGCAAGGGCGAGAGATTCATTCGCTTCTCTCCCAAGAGGAGCAGAGAAAGCCTCTGGAACCTCGTTGCCCACATGGCACATCCGTCCTCTGGTTCACCTGCCATGCTTCAAGCTGCGTCATCAAGGCAATTTTTCAGCAATAGGCCTGTGGAGGCTACTCCATGGTTACCAACTGCAATTCCTCACATTTTTCCCGCATACCAGACCCAAATTCACCCATGGTCTCCTGTTTTGCTTTCTTTAAAGACAAACAAGAACTTTAAAATGATTTCTTTTATGAATTGCATTGAACTTGGGCTTCATAGAAACAACTGACTTTTTATTCAAATTCATGTTTTATCTTTTAAGTCACATTTGGTAAGTGAGATGATTATGAAAACACACTCAAGTATCATCAACTATGACTCTGGGTAAACCTACAGCCCAGCCCACAGGAGCAGAAGTGTGTGGGAAGCCGAGCACGAACAGCTCCAGCTGTTCATCTCACAGAGCCAGTGGAGGGCACTGGACATCTCGGCAGATGTTTTGGGACACAGTGGTGACAGAGACAGCTCGTCTTCACATTCATCCAAAGCCCTTGACTCCATCCATCGAGTTCTTTCCCTCTCTCTGATCCTATTGGCAACAGATGTAATTTATTCCTCTGCTGTATCTCCCTGACAAAGCACCAGGGGATCGCTGGATAAATGATGGACAATGCTTCCCATCCGCCCAGGAGTCTGGACGGTTGAAGACATCAGTCATTAATTCACCCCGGTAGCTGCTACGGCAATACAATTAAAAAGAATATGCCAGGCTGCCTGCCATGCTGAGGACCAGGCTGCTGCTGGGCATGTGGGTGGGAGAGGAAACCTGGAGGGCCAGCACCCGGCCACCAGCCGCCCCACCAGGGCCCATCTGCTGCCGACGCAAAGTCAGATTCATGGCTGAGCACAACTTCTAATGTCAGATCATGCTGCAAGGTGAAATTTACAGCACCCCCTGACCAATCCACCTCCACTGACCCCCAGCTCCTGCCCCACTGGGTAAATGAATCAACCCTTGATTCTTTTAGATATTTCTGCTAGCATTAAACTTCACTTTTCCAAAAAAAAACACAGTTATACAGCTGCTTTCTAATTCTCTAGGTTTAGAAAATGTGCATTGACTTTCTACTACAGAAAGTGAGGACCGTGTCCTAACGTCCAACCCATCACATCACACATGTTCACAACACCACACAATGTGGACTGCGGTTTCCTTTCTCGTACAGACTTTGCTTTCTGTTTTGATTTTCCTGGCTTTTGTATTTTCTTTTCCCTGTCACTTATCTGCACGCAGAGTTTCTGTCGGAGCTAGAACATTCCTCTCGGCAATCATGCCGTGGACAGTTCTGTTAATGAAGAGGGACCTCTGTCCCAGAGCCCCGTCTGGAGGGGTGGTCCCCCAGGCCAGCTCCTCAGCCCGCCTGGAGGAGCCCACACCCACCACCTGCAGTGTTGAGCACCTGCCTGCTGTCTTCGTGTCGGATGCTGCGGTCTCAGTCCCCGTCTCAACCTCTGGAAAGCCTTTGGGGGTAAAGACCGTATAAGAGATCTTCTATCGAGACTCTGAATGTTTGAAAACAATTTTGAAGTTAATTTTCACATTTGAAACTTGGGGAGTACATTGAAATAAGTGAATGAATGTACTTGTGTAAGTTACTGTTCCAGTGTGTGTAAGTTACTTTTCCAGTCTGAAAACCAGGATTCCTGGCTTGGGCTGGTCTTCCCCAGAGAAGAATGCCCCACCTTTTATCAGCAGGCTCAGAAAGAACCTGGAGGGGACAAAGCTGGAACCTCCCACGTGGCTCACATGTTTGGAAAGACATCGCCACATTCCCAGCTGTGCAGGTGCCCCAGGGACGCCGCCCCTCTCTGCGACCCCTCCCACTGGTGGGCCTCCCACTCCTGTGGGCTTGTGAGTTGGGGGCAGGGAGGAGGTCTGTGCATCCCCTGCTCTGTATAAGGTGCAGAGGTTTCTCCCACTCTCCACCCTGACCCACCGTCCCCAGATCCAGATCTTCCTGGGGGCTCCGAGTTCTGCTGGGGTCCAGTGCCAGTCGGTTACCCCTTCCACAGGTCCCAGCGTCCTGCCCTCTCTCCTTCCGCTCCGGCAGCCCACTTGTCCATCTTTCTCCAACTTCCAAAGTCATCTTGACCCACCCAGTGAGCTTTGTCCTCCTTTTGGTTTCCTCTGTCTCAGAAGTTAATGTCTATTTTATTCTTCAATTTGATGAGAGCTTCAGAAAGAAGCCACAGAGTGGGTCTGTTCAAAGAAATCCAATGCACTGAAACACTGATTTATATTAGGAAACAAAGAAATGTGTGCTTGAAATACACCGTGTCACTCTTCCACCATGTTCTGACAAGATAACTTATGTGTCAGCAGAGAGAGTCCAGGCAGAGGTAGGAAGCAGTCCTGTCCCCCATGGGTGCATCGTCTCCTCCTCCACCTCCCTCCCCAATTCCATGTGGAGCTGTCAGCAACCACACCCATGCACACACCCATGCACACACGCATGTACCCACATCCCTGATGGAGCCTCTGACCCAGCCCTGGCCTTGGAAATGTCCAAGGGGCGAGCCCAAGGGCACTGACTTCCTCCTAATGTTCACCACGTGTTGGTCTCTCTTTCAGTCACTTCAGTGAAGGTCTTTGTATCTTAATTTCTCACCTGAAGCTTTTCACTTTCTTTCTCTGATTTTTCTCTTGTCCTTGTCCCTTTCACTCTTCTTTTCTCCACATTTGCTCACCCAGGTCCTGCTGGGGTCTCCATCCCAGGGTCCCTTGTGTGCACGCAGCTGGTTCACAGCACCCTGCTCTCCCCGTCCCTGAAGCCTGGAGACTACAATCGTGGGGTTTTGCATGATTCCTTCCGTAGTCTCTGGCTCCCCCAGTAGACAGTCCTGCTCCGAGCAGTGGCTCTGAGGAGTTGCAGGTCCCCAGCAGGACCTCCGAGAAGCAGCCACACCAGGTGACTCCATGGCACTTAGTCCCTCATTCCGTGCTTCCCAGGACTCAGACCCACCCCCAACAATTCATGTGTGGATTTTTAAACGAACCATATGTTCTTCCTTTGATGTTATTAAGACTAGAAAGATATTTGAAATTCTTACTGGATTTAATTTATTAAAGTAGCAAGTTAATTTTCAAATCTATGAAAAATCCCTGAATCCTTACATGTATGTTTGATGGACATTTGTACACATATGTCGAATATCATGTTCATCATATTAAATATTAATTCATTAGTGGTATGTGGTGTCTGTGGTGTCCCAATGCACTTTATAAGCATTTTAATTTCCTTCTGTTTATTTACATATAAATATAACACACACCCTCAAACACACACACACGCATCTTTCTCAATTTTGAGTAAAATGTGAGGAAACCAATGCTGATGTTTGAGACTTCTGTAAACATGTTTTAAGACTTTAAGCCTTTATTTTTATTCATTTATTTATTTTTACTATACAGTAGGTCCTTGTTGGTTATGTACTTTAAATATAGTAATGTGTACATGTCAATCCCAAACTCCTAATCTAATTTTCAAATTTCTAGTTAATTTCAAATGACCTTAAGTGATGTCTTCCTCACTCTTTTTTTCTCCAAATAATTCATCAGTTTTGTTGATGTAAGTGAGGGCATTGGGAGCTGTCCAGGGAGGAGTACAGTCTTTCCTGTGACCCGTCTACTTTGTGAGCCTGGAAGGTTGGGGGCAGCTGGTGAATGACCAGGGAACCACCAGGCACTTGACTTTTCACCCCAGGATCCAGTTTAAGACTCAGTGCAGTGAATGTGCTGAAGTGCAGCTGAGACCTTTGCCAGTTATTTTTTCCCAGCCTGAAATTTTAGAGACACAGAAAACAGAAAACTATCAATATGTTCTTTGTAAAACTGCTTTTCAACTATTTTTATTGTTTTATTTTTTATTTAATTGTGGCCTATTTATTGGCCCAATTTTTAAGTACTCATTGATGTGAATGAGGTCTGTAATGTAGCAAGGAATATTTTCTGGGACACCAATTTTCTAATGTGGTTAAATTGGTTATTGTAGCAAATACTATGAAGATCAAAATTAAATAGTAGTTTTCAAAATAGGGGGCTAGTACATGTAATTATGGGGCTTTTAAATTTCACTGAATCTTAATAAAACAAAAACAAGCCAAAGCATAAGATTTAAATTAAATATAAAAAAAGTTACCAGTACCAGGAGATATTTCATGTTTGAATAAGTTACCAAGGGAAGGTGTGAAATTCCTGAAGCTTTAAGGAAAAATAAATGACACCAATTTTGCTTGGTATCACTTAGATATAAATTCCATGGGGAGAATGACCTGGTGCAGCCCTACTGTGTCTGTGGGAGCAGGTGGGCGTGGAAGGGATGCAGTGCTATTCACCACAGGTGAAATGGCAAAGAATAAATCCTGTGCTTTAAGTGTGCAACTGTCAGGATGAAATTCTCCATATTCCTCACGGTTCTTTCTGCACAACTTGGAATTTGATTTGTTCTTTCTCTCCCTCCCTCATCTCTTTCTCCCTTGTTTGTTTGTGTATTTATCACTCCTGAAAGGTCACGCTGAAATGGACCTGCAAAGAGCCCTGTCACTGGGACTCGGAGCAGGGAGGGTGGACGGGCAGGGCTGTCAGCTCACCAGGCAGGGGCCCCGCGGGAGCCGGAGCCAGACCCTCAGCAGTGGGCCCCCACTCAGCCCTCCGGCCCGCAGGTCACCCCACCCACCCTGACTCTGAGCCCGTTCTAGCCACTAGCGGGGGCTCGGATAGGCGTGAGCTGAAGGTTTTCTTTTTTTGCTCCTACGCCTAAGGATGAATTTAAAAATTGAACACAGGGGAAATTAGGACAACTCTCTGGATAACTGATGAATAGGTGATGAACGGGAACAATATGTATTTGTGTCCAGGCTCCCTCTCCACATTTATGGAGATTTTCTGAGGATGCCTGGCTTTGGGGCTTAATCACTGAACCATAAACTTTGGCACAGGCAGGCTTTTGGTGCAGTTTACCTTGGTCTTGATTGTTCCCTGGGAAAATTAGCCCCATGCCCTCATTCTGGGGTGGTTAGCTGCTGGTCATGAACACCGGCTGGACAGTGGGGACTCTTCCCTAAACCCTCTCCCTCTCACACCTGCAGGTTTCCTGGAATGGTCACCTACACCCACATGTCCTGTGCAGCATCACGGGAAGTGCCTGACCTTCTAGGAGGTGTCCTTCTCTTGTGAGAGAGTGTGCACTGCCAGGAAAGGCAGCCACGGGCGTGAACATGTGTACTTTCCAACGAGGGTCCAACAGTTGTGCAGGCAATGGTCAGCGCCAGGGCCAGTTTCTCCCCTGCCGTGTGGAGACAGTCCCGTCCTCACTTCCTGAGTGCCTGGGCTCTGTACCTCTCAGGTTCCTGCCCCCCATTTGAGACAGAAATGTGGCCACACAGTCACTGATCCTTGGACTCCTAATTTCCCTCGAGAGCATCTTTTTCTTCAACAGATGTTTTCAAAATAATTAAGTGTTGGGGCACACACATTATTGAAATGCTGGAGCCCTCCCTAATGCTCTCCATGTTTGTATATTTGTCGGCACAGAGCTGAGTGCTCAGAAAGGTTGTGCTATTTATTTTGCAAATTACAGAACATTCACCCCAGACCAGGAGGACAGGGAAGACTGGGACCCAGCAAACTCTCTGGTCGCTGCAGAGGCTCTGCAGTCAGTGGCCCCGGGAATCATGGACTACCTTATGATTTGTGAGCTGGGAGTCCCTCTTCAAAAGTATCCAGCTGATCACCCATCCATAAAACAATTCCTGGAATTTGTTTAATTTTTAAATTCATTTGTTTATTAGTTTAATTTTTAAAGTTCCGTAGTTTCACATTTTCTGTTGTTAACCTTTGTCCTACATTAAATAATTTTAGGACTGGCAAAGTTCCTTTGATATTTAATTATTTTTAAAATATCTGAATCTTCAAGTCTGGTTCACCAACGGCCATTACTCTAGCGTTTCAACTCTCTTGGGGCTAATCTTGCATTCCTGAGCTGCTGGGACTTGATTCTGACCAATGTCTTTGTGCTGGATGCAGAGGAATCTCAACACGCCCACATCGTCAACATTCAGCATGTAAAGGATCCGAAGAAATACACGGGTCTTAGCTGTTGAAATAAATTCTCAGTTTTCTTATGGCTCTAGATTGCTATTGCCTTTTGAGAGTATAGTTTTGGGTGTAATTGGATTTATCATCATAGAAAATTTTGAAATTGGTGCTTCAAGTTTGGGCTGATGACTTACACTTTTTCACTTTGTACCTCAGAGTTGGTCGTACAAGTTTGCTAGACTCTGTTCTGAGGTCACCAGTGATTAAATGCGTCACTTAGGATATGGTGTTTCCATAAAGGTAAGAAGATCCTCAAGTCTGTAAGAGCTGTTCAAATTCAAGAATATATTTACACAAGGAAACACATTGTTCCAGAATGCCTTGGCCTTCAGGGTGAAAAATGTATTACTTCATTTTTCCAGTGAACCTTCATGGAGCTTTTACCTGGTTTCAGGTGATGTAGGTAAAGCCATAAATATGACAAAGGAGCCTCCAGCTTTCACAGAAGTTATACAAATGGAGACAGGTAATAAACAAAGAAACACAAAGTATCATTTCAGGTCTTGATTAAGGCACTTAGAGGTAGGTCTCCTGACAACTGAAGCATGCAGATCTGTCATTTCCTAATGATCATAGTCCTATCACTCCATGCCAAGTGAGGTAACCACCCTGGTTTCTGGAATTGAAAGGAGGTTTGGGAAGGTTATGATCTGAACTGTGTCCAGGGCTGCTGGCTTAGTTAGATACACTATCCTCTAAATGAGAGGTGACCCCTTCACACATTACCTTCTCCCCACATGACACTATTGCAATGAGGAAACACCAAGTCCAGTGCCAGAACGTGTACCAGATTCTGGAATGTGATTCATGAAGATTGTCCAACTCCTTGTCAAGTAATATGAGTTAGTATCCACTAGCTGGATGGGATGTAAAAAAGAAAGAGGAAGGGGAAGAGGAGGAGGAGGAATTATTAATTAATTAATATTAATATTAATAATTAATAATAATAATTAAGGAATTATTAATTAATTTGAAGGAATTATTTCAAATACAAAAGAAAGAAAAGCAGTATGTATTTCATTTGGATATTACATTTGATATTAAATGTCATTTTTGACACTACAGGAATTTTTGATGAATGATGAAAAATCACCATCCACTACTGTGTTCCTTTAAGAGATTTGGGATCTCAAAAATAAGGAACATGTTTACACTGGAGAGGGAAACTGTGTCATGAAAATGGCAAAGTCAATCAAATAGGTGGTGCAAAACTGATTCTTAACATGTTGATATTTCCAAGAATCATTAAAAAATTATTTTGGAGAAAAATGAATGACTACAGAACCTCTGCCTCTGGGAAGATGGAGTGCTTGTATTTTCCTTATTCCTATCCTAAAATCTCTGGGCATTATATATGACACAAATACACAAAGTCTCTGAAACGTGAGCAGAGGAGAGACTGACTAGGAACCTCAGGGCAGGACCCACGGGAGGATGCAGTGGGAAATCAGTTGTGTTTCTTCTTACCTTTTGTGTCCCAGATGTCAAGCTGAAGAAGCCATCAGCCTAGACATGCCAACAGGACAGAAAGAGTTTCACAGAAGTCTGCTCTCTCCAGCCAAAGGACAAGGAAAGGAGCAGCCTAGCAGGACAGTCTATTTCAGGCAATAGCCACTCTATTCCAGCCAAATGTCATACAAAAACTGTGGCCCCACCCAAATCACAGCATGGAGGCCTGAGTGGAGAGCCTGGACTCCAGCCTTATGGGCCATAACGAGACACCCAACACCCCTACCAGGGGCCAGTCTCCATGCTCAGAGACTGGCAGAGCATGGAGACCAGACTCTCATGGCCATTCAAAGATAACCAAGACCCCAACCCTGGGTCATTAAAGACCACATGGGAAGCCTGAACCTCCACCCCAAACAACAGATACAAGGCACACCTCCTCTCTCTGTGGGAGTGGTGTCAGAAGAGGGCTTGTGGAGGGTCAGGACTTTCATCACTGCCCAGTGGTCATGAAGCCACTCATCCATGGTGTCAGTGGAGGCCACATGGGAAGTCAGAATTCCATCGACCCAGCAGGACTCCCCCTTAGGGGTCAGGGAAGTCAGTGAGGAGACTGGATGTCTAGCTCCACCACCTGCTTCTGATGGGTTGGTGATGGAGAAGACAGCTGAGTCAGAAGGTGTAGATAAGATCCAGAGTCTCATACATACTATGACAATGTGGATGTTAAAGTTAAAAACACCACATACCAGGAAGATCCCAAACTGAATGAAAACCAAAGGCAATCTGTAGGTGCCAAGCCCAAGATGACAGAGTTGTTAGAATTATCTGACAAGATGTTAAAGCAGCCATGGTTAGAGTGCTTCTATGAACAATAGGAACATATTTAAATAAAAGAAGAAAATGCAAAGTCCCAGCAACAGCAGCAGAAGAAGAGGAGGAGGAGGAGGAGGAGGCATAAAGAAGAACCAAATGGAAATCTTAGAACTAAAATTAATATGTCTTTAACGTAAAAAAAAAACAATCAATGGCTTTACTTGACACCAACACTGAGAAAACAGAATCAGGAAACTTGAAGACAGGAGAGTAGAAATTACCCAATTTGAATAACTAACAGAAAATAGAAAAATAGTTATCAGAGTTTCAGTGACCTATGGGACAAAGGCAAAATGCCTGTCATTTTTGACAATGACAAAATTGCATGTCATTGGAGTCACAGAAAGAGAGAGAAAGAGAGGGACAGAAAAATACTCTAAGAAATAATGGCTGAAATTCTCCTATATATGACAAAAGACATAAACCTACAGATTCAAGAAGCTGAATAACACTTCCTCAGGATAAAACTTCTGACAGAATAAAATCCCCCAAATTTATACCAAAACACATCATAGTCAAACTTCTGAAAATTAAAGGCAATGAAACAGGTGAAAAAGAAACAATACCTTACATATAGAGTAAAAATGATACAAATTACAGAAGATTTCTGAATGGAAAGTAGGAAGACAAGAGCAAGGGACATAGCATCTTCCGATTATTGAAAGAAAAGGGCTACCAGCCCAGAATCCTACCCAAATGTGAATATCTTTGTGGAATGAAGGGTAGGTACATCAAGACATTCTCAGATGGAGGAAACCTAAGAAAATGTACTACCAGATGATTTACCCTAAAAGAATGTCTAAAGAGATCTCTAGAAACAGAAAGAAAATGGTAAAAGAAAGAATCTTAGAATATCAAGAATATTGTATGAAGAGCAGAAAGAGTAAAATTGTGGACAAATACAGTGCATTTTCTTCCTCCTCTTGAGTTTTCTACATTATATTTGATGATTGAAACAAAACTGTTAACTCTGCTTCATCTTGTTCTAGATATATGTAGAGGGAATACTTAAGGCAATTATATTACAAACAAGGATGATATAATGACATAAAGAAAGGTAAGTTTCTATACTTCACTTGAAGTGGCGAAATGACACAAGCAGACTGTGATAAATCAAGTATGTATAATATAACACCTAGAGCACCCACAATAAAAGTTAAACAAAAACACACACATGTGCACACACACACACACACAATAGATACAGCACAACTAAATTCTAAAAATAATGTTCAAGTAACCCATAGGAAATCAAGAAAAAAAGAGAGAAATGAAAAAGAGAGAACAAATAGAAAACAAAAACTGAAATAGCAGAATTAATTCCTAACACAGCAACAAATATATTAAATGTAAATGTCTAAAAATATCAGTTAAAAGGCAGATATTGAAAGAGTGGATTTTTTTAAAAAATCTATGCCTAGATTACCATACCAAGTGAAGTAAGTCAGACAGAGAAGGACAAATATTATATGATATCATGCATATATGGAATCTTAAAAAATGATACAAATGAACTTATTTATAAAACAGATGTAGACTCACAGAAATAGAAAACAAACTTATGGCTGCCAAAGGGGAAAAAGAGGGAAGGGGTAAATTAGGAGTTTGGGATTAACATATACACACTACTATATATAAAACAGATAAACAACAAGGACCTACTGTATAGCACAGGGAGCTATATTCAATATCTCATAATAACTTATAATGGAAAAGAATCTGAAAAAGAATATATATATATATATATATATATATACACACACACATATATATATATAATTAAATCACTGTGCTGTACACCAGAAACTAACACATTGTAAATCAACTATACTTCAATTGAAAAAAAAAAAACTATGCCTCAACAACATGTTGTCTACAAGAAACTCACTTCAAACATAACAGTATAAACAGGTTGAAAGTAAAAGGATGATTTAATGTCATGCCTATCATAATCCTATCAATGTTTTTTGTAGATATAGACAAAATCATTCAAAAATTATATGGGAATGAAAAAAAATTAAAAGAGTGTTTTTTAATTAAAGAAGAAGAAATTTGGGCAACCAATCTAACTGATTTCCAGACTTATTGTATAGCTCTAGTATTCCAGACTGTGGTATGGGTGGATAGATATTCACATGGATCAATGGAACAGAATAGAGAACCTAGAAATAGACCCACACAGATATGCCAAACTTATTTTTGACCAAAGTCCAAAAGTGATTCAATGTAAAAAGGAAAGTCTTCCAACAAATGACACTAGGTGCAATTGGACATCCATAGGTCAAAAAATGACCTAAAAGCTTCACACTTTATATAAAAATTAACTAAAAATATATCATAGACTTGAATAGAAAATGTGAAATGATACAACTTCAGAAAAAAAACAGCAGAAAATCTTTGGACTCTATGACTGGGCAAAGAGACCCATGATCTCTAAAAGGGGAAACAGGATTTTATCACAATTAAAAACCTGAACTCTGTGAAAAAACTATTAAGAGTATGAAATTGCAACCTACAGACTGGGAGGAAAGATATGAAAACCACACAGATTATATAAAGCACACTCACACCCAGGGGTTCCAGGGCTGGTGCTGGCCTGCTGGTGGGTGGGCTGTAATGGTGGGCTGTGGGGCTGCAGCTGTCTTGGGGCTGGGGTCTGCCCACTGGTGCATGGAGCTAGGTGTCAGGGCCTCTGACTGCAGGGCTCTGGGGGTCCCATGTCTAGTGTCTGTGCACTGGGGCAGGTCCTGGGCCCTCTGGTGGGCAGGGCTGTGTCCAGGGGTGGCTGTGGTCTCAGGGGGTCTCAAGGCAGCCTGTCTGCTGGTGGGTGGGGCTCTGTCCACACGCAGTTAGTTGCTTGGCCTGAGTTGCCCAGTACTGTTTCCTAAAGACTGGTGGGCAGGGGCGGGTGCAAGGGAGGATTCCAGATTGACTCCTGCCAGCACAGCATCCAGGTAGTAGAAGGAGTTCCCCCAAATGGCTGCTGCCAGTGTCTGTGTCCCCAGGGTGACCTGCAGTGCCTCCTGTCTCTCCAGGAGGCTCTACAAGATCAGCAGGGGGTCTGACCCAAGCTTCTATCAAATTACTGCTTCTTCCCTGGGTTGCAGAGCGGGTGAGATTTTGTGTGCACCCGTTAGGAGAGGAGTCTGTTTCCCACAGCCTTCTGGGTCTCCCAAAAGTAGCCCCACTGACCCTCAAAACTAGCGTCATGGGGTTTTGTCGTCCAGGCACAGGACCTCAGGGCTGGAGGAGCCGGAGGTGGGGCTCAGACCCCTCACTCCCTGGGGAGAACCTCTGCAACGTAATTATTCTCCTGTTTGTGGGTCTTGACTATACCACGACTCTGCCCCTTACCGTTCCTTCTTTATATCTTTAGTTGTAGAAGATGGTTTCTAGTAGGTTCCAGTCTTTTTCATCAATAGTTACTCTATAAATCGTTGTGATTTTGATGTACCTGTGGGAGGACGTGAGCTCGGGGTTTTCCTGTTCCACCATCTTGGCCGCTGTCCCTCAATAGAAGCTTCTTTTTATCTTTTAAAGTCAAAACAGCTGTGAGCAAGATAATGTCAGGCATTTCCCATGCTTGTCTCAGTTTTATATTCTTAAGTAAGTGTCTCACTCACCTGGAAAGAGCCCAAAATAAGGCAAAAAGATTATGAGAGCGAATAAGGATGCATCCAGGAAGGAATATATAAGACGTGCAAACTTATTGTGAGGAAGCCGGAACAGCAGATGACTTGAAACATGCAAACCTGTGATAGAAAAAGTGAGGCTTGTTCTTTGTTCATATTTAGAGTCCAAGGAAAGAGGAGGCAGGTAGGGGAAGTGCCCATGTGGAGGGAGGGAGGGAGAGTCCCGATCCCCTGTGGCCCCTCCCACTGCTCATCTGGTCGCTATAATAAAGCGGTTATTCTCCTGCCCAGGAATACTGATCCCATGTGGGGGAGCATCACAAGTTCCTCTCCCACCCTTCCCCCGGGCTGGGTCCCCAGCAACCTGCAAACACACAACAGTTCCCCACAAGCACCACCTCAAATGGGGTGGAAACACGCTTGCTTGCTTTTGGTCATGCCTGGGACAAATTGTAAATGCTGGGAGCTGTGGGCACATTGTCCTCTGGACTCCTCCTCACTGTGACAGGATGTGCTGGAGAGGGAAGCCCAGGACCCACCCTCTGGACACTCCCCATGGTACCTGGTTCTGAAAGGTGCTTGGAATCACCGTGCCTCCCCCACCTCAGCTAGACCATGAGGTGCTTGAGGGCGAGGGTTACAGCTGTGGGTGGTTCACTTGTGTAAAGCTGTGCTTGTATCTTTATCCCTAGCACAGAGTGGAGAGCTCAGCATTCCACCAACCTGTCTTCAGTGAATAGCTGAGGTCCCTGGACTAGGCCGGGTGAGGCTTCAGGACAGCCTGAAGGACACACACACACACACACACACACACAGCTGCTGGAGATGAGCACGATGTCATCACCAATTTCAAAAAGACAGTGAGTCTTGGAAGCACCTCTGGGCCGTTGCAGGGTCCAGGGAAGTGGTCAGCGCTAGGTGCCCATCCACAGGCAGCAGGGATGTTTCCCAAGAGAATGTGCTTTTTCCAGGAGTCAGGTGGTCGGACACCTCGCCGCTCCTGGAGCATGCAAGGAGTTTCTATGGAAATAGCACATGTAGACTTCAGCAAAAGTTTTCTCCAGGTCTCTTGTGCAACCCTTAAGATGCAAATGCAGAAATGTCGGTCTGCTGAAAACACAGTCGGAGAGATTCAACCCTGTGAGAGAACAGAATACAGAGAATTTTCAGGACTGTAGCCCCTGGAGTGCCACAGTGGTGTCATCTTCTTCCTGCCAATATCCTCATCAATGACTTAAATGAGGGTGTGACCACACCCCCAATGACACGCCTCTGAATCTAATCCCACTGAGATGTGTTTCCCAACTAGATATTCAGCAAGGGCACATTTAAAAAACAAATTTTTATTGGAGTATAGTTGATTTACAAAGTTGTGTTAATTTCTGCTGCTGTACAACAAAGTGAACCAGTTATACATATACATATATCCACACTTTTTTACATGCTTTTCCCATATAGACCATTACAGAGTATTGAGTAGAGTTCCCTGTGCTATACAGTAGGTCCTTATCAGTTATCCGTTTTATACCTAGTAGTGAGTATACGTCAATCCCAATCCCCCAATTTATCCCTCCCCATCCCCTCTTCCCCTGGTAAATATAAGTTTGTTTTCTACATCTGTGAATCTATTTCTGTTTTGTACATAAGTTCTTTGTACCATTTTTTTTAGATTCCACGTATAAACGGTATAGCACAGGGACATTTTAATCCTTGGCTAAAAAAGACTGTCATCATCACCGTGATTGCCAAGTGACACTTCACTTCCCAGGAACCTCAGAAGGAAGAATGTTGACAAAGCCAGGGAGCTATTTTAGAGTGGGCACAGGCCACAGTGTTACAGAGGTCCATTAATTAAAAATATCCTGCATAAAAAATACCAAACTCCAAGTCATGGGACTAGAGATTCAGTTTGGGTGTCTTTTTTGGTGTCTCCTCAGTTCTTGGAACAAATGCAATCTCGTGCATTCCAATGAGATGAAAAAACTTAAACCAACAGCCTCTTTGGTGTGTTCTAGTAATTCTCAAAATTTAAACACTGTCCATCTCATCATCATAGTTCATTAAAACTGAATGTTCTAAGCTCACCAGCACCCCCAAAAGTTCTGATTCAGGAGGCCTGGAATGGGCCCAGGAATCTGCATACTGATGCAGTCCCCGGTTTTGATGCTGGTGACCTCTGAACCACAAACCAAAATGGGAGTGAGGAAGGTCACCTAGATACCTCCTGTTGGGAACCACGGGTTCCCTGCACAAGCAAGGCTTCCACATGCTGGTAATGGACAACATACTCCTTGAGACCAGAAACATTTTTTAGGTTCATCTGTCTTTCGAGCCTGGTTTAATAGTGTGAAAGAAGGCATGTATCCTTCGATTTCCATAGATGGTTACTCCCCTTTTACACTCCATCAACAGCTTGTTTGGAAATGGGGGTGATCAGATGGTCCCCACCAGCCAAAATGCACCAGTGTCTCATTTCCTGATGGCTTCAGCACATCGTAAAACAAACTTTACATCTTCTTGTGATATTTGCTCAACGTAACATATCTATTCTTCTTCCCAAAATTATTGGCCCTCATAGTTGTTAAAACTGGTACATGCTCTTCTGTTGACTTCAAGAACCAGTCAGAAGCCATGTAGTTAATGAAAAGACAAATGGACAGGCTCCTGACAAAATGCAGTTCACTCTGAGAATTTAGGATTTCTATGGCTTTAATGGAGAGTGGGCCCGGCAACAGGATGAGCAGAGCCCAGAGCCCAGCTTCTTTTCCCATCAGCGTGAAGACACAGCTCGAGTTTGCCTGGAAAGCGTGACACAGCCTGTGTCCCAGTCTCCCCGGGCCTGAACCCCTTGCTCCGCAGAGGTCGGCCCCCATGATAGGGGAGGGGACTCGGGGGTTCTTACTCAGGCTTTGAAGGGTCCCTGCAGTGTTTTCCAGCTGCTTTAACAGGACCTGCTTCTTGGGTCAAGGATGGGGCTCTGTCAATGGTGACTGTTGGCTCTGATGGGGCTGCCACCACGGAAGGCTCATTTGGGCTAATTAGACAAGTTTTGCCCCCAAACTGCTTCTCCTCGGGTAGAGTGCTTCTTTGTGGATGTTGCGAAAGTGGTGGCTGCCTGACCAGCTGACTTAGAAATTGCTTCCTAATGCACTTTTGCAGAGTGGCCCCTCTGGGCCTTGCAAGGCAGTCTTTTGTTGGCACTTTTGCTTTTACCTGGTGTCAATGGTCCTATCTGCCACCCAGGGGTAGTTTTAGTGAATCCCCTGATTCAGTACTCTGGCCTCAGCTGCCTAAGGGGGAGGACCACCCCTCCCTGTAAGCTGTTTAGTCCTTGTGCTGTCATGAGGTCCAGGTCATTTGTTCCCTCCCCCGACTCCTCCCCATTGTAGGAAAGTGATGGTTCAGTGCAGCATGGGACACCACGTAGAGTCTTCAGCTGGGTCCTGAGAGTCCACCACTGGGACCCAGGGCATCTCTGTAACCACAGACTGGTACCGATTGCTTGCCCATGCCTCTTGCTACATTAGGTAGAGTTTGAATAGAAATAGCCTTGCTTCCTGTGAGTTCAGAGACAGCCTCAAAGACTGGCCTTGTGTCACCTTGTCCTTGTCAACAAGAGGTGTGGGTCTGGGGTTGATCCCCTGGCACCCACATGTGTTTCCCAGACTGTCCGCACAGAGCGTGGTTGTTTCTGCACCCCAGGGTGCATTCCTTTCTTTGAGGGAGGTAGATAACCATAGAAAACTAGCCATATAAAGCCACATAAAATCATGATCCCAGGGCAAAGGACAGTTCCAGAACATTACTGACCAAAGACTACTAACAGAAAGTCACACAAAGCATAGCAACTTCTTTCTGAGAATTTCCCTAACTTCTATTTTATCTCCAAAGTAACAAGTATCTTTTAGGCCCCCCAAATAACAAATAACTAAGACCTATTACTAGGAATAGTGTATTGGTGCCCCCAAAATTTTATCTGTTGAAACCCTAACCCCAAATGTGGCTGTATTTGGTGACAGGAACTAAAATAAATGAGGTCCTAAGGGTTAATGTCCCAGTAAGAAGAAATGCCAGCAAAGACAACCTGCGGAATGGGAAGAAATATCTGCAAACCATCTATCTGATAAGGAGTTACTATCCAAAATATATAATGAACTCATACAGCTCAATAGGGAAAAAACAAACAACCCAATTAGAAAATGGGCAGAGGACCTGAACAGACATTTCTCCAAAGAAGACATACAGAGGGCTAACAGGTACATGAAAAGATGCTCAACATTGCTAGTCATTGAAGAAATGCAAATCGAAACCATAACAAAATATCACCTCACCCCTGTTAGAATGTCTTCATCAAAAAGACAAGAGGTAACAAGTGTTGGTGAGGACGTAGAGAAAAGGAAACACTCGTGCACTGTTGGTGGGAATGTAAATTGGTGCAGCCATGATGGGAAACAGTATTCCTTTTTTTTATAAGTCCATTTGAAACCATGGTGACTTTTGTTAGGAAAAGTGTTCTCATCCTTGAATGCCCACAACCTCTGAACAAATTCCCCAGCTGGCAGCTTCTTGACCAGGACGGAGGCTATGACCCAGGCATCAGTTTATAAATCGTCACTTGATTATTCCACATTTTTATGTCAATGAGCAGCTGAGATTTAGAATTGATTTTGAAGTTATAGTGAACAGAATACCTTGACCATCTTTGCTTCGGATCATGTAAAGATTATCAAATTAGGCTGGACTATTAAGGGTGAAGTTCACGAGGAACTCAAGGATGGGTGAGCAACAGATAGTTGCCTCTTAATTCTTTGAGCTAAAAGCATGGAAATTTGAGAAACCACAGCTGTGCCTGTGAGAAGGGCCCAGGGGTTTCTTGGAAGGGGCGTCTTGGGTCAAATTGTCTGTCGGGTGTTGTGGTGAGTGGTCTGCGGGACTGGGGTCAGGGGAGCCACGCTCACACCATCTTACACCAGCTCCTACACCCTTGGCCCTGGAGCAGGTGGCCTGGCAGCTGCTCTTGCTTTTTCACTGGTAGAGAAGGCCTTTAGGTGTGAGCATCTCTGGGTTGTGTTCTATATCTGACTCATTAACGATCCCGTGACTGTCTTGACCGAGAGACACCAAGCTTGACTCCAGCCATCGCACGAGGCATGAACGGCCTCTCCTGGTGGAGGGCGCAAGGCGGCAGCCCCTGGACCAGCAAAGCCGCGCTCCAGGCTCTCCTCTGGGACGCTGAGAGTCCTGGAGGCCTCGTACTTCCCAGGAGGCAGGAACCTCCACACACCCTGGCAAATCACGTCGGGCTGGTCAGCCCCAGGCAAGCGGCCACGGCCGCATGTGTCTCTGCTTCTGGCCCTGAGTTTGACACCTGGCAGTGCTGAGTGGGTGTGAAGGATGCCTTTGCCTTGCCTCGTGAGTCAGGCAAACGGCCTGGAGATTGAACTGAAAGCTGGTTGTGGAGAGAGTCTCACCAGAAAGAATTCAGACCCATAACTGACAGGACGTAATGATTGCTTATTGTTCTAACTAAAAGCAAAAGTAAAATAAATGTGATAGGCCCCTAAACGTCAGTAGGAGCAAAGATCAAGCATTTTGAATGGCATTGGAATGGCATCTAAACTGCTCAGTTGATTCCCTTTTAACTTTTCCGATGCTTGTGTAGATCTGACTGCCCAGTGGCCAAGGAGGAATCTTCCATGTAGTGTGTCCAATAGATGTTTGTGGAATAAACCACAAGGCTTTATTAAATGGTTACAGAGAAATGGGCACAGCAGGTGTGGGTCCATTCTTCAGAATGAAATAACAGGAAAAGAGGATTATTATGGAAAAAAGTAGAGTTTCCTATTAAGTCACTCCTATGGGGTCAGGATTGGGATTCCTGCCTTCCCGCTACTGTGCCCTGCACCTTGGGTGGTCTGTGCACATCCAAGCTCTGGGAGAGGCTTGCATCACCAAGAACATTTGATGGACAAAGAAATATACTCCTAGGAGGTTGGCTGGGATTAACACACACACACACTACTGTATATAAGATAGATAACCAACAAGGACCTACTGAACAGCACAGGGAACTCTATTCAATATCTGTAATAACCTACATGGGAAAAGAAGCTGAAAAAGAATGGATATATGTATGTATGTATATATATATATATATATATATATATATATATATATACATATATATATATGTATATATATATAAAACTGAACCACTTTGCTGTACAGCAGAAACTAATGCAACATTGTAAATCAAGTATACCCCAATATAAAATAAAAAATTAAATTAAAAATAAATAAATATACTCCTTCCACTGGAAAAGTACATTGGGAACATCAGCCTTGGAGCTTTGGGCTGTGAGCTTTCTTGTGTGTATGTGGAGGGTGGGGTGAGGGGGGACCGAATGTGAACAGACATTTTACCACCCAGAGGATCCAAGTACTTCTCCACTACTGTTAATCGAATTAATATCTTGAAACTTAAATACCTATATGTTGTGCAGCTCTGGGGCTACAGCAGGAATCAGAGCAGCTGGAAAGTTCATAAATAATAAAAAGTGGTAAAAAAGATTGAACCTCCTGAAAAGGACAACCCTTAAAATGAATTCTATAGGATAGAGCTGTAGTCATCCTCTATCATTTCATGTGCTTTATTTTATACTCCCCTTTTCTCTGAAATATTTTAAGTACTATAGCATATAATTTAGCTTTTCTTAAAATCCAATCTAAATTAATTACAGTTCTGCTAAAGAGGGGAAAAGATATTAGATGCCCGAGCTAAAATGGAATGAAATCAAGTTTTTTCTTCCCTTATTAGATTTTAATGGTATTATTATAATAATTAAGCTTTTCATTAATTTTTTCATGCTTATTGAGTCCCAGTTCCCTGCAGATTTGAATCATATTTAACATATAATTATGGCAGTCCATTTTTAGAAGGGAATTTGAATGTGGGGATGTGGGACTTTACCTACACCTCTTAAAATTAAAATGAGCAGCAAAGGGACCGAATCTCTTTTGTTGCTGAGCCCAGAGCGGCTTCAGTGAAGTTTTTCACTGCCTCTCGGGTGGGTCTGGGCCTGGACCCCAGAAGCTGTATGGGTCATGAGCAGATTTGGGGGAAGTATAGGGAGTCATTAATTCAATCTTAGATTTACTGTGCTGTGGTTCAGATCTGCTGTGGAGCCTTCTGGAAAGAAGGCATCAAATATGCCATCGGGCACGACTTCAATGTCACTTGCTTTAGGCCCCTGGAGGCAAAATGAAGAAGCAAGTCTAGTCCCGCTGTGCCCCATTTTGACATTAGGGTTTTCGTGTAGACAAAGGTGCTGAGGAGCCATGATCTACCACAGACCACAGGCAGCCCCACACAGTCCTCATGCAGGGACAACTAGGTTACATGTTTAATCTATTGGTTGACTTATTTTTCAATAAGGATGAAAATAATTCAGCAGCTTTACAAATGAGGACTAGTCACCATACAGGTTTACTTAATAACAAACTCTTCAATCCATTTTAGGACCTGTTAAGGGAACGAGGGGATGATGGCAGGGCAGGAGCAGAGGTGGAGTGAAGGGGAGAGAGGGTCACCCTGGAGGGAACGACGGATGAAAATGAAGAGGCTCCCAGGTAGGCAAAGGGGTTTCCCACATGCAGAGACTGTCTCTCAGGCTCAAGAGCACAGAATACGCCAGTAGTCATGTGGCAGCACTGTTGGCAATCAGCAAGCCACAGAGTGAGTGCCACTGTGTGCACCCCATTTATCAACACAGGGAAGTAGTATGTAGCCAAGAGAAGGAGCAAGGTAAGGCTGTTTCGAGAGGCAGAAGGATAGCAGGAGGCATTTCTGAGAAGTAAGAAATGCACCACATGACTCCAAACGTGTAAAACCGTCAGTACAGGCCAGGAAAACCCTGCTGCACGGGGACACAGAAACAGGAACGTGCTGAAAAGATCTTTACAAACCTCAAAACTTACATATTTGTGTGTGATACCTACACATTCAGATGGAAATGTACCTCTGGGAAAGCATTGTGTGGAGGGAGGGTAAAGACTTCATAGGAAAAAAGTGACAGTGACATGCCCAATGGTTCATTTCTGGGTTTCCTCCCAGGCCAATTTAAATCCTCCAAAATAAGCTCAAGTAACCCAAGAGGATTACATTTCCATCACAAACTGCTCAGGCCCAGTTCAGGAAGACACACATATAGAAAAGAATGTCAAACTTCGTTGACTCATGGCCACCTGCTTTTAACGGTAAACTTCACAGACAATGGCCCCCGGGGTCTGGGAGGCCCCCCTGCCAGAGGCAGACTCACTTGCTCCAGGATGGGGGCAGTTCTGCGGGGCAGGGGAGCTGCAGGGCGGATAGACCTGAATGTACATGGAGGGTATCTAGCTGACTGGCCAAGGGCCAGCGTCCCTGGTCTGGGGGCTGCAGCTCCCCACACTCTAAAGTGTGTCTGGGTACAGGCTGTGTCGGGGCCTGAGACCTACCTGAGATGAAGACCACAAGCTCCCAGCCACTGGCACGGCCACTGCAGGACTCTGCCATCTCAGTGGGATGGTCACACTCTGCAGAAGCACTATGACTTTTGCCTGCAGCCTTGGTCAGCTTTTAGGAGGCAGCCTGGGATGTTTCCCAGGGCCCAGGACAACTGTGCACTGCCCACGAGGTCACTGATGGTCCCTGCTGGAAGAGAGTGGGCAAGCAGCACCGTGTGCCCCCTCCCTGACCCTGACGGATGGCGGGGTCTTTTCTGCTGAGCACAGGTGCTGCCAGGACCCACTCTGGCTGCTGTGAGCCAGGAAAGGAGAGGAAAATCCCTCCAGACTTCCACAGTGAAATCAGGCGTCCACACAGAGCACACTCTTCTGTCAGATGGAGGCGGAAGCCCCTGCAGAGCGAGGAAGGGGCTGGCCGCATGCCTGAGCACAGCTGGGCTCTGGAGAGACACAGTCTTTGGTGGTCCCGGGTGCCCATCGCCCCATCTCCCATCCAGCCAGGGAGCCTCCCGGCAGAGTACCCAGGGATGCTTGCTATGTCTGCAAAAAGGATGAAAGAAAGGAACACAAAACAAGAAAAGGAAGAATTTTAAAATGGACCCAAAGCATGGAGATGTGAGGGGTTTCCATTTCAGCCCATTGGGAGTCAGTTACGTCCATGCGGGGTGCTGGAGTTGGTGTAGCTTGACTGTGGGGACACAGACAACTCCCTCCTGCCTGGACAGAAAGCCCTGGGCCACCTAAGTCCTGTTGAATCTCCCAGGACCCGTTTCATCATCTGAAAATGAGCTTTGGAACTGAATCGGGTTTCTCAAAGGTCAGTGTGTCAGCAGCAGCCAGGCAGCTGACAGAAGAGGCCCAAATTGTGAGGGAGGGATCTTTGGGGATCCAGGACCCAAACACACTTGAGAGCCACCCGACAAGAGGGTCACCCTATCCTTGCACTCTGCCCGTCCAGATTTCCGGAGTATCCCCGTCAAGGGAGGGCATGTAAAATCACCCCACCTGTTCTAGCTGATCACCTGCCTACAAAGATACCTCCTTGTATCTTTCTACCTTAACTTTCAGGGCTGACCCGAGAGCTTTCTTTCACCTCTAAGCAATGGCTACAGGGCATATGAACTTGTCTCCACGCCATGAAGCTCATTAGGATCCAGGTACAAGTTCTTATAGGTTCCAAAGTTTCTCTCTGCTGTCCCTGTGAGTGATCCAGGACCACTAAACATGTGGCCCAGGCTCTCTGAAAGTTCACAGGACCGAGCTTGGTGCCATGTCCAGGGCAGGCGCCGAGGCCAGGGGTGGACACCTCAGCCCCTGATGGCAGTTTTCTGAGCCCACTGGAGCTCAGTTATGTCCTAATGGCAGTTTTCTGAGGCTGCACTTGGAAGGTTGGGCAAAGCAATCTTGCTCTTTGGAAAAACTGACCAAGGAATAAATCAAAATACAACCCATGATAATTTTTCCTCTTCCAGTACAAGGATAAGAAAGAATAATACTCAGGACAGCTGGTCTAGAGACGTCGAGTGGCTGCTCTCGGGGTCCCGGCCCTCGCCAGGTGATTCAAGGCCAATGCTAGGGCAGAAACTCCTACAGATCCTCGTCCCATGAAAGCCCTCCCACCACCTCCTTGAAAAGCCATTTATGTTACAGCAGCCCTGCAGCTGCTGTTCCTGTAAGCTGCAGAAATGCTCCTCACTAAACATTCATGAGACCGGCAGGTGGGGCGTCCCTTCCCAGAGCCGCACGGCTGGCTGGCGGGGACGTTCTCCCTGAGTGCACTTGGCGGACGGATGCGCCTCGTTCCGACAGTTGACTTTTTGTGTAGAGAATTTGTTTGGCGTGGCCAAGCTGTTCACAACAATCTATTATTAAAAGCAAAACCCTTACGCAGAACCAAAGCCCCCATCACGTTGAGCCAGGCTACCACTTCTTTTCCAAGGATGCTCGGAGCAGGCACTCCGAGGGGTAGCCCCTTCCTTGAGGAGCAGAGGGAGATGTCTTCCCCACACCCCTCCCCCAGCCCCTTGCCCAGGAGATCCTCAGAGATCCTTTGATTGTCTTTGGCATGGCGTCCTCGGCTCCGGCCAAGAGGCTACTCAGCAGGTGTGAAGAGTAAACACAAATGGATATTGCTCGTGACAAGTTGAGAACTTGTGTCTCTCTCGTATCTGGAGAGAAGCCAGAGGCTTCTGGGCCTCTTTGTGCCCTGCTTCATTTTTAATGACCGGCCCTGAAAGGCAGGCAGAGCAAGATGTTGTCACCTCGGCAGATTTCATCCCTGATCAAACAGTGGTCGCGGCGGCTGTGCGTGTCCGATGCCGCCCACCAACTGGGGGCCAGCGGGGAGAAGGCCAATACCGTGCCCCTGCCCACCGCCCGGCATGGCCTCTTCACAGCACAGGGAGCCGACCTCTCCCCTTTCCTCTAATGTGACTGCCAGACAGGGGATGCCTGGGTTTTACAAGGAAAATTCCTAGTTTGTGGATTCGTGCTGAGGACCCATCCTTGGATGCATTTCTAGATCTATCTGATTGGATCCAATCCACAGATCTATGACAAACACTTGAATGGGGCCGTAAAGGGCCTTTGAGCTCACCTTTCCTCCGTGGCACCAACCCACAGCTGTCCCAGAGGCATGGATACCCACTGACCAACAAACAGTGAGCTGAGGACAGGCGTTTTCTTGAAGACCTTCAAACTCAGCTTGAAAACACTGCTTAGAAGCTTCAGGGGTCCGGGGAGTACACTGGTGTTCTCCAAACCCCAGGGCCACCCTCCGCCTGGCAGAGTGAGGTGGACAGCTTGTTCTGCCCCTCTGGGACAGGTTTCTCCACAAAGGTGGTAAATTCCTGTGAGTCTCAATGTCCCCCGGCTGTGAGTAAATCCACCACAGGCACCCCTGGGGAGTTGAGGCCTTCATAGGTCTCTGCTCGCTCCTTCCCCAGCCCCAGGTGAGCGTGGACACCCCTGGCTGGGAACATCCTGAGGGATTGCAAGAGGAGGCACAGCCACGCAAGCAGAGATGTCCCCGAGTCCGACACAGGGCTTCCTCTCTGGAAGGAAACATTCTTTATCATCAGAAAATAAATGGGAAGTGAAAATTCAGTGGTAGAGTCTTCTTTCTCCAGGAAGATGAATGCTGGTTCATGCATCACCCCACCACGAGGTTGACCCGTCGTTTAGCTAGTTGTAAATAATCACTGACTATCGGGAACCTCAGTTTAGAATTAGGCAGAGGTCCATATTTACAGAGAGGTATAGTTTTCACTTCTCCAGATGACTTTTAATGTTAAATGTGGTTCATCAGATCAAAAGTAGTGACAGTGTCGAATGCTGACGTGGGTCTGGAGAAGCAGGTTGGCTCCCGGGTTGATGGGGGGAGGGGGAAGGTGCGGGGACTCTGGAAAAGTGTCCTCACTCTGGTGGGTCCCTGCAGGAGGAACACACTTCAGGACTCAGCACTTGCACTCTTGGGCATTTATCTCAGAGAAATGAAAATGATGTTCACACAAAACTGTATGTGAATGTCAGAGCAGCTTTATCTGTAACATCCCGAAACGTTAAACAGGGGGCAGGTTCTTTATCAGGTGCATGCTGATATCCTGAGGTGTCTTCCAACCCTGGGCTTCTTGACGTTAGCGGCAACCGGGATGGACCTCAGAATCGTCAGGCTGAGTGAAAAAAGCCCATTTCAATGCATAATGCATGATTCTGCTTTAGACAATGCTTAAAATGACAATAAAGAAAGATGGAGGGGATTTTCCATCTGCTGGGGTTGGAGAGGAGAGGAAGAGAGGGTGAGGCCGTGGTGACCTTAGCCCCAGGGATCCTGGAGAGGTTATGATTTTGTGTTCAGACTGTGCTGGTGGTGATTTTAGTCATGGAAGCAACCTAAGTGTCCATCAGCAGAGGAATGGATAAAGAAGATGTGGCACATATATACAATGGAATATTACTCAACCATAAAAGGGAATGAAATTAGGTCACTTGTAGAGACGTGGATGGACCTAGAGACTGTCATACAGAGTGAAGTAAGTCCAAAAGAAAAAAAATAAATATCTTATATTAACATATATATGTAGAATCTGAAAAAATTGGTATAGATGATCTTATTTACAAAGCAGAAATAGAGACACAGACGTAGAGAACAAACGTATGGATACCAAGGGGGAAAGAGGGGTAGGATGAATTGGGAGATTGGGATTGACATATATACACTATTGACACTATGTATAAAATAGGTAACTGATGAGAACCCACTATATAGCACAGGGGACTCTACTCAATGCTCTGTGGTGACCTAAAGGAAATCCAAAAAAGAGGGCATACATGTATATACAGAGCTGATTCACTTTGCTGTATAGTATAAACTAACACATTATTGTAAAGCAAGTATACTCCAATAAAAAAAAAGGAGTTACATTATGGGTGTGATAAAACCATGTAGGACTGAACACACACACACGTGCAGGTAAAATGGTGAGATCTGAATAAGCTCTGTGGGTGGTACCAATGTCGATTCCCCAGTTATGATGCTGTTCTCTAGTTAAACAAGATGCTACCATTGGGGAAAACTTAGTGAAAGGTATATGGGATCTCTGTTAATTTTTAAAACTATATGAAAAGCTTCAAATAACTCAAAATTAAAAAGTTTATTTAAAAAAATTTTAATCTTATTAGAAAGAGATTCATCACAGATTAATTTAAGTATTAAGCTCTGCATGTGAGTATATGCACACACATATATTCAGGCAGTCCCCGACTTACCATGGTTGGACTTAGACAATTTTTTGACTTTACGATGGTGTGAAAGTGATACTCATTCAGTAGAAACCATATTTTAATTTTGAATTTTTCTTCTTTTCCTGGGCTAGTGATATGTGGAATGATATTCTCTCCTGATGCTGGGCAGCGGCCACAAGCTGCTCCCGATCAGCCCTGTGATCAGGGAGTAACAACTGATACACTCTCAGCCATTGTGCACCAAGACAATCATTCTGTTTTCGACTTTCAAGGTGGTATTCAATCAATCGCATGAACTATTCAACACTCTATTATAAAATAGGCTTCGTGTTGGATGATTTTGCCCCACTGCAGGCTCATGTAAGTGTTCTGAGCACTTTTAAGGAAGCCGGGGCCCAGCTGTGGTGTTCAGAAGGTCAGCTGCACTCACTGCTTTTCAATTTAATGATATTTTCAACTTGTGATGGATTTATCAGGACATAACCTAATTCTAGGTCAAGGAAGATCTGTCTTTAATACACAAACACACACACACACACGTATTAGTGTTCTCCAGAGGAACAAAACCAATGTATGTACGACAAGATTCAGTCTAGGAATTGGTCCACGCAATCATGGAGGCTGACAAGCTTCACCCTCTGCCCCCCGCAAGTCGGAGACCCAGGAGAGTGGGTAGTGTAGTTCCATCAAGTCCAAAGGCCAGAGAACCAGAGGACAGCTGGTCTGAGTCCCCCCGAGTCTGAAGGCCTGAGGACCATGTGGTCTGATGTCCGAGGGCAGGAGATCATCTTGGCTCAGGCAGAGAGTAGATCCCCCCCTCCACTGTTCTGTTCTGCTCAGGCTTCCATGGATTGGATGAGGCTGCACACAGGTGAGGGTGATCTGGACTCAGCCCACCCATCTGAATGCTCATCTCTTCCAGAAATAGCTTCAGACAAACCCAGAAACCATGTTTCACCAGCTCTCTGGGTATCTCTTAGCCCAGTCAAATTGACACATAAATTAACCAGCACTATATACAATGTACCAACACATATATATGTTATGTATATGTATGTAACTATTGAGTGGCATTTATTTCCCCAAGTGGTGTGTTTGAAAGAATAATAAAGGTCACCATCAAGGTTTTCAGACAAAGACAGCATGGGCCGGGCTGTCCTTGTGGCTGTTTCAGGTGCATTAATCCATATGATCTGTACCTGCCGGGAGGAAGGAGTGTGTGTGACTAAGAGCACCAAGCAACTGGGGCGATGATGCTTACCATGACATTTACTGCCCCCAAACCAACCCTGAATCTGAGCCCCCAGATGCGGGACTTCCCTGGGTGACACCCTTCAGTTGTGATCTGTCAGCTCTGAGATGGAAACAGACACACATTTTTACAACGGTACACATTCCCAGTTTAATTTTGTTTTAATTATTTTTTCGGCTTAAGTCAAAAATTTTGAGATGATAAAATAAACCTACCTGATTGGACAAATCTGATGCTTTGGATCCTTGTTGCTTTCTTAATCCATGCTGCAGTGAAATGTCTATTCTGCTACCAAGAGCCAGAGGTTTTCCATCAAGGATGCAAGAGGGTGACGTACCGACTGGCACCACAGTGACACCTACACGCGGTCCTGCAAAGCCCCAGGCTCTGCGTCAGATTGCTCCTGCGCAGGGGAAGGGGGGCTTCGCTAAGCACAGATTCCAAGGCTGGAGGAAAGCCCACTCCACCATCCACTCCTGCATTGTAACCACCTTGAAAAGGCTCCCTAAAGTTGAAATTGAGGATTGGCACATACTTGATCAGCCTCCTCTGGCCCTGGATGCAGCAGATTTCAAAGCTCCTGTGTCGACGTGCGGTTATCTCTCTTGTGGGGACCCGGGACCGCAAAGACTCCAGCAGTCCTTCCCGGATCATCTGTGGAGGACTGAAGCTGGTCCCTGCGCTTCTGACTTTGTTCTCCACAGCCTCTCAGCCGAGTAGCAGGTGGGAGGTAAGTAAGAAACGGAGGTTACAACGGCAGCAGCAGGAGCCAGTGATACTTCCTTGTGCTGCTATCCCCCAACACAAAGGCGTAACCACCTCAGCACAAATTCCTCTCGCAAGCTTTGAAAAGCTGGTTACCACCATTGACGTTGTCCTTGTGAGTTCCCAGCGCAGCCTCACCGATGCCTTTGTAATTATAGTGCATAAAGTAATCACTGCTGGCAGACCCAAACCCACCGGTGACTGCAGGGCTCTGGACTCCTCGGCAGGTGGATGTACAGAGGTTCTCGCCTGGCAGCTCGTCACAAGCTCCGGGGACCCATGATTTCATCGTTCTCCTAGTCGAGGCCCCCCTGGGGATACCTCGGGGTTTTGCAGCCACCGCTATACCTCCACTGAGTATAGGTGGCTTCTGCCCCCTTCTCTGTGGATGCTTCCCTTTGCTTGGAAAAGCCCATCCCCGTGGGGGTCTATCTGCTGTCACGGGATCCTCACCCATTCTTCAGGTACCACCATGTCCCCCCGGACCCCGATGGGTTGCCTCTTTTCTGGAGGTGGTGGGTCCATGACGTGCCAATACTGAGGGGCAGCCAGGTGCCAGTCAGGAGAGAACTCTCTGCCCTCTCCACTCAGGCACCCGCCAAGGGGTCAGACCCTACTCTGTGTCTGGGGCCCTGCCTCTGTGTCTGTCTGCCCGCGTTCTGAACCCAGGCCCCCAGTTTCTGTTCCCACGTAGGTTGTGCCTGTGCTTGCTGCCCCTTTGTTGAGTGGGGAGACCTGTGTCCTCAGCCCCAGCCTGGTATGAGGAATGCGGCTCAAGGGAAAACCGGGGTGGGCATCCTGATGGCTGATGTGTGGAATGTGCCACCCAGATGTCCCTCACTCTGCTCTCCTCATCTGGGGTCCCCCTCAAATCCTCAGAGTTTGCCTTGGGGCAGGGGTGCCCCCGCCCATCAGGCCCCCAGCCCTCAGCTCTGCCAAGGGGAGGGTCTGTTAGCATCCCTCCACCCCTGGTGGGACCAGGCAGCCTCTAGAAGAATAAATCACATGAGAAGTCATCTTCCAAGAGGAGAATCAGGTGTGGGCACAGAGAACCCCTCCGCTTCGAAATCTTCTGGTCTTTTCCTACTGAGGAGGGGGAACTGCAGGTACGAGCGTGGCTTTGTTCTTTGTCCTAAACTGCTGACCTTCTCAATCTCCATCTAATCTCCGCGCTCACCCCAATTTAGGGCTCTTTCCCTTAACAAATGGAACATGATCTCATCAAAGTGAGTCGTGTCTTGGTCTGAGGCAGGTGTAGAGAGAGGGGCTATGCAGGACACCTTGAAATCCAACCTCTCTGCAAAGTCAAGGTGGGAGCCAAGGGCAGTCCCATCCCCTCCCCCCTCAACACAGTTTCTTTCCACACTGTCTCCTCTTGTTAAATACAAAACACAACCAAAGCAACAAAAGGCTAAACTGTCAGGGACTGTTTAGCCACACATTCGCTGGGACCGCGTGATTCCCTGGGAAACTGAAGCATCCTCAGAGCTCCATCCCTTCCTCATTACTGCACAAGAGAAAAACGACATCCAGCCCTTGAAAATCGAGAAGGGGGCACGGGGCTAAACACTGATTAAAGGAAACGAGCCCTGAAGACAGATGGAAACATCCTTCACCGCACGGCCTAGAAGGCACACAGAAGACAAGTGAATGGGAATGGGGACAAGTGGGCCGACACTGCCAGCTGGACACCGTGTTGCCCCTTAAGGCACGTCTGCCTGCCATCCACACGAGAGACAGGCCGCACGCCCGCGACACCTGCTTCACCGCCCTCCTGGCCCCACCCGGTCCAGCAGGTCCTGCCTGCTGACTCCCCACATCACTCAGGAGGGGGCGCCCTGCATCCTCATGTCCCTGTCCCTCAGGGCCCTTCTCCCAGCCAGCCCTGCCAGGGCTCTGCTGGCCCTTGACCTGGTTCCACCCAGCTCCCTTAGGGGAGAGGAGCTAAGCCACATGCACCCCACATACCCCACGTGCACCTTCCTCTGCACATAGTGGGAGGGGCTACCCTCACCCTGTCCCCCAAAACACACTCCCAAGCACCTCAATTTACAAGGCATCTTTTCTGCACAAGGGAGGTTGGTGGGCTGCTGAGAAATGAGAGCCCAGGGCCCCTCGTGTAGGAAAGGGCTCCAGTGCGAGGGCCTGGGGAATCTCCTGGCCCTGGAGGGGGACAGGAGAGCAGAGGCACCAAGGCTGCCAACCAGGCAGGCAGGGAGCGAGGAGGGGCCGGTGTTCATGGGGGAGCACACAGCCCACCCACTCCAACACGGCTGAGGGGCCGACCTGCCGGTGGAGCGTGCTCGGTGCCCACATCGCCAGACTCCGCAGTGAAAGTGGCAGGTGTTCACTACCACTGTGTACTGTGTGTCCAACTGCCCGTAAAACAGATCCAATCCTTCTTACATACGACAGGTAATCTGAGCTATCAAAAACAGAAATTCTAAACTTACAGTATTTCAGTTGGTTACTTAATCCGAGAGGGCCTGATTTTCCCTTTTCTGTAAGTGGGGGGTGGTGGTATTTGGGCGGGTAACACCCACCCCCATCCTCACTGACGCACTGTTAGTCACTGGCCGGCTCTTAGCTGAAGCATCACTCCATGGTCAGCAATACCTTATGCAAGGACATGGAAGCAAGCCCACAACAGACTAGCAGCATCCATCCATTCATTCATCCATCCATCCACCAACCCATCCACCCATGTACACAGTCATCTACCCACCCATCCGCCATCCACCCACCCACCCACCTACCCATCCACTCATATACTCACCTATCCATCCATCCACTCACCCATCTACCATCCATCCATCTCCCATCTACCCATCTATCCATCCATCTACCCACCTACACAGCCTCCATCTAATCATCCAGCCATCCACCCATCCACTCACCCATCCATCCATTCACTCACCCATCTACCATCTATCCATCTACCCCTCCATCTACTCATCCATCTACCCACATACACAGCCACCATCTAAGCATCTATCCATCCACCCTTCCACCCACCCATCTATCCGCCCATCCACCACCCATCCATCCACCCATCTGTCATCCATCCATCCACCCACCCATCCACTCACCCATCTACCATCCATCCATCTACCATCTACCCATCTATCCATCCATCCACCCATCCACCCGCCCACACACCCATCCACTCACCCATCCATCCATTCACTCACCCATCTACCATCTATCCATCTACTCATCCATCTACCCACCTACACAGCCACCATCTAATCATTTATCCATCCACCCTTCCACCCACCCATCTATCCGTCCATCCACCATCCATCCATCCACCCATCCACCATCCATCCACTCATCCACCCATCCATCCACCCATCCACCATCCATCCATCCACCCACCCATCATCCATTCATCCACCACCCATCCATCCACCCATCCATCATCCATCCATCCACCCATGCACCATCCACCATGCATCCACCCATCCACCACCCATGAAGCCATCATCCATCCATCCATCTACTCACTCATGCAGCAACTTCCACCAAATCAAGACTTGTTGATTTACCTGTGACTTGCCCATAACGGTCCTCTTTCCAAGTGAGCGGATGAGTGCCTTACAGTGAGGGAGGATCCTGCCTATGATATGGAAAGGACAGCAGGAAAGAGAGATGCTTCCCCACTTCATGCCTCAAGCGATGTCAGGGGTCTGCTTTTCCAGGAGTTGGAGGAGTCCACTCCTCTCGTGCAGAAGGAATCAGAATCAGGATGGACATTACCATTTTATAACACAAAGGAGTTACTGGAGGTACCACTGGCCCAGTGTTTAGTGAGGACCACCAAGGCCTGCCTGCTGACCCCTCAATGAACATTCGAGTCCCCAGGTTCATAATAGACCTCATTTCCTTTGTGTCTAATTAGATTCATATGAGAATAAACATAACCTTTGACCTCTGAATGATGAATTCAGTGGTGCTCCCTATTATTTGTACGTGTGAGGCTCAATGTAGTTTCCAAATGAATAAATAAGTCACCCACGGTGCAGGTCAACAATCTCCATTGAGCTGTGGGGAAGTTCTGGCTCCTGACGTGAGCCTGAGTGTCCCAGAGCTGGTGACAGAATGCCAGCCGGGAGTGTTCTGAGGCCCCTGTGCTGCACAGTGGGCCCCCAAAAGGCCCCCTAGCCTACATGGTGTCAGACCTCCACCCTGAGCAGTGAACGACAGCTCCTGGTCACTTCTGGGGACAGCTACAGGACGAAGGGCCAGAGCATGATTTAATTGCTTTTTTTCCTCCCTCGGGTCTGCATATTATATTATATTGAAAAGTAATTATGCAGCCAAAGTAAAATGTCACCCTGGTGCTGTCTGGGAGCCGGCTGCCCAGATGTGAATGATTCTGCTCTGCGCACGTCTTGCCGACGTCTCTGGACTGCTCCCTGGTCACACGCCATGGCGCGCACTCCTGTGCTGAGTGCTTCTGCACACGAGATGAGATGGTTGGGGTTTATTTTTCCCTTTTCCCTTCCAGCATCTAGATCCCAAGCTGGGTTGCCTCGTTGGCAATGATTGATTACCCAATATCTAATTAAACCTGATCCAATCACTTATTATGCAGAGTGGAACAAACAAACTGAAGGTGCCTGTCAGCGCAGTGATTGATGATGTGGCCATCCCGGCTTTTGTGGCTCCTGGTGTCCCGACGCTTGTTACAGCCAGGCAGAGCCGCGCTGGACCCGGCGCCTGTCACTCCCGCACTCCGCTCCCGCCCCTTCCCTCCGAGGAACTTTCAGTGGAAGGTACAAGGTGGAGGGGACCGTGCTTCAGCCCCGGTGGGACTCTGTTTGGGTTCCTTACACGGTGAGATCAAGTCCCCCCCAGAGAGTCCCTGGGACAGAGAGCAGGAGAAGTCGCGGGAGAGTCTGTGCGTGTGTTGTGTGTCTCTGTGTGTATGTGTGTCTTGTGTTGTGTGTATGTGTGTGTTGTGTTGTGTTGTGTGTATGTCTGTGTGTGTTGCATTGTGCACGTGCCCCGAGGGCTGCAGGTGTCCCGGCCATGGTGACACACCTCAGGGAGAGTGACAGATTGGACATTAAAGCAAACCAAGCAGGGTGATCATTTCTTTTCTATTGTCTGCCAGGCAGGCTCCTCTTAGCAACTCTCATTTATAAATTTTTCAGATTTAATGCTTTAATTATTTAAAATGCAAATAAGTTCAAGAAGAAAGCAGCAGAAAATACAAATTCCCTAAACAACTCTCCCCTCAAAGGGGCTTCACTGGGGGCCGGGGTTGTCCCACCTCGGAGTGGAGTCCTGGCCGGGTGCCCGGGTGACACTCAGACCATGGGGTGCAGCCCGTGTGGCCCAGAGCTGGGCTGGGTCTGATGTGTGGGAGACACCGTGAAAGTGGGGTCACCCCAACCATCTTTGTTTAGGGGTCCCCACGCCCTTCAGCCCGACCCTAAACAAATGTGCACAGGTTTGACCCATTTCAATAAGCCCTGGCGACGGGTGTGTGAGGCCTCAGCAGACAGCAGGGAGGCCACGCCCACCTGTTCCCCTATGACTGGCCTCACTGGGGCCTCCGCCCGGGCGGGTCCAGGCCGACCCACCCAGAGGGCGGGGGGAGGGGGGACGGGTCCGCCCCGCAAGTTACACTCATCTCACCCTGATGACACCCTTGGAGGGCGAAGGAACGGGCCAGCCAGGATCTGCGCGCTGGGGACGCTGGGTCTGCGCCGCTCCCATGCCCCCTGCAGTCTGTGGCCAGGCATCCGGGAAGCCTGGAGGAGGTGAGGGCGGAATGGCCTGTAGGGCCGGGGAGCGAAGCATCCAGCACGATCGCACGGAGACGGTTGGGCACAGGCTTCCAGGGCCACATCTTCCCTGCACTTGCTAAGTGCCTAGTACGGAAGCAAGGTTCAGGAGTGGGTACGTCTTCTGGGGAGGGGTCTGCGTGTGGTCAAACTTCCAAGTGTTCGTGAAGTGACAGAAACTCTCCCCTGTCCAACAGGGGGCGTTTCCACAGGGTCCCCCTCATCCCGCTCTTCAGGAAATGAAGAGAGGTGGGGTCTGGAGCTGAAGGCCCAGGTTTGCACCCCATTTCCTGAATTTCGGACAATCACCTGATCTCCCGGAGTCCGAGTTCTTCATCGGCGACTCGGGTGAGTTTTAGGGGGCACTGAGCGAGAAGAGGGCACTGGGAACAGAACCACGTGTGAAGTGGGTGTGCGTGTGAGGACAGGCACCGGGCCCGGGCCGCGGGAAGAGCGGAGTGGAAGGGGAATGCGGGCTCCCTCCCCAGCCCTCCCTTCGTTTCCTGGGGACGCGCTCACGTCCAGTGGGTGGACACACAGCACTAGAAACGTGTTAAGGGAACCAGTACAACCTATAAACTCTTCCTCAAGTTAAAGACGAACAACCATGCAAAATAGATGAAAGGCTCTCTCTGTGTGTTGTTTCTGTACCCCGTGTGGGATCAAGGTGTAAAGTTGCCTCATTCCAGCACCGTGATTCAAATGCCTCTGACGTCCCCACTTTGCACCCCACGTGCATATTGCAAACCTCTAAGAGAGCTTTGCGTGGGCAAGGCTGTCTCTGTCTAGCATTTCTGTCGCTGTCACATTTCAGGCACATGCTCCATCTCGCGGCTGTGGGGCTATGCAGGTTACCTGCTTTCGGGAGCTCTTAGCTCCAAGCCACGGTGATGCAGTGGCCAAGGACCTGGGAGAAATCAGAGTGAAGGGTTCAGAGATCTTCAGGCACTAGGGCACTCCCACCCTGAGGAATCAGAGAAGGAGGAGTCTTAAGAAGTTTTAAGGTTCCTTAAAGAGCGGGGAAAGCTTGCCTCTGTGAACAGACCCAGGCTGGTTTGCAGCCACGAGGCTATCAGATCCTGGAGGAGACCATCCTTGCCACGAACCCTGGACTCTTGTCCTTAAAGCTCATTCTGTGTTCCTACCCTTCCTGAGCACGTGTCCTCTTAGTTCTTGTCCCTAAATGAAGATAAGAAATCCATGTTAAGGACGCAATTTCAGACCAGGTGGAAATGGGTGTGTTTAGAACTGAAATCAATCAGAGTATTTTGAAATGAGGTTAATTGTATTGTCTTTAATTCAGCGCTCTGGGAAATATGAATTTGTAGAGAAGATGAAAAGATGAGAAAATTATTTGCTACGGTAAATGAAGATCAAGAACATTCTGCTTTTGGAGCTGGATTTGAACTGTCTGCAGAGTGAGTTTTGAGCCCCAAATCACTGAAAGCACTGGCCTCAAAGTCATAAAGAAACATCGACCTTAGCTATCCACTCATTCTTGTTTTACCAGAGACAAGATGACAGATGAACTGCCTGCCAACCAAGTATCTTAATCCTGCCAACCTGGGAGGGAGCTTAGAAAAAAAAAAAATCTACTGCAAACGAAATGTGGTTTCTCACAGCCTTGAAAATAAGTATTTTACATAAGGACACAGTGAGGCCAACACCTTGGATGGAGCTAAATTTAGCCTGAGAAAGGTTATCTCAGGCGGGTACTTATGGGACTCTTCTCTAAATTTTCACTTCAATTAATCTCTAGAAATTCGGTGTCTGATCCCTGTGATAGTAGCCTCTGGCTTCTTCAGAGTGACTGCCGAGGGAAAATTATCTGACACATATCAAACAAGCAAGGAACGACACTGGACAGCATTAATCAAAACTTTCTCATTTCCCGAAGAATTAAGCATTAAATAATTAATCCCAGCACTACAGGCGGCCGTAAAAGAGGCCTCGTGCCTCCCTGCTGGTAAGAATTTGTCCTTGTCTAAAAGACTAGATTGATATATTTATTATTTATCAGATTAATCATGGCCAGGAACATTATGGTTCGGCAGCCAGGCCAGCCGGCCGGCGATGCTGTCTGGCCCTCATCCGACCAGGAGAGGCTCCCCTAGAAGCAGCACATCCGGGTCGGACAGAAACAGCCACCCTCGGACTTCCCCGGTTAAAAGAAAAGGTGTTCAAAACGAGAGAAAAAAGAAAGCAGAGGAAGGAGAAAGAGGTGAGAAAGGTGCCGTAGCTGTGGGGCTGGAGACGGGGAAGGCAGAGGGCCCAGCCGGCAGGAGATCCCGAGCTGGGGCAGGAATATGCCACGGATCCGGACGCTCCCCACAACCCTCAGCTCTGCTGTCTGCCCCCCAGATGGCTCCACTCCCGGGGAACAGCCCCTGCCCTCCGATTTGGCCGGTGTTTGCTCACAAGCCTGTATGGCAAAGCTGGAATCCAGTCCGGGGCGTGGACACGCCCATCCAGGTGAAGACAACAGTAGAAGCAGGCATCTCGGAAGCAGGCAGTCGGTAGACGCCGCAGCCTAGAGCTGCCGGTGCTTCTGACTCCCCTGCAATGATCTCATTTCATAGAACAAGGACTCCTAATGCAGCAAAGCCAAACGCTCGGCGGGCGATGCCCTCCTGGATCTGAGTGAGGAGGAGGGTCCACGGAGACAGTGGACGCAGCTGATACCACGCACACGAGCAGAGATGGCCTTAGCCATTGAATCACGTGGTTTTCCACAGGTAGTTTAAGAAAGAAAGGTCACTTGGTTCAATAAGTTTGGAAACTCTGGGCAAATCAGTTTAAACGGGATGCCTTTCTCGAGGGTGGCTCAGAGCCCTGCAGGAGAAAATGCTGTGTGGTCTCTACGGGCCTCTGCAGCTGGGCCCCCTAGACTGTCAGGCCCAGCCTGGAGAGGTCCAGCTCCCTGGTTTGTCTCCACGCCCCAGCCCACCTTCCAGCCCAGGGCCGAGGCCAGGAAGAAGCTGGGGAGCTGACACGTCCTCCATTCACTTCAGGACCAGGTGAATGACACGCCTGTTGGCTGACAGGGGAGGCTCTCCCAGCTCCTGCACCTCCTCACGGCCCCTGGGGACCCTCTACCACGTCCCAGGGCTCCACAGAGCAGAGTGGGAAACTACCATATCGTAGCGTCCACTCACTATCGTTTCTTTCTAAGCAAATTCACTTATGAAATGTGATTAACACCTATATGTATAGTTATGTAATAAACAACTATAAATGCTTATGGAAAATAGTTATGCAATCAACTCAGGCAGACTAAGCTTCATTCTCTTAGAATAAAATCCAGTGACCTTTAGCTACTCAAAGAGTGCATTTCCCTTTGCCCTGGGAGTGTGAACCGCCTCTCCAGCTTCTAGGCATTCCTTCATAATGAACGCTCTCCTGTGGACACAGGGCTGTCCATGTGGGTCACTGATAACAGCCAGCTACACCACCAGTCCCATGTCCCTCCCTTCCTACTAATGGTCGGCACTGGGCCGCCTGGACAACCCCAGCCGTCCACTCTGCTGGAGTCAGCAGCACCCTGCTCTCCCTTTTGGAGATACATGGGCTGAAATTCTCAGAAAAGTCTTCCCCAGGGAGAATCTGTGCCTTTCAAGTGGGAAGTCGGTCGGCCCCCCAAAGTCTGCAGCCTGCAAGTTTTAAGCATTTGGGGTTTTCTCTGGGTTTTCATAAACTTCACCTTAGGTGATGTTTGGTTCACCAAATTAAGATAAAATGTTTTGTTTTACAGATGGAAAAACTAAGATACTCACAGCTTAATGTGACTTTTTCACTGCCACACCCTGTCCATACAGAATTTAACTGAAATGTCCCCCCCTTCTCTCAGTAATAACTTAATTGGTACAATAGAAAATATACCAAATTTAAATATGTAGACTAAGAGCCCACCCGTGCCTCTCAGGAATGCAATAGAACTTTCATGGGTGGATTTAGAAAAGGTTGGGGAAGCATATGAGTCGTTTAATGTCCATTTGCCCAACAAGTTTGCAAACGTTTGTAAGTCTACTTTTCCCCTGTGAGTTTGATGAACTCGCCATGGCTTCCTCTTTCCCAGTGTCCCAGCTCTTTCCCGAGCAGCACCGAGCACTGAAGCTAGACACGTGCCGGGCACCCCCGGGAGCTGGGGATGAGATGGCACAGGCCCCTGAGCAGTGGGCATAGGTGGGAAGCCCAGCCTGCAAGGGGAAGACCCTCCAGGTGAGAACACCATGCTCTTACCTGCTGGGAGGAGGCGTCAGGAGGGGCAGGTATTTGCCAAACACATGTGGATGGAAGAGGATGCACCCAGGGAGGAGCTGTGGGGGCCCCGAGGCCACCGGCAGGCTGAGGTGGCTGAAATGGGGCGACCAGGAGCTGCTACCAGGAAGCTCCCCACAGCCGGCACCTTCCTGAGGTGAAGCAGTTCAAGCGGCAATCAGCTTGGTTGGTCTGAAAGGACTGACAGTAACCACTCAGTCGGACCAGCTGCAAATCTATAAAAGAATTACATGCATTCACATACTTTCTTGCAGGGTCAGGTTTTGAGTAAACCCTTGAAGGCACTAAGGGAGTTTGGGATTAGCAGATGCCAACTATTACATGTAGGACAGATAAACAACAAGGTCCTACTGTTTAGCAAGGGAACTATATTCAATATCCTGGGATAAACCATCATGGAAAAGAGTGTAAAAGTGAATGTATATATGCGTATAACTGAGTCACTTTGCTGTACAGCAGAAATTAACACAACGTTGTAAATCAACTGTATGTCAATAAAAATAAATTAAAACTAAATAAACAAATAAATAAATAGAAGCCCAGCCAGGTCCCGCCTCTGAGAAAGGCCTCTTCCATATGCCCCCCACAGTGAGGCCTGGGGGTTCTGTCCCCTGAATACCACTCCCCACCCGCCCTGCCAGCTCTTCAGGCCGCTGTGTGGCCTCAGGTAAGGTGCTGCCCTCTCCTGCCGCCCTCCTTCTGAGGCCTCCCCTGCGTGTCTTCCACACGTGTGGCCCAGCTTTGCCCCTTCCTCAGGAAACCCTTCCGCGGTCCCCAGCTGTGGAGGGCAGCCCCTCCTTGAGGCCCCTCACCTGCTCCCTCACCGCCCCCCCGCCAAGTCCTGGAGAAGCGCCCACGGTCTGCAGCCATCTCTCTGGTGGCCTCCATCCCTGCGTGTATCCCTGCCCCGCTCATCCCCATTCTCGGCAGTGGGCCCTACAGGAGGGCCTGGCCCACTTGGCTGGGCACATAGTAGGACGGCAGTAAACATGTGGATTAGCACATGTAGCTCGAAGGCCAACCAGATGTGGGTCCCAGGAACTGAGCTGGTGTGGACTCTTCTCTCTATTAGAGAACCTCGGCAGGGCACTGCCTGGGCTGAACTCCAGGGAGGCGTCTTTCTGAAGGACCAAAGCTTAGCAGTTGAAAACAAACCAAGATCCAGGCCATCGTGAGCTGTGGTGACTGGGAAGAAGGCTGTGCCCGGGGCAGGGGGAGGGGATGGAGGCACATTCCTGGTTCACGGGACCAGGAGACAGCGGGCGATGGCTGAAGTCAAGGGTGGGGTGGGATGGCCAGTCTGAGGGCACCCAGGCTGCTGTGAAGGGTGAAAATGGTTACGAGGGCAGGCTTTTCACATAATACTTTGGACACATCGGTTCTGCCTTAACTCTCTGGTACATAAACATGCTCCAAATTAAGTCAAGTTGAAGGAACTTTGGGGTGACTAGTAACGACAAACGGAAGTTAAAAACTCAAAGCGTCTTTTCTATAGTGGTTTCTAGGGCAAGGTGAATTTATTCGCTAATTTTATCAAAATTTCGAGAAGCATTTTATTCCAATACCATATCAATTACAAGAAAGCTGAAAAAGAACACAGAAAAGCTGCTCAATTCAATTCTTGAAAATAACCGAAATCTGGCTGTGGAAACGTGACAGAGAAACCATAGCTGTGCCTCACGTATGAAGTTACGTGCCACCCATGAGAGCTAGCGGCTAAATTGTCAGGAGCTTTGCAAGCCAGGTGGTCAAAATGCCATTATTAAAAATTAAATCATGTAAACTTGAAATTAAATAAATTATATTTTAAGAGGACATCCTGAAAACCTCTCACTTCTTGATTATTCTGCTGTCATGTACGTTCTGCCCTTTGTACCCGTGTGGTGGATACTCTGCATGGGGGTGACTATTGTGACCCCCCACTCCGAACTCCGTATTCTACACATCCCTGTCCGTAGCGTGAAGTTGGCTGCCCTCCTGGGAACCTTTGCACCACAGACACTGGCTATGCTACGAATCGGGCTTTGGTTTACCGTTTTGTTTGGTTGACTGACTAGACTGATACAAGTGATGGAGGAAAAGTTTAAAAGGCATATAAAAAGTGTGTCAGGTCTTTAGCCATTTTACTGTGAATAGCATAACAGTGAGGAAAGATCCTTCCAGTTTGTGAGATTCAGCAAAGATTTGCTCACATCACTGGCAGGACAGTGAGTTTCCGAGACAAAGTCAAGGTTGAAGCCGATGACCAATTGCAACCCTAGGTTGGCTACAGAGTCAAGAGTTTAGCAAATTCAAGAAGACAATTTGAGAGTCTATTGCTTATACGGCATTTTCAACAAAGAGTATTACATATTTTATTATTATTTGTTGATTATGTGCTGCACATCCTTTCTATCAGTAAAATTTATCTTAAAATGTATATATGTGTATGTATATAATTTTTCAGAGAGCTAGATATTTGCCAGCACACAACTGCATAAAATACTAGTATATCAAATTAAACCCAAATCAAAATTGACTTATCAAAGAAAAGCAAGGTGGCTTATTTCATGAAGTATGTAAGTCAAAACATTATACTGTACATCTTAAAATTATACAGTGCTGTGTGCCAATTATGTCTCAATAAAACTTGAAGAAAAAAACTAAAAAAATTAAAATTAAAATAAAAAAAGGAAAAATGAGATAGCTTAATTGAATAATATATCTATTAATATGTGATATCACATTAATAGGTTAAGTATTAGGAATCCACATCATCACACAAATGGATGTTCAAATAACAAGCTCATTAACATCTCTATTTATTAATTATATATAATAATAATACGTTAATACTAGTAATTAATAATATTCAGTTAGTATATGTCATTCATTGTAAAACACTATTGAAAAGCATGCATTTAACCTGATAAGGAATATTTGCCTCAACCCGAAAATCAACATCATCACAGCAAAACTCCCAGCCATCTCCCGGAAAGTCTGAGAAAGGAAAGGACAGGCCACGAGCTCCGCCTGGGCTCAGGGAACCCACAGGTCCAAGTCCTTCCTGCTTTGCCATCAACCAGCCCTGCAAGTGGAGTGGGTTTGTGTTTATTTCTTTTGGGAGAATCTGAGGATTAAATCAGAAAATACACGTGAAATTTATGAGACTGTGCTGTCATAAAGTTTAGGAACTAAATACATACATTTCTACCAACACACTGCCATGAATCAGAAATGAAGCAAAGCAGGAAAAAAAATGATCATCATTTGCTGATTTTTGGCTATTTGTTTGACTCTGCCAAAGAATCAACTAAAATATAGAGTAAATGCCATAGGGGGACATTGGATGGAGACATATGTATATAATGTTACCAGCTCACTGACTTTTATGTTGAACGGAGATGATCATTTAGAGTATGTGATGATGAGAAGGTAATTCAGTTTATCAACCAGAAAAAAAAATAAAAAACGAATAGAACCTATGCGAGGAAAGGTATTTTTTTATAAATGGAAGGATATAGAAGAGTTTGGGTCAAAGGAGAATCTCAAAGTACGCAGGTTGTTTGAATTTAAGGCATGAGCCTGAGAACAACTTTGGAGGTAAATGTGACACAACGTTTCTAAAAATTTATCTGAAATAACAAAATAACTGCAAATAGCTTTTCTTTCCCTCCCTTCCTCTCCCCTACCCTCTTTTTTGTAAAGAAAGATCATTTAATCTGGAAGATTGTTAAATATATTTTAATTATTAAAGTTTGGTTTTGATGCCAAAATACACGAATGAAGAAAACAGATTCACCCACCAGGATATGAATATCAGCATTTAATATATAGGGATTAGGTTTGCAAACAAGTGGGGTGTTAGTAATGATGACACGTTTAAAAAGCTAAACGTAAAAATACAACCACATGAATACTAGAAAAAATGGAGTTAATAAACCTATAGATTCATCAGGACTTTCCAAATATGTGACTTTTTGAAGAAATGTGCAAATATTCACTGATATCTCTGACAGTATAAGCAATTAACACATTTGTGCATTTAAATATAAAACTAAGTGGCATACACACCAAGAAAATATTGCAACAGATATGCTTTTTTAAATCTCTTATAAATCAGTGAGAAAAAATAATAATACTTTAACCAGAGTGTAAAAAGCATGGACAGATAGTTCAGAGAAAGATTACTCAAGAGAACAGCAATCACAGATTCGTAAGTACCGATAAGTTCATAAAAAATAATCAGGAAATAACATTTCTTGTCTACCAAATCTGTGAACTTTTTTTAAAAATTAAAATATCGGTGAGCCCAGAGAGTGCTAAGATGCCCCCCTCATTCTGCTCCCAAATTGTTGTAACATTTTCATAATATCTATTAAGATAATAACTTTTCAAATTATGCAATGGATATATAGTCATTGTAGAAATTTTCCTTGGGAAAAAGGTAAGAAGAAAAACATAAAAATAAATCACAGGTATATTTACTTTTCCTACCAGGCATTTTGGCGTGAGTGTGAGTGTAAATGTGAGTGTGTGTTTTCACATTTATATTCAAGAATACGTATAATACATAATATACTTATATGGCAGGACTTTGCAACCACGAAGCCAGTTTTCCTTCTCCTTCAGATGACCCACCTCCAGGGTAATGCAATGGTCAGTTTCACTATCCTGGAGTGTGTCACCTACAAGTGACATTGCGACACATGCCTTTCACATCGTGAAGGGTGTCCTCCCACATCTGCACCTTTTAAGCCTCCATCGGGTTTTAGCTGGTCTTTTCAGGAGTCTTGTGATGTAGGAAATTGTTCTGGCCCTATAATTATTGGATCTGTCAAATTTCCTAGTTGGATGTTTGGTACCATAGATTTCACTTCATATAAATGAAACCTCAAAGCTTTCTTACTGCTACTTATTTAACTTTAAAAAGGATGAAATAGACAAGAGACAGAACTGCACAAATTAAGATAATAAAATTAGCATTTCCAGCCACACGGAGAGGTGGCATTTGCAATCATTGCTAAGCTTTGATAAGTTAAGAGTCTAATGTTATTTTAGTTTTAAGAAATAGGACATTCATCTTATTAAAAATAAATATTTTATACATGTTTCCGTAAGTCCTTCATCACAGATTTGCTGTTGGAATTGTTCGTATGCATATGTCTTGCTCCTTTCGGGTCTGGTCGCAGAGTCTGATTATTTCTTCATTGAAGTTGTTTCATCCCACTGAGCATTACTACTTTGAATTTGTATCATTAATTTCATACCTGACCCTGAGCTATATTTTTATTACATTAAAGACTTCTAGAGGAGATTGTGTTCATTTAGAAATAAGCATTAGACAAAAAATCCAGCCGAGGATATGTTGAAGCTTTTTCTATTTTGTCTATACCTCTGCTCCTCTTTTTAAATGTGGTCATCAGGGTCTGATCTAAATGTGTCCTGTGAGGAGGCTGGAAGGGACTCCTGGGTCCTGATGAGCTGATGTGGCCCCCGGAGACCCACCTGCAGCTCTGTCCTAGACCCCGCAACCTGACTCGGCTGCCCCTCTGACCTGGGGCAGGGATGCTTCTCGACCTCACGGGGCAGCCCACTGGCCCTCTCAAGGGCGGCTGCACCCGTGAGTCACCCTCCAGCTTTCCAGGTACCGAGGTTTCCCTCCCGCCTCAGAGCTGCTCTGAGCACAGCACGGAGGCAAGGGGAAGGGTCCAGCCTCACAGGAAGAGGTAGGACAGATGTCGCTGAGCACCAGCTGTGCTCCAGGCACTGCCTGAGATGATTTTGCTTTGGGCTTTGGACGTTTTCCTTTTTTTTTTTTTTTTTTTTTTTTTTGAACTATCTCTTCCACTGAACACTCCCAGCTGACCCGACGCCCAACTGAGCAGCTCGGGGTCCAGGCTCAACCACAGGCTGACCCAGGTGGGCTCCCTGGGAAAGCCCGTGTTCTGAGCGGGAAGGGATGGAGCTTCCAGGGGGGTGGGCAGTGTGCAGCCCCGGCTGGGGGGCTTGGTGAGCCAGGAGACTCACTCCTTTCTGCTCCTCTGAGGTCCCACCTCAAACATCCTTTCAGCTAAAGAAAAGCTTCAGGGATCTAGAGTGTACATTGTTAGTAAACTATCACTGGCTGATGCAGCCTCACACACTCACAAGTGCACACTCACACGTGCACACACACTCACACGTGCACACACACTCACACACACCTTCCCCGCTTCTCCTCCACAGGCCTTTCCTGCTCATTGTGCATCAAGAACCAACATGTGGCACCTGCTGGTGTGGCCCAGAACGGGTGACAGTCTCTGTGGAAGGGTGAGCTCAAAGTGGCCATTGGTGGCCCCAGGCTCCTTTCTCAGAGCCAGAGGTGATCCTGCAGACAGAGTTCTACCAAACCCAAGATTCAGTCCCCCACGTGGCCTGGGGGTCCTCACTGCTTGAGCCCTTGATTGCCAGAACCCTAATCTGACCTCTTAGGTCAGTGATTCACTCTGCAAACCCCACGACCACCACCCATGGAGGACCCCTGCCCCCCAAATCACCTGAGAATATGGCTCTGGAGGGATGCCCTTGCAGGGGGTACTAGGCCTGCGGCCAGGATGACAGGACGTGGATCAAGGATTGCTCTGCCAGGAGACCTTGGTTCATTCTGTAAGTGATCAAGATGAAGACCTGGGCACAGGGTCCCGCTCAGGGAGGTATACATGGTTGACAGCTTCACAGGCTGCCAAGCTGCGAATGCGTAGGAGTTGAGATGTTTTACCTACAAAGTGGCTACTTGATAGTTTGTTAAGCAAATATCAAAGATATGCATATAGGCGTCAGGGGGAGTGCTTTCAGGGGTTCTATTTACACATTTTTCATTACATTTTCTATTTGAACTGATTCTCCAAATAATTAAAAATTGCCGTGTTGCCTTGGTGCTGCTGTCGTGTGTTTGCCCAGCGGCCTCGCTCTGAGCAGGCCTGGCCACCACGTGTGTGGGAGCAGCGTTTGTTACCTGGGCTGCGGGCGATGCAGGAGCACCATGACTGGGGTCTGCAGAGAGATGCCTGCCCCCAGCCTGCAAACCCCTCTGCGTTGGTCACTCACCCTCTGCTGAATGTCAGCAACGTGCCAGCTTAGGGAAGACAGGGACTATACCTATGGTTTTCAAACTTGGCGGGACGGCTTGCAAATTATTTTTCCCCCAGGCATAACCCTTCAGTGCTATATTTAGAAACTTTCCATCTGCACAGTAGCAAAATAAACTTTTGAAATCACCCAGTGTGATCCCCTGGGTGAGACTTCTGCGGGGTGGCTGTGCAGTGTCTTGTTACTGTGACTCTCACATGCGATGCTCTGTTTCTACCGACCCACACACAGGCCCCCATGCCCCGTGGAACACCCACTCCCTGCTTAGGAGACTGGGTGGCTCAGCCCGGCTGTAGGTCTCCCGTCCAACTCATCCCCGTCCATGTCCTCTGAGCAGAGACACAGGATGTGATGGAGCTCCATCCCACAGAGTCCTAACCCACAGACTGGCCCCTGTTGAGATAGGACTGGTCCCACACGAATGTGACCTTGAGCGAGCTCTTCCTGCAAAATACCTGTGAGTCTGGAATTCACGAATCAGACCCTGTCCATCCACTCTTCCTGTCTGAGGAGCTGAGAGCTAGGGTCACAGCCCCCACTTCCGTCTTCATCACAGTGATGGGAACCCCGAGCATCCAGGTCCAGGGACCCCATTGCTCCTGTGGGGGCTGGTCTAGAGGGTCGAGAGCACCAAGACCCTCAGGAGAACCTGAGGGAAAGGGGGGAAAGCCCAGACGGCCAGCCAGTGCCCTGGGCGTGACCCCTGTGCCCTGCAGCTGTGCACATGACACACACACATACACACATGTACACACATACACGTAGGCAAACACACGTGTACATGCATACCCGATACAGACGTACACACATAGCTGTATACGTACACATATATGTACCTATACATACAAACACACGCATGTATACATGTTCACACATGTGCACATAACACACATACATGTACACACATACACGTAGGCAAACACACATGTACATGCATACCCAATACAGACGTACACACATAGCTGTATACATACACATGCATGTACCTATACATACACACACAAACACACATATGTATACATGTTCACACATATGCACATGACACACACAAACATACATCTACGTATTCACACATGCATATACACATACATGTGCACTCACGCACACATACACACATACACACAAACATATACACACATGCACAAACAGAGATGTGGAGATATACATGCATGTACATGATACGCATATGTGCACATGTGCCCATACATAAACACATGCACTCATATATACGCATTGTCACAAACACGCTTCCATATATGCACATACATTCACATACCAGACACACATTCACATGTACTACACACACATGTATGCATGCATGCACACACATACACACTTATACACACATACATACTCACAGACATACACCCACACATTCATCCCAGGTGTGCAGGGGAGAAAACACAGATGGGAACCAAGCCCAGCCCTGGGGCTGCTGGTCGGGGAAGGGGATCAAGGGTCCCCAGCAGGACACAGATGCCCCCGGCCCGGCCAGCAGACCCCGGAGTCTGGATTGCAAGCAGGGCTCAGGAAGGTGGGGGACACGCTGGCCTGCAGCACCTGTCCTGCACCCCAGCCCTGCCTGAGGCGCTCTGTTCATTAAGGCCGAGCTCCCAGAAGGCTCCCGGTGCCCATAAGGAGCTCCTGCAAGATGAGAAAATCCAGGCAACCTCTGTCTGAGGGCAGGACCCACAACCCTCAGGGAGGACCCACCATGGTGGGGTTGACAACAGCCAAGGGTGGTCTAGGGGAGGGTGCAATTTGATCCTTTTGAGAATGAGGCTGTCACTTCCCCAGGACACAGGGCCCAGGGGGAGACTGCTCTCCGCTCCAGGGACCCTGTGTCTCCTGATGAGGCCAAGCCCACTTGTCCAGCTTGTGGCCCTCGGTGACACAGCCTTGGCAACCAGACAGCCCTGGGGTCTCAGCCACACGTATCCCTCGCTGGCAGGCCCCTTGGGGATGGCTGTCCTGCCGAGCTCCCGAGCGTCACCCACCAGACACCACGCATGTGTGGGCTCTGACCCAACACTAGTTCCCTTCCGGCCATGGTGCACGTGGCCTCTGCTGCCTTGGAGAGCATGGTGAGTGTGGAGGTCCCGGCCTGGGCATCTGAAGCCCCCTTGGGTGGCATCAAGGACCAAACCTCAGAAAAGATTCAGTCTTTTTCTCAGTGAAACACCAGCCTCACCAGCAGAGGCTGTGAAGACAGGCGCTTGGCTGTGGACTGTGGAGCGCCTTCTGCCGGGCGCCCTGGCTGCCCCAGGGGTCAAGAAGGGCTGTGGCTCAGCAGCACCCCCCAGCCCCCCTTCCCACCCCTTCCCCTCCCCGCCCCTCGCCTCTGTCAATGTAACCCTGCGACCCTGGATCTGACCTTCCCCCTCCCGCCCCAGATGGGAACCTCGGCAGGCCAGCAGGACCCCTGGGGTGGGCGCTCCAGCCCAGGCATGAGTCCTGGTGGTGGGACGGGGCAGTGCCGACCCCGCAGCTCTACCAAACCCAGGGCTTTCCTGGGAAGACCTTCCTGAGCTCCACTCTTAGGGAAGAACCCCCGAGCTCTGGGGGTGATATCCTGCAGTCGGAGACCTGAGGTGTCATGTGTGCTCTCCGGGTACCAGGCCGTAGTGGAGGGCAAGCAGCCTGAATCTGAGGGTTTCTTCCTGTAGAAAACACAGTCTTTGGACAAGATGGTCTCTGTGGGTAACTGAGCTCCGAGGTTCAGATTCTATTTCCAGCTGGACAAGGAAACTGTTATAGCATCACGACAGTCAGCATCTTCACGTGGACAGACTTCCCAGTTGCCTGCAGCTCTAATAGCCCTCACCCCACACACAAGCACGTGTGCACATGTGCAGACGCATGCGTACACATGGGAGTAGCAGGGGGCCGCAGCGTGCCTGGGGCCACCCCACACCAGGAGTCCTGCCCACCCACCCATCCAGTCCCAGCAAGGCTGCTTAAGGAAGAGCTGTTTCTTGAATGCTGGAAAAACCACCCACACGCATGTGCACAATACACACATGCATTCACACACCAAACATGCACACACATATGCATGCACACATGAACCTAAGAGTTTGGCCCAGAGTGTCTGTTTCATAAAACCCATGTGTTGGCAATCTTCAAATCACTCACCGCCACCTATAAATAAAGGTACAGATCAAATAAACCCAGTTAAGAATGCTTATCTAAAATTCGTTTTTAAAGAAATCTGTTATATTGTGCAGAAATCAATACACTTCCCTGAGAGCAAGGACTTTTTTATGAACCACTTTTTGGCCTGGAATTTCTTCAGAACTTCATGCACAGAGACATGAGTGCCACCTATAGAAGGAAGGGAGAGCCGTGTCCTCTGAGTGAGGATCCAGGGAGAAACAGCAGAAGACAGAGGAAGAGGAAGAGACATGGAAGGGCGTTCTGGAAGGAAACAGCTTTCCAGCTTTGGACTCTCAGGGCAGGTCTTGCTCTATCATGGGATTTTTTTCAGGAGGCTTTGAATTTTATCATCTCTCTTCATTTATATAATAAACGTAATTAAATTTAGTATATGAAAGATCTGAATATTTTTAAAAGAAACAATGGGTCTATAAATAAATAAATAAAATTTTATACAAATGTGAATACTAGAGAAAATAATTATTTTCTTTCAAAGACAAGAGGGCCTTGCTTTGAGCTCTAGTCTTTAAATCGTGGTTTCACCAAAAATGACATCACATGAAGAAAGATTTTCAGTAGTTTCAAATCTTCATTGCCCCAGAGTAGAGTAACACAAATAGAGAATCTCACTTTGGGTCTCTCACCTGATTTGTTTTCTTTGATCTCCTTGTCTGGATTTCAGCGGAAGTTGTAAAGCTATCAAGCATTTCTCTCCTGACAATCGCATGAAAGTTTTCTCTCCCCGACACCCACTCTTCCCCCTCCTGGTCTGCAGTAACCATTTTCTTTTCATGATGTAAAGGATTTTAACTGCAGGGATGGGAGGGAATGTAAAATCCTTTATCTGAGGTCTTTCTGCTAGTTAGATATATATTTAAGTCACAAATATACCCAGCTTGTAATGTAAATCATAATTGTACTTTCTATGGAAGATACTAGGATGAAAAGCAGAGGGCAGCCTACCACATACAAATGCAATCACACACACACACACACACACACACACACACACACACACACACACACACACACACACCAAAAAAAGGAGAGAAAAAAAGGAAAAGAAAAAAAGATAACCAGAATAAGAACAGCTGTGTCGGTCTTTAAAAAATCCATTTGTGATCACAAATGAAACATTTCCAATCTCATAATGGGTGGGTTGCTCAGTTTTATTACCAGCCATGCAAAGCAAGACCTCATCAAAAGAAGAGCTGCACAGAGGTCCCGTTTTCCATTAAAATAATTTCAAAACCCCTTTTTTCTCCCACTGAAAGAACCCATTTTGTAAGATGATTTAGCTCAAAACCTGCTGGGAGTCACCCTTGACATAAAGTCATATTGTGTTGGAGTTTAGTCCTAAATTCATACATCAATTATTTACTGTCAACGCTGATTGTATAAGTGTAGAAAATTACTAGGAATGATATTTTCTCTCAGGCAGAAAAAATGTGATACAGCAGATACACCCACCTAATGTGCAGCCCCACTGTCCAGAGCCCCAAATGATTTATGCATTAGAAGCCGTGCGCGGGCAAGAGGGAAAGAGAGAGGGGAGAGAGCGACAGACACATTATTTTAAACCTTTCATAACACCCATAAATATTTCATAACAAATAAATAAAGAATGTCGGGCTTGTGTGGAGACAGCTGTAGACGCACGGTTCAATGCTCTGCAAAGCTCTGGGGACCCCACGCTTACCCACAGTTAAACCCCCATTTCTTTTTAATCATCCACTTAGTGCATTATGGGTAGAGGAGCTCTCCAGGTGAGTGGGGATGCTGAAGGTTAGGAACGTGAATGCCACTTTTCATCCTATTTCACTGTTTTCTTTCTTATTTTTTTAGACAGAAAACCAGAGAAACGGGTCTCCTATGTTCGCAGAATGTTTTTGAAAGTCTTGTCTGAAGGTTTCACACCAACATGACGGACACATGTTGCCTCTACAATGTTTCCCCAAACAAAAAATAATAATCATATAGCCCACAGAATCCATTTTTAAAAAAAATAACACCATTTTTAAAGCTGCTACAGAAGGCTTGACCCCATGCAGCTGTTGCATTAGGGGGGTGTACTGTGCCTTTCTGAATTTCCCCTCACTTTACTGGTTTTTAAATGGATGGAAACACTTCATGCTCCCCCACCAAAAAAAGAGAGAGATGGAAAAAAAAGAAAAAGAAAAGAAGAATGCTCACACATCAGCAGAGCACAATTTACTTTTGAATAAGTGAAAAGCATGGAGTGTGACTATTTGTGCATGTGTGTGTGCATGTGTATGCATGTGTATGCATGTGTACATGTGTGTGCATGTGTTGCCTGTGTGTGCGCATGTGGGCATGCATGTGTTGCCTTGTGTGTGTGCACGTGTGTGCATGTACATGTGCACGTGTGTGCGTGCATGTGCGTGTGTTGCCTGTGTGTGCTTCTGTCCAGTATGGTGACAGCCAGGCATTACTGCATGTGCCCGCTGGGGGCTTGCTTTCCGTGTCTGGGAGAAGCAGTTTTCAAACCGATAAGGAGCTGGCTGCCCTGAGTGCTTGGGCTCTTGGGTTCTTAGCGGGGCCTGGGAGCCCCAAGGCAGCAGGAACACGCATGAACCTCTTCCTGCCCTGGCCTCCCAAGGCTGAAGGGAGTGTCCCATCCGAGCACCTCACTCTCTGCCACCATCCGGGACATGGGAAGGCTGGCAGGTGTGGTGGCCGACAGGGAGTCGCAGGCACATGAATGGGCACCTGTGGCCATAGCGCCTGGCTCAGACCAGGGCAGGGTCCACAGGTGGAGCTGAGGGTCTCCTCCTGGTGTGAGCAGATGCTACCTCGGCCCCCAGGTGGGTCACGGCCGGGACATAAACTAGACGTAGCCATGCCAGTGTGAAAAGACCCCATGTCAGGCCCCGGGGCCAGCGAGCTCCCGCCTTGGGACCATGGGCTGTAGGGACTGGTCCAGGAGACCCGGGGGGCTTCTCCAGGCTCTGCGAGGAGCTGTGTCCGAGCAGGATCCGGGCCAGGGTTGTCTCAGACTCAGGTGAGGCGGGTGAGGCTGAGGGGTGGTCTGTCTGCGTGTGGGTGCAGACCCTCAGGCTTGGGTCGTCAGCAGCCACGGGCACTGGGCTGTGGCTTTCCTATCGCCAGGGTCTGGCAGAGGTAGCTCCCGGGGCCTTTCTACAGGGCTGGGGAGGGTCTTCTGCAGTCCCCAGCTGTGCAGAGAGGCAGCCCCTCAGGGGCAGTTTCTGCCGCGTTGCTCTGGGATCGGATTCGATTCTGATCCAGCAATCTTATGGGCCCCCGTTCCCTGTTCCAAATCCTTTGCCTCATAGCTGGAGGGCTTTCTGAGCCAGGGACCCAACTGTGGTTGGACAGTGGATCCTTGCAGATCTGGGCCTGTCCCCCGACCCTATCCAGGACCTCCATTTCCAGCTTCCATTCTGTCGGTTGGCTCACCCATCTTTAGAACACAAATCCCTTCTTTTCTGAACTTAGGAAGAAAGGAACATTGTGAAAACACTTATACTGAGTCATAGTTTAAAGTTTTAATAAACCTCTCATTATTTTTTAAACATTTGAGGATAGAACAAATATTTCTGAATATTTATTTCATTAATACTTAAGTACACATTTATTTTACTAATTTGTTGCACATGTTGCTGAGGTTTATTTACTGTGAGCTCGTCAGCAATAATTTCAATTCTAGAAGAAAGCAAGGCACAGGCATCCCAACTCTGTTTTCTCCAGCCAGAGGAAATGTGTGGTGACTTTGACCAGCCCAGGGCCTCTGGTCCCCTCATGCCAGACACCAGGGGCCCAGGGAGGGGGCAGGATCCTCCGCACAGACCAGAGCTCTACCTGCCCTCCCTGCACTGGTGGCCCCAGAAACTCAATTCTCATAATGTCATCCTTAGAGAGATAAGAAGGTGGGCTGAGCAGATACCACGGAGACTGCAGGAGGCGGAGGAGGGAGGCTGGGGAAAAAAATGCAAACGGCAGATGGACCAACATACAGAAGAGACGTTTGATTCAGTTGCCAGCCCGGGCTGGGGACTCGTCACTTGAGTTCCTAGCGTGGCTGCACCTGATGGATTCCCCGCAGTGGCAGACTCAACAAAAGCCCCTGTGTTTGGCTGTTACCTTTATTTATATTCCCTGTATCTCCCCAGCTCAGTTCCTACCTGGCAGTGGATGTTGCTTTGGGCGTTCAAGGTTTTCCTGATCATCAATGTCAAATACTGCTCACCAGAAAATGTAAGGGCAAGCTTAGGTTCGGGTTTTGTTGTTGATTGTTTATTGTCCTTTTTTATAAAAAGGAAAGTTTATTTTCAGAGTATTGATTCATATCATATGAAATCTTGGAATCTTGGTCATGTCCTTGGGTCTCTTCAATTACTTCCAAGTATATCATGATGTGTTTATTAAATATTTAAAGAAAAATCATCATATTTTCTTTAAATACACAGGCACTTGTTGACACCCTGTGACTGTCTTTCAGACGTGTCTGTAGGAAACGGAGTCCAAGGACATTGCCAGTGGCACTCCAACTTCTCTCCTTGGGTTTCTGCCCGGAAGCCGCCTGCAGCAGCCATGCAGCTGGAAACCAGTTATCTGCTAAAAATGCAAATCTCTGTGAGTGAAAAGAGGTCTCATTTTGAAAAGAAACTCAAAGGACTGATTGTGGGTGAAAGCCTAAGTTCTTCAGGCTCTGGCAGTCCTGCACCTTAGCTAGAATTATCCAGCGGTGTTTCCCCTAGAACCCAAGAACCCTCTCCCTATGGGCACCTTCTGGTGACATGGAGACGGCTCAGGGCAGCTGCTCTGGTTGCCCCGATGAGACACAGGCAGAGTCAAGGCCACTGCGGGGACTCCTCTTGCTGCCCATCCAGGCATGGGGGGCGATGGGAAGTGGAGTGGTCAGGATCTTTGGGAGGCCCTGCACTGAGGGGAGCGGTGCCAACCCTGAGCTGTTGCTCCGGGCGGGGCGGGGGGTGGTCCACACCTTCTGCCGTCACTGTCTTGGCTCAGCTAATGTTGGGTGACACCTCTCCCATGGGGTTGCTTCTCCACCAGCCAGTGCACCCCCGAGACAGGCTTTTCCTAGGTCACTGTGAGTCTCACAGAATTTTCCTCTCTCGGGGCCAGTGCTGGGAGTCAGGCTGGCTGCATCCACCTTCAACGGTGAAGCTGGAGGGTCCATCTCCAAATATGTCTCCCCAGGGGCTCGTCACCAGCTCCTCCTGTGGTAGACGGTGGTTCAAGAAGGAGCCTGGTCTCCATAGGACAGCACACCTGCCCACCACTCCAGGCTGCTGAGACCCCAGAGCCAGCCTGTTCTCAAAGGAACAGTGAGGCTCCACTCAGGTCGGGTAGGAGGGGCAAGAGTTCCCATCTTCCCAGAAATGCTCCCAACCCTCCAACCTCCATCTCATTCTTGTTAGCTGTTGGGAGGGGCTGGGAGGGGCTTCTCACGCATTGGAGGCCCGCGTGCTGCCTGTGTCGCCCCTGGGGGAAGAGGAGGAGGCCACAGAGTGGAGCTGCTTCCTGGCTCATAGAGCAGGTTGATTTCAAACTGGGACCCGCTGGCTCTGGGCTGGACCTCCCGCCAGGCCAGGTGCAGGTCAGTGAGCAAAACAGAGGGCCACCTCGGCCTCGGGATGTCCAATCTTGTTGTGTGCTTTTAAGACACAAGTGACATAAGGCAGGTAGAGAAGCTCATTCAATTCTCCAATCATGCGCAAATACAAGGCGTTATTGTGTTTATTAGCTATGTCAGCACATGTCCAAGGAAATCAATGTCTGACAACCTTCTTTCCATTTCTGATGAATAAACACTCCTATTCCTCGCCTGGTTGTGAACCCAGCAAGCTTAGCCTCCCCCAGAATAATGATGAAGAGGTTCAGGTAATGAAGGAGCAAGAGCTCCATCAGGCATTGTAGGTATGGACTTCCAGAAGCCTATGTGGACCTCACACACACTTTGGCACAGGATATGGGTACCAAACTCAAGATCTGTGTTAAGATTCCTCCTCTCCAAGGGCAGCTTATCCTCATCAGTGGGATCTCAGAATCAAATAATAACCAGAGATAGTTTTAAGAATGGTGATACATAGCAGATGACATTTCTTCCTTTCTTGGCTAAGGAAAATATTTTATTCTATATCCTGGTATTACTATTTATTAGGTGGAGTGACCAGAAGTTTCTGCTTTTTGTGATGGTGGAATAGCTCAAGTCTCCCACAGAAAACAGCTAATGTGCTGGGCGGAGGGGCTTCTAAATTTAGCTCTGACATGTAAAAAGCATGGAAGTTTTCACCCCTGTCCTTACAACCAGAAAAGGCTGGAAAGCCTGAAAATCAATGACTTTTCTTAGATCCTTTAGGGATCTGAGTTGGCAGTTCTGAAATCTTGAGGGACAGGGAAGTCCACAGAGATACCACCAGGACCTGCTTACCTGGGGCAGAAGCTGCTGGAGCCACAAGCTGGTGGGAACAATTAGAGGGTGAATCAGACTAGCTGCTGGCAGCTGAGTATGAGCCATGTGACAGGGAAAACCTCCTGGGGGCTGGGGGCTTAGCAGACTCCCACATTTCCACTGGCTTTGTTTGCAGGTGAAGGTCTGAGAAAGTTGTCCTCGTTGCTCCAGCAGTGGGAGGGGAAGGGCAGCTGATGTGAAATATGCCCAGTTCTCTACAACAAAGGGGAAGCCTTTCCCCAGCCTCTGCCCCAAGCCAGCAGGACAGTGCTCCTTTCCTCCTGCCCCCTCGAGTCTTCTGGTCTCAACCAATGGGGGAAGAAGATGCAATCCAAGAGGAAACCTCCATGAATGTCACACCCAGGGACCCCAGTCCACAGGAAGACACTTACCTCTCCAAGCCCTAACAGCCTCAACACGACCCCAGTACAACCACGGCGGCACCAAAGGAATTGCAGAAGTTCTCCAAGGAGGAGCTCCAGGGAAGCTCAAGGTCATGAGGGACAAAGCAAGGACAAGATGAACGTGAACTCCCTGGTACCCATGGCTAGAGACGACCTTACATACAGACCAACTCCAGCCACATTGACGGGAGCCACTCTAGAGTCTACTTCCTCAGATGTAGTAAGATGCCTGGCTTTAAACCAAAAATTACAAGGAATTCCAAAAGGTGAGAAAAAATGTAGTCTGAAAAGACAAATCAAGGATCAGAACCAGACTCAGATATAATGCAAATGATGGACACTTCAGGCAGGGAATTTAAATAACTATTCATAGTAACCTAAGAGCTCTAATGGGAAAGGTAGAAAGCATGGAAAACAAATGGGTAATGTAAGCAGAGTGATTGAGATTCTGAGAAAAACCCAAAAGAAAATGATAGAAATCCAAAATATTGTAATAGAAATTAAGAAAGCTCATCAGTACATTTGACATTGTTGAGGAAAGAATTGGTGAACTTGAAGAGTGGGAAATAGAAACTTCCCAAACTGAAATGCAAAAGGAAGAAAGAACAGGGAAAAGAAAACCACACACACACGATACACAGCATCCAGAAACTGAGGGAAATTTTCAAATGACATAACATCTATAATTGGAATACCAGAAGGAGAAGAAAGAGAGAATGGAGCAGAATAAATATTTGAAATAATAATGGTCAAGAACATTCTACTGTTAATGACACACACGAAACCACAGATCCAAGATCAGTAAGGATGGAGTTGAGATTTCACATTCAGTAGATTCAAGAAATTTTACCCTTGCTCAGGAGAGACAGAGACAGAGATTGGGGCTCCAAGGTCCTGGAGCAGAAGGAGGGACTACTAATAGTTGGGAACACGATTCCCAGTGGTTTGCCTCCCCCCCTCCATTGCAGGGAGCCTGTGGGTAGCTGCCTCTGGAACGTGAGCTTACCTGAAATTCAGACATCTCCAACATATATCAGGGAAGGTTTGGGAGACAGAAGCTCTTCTTGGAGTTGTTCTTAAATGCTAACGATGGTAAGAATCGCTGAAAATACTTGGCCCCAACCCTAGAAAATCTGCCCAATTTTATAGGTCTGGGGGTGGAGCCCCCAAATCTGCAAAGATAATGAACTCCCCAAGTGGAGATCCACACACCAGAGCTGAAGACTATAGTGCATATCCGAATCAGGGAATCTGTGTCCTGGTCTGAAAAGGGTCCTCAGTCCCCTGACTGTGGTCCTGGAGCCCCAGGTGCCATGTGAGCACCGCCCCACAGGGGTGCGTCCGCCCTTCAGAAAGTGGACCAACTCGTGGGGGTCCAGGTAACAGCCTCCCTTAATCCATCTCCTCACCAGCTCCTGTAGCTGGAGTCCAGGCTGGGGGTGCAGAGTCAACCTCTGTTTGCTATTTTTCATCCATAAACGCCTCTCACAAAACAAAGGCGGCTGCAGCCATGAGAGAGGCATGGCTGGCGGGTCCCCCAGGGGAGGTGGGGGCAAAGAGGGAGGCTGTTCCAGGTCAGCACTCCTCCACTCCATAAATTGATTCCGAAATGACAATTCATTAAGCCACTTACATGAGCACACGTCCCCACAGCTTAAGCAATGCTGAAGTAATCTTCTGTCAATAACCAGATCTATTTGATTATGTTTTCCCTTCTGGCAAAGAGGTAAAAAATCCTACCTATTTTAGCCATTTATGGGAAATGGTCATGGACTTTCCTAGTGTATGGGTAAAGCATAAATAATGTTTTTGATGGTATCAGCTCATAATTGTCCCTGGAAAGGTGGCAGAAACTTATACTCTTTCTAATTCAGGGAACGATGTAAGAAAGACATAAAATCAGGAACATTTAAACACATCGGATAAAATTGCTAAATAAGATTATTCACTGAAAAACAAAGTCAGATATTTTGAACTTTCCATCAATAAGAAGTGCAGAATCTTGCTGTCGTGCATACGGTTTGTGCTGGCAGCCCTCATCCCCATCCTGTTCTGCACAGGAGCCCTCCTGCCCTGGTGGTGGTTGGGGGTGTTCTAGTCCTGGGATTGGTCTCAGCCTTCCAGTGGGTCGAGTCCCCGGCTGCAGCTTCACAAAGTGCTTTAGTTTGTGTGTGATTTGTTTAGTTTTCCCCTTAGCGGGGACAGGAGAGTTGGAGGGGTTGGAGGTGGCCCTTCCCTCCCCGGGCCAGCTGGGCTCTGATAAATCCCAGCCGGTCAGGCTCTGGTTAAACGCCCCCTCCCAGGCCAGCCCTCTGATGGAGACCGAGCACGCAGGCCGATTTCAGAATGAGTCCCTCCCCTTCCAGCTCCCAGACGCTGGAGGAGCTTGTTGTCTGACCTGCCCTGTGAGGACCAGGTGGAACCCCTGCAGGGAAACCTCACAGAAGTGGGGTGCCCTCCCCGTGCCGGAGCCCTGAGCGTCTCCAGTCAGTTATCCGCACTGGGCCTCCAGCTGCCCCACAGTTGCAACTCTGACCGCCCCGCTGCCCTGTGGTCCTGGTTCCCAGGGAGGCTCCTGCTTCAGCGAGTTCTGATTCGCTGCACCCAGGGAGGCTCCTGCTTCAGTGCGTTCTGATTCGCTGCCCTGCCTGCCCGTTGCTCGAATCTGAGGGCAGTGCTTTGCCCTACGACCTCACTTCTCTCAGGGACCTAAGAAGACTCCCTGATTTTCAGTGGGTTCAGCTTTCTTCTCCTTGTAAGGATGGGCATGAGGACTTCCAAGTTCTTGCATGCCAGCTGGAAGCTGCAAGTCTGGATCTTACCGCCGTTAAAGTAAATAAACAAAGCATCAGGGGCTTTATGAAGAAGATGCAAGCTGCTCAGGGTGCAGTAGGAGAGGCCGAAGCCCCTTCCCATTCGAAGTGCAGGCGGGGCAAGGGGAAGCAGACCTCCACCCACATCACAGGAGCTGGAGGGTGTGGGGTGGCCTCCTGGGGAGGCAGCCGGCACAGGTGTCAGCCAGGTGTGTTTGCTCCTGAGTCCCTGTCTTGGGGAGGTGAGGCTTGGCCACTGGGACCCTCGGGCACTAACCACCGAGGTCCTTTCTGAGTCAAGAGCCAAGTGCCAAGGGTACTGGGGGCCTGACAAGCAGACGTGCCCTAATTTGAGGAGCCCTGTGGCTTCACCTTGTCTGAGCCTCTAGGTGTCTCTCCAGTCTCAGGTGGATCCTGAGGGTGAGCTTAGACCCAGCCCAAGTGCTTTTCCCTTTTCTTAAGTTATTCCGAGTCGGTGGCAGAGTTGGCTGGGACAACCCTCAGTGGCACACACCGGGGGTCCTTTCTCCCCTTCCAGGTACTCACGAAGGACCGGGTAAATGACAGGGCATGGCTTTGGGGCTGGGTCATGGACCCTGCTTTAGCCTGGCATCCCCCAGCTCCAAGCAGCTCCCTGAGGCGCACTCCCTGGGAACCTGACGATCGACCCTCACTGAGGGGTCCACCTTCCACGTCCCAGCCCAGCCCTGGCAGTGGGCTGCAAACCAGCACTGAATGAGGATGGGATGAGGGCCAGGACCTGGAGAGAGGCCTGGAGCTCTGTGTGTTGAGGCCCGATGGCAGGAGGACACTTAGCCTCTGGGAATGATCAGGACCACTTTTCATGGTTGTTAATCTGAAATAAGTCCACTGCAGGCTCTTTGTTCACCTGCTTTAGACAAAACCAGGACCTGGCTCTCCTCTGCACGGTGATGGGGGCTAAAGGTTACATCAGGGCAGTGCAAGCACCTCAAGCCCAGGGCACTCACATATCGCGCTTCCAGGATGCAGACCCCGGCTTTCCTGTCGTCCCGTTTGTGCTGTACGTGTGTCCCTCACTGTCATGTGCACGGCACGTTCATTAAAGTTCTAGTTACACACTCTCTGCTGATCAATGATCAAGAAAAGGACAGCAGTGTGCAAATACTAAGCCAAAAAGAGAGAAAACCACCTCAGCTAACTGTTCCTTGAATTACTTGCAAGTCCATGTTTTTGCCTTGCTTTCAAATTATGTTTGGCTTCTGAGAGCACTTGCACAGTTTACACTAGGGTTAACTGGGTATATTTAAATCATGAACCAATAGAGAAAACACCTCATACTGATCTGTCACTACATCTTTCATTTCTACTGGGTTTTAGGCTAGGATGCTAAGGACACACGAGCTCCGTGCCCTCATGTTGAAAACACCAAGGTTACAGGACCACCTGCAGTGGTCAGCAGGCTCCCGGCACAGCAGGAAGGTGCTGTCTATGGCCTTCACATTGCAGGACAGGGAAATCTTGGCTGGCAAATTTGCTTCTTACCTGGGCTATGAGGGACCTGCCTCTGGGCAGAGACTCCCACCTCATCCACCCTCCAAGCCCCGCCCGCATCACCCACCCGGCCTGGTAGAGGTACAAAAGGGACATCTAAAATGACTTGGGCAGAGGTCACCACCAGCTTTATGGTGGCTTCTGTTTGTGTTCCAGTTCTTGCTGTTTTTAACCCTGGAGACCCTCAACGTGTAAACAGCATCTACATGAAACAGCCCTGATGTATTTATTTTATTTCAACTAAAAAATGTAGAATGAGCATTTGTTGTTCATTTGATATCCACGTGACTACTTCCAATATTCTAGAATCTCTGGGTGTGAGTAGTGCCCCCGACTGCCTTCTACTGATTTTCTGACCCCTAATTGCCTACAAGCCGTTGCAGGTTGGTTTGACCCAGGCACGCGGGAACCACACAGTTTGATGGAAAACACCAAGTAGTAAGGTCGGCACATCTGCATTCACAGCTTACTGGTGATATTTTGAGTTATTTTTTCTTTCCATTTTTTTTTTTGTTTTTTTTCTGTTTTCCAAGTTGCCGTCAATGAGTTACTTCAGAATTACTTTATATCACATTTGAATTGTCTTTTGAAAGCACCCTATTCTTGCATGTGAAATGAACTTTCTTTATCCACTATGACTTTGAGTCCAGGTTTTGTACTGAGGAGTCTCAGAGACTGTCCCTTAAGGCCACGACCTTGGAAATGTGCCCCGTTCCCCAAACACCTCCTTCCTAGCTCCTGGGGAAATACAACTGGCCCCAACTATACAGACTTAACTTTCTCTGATTCACCAGTTTCCTCTTCACCAGGAAGAGCACAGGACTTAGTTTCTCTGATATGCTTTTAACTCAGAATTTCTCTAAATTATTAGAACATGACATTATCAGTGTGTTTCCACACATGTCCTTCTGAAAGGCTCTTTGCAGAACCCAGTCTGAAAATGAGTCAGGAAGGGGCATTTTGTGCTCCTGATTTTGGCCCCAGAATGCAGATGGCATATGTGCGTTTGGGCTGCAGTGACTCGGGTCCTTCCGTAAGAATGGGCGGCCATGTGTGTGCCCCGGGCAGGTGACTGTCTTCCGCTCACCTCATCCTCTTTCCTATGCGATGATTACATCACAGAGGTTGTGTGGAGAGTATTTCAGGTGTGGCATCAGGCATCCTGGTGGCATGCCTGCACCCAGTAAGCACACAATAATCCTTAGTTTACCTGAACTTTAGAAGCCCCGCCAAGGGTAGGTTGGGGGGTGTGGTGGTTCACCTTGGGGGCAGGAAATAAGGTGACTTATCTGTAGAGAACTTGAAAAGAACCATAAAACAACCCAGAGTCATGGATTTCCATTTTTTCCATGCACAAATCTAAACAGTATCAGTAATAAAAGGATCTTCCCTGAAAAACGTCTTTGGTGAGTCTAAGTTCTAAAGAGTTGCTTTGGTTACCATTGGGTCTGTGAGCTTCAAATGAGCTTGTTTGTATTATTTATGCTGCGATAAACTATACGTTCTCTGTGGAGTTGAATTCTGAGAAATCCAGTCATGGTGTTGGCACCATGGATGCCTCGCCTGGCATCACTCCAAGGCTCAGTTTGGGGGTTCGGGGCCTTCAGCTCTGCTTAGGCAGCTCTGGTCCAGACCCCACTGGGGTTTTGTGTGTGCATGTTTAATCATGGAACTCAGAGTGACAATGACAGCACAGGAAGCCTAAAGACAAGACAGAGAACTTGAATCTCTGCAATTCTGTCACTGGCTCTCAGGCACCTGATCCAATCCTGCCATTTGGCTTTCATTCAATCTGCTTCATGCCAGAAACAAACAAACAAACAAATAAACAAACAAAAAACCTTCTTACAATTACCCAATTTCAGAGGCCCTTATGGTGACTTTTCAGATGAAGTTATTTTGGTAGAAATGACTCTGCTGTAGAGATATTTGTAAACTGCTAGAGTCAATTTCATAAACCAAAATCATGGGTAGATTGAGATTTCTAGAATGCATTAAAAATGTTTTTTAAATAAAAGTCTGACAAACTTGTCCTCATGTTTAAGACTTCTTAACTATTTTGTGTATGTGGCTTCATATGAAAGAAACTTTTCAAAATTAAAATTAAGAAAAATATTCTTTGATCAACTAAGGGTGAAGATGGTGACACATCTGGCTACATATATTAAAAGTTAATATGCTGAAAAGATCAATTCTGATAACATCATTAAAAATTGCAGAAGTTAAGGCTAATCACAACAATTATATTATTCATTATAATGGCAGACCAATATGCAGGTGTATTTTCCCTTTTCCAAAAAATGTATTAATGTAATTAAAAAGTATTAATCCATTATTTTTCTTTTCATGTACCACAGTATTTTATTTATTTATGTATTACTGACATGATTAAATATAGAATGTTCAAGAAAAATTTCACTTCCTGCACTTCTATACTACCATTATTATTATTCATTTTAAGTTACAATTATGGGAGAATATTTTTGCTGAATAGAGACCAGGGTGTTAAACACGAGTTGTTCCAGGTTCCCAGTTGGACGGTGGGTCCCCGTCTCCCGCTGGCCTCCGTGAGAGCCCCTCACACTGTCCACTGGCGCTGGGACCTCTTAGCCAGGCCTGAGCCTCAGGTGGCCAAGGACCCTGGCAATGAGCTTGGCCCAAATGTAGGAGGGGGCATCCAGGGGCGCTGGTTGTGAGCAGGGCAGGTAAGCCCGCGAACCTGTAACAACATTGGAATTAACAGTTTCACCTGGGGCATCAGGAAATGATTGTTAGGAAATTCCATGGGGATCTCAGGACAGATCTTCTGGGGGGTTGGGGAGACTTTAACACAAATGCACCAGAGCAGATGAAGGATTGCAGGGCTGGGCAACAGGGAGGTAGGAGGGAAGCCAGGGTCTGGAGAGAGACTGCAGGACTGTGAGGAGGATGTTCAGAGATTCCCGGTGGGGCCACAGCGCCGTCCCCACCCCTAGTGGGGGGCTCACTCCCCACCTGTCCCCTTGGCCCCTAACAAGCATCCCTGGAGTCTGATGCACGCTCTAGGTCTCAGCGTCAGGGAGGAATGCAGACAGGGGCTGACTCATTTGATAAACTCAACAAGCATGAGGCATGGCCAGAGAGCTGGTCTGCTGGTGGATTGTGGATGGATGCTGCTGTGTGGGGGACATGAGCCTGACTGTGTCCAGGGATCTTTGGACCACAACCCTGGTGAGGGCTTTCAGCCTGTAGCGCCTCCACAGGTTGAGTGGACACCAGCAGAGAGGGGGCTCTGGAGTCCGAGGGAGGGAGGGAGGGAGGGAGGGAGGGAGGAAGGAAGCTACCACCGGAGGCAGCCTCTCCCTGGGCCGAGGGACCAGCAGATGACATGGTATGGATGAGATGAGGCTCAAGAAACCTAGAAAAGTCAGATGCAAAACCCCGTCAGACACCTGGAGCACAAGCTGGCTAAGACCAGTCTAGCCAGAGGGCACGTCCTGCGCTTGGCTCCTTCTCTGCACTGGGCTCCCCCCTGACAGAGCCCCAGCTGCAGATGCAGGGGTAGGTGAAGCCAGGGGTCCCACACCACCCCTCAGAAGGAGACCCACTGCAGAGGCCCCCCTGGACTGTGGGAAGGTGAGGCTCCATCCTTCAAAGGAAACTGGTCACCCAGGGAAACAAGGATCTGTGAAAAACACATACATACAAAAAAGCCAACAAGAGAGCTGAAGACAGAAAGGTGTGAAAGGAAGGCTTTAGACAGTGAAGTTATTTGGTCTAGAAGTTTGAAAGAATATGTTTGGAAAAATTAAAATAGAAAAGGAATTTCCACTATGAGTGACAAAAAGGGATTATAAAAATGACTAAGCAGGTTATATCCAAAATAGAGCTTCTAGAAATGACAAATGAACCTAAATTACATATCTAATAAAGATCTTCCCAGCTAATTATATAAAACCAGAAAGAGAATTAGTGAAGGGTAGCTAAATTAAGAAAAGTCAACCAGAACACAACATGGAGTTTCCAAAGGATGGACACAGAAAAGGCGAAAGAGGAAATCTACATGCATTTAATCAGAATCCCAGAAGAAGAAGAGCAGGTCGGGGAAAACAATTTTCAAAAGTGGTAAATGACCAAGGGCTTTCTAGAACTGATGAAAATCAGTGTAATCAGTAGACTCAAGAAGCCTAGTGAATCCCAAACAAAATAAGTATAAAGAAACTCACTGTTTCCTGAACCAAGCAGCAAATTCTAAAATCAGCCCAAGGAGGGTGTGAAAGCACAGAATACCTTCAAAGGAGTCACAGTTCCCAATGCCGCAATGGAAGAGTGTCGTAAAATATGCCAAGAGAAACTTACCTCCTACCTTGAATGCTGTACCCAGAGTAAAGTTTCAGGGATGAGAGAGAAAATAAAAAAGAAAAGACAGGGCTTCCTTGGTGGCACAGTGGTTGAGAGTCCACCTGCCGATGCAGGGGACACGGGTTCGTGCCCCGGTCTGGGAAGATCCCACATGCCGCGGAGCGGCTGGGACCATGAGCCATGGCCGCTGAGCCTACGCGTCTGGAGCCTGTGCTCCGCAACGGGAAAGAAAAGACAGTGGGAAAATTACCCACTAAGGATCATTCTAAAGGATCCATCTCAGGAAAACTGAAAATAATTCCAGATTAGAATGCTGAGATTCAAGAAGGAATAAAGAGTAAATAAAGTATTAAATCTGTGGAAAATCTAAATGACTATAGACTATGTAAAATAATAATAATGTCTTCAGGGTTTAAAAGTATGTAAAATTAAATACTCAACAACAATTATGTATTAGTTGTGAGAAAGGTAAAAGGAAATAAAATATCTAAGCTCTTTATAGAATCTGGGAGAAAAATAAAAGTGTTGATTAACTTTAGGCTTTGTTATATTATATATTGCAGATGTAATTTTTAGAACAGAAGAATAGAAAATTTAAAATATAATGAAAGATTAGGAAAAAAGTGGAGAAGGTAAAATGATAAAATGTCACTATATTCACTATATTCACTAAAATGTCACTATAAAAAAAAAGAGGACGTGGAACAGACCAGTACATTATACAATAATAGATTTAAACAAGAATAATGGGGAATTGCAGCAAAGGTAAATGGATCAGCGGATCTTGCTAAAGGCTAAAAAAAGCAAACAAATAAAATACTACGTCAGAGTTAAAAAAGGAATTGGAAGTTTGGTGATAACATTCCTCATAAATAACAAAAGAGGCTGTTCTTTTTTTAAAAGTCATAATAACTATAATAATATCAGAATTCTATGTTCACAAGCATTTGTGCATATAAAGATGGTCACTTCTAGTGATCAAAGTTTCAATTCATCAGGTAAATATACCAACAGTAATTAATATGTATCACATAACATGATCTCAAAATTTATGATGCAAAATCTGGCAAAACTATATGGAGAAATGCATGAATCCACAAGCAGAGTGGAAGATTTTAACACCTAACACCCTCCTCTTAGTGATGGATAGAGCCAACAAGAATTCACTATGTAGAAGTGTTTTAAAATATGGTTAAAGCATTTAATTGCTAGAAACGTGGAACACGGTGAACACGACACGATAGGCATTCTTTTCAGGTGTAGATTTGACTGATTTCGTCAACTGATATAATTCTGGGCCATGAACAAGTCTCAACACATTTCAAAGGACTGAAATCACAGGGGGTATGTTGTCTAACATCCAACCAGATATTAAAACCAAAAGATAATTAGAATATTATCTCCACAATTTTTAAATTAAAAAATGTACTTCTAAGTAGCCAATGTTGAAAACAAAATTACAATGAAAATTGGAAAAATACTTGCAGCTAAGTAATAAGAAAATATTACCTATGAAGACTTTGAGGTCTGTTCTGATGGGAACGTGGTGGGAACTGTGCTGTGAATGTTTCTCCTTCTCCTTTGAGAAACAGCACCAACAAGGAGCATGAAATTAGAAAGAAATCCCCCAAACTACACTTCAGTGGCTTTGGAGAGAGACAGAGCTTGCATAACCTGAGATGCTCATAAAGGGTTTCAAGGCTTTCAAGGCAGAGGAGCCGCAGACAAGTTGTCCTGGGAAGGACTGGGGTGAATGGAGGTATGCATGGGGAACTCAGAAAGGTCCAGAAGGAGAGGTCCAGTCCTGGGCGTGTGATAGTCATTAGGGCAAGAGACAGGAGCTTGCAGGGCGTCTCAGAGGGGTTGAGAAGTGACACGTCGCAGAAAGAGAGAGCAAGATGAAACTTGGAAGCCCATGTGTGTGGTTTCAGATGCCCAGGGCTCTGAGGAACTCTAGGAGCCCAGGTGGCATCATGCTTCTCTGCACCAGGGGATACTATGCACAATTTTAAAGGGACAACAAAGAGATCCTTGACGGTGGACACTTGGAGAGCTTCCCTGGCCTATACCCAACCACCCAGAACATCTCTGCTACCAACCCCTTCAAAAAATAAACTTCTGCATGGCCAAAGGGAACAAAACACACAAACAAACATCATAAACAAACTCAAATGACAAATCAAGAAAAGGGTTTTTAAATTCCTATCAGAGACAAGGGTTAATATATCTTGCACACGAAAAGCCCTGGGAATCAGGAAGGAACAGATTGAACACCCGATAGCAAAATAGGGAAAGGTAATAAACAAAGAAACAAAAACGACCCTTTCAAAACATTAAATCCCTAGGAATTTAGTCATGGCGCCTCATTTAAAGCACAAAATATCAAGCAGCTGAGAAAGTGCAGTCTTCCACATGTGAGCTCTAAACATCCCTGGGTTTGCTGCATGGTACCCTCTGCATGTGGCCGTCCACACATCTCTCCAGGGTTACCACTGGCTCATTCTGCGCTGGCCACTGAGTGTCATGGCAGATCAGTGACTGTGTCTTCTCAACACAGAACTCATTTTCTCTTAACCGTTGAAATTTTTTTTTATAATATTGGGAAATAAATAATTATGTAATGATACTACATTAATGCCTTGCAAATTTATTTTTAAACTTTTCATTGTAAAATAAAACACTGATAGAGCAAACCTTCTAAAATAAACATAACGTGTCACGAGTCTTTCAGGGGAAACATCCTATAACAACAGCCCTGGTCCAGCTGCCCAGGAAGCCCTATCCCAACACAGCACTCCCTCCCCCTGGGAGTCTCCGCCCCTTGGTTGTCATAGAAACCACTTCTGCATTTCCTGACACTCTATCACCCAGTGCACATCCCTATTGCTGTAGCTCAGGCCTCCCTGCTTTTGAATTCCTTAGGTCGTCTAAGTCTTATTTCATCTGCTGATTCTTTCTCCAATTTCTTTTTCACTTTTTCATTGGAATAAATTTGATGACAAGATTCTTCTCCTTACACATTGCTTGGTCCCCCAGAACACTTTATGTAGGGAATGTGGGATGGATAGCTAGTCACTATCCAGGAGTTTTCAAGATAATCAGTTGATTCCATATCATCCCCTGAAAGTCATTTTTGAATAGTGCTAAGGACTCAGGGATTTAGACATAATTCATAGGCAATCATTAACTGAAATTGCTATCTTTTTCAAAGTCACATGGCTCCATCTTTGGCAGGGGAGCCAGTCTGAATTGGCCCTTGCGTCCTTCTGACATGACCAGGAGCCATTGATGGGTCCCTTCACATCATCCAGAGCAGTATATTCCAGGCTCCAGTTCATTTTCTTCTCCAGGCTGGAAATCAGACATTTCCCCAAGAAGCTCAGGTTCCCTTTAGCAGGAAAGGGTACTTCAGGACCACTCTTCTTGGGGCTGGAGGAGCTCACAGCTGACAGCTGGTGTTTCCAAGCCTCTAGAGAGAACAGGGTTACGATGTTTACCAGAAAGACAAGTCACCTCTGGATTTCATACTGATATTTCCATGCTAGACTCAGGACCATGGGAAGGTGCATCGTGTTAGACTCGTCAGACACAGAAGGCATCGTGTAATTAGATACCTCACGATTACTCACTTACTTGTCCCACATTGAAGACGACCAGCCTCAGGCTGGCAGTAATAGTGACACCACCTTGGGGAATCCGTGAGGAAAGCTGTGACGTGTCTGCGCACTTCCTCCCTTCAGCTCTGATCAGCTTTCTGGGAGCTCTGCTACACGTTGATGGTTGCCACACCATGGCAAAGTCCTAAGTCACAGTCTCTCTGGGGTTTTTGTTGTCTGTTATTGGTTTTCTAGTAGATCTCTCAGAAAGGGATCAGAGACATAATATTCTTTGTGATTTGCATGTTGATAACAAAGAATGGGTACCTAACAGAAAGTATCTCTCATTTTTTTGTTTATATTTTTAACATCTTTATTGGAGTATAATTGCTTTACAATGGTGTGCTAGTTTCTGCTTTATAACAAAGTGAATCAGATATACATATACATATATCCACATATTTCCTCCCTCTTGCATCTCCCTCCCACCCTCTCTATCCCACCCCTCTAGGTGGTCACAAAGCACAAAGCATATCTCCCTGTGCTATGTGCCTGCTTCTCACGAGCTATCTGTGTTACATTTGGTAGTGTATATGTGTCCATGCCACTCTCTCACTTCGTCCCAGCTTACCCTTCCCCCTCCCCGTGTCCTTAACTCTATTCTCTATGTCTGGGTCTTTACTCCTGTCCTGCCACTAGGTTCTTCAGAACCATTTTTCTTTTAATTCCATATATATGTGTTAGCATATGGTATTTGTTTTTCTCTTTCTGACTCACTTCACTCTGTATGACAGACTCTAGGTCCATCCACCTCACTACAAATAGCTCAATTACGTTTCATTTTATGGCTGAGTAATATTCCATTATATATATGTGCCACATCTTCTTTATCCATTCATCTGTTGATGGACACTTAGTTTGCTTCCATATTCTGGCTGTTGTAAATAGAGCTGCAATGAGTATTGTGGTACATGACTCTTTTTGAATTATGGTTTTCTCAGGGTATATGCCCAGGAGTGGGATTGCTGGGTCATATGGTAGTTCTATTTTTAGTTTTCTAAGGAACCTCCATACTGTTCTCCATAGTGGCTGTATCAATTTACATTCCCACCAACAGTGCAAGAGGGATCCCTTTTCTCTACACCCTCTCCAGCATTTATTGTTTGTATATATATATATATATATATATTTTTTTTTTTTTTTTTTTTTTTTTTTCTGTATGCGGACCTCTCACTATTGTGGCCTCTCCCATTGTGGAGCACAGGCTCCGGACGCACAGGCTCAGCGGCCATGGCTCACGGGCCCAGCCGCTCCACGGCATGTGGGATCCTCCCGGACCGGGGCACGAACCCCTGTCACATGCATCGGCAGGCGGACTCTCAACCACTGCGCCACCAGGGAAGCCCTGTTTGTATATTTTTTGAAGATGGCTATTCTGGCTGCTGTGAGGTGATACCTCATTGTAGTTTTGATTTGCATTTCTCTAATGATTAATAATGTTGAGCATTCTTTCATGTGTTTGTTGGCAATCTGTATATCTTCTTTGGAGAAATGTCTATTTAGGTCTTCTGCCCATTTTTGGATTGGGTTGTTTCTTTTTTTGATATTGAGCTGCATGAGCTGCTTGTAAATTTTGGAGATTAATCCTTTGTCAGTTGCTTCATTTGCAAATATTTTCTCCCATTCTGAGGGTTGTCTTTTCCTCTTGTTTATGGTTTCCTTTGCTGTGCAAAAGCTTTTAAGTTTGATTAGGTCCCAATTGTTTAGTTTTGGTTTTATTTCCATTTCTCTAGGAGGTGGGTCGAAAAGGATCTTGCTCTGATTTATGTCATAGAGTGTTCTGGCTATGTTTTCCTCTAAGAGTTTTATAGTGTCTGGCTTTACATGTAGGTCTTTAATCCATTTTGAGTGTATTTTTCTGTATGGTATTAGGGAGTGTTCTAATTTCAGTCTTTTACATGTAGCTGTCCAGTTTTCCCGGCACCACTTACTGAAGAGGCTGTCTGTTCTCCATTGTATATTCTTGCCTCCTTTATAAAAAATAAGGTGATGATATGTGTGTGGGTTTTTCTCTGGGTTTTCTATCCTGTTCCATTGATCTATTTTTCTGTTTTTGTGCCAGTACCATACTGTCTTGATTACTGTAGCTTTGTGGTATTGCCTGAAGTCTGGGAGCCTGATTCCTCCAGCTCTGTTTTTCGTTCTCAAGATTGCTTTGGCTATTCGGGGTCTCTTTTGTTTCCATACAAATTGTGAAATGTTTTGTTCTCGTTCTGTGAAAAATGCCATTGGTAGTTTGATAAGGATTGCACTGAATCTGTAGATTGCTTTGGGTAGTATAGTCATTTTCACGATGTTGATTCTTCCGATCCAAGAACATGGTACATCTCCCCATCTGTTTATATCATCTTTAATTTTTTTCATCAGTGTCTTATAATTTTCTGCATCCAGGTCTTTTGTCTCCTTAGGTAGATTTATACCTAGGTATTTTATTCTGTTTGTTGCAGTGGTAAATGTGAGGGTTTCCTTAATTTCTCTTTCAGATTTTTCATCATTAGTGTATAGGAATGCAAGAGATTTCTGTGCATTAATTTTGTATCCTGCTACTTTACCAAATTCGGTGATTAGCTCTAATAGTTTTCTGGTAGCATCTTTAGGCTCCTCTACATATAGTATCATGTCATCTGCAAACAGTGACCATTTTACTTCTTCTTTTCCAATTTGGGTTCCTTTATTTTTTTTTCTTCTCTGACTGCTGTGGCTAAAACTTCCAAAACTACATTGAATAATAGTGGTGAGAGTGGAAAACCTTGTCTTATTCCTGATCTTTGTGGAAATGCTTTCACTTTTTCACCATTGAGAACAATGTTGGCTGTGGGTTTGTCATATATGGCCTTTATTATGTTGAGGCAAGTCCCCTCTATGCCTACTTTCTGAAGTGTTTTTTATCATAAATAGGTGTTGAATTTTGTCAAAAGCTTTTTCTGCATCTATTGAGATGATCCTATGGTTTTTCTCCTTCAATTTGTTAATATGGTGTATCACATTGATTGATTTGTGTATATTGAAAAATCCTTGCATTCCTGGGATAAACCCCACTTGATCATGGTGTATGATCCTTTTAATGTGCTGTTGGATTCTGTTTGCTAGTATTTTGTTCAGGAGTTTTGCATCTATGTTCATCAGTGATTTTGGTCTGTAGTTTTCTTTCTTTGTGACATCTTTTTCTGGTTTCAGTATCAGGGTGGTGTTGGCCTCAGAGAATGAGTTTGGGAGTGTTCCTCCCTCTGCTATATTTTGGAAGAGTTTGAGAAGGATAGGTGTTAGCTCTTCTCTAAATGTTTGACAGATTCACCTGTGAAGCCATCTGGTCCTGGGCTTTTGTTTGTTGGAAGATTTTTTATCACAGTCTCAATTTCAGTGCTTGTGTTTGGTCTGTATATATTTTCTCTTTATTCCTGGTTCAGTCTTGGGAGGTTGTGCTTTTCTAAGAATTTGTCCATTTTTTCCAGTTTGTCCATTTTTTGGCATATACTTGCTTGTAGTAATCTCTCATGATTCTTTGTATTTCTGCAATGTCAGTTGTTGCTTCTCCTTTTTCCTTTCTCATTCTATTGATTTGAGTGTTCTCCCTTTCTTCTTCATGAGTCTAGCTAATGGTATATCAATTTTGTTTATCTTCTCAAAGAACCACCTTTTAGTTTTATTGATATTTGCTATTGTTTCCTTCATTTCTTTTTCATTTATTACTGATCTGATCTTTATTTCCTTCTGCTAACTTTGGGGTTTTTTTGTTCTTTCTCTAATTGCTTTAGGTGTAAGGTTAGGTTGCTTACTTGAGATGTTTCTTGTTTCTTGAGGTAGGATTGTAGCTATAAACTTCCCTCTTAGAACTGCTTTGGCTGCATCCCATAGGTTTTGGGTCATCGTGTTTTCATTGTCATTTGTTTCTAGGTATTTTTTGATTTCCTCTTTGATTTCTTCAGTGATCTCTTGGTTATTAAGTGGTGTATTCTTTAGCCTCCATGTGTTTGTATTTTTTAGAGATTTTTTCCTGTAATTGATTTCTAGTCTCATAGTGCTGTGGTCAGAAAACATACATGATACAATTTCAATTTTCTTGAATTTACCAAGGCTTGATTTGTGACCCAAGATATGATCTCTCCTGGAGAATGTTCCATGAGCACTTGAGAAGAAAGTGTATTCTGTTGTTTGGGGATGGAATGCCCTATAAATATCAATTAAGTCCATCTTGTTTAATGTATCATTTAAAGCTTGTGTTTCCTTATTTATTTTCATTTTGGGTGATCTGTCCATTGGTGAAAGTGGGGTGTTAAAGTCACCTACTATGATTGTGTTACTGTCGATTTCTCCTTTTATGTCTGTTAGCATTTGCCTTATGTACTGAGGTGCTACTATGTTGGGTGCATAAATATTTACAATTGTTATATCTTCTTCTTGGATCGATCCCTTGATCATTCTGTAGTGTCCTTCTTTGTCTCTTCTAATAGTCTTTATTTTAAAGTCTATTTTGTCTGATATGAGAACTGCTGCTCCAACTTTCTTTTGATTTCCATTTGCATGGATTATCTTTCTCCATCCCCTCACTTTCAGTCTGTATGTGTCCCTAGGTCTGAAGTGGGTCTCTTGTAGACAGCATATATCCAGGTCTTATTTTTGTATCCATTCAGCCAGCCTATGTCTTTTGCTTGGAGCATTTAATCCATTTACCTTTAAGGTCGTTATCAATATGTATGTTCCTATTACCATTTTATTAATTGTTTTGGATTTGTTATTGTAGGTCTTTTCCTTCTCTTGTGTTTCTTGCCTAGAGAGATTCCTTTAGCATTTGTTGTAAAGCTGGTTTGGTGGTGCTGAATTCTTTTAGTTTTTGCTTGTCTGTAAAGGTTTTAATTTCTCCATTGAATCTGAATGAGATCCTTGCTGAATATAGTAATCTTGGTTGTAGGTTTTTCCCTTTCCTCACCTTAAATATGCCTTTCCACTCCCTTCTGGCTTGCAGAGTTTCTGCTGAAAGATCAGCTGTTAACCTTATGGGGATTCCTTTGTATGTTATTGTGTTTTTCCCTTGCTGCTTTTAATATTTTTTCTTTATATTTAATTTTGGTAATTTGATTAATATGTGTCTTGGCATGTTTCTCCTTGGATTTATCCTGTATGGGACTCTCTGTGCTTCCTGGACTTGACAGACTATTTCCTTTCCCATATTAGGGGAATTTTCAACATAATCTCTTCAAATATTTTCTCAGTCCTTTCCTTTTTCTCTTCTTCTTCTGGGACCCCTATAATTTGAATGTTGTTGCATTTAATGTTGTCCCAGAGGTTTCTGAGACTGTCCTCAATTCTGTTATTCTTTTTTCTTTATTCTGCTCTGTGGTAGTTATTTCCACTATTTTATCTTCCAGGTCACTTATCCATTCTTCTACCTCAGTTATTCTGCTACTGATTCTTTCTAGAGAATTTTTCATTTCATTTATTGTGTTGTTCATCATTGTTTGTTTGCTCTTTAGTTCTTCTAGGTCCTTGTGAAATGTTTCTTGTTTTCTCTCCATTCTATTCCCAAGATTTTGGATCATCTTTACCATCATTACTCTGAATTCTTTTTCAGGTAGACTGTCTATTTCCTCTTCATTTGTTTGGTCTGGTGGGTTTTTACCTTGCTCCTTCATCTGCTGTGTGTATCTCTGTCTTCTCATTTTGCTTATCTGCTGTGTGTTTCTCTGTCTTCTCATTTTGCTTAACTTACTTTGTTTGGTTCTCCTTTTCACAGGCTGCAGGTTCATAGTTCCCGTTTTTTTGGTGTCTGTCCCCAGTGTGTAAGGTTGGTTCCGTGGGTTGTGTAGGCTTCCTGGTGGAGGGGACTAGTGCCTGTGTTCTTGTGGATGAGGCTGGATCTTGTCTTTTTCGTGGGCAGGGCTGCATCCAGTGGTGTGTTTTGGGGTGTCTGTGACCTTATTATGATTTTAGGCAGCCTCTCTGCTAATAGGTGGGGTTGTGTTCCTGTCTTACTAGTTGTTTGGCATAGGGTGTCCTGCACTACAGCTTGTTGGTTGTTGAGTGGAGCTGGGTCTTAGTGTTGACATGGAGATCTCTGGGAGAGCTCTCGCCATTTGATATTATGTGGAGCCGGGAGGTCTCCGGTGGACCAACTCAGCTCTCCCACCTCAGAGGCACAGGCCTGATCCCCTGCCAGAGCACCAAGGTCCTTTTGGGACATCTGAGGTCTTCTGCCAGCGTTCAGTAGGTGTTCTGTAGGAGCTGTTCCACATGTAGATGTATTTCTGCTGTATTTGTGGGGAGGAAGGTGATCTCCACGTCTTACTCTTCTGCCATCTTGAAGGTTTCCTCTTGGCCTTGACTCCCTTCTGAATCTGCTCATCTAATCAATAAAGGCAATACAGCCCTTTATTGTGAATGGAAACACAAATGGGGTCTTGGGTGCTCTCTTAGCAAAAGCAGCAACCTGCTTGTAGTCAGGAAATTTCTGGCACCTGCAATGCAGAGCAGTGGGCTGAAGAGCTAGCCCAGTCAAACCCAAACAACAAGCTGAGTCAGAGGACTTGAGCCTCTCTGGGGTTCTTGTTGCCTGTTATTGGTTTTCTAGTAGATCTCTCAGAAAGGACTCAGAGATAGTATTCTTTGTGATATTTGCATGTTGATAACAAAGAATAGGTAGCTAACAGAAAGTCTCTCTGGTTACAGAATCATTGGCTTATATTTTCTTTTCCTGTTTATCAGATACATTACTCCATTTACTCCTGGCATAAAGTGTCATAGTTGAAAAGTATGATAAAAATATAATTTGTCTCCCTTATGAATTACTTGTAATTTTTGCCTGGACATCAAAAAGAGTTTTTGTTCTTTCTTTTGTTAAGCTAAGGAAATTTACTAAAACATGTCTTGATAGTGACCATTGGGATCCAAATTATCAGACACATGCTGTGCTCTTTAAATATGTAAAGTAGTCTTTTTAGAAAAAAATCAGAATGTTTTCTTGAGTTATAGTTTTTAGTATTTCTACTGTTTCCTCTCATATTGGTTTTTCTTTGCTGGGCACCTGTTATTTATAGATTGAATTTTCTTTGCTTAACTACAGTTTTTGTCATTTTCAAATCCTTTGATCTCACTTTTTTTATTAGTAAAAACTTTTCTTACTTCTACATTCTATTTCTGTTGTTTATTTATCTTTATACTTTTTTAGTTTACAGTTTATTTCTGATTCTTTTCTTATAATTATTTCTTTTTTTTTCACTTCATTTCCGTGTGTTTACAATTCTGGTTTACGTTGTTGTTTTTTTCCTGCCATATCATTTCTTAGTGTATTTTATCTTACTTTGAATGAGCGTGCTAGAGGTCTAATTGGCCTGCTAATCTGTCTCCTCATCTGTCATTGTAGGGACTTAATTCTGTTCCTCCTTCCTTTTTTATGAAAGCTTTGTTTGGGATTTGGCCTTGGTATCTATTTGTTGCTCATTTATTTGAATTCAGTTCTCTTTAACTGGAGAAGGTGGTGTGGCTCAGGGAAGTTCTGACTTCATGGAATTCTCTCTGCTGCTGTTTTTCTTCAGTAGCAGAACCTGCTGGTTCTCACAGAGGCCCACAGTTCTGTCCTCCTTTTCTCTGGAGCTCCCATACCCCCCCCTTTACCCCTCTCTGTCTGTCCTGCCCAACTTCCCTTAGTCTCCCCAGAAGTGCCCTGTTCCAGGAGGAAGCCTGGAGGGGGTGGACAGGCCGTCCCAGGGTTCACAGACACCCTGTTACATCCTCTTCTTTCCTCCACGTGGGTGCTCACACCCAGCAGGTCTTGTGGGAACTGCAGGTTTGTCCTCACCCACAGGCACTTCAGGCACACATGTGCCATGTCCCCTAGTTTTGTTCCAAAAGTTTCTCATCAGTCTTTATTTTGATACCTGGTTGCCCTGTCTGTTGTAGGTGTAGACTGAGAGATTCAAAAGCTATTCCACAATCATAGCCACCATCTTCCCAGGTCTGTCTTACCCTTTCAGTAAATTGAAAAAAAAAAAAAAAAAGGAGAGTTTAATTAATCTCTGAACTCCTCTTGCAAAAAAGATCAGGGCCATAACAGAACAGAAAGCCTGCACTACTCTGCTCCCAGGTACTGAGTGTATCATTCATTTCAGTAACAAATTCTGTGACTTGTAAGTCCAGTTTAGAAGAAATCTCAAGCAAGGATATTCAGACCTTTAAATAAGCAACAAGCAAACACAAAAGATGTTCCATCTCAAACCTGCTTCTTTTTCTACTGACACGTATCCTCCAGCAAGAAGACTTCTCCTTGGTGAATACAAGTTTTGACCTTGTATTGAGATCACAAATGTGATTCAAGGGCTTCAGCCTCAACTGCACCCCTGTGATAAGGTCCACCAGCAGAATAAATATTTTTTCTTCAACCACTGAAGGAAACACGGCTCCTTTGCTGCATCTCCTGTGGTATTTGCATTTAGTCTCTGAGCTGTTTCCCATACATTCGAAGACCTCTTAGCATCGTCAACACTGAGATGAAGTGAGTTTCAGGGATATTGGGTGTTTTCTTTTTCTGCTTTTCTTACAGAGATTTTGATGTTCTTTGTTTACATAACTTTCATAGTTTACTTTTTAAAATTATAAAATGATTACTTGTGACATTTACTTTAGAAAAATGGGAAAATCTAGAAAAAGGTAAAAGAAGAAAGTAAAAATCAACTACAATTAGAGAATATCAAAGTTTATGTTGTGTTTTCTTCCCTTTTTTCAAATAACAATGGAATAATCATTTTAGTAACTAATATAAATTCCAGGCAACATCTTAAATCAAGGTCACCAAACTGTAGTGCCTGGACCATTTCAGGCTGTGTTTGCATTTGTACAGCCCCAAGCTAGGAATGATTTCTACATTTTTAAAGGTTGAAAAAAAAATCAAAATAAGAATATTTCATGACATGCAACAATTAATTGAAATTCAAATTTTAGTGTTCATAAATAAGTTTTCTTGGTACAGTCTCCACATTTGCTTTCAGTTTGCCTGTGGCTGCTTTTGAGTGGCAACTGCAGAGTTAACTGGTGACGGAGACCCTGCAGCTCCCAGAGCTGAAGGTGCTTGCAACCTGGGCCAGCGCAGACACTGGTAGACTCGGGGCTGTGCACTCGGCTCATGCTTCCTCCCCACAATTCTGGGAGGCAGTTGCTCGTTTTAATCTCTATTTTACGTACAGAAAGCAAGATTTAGGGATTAAGTGACCCTCCCCCCAAGTATTCCACTCAGGAAGCTACGCCATGCTTTTTCTAGGCTGAGATACTTTGCTACTTCCGTAGGTATTTTCTATGTGCCACATTTGTGTATTTCAAACATATTAGAGACTATGGTGCTTGAGTTTAATCTAATTGTGTATTTTTATTATTGTCCCATGTTGTCAAATAGTATTTAAGATTTTGAAAGTCCCATTGTACTTTGGGACCACTATTAAGGAATCAAAGAATGTCACTGTATTCTCAGACATTAAGTAATTTTTAATTTTTAGCTATGAAAATGACACTAAGTGAATTTATGCCCATATCTGTTACAATTAAATTTCTATCCGCATCTATTTCTTTCTCTCTGGCACATTCCTAGACTCGCAGTGAATGGCTCACCTTATTTCCATAATTTTCAGGTTCTTGAGCCCTATTTCTACTCGTGTCTCTAGACAGGTGGTTCTCTTTTCATTCCCACCTGCAGGGTGTGTGTAGCATCTACCATGCTGTAAAACTCCCTTGCAACATTTTCAGGGGATGAGTCAGAATATCCTATCTAAGTCACAATTTTTTTGGTTGCTAATGAGGTGAAAGGTTTTTTCTTTTTCACATTTTTGGCTTTTTGTCAGTGGCCTATTGACTTTTTTGCTCATATTTTCTATTGTTTTTTGTTAGTTTTAAATATATATAAGAGAACTCCTCATACTAAATGAATTAACCTTTTCTCTCTCACATTTGCTAAAAAAGTATATACGTTGGTGACACTGACCTTATAATATTAAGATGTTTTACAAACGTAGATTTTTAAAAGTTTAATGTAGTCAATTTGGGTATGTTCTCCAGTTGCTTTTACAGGTGGGATGTTCCTGCTCACTCAGAGACTGATGAATATCCACGTTATAGTCCTGTTTGTTTTTTTTTTTTATGTTTCATCAAGCTCCATCCCCTTTTCTCTATCCAGCCCTGCATGACACTCCCTAAGCACTGTCCACAGAGTTCGCTCCTCAGAGCCACAGAGGGCAAACCCTGTCCCCTTCAGACAGAGCAGGGTCTCTGCATGTGGGGTGCTGTCCAGAGGAAGGGCTCAGAAGTGCAAGGTTTCCTGATGTGCAGAGGAGATGATTATATCATCTTTCAAGTTCACCTTGGGAATCCATGACGAGCCTGTTAGAAGAATTGACCTGGAACATGTTTGGATCAAGAATATACAGGATCCAGCATCTTCTCAACGTTCTTCTGCATTTTGTCATCTGCCCGCCCATTACATCACAAACTAGAGTAAAATCAAACCAAACCAAACCACTGAGCCCTTAATAACAACAGAAGACATTTCAGCCGGTAACTTCATGCCACGGGGACTGGGGCTTGGGAGGCAGGGGGTGCTCAGGAGGCAGGATGGCCCCATCATTTAGGAGGTGGGGACCTCCCAGCACCATAAAATGATCACACACATGGACAGAGAGACCTGGGAATTCCTTGGGCACTGATCTTAGAGATCATGGCTGGTTTTGTAAGACTCTGGATTCCAGAATCAGACTATCAGAATTCAAGCCCTGTACACCACCACCCACCATGTGACCAGGGCCCTGACGCAGGGTACATCCAACCTCTGTACCTCGTCTTCTAATTCATAAAACGCAGACCCCAGCAGTGCCCCTCCCCCTGGCTGTTGGGACGCTGCTCTTGTCTGTGGTGAATACTGGGAAACACAACTGTTTGAGAAAAGCCAGGTAGCTGCTGCAAGACTGGGGCTGTCCTGATTTCTCTTCCAACATATAAGCATAGCCTTTTGATGTCAGCAGTCTACACAGCATGCTTAACTCACTTTTCATTCAATTCTGTGGCAAATACAGAAGGTGGGGTCTCAGAGAAGTAGATGGAGATCGTTGGCGAGGAGTGTGTTTGAAGTGAGAAATTAGAAAAGTCGAAAAGTCAGATCCTGGAGTTTTGTCTGACAGAAAACAAATGGAGTTGGGTTTGGGGAAAGAGTGATAAATCCTTATTTATAAGGAGATACTGAAATTCTTCAGAATATGAGAAAAACACTTGGCTGTTAAACTTCAGTTTCATAAAATCAATCTTTTGCAAGAGAATGAGTTTCAGAAAGATTGATGAAAGCTTACTGAGCCTTTTAGCACACTAAGAAAAATCTGTGGAACATCTTTTCTTTTCCATACAACTTTAGAAACCGCTGCACTTTCTTCCTTGATTCCCCCCTGTTCTGTCATTTTCCTCGTTTTCTGCTTATAACCTTCACAATACTTTCCTGAGCATATGCTAGAGTTCCCTCCCCTTTTCTTTATCCTCTTGTTCCTACAAGCTGGCTTGAATAAAGGGGTCACTATCATCGGGCCCACATAGGACCCAGACACCTTCAGTCCGCATGTTGTGCAGGTGAAATATTGATCACCCCCGTGAGTAATAGCACCCCATGAAAGGAGCCGGCAGAGGCTGGCGGGTCAGCCACACAGCGTCAGCCACCGATTACAATTACTCCCAACAACAACAAATGTCAGGTTGTCTGTATTTACCGGCCACAATCAATGATCATCTGTGGGCTACACGTTGAAGATTCATCTTATAACCCAGCAGCCCGATCGGATTATTTGCTTTCTTGTAGTGACTGCTGAGGATTAACCCCGGAGTTGCCTCCCGGGCCAGCACGTCCACTGGCGGCAGGGAGTCCGGGCTGGGGTGTGTCCAGGACAGTGTGGCCGAGGAGCCTGGCAGCTGTGGGGATGTCATGCGTCGGCACACTGCAGGCCCCGCTGACAAGGAGCCCTCAGAGGAGTAGGAGGCGGGGGGCGGCCGCGCTGGGGGTGGAGTGTTCCCCACCTGTGACCTGAGCTCAGGCACGAAAACCCCACAGCAGGCAGTGGCCAGTTTGGAAGGGCTGCAGCCAGCCTGACTCTTTCAGGCCCTGGTACCCTGGATACCCAAGGAGGCTAAAGATGACTTGGTTCCCACTTCTCACTGGAAATAGATTTAAATATTAATAAACGTAAACCTTTTAGTTGGTACCTGCAAGATGCCGACACCTAGAAGCCCCGCCCACCCTCAGGTCTCTGCAGTCAGTCACCACACCTGCAGGAAGAGCCCTGGAGGGAGCCAGCAGGGCCTGGCCGGGACCCTGTGCAGGGTCTCCCGATGCCTCAAGGTGACAGCCTCCCGTGGCTGCAGCTCTGGGAGGAGAGGTCCCACCATCCCCGACACACCTAAGCTGCTCTGGCATCTCTGGGTTGATCCAGACCAGGTGAATCCAGTGCGGGATCCTCTGGTGTCTGCTCAGCTTCACCACCCCTCTCCAAGGCCGCCTCCATCACAGAATAAAGTGGGACCCCAGACAAGAAAGGGGGCGGCTGCCTACAGCAGGGCTGGGGCAGAGCCTCCCCAGGTGAGGCCCAGGAAGCCCGGCCCAGCCTAGAGTGGCAGCTGGGCGAGCTCCCCAGGGGACAGGGTGCTGCCTGCCTGGCAGCTGAAATCCTGGTGGTGCTTTGCTGCCTGGGGCTCCCAGGCCCCCCAGTTTCCTGCACGGAGACCATGCATTCTAGAAGCACACGCTGGCTTCTGTCCTCCTGGTGGGCTCCTGACAGATCCACCAAGTCTGGGCAGAGAAGACTCAGTTCAGTTCTGGGTCCAAGTCATATTTTTATTTCAAACTTACATGTCAGGTCACACGCTGTAAGAGCAGCGGCTGAACCGCACTAAGCAGGTGTTACACACCTGAGGAGCGTACGAGGCAACATCTCTTCTAGAAACACAGAAGGAGCTTTTCCAACGCAGGGCTGCCACGCCCACGGGCGTGGCCCACGTCTCCGGGCTCCCCGGAGCTCTGGACTCCGGGGTTTCTGAAGTGACCTGGTTTCGGGGCAGAGCCCTGGCCTCGCACTCGATCTGGGGCACGTACCACATCCCATCAGGAGCCTTCGGAGCCTCCCAGCAGACTCCACACACACACACACACACACACACACACGCCCCGCTCAGACCCCGGCCAGTCCCAAGCTGTGATTAAGGAAAAAGGCCGCAGGCTTCTCCCTGTGGCTAGCTCCCGGGGAGGTGGACACAGAGGCCCTGGAACAGCGGGTGGTGCAGCAGCATGAGCAGAGGCCCCCTTGCTCAGAGCAAGTGAACGTTTAGTGTTACCATCAGCCTGACCTTATCGGCAGCGACCACTCTTAGAACCTGGCCTCGTGTCAGGGAGGAACCTGTGCAGAGTCACCTGATAACTGCAAAGTCCTGCACCTGTGCGCAGAGCGGGGCTGGCCTGGTCCGTGGACCAGCTGCGGAGCTGGACCTGGGCCTGCCCTTTCCCCTGGAGCTGAGTCCCACAGGGGTGGGATCGTTACACAGCACCTCCTTGCGCTCTGAGCTTCACTGGCTGAGGTTCAGCTCTCCTGTCTGTAAAGTGGCAAAGGTACTACCCGACTCATGGTGTTGTTATTGGGATGAAATAAGATCACAGATGTAAGCCCTTGGGACAGTGCTGGCCGTGGAGGGAACCCCGCCAGCCCCTCTCCCTCCCCCCTCCTCCCCTCCTCCCCTCCTCCCCTCTTCACTTCCCCCCTCTTCCCTTCCTTCCATGATCCATCTTTTTTTTTTTTTTTTTTTTTTTTTTTTTGCAGTACACAGGCCTCTCACTGTTGTGGCCTCTCCCGTTGCGGAGCACAGGCTCCGGACGCGCAGGCTCAGCGGCCATGGCTCACGGGCCCAGCCGCTCTGCGGCATGCGGGATCCTCCCGGACCAGGGCACGAACCCGCGTCCCCTGCATTGGCAGGCAGACTCTCAACCATTGCGCCACCAGGGAAGCCCCATGATCCATCTTTAAGCGCAGATTAAAACACAACTAGAATGTACTAATTTTGCTCTGATCATGAGATGCCAGAAGAGCAGGAGCGCTTGGAAGGGAAAGCCCTAGGGTCTCTGAGTCTGAGTTATAGGGCCCAGGCCTGGCTTGTGTGTGCGAGTTTTCTCTGTGAAAAACAGCTGCACTGGGAAGGGGATTACACAGGGTTCATGGCAGAATTGTGTACCCCAAAATTCATCTGTTGGAATCCTAACCCCCAGCACCCGCCCCAGAATGTGACTGTACTTGGAGATTCTGTCTTTAAAGAGATGATTAAGTTAAAGTGAGACTTTTAACTTAATCTGGATGGGGCCCAAATCCAATCTGACTGGTGCCCTTATAAGACGAGATTAGGACACAGGCATGACAGAGGGACAGCTAGGTGAGGACAGAAAGAAAAGACGGCCATCTGCAAGCCAAGGAGAGAGACCTCAGAAGAAACCAACCCTGACGACACCTTGATCTCAGGATTCCAGCTTCCAGAACTGTAAGAAAATGCATTCCTGTTGTTTAAGCCACTCCGTCTGTGGTATTATGGCAGCCCAGGCAGACTAATATATAGGGTATCAGCCAAAAGACCCTATTCCAGGGGCCCAGGGTGAGAGATGCAGCTGGGAATCCTTGCCCAGGGCTGTCCTGCCAAGCAGGTGCTGGGGCATTGCCACCAGGTAGATTCCAGGGCTCAGTCTGCATGGAATGGAAGGTCAGCTCTTACCTTTCACGTCATCTATTTATTTTAGTTGAGAAGATGTATTCTTGGGAAAAGTACCAGCACTTAGTGCTGTAGAGGCTATAGACAAAAGTGTGACTGTGACTGTTTCTCCGAAGAAACCAAAGTTCCAGGAAACATTGCCCCATCCCTCCTGGAAGCATAGCTGGATGTGTCACGTTCCTCAGAACTCACAGAGCCAGGCACGTACACCATCTTCTGAAGGACACGGGAACCCACTCACCTCCTGCACCCTGTAATCCCTCCTCCATAAAGGGAAAGGTGTGTCTTTCCAGACTAAAAACTCCAGCCAGAAAGAAACTGGACACGTCAGATTGAAAACTCCAGCCCGGGGAGGGACAGTGGCAAAGGAAGATTTGCTGGCTGCACCGCACTGGCCACCAGATGGACAGCTGGTCACTGCGCTGGGGTCGGGAAGGCTGGTCTTACTGAATGTTAATGTGGCAGATGACAGTGACAAGGATGATGATCCATTTCTGTGTCCCCATCTTCTCACTGACATTCAAGGGTGCTGATGTGTGCTGTGTACCCCTATTAACAAAGTGGTTTTTGTTTATGAACTCAGGTTAGCCTGTCTCCCTGGCCAGCTCACAGAAACCCCAAGAGCCACTTTCTAAGGGAAGCCCCTCCCCAGGCGCTGCCCTGTCTGGGCAGCAGGACGAGGTCCCTTCTGTGTCTTTGTTGGCTGACCCTGCCCTGTCCCTAGCCCTCCCCAGTCCCATCCCCTCCTTCCTGGAAATGCACTCACCTGCCCCCCCAGCTGGAGCTGATGGGATGGCCATTGCCTGGAAGGAGGAGGGGCTGCAGCGAGGGGTTCCCTGCACCCCTTCAGGAGAGCAGGTGCAGCGGTGCTGAGGCTGGAGCGGAGCTTCCGGCATCAGGAGCTGAACCCACCGCCCATGAGATCCTAACGGGAGGCATCTGGCGCTGAGGAGGCCGCCCGACAGTGGGAACTGTTAGTACTTTAAATACCATGTCCTGTATCCAGAGATGCCTTAGGTCTAGCAACTGTAAAATCTATTTCTTTTTTTTTTATTTTATATTGGCGTATAGTTGATTATCAATATGGTGTTAGTTTCAGGTGTATAGTAAAGTGATTCAGTTATACACATATATGTGGAATCTATTTCCTATTGTATTTAACTGGGACCAAATCATTTCTTTCCTTAAATGAGCAGAAATGAGAATATCAAAGGTACAACCAGGCACGCGAGCCTACCGTCATCAGGACTCACGGTCTTGACGCCCGCCGTGGGGATGAAACAACAAGAAACCTCTGTTTAGTGTTTCCTTCAGGGCTTGGAGTCCAGGCTCTTTACTGAGGGGATCCACAGCCGTCCTCAGAGGAAAATGTAAAATCAGTGCCTGTGTCCCCACGATGTGTCCACACAGACCTCAGGGGACACCGTCACCCGGTGCAGCGTGAGGGCACCGCCTGGCCTGACCCGGACTCCCCATCCAGGGGACAAATCTAACTCACTCAGAAACTGCAGAGGGATGGGTGCTGGGTGAAAAGTTGTATTTTAAGGTCGGGTGTAAAAGCTTAGTCATTACGGTAAAGGGAGCACAACCAAAACCAGTGACTCCCGATTGTCAAAGCAAAAGGAGCCATTTTCCAGGCTTTTTTCTGACCGCACGACGAACAGCTTTCCTTTCGGATTTTTCCTGCTATAATTTCAAACTTGAACACACATCTCTAAAGCACATTTCAAGAACCAGACCACTTTTAAAATTAATTTTTAATAATGTGTAATAATCTGAGTGGCCCTGGTCTGTGTGCAGAATTAGAATTCCTCTGATAGAAAGAGAAATATTTGTGCAGAGTTTTATGAGCAGAGTTGACCTGAGGCTTCCCGAGGCTGATGGAGAAATTGCGACCCAGGCGGCTGTTAACCCTTCCCTGCCCGGCCAGCCTTTGGCTCTGCTTGGCCGGAGCATTGAGCCACTGTTGTTTCATTAGATGACGGAGACTGAGACACAGCCTTCCAGATATTAAGAGAAAGACGCTGAAATTGAACATGAGCTTTATTTTAAAATGCCCAGAGACCTTGAGGTCACGGGTCAACCCTGACGTCCCGGCAGGCACAGAACTTCAGCGCCATCAGAAACCCGAAAACAGATGTGCTGCTCTCTGCTCTGACTTGGATGAGGCCGGACGCTGGTGGCGGTTCGTGCCCGGCCCTGGGGACACTGGCCGGGGCAAGTCACGTGGGGCAGGGGTGACTCACAAAGGGAGGGTGTCCTCATCACAGCCCCGGGCAGAAGGTTGGAGTGTCTCCTCTTCCTCAGCATGTCTGGATCATGGGTGTTCGTGATCACAGGTGTGTGTGAGGGTTAAGAAGAATAGTTATGCTCCCCTGAGATAAAGAGCCAGCCAGGAGCCTGGGTCTGTCGTCCCCGTGTTCATCTCCGGGGACTTCCCGTCCAGAAGAACAGCTTGCCTCCCTGTTGGACTGACCGCAGACTTCCTGCCCTTGTTCTAATGATAACTATGTGCTGATGATTTCCAGTGACACAAAAACACCAAATCTATGACTCAAAAATGTTCTTCCCAAAATCAGGTTGAAAAGAAATTCATTTCCAGCCCCCATTCCCCGAGGGGAAAAAGAGACCTAAAACCATAGCTATGAAGTTTTGAAGGGGCTGCCGAAGGGGATTTATTCTCTCTCTTCAGCCGTTAACCCGAGGTCCCTCTGGGTGGCAGCGTCCTTGCCTGGTGCAAACTATTTCAATATGACAATCGCAGAGCGGTGTTTGGGTTATTAAACAGAACACACTTCTTGGTGAAAGTCTAAAACAAAAGAAAACTCTGTACGTGATCTTGAAAGCATCTGCTGACTTTTAATCTGTGCTTTGGAGCAGATCCTATAAAAATTTTTGTTAACCAACAATTTAAAGTGATTCCACTTTATCTTCTTTGCCCACAATAACCATTTATTTAAAATCAGTGGCTGTTCTTCGCCAGAAACAAAATACACGTGACTGTGGAAACTGGAGCGTTCACTTATTTCAAGAGGGGGATGCCCTGAGCCCTGCCCACTGGTTCTGAGCGCTTGCGGCAGCACACTCGCCAGCCTCTCGGGAGCCCCACCAAGTGCACACACGGGCACGGAGCGTCCATCCCCAAAACTGACCTCCTGCAGGGGTGTGGCTCCAGCCTCCCATGGGTCCACCGTCTACGCCATCTGATGCTTCTCCTGGACGTGTTTACCCCCAGGGCCTTGAACTTACTGGAGCAACAGGACCTTGGAAACACTGTGACGTGTGGTGACCCCAGGCCCTGCCGTCCCCCTGGCCTCTCATTGGGGTTGAGAAATGGTGACCAGATATTTCATGCTGAGCACATATAACCCCATGTATAACCTCCCCTGCTGGTCTCCCCAAGACTCAGGAGTTTTCAGTGATACAGACAGCTTCTCCTGTGACCACTGCAAAGTCCAAGCAGGGCAGTGGGGGCGTGAGCGCCTGGCCTGGGAGCCGTGGTCTCCTGCCCAGAGACTTCTCAGGAGCCCCTCAGTCGGGCCTGCATCCTGGCTCCGCCTCCCGAGGGCGTTCTAGCTCGTTGACATCTCGCCCCAGGCATCCGAACCAGCTCGTCGGGTCCATCCCAGGCTGCTCTCTGAGGTTAACCTCCGCGTCCTGCCCTTGTCACCTTGTTGGTCCCCAACTCTATGGCAGAGTCTACGCTGAGCCTGGGGAGGGGGCCGGGCAGCCATCTGAGTGATGATGTGTACAGAGGATGCACCGTGCGTTACCACCTCCCAGGAAGGAGGCCAAGCGCTGTGGCCTAGCCGGTGAGAACAGTATGGCCAGGGACACCGACGTGGGGACACAGGGACGTCACTCCTGGAGCACCTTCCCTTCTCCCCCAGGTGCACCTGCCCCAAGCTGCCCGCCCCACCACGGAGCAGGATAACCACTGCAGGGGTCTCTGCCACTGGGAAAGGAAGTGTCAGACAGCACCCCCTGGCGGAGGCATTGAGGAGGATTTATGAGAGGTCAGGCGGGGTGGGTCGTGCTGCCCACGGACCCCCAGGCCAGAGGACAGGGAGAGTCAGCGCCAGAACAGCGAGCAGCACAGGCGAGCCACGTGGCCCCCTGATGGCATCTGGCCCTCGGCGTGGACCAGCCTGGACAACCCTGCCGTGAATGGTAAACATCAGCCTCTGTCTCCTCCAGTCTCTCCTGCCCCCTCACTGGCCGAACCCTACAGGAAGCAGCCTCTTGAAGCTCCTGGCAGGTGCCGAGCATGCAAGGGGTGCTGAGGGGGTGCTGGACAGGCAAGTGGAAAACAACTGCCCCAGGGAGCCTTTTTCCCCTGGCCAGAGGAAAGAGACACCAGGCATGTCGCTCCTTTACTGAACTTTACGAGGGGGTTCAAACTTGATTGCAAAGTCTTTGAAATGTCTGTTTAAAAGGTTTTATGATCATCCAAGCATTTTTTTTTTAACTAAAATGTACCAGGCTCAAGGGAGCCTGCTATGAGGGAACAGAACCACTCTATGTAAACAGCACTGGGCTCCAATGTGGGGAACCAAACAATGCAAATGGGTCCCAGGGACCCACGTACAAATACAGATTTCTTTCCCCCAGAGCACTCTGTGCCCTGGAAATGATTTATATCTCAGTGTGCACATCAGCGAAAGTGAAGCCAGAAAATCCAACAGAAAGAAGGGAGATTCTCTAAGAAAAGGGGCTCAAACCCTGTCTTACAGCAAGGAGTTCATAAGGAACGAATAGTATTGTATTGAAATGTGATTGCTTTAAATCAGCCCCCAAACATGAGCTAAATTTATAAAAACCCTAAGAGAGATTCACTTGATAAAACTGAAGCAAAGCTCTTATTTCCAGGACATTTTTGTTCCAGTTTTGGAAACTTCGTTGTTTGAACATCATCAGCATTAAGTTTTTGAGGCTCTTCTCTTGGCCAGGCATGTTTCCAGGTCTCAAGTGCCAGCAAGTGTCTGAAATAACTTCAACCAAAGAGCTCACAGCAGGAACTCATCACACCTGTTTGCCAGGTTCCTGATTTACGAGTCTGTCATGTGATTAACAGCAATATCTTGTGGTCTTAAGAAAATGAAATGGATAAATCAGCTATACTCCAATAATTTTTTTCTAAAAAAGGCTAGTAGCTAGAGGCAAAAAACAAATGTTAGCAGAACCCAAATCTTCTGATTTTTAATCCATCAATCTAATGACATTAATTCTCTTTTATAATATATCATAGTGTTGTATACATCATTTAATTGTAAATAAATAATTATTAAATTAAAAAAAAAGAAAATTGAAGAGACACAAATGTTCACACCATAGGAAGGACCAATGAGAGTACTGACTTTCGTTTACTTCTAGGTTTGAACATTGTAAAGTCACTTACATAGTCCCAATACACCTAAGTTGGTAAGAAGAAGGAAGAAAGAAAGAAAGAAAGAAAGAAAGAAAGAAAGAAAGAAAGAAAGAAAGAAAAAAGGAAGGAAGGAAGAAAGGGAGAGAGAGAGAGAGAGTGAGTGAGGGAGGGAGGGAGGAAGGAAGGAAGAAAGAAATGAAACGGTTCTCTAAAGACGTGAAAGCAAATTCAAGTGTGTATTTTATCTTGCAAGAGTGTGACATTTTAAAGTAGAACTTAAATATTACAACAGCTTTTTCAAAATTTTCCACTATCAAGCTTTCTTATTTACCATGAGAAAAAAGACCTTTTCCTTAAGCAAACAACAACCAAACTTTAAGCTGAAAATTAAAGGACCACAAATAAAGTAAGCCAGGGACGGATGACACGGGAACTTCCTTTTGGTTACGTGTGGACTGTAATTTTACCGAGCAAAACGATGAAAATGCGAATCTAAAATCCAATGAATATCTATCCCTCTCTCCACCTCCAGCGCTGCTTCTGTCACTTTGGAGTTTTCCGGATTGGGAACTAAAGGGGAAAATTCCAGATGCTTAGGCCCAGGGAGGAGGTGATGCACTTATAAGTTGGAGTCAGGTCTGGGGAGTTTCTAACCAGTGTTTTTAAGTGGGGTTACCGTGTTCCTCCAGAAATGTTCTCCAGCGCCACCCATGCAACTTGTGAACCAGAGAGCACAGGAATGCACCTCCCTCCGGCTCCGCCCAGTGGGCAGGGTGACCTGAACAGCCACAGGGAGAAGATGCCCAGCAGTGTGAAACAGAGACACCTGCTGGCCAAGCCCCAGGCCCTGCTCCGAGCTCCCCGCCCCTGCTGATCAGGCATTTCTTGGGTTGTCCTCAGCCTTGAATGGGAGCCTGACGCGGAGTTCCACGCACGTAGGCTGCTCTGAAACCTGCAGAACAGAACGTGTTTCCCCAAAGCTGTGCTGCAGGGGCTGAGGGCGTCCCTGTGCCACCATCCTTGGGGACCAGCACACAGACCTCACCCGGGGTGATGACCAGATTGGACCTGCTCTTGTTTTATTTCTGTGTGTGTGCATTTAGTTCACAGACACATCACAGGCACAAGACACCAGAGAGCCTGGAATTGCTTCGTACGTGCAGTGTCTGAGCTGAGCTGCGCATCTCGGGTGGAAACCACCAGGGACGAGGGTGGTGGGCTGAAGTCCACACTCGCTTTGGGGAAGCAGCTCTGCTTTCAGCCCCTTCCTCGGTCTGGTCTACATTACCTATGACCTGCTGGCACACAGCAGGAGTGGCCTTGCGGCCTCTGTTATTTCTTGCTGATTTTAGTCCTGATTCTGAGTCACACCAGCAGCTCCCAGAGCAAAACTGCTTAGAAACTCAGGTCTTGGCGCCGACTGAGGGCACAGCTGTTTGCTCCTTTATTTCATTGATTTGTCACTTTGATGGGGCTTTCTTCCTCCTAAGGTGTAAGCATGCCTGAGGACGTGCAGAGCTCTGCTTCCAAACCCTGGGGTCATGGGACGGAGCTTTTGGATCTCCGCTGGCCAAGCTACCGGGCGTTTTGGAAGCAGGAGGGTGACACGGACACGACAAGGGGGCGATGTTCCCACTCTCTCCATGCTGCGCTGGGAGCCCCGGCTCACTTGCCTTTACCCGGAGCCCCATTCCCTGCACGCCGCCGCCCTTGCAGTCAAAGACAGCAGCTCCTCCCTCGGGAAGGACTCCGATGCTCCCAGTTGCTCATCCCGCTTCGCCCCTAAAATTGTGAGGCTCCAGCCAAAGCTTCCAGGAACTGAGTCTGACCCCAGCCACTGGAGAGATGGGTTCCTGCTGCCCTCGCTGGGGGTTTACAGTCAGCACCAGCTGGACGGGGCCCTTATGTACGTGTCACCACCCTGCCCGCTGTCACTTCTCAGGGCTGGGATGGGGCCGTGGCAGCCCGCTCTGGTCTAATTGTTGAAATGTGTGCTTAGTTCACGTGAAACAATGGCTCCCGGAGAAAATAAAACACCCCACAGAGGTGCTGAGCTGTGAAAGGAGTGGTGTTTGGGAGCCTGGTTTCCTGAATAGACTTGTTAAATACCATGGCTGATGGATGCTGAGTGGGCAGGCGGGGAAGGCAGCGGCTGCCCGGGCCCCTCCGCGAGCAGGGCCAGCAGCCGGGCTCCTCTGGAGGTGGACCCAAAGCCAAGCCCGGCTCCCGCCTCTATTTTTTTTCCATTTCTGCCATGCAAAGATAATCAGGTTTATGTAAAGTATGTGTGCTCTTTTGACAGCCCACGGTATCTCATTAATTCAATCACACCAAACACCATTGTTCCCGAAGTGTTTGAAATGCGGATAGGGACCCTGCTTTTTCTCATCCTGTCCATCACTGTTAACATTTTTCTTGCAGTTGCCATGGCTGGGGCCAGAGTTCATGAAAACACAGAATAAGAGCCAACAAAACAAGAATAAAGACTTATTTGAGATACTCTTTTTAAAGGACATCTAGCATCCACAGAACATGGGAAGTGAATGTAGACAGGTTTGGGCACTACGCTTGCTGAGAGGAAAGAGTCGAAAGAATTTGAAAATCAAATAGGCCTATAAAAACTTGACCCAAGAGTCTCTGGGAAAAACCCGATGAATTGCTCCCTCGTAGAACAATGTTCTTTCTTTCGTGTGTTCTTCAGAGGGACAATGCCTCATATATTATAACACATGCCACTGGCGCCTTTACACTGTTGTAAGCAGCTCAGGCCAGCAGAATGCTGAGAGCCCACAACAAGGGATTGCATGCCCACGACGCGCTCCTTCCCCGGCTCCACCAAAAACGAGCACTGGGAAAATTCTTCATGCATAGAGGCCCACAAAGCCGGGCCGGAGCTGGGCGATGTCACGCAGCGAGATCATGTGACACCCTTAGAGAAAAGGGCAACATGCATTCACCCAGAGATACTGTTAAATTCCCATTTTATCTGCATGAATGTACCCGCGGCCACGTCACCTCGGACTTGAGGCAGCCGCGGCCGTCTCTGTGATACCACGCGGATTAGGGAGACCGCAGTGCCCACGCTGGGTGCAGCATGGGGGTGACAAGCAAATCTCCCACATCTGGGGCTCTGAGTGGAAGCCCCGCCCCGGCACTTGTCAGGTCCCCCCTCACCCAGCGCCTTCCCCCCGTGAGATGCAGCGGGGGAGGGAGGGAGGGGTCCCGGCCAAGGGGGTGTGGCTGGCCCCTTGACAGGGGGCCCCTCCTGTTGGCCTGTCTTTCCCTTTGGGAAAAACAAGCACCATATCAGAAGGCAGGTTGGTTTTAACACGGTTTATATCACCCTTTTCATTTTCGTCTTTCTTCTTTCTCTCAGAGGCACTTCAGGTCCCCAACTAGGGAGACCCCTTCTGACTAGTCCCGGTCCTGCTGGGTTAAGGGCAGCCCATCCCTGCATCTGCCCAGTTCCCCCTCCCCGGGGGGCCCCAGCACAGCCTTCAGCGGGGCTTCTGGTGAGTAACACTCTGTGGTCAGTGGCCGCAATTGAAACATCGGGGCCCGCTCCCTCCGTTCCAAGTGTGAGACAGATACGGAACTCAGTCTCCTCCCGCCATCCCTGCTGCGGGCACCCCACCCAAGCCTCCATCCTCTCAGGACTGGGCTCAGGAACAAGACTCCTCTGGGGTCCCTGCCCCTCCCCCGGCCCCTACGGCCCCTCCTCCACCTTCCCAGGTGTCAGGGCACATATCTCTGTCTCCAGACTTCCTGGTGGTCGAGCATCACGCCATGTGGGAAGCCCCCAGGCCTGCCCCCGCCTCTCCAGCTGCATCATCCAGAGTCTCCCCCTTCCTCATCTCCCTGGACCACTGGCCCCTCTGGGACCCCTCTGGCCCTTTGCAGCCCCATTACCCTGTGCCTGGAGCGAGGCTCCCAGGGAACCACCAGTCCAGCTTCCTGCCCCTTGAGGCTCTTTCCAGACTCAGTTTCCTGCCCTGCCGTTGCTTCCTGCTCCCGAGCTTGGTTCCCTCTCCTCTGTGTGTCACCGCCGCAGGAGAGCTTTTGCTCACTGGGGCTCGTGTTCTGTCTCAGGCCTGGACTGGAAGCCTCGGCAGGGCACGGTGCTCACGTCCTGTCCTTCTCCAGTGCTCGCCGTTCCCTGGGCAGAGTCCGTCTCAGGAGCAGGTCCCTGGACGACGTGTTGGGATAGTCCCCTGCGGTGGCCACGGACAAGCTGGAGATGCCATCAGCCCGGGAGCCCCTGGAACGCCTGCCGAGGGGGCAGGGAGGGACACGTGCCCGGGGAGGGGGGTGGGGGTGGAGAGGAGGCTCAGACCCAGGCTGTGCCTGACCCCAGCCTGCTATCTGTCCTCTCACCTACCACACCCTCTGCACATCTGTCAGTTGCCTTGAATCCCAGTTCTGACCTGGGCAAGGTATCAGTAGCCACAGTAAATTGTATTTGTGCAAAAGGACAAAAAGTCACAGCCACATTTGGCTTAAGAACAAAAGAAATCTTGTCTCCAAGTCAAGAAAATATGACTTTAAAATGCATTTGAGTAATCTGGCCCCATGCCGTCTTCCTGTCTGGGTCACCTGACACTGCATCATGGTGACGTGTTCACATCCACGGCTTGTGTGTCTGTTCCCACTAGGAACCCTTCACCTTCTCTCCTTGGTACACATTTAGGGTCCAGGGATCCTGAGGACACCTGTCTCCCCTGAGGGCACCTGTTTCCCAGGGGTCTCTGGTCTGCTCCCCATCAGCCATTCCCATGACCTCTGTGCTGCTTCATAATTGCCCAGACATTTGCCTTTAGTTTTTCCTGTTGAACAGGTTTGGAAAAAGAATACTAACTCAGCTAATTCAAGGCTATTTTTACTGACTTCATCATTCTCATCATATTGAAGCTTGCCTGGCTCACTTTTTAATCAAATGGTTTATTAGCCTAATTCTAAAGGTTCTCATTCATGTCTCGTCCAGCATTAACACACTGTGTGTGTGTGTGTGTGTTTTTTTTTAAGAATCTATACTTCTCCCTTTGTACTTCAGGGCTACTTATACCAGCTTCTCTGTCTGATGCATTTGTGCCTAATCACGTGTCTTCGGCTCTGATAGTCTCCCTGCCCCCCGTGCTTGGTTTGACCACTTCTGATGCCCACCTTGTATCTTCCCTCCTTCCTTTTCTCTTAGGATTGTTCAGCCGACAATGGAGGAAGGGGAACGTTTCAATAATCCCGGACTACAGATGAGCTCAGATATTTAATATTGAATCTTGCACTGAGTTGTAACGTAAAACCACATTAATTAAGACTTAAAATTATAACAGTTTTGAAAGGGATTATACATAAGCTTTTATTTTTTTCTGTCTGTGAAAAGCACCTTTGCTGTGGTTGTGTTGTGTGTTTCAGGACCTCACGTTTACCTGATGAAGCATCTTGCCTGTGGGTTCTCAGCTCTCTCCTCTGTCTACTGAACCCCATTTCCATGGACCTTTCAAGTTTGGGACATTTCAAAATAAAATCATGGAACAGATATCAACATATTTTCTACTTCAAGCATTCTATTGATGGAGATTGTGTTTCTCTAAAATGCATCTAGGACTTCCCTGGTGGCGCAGTGGTTAAGAACCCGCCTGCCAATGCAGGGGACATGGGTCCCATCCCTGGTCCAGGAAGATCCCACATGCCTCAGAGCAACTAAGCCCGTGCACCGCAACTACTGAGCCTGCGCTTTAGAGCCCATGAGCCACAACTACTGAAGCCTGCACACCACAACTTCTGAGGCCCGTACACCTGGAGCCCATGTTCCACAACAGGCGGAGCCACTGCAATGAGAAACCCGCGCACCGCAGCGAAGAGTAACCTCCGCTCGCCGCAACTAGAGAAAGCCCACGCACAGCAACGGAGACCCAACGCAGCCAAAAAAAAAAAAAAAGAATAATAAAATAAATAAATTTAAATATATATATATATATATATATATATATATATATATATATATATATTTTAAAATCTTTAAAGTACATCTAGAAAAGGGAGGTTGATTTATCGAGTGTGCTGGCCTTATTGACTAAGATTAACATCAGGCCTGATTTCCTGAGCACCCTCCCCCACTCCAGGTGCCCTGGTCAGACTGGCCAGGTGAACCCCAGTGCAAGGACACCCACTGTGCACCCAGCTGTACCCTGATGGTGTGCAAACACTGGGCAGTCACTCCCCCATTTCTCCTCCGGGGTTCAGTGAGGGTGGGACCTGGTCCGGTTTGCAATGAGAAACAGGGCCACCCCTGGAATCCCTGAGACTTTCCTGCACTGATGCATTATTAGAAAGATGGAAGAGGTGCCTGGGTCGGCCAAATGCCTGATGGTGGAAAAAAGAAAGGCTCCCGCCACTCCAGACCTGCGTGTCATACGTCTGATGCACTCTCGGGCTGGGCCGTCTACAAGAGCTATTTTGTTTGAGTTGAAATCAACAACTGATCATTCCTAAAGAAACTGGCTAGCAAACGTTGGTTTAAAGTCAAGCAAAATTTTCCAGGTTGTGCGTAATTGTAATCACACACATAATGTCAGAAAGATAACAGGGGCTCTAAGTCTATTCAAAACAACAACCAAAAATCTGCCAAGGAAGGAGTTTTGAATGATGGAAAAAATCTGTAAAAGTCCTAATAGTTTTCAAGTCTATACATTGTTTATAACAAAATGTCCTGAACTTTCATTCCAGATCCTCTCTGTCTAGGGATCCAATACTTCATGGCAATTCCTGCTGCAGAGAGGGAACTGGGAGGCATGGTCGGAGGGCACAGGGCCCCCTGGATCGGGCGGGTGCAGCCTGGGTGCAGTCACTGGCCCTGAAATGCTTGCCGCCAGCTCCCCAAGTGCGGGAAGCGGAGCCCAAGAGGCTGAGGGGCTCCTCCTTGGGTTTCAGGGTAAATGCGAGCGGGTATCTGAACTCAGGTAGGTCTTCTCTGCTTCGTACTGTTGCCAGCATAGCAGAAAACAGACCTGGAATTAATGAAAATGAAATCTCACCTACAAAAAATAAATATGTGGTCCAGTTAGTGGAAGGAAGCTCAAGGCTGGATGAAAATGGCCAAAGCCAGCTTCAAAGGCATCCTCTGCAGACCTGAAACAGCTCCTGACGTTCTGTTTTAGCTGTGAGTTTTCTGGTGGGTGTCTCCCGGCAGCAGGCACCTGGGCACCCAGGAGGACCAAGAGGAAAGAGACATACAGAGGTTTCTGGGGCTGTTCGCTAGCAGGCCTGACGCCCCCGCTTCCATCTCAGTGAGCAGCCAGCCTTCCTGTGGGGAAAGGAGAAGCCCTGCCCCTATGCTTCCTGCTCCTGGGCAGATGCAGGAGTGACCCGACGTCTGCCATGAAGGCAGGGGAGCATTCCTGCTCCCCAGGGTGCCCAGACCACCCGGGAAACCGAGGTCAGCCAAGTCAGTCTGATGCTCCCAGAGTCCTTCCTGTCCGAGCCTCCCGCCAGGTAAAACGGCCCCAGAGCTGAACCTGGGTTTGAGCTCAGCCAGTCCGATGCAGTGTCTTACCTCTTCTTCACACGTCCTTGGACGAGTCCCCACCGGGTCCAAGTGCCAGGTCAACACCGAGGCTTCAGTCCCATTCCGTCCGCTCTGTCACTCTCGGCAGCAGAGCCCCTGTGGTTACAACTCCCAGAGTTCCAGGCTGGAGGGCACCTTGGGAGGACCTGGTCTGTGTCTGTGAGGGGGCAGCTGTGCTCGGGAATGCCCAGGAACTTGAACAAGACACGTCCATCGAGGGAGCCAGGCCTGGACACTCATACCCCAGCTGGTGCCCAGCTTGCATCCCAGCCTCTCCTAAAACATCACCCTTCCACTGTGGAGACACAATTATAACCCAAGTCCTGCTACTTTTCTGCCATTCTTTGAACAAAGGCCAGACCTGGCCGCCCCTTCCAGTGTCTGGGATCCACCAGCTTCGAGACAAAATTGCAGGGATGCAGGGAGCAGGGCTGTGGGCGGCCATATAGAGAGTTCTGGGCCCTGGTCTTCATTAGGGTTGTGTGCTTGGCTGTCCTGCTTGGAGGCCCTTTGCCAGGGAGCCGCCCAACCGGGGCTTGCAGGGCAGTGAGGCATTTTGGACTCACAGAGGCATTCTCAGACCGTCTCAGAGCCGGATCTCGTTCATCTGAGGAAGGAGGGCTTCTGTCATTTCCTCGTGAGCATGGAAGAGGGAGATTGTTCTAACAACAAAAACTTTTCCGATATCACTTTTTATTCTTCAGATTTGGGAGATAATGTAACCAATTTTAATTATTTATGGCATTGAAGCAGGAGGAGTAAAAAGTTTATCTGAAATCCCTAGATATTCCTCAAATACATTTAATAAACATTTAATAGTTTCAAATGTTTCCCCGGGAAAGCCACTATAGGCCATTACTAACCTCTAGAGTTCAGAAAGGACTTTGTGGTTTGGTTTGGCTGTGGTTTTTAGCCACAGGGAAGGATCTCCAGATGGAGATGCTACACATGCCAAAACAGCTGACAACCAGGTGTGCAGAGATGCAAGCACCCACCTGCCTGACTCACATGGAGCTTAGGAATCTCCTGACCAGTAAAACCTCCCTATCCCAGTCTCTAATAATTTAGAATTTCTGAAAGCTTTTGATGGGCAACCTAAATTTTTCACCATTTCCAAAGTATGTGAAATAAAGCAGTCAGTGAGGTTAAGTAGAATTTTCAGAATGCAGCTTAAACTCTTAAGAGACTGGAAAATAATTTTCAAGTACCCCCAAGAATTTGAGAAAAGTCCATTTATGTGTAAATGATCCATATGCCAAACATATTCAAATCAGTAAATTGATTTGGAAGTGAGTCAGGTCTCCCCAAGGCTTTCCAAACTCTAAGACATTTTTGGTTGTGATGTCCTGAGGCCTGTGTCAGGCAATGCAGGGCTGGGGGCCCTCTTTGCTCCTTTCTGTCCAGTTTATGAAATGGGTGTTTTTTCTGCTATGCCCGAGAGCCTGTTACAGGCACCCTCAGGCAGCCTCTGCACAGGTGGTGTGTGTGTTTGGGTGGTCAGTGTCAACCCCATTCCTTCCGGCCCTCCTTACACACCGCCTGAGCACACAGTTGGCACTCCCCATCCACGGGGCTGCACCTGTGTGTTCAGCCATAGATCTGAGTTGTAACATATTTGATATTTAACATGCACTAAGGTTCTCTCAAAGATGCTCTATGATTCCCCAAGGGCATCTCTTCTTTCTTGGAGAGGATGTTCAGAGAAAGGGGAATAAGCAGACCGTCCGTAGATGAACCAGCTCCTTTATCCTCTTACTTTGGGGGCCTGGATTTCAGCAGGAAAATATGAAAAGGTTTCTGCCCCATGAGGACAAGCCACGCATTGTAAGGAGGAAGCAGAGGTAGATTTGGATTAGCAAGCAAAACTGTGTCCTGTTTTAAGAGCCCTTGATTCCAGTCGACTGTGTCGGATTGTTAAAAACGCGAACATTGTGTGTGACTATTCATTTTTGTCACCCGCTCTTGATTAATCCCATTCTAACTGGCATCTGCGGGCCCTGAAATCTCATCCTACTTAATTAAATTAGTGACACAGTTGTCTCCCCGTTTTCCTATCAAAGGGTTGTGCTCAGGAGAAATAAAACCTTTGTTCCCCACTACTCCGTATAATTTATACCCTTTTCTCCCCTCTTCTCATCCAGTTCCTGGCTCAGATGCTAAATTGTAGCTGGTAATAGGGAGCTATTAGGTTTAGTGAAGCATGTCAAAGAAACAGCCAGTGGAGGCCCTGCTGAAGGGCGCGTCGGCTCCCGAGAAACAGCGGGGTCAAGAATCCTGCGTCCAAACGGGCAGGATGGCTTTGTACCAAAAGTCACACTTTTTGAACTAAAACATGTGACCTCAACAGACAGAGGGGAGAAGCAAGCTGCTACTGAATAGAGATGAAGGGGGAAGGGAGCACAGACCCCGCGTCCAACCTCCGTGCTCTCAGCCGCGGGAGAGGAGATGAAGGGGATGTAGGGACACCCTGTGGACCGTCAGGTAGAGGTGAAAGAGCTCTGATCACTGAACTTACGTCCGGCGCGTGAGCCCTGAAATCATTCAAATGAACTGTTAATTAGAATAACAATTTAAGTGAGCAAGGGGAAAGATACATGCTTTTCAATAGAAAATTCTAGATGCCCTGGGATTATCAGCCTCAGGGCTTCACTGTAACCACACCCTCCTTTGTGTCCATGTTTAGGTGATACTGGCCTTGGATTTTGTTGGTGTTACAAGTGCGGACTCTGACATTTTGAACGTGGGAGAACTCTGACAGACACAGGAAAACTCACGCACCCAAACGTCCCCCTTACCATTGTTTAACCCAATGGAAGACAGAATAGACACTTCTGCACACTGACTGTTGGGGACAGTGTGTCGCGTCCAGGGGACCCCAGGACAAGGGCACAGGTGCCTCTCTGAGCAGGTAGCAGTGCCCTGTTGACCTTGGTCCTGCTATTCATCAAAGAGAAAGACACACCCTGCATGGAGCCGCAGGGCCTTGAGGGTATTTTAATGTCCTCTTGGCCTTGGAAGCTCACCTGGTTTCTGTGAGCAGACCCTGGTGACTAGCCCTGACATTCGAGTGGATTTTAGGTGGTTTTCCTCAGCACCAAAGGTGCACAGGTGTGGGCAGCTGAGCCCCTGGCACCCAGCCACTGCGTGATACAGGTGAGCACACACCTGGGCCACAGGGACCCTCGGTTCCCTTCTGGTGAAACAATAGCCAAGGATGAGATTCCAACTGAACCAGTCAAGACAGTGAAGTGAAATTATATACAATGAATGGAAACATAGAGAGCGTGGGAAAGAGTGTGAGTTATATTTTCAAGGCAGATGATGAATGAAATTAGGTGCATGAGCCCAAACCTGCTAATAGTAGAGAACAGAGCCCCTCTGTACTGCTAGCCATGAAGTGGCATGTGCGTCCTCACCGCCACCTGACTGCCAGGTGGCTGGGCAGATTCTCACGCAATCCATTCCACCAGGAAGAATTACATGGCATCATGTTTTTCATTATATGATTATGCTATCATGCTAATGATAAAGTATAATTGATCCCATGACTGTGGGGTCATTACAGATGGATTATCTGGCAAGAGATGACCACGAATAGATTTTAGGACCATGACTTTGAAGGTTTTTCCACCATCTTGTGATGCTGGCTTGTGCTTAACTTGTGGTCAACACAACGCCTTCACTGGACCTGACTTCTGTAAATCTAGATTTAAATCTAGTCCTGCTTTTTAAAAATCTCAGGTAAGACGTACGTTTGCTATTACTAACATCGATTTTGTTAATTTCTTCTCATTCATTTTAAAATATTCACTTTACCAACTCGAGTTTTGACTCCCTTCTCCAGCACCCCCGTCCCTCCCCAAACAGCTATGATATCTGATAATTCAGCGGCCTTCAACACTCCACAGGGGGTGACACGGGAAAGTCCCCACAACTCCATCAGTACTTCATTTAATAGCCCCTGAAACTACATAACGTTACATGTCAGATGAGTCTCAATAAAATTGGGGAAAAAGTTTAAAGAAAAAAAAATTTTAAGTAAAGAAAATTTTTAAACTGATATTCCCCAAATACAGCAATTAATTCAGTCTTTAATCACCTAAATCTAATATCATTTACATAATCATTTCACTGCTCCTGGTCCTCAAAATGTCATGAGAAGCTTTCTTACATGTCTCTAAAAATGAAGGCCCACCATCTGTGGCACGTGGCCCTCTTGTAATCCTACCAAGAAAGGATTCACTTTTTTAGCATAGCTTCTTATTCAGCTCTTATTCCTTGTACAGCTGACTCCTTGCTCGTTGTAACTTCTTCCAAATCATCTGATTAGTTGTACACTAATCAGTATTATGTAGCCTTCGTGGTTCCCATGCCCACTCTCTTTTTTACAAAATCACCACAGTTCGCCATTTCCAAAGCTGTCAGCTCTACCAGGTTCCACGATTGGTCAGAGACATATGTTGAAAACCTTGATCCTTCAGAATAGTTTGCATGCCTCCATCTATTCAAGCTGCTAAAACAAAGCACCACGGATGGGGGCATGGGGGTGGGGCTTAAACAACAAGCATGTATGCCCACAGTTCTGGAGGCTGAGAGCCCAAGAGCAAGGTGTGTGCAGATGTGCTGTCTGGCTGGTCCTGCTTCTTGGATTGCCGATGGCCACCTTCTTGCTGTGTCCTCACCGGGCGGAGAGAGAGCTCTGATCTTCTTTTCTTCTTCTAAGGGCACGAATCCCATCATGAGGGCCCCACCCTCAAAACTCATCTAAATCTAATCACCTCCCAAAGGCCCCACTTCCTAACACCATCTCAGTGGGGGTTAGGGTCTCAATGAATCTGGGAAGGGAGGACACAAACATTCAGTCCAGAACAGCATGCACGTGTGTGCATTCCATCACAGAACTGGAAAACAAGATAGAGTAATGAATTTTTATGTTGATAAATTAATGGAATTAAAAGAAGCACAGGCTAGAAATAACGAAGAATCAGAGGAGAGAAAACTGCAGACTAAAAATATGCAGAATGGAAAACCTCCTAAAAGTAAGAGTTCTCCTTCAAGAAATACCTGCCCTAAAACCAAAAATAAAAGCAGAAGAAGAAACAAATAACAAAATGGGAAGCTAAACAACTCGATAGCACAGTCAGAGCTTGGATCTGTGAGTGAGAAGATCAAACCAGGACATTGGCAGAGTAAAGCTCCAGAAAGAGAACTGAGGCCAGAAAACTTCTCGAAGCTCAAGAAAGGAAGAACGCATTTAGGTTTAAAGATCCATCAGAAGACTCATACTTTGGCACTCCCTGGTGAAATCTTAGATTGCCAAGAATAAATGAAAAATTCAAAAAGCTTTTAAAGATGCAAAGGAAAAAAAAAACAACTATTTGATTATCCACAAAGAAACAGAAATAATATTGGTGAGACATTCCGCCACGGTACCACTGAATTTAAGAAGACAATGCTGTAATGTCGTAAGTGCTCTGACACAGGAAAGAAAGAATTTGTGATACGTGCTGTGCCCTGGCAAGCCAGCCATCGTTCCAGGACTCAGAAGCCCAGCTCACAGGAATCTAAGACACACAGCCCCCGTGCTTGTTCACTGTGTTCCCCCAAGCACCTGCAATACTGCCTGAAACACCATAAGTGCTCAATAAATGTCTTTGAATAATCAGGATTTCTGAAATAATTACCTTAGGATGTAATCTTCTAAAAGGAAAATTGTATTTGAAAAGGGAAATACACAGGACTTAAAACATCAATGAGAGGGCTTCCCTGGTGGCGCAGTGGTTGAGAGTCCGCCTGCTGATGCAGGGGACACGGGTTCGTGCCCCGGTCCGGGAGGATCCCACATGCCGCAGAGTGGCTGGGCCCGTGAGCCATGGCCGCTGAGCCTGCACGTCCGGAGCCTGTGCTCTGCAATGGGAGAGGCCACAACAGTGAGAGGCCCGCATACGGCAAAAAAAAAAAAAAAAAAAAAAAAAAACATCAATGAGAAACAGAACCAAAAAGCATATAATTAACCCTAAATAATTATCAAGGTGTAATAAAAGTATGCACAAGTTGGAAAGACAAATCTTCCAAGTTAGGGATGGTACAGGGTTTGTACAGGGTTTGAAGGTCCTGTTTGTCTCCTTTGAGGGTGAGATATACAAGCCCACCCTGGACAGTAATATAAAATCATTAGTTTTTATATTTGTATTACACAGCAAAAGGCAATTGCTAGAAGAACTGAAATAGAATCATAACTTCTAAATCACTAGAGGAAAAATAGAACAACAAATATAAGTAAAGCAAAGAAGAAAAACCACAACCCACAGCATGGCACAGGAGAAAGGAGAAAGTTATCACCACCTGAAATTCTCCACCAGAAACAACTATTCTTAACATGTTAATACACGTCCATCCAGTCTTTTTTCTCTGCATATAGAATGTGTGTACTTAATTTTTAAAATGCACATTGTTTCAACTAAAATATTGTGAAGAGTTCTCACCGTTATGAAATTCTTCTCAATAATATCTCTTAATCTTATAATAGCTCATCTTATGGAAAGACCACTTTAAAAATATTCTTTCACTGTTAAACTTGTAGGCTATTTCAGTTTTTCAATATCATCAATATCAGTTCAAAATACATTTTTTAATTTTTTTCTTTTTTTTTTTCAGCAGTGTGCATGGCATGCAGGACCTTAGTTCCCTGACAGGTATTGAACCCGTGTCACCTACAGTGGTAGAGAGGAGTCTTAAACACTGGATCACCAGGGAAGTCCCAAAATACATTTTTATATCTAAACATCTATGAGTTTTTCAGTCTTTTCCCATAATTTGGATGACTAGAAGGGAAATAATAGAGGCAAGGTTGAGATGTGAAACCCCTTCACCTACTGACAAGTTTCTTCTCGTGAACGTCTCAAGTACCTGCAGTCAGAGGGCGTTCCTTCCAACAGCAGTATTATTTTTGTCTTGGATCATTTAGTAAACAAAACTATAAGCCTCTTTCTTTTCATTCAGCTACTCAGTTTTGTTTTCTAAGAAAAGGGAACATTTAAATAGTCCTTTTTAATCTTCTGCATATTTTTCCTGTGAACTGTGTCTGTGTCATATCCACTTTTCTGCAGCCAGCCAGTCCCCGGGTGATGCCCGCACTCATGGCTCAGCCTTGCCTTCTCCTCAGAGCTCTGGACTCACCTCCCAGCCAACCTCACCTCCACTTGGAAGTCCAGGCTCCCAACATCTCAGTAAATATGGAACAACCACTGACCTGGTTGTTGGGGACCAAAAACTCAAAGTATCCTCCACTGGTCCCTCTCACTCGCACCCATGTCCCATCCACCAGCAGTCCTGTCAGCTTGGCCTCAGAAAGTGTCTGGAATCTAAGCAGACCTCATTGTCCTCAGAGCCTCCCTGGTCCACACCACCTGAATCTCCCTGGGTTCCCACAGCAGACCCCTAACCCTCACACTGGTCCACACCACCTGCATCTCCCCGGGTTCCCACAGCAGACCCCTAACCCTCACACTGGTCCACACCACCTGCATCTCCCTGGGTTCCCACAGCAGACCCCTAACCCTCACACTGGTCCACACCACCTGCATCTCCCTGGGTTCCCACAGCAGACCCCTAACCCTCACACTGGTCCACACCACCTGCATCTCTCCCACAGCAGCCCCCTGACCCACTGGCTGCCCCAGCTCCCCAGGCTCTAGACCCGCCCCTTGCGTTGGGAATACAATCAGTTCCTCATTGGCTACCTCATCCCACCTCCCGCCCCCCTCTCCAAGCTCGTCTCCTCCCTCTACCCTGTTCCTGCTCAAACAGACAGACAGACCGAACCCATGTGGCTTCCTGCTACTCCTAGAACATGAGCACTACTGGCCTCAGGGCCTTGGAAACTGGCCTGTGGTGTCCCCCACACCCTCCCCTCTGGGGCACTGGCTGCGACCAGATTCCTGACAGCCAGGATCGGGGCCTTCCCCTCTCTCCAACGTACCCTTGTCAATTACCCCCCGACAGTGTTCGTGTGTGTATGTGTGCGTGTGTGTATACACGTGTGTTGGCACACTGCTTTCTGTCCATCCCTCTACAGTAAAAACCAACTGGGGACAGAACCTTCTCTGATCACTCATTAATGTTTCCTGGAACCTGGAACAGCCCCATCCCACATCAGGTGCTGATCTATTACAGGTGCAATGAATGAATGAATACCTTTATGGCAGAATTTTTCTATGGATGCCTTTTATGTTAAGAGGTCTTTCCAATTGTTAATGATGCCTTGATGGGACACACCGATTATAAAATCTTACTTTAGGATGAAGTTGAGCTTCATTAACAGAAGCAATCTTTTCATTTCTTTTGCCTGTATTCTCCTTTAAAAAGGTCGTAGTCTTGGTAGAATTTTATGTGTTAAGTGTGAGGTTTCCTCTCCATCCAGTTCCCTTTAGAATCTCTGGTCATGCCATCATTCTCTAAAATTTCTGAATTATGTTTATTATTTTCTGACTTTTGTTAACTTCCTCTGGGGTCTGTGGGTTTGTTCAGCATTTCCATCCTCCAAGGGGACATTATGGGTCTCTCCAGAGCCCTGTGTGGCCGGCAAGGTTGGGCCACACACTCACCCAGCACAACTCCTGGCTCCATGGGGCCTGCAGTGTTGGGGCAGGGGCTGTTCTGCTGCCCACTGGCCATGTGACCTGGGCAGCTGTTGAGCCCCTCAGGGCTCTGGGAGCCCATCATGGAGCGGGGCTGAGCCGCGTTGCGTGACTGGGCCCCGTGCGGGGTCTCGGGCCCTCTGGCCCTGGGCTGCCCCAGCTGTTCTCAGTCTCTGGGAACCTCCATGTATGTCCCCTTGGCCAGGAATTACCCTGGGTCCTGCCAGAACACACATCTGCTCTGCCCTCCTTCACCTCGGAGCTCCAGCTCCCCTAGGGCATGCTCGCCGGGAGCCCTTCCCTCAGTTCACCCCACAGCTCACTGCACCCTTTCCAAAACCACGCTAACTTTGGCAATTCCCCGAGGGTCCCAGACCCCAGGTCTCGGGAGATGGTGGGACAGAGCCAGCCTCCAGGCGACGATGGCCCCCTCCCACGTCCCTGTCACCCACGTGGGTTCGTTGGCGTGTCACTGGCTGGGATCAGGATGATTTCCCTCCTAAGAGTTACTGGAAATAACCTCCAATGTTGAGATTAGGTCTTGTCTTTCTTCAAAGGGTCTGCTTTGATGCCAAGCATCTGTGCTCACCAAGACTCCAAGTTCAAGTGCCCTTAACAAAGTGAGCCTTTCTTTTGTCAAAGAGGGAAAAGGAAAAACTACCTACATCCACACCTAATCTATGTCTGTATCTAATCTGTACCTCTACCTATACATCTATACCTACAGTTATATCTGTATTATCTATATCTATGTATGTATATATCATCTATATTCACATCTGATCTATATCTTGTATACCTATATCTAATCTATATCCATACCTAAATCTGATCTCTATCTATATCCACATCTACATCTGGATCACCTACATCTATGTCTGTATCCACACAATCTACATCTAGAGCAGCTACTTCTGTAACTACATATACATATATATTATATATATATCTAATCTATATCTAAATCTAACCTCTATCTATACCCACATCTACATCTACATCTATATCCACACAATCTACATTTAGAGCTCCTACTTCTGTATCTACACATGTATATATCAGCTATATCCAAATCTAGCCTCTATCTATACCCACATCTACATCTGTATCACCTACATCTATATCCACACAATCTACATCTAGAGTTCCTACTTCTGTATCTACATATATATATATATATATATATATATATATATATATATATAATCCATATATCTAATCTATATCTAAATCTAACCTCTATGTATACCCACATCTACATCCATATATAAAGGTACATCTAGTTCTACGTCTGTATCTATATAGAGCACACGTACAGCGGGTATTTTTCCTGGTTTTCTTAAGATGTTTGCTATTTCTAGCCAACAAAAAATTCTGTGCCCTGGTATAAAATCTCTTTGGGATCATCATTAGCACCTGTAAAGAACAGTGGGACAGACAGCCAGGCAGGCAGACACCGCACATGCCTCCATCAACAGAGCCATGAGTGGCCCCAGAGCCATCCTTACTGCTAGGATCGGGCCAGTGCTGAGTGAGGAATGTGGCCTCTCTGGCGTGGCAGGTAAATGGCAGGCACAAAGTTACACAGTTCTGGGTACATGCATTCCCCGAACCCCCTGACCTCCTGATTCCTCATCTGTGAAGCAAGGACGTCTGCTCATGAACAAAAAAGCAAAGGGCACAGGCTGCATCTGTCATGGATGAGGCGGTGCCACCGACGTCCCCTCCCTGCAGACCCGGCCACGACTTCGAGCAGAGAGCAGGTGCCCGGCAGCCTCCACCAGCCCTGGATTTGGTTCCCCCAGACTCAAAGTTGCAGACACAGTCCCTGAGGGCACCTTCCAGAATCTCCCCAGCATGAGTGGGCTCCACGGCCTTGGTACGTGGGGAGATGCCTCCCCTGGCTGCACGCTGACCCCTGCTCACAGCCACAGGGCCTCACATGAGAAGAGGCTCCCATGAGACTAGCCACCACCTAACTCCCCGGAGCAGCTGGTGATACGGAACCTTGGGCCCTGAGGCCCACTGACTTGCCTCTGTCTCTGACAGTTGCCCCAGGGCCAAACTCTGGAGCTGAGGAACCCGGGTCACAGGTGAGCTGGGACCAGGAGTAGGTCCTCGGGTCCAGCAAGGGTGGGACCGGGCTCTGCGACCCATGCTGGAGGGGAGCGGTTTCTCCCCTAATATGGAAAGGAGGTTGGAAACCCCCAAGGGACAAAGTAGAGTCAATTTACTCATAAAAAGGCAATGTGCTATGATAGGATTCAGATTTTCAATTGACTGCTGCAAGAGGAAGTTTAAAAGTCACATCTAATTTGATTTAATAAGGTTGCTTCCCCCCTCTCAGAGGGAAAGTGGGATGCAGACAGAGTGTGATTTTTATTGAAATGCCTTCCTGTGATTGAGGACGTGGGCCATCCATCTTCTGGGGGACAGGGAGTGAGTGCAGGGATCCTTGATGTTGAGTGGCCACAGGATTATATACAGGGAAATTGGACGCGATAGCTAATGGACAGGACCTGTCTGTGACTGTGGGAAAGCTCGGCCATCTCCAACCTTGGTGGGTGGGTGGGGGGGACACAAAATCAGCTGCAAGGGGCGTGTCACTTGCACAGAAGATAAAGAACAGGCTTAGCCCTATAATGCTCGTCCCTGCCCTCAGCAACTTGATGCTGACGAGGTCGTCACGTCCCAGGGGCTCTGGTGACATGTTAACCTCAGGCAATCAGATCAGAATGAAGAGTGTAGAATCTGGGGTCCTGGCTGTGCTAACCTGAGATCAGGACCCGGTATCGAGGCACCTGCTAAACTCTCACTGCTGAGCCCATGGTACTGTAATGCCTAATTTCTCAAATGTTACCATGGGGGGGCCTCCCTGGTGGCGCAAGTGGTTGAGAGTCCGCCTGCCGATGCAGGGGATACGGGTTCGTGCCCCGGTCTGGGAGGATCCCATATGCCGCGGAGCGGCTGGGCCCGTGAGCCATGGCCGCTGAGCCTGCGCGTCCGGAGCCTGCGCGTCCGGAGCCTGTGCTCCGCAACGGGGGAGGCCACAACAGTGAGAGGCCCGCATACCGCAAAAAAAAAAAAAAAAAAAAAAATGTTACCATGGGAACAGGAAGCTGGTGTTTGTGAAATCACCAAGTGAACCTAAAACACCAGACACAGGTCAGCTACTCTAGCTACTAGAGCACATTATACTCTGGAAGGATTTATCTCTTCTTTTCAAGCCTGTCCTGAAATGTACACATTTGTTGGTAGCTCAATCCGTCTACAAATGGCCAAATAGGGCACTACCCAGGATCAAAGGCTCACTGGACACTTGTGTGGCCTGAGTTAGGATTCAAAATAGGAGGGACCCTGTGGCCATAGTCGGAAACTTGAAGCCTTCAGACCAAGGTGTCATCTTCTGGTCCAGTAAGTTTCCAGGTTTGCAGGAAGGGAAAGGCTGGGGTCAGGTTATCCACTGAGCTCATCAAGGACATGCCGGCTGGCAGGTGAGACAGAACGCACCTGGGTGGTGGCACACCAGGTGGGGATGAGGTCTGGTCCATCCCACAGGTGTGTGTCCATGTGGACGGCCTTGAGAGGAACCCCCTGCATTGACCCGTTCAAAACACTCAACACTGATGGCACAGGCACAAAGGCCACCCTCCAGATATGCTGCAAACCAATCTAGTATCATTCTGCAGGGATACCTGTCAAGTGCGACTGAGGCTTAAAAAGCCAGCTTCAAGACCCAAGAAGGTAGTGACCTAGATTAGCAGCAATTCATTGAAAAAGTTTCAATATTTTCCAACTACAAGCTTTATAAAAAGTAATATGATCAGAAATGTTTCCAGTCCTTCAAAACCACATGCACTAAATTCCATGGAGAGAGCTCGCAGACGAGATGTTCTGGGGCTGGCTGTGGTGTGGGCCCAAGCCCAGGGCAGCCAGAGGGTCTGGGTGTCCAGGGGCAGGAGGGACGTGTGCCCATTCCCACCTCGCCATTCCAGCAAGGTACTCCAGCCCCCTGACCCTGTAGGCCAAGGAACCTGACAAACTGGGCACTGTGAGGAAAGATGGAGCCTCACCTTCTCAGCATCAGCCAGGCTCAGAGGCAGGCGGCTGGGACCGATCAGTGGTCCCCAGCTCAGCAGGGTGGACCCCAGGTGGAGGGACTGCATCCCAGGTGGCCCTGCTAACAAAGATGGGGAAGAGTGCTGGCTCGTGCACCAGGAGGACCCCCAGCAACTCACGAGAGTATTGGTGACAGTGGAAAAGGCTAGAACCTTTCCAGAGTGAAGGTTAAGCTGTGAACAAGATTTCAGTGTAACTGTAAATTTGACTTTATTTAGAACTATGGGTTATTGAGACCCCAAAGGAGCCCTCAGTTTCCAACTTTCAGAAAATTGCACCCTAGAGGGAATTGCCAAGGAGCTTGTTACCACCTGTGGGGGTCTGCCAGGACCCTCACAGAGAGTTTTCTCCTTTCTGTAATACGGCTTGCCCTGGAACACTCTACATCACCCATCCACGGAAGGATTCTTTCTATAATTAATATGTTTATCCATCCAAGCCTCACAGTGTAGGGTAATGATTGAGTACAGACCAGAGTATGAAATGTTATGAGTTCAGGAATAACCTTCATTACACAAGTATTATAGGCTCATAAAGCCCCAGGATGCTGTATCAGACCCGTCCTTTCTGGCTTCCAATAAATCAAAAGTATTTCCGTCCAACTGGCTCTTCTTACCTTGAAGAGAGTGAGTGAGTACCTTGGTGGTGTTTCATTTCACAGATTCTCAGACTCATCAGAGAAGTAAGAGACAGTGATTGATTCTTAACTGGAACCCATCAACCACAGTTAAAATTTCATAATATTCACATTAATTAAAGTGCTTCATTATCCATTTTTTTTTTTGCACACAGTGAGTTGGGCACCTCCGAGCTTTGGAAAATCAAACCTGTTTGAAATGCAGCCCTAGCTCAAAGCATTTTAACCACCAGGGAGACAATCACAAAATATTAAACAGGGAGTATGAGGAAACAGTTGCAGAAATAGACTCCCCAAAATAAAACCTCACCAGGCGGGGGCTTGTTTTGCCACAGGAGAGGAGCAGTGGGGAGCTGTAAACAGAACATTTTAAGCCACAATTTTTCAGACATAAAAAGTGCCTGATTTTTAGGAAATATCAGAAAAGCCTCAATTTACCGAAAAGATTACATTTTACGGTAGGGCTAAGGCCATTGGAATTGGGTCAGGATACACTTAAACTTACCTACAATTTTCTAATCTATGGTATGAAGACATATCATTTCTATATGTCTGATACTCATTTACTCTATAGAGGTCTGGAGTGAGGGTCTGGGAGGAAGAATTAGGGGGTATGAGGAAAACATAGAGGATTTCTTGGATTTCTACAGCTCCTATGTTGGATTTTTAAAAATGAGGGAAAGAAAGATCAGGCTAAAGACCATACTTTATTACTATACAAAATATACTATATATACTGGCTGAATCCCTCCCTACCCATGACAGTGCTCCATGATAGAAACTCAAAAAGAACAAAATTGATAATGTAATGCTCCTGGATGCTATGAGAAAAAAATTCTCAGGAGCACTATTGGATTGTTGGCCAAATTATCACGTCTCAAGTCAGTAATTTTATCTCAAGATAGGATGGTGAGACAATTGCTAAAATGGTTCTTATGTAACCACTAAACTGTATGAATTATATTTCCTAAGTATTCAATAACTGACCAGCTCTGACTATACCTGAACATTGTAATTTTTGCCTGACAGACACGATAATTGAAATAATAATCTAGGCTTATCTTCTCTGCTATTGATCTTACTAATCAGAAAAAGTAAATGGAACATAACTCAATAATTGTCATAAGAAAGCAGTAAATTAGACAAAAAATGGTGCTTACTCCTCCTTACGAGATGCAGAAATGTAGACAATATTCCTCTCCAATTTTTGAAAATGGTGAAGAAGTACTGTCAAGGCAGGTGTAAGAAGAAAATCTATAAAGTTGAAATAAGCCTAAAGTTTGGCAGGAGCAACCTTAAAGTAGCTAGAGCCTGACACAGACTTGGAAAGACAGTAATGAGAAATAGAGACACATGATCAATGACCACCTCTGAGACACTGGGATTTGAGGTATTAACATTGACAATTCCTGTATACTTTGTCATGCCAAGAAAATGATTGAAATTGAAATCCACTCCACTCTGGTGCTTGTACTATCACTTCTAGCTATGAATTTAAGGGTGGAATTCGAAACAGTAGGGGCTCTGTGTAACTAGTACTGTCTGTAGGAAGGAGTCATTTCTCAGAGTCTGAAATCAAGGTTTCATTCACTCTTCATAATGGAAGGATTAACTTGGCACCCAGCTGACAGAGTTCTCGTTTCCTCCCCTGGATGGAAGTCCATGTCACTCAACTGTTCCTCTGAAGATGGTAATAAAGGTATTGAATATCCAAGCTAGGAAGAAGAGCTTTTCAGAAATAAGTGCATGCTGGTGTTGAGGGTGGTGATAATGAAGGTGATGGTGATGACAGTGGTGATGCTGGTGGTGCTGTTAACAATGATGATGGTAATGTTGGTGATGATAAGTTGGTGGTGATGGTGGTAATGGTGGTGGTTTATGTTGTTGATGATGATGGTGATGATGTAAGTGGTAGTGACAGTAGTGGGGATGACAATTGTGAAGATGATGGTGATGATGATGGTGGTAGTGATGATGATAGTGGTGGTGATGGTGATGATGTCAAAGTTAGTGATGATGGTGATGGGGATGGTGGTGAGGATGATAGTGGTGGTGATGGTGGTGAGGATGATAGTGGTGGTGATGGTAATGATGTTAAATTTAGTGATGATGGTGGTGGGGATGGTTGATGCTGAGGGTGGTGATGGTAATGATGATAATGTGATGGTGATGACAGGATGGTGATCATGGTGGTTATGTTGTTGACGATGACAGTAATCATGATGGTAGTGGTGAGGATGGTGATGATGATGGTGAGAGCTAATATCTGAAGGTCTTACCACATGTACACTTGCTGTGTACCAGGCACAGTTATAAAGGCTTTGAACATATTATCCTCATTAATCTTCTTGAAATCCCTATAAGGTAGAGACCTCTATTCCTATTATTTTACTACAGACAATATTAAGATTTAAAGGGTTATAAAAATGCTCCAGGACACCCCAGGATCTGCATTTTTTGCTCAAGCTCCATAGAATTGAAACAGAAAAAAATGTCCATCGCAGACAGAGATTACGAAGTGATGCAGTCAGTTGTCACTAAGGTGTCCTCAGCCATCAGAACATACATCATCTTCCTCACTTTCTTCATGGGTCACTGCCCCTCATTGGTAACCTGAAGACCCAAGGGGCTTCATGAGTGCTCAAGGCTACCCTAGACACATCTATCTACTACACCATTACCCTCCCCTCTTTTCCTACAGCACAACCACCGTCAAAAGAGATCATTTTGAGTCCATCTTTTCATTCTCATCTACCACAATTTCCCTGTCTGGAAACAGGTAGGAAATTTATCCTCAGACATCTCTGATGATCTGGACCCCAAAGGCATGGAGAGCAGAGTTTTATTTCTAATGCTAAAGCAGACTGTGAATGTAACCCAGGACTTACTACTATCTCTTCTCAAGCCTCATTTTGCTCAGTCTATAGTGTGTTCTCCTAATTATTTCTCAGGAATTCTGGAATATCAGTCAGTGCTATGCATTGCCATGTCCTCTGCTTGGATCTTTCTCACCCAGGAGTCTGCAGAGCTCACACACTCACGTCTTGAAGGTACTTGATCCAGCATCTTCTCCTCAAGGCCACTGTATTTTGAATGTGCAACAAACAGACTCCCAATCCCACCTGCCTAGATTTACTTTTTCCCACAGCACTTATCACTCCCAATACCTGATGCCCTCTGTTTATCTGTTTATTTTCAGTCTACACCTCATGGAGTATAAGCTCCACATGGGAAGATGTTTCATCTGGCTGGCTCACCACCACAGCCCCAGCATCTAGAGTGAAGCCAAGCACAGAGTTGCTGCTCAATACGTATTAGTTAAATGTATGAGCTCCCTGAGGTGAGCTGTTAATGTAGGAACTGATTTAAATCACTTTCAAAAACAACCTAGATTTCTATCAAGATGGAGTAACAGAGGTGGGGTTTACATCCCCCACTTGAAACAACTGTAAAGAAAACGGATAAAATATATGAAACAATAGTTTTCAGGCACTGGACAGTGGGCAGCACAAACCAGAAATCCCTGTGAGAAAATACAAACCAGCTGGAATCCTAGGATTGTCCCCAGCTCCCTGCTCAGAGAGAGAGTCCAGATGTCAGCGCAGGGAGGGGGAAATGATGCAAAATCAAGTGCATTCCCTGAGTTGAAAAAAAAATTGGATTTTTGTGGCGCTCAAGGCAGCTAGAGCTCATGGGGCAGGGTATTCTTAGAAAGAGGAATTATACACAGATAGGGAGCTGCAAAGACCTGCAGAGATCCCATCCTCACCCTGCTGAACAAAGCTGAGTGCTGGCTAGTGCACGCATGTGAGAAAGCTCTCTATGGACAGAGAGATGTCCCGAGAGCACACACAGGAGTAAGAATAGAACCAGTCTGTGTTCCCACCAGCCAGAATAGAAAAAACATGTAATTAATGGGACATAATTGTAGAGAGTCAATAGCAGTGCAAAATTAGCCCCAGACTAAAGGCGTCCCAGCACCACACAACAAAGCTTAGAAACAAGGCTTGAGGCAAACTTTTTTTCATGTAATTTAACTGTAATCCAGAAAAGAGTTCAAGGATATTTATAGAAATATAAAAAATATCTAGCACCCAACAAGACAAAATTTACAAAGTCTAATAAAGTTTACCAGGCATGGAATGAAACAGAAAAACATGATCTATAATGAAAGGAAAACCAATCAATAGAAACAGACCCAGAAATGACACAAAGGATATCATTAGTAGCAAGGACATTAAAACATTATTATAACAGTATTCCAAGTAATGGATGTAATGTACTGCACAGGGAATATAGTCAATAATACCATAATAACTTTGTATAGTGTGTAATCTATAAAAATATTTAATCACTATGTTTTACACCTTAAACTAATATATTATTGTAAGACAGCTATACTTCAATTTAAAAAAAAAACTATATTCCATATGTTCAAGAAAGTACAGGTTGAAAATTTTATAAAGACATAGGAAAGATATAAAAAATAAACTTTAATCAAACATCAAGATATCAAAATATCTGAGATAAAATATACATAAGATGGAACAACAGCAATTTAGACAATGCAGAGGAAAAGATTAATGAACTTGAAGAAATAACAGGAAAAATGATCCAAACTTAAACACATAGGAGAAAAGACTGAAAACATGAGTGAGAGGTAAGGTAACTTCAAACAGTCTAGTATGTGTGTAATTTGAGATCCTGAAAGTAGGGAAGGGAAAAAATATTTGAAGAAGTAACCTAAAAATGTCTGAAGTTGATGAATTTAGACAGATTCCAAAACCCAGCAAAACTCTAGCACAAGAGACTTGGAGAAAACTAACACAAGGTGTATTGTAATCAATTTTCTTTAAGCCGGTGATAAACAATCTTTAAATCAACCAGGGAAAAAAATACAGATGTATGGTATGAATATGGAGCAAACATAAGCAGATTTCTCATTGAAAACCATTCAAACCAGAAGACAGTGAAGTAACATCTTTAAAGTTCTGAAAGCAATACAAAATAAAACAAACCATATCCAGCAAAACTAACTTTCAAAGATGAAGGCAAAATAAATTTCAGGCATACAAAAGCTGAAAAAAATCCATAGCCAGTAGCCACTGTCTTTTAAGAAGGAAAATGACACCAGGTGGAAATCTAGAATAAAATATCAAAATAAAGAGCCTCAAGGAAGGTAAATATAAATGACATTTTTTTCTTTAAAAAAATCTCTTAAAAGATAACTGACTATTTGAAGAAAAACAATAGCAGTGTATTGAAGTATTTACAGCCTATGCAGAAATATACATTATAACAGCAATAACACAAGAACTCAGAGGATTATAAGTATACTTTTATAGGGTTCTTATACTATACATGAAGTGGTATAATATTACTTGATAGTAGACAGTGATAAGTTAAATATTTAGATCATATTCCCTAAAGCCATCACTTAAAAAAAATAAAAAACTAACCATAATAACCCACTTGAAATATAAAAAATGCAAAATATATACCATGCTAACACTAATCAAAGAAAGCTGGACTGCTTATATTAATATCAAAGTGAAGCAAAGAGTATTACCTGGGATGAAGATTATCTCATAATAATAGAGTGTTCAAGAAACCACAAAAAATATTAAAAACTTATGCATTTAATAAAATGAAGTACAAACTGATAAAACTAAAAGAGTTTCGCTAGTATTAGAAAAAAATAAACAATTATGGTGTGAGATTTAAACACTTTTCCATCAATAAATTATAGAGCAAGTAGAGAGAAACTCAGTAAGAATAAAGAAAACTTGAAGCAGTCTTTAAACTCATTTGACCTATGCTACATTTATAGAACACTGCAGATAAATATTATTTTCAAGTGCAGAATACTCATTCCTTTCAAGGGCACACAAAATACTTACCAAGATACACCATATTCTGGACCATAACATAAATTCATATATTTATAATATATAAATGTACATATATCATATAAATATATAAAAATTTATAATATAAATATCACATTTATTTACACATATTTATAAAAGGATTGATATGGCATGCATTAATTAAGGCAGAGCAATCATAAGATGCACAACTACTAGAAAATCAGAATTTTTTTTTAAAAGACAACATTCAAGTAATAAAGAGAAAAGGTAGAAATAAATATAAGGGAAGCTTTTTTTGAGAAGTAAATGTAATTGAACACAAAATTCACTGGTATTGGTGAGGAATCAGTTTACCTGAAAGTCACAAAAACCCCAACAATGGTTTAGTAAGGAGCAATTATTTTTCAGGGACACATAGTCCACAGAGAGGGGTCCCTTGTGGACTCTCCATCTCTTACCGTCCCCTGTCCCCCCATCCTGACTGTCATCTCCACACTTGTGGCCTCATGGTCACAGGATAGACGCTGCAGCTCCAGGCATTGTTCCAGCCTTGCCTGTCCCCTTCATCAGGCAATCGCAACCTTTCACTTTGGGTCTCAGAGTCCGGGTCGCTTGTCCACTGCTTGCTGAGAAGGAGGCTGAGAAACCCGAGGGCAGGACGGGAAAAGTCTAGCCATGGTGCATTGGCTCAGGCTGGGCACAGGGTACCTTGAGCAAAAACGGGTCATGTTGGCAAGGCAGCAGGCCGGTGACATCATGCCTGGGCATCCTGGAAGCTGAGGTACAAGGAGAGACAGAGGTGTTCCACGGCTCTTATGAGAAGATGCAAAATACCAAGACACACTTACCACTTAGATCCCTGGGGAAGGGGCAACAAACACGACGCCAGATGGACCCTGTTCCCTCTGCAGGAGGGGCTGCACAGGCGCACAGTGGGTGAGGCCAACCCATGACCTTTGACCCCATGACCTTGAGCTCACTAGGCCCATCCCCTCCCGATGGGCCACCTCTCCAGCTCCGGGGCCTTGGTGGCGGCCTCTGGATTCCGGCTCCCTCCATGGCACGTCTGGTGTCTGGCACCCACACGGGGGTCAAGGCTGGGGGCTCACATGCCCAGGGTCAGGGTCTCCCTTCAAGAGGCCCCTCAGAGCTGAGGCCCAGGCAGATTCATGGGCAGAGGCCATGCAGGTGGGTAGACAATGCCCCTGGGTATTCCCTCACCCATGCTCGCTCACAGGCAAGGGGGCCCACTGGGGTGGTGGACGTCAGGCCAGGGTTGGGGCCACCCTCCTCCCCCATGCGTTTGCTGCCCCCAGCAGTGTGCAGGGGCTGGGCAGGCACTGGAGAACTGCTCACTGAACAAACAAATGTGTGTATGGCACTCTCTGTCTGGAGGTGATGGCTATATTCGGGTTTATAGTGGGTTGAAGGGTCACCCCAAGAAGAGTTGTGTGTCCTGTTCCAGGAATCTGTGAATGTGACTTGTTTGGAAAAAAGCGTCTTTGCAGACTGAGCTAAGGATTTTGAGATGAGTTCATCCTGGGATCATCCATGTAGGCCCTAAATCCAACGACAAGTATCCTTATAAGAGGAGGAGGCCACAGAGGGCTGTGAATAGGTGAAGACAGAGGCAGAGGCTGGAGGGATGTGTCCACAAGCCCAGAAACATCTGGAATCCCCAGAAGCTGGAAGAGGCAGGAAGGACACTCACCTGGAGCCTCCTGAGGGCGCGAGGCCCTGTGACTCATGATTTCAGACATTGGGCCTCCAGAACCCACAAGAGGAAAAGTGTCTGTTGTTTTAAGTTCCCCATTTGTGGTAACTTTCTACAGCAGCCCCAGGAAACTAATACAGCAGAAGACATTTGAAAACAGCACAAACATTGGATGGAGAAGAAACCCCAGTACTTGGTGGTGATTCAAAAGCCAGGTCAGAAAGAGGGTTAAGATGCAAAAGGACTATCGCACGTATTGCGAGATGGCACAGCGCACTCAGACCCTGATGCTTACAGCTGTGTGATCTTGGGAAATGTATTACCCACTCTGGGCCTTAGTTCCCAAATATAAAAAGGGACAACAACTCTGCCTACCTCACAGAGACGTTTTGAGGGTCAAATTAACAAACATAAGCCTTTAGAAGTAAATGTTGGCATGACCTTCCTCTTAATAGCTTGAAGTAGCCAAAACAGACAATTTGATGTGAGGGAAAGATGAAAGGTCTCTTCTGAATAACTCCTCAGCAAGTGTCTCTCACCTGGTTCACACTTGGAATACTATTTACACAGAAGTCTATTCGAATGGAATGAGGGTAGGGGGTAGGGAAATCTCCTTGGACCTCCTACAGTAAGGGACTCATGCATTTACACTTGTAGATGTTGGTGTGAAGTCCCTTTCCTCGCCTGTTCACCTCCGGGAGGGAGGGGCCCCAGCTCCAGACACTTCCCGTCCAGACTCAGAGCTGAGTGGAACCTGAGTGAGCATTCCCTTTGGCAGGGACATGTCTTATCCAGGTGCCAGGCTTCACGGCAAGGCTCAGAGGGAGGGGCCTCCCCTCTTCTCCTGTGCGTCGCAGCCAAGAGCAGGGAGGCGGGCTGGGCAGCCCTGCAGCTGACAGGTGAGATGGGGTGAGAGGGGGTGCTCGGCCGCCCAAGTGCACAGCAAGCTGCAGGGCTGACCCATCTCAGCAGGAGGCCCTGGGACCTGCGGGCTTCAGAGGAAACCAAGCATGTTGTCAGTCATCTCGTGGGCAGGCTGGTTTACAGAGATGCAAAGGCTCGGGAAGATAGGCCTTAAATTACTCCGGGGTGTCTGCTCTGGGCCGACTGGTTAGCCCGAGAAAACAGCAATCAAAGTGCACCCAGAGGCCCGATTCCAGGGCAGAGCATCACTAAGCCTTAAATGATCGCCATAAACAAATGATTTGTATCCTATAATTGGCAACAAAATGGGGAATTCACAAGTGACTATTAAAACAGTGTTATTGAACTGGAGTGTGAGATGGCTATTAATACAGCTGGGACGGCGCAGCTCCTGTCTCCGACCCGCACCTCGCCCGGCATCCTGGCCAGAGGGAACACGGGGGTGTCTGTAGCTGAGGTGTCCTCCAGTCTGTGAGGGTCCCTCCCACCCAGCTTTACAAAGCTCTCAGGAAATGTCACCCTATTCGTTTGGATTGAGTTTGTAAAATAAAATCCCCAGGTCCACATGCCAGCTTCCCTCAGCATCTCTGGCCACTGGACGTCCCCATGAACTCCCTGTCACAGTAGGCCTCTGGAAGCTGCAGGAGCCTTCCATCCACTGGCTTGTGTTGTGTGACCCTCGCAGGCACACCCCGCGGCTCTGCAACCCTCGCTTTGTCACCTGACGCTCCCCTGCATTCCATAAGCAGGCGCACGATATGCGTGGATATGTGTGCTTGTCGCCTGTGATGACACAGTTGCTTTGCTTTGCTGTGACCGAGCCCGAGCTCCTGTGTGGAGACGTGGCCCCGCACTCCCCCGAGTCTGCTCGTGGCCGTCACGCCCGGCCCGTGCGGTCGGGTTTGCTGGCACTGGGCCCTGGGAGGCTGATGCGATAAGACTATCTGCCCTTCAGGCACAGGAGGCCCTTGGTGAGCGCCCATCCGCAGGCGGGGACGTGGGGGACAGAAGTGGACTGATGCACCTCAGAGGGGACACCCATCCCCTGTGGGTGCTTGACCCACGTCCACAGGTAACAGATGGCCAAGAGTGGTCAGTGGCTCTGCGACTCCACACTGATGGTGGAAGGCCCGGTGGGCGTGGCTGAGGACAGGCCCCGCCCTCCAGGCCCTGCTCACAGCCTCCCCTGTGAGCCCCCCACTGGCTCAGTTCTGAACCCGCTGTCTTTGGGGACACCATGGAGGCTGTGTGAAGTGGCCCTGCGGTGGGGCCTGCCTGTGAGTCTAGTCCTCTGCCTGGCCCGTGGCAACTAAGCTGCCCTCAGCACCTGGCCCTGCAGGGGAGCTGAACCAGCCGGGCTCAGCGGGGCCCACGCACCCCAGGGCTCCCTGCTCAGCAGCACCTGCTCTCAGGCATCTTCTGCAGGGAAACACCGTGTGGTCATCCTTACGCAGGCGGCCGGCCCCAGTCGGTCGTGTCCAGCCTTGCAGACCCGCCTGTCAGGCCAAACCCTGGCTCCTTCCCGCCCTCAGGGACGCCCCAGCCAACCCACCGGCCCCGCTGACCGTCGTGGTCAGGTGGCTGGTGGGGTCCTCGCTCCAGTGGACTCTGCATTTCAATACGGAATGTAGGAACCTGCCGACAGTCCAGGACCCTAAAGCATGGAGGGGTAGCTGCCGACCTCAGGAGATGCGGTGCTGACGGGGCAGTGGGAGTGGGCAGGCCCAGTCCCTCCATGGATGCTCCCGGGGGCTCACAGGCCTGACCCCGGCCCGACCCCAGGCCGGCGGCTGTGGGACAGGGTGAGGACTCTCAGGACTTGGGCAACGTGGACGGATGCCTGCAGGGACTTCCCCACCTCCCTGCACAGAAACCCCACCGGAGGCCACTGCTGGGCACGGGACTCTGAGGGGACACATGGGCTGGAGCTGGGGGCTGGCTGAGCAAAGACAGCCTTGGGGCCACAAATCCAAACAGAGAGGCTGCCGTCCACCCGGCAGGAGAGACAGGAAAGGGGGATTGGGGCCCAGGACCTGGATGGCTGCTCCCTGCTAGGCCCCAGCAGCCCTGAGTTCACACTTCAGAGTTCAGAGGAGAAGGTGCTCTTGGCTTCCACGTGCTGCGAACTGCGTGAGCGATACTGGGATTTTCCAGCCCATTCTTCTGCCGGCTGCTGGTGGAGGTTAGCCCGTGCAAGCTTCCTGCATGGAGAGCATTTAAATCATTCACTCAGAGCCTGTATTTCATTCCCACTCAGATTCAGTTATCTGAAATAAATTTACCCTTAAATAAATCATATGCTGTATGCATTACAGATCACACTAATTATGATTAGGGAAAATGACAGGCACTGACTTACAAATAAATCAGGCATTTTCCCAGCAAGTGATCAAATGATAAATTGGCCGTTGATGTCTGACTCACTTTTTTATCCAGAATCCATCTGCGTACTCAGCGTACGTTCAAAATGTCTCAGGGATGCCACAGCCACTTCGATGTGTTTGGGGGGAGCCAACCCCTCCCGCATGCAAGTCAGGGTCCTGCTTCCATGATTCTTTAATTCTCTGCCCCGTTCACCTACTGGCTCCAGGGAACAAAGTGCAGTGGAGAGAGTCCCCCACCGGCTCACGTCCCTCGCCTGTACGGTTTGGTGACGTCTTCCTTTCTGTTTCCTGGGATCCATGGCAACTCCCCAAGTCACATAGCACCAGTGTGGATTTACCTTCCAAGAAAATCAGTCAGGAAGGAAGTAGATGGTAGTAATCAGTTTAAATAATTAAGAAAATTGATTAACAGACAAAAATGTTCTCCCTGAAGGAATTTAAAAGAATATTTCTATTATCTGCTTCACTGTTTTTAAGTAGTAGAAGGAAAATTCAAGAACAATTAACTGGTATCTTAAATATGATTAACAACACAGGGAGAGGAGAGAGACCGGTTCCCAGTAAGGCAGTCCCCAGACCAGCACCAGCAGCGGCATCACCTGGAAACCTGTTGAAATGCAAATTCCGGCAGCCTCAGTAAATCTAAGTTCCTGGAGGTGAGGCCCAGCAATCTGGGTAAACAGCCTTCAAGACAGTGGGAGCAGCACTGCCCGGCTTGCAGCCCTGCCCCTGATCACCGTCCCTCCTTTACTGCCAGGCCCCATGGGGTCCAGAAGGAGGTGTCCCAGCCTGAGGTGCAGCCGGGGGGAGAGTGGCTGTCCTGGCCAGCCTCCCAGAGGTAGGACAAGGCTGCAGGCCATCCACCCCTCTGACAGTCAGGAGACCACGTGCCGGGGCAGGAGTCCCCGAGGTGAGGGCCGCACACCCCGGGGTGGTCATGCTCTGTGCTGCTCTGTGAGGCCGAGGAGGAACTGCCACCTCACCACAAAATGCAAACAGACAAACACTGGGGTCCTCCCGAAGGCCGTCCATCCAGCACCTGCCTTTCAACCACCCGGGGCAGGGTCTGGAATGCAGGTTCCTAGGCAGAGTGCCAGCCGGTCCCTGCAGTGTCCCCGCTTTGCTGGATTTCTGCGACTTAGTCGGAGAAAGTGCCACCAGTGACCCAGAGAGGCCGCCCACAAGGACAAGAGAATGCCCAGAGCAAACAGTCCACCCAAATGCTCTTCCCTCCCAAGTTAATCTAGAAGTGGAAGCCATTATGCTAAGTAAATTAATAACAAATACAATAACGTTAACAATAATGAGATTGTCATAGACATATTCTGAAAGTAAATAAAATAATTAGAAGCTGTGAGCAGCATGAAAGGCGCTTTTAGATAATCTGGTGAATTGATTCAAAAAGGATCAACTTTGGGAAGCATATAATGAGGGCTCTTGGGACACTGAATGCGGTAAAGTCACCATGATTCAGTCGTCGAGATTCCAGCGCCAGGACAGCAGGAGAATGGACCCCGACTCTCCCCAGGGATCAGTGACTGCCCCACGCAGGAATCTGATTGGTCCCCACCGTGCCCCACACAACATCTATCAACGCTCTTTCCAGATAATTTAAAGTTTTAAATGCGACCAATAAGGGTATAAAATGCTAGAAAAAATATACCTGAAGATTTATATGAACTTAGAATAGGGGAGCTATTTCTAAGCATGTCAAAGGCAGACACTGTTGAAAAACCGATCTGATGGGTTTCACAAACTAAAAATGAAATGCTGAGCACACAGAAAGACACAGTCAATAAAGTGAAAGACAAGGGTGCAGAAGCAGTTTCATTACACACGGCAGGAAAGGGCTGAGATGTCTCTTAAACACAAGGGGAAACTTGGAGCAAACACCAGGCAAGGGTATAATGAAAGTCAGTCCACAACAAAATGTTAAGAAAATCCTAACAGGTATTTCTATTGGACAAATGCCCATCCACCCCTCACGACTCTGGAAACTACATCATAACAGAGACCAGAGTGTGCGCTTCACCGGCACGGCCAGACCAGAGGGTTCCAGGCTGTCCTGGGGGATGTAGGGCTCCCCTTCGCTGGATGGAGGGACGCTGACCTCTGCCAAACAACCCCGCTTGGGGCTGAGCCCAGACGGACACGAGCTCAAAGCACAGCTCCAGAAGTATTCAGTGCAGGGGTTTGAAGTGAAAAATAGGAGACACTCTTAAGTGTATCAACTTAGAAAAGAGGTCAAAGGAAAAAATAAAACACACTAAATCTAAGCACACTTTGCAGCCCTGAGAAATGCTGTTATAGAAAAGTATAGGGAATAGATTCAATGTATTTTTTTCTAGTGGAAAAAAGATCACAAAGCAATGTAAAAAGTGTTACTTCTTGCTATTGTATATCTGCAAAAATATAGAGAACATATAATTATTAACATGATTACATCTAGGTGGTAAGATACACACACACATTACTTTTATTTCCGTCTTTTGTCTGATTTCTATTTGATGACATGGTGACATTTTATAGTTACCTTATTACATTTTTAAAGAAAAAAAATAAAGTTTATAAGAAAAGAAAAGGACATCTGGAAGTTCTATTTAAATTCTCTGTAGGATGACGCCATCCCAGAAAATGTGTCCCAGCCCCCACCAAGCACCAGGAAAATCCTGCCACTTCCCTGAAACTCAGCCTTCTCCCTGCACCCCTGCTCCAACCAGATGTTTAATGGTTGAAACACTGCAGAAATTCATAACCCTGCTCTGTCTTCCACTCAGAGGTGTTCCAGAAGATGAGAAACGCCTCGACACCTAGAAAGGCTAACGCTGACATTCAAGTATAAGGTGTAGCTCAGAGAATTCACATGAAAAATTGCCGAGACGGAGTTTGGGTTTAAGTGTTCTGTTCATCCGTATCATCTAGATCCCTGGAGTCTACAGAAGTGATTCTCAGAAAGCTTTTCACGGTCCTGGTGCTTGGAGGTAGCTTTGAATCCGGGTCCCGTGGAGAAGTGTCTCCTGGAGCCCGTGTTAGAGCCCTCTGTCTTGGAGAACTATCTAAATCTCCCTCTGTCAGGCCACGGCTGTCCCGTAAATAACCCTGACTTCCACATCTGTGCAATTCCATGATTTCTCTTCCTTTCTCTCTGGGGCTGAACACTCCTTCTACACATAGGGTCAGAGGACCACGGGAAGCCCCTGTTACCGAGTCCCCAGATCGTGCCAAGACTCCGCGAGCACAGAGGAGATGAATAATCCTGTTTACGGGCCTTCTCTGCCATTCGTCGAAGCCAGGGCTCCAGAGAAACACAAGCACAATTGCCAACAGGCTTCACTGAAATGAAAACATCATTTTTCCTTCCGTCCAGCTCAGGGAAGTCTGAAACTGCCTCTGATAATTAATCCACTGAGAGAAATCAATACTACAACTGGTTGAAGATGAAACAACCCATAGCAAAATAAACTTTTCAGGGATGCTTCAGCAGTTTCTGCAGGCACAGAGTATCTGCTGCAGATGTGGAAATGTGGGATCTAAATAAATGTTGCTTCCTCTCCCCAAATCATCCCACCCCAAAGGTCAATTACCCGAACCATTTTACGTTGTACAACACTTTTGTTATAAATACACTCTTTGTTCTCCAAACGTTGACGGGTTGGTCTTCTTTTGCCCATTAGGTCCAGCAAATGGGTCTACAATTTGGTAGTTGCAAATAGACTAAAAGAAATAGTTTCAGATGTGAATGATTTATGAATGATGAGGAAAATCCAGGTTTTTGCTTTGGGCTGTTCATAAATCCAACGTGGTTTGGGGGGCGGTTGTTTTCTTTTTCTGGTTTTGGTTTTTGGTTGAGGTTTTGTTTTTTTAGTTTAACTTACCTTTGGAAAGCCGAGTTGCGCCGGCAGCATCAGCTGACTCTGTTGTTATAGTTCAGTCTACTGATCCTTACAAAGTGTTACAGTATCATGGGTTAAAGAAACGAAGAAGGTTATATCACTTGCTCATCAGGAGCACTGGAGTGTTCCACTGTTTGAAGGACCACAATTCACAGAGAAGTGAATCCAAGATGGTACATGATTAGGCTTCAGTGAGAGAAGCATTACCACTGCAAACGACTATTGCTTGGCAGACTTTGGGATCACCTGTTGTAGAATTTAACTTAGGCTATTTGGACCACCTGATTGGCTGAAAGGAAAGGAGTCATATCATAGTTTTCTTAATTCTTATAGTAACCCTCGGAGCTGATCTAGATTAGCTCATGTATGGTGTCAGGGTACCAGGCTTTGCCTCTTGATAGCTGTGCAACCCTGAGCAAGTCTCTTACCATCTCTGTGCCTGTCTCCTCTTCCATAAGAACAGTACCTCTCTCCTGGGGTTGTCATGAGAATTAACAAAGTATGATGTGCAGTAGGGCTTAGAGTGGTGCTTGGGTTATGCCATGAGCTACAGAAATCTTCATTATTTACTTGTTATCCCAGAAAGACTGGGTCCCTTACTCGAATTGATACAGTGAGGATGCAGCAAAAAGAACCTGACCACATCATTTAGACTCTAAACTCCATACTCTTCCCATTGTTTCTGGAAGTGGAAAGAAGGTGAATGAGTGCCTTGGCAGGAGCTTATTGTTAACATGGCTTGTGGGGTCAGTGACACTTTGAATTCTTCCGAGAACTGAGGAGGCTTCTGAAGAGCAGAGGTGAATGCACCTGCACCCTGTCATTTTTATCTTCCAGCCCCTGCTCCTTCAAAAGGAACAAGGTGAAATTCATCGACTATTTAAATCAAATTTTCTGTAATAAAGTTAATACATGCTTTAAAGATTTGGGGGAAAAACAAAGAAAATAGAGAGGAAACATGTTCAAAACCCAAGGAAAGAAGAAACACCCCAACTCCTAGAGAAAGCCACTGGGATACCCCTTTTCAGTGCTTCCTGCAGGATCCTGGGCCAGCGAGATAAAATTCTTTGTAGTAGAAGTAAAGTAAGATAATCATAGGCTTTTTGAGTCGCAAATTAAACACTATTCTGAACTGATAGTCTCTTCTGTTGACTTCAAAAACCAGCCACAGAAAATGAAAATTCATTTCTTCAGGAAAAAGGAACATCATCGTAAGTAGAGACAGATCTTCCTGCCCACCCATTTCTACTTTTATCCTCTGTACAGAAATCTATTTGCATAAGTAATATTTTTCCTGAGGTCTCCACCAGCATGTTTCCTCCTGCAGAATTCTGGAACGAAGTTTTTAGCTCATGCTTCCAACCTCTCCCTTCACCAAGTGGTCTCCCTGTTTCGAGTTTGCCTTTTGCAAAAGGCAGCGGCCACAGTAATGCTTAAAAGGGAGTGATGTTAATTATCCAGATATCCCGAGCCACAGGATAATTCATTAGTTGCACTCCCTTGCCTTGCAAAAGGCATTTGAGGAAGATATTACACGTCTCAGAGCAAAGGGCTCAGTTCGTTATAACCGAGGCGCACAACGTCTGCCTTTGAGATTTCTCCCCTCCCTTTCCTCCTTCAGCCACACTGAAGCCTTCCCCGGAGTTCAGAACAGATCGAAGTGATTTTGGAGTCTCCCTCTGGGGAGACGCGAAAGCTCTTTTCTTCTCGGGAGTCGTTTTCCACTATTGATCTGCTCACTGCTCACCTACGGCCACGGAGCCCCGACACCCACGTTTATCTACGAGTCGGTAGCAGGGCTGACTCCAGCTTAATCGTTATTTTGACACATACTGAAACCTCCAGGCAGAGAGCATCCCCCAGGTCGGGCTCTGGTCACTGAGGAGTCCCGGCCTCTGCCTGCCCTTCCCGTCCCTGGAGCAGGAGAGGGCCCGGGGTGGGGACGCCTGGATGGAGGCCCAGAGGGGTTGTGTCCAGTCCTTCCTGGTGTGGCCGGTGGGTCTCGGTGACCCCACGCTTGTGGCTTCACCTTCAGCTCAGAAGGAAGGACCTGAGGGGAACAAAGTTAGGTGGCCAGGGGTCCGGGGGAGGAGCTCAGCCGGGTGCCCTCAGCAGCAGACTAGGGTCCTCAGAGGGCTCGAGGGGTCACGAAGTAGGAACAAAGCCCGGGCAGGCTGCCCAGATCCAGGCCCGGCAAGCGCTCCTCCCGTCTGGCCCCATCCACAGCTACCCAGGTCGTGCAGGAGACGGCGCCCTCCCTCACCACGGACCGGGAGCCTCGGCCCGGGGACCCGTGTCCAAAACGGGGGTCCTCTGGGGCTGATGGGCATGAGCGGGCCGTGACTCTGCCGCGAGTGGCCATCGTGTCTGAGCGCTCCGGTCGGCGAGGCGTCAGCCTGCTGCGTCCCTCCAGAGACCATCCATCACCTCCCCAGTTTATAAATCACGGCGGCCGGCTCGCTGTGTGCCACGGGGAGGTTGAAGTGCCCAGGAGTACTTAGCCAATTCCCAGCCCCGCCCGCGTGCCTCTCTCTCCTCCAGCAGCCGGACCATCCATCATCCTGCACCCACGGAGGCTGAGGGATGCTGACAAAAGAATGCCTGGGAGCCAAACAATATGATCCGTTAAGACTCAGGGCCGGGGAGCTCTTTAAAATTTCCAACCAGTCCCTTAGCCTTTTGTGTTAACAAAACCTATTCATTTCAGTATTTGGCAGTTCAAATTATTTCAGACAAGACCTCAAGACAAATGGATATTTGATAGAGTCACACAGGCGCGAGTGGCAGCGGAGGAGAAATGGATGCTGGTCCTGGCGGGCAGGCAGGCGGGCGGGGGAAAGGTGAGTCCAGGGCCGGGGCCTGGCAGCCAGTCCTGGGCCACCTGTGCTTTCCAGAAATGTGGACACTTTCTAGAAACCTTAAGTAAAAGTTTCCCCATACGACACACATTTGAGGTTGAGGAGAGTTTAGGGCACAGATTTTTTTCAATACTTTGCTGGGACAAGCGCACGCAAAAAAGACAAGGAAGAGTGACTTTTCTGCCTATTTTTACTACCTGCTAACTTGCTTCTTACATATTTCAAACAGAATTTTTTTTTCCTGCAAAGAAAGAACATAAATTGTTCCTCGTATAGAAGAAAGTGGGAGAGAGAAGTGTAAGTGGAACAGACAGTTTCATCAGCCTCTCGCTGGCTGGGAGGGGCCGTGCAGGCCAGAGACAGAGTGCAGAAGCGTCATAATTCCCGGCCGCGTGTCCACGAGAAGCACGGCACGGTGACCGTTTCCGTGGGCTGCCGTTGGAAGGGCCAGGTGGGGATGAGGGTGGAAAGGGAGAAAGGATGGGCAGGCCTCTGCAGGTAGAGAAAGTGACGAGGGCATCACTGCAAAGGACAGGGGAGGGCCCGTGAGAGCTGGCTCGGGGGGCGGGCTGGGGGGTGGAGAGCCCACCCAGATGCCGGCTCCGTTTGCTTCCCCTTTCATCTTGTGAGAAGATCCCAGCCCACAGGTCCAACCACGGGAGCCCTGGCCCTTTGTGAGGGCGGGAAACAGCAGGCGAGCCAGGGAGGGTGCTTCCTTACTAACAACCATCCAATGTGACAGGCAAAAACTTGCCTCGTCTCAGTTTGCCCTGAATGAAGGGGGTAAAGGCACAACACATATGTAAAGAAGAAAAAACAAGAGTTTGGCTTGAATATCTGCTGTTTTCTCCAGAACGTGCTGTGTACTAGAAATCAGTAAATGCCACCCTAAGATGGTCACAAACGTGTCTCCCTCCTCTTCTCTTGAGTTGAAAGGAAGTACAGCTGGGTTTCTTACTTATTAATTTTTTTAGTTTATCTTCTTGGAAAAAATGGCACAAAAGCAGCGTGGCCCTATCCTGCCCCAGAATATGGGCAGACCAGTCACTCCTGAAAGACCCCGTGAGCTGAGCCCTGACACACACACCCACTCCCCATGGCTCACTTTCCCAGTGGCCCCAAGTGATGCGACCAGGTCCTCTGCCGCATCTATGACCACTTTAGAATAACCTCCTCTTCCCTGAGCCCCTAGGCAGGGCTCCAGGTCCAATCCCACCCATGTCCCCACTGTCTGGGCATCCCTTGTGTCTGGAAAGTGATCCAGTTTGTCTGGGAAGCCACTTCCATGTCTGCACTGATCCTAAAAATAGCACTTTACCCCCAGCCAACCTGGTGTGGAGCAGTTTGTCTCATTCTGGGAAGGAGACTTCAGGGTGAACTCACATCCTCACTGTGTGGACCCCAAGGGCAGCCATCCATATTCAGACACGTTCGGCCAGCCCAAAGCAAAGCACATTGAACTTGCTACTTCAGAAGTAAGTGTAACAGCCTTTCAACAAATGCTGAGTCATTAGGTAATTATATTAATCTTCCTCCTTTCTCCCCAGAATGAGGGTAGACAGTCCACACTGGGTTCCAACAGGGGAAGCCCACACGAAGCCTCCTCCCCTGGGCCCATCCACTGTCCACCAGCTGCTAACACAACCCCAGCCCGCTCAGGACAGGGATGGGATGGATAACAGAGAGGATGGAAGTGACTTTAAAGCATTGAAGAGTTGCCCGCATCATTCTCATTTATCACCATCCCCGCATGCTCATAAATTGTGAAGTGCTAAGCATCCATAATTGTACTCTTTTTTAATTGCTGCATAAATGACCACAAGCACAGCAGCCTAAAAGAAGAGGCATTTGTCATCCTCTGGTTCTGTGGGTCGGCAGTATGGGATTAGCTGGGCCCTCAGCTTGGGTCTCACCAGGCAGTGATCCAGGCATCACTGGGCTGCGTTTTCATCTGGAGGATGGATTGGGGAAGACCTCTCTTCCAAGGTCCCTTTGGATGCTGACAGAATTCGTTTCCCTGTGGCTGTCTGACTGAGGGCCCCAGTTTTGCTGGCCTGGGCTGGGGGCTGCCCTCAGGTCCTAGGGACCCCCCCCAGCACCTCCCCATGTGAGGTCACCCCAACGCTTCATCAGGCCTGCAAGGAAAGTCTCCCTCCAGTCTGTGCAGATGGAGCCTCCTGTAAAGGAACATAATCCCCAGAGGGACCTCCTACCCACTTTGCCAGTCTATGGGTATGGAAGCAAATCACAGGGCCCACCAGACTCAAGGGCCAAGTGTCACACAAGGGCACCAACACCAGGAGGCAGGGGTCACGGGGTCATCCTTGGGTCTGCCTGCCGACTGCAGAATTAGCTATTTCCATATAAACCCCTATCTCCCCCATGCATTTAGGATGGGACTTCTAATGAGCTTGGTTGTAGGATCTGCATCATCTCCCATCAGCCAGAGGCCAGCCTTGCCCATGAGGGCTGCCCCACCCCAGGCTACCCAGCTGAACACGCTACTGTGTCTGACAGCACCAAGGGGGCCCAAAGGAGGGTTGCGTTTAGACCACTCTGCTCAGTCACTATCCTGCAGATGAGCTGTTAGAATCACAAGACTCCACAGAAGTGGAGGTGGGTGATATTTATTGAGCATCTACTGAGTAAAAACCACTGGGCACCAGGGGAGGGGATGCAGCACCTGTTTTGGGGTCAACATATATTTTCCCCCAAAGGTCCAGGAGAAGAATGATAAGGTGAGCTTATCCATCTGCAGTGAGTCCTTTAAGCAAGCCATTCCCAGGACAGAAAGCTCCACGCAGTACTTTATGCTCATAACATCTCACCCAACAATCGACTCTGGTGATTCTCACGCCAGAGCCTGAGGTGAGTGCGGGGGAGGGTCGGGGGGCTGCTCCCTCTAACTTCACAGATCAAAAATATATAGGATGTGGACCAGGGTTTTCTAAGGGGGCCCCAGCTGGCAGCAGCAGAGTCATCTGGGAAGTTATTAGAAATGCATGTTTGGGGCCCCACCCAGACCCTGCTCCATCAGAATCTCAGGAGGGTGGGGCATCCCAGGAATCTGCCTGGAACGGCCGTCGGTGGTCTAACCCATGCACAGGTCTGGAGCCACTGGCCCAAGTCACAGGCCAGGCTCTTCCAGCTCCAGATCTCAGCCTTGCCACACACACAGACACATGCACATGCACGTGGATGCACATGTACATGCACATGCACACACACACATGCGTGCACTCACACACATTCATGTGCACACATACAAGAGAAATGCAACCCACATCAACCATGCTTTGAAGAAATTAAATAAATGGACTCTGACATTTCATCTTTACTGGCATGTAATATTTTGTACGGCATGATATTATCGTTTGGTGTACTTTCGTGAAAAAATTATAGACCAAGGAGCAGCAAGTCCACAAAGAGTATAAATTACAAAATTATAAAATAAGTTTTCTGGACACATTTAATTACAGAAACAGAAAGTGGGTTGCAGAATCTTTACTTGTATATTGGAAGTAGAAAGAGGTATTTATGCTCTTTTTAATCTTTACCAAAAAATAGTGGGTACTTAATCAAGCTCATTAACTTTTTAATTAATCAGAGGGAAAAAGAATTTAAGTGGGATGATTCAGGGGGAAAACCGTCATGGTGAAGTGTTCTGTTCCATGCGAGTGAGTCAGCACCCAGCCGCTGCGCCTGCTCATTACAGGCCGTTTGGTCCCCTCGTGCTGTGTCACGGGCTCCATGAGATGCTGCTAGAATTCCAGGCTCAAGGCTGAACGGGCTTATCTCTGGCCCAGCCTTAATCTCTGATCTGGATGGATCAGCTGCCCTGGGCTGATACCAGAATGAGGTGTTTCTTCTGTGATGCCCTGGGTTTTACAAAGGACCGAGAATTTAAGTTCTTGCATAACCTCCTGTGGATTTGATGGCAGAAGGTGGGAGCAAGGAAAACCAAATAAACTCAATAGAAACCTATGTGTAACCAGGACCCTTTGTAAAGAAGAGTCTAGAACTTTGGAAAAACCAGTCCCTGAAGATGGCACTGAAATCACACCAGAAAGGGAGGGTGGAAGGAAACTAAAGCTTTGGGCAATGCACATCCGAGCTCTCAGCCACCAAATACTGAGTCATCCGCTCTGTCCTGGGCCCTGGACCCACAGCGCAGACGCTCTCCAGGGCTTACTTACAGCTTCTGATGAGCAGGCGAGCAGAGGCCAGTGGGAGAGTGTGGGCGGGAGGGTCCCGGGCAGGAGCACCACAGGCAGGGAGGGCAGGTGTGCGTGCTGGAGGGCCAGGTGAGACCACACGAGGCACCAGGTGAGGCCGGAGCTGCAGGCCGGGCAGACAGGGGGGCCTGGCCGTTGAGGGGTGGGCCCAGGAATGCTTTCTGCTTGCAACGGACATCGACTAGAGGGCTTTAACTGAAGAGAACTGAGGTCTAAGTGTTAAATACAGGCGTGCCCGGGTGAGTGAGAGGCTGGGTGTCGGGGGCTGTGGGAAGGCCACTGTGGCTGGACCAGGGTCTGAGGTGGACAGATGAAGAGAGACAGGTGTCCCATGCGTGTAGAGGTGGAGTCAAGGGGGCTTGCCGATGGGCGGGCTGCAGGTGCTGAGCAGTGGGAGGGGCCGCACGGGGCAGCAACCCTAAAGACGACACGCGTCCTGCCACGCTTTCCCCTGGACGGAGTACGGAGACCGGGCTGGGCGGGAAGCAAAGGTCAGAGCAGCGGGGAAGAGGATGGGAATCTCGTCCTTGAACTGCCTGTGTTTTAAAGACAAGGCTGCGAACAACCCAGGACCCACCTGAAGTGCCGGCTCATGTAACCAAACTCCAGCTCCAGGGGCTATTCCGGAGCCTCCATCAGGCCTGAGAGCAGCACCTCCCCATCCACAAGTGAGGGGCAGCAGTCGGGGGGAACCGAAAGGTGCCCTGATGGGACCCTCCCCAGGAGGACGATGATCAGTAGTCTTCCCTGTGATGGAGGACGGGGACGGTGACCAGCCCCCAGGACTCTGCCCAGGGCAGCCCCAGCCGCGTTGAGTGAGGTCGATTGTCTCCCTGGGTCTGCTGTGAATTCACATGCCCGAATATTTAACCAGCTGCTTCTTCATCACTTCTCTTCAATAAATATGAATGTGGCCCCCACAAGAGGCCACACCCTTATGCCCCCTAAAGGAAAAGGGGACCCTTAATTCGCCCCCTTCCTCAGGGGATACTCCTTGTGCCACCTGGCTCCCCCTCCTCGAATCCCCCATAAAAACAGGTGTGTGTGAGAAGCCCCAACACAGCAGGTGTCTCCTCACTGCCCCCACCACTTCCTGGTCCTGATGCTCGGTGCACAGCCACACCTCTTCCTAGGAAGTGGCCTGAGCTTCTGGAAGGTGTGGGTGTCCAGGAGCATCAGGTCTTCTCTCCCAGGGAGGCTGAGTGTCCACACAGCTCTCTTAGCTGAGCCAAGACTCCCACCTCGAGTGTGCTTTAGGCAGACACTGTTCCCACGTTAAAGACAAGGATGCAGAGTCTCAGCACAGATGAAGCCTTGCCCTGGTCACGCGCTGAGAATGGCAACGTCAGGAAAAGGAAAAAATTATTACTCTGTAAATTGCGTAATTATGTAATGTCAAAATAATTAAAATCTGGAATTTTTAAAGTAAATTATTAAATTATAATTATTATTTATATATTTATATTAAATTATAACTATATAATTATTAAATAATTAAATTTCATCTAGAAATTTAATAGTATCAAAATATAAAAACATTGAAAATAAAAAAGCTATACTTTTCCTACTTAAAAACCAATGACCAATTAGAAATACAAAGGAAGAAACAATTCAGTTCACAATAAAAGAATTATTAAAATAACTATAAATTTAAGAAAAAGGCAAGACTTACATTTTAAAATCATTAAAACTACATAAAGACGTAAAAGAATGTTGAATAAATGGCAACAAATCATGTTCTTAGCTAAAAAGACAACTATATAAAGATATCATTTCTACCCAAATTACTCTATATTTTTAATGCACTTCCAGTTTGAATAACAACAGAATCTGAAAAGTTTTCTGGTAGAGAGAGGATCTGTATAAAATGACATAATGATCTTTCAGAAATATAAACATTTTTAAATAGTCAAGAAAGTTTTGAATAAAGACTAATTCAGAGAAGCTGCCTTATTTGACATTGAAATATATTATTAAGCACAATAAATAAAACCATAAAATGAGAGAGAAATCAGCATATAGATCAAATAAAACATATAAACTCCAGAAGTGAAACAAAATTCAGAATGATTAGTATGATAGAGGTAACGTTTCAAATCACCAGGTAAAAGATTAATAATTTCTAAATGGTATTGAGACAAGATGCCAGCAATTAGATAAAGCGAGGGATTCTATTTCATGCTTCACAACTAAAGAAATTCTTCTTGGAGCATCAGTTTGCATATACAAATTAAAAACTATTAGAACAAAGTCATAAGTAATAAGAAAACAACTAATCTTTCATTAGAGGAGGACATTCTAAATATAACAAAACAAGTGGTTTCTTAAAAGATAAAACTGCTCACTTTTATTTCACAATAATGGAAAAGTTTTCTTGAGCAAAACATTCTATAAACAGTCAAATGACAAACCAGAAGCCATATTTGCAAAACCAGGAAGGATTTCTTACAAATTAATAAGAAATGAATGATTGGCTTGAGAAAAACTGGCAGTTCAGAGTAATAAGAAATAAAAAGGCGATAAGTATGTGGGAAGATGGAAACTAATTCTGTAACACTTTCTTACACTCAGGTAGGTAGATTGCTTCCAGTGCCCCTCCCCACCCCAATCAACACAGTTGATAGAACAAGAAGTTCTTTTAACCTGTGGTCTCAGCATGTTCCAGAGCAGAGTTTGGGAAGGCAATTTGACATTACCCATCAAAACTTACAATGTGTATGCCCTGTGACCTAACAATCATATTTCCAAGAGAATATCCCACCAGCATGTGGTACAAGGATTGTTTGTGATGGGAGAAAACAGAAACACCCCAAATGGCCACCATCAGGGACATGGGACACCAGGAAGCCATCAGGAGAACTAGGACAATGTCCTTTCCAGACTCATTGTTAAGTGGAAAAACAAATTCAGAAAGGCATGTGTAATGTGATGCCATTTTTGCATTAAAAGAGGATGGATGGATGGATGGATGGATGGGTACATGGATAAATGGATGGATGGCTGGGTGGGTGGGTAGATAGATAAATGGAAGGATGGATGGATGGACGGGTGGGTGGGTGGATGGATGGGTAGATGGATGAGTGGATGACGGATGGAGGGATGAGTGGATGGATGAGGGGGTGGATGATGGAGATATAGATTGTATGTAAGAATATTTTTATCCATACATAGAAAATATCTGGATGCGTACTAAGAAAACTAAACAATGGTTTACCTGGAGTGAGAGATCTAAATAAATGGAATAAATAGTATGACCCCATTTTTTTTTATTTAATTTAATTTTATTTTTTTTTTGCTTTATAACAAATTTAATCAGTTATACATATACATATGTTCCCATATCCCCTCCCTTTTGCGTCTCCCTCCCACCCTCCCTATCCCACCCCTCCAGGCGCTCACAAAGCACCGAGCTGATCTCCCTGTGCTATGCAGCTGCTTCCCACTAGCTATCTACCTTACGTTTGGTAGTGTATATATGTCCATGCCGCTCTTTCACTTTGTCACAGCTTACCCTTTCCCCTCCTCATATCCTCAAGTCCATTCTCTAGAAGGTCTGTGTCTTTATTCCGGTCTTACCCCTAGGTTCTTCATGACATTTTTTTTCTTAAATTCCATATATATGTGTCAGCATACAGTATTTGTCTTTCTCTTTCTGACTTACTTCACTCTGTATGACAGACTCTAGGTCCATCCACCTCATTACAAATAGCTCAATTTCATTTCTTTTTATGGCTGAGTAATATTCCATTGTATATATGTGCCACATCTTCTTTACCCATTCATCTGATGATGGACACTTAGGTTGTTTCCATCTCCGGGCTATTGTAAATAGGGCTGCTATGAACATTTTGGTACATGTCTCTTTTTGAATTATGGTTTTCTCAGGGTATATGCCCAGTAGTGGGACTGCTGGGTCATATGGTAGTTCTATTTGTAGTTTTTTAAGGAACCTCCATACCGTTCTCCATAGTGGCTGTACCAATTCACATTCCCACCAGCAGTGCAAGAGTGTTCCTTTTTTTCCACACCCTCTCCAGCATTTATTGTTTCTAGATTTTTTGATGATGGCCATTCTGACTGGTGTGAGATGATATCTCATTGTAGTTTTGATTTGCATTTCTCTAATGAGCAAAGATGTTGAGCATCCTTTCATGTGTTTGTTGGCAGTCTGTATATCTTCTGTGGAGAAATGTCTATTTAGGTCTTCTGCCCATTTTTGGATTGGGTTGTTTGTTTTTTAAATATTGAGCTGCATGAGCTGCTTATAAATTTTGGAGATTAATAATTTGTCAGTTGCTTCATTTGTAAATATTTTCTCCCATTCTGAGGGTTGTCTTTTGGTCTTGTTTATGGTTTCCTTTGCTGTGCAAAAGCTTTTAAGTTTCATTAGGTCCCATGTGTTTATTTTTGTCTTTATTTCCATTTCTCTAGGAGGTGGGTCAAAAAGGATCTTGCTGTGATTTATGTCATAGAGTGTTCTGCCTATGTTTTCCTCCAAGCGTTTGATAGTGTCTGGGCTTACATTTAGGTCTTTAATCCATTTTGAGCTTATTTTTGTGTATGGTGTTAGGGAATGATCTAATCTCAAACTTTTACATGTCCCTGTCCAGTTTTCCCAGCACCACTTATTGAAGAGGCTGTTCTTTCTCCACTGTACATTCCTGCCTCCTTTATCAAAGATAAGGTGACCATATGTTCATGGGTTTATCTCTGGGCTTTCTATCCTGTTCCATTGATCTATCTTTCTGTTTTTGTGCCAGTACCATACTGTCTTGATTACTGTAGCTTTGTAGTATAGTCTGAAGTCAGGGAGCCTGATTCCTCCAGCTCCATTTTTCGTTCTCAAGATTGCCTTGGCTATTCGGGGTCTTTTGTGTTTCCATACAAATTGTGAAATTTTTTGCTCTAGTTCTGTGAAAAATGCCAGTGGTAGTTTGATAGGGATTGCATTGAATCTGTAGATTGCTTTGGGTAGTAGAGTCATTTTCACAATGTTGATTCTTCCAATCCAAGAACATGGTACATCTCTCCATCTATTTGTATCATCTTTAATTTCCTTCATCAGTATCTTATAATTTTCTGCATACAGGTCTTTTGTCTCCTTAGGTAGGTTTATTCCTAGATATTTTATTCTTTTTGTTGCAATGGTAAATGGGAGTGTTTTCTTGATTTCACTTTCAGATTTTTCATCATTAGTATACAGGAATGCCAGAGATTTCTGTGCATTAATTTTGTATCCTGCAACTTTACCAAATTCATTGATTTGCTCTATTAGTTTTCTGGTAGCATCTTTAGGATTCTCTATGTATAGTATCATGTCATCTGCAAACAGTGACAGCTTTACTTCTTCTTTTCCAATTTGGATTCCTTTTATTTCCTTTTCTTCTCTGATTGCTGTGGCTAAAACTTCCAAAACTATGTTGAATGAGAGTGGTGAGAGTGGGCAACCTTGTCTTGTTCCTGATCTTAGTGGAAATGGTTTCAGTTTTTCACCGTTGAGGACGATGCTGGCTGTGGGTTTGTCATATATGGCCTTTATTATGTTGAGGAAAGTTCCCTCTATGCCTACTTTCTGCAGGGTTTTTATCATAAATGGGTGTTGAATTTTGTCGAAAGCTTTCTCTGCATCTATTGAGATGATCATATGGTTTTTCTCCTTCAATTTGTTAATATGGTGTATCACGTTGATTGATTTGTGTATATTGAAGAATCCTTGCATTCCTGGAATAAACCCCACTTGATCATGGTGTATGATCCTTTTAATGTGCTGTTGGATTCTGTTTGCTAGTACTTTGTTGAGGATTTTTGCATCTATGTTCATCAGTGATATTGGCCTGTAGTTTTCTTTCTTTGTGACATCCTTGTCTGGTTTTGGTATCAAGGTGATGGTGGCCTCGTAGAATGAGTTTGGGAGTGTTCCTCCTTCTGCTATATTTTGGAAGAGTTTGAGAAGGATAGGTATTAGCTCTTCTCTAAATGCTTGAAAGAATTCACCTGTGAAGCCATCTGGTCCTGGGCTTTTGTTTGTTGGAAGATTTTTATCACAGTTTCAATTTCAGTGCTTGTGATTGGTCTGTTCATATTTTCTATTTCTTCCTGATTCAGTCTTGGCAGGTTGTGCATTTCTAAGAATTTGTCCATTTCTTCCAGGTTGTCCATTTTATTGGCATAGAGTTGCTTGTAGTAATCTCTCATGATCTTTTGTATTTCTGCAGTGTCAGTTGTTACTTCTCCTTTTTCATTTATAATTCTATTGATTTCAGTCTTCTCCCTTTTTTTCTTGATGAGTCTGGCTAATGGTTTATCCATTTTGTTTATCTTCTCAAAGAACCAGCTTTTAGTTTTATTGATCTTTGCTATCATTTCCTTCATTTCTTTTTCATTTATTTCTGATCTGATTTTTATGATTTCTTTCCTTCTGCTAACTTTGGGATGTTTTTGTTCTTCTTTCTCTCATTGCTTTAGGTGCAGGGTTAGGTTGTTTATTCGAGATGTTTCCTGTTTCTTAAGGTGGGATTGTATTGCTATAAACTTCCCTCTTAGAACTGCTTTTGCTGCATCCCATAGGTTTTGGGTCGTCGTGTCTCCATTGTCATTTGTTTCTAGGTATTTTTTAATTTCCCCTTTGATTTCTTCAGTGATCACTTTGTTATTAAGTAGTGTATTGTTTAGCCTCCATGTGTTTGTATTTTTTACAGATCTTTTCCTGTAATTGATATCTAGTCTCATAGCATTGTGGTCGGAAAAGATACTTGATACAATTTCAATTTTCTTAAATTTACCAAGGCTTGATTTGTGACCCAACATATGATCTATCCTGGAGAATGTTCCATGAGCACTTGAGAAAAATGTGTATTCTGTTGTTTTTGGATGGAATGTCCTATAAATATCAACTAAGTCCATCTTGTTTAATGTATCATTTAAAGCTTGTGTTTCCTTATTTATTTTCATTTTGGATGATCTGTCCATTGGTGAAAGTGGGGTGTTAAAGTCCCCTACTATGATTGTGTTACTGTCGATTTCCCCTTTTACGGCTGTTAGTATTTGCCTTATGTATTGAGGTGCTCCTATGTTGGGTTCATAAATATTTACAATTGTTATATCTTCTTCTTGGGTCGATCCCTTTATCGTTATGTAGTGTCCTTCTTTGTCTCTTCTACTAGTCTTTATTTTAAAGTCTATTTTCTCTGATATGAGAATTGCTACTCCAGCTTTCTTTTGGTTTCCATTTGCATGGAATATCTTTTTCCATCCCCTTACTTTCAGTCTGTATGTGTCTCTAGGTCTGAAGTGGGTCTCTTGTAGACAGCATATATATGGGTCTTGTTTTTGTATCCATTCAGCCACTCTGTGTCTTTTGGTGGGAGCATTTAGTCCATTTACATTTAAGGTAATTATCGATATGTATGTTCCTATTCCCATTTTCTTAATTGTTTTGGGTTCGTTATTGTAGGTCTTTTCCTTCTGTTGTGTTTCTTGCCTAGAGATATTCTTTTAGCATTTGTTGTAAAGCTGGTTTGGTGGTGCTGAATTCTCTCAGCTTTTGCTTGTCTGTAAACGTTTTAATTTCTCCATCAAATCTGAATGAGATCCTTGCTAGGTAGAGTAATCTTGGTTGCAGGTTTTTCTCCTTCATCACTTTAATTATGTCCTGCCACTCCCTTCTGGCTTGTAGAATTTCTGCTGAGAGATCAGCTGTTATCCTGATGGGGATTCCCTTGTGTGTTATTTGTTGTTTTTGCCTTGCTGCTTTTAATATGATTTCTTTGTGTTTAATTTTTGACAGTTTGATTAATATGTGTCTTGGCGTATTTCTCCTTGGATTTATTCTGTATGGGACTCTCTGTGCCTCCTGGACTTGATTAACTATTTCCTTTCCCATATTAGGGAAGTTTTCAACTATAATCTCTTCAAATATTTTCTCAGTCCCTTTCTTTTTCTCTTCTTCTTCTGGAACCCCTATAATTCGAATGTTGGTGCGTTTAATATTGTCCCAGAGGTCTCTGAGACTGTCCTCTGTTCTTTTCATTCTTTTTTCTTTATTTTGCTCTGCAGCAGTTATTTCCACTATTTTATCTTCCACCTCACTTATCCGTTCTTCTGCCTCAGTTATTCTGCTATTGATCCCATCTAGAGTATTTTTTATTTCATTTATTGTGTTTTTAATCAATGCTTGATTCATCTTTAGTTCTTCTAGGTCCTTGTTAACTGTTTCTTGCATTTTGTCTATTCTATTCCCAAGATTTTGGATCTTGGAAATAGAATCTTGGATCATCTTTACCATCATTATTCTGAATTCTTTTTCAGGTAGACTGCCTATTACCTCTTCATTTGTTAGGTCTGGTGGGTTTTTATCTTGCTCCTTCTCCTGCTGTGTGTTTTTCTGTCTTCCCATTTTGCTTATGTTACTGTGTTTGGGGTCTCCTTTTTGCAGGCTGCAGGCTCGTAGTTCCCGTTGTTTTTGGTGTCTGTCCCCAGTGGCTAAGGTTGGTTTAGTGGGTTGTGTAGGCTTCTTGGTGGAGGGGACTAGTGCCTGTGTTCTGGTGGATGAGGCTGGATCTTGTCTTTCTGGTGGGCAGGTCCACATCTGGTGGTGTGTTTTGGGGTGTCTGTGGACTTTTTACGATTTTAGGCCACCTCTCTGCTAATGGGTGGCGTTGTGTTCCTGTCTTGCTAGTTGTTTGGCATAGGGTGTCCAGCACTGTAGCTTGCTGGTCGTTGAGTGAAGCTGGGTGCTGGTGTTGAGATGGAGATCTCTGGAAGATTTTCGCCGTTTGATATTATGTGGAGCTGGGAGGTCTCTTGTGGTCCAGTGTCCTGAAGTTGGCTCTCCCACCTCAGAGGCACAGCACTGACTCCTGGCTCCTCAATTTGGGATGATTTGTTGTGCATTCATGTATTCCACAGATGCAGGGTACATCAAGTTGATTGTGGAGCTTTAATCCGCTGCTTCTGAGGCTGCTGGGAGAGGTTTCCCTTTCTCTTCTTTGTTCTCACAGCTCCTGGGTCTCAGCTTTGGATTTGGCCCCGCCTCTGTGTGTAGGTCGCCGGAGGGCGCCTGTTCTTCGCTCAGACAGGACAGGGTTAAAGGAGCAGCCTCTTCGGGGACTCTGGCTCACTCAGCCCGGGCGGGAGGGAGGGGCACGGAGTGCAGGGCGAGCCTGCAGCGGCAGAGGTCGGCGTGACGTTGCACCAGCCCGAGGCGCGCCGTGTGTTCTCCCAGGGAAGCCGCCCCTGGATCCTGGGACCCCGGCAGTGGCGGGCTGCACAGTCTCCTGGAAGGGCGGTGTGGACAGTGACCTGCGCTCGCACACAGGCTTCTTGGCGGTGGCAGCAGCAGCCCCAGCATCCCACGCCCTTCACTGGGCTCCGCGCTTTCAGTCGTGACTCGCGCCCGTCTGTGGAGCCCCTTTAAGCAGCGCTCTTAATCCCCTCTCCTCGCGCACCAGGAAACCAAGAGGGAAGAAAAAGTCTCCTGCCTCTTCGGCAGCTCCAGAGTTTTCCCGGACTCCCTCCCGGCTAGCTGTGGCACATTAGCCCCCTTCAGGCTGAGTTCTCGCCGCCAGCCCCACTCCTCTCCCTGCGCTCTGACCGAAGCCCGAGCCTCAGCTTCCAGCGCCGCCGGGGCGAGCAGACAAGCCTCTCGGGCTGGTGAGTGCCGCTCGGCACCGATCCTCTGTGCGGGAATCTCTCCGCTTTGCCCTACCCAGGTATGTGGGGAGTTTCTTGCCTTTTCGGATGTCTGGGGTCTTCTGCCAGCGTTCAGTAGGTGTTCTGTAGGAGTTGTTCCACGTGTAGCTGTATTTCTGGTGTCTCCGTGGGGAGGACGGTGATCTCCGCGTCTTACTCTTCCGCCATCTTACTCAGAAGTCCCATGACCCCATTTTTGATGGTAGACTGCTGACAACTTTCAGCCCCACCTCTCTGTTTTTTCCTTTTGCTCCACATCTGGGCAAGCTGCTAAGACAGCCTGGGTGTCGCACCCTCAGCACCAGTGGGAGATTGAAACCGCTAAGCCCCAGCCCACGTGTGGGAACCCCTCAGCCTCGCTCCTTCAACCACACTGCAAGCCCTGTGCTCTACTATTTTCACACTGTCTGGGGATTCTGCCCTGCTCTCTCCCAAAGGCCTCATTCTGTAACAAACAAACCTTTTCATGCCCTCCTCGTTGTGTGGTGTAATCAGTCTTGACATCCAAACCCAATTTTGAGTGGTGGTCCCTTCTGTTTCTCTAGGGTGGCCACAACAGGAGAGAAAGTAGGTATTTACCTTTCTTGTTATATACTTTTTTTACTTAGTTTTTAAATGCGTTTACAGTTAATAAATATTGTCTTTATAATTAAAATGTTGCCTTTTTAATTAAAATCAACAATAATAAAGTGGTTCTAAAAGAAACAGCTCTGTCCTCAACCTGCTGTCAGTCTCAGTATCTGAAGAGCTTCCTTGCTGGGTGACGCCACAGATAGGCAGTGTCACTCAGACATTCCTTACAGACTCCTCTTCCACAAGCTTTCTTCTGGAAAATCTGTGCCTCGCTCTCATTCAGGCCACAGAGTTTCACCAAGTATGAGATGAGTCTAATCAACTTTTTGGCTTCAGGCACTTTGGTCACGTAACAAGTGTGGGAAATGATTTCTAAATGCAGCAAAAATTATTAAAGCTCAATTATTCATGGCAGTGCTGATTATTTTCTCTGCCCTTCCTCCTACCTGTCAAATCTGGGTCCCACTTTCAGATGAAATACAGCACTCAGTCCACAGACAGCCCCAGAAGTGACAATTAATAATTAAAGGCCAGTTGATGATAATTGCATGATAACTTTACTGACCAAGCTCCACCCGGAGGTGTGATGTGCCCCGTGTCTGTGCAGGGATTGGAAAACCACAGCTGAGGACCTCATGGTGTTTCCAGAAATGAGCTACCGTTTACAAATTCCACACACTCAGTTTCCATTACTTGCCACCCCCATTGAGGCTTTGAGTTGGGGTCTTTTTTATTAAAATTAAAAAACCACATACTTTAAGATCTGAGAATCACCTTGACAAGTTCTCAGGTAGGTGAGGAGATGCCCTCTGCTCCTCCTGTCTCAGATCCAGCAGCCTGCTCTGTATGGGACGTTATGTGAATAATTGCCAAGGAGAATATTAGCTGTGTAAGCACTGCTGCCCAGTAGTCAAGAGAATACAAGGCACTTCCTCTATCAGGACAGTTGGGAAAGCATTTCACCTAGAATGGGAATGAAGATGAATCAGAAAAGCTCAATCAAACATTCTAGTGTGCAGTACATTTTTAACTTGAAAAAATATCCTTTAAGTTTCCTACATGGTTCATTAGAAGAATTGCTAAGCTTTCTTTCCTGAGGAAAGCAGGATATTTTTAAGCATTGTGTTAACTTCAGAAGCTTTGTTTGGCTGAGTGGTTGTACGATGCTCCAAGTAAAATGGAGGGAAATGCAAAAGAAAAGGACACATTTGAGAGAGAACTGGTTTGCAAGAGCCTACTGGCAAACTCTTTTTTTACAGTCTATTTTTTAAAACTGGTTGTCAGACTTACCAAGAAAAGCTATTTGCAACTTAGCAGCAATACTTAGGCAAATAACTCAGAGGATGTCCAGTCCCTCCTCCTGCTGCCCTGTGTACCACCTTGTCTTTCAACTGTGTCCTGACAACCAACACTGCCCCAGGGCCACCAATGGAAACTTGGGTGTGGACCCAGCTCTGTCAGAACAATTTGGGGGAAATAAGACTCGTGGGGTGGCTTGGAAGCTTCTTACACCTGCTGGAGAGCTTGGAGGGAGAGAATCATAAGCCCATGGCTTTCAGTGTCTGGTATAAAGACCAGATGAGTAGTCAGAAAGCTTCTGCAAATGAAATAAATGTGCATCCTTTGTAACTCTAAAGTCAAAACTTCTGCAAACCAAGCCTAAACTCTAATTCTGCAAATGGAAAAATTACAACACAAATTGAATGCACAACTTGTGAAGGTGTCATATTTCATTTAGGACATTGACTGGGAGGGACAGGGACCCTGAAACTTGGAATAGGGACATTGGGGTGGGAGCCAATGAGGCTGTAAACCTCAATCCCCCAAATTCTGCCAAAATTCCCTTGACACTAGAAGTAGCCCTTGTTCCCCTATCTGAGGAGGTCAGTCCCCTCTTGCCCAAAGAGCTCATTATGACCTCTCCTGAGACCTTGACATGTAGGGAACACAGATCCTCCTCAAGACCGATGTCCACCCTTCTCAGTGTTCCCAGGGTAACTGCTGGGCAGCAGGACAGGGCTCAGGAAGATGAGCTGGATGTACAAGGAGTGAACACCAAGTGTGACCCCTTAAGATGAACCCTACACACCCAAAGAATTGCAAGATTTTCTAATTCATATTAACAGATTCATGATTTATATTAACAGAAACCTATAGAATAGGATTGGAAACTGATGTCCAGATGTTGCCTCCAGGTAGAAGAAATATAATGAAGGAATTGAACAAATTAATTGATATGGGTGCACCAAGCAGAAATTCTGAGTTTGTGGTGTTAACTCATGTCCCTAGGAGCAGCTCCAACACTTTGCTCCATCGGCTACCAAATCTTAGACCCAAAGGTCGTCTACAATGAATGGAGCTGAGATTCAAGAACCTCCTTGATACACTACAGAGGAAAGTATCCAGCGACGCAGGGAGATTGGAACTCCAAAATAAATACACTTCGTATGTGAGATCTCCTCACCACCCCCACAAGGACACCCTGGAACTCCAAAATAAATATACTTCGTATGTGAGGTCTCCTCACCACCCCCACAAGAGCACCCTCATAATTCAAGGTGCCATTGAGGGTGCTCCATGGGAGGGTCAGCTCGGGGCCTGTGGGGACCTGAAGTGACTGGTCTCTGCAGACTGAAAAGAGAGTGAGCAGTGTTACCAGCCCAGCTGCACCCAGACTCCTGACTCACTGAGCTGTGAGAAGATAAATGTGTGTGGTTTTCAGCCTCTAAGCATGTGGTTATTTATTATGCAGGAATAGATAGATCACGCTGGGGAGCCAGGGTTAGAGATACTAAAATGTATACGATGGAACTGTTTTCAAGGAAAACCCAATAAAATATATAGACAACTAATAGAACTCACTAAGATTTCAGCAAATTGTCTGGACACCACACAAACATTCAAAAATCAGTAGTCTTCCTATAGATTAGCAGCAATGGGTTTTAGGAAATGTAATAAAAAAGTAAGATCTAAAACTATAATGCATCAAATAAACCTAATAGAAGGTATAAAACACCACTGTGAAGGATACTATCCAGCATTTTTCAAGAACTAAAAAATAAAAAGATAATAATAAATATAGTGAAATATATTCCATTCATGACGTGGAGGACTCAACAGGCCTGAAAAGTCAAGTTTTCCCTAAATCTGGCTTTCAGTTTAATGCAGTTGAAAAAACAAAACCCCACAGGGATTTAAGCATAAATTCAAAAAATGGATTCTAAACTTCAATTATAAAAAGAAAGATATAAGAATAATCAAAAGAATTAAAAAGAAAAAAGTGAAGGTTTTCCTTGCCCACTATCAAAACTTATTTTAAATACATAGTAATGAAGTCAGTGTGATGCCGGTGCATAGCAAGAAATATGTTGATGAAAGAAAGAAGAAGAAAACCTAGAATCAAATGAAATCAATCAAATGAAAAAGCTTAATAAATAGAGGAAGCATTAGAAATCAATGAGAAAATGGTAGACCTAGTCATAGAAGCCTCACATGTGGAAAAATAAAATAAAATTAGATCTTTACCCCACACTATACACAGAAATATATTCCAGGTGGATTTTAAACCAAATGTGGAAAAATAAAACTATAAGACAAAATTAGTTGATATGGAAGGATACTTTGAGATGTAAAGTATAGATATGCAAATGGGAAAATGAATTAAATTGACTTCTTTCAATTTGAAAACTTCTCCATGACCAAAATAGACCCTTAAGCAAAGTTTTAAAGTAGTGATATCCTGAGAGAAGTTTCATCATATATAACAGAAAAAAAAAGATTAATCCCCAAAACATGTAAAGAACTCTTCACAAATCAATAAGAAACATGCCAACAACCCAGCCCTAAACAGGAAAACCCATGGCATCTGACTGACTCTAAGGGGAAAACAACCCTTTTCAAATGAATTGTCATCTGAGCCCTGATATTGGGAAACACTTCCAAGTTTGTCAACTGGATGTGGGTGGGAACATGGGGAACAGACCTCTGACAACGCTGGCGGTGGGGGGGCACAGACTCGGCATCCCAACTCCAGGTAGCCCCCCAAGAACCCTCATATGCACGTCCCACCAGCAACAGTCCCCGCAGCATAGTTGGTAGGTCCCAAGAAAGAAACACGCTGAGGTGGCTGAGAAATGCACCCTCCTCCCCAGACAGACTCCCTTCCTAGAGCCTGTGAGCCCTCCTCTATGTGGAAAAAGATGATATTACCATCTAAGGAAAAGAGGTCCAAGTAAAGATTTTGAGAAGAAGAGGATACTCTGAATTATCACGGTGGACCCTGAGGGGAGTCACGTGTGTCCTTATAAGAGGGAGGCAAAGGATGTTTGGGGACAGCCCCACGTAGAAGGAACATGTGACAACAGAGGCAGATGGAGTGATGCGGCTACAGCCCAGGCACACCTGGAACCCCCGGGAGCCAGAAGAGGCAGGAAGGACCCACCCCGGAGCCTCGGGAGGGAGGGCGGCCCTGCGACACCTTGGTGTCGGACTTCTGCCCTCAAGACTGTGAGACGGTAAATTCTTGTTTTAAGTTTCCTGGTTTGTGGCAACTTGTCAGAGTGGCCCAGGAAACTGTTTAGTATTAATATTCATCAGTATGAGGATGGCTAAACTCACCTGGGTGTTTTCCTATGTTCTTTGCCTTATCAGAATTGTAGAAAAAGCAAAGCCCAGAACATACTATCCATGTTCAAATATGCAAGTTATTCAAATGAAGAATTTATGTGCAGAGTAAAAGCATACATAGGATAAAAGTCTAAGAACACGGGCTGTACACATGCCATATGCCGGGGAGGGTCTCAGGGGGAGGCGGGGGGTTAGCACTGGTTCTAAGGAAGGATCCGGTAGACCTATATCCATCTGTACAAATAAATGTAAAAGTCCAGGGCAAATGCTTGTATTAGCTCATTTAAGGTGAAAGGTTCATTTTTGTTTATTATATTATACTTTGACTTTATTGTAGTTCTTAAATTATAAGAATAATAAAAATAATAATTGTGCATTACTTCCAAATGGATTCATTTCCCTACAGCATATAAAAACCTTTCCATACAGATGTTTTAAAACCACAGTCTGTAAGACTCCAGCTTCATAATTCTGATGATGGGAGTGTTAAGAAAACAAACTCTGCAGCATCCATCAGGTGACATGTATCTGTTTAATAGTTTAAACCCTATTGCTTTTGCAATGTGCTTATAATGCCCCATTCATTTTGCAGTTACATCTCTGAAAACTATCATCTTGATCTCCTTCTCTCAATTTTTCTTAACTCTTTAATAATAATCCAGGCAATGGTATATCAGAATGGAAATTGCTTCTAAAGAACACTGTAATAAGTATATGTCAGGCATATTACAGAGGATTTGCTTACTTTTGATTTAAAAAGACAACCTTTAATCTAAGAACTTAGAACTCGGAAATGTGTCTTGCATTGCCAAAGCTCATGAGTAAATGCAGATCTGAAAAAGGTGGCTGTGTCCCCCCTCACTCATTCAAAATTAATCATGTGCCATTTGCCTCCTAAGCAGCGGGTTCATGTCTCCATTGAATATTCCAGGGCTGGGCAAATATTGACCAACTGCTGGAAACCGTTTTCCTGTCAGCAAATGGCAACAGCTAAGGAGTAATGGGGGTCTTGAGGGGAGCCCAGGGTCTGAGCATCTACAACCCCAACTCACAGGGAGTTCCTGGATGAGAGATTAAACATGTTCGGGTGTTTCTGCACGAGGAGGTGCCTTGAGAAGTACAGAGTTAAGTTCAAACGCTGATTATATTTAATCAGATTTTAATGCAAAGGAATTGATATGAAAGTAATTGTATGTATTTCAGTGGTTTTTCAGAGAGACAAGAAGAGAGGCCTGATTTCTAATCACATGTCCTCTTCCATCATTTTTTTCAGGTATAGGATCCCTTGCAGGGATCCTTGCCTAGTTTTTCATCATACAGTATGGAATACAGAACTTTAGAACAGAAAGGAGTCTTTGAAGTTCTTGATTCTAATCCCCTCCTTTCACAGGAGGAAACTGAGGCCAGGAGATGGAGTCCCTCCAGAGGGCCTGAGTCACTTGCATCCTGAGTTCTCTGGCCCAGAAACGTGTGAAAAGTAAAGTGAGCATATCATGGACGTTAATGTCAGGCAACATCCTGGTGCACCCACATCCCTTCCATTTCAGATGATTGTCTCTTGACTGGTTTCTTTGCTGCTAGGCATTTGCTCAATTCTTATTGCAACCACAATTATCTGTATAAGATCAAAGTCTGAACAGATGGCTTTTGTACTTAAAAACTGTCTATGGCCCCAGAGTACTCCCTGAATAAAGTCTCAAAGGCATAAAACAGACTACAGAGTCCCTGTTCCCATTCAGCCTGAGCTCTGGTGGTGCTCCCCAGTCCTGTTAGACGCCCCCCACCAAGTGCTCCAAGTGTCCCCTCCACACTCCTGGCCCTGGTGTGTGCTGTTCTACCCTCACACCATTTCTCTTGGCTGAGACAAACTCATTCCCATCCTGAGTCTGCCCTTCCTCGGTCCTAGAAGTTTTCTCTGAGTCCCAAAGGCAGCCCCAGTCTGTGCATCTGCCCAGCATCCTCACTTTCAATGAGTCGCCTTCCCCGTCCCATCTTGGTGTTCTGGTAGGGTTACCAGGCACAGCGACCATCCCTCCTGGCTGCAGAGATGGGCAGTGACCAAGACCCACCTAGAAACCTTCCACAGTCTTGTTTCTGGGTGGACCTGGAAGGCCAGTCAGTTCTGCCGGTCCTTTCTTGGGATTTGAAATGCAGAGTTAGGAGAGATGAGCTCTCTTCCTCCAGATGCGTCTTGCTCTGTCTGTGGCCCTGCCTTCCTGGGGTGGTGCCCATCCCCCCCCCCACACACACACACTGCTGTGGGCAGCCATCCTCAGTGGGAGAGAAAGTTACCAACACAGAGAGGGAAGCAGACCCAAGAGACAAAGATAAAGGGTCCTATTGATGTAGTCTCAGTTCCTGGACTGTCCATCTTGGCTCCCCAGGCTATGAGCCAGCCTTTTCTCCTTGTTTAAGTCATTTCTTGTTGTTTAAACCATAAGCATAATGATTAGACCACTTTTCTCACTGCCTGTCCTCTTTATTTTTACAGGATCCTGTAACTGCCTGTCCACTGACTATGTTCCCCACAAGAATGTCTGCTCCCAAATCCCTAAGATGGTTTGCATTTACTCTGCGTGGTGTCTGGGTAAATAAAATGAGTAGTTGAAAACTATTTGTTGAGGAAAGGAAGAAAGAGGAAAAGAGAAAGGGATGAAGGAAAGGAGGGAGAAAGGGAGGAAGGAAGGAAGGAAAAGTCTACTAAGTGTTTGCAGAGAAAAACCTGTGGGGTCACAAAAGGAGAACTCAGCTTTAGTCTGACTCAGCCACTGACTCAGCGCCTGAGTGTCCTCCAAGCTTATTCTCATCTGTTCTTCCTTCTCCCACCTGTACATTGAGGGTGTGGACCAAATGGCCTCTAGATCCTGCCCAGCTTCAACATGATTCTGTGAAAAGGGAATGAACTGATCAGGTGAGTTTTCTGCCACTGGAGGGGTCCACAGAGAGATCAGTTGGCTGCCCAGCAGGGATGCTGCAGCCGAGATTCAAATTTTGGATGAGGTGCTGGGCTGGATGTTTCTATCAGAAACATTTATAAATTTCTAGATTTGAAGAGCTTAATAATAAACAATCTGCATGAGCTTTAGCTTTCCAGGATTAAAGTCTCAGAACAGCATCTATTGAATGAATGAATGAATGAGTGAGTGCATCAGGTGCTGGGGCCCAGGGAACACTTGTCTGTAGTTCAATGATCTCGCCACTAGATGTCACCCTGGTTCATTCTGGCGGCAGAACTCGGGGTTCCCACTCTTCAGATGCAGGGCTGGGGGCATGGACCCGCAGTGCGGGGGAGCACCTGAACTCGTTGGCAGCCCCCGTCCTCCTGCAGGTGAGGCAACACCCTGAGACAAGGACAGTCAGGAAACAGAAGGCTAGCGCCTCACTAACTTCTCCCCTTTGCTGACCCTATTCTTCCCTGAAACCGAAATGAGGTTTTTGCTAGAAATCTCTTCACATGATTTTGTAAGCACTGGAGGGAAGACAGGGTCAACCGCACAAAAGTTTAGCAAAATCATAATTGGATTAAAAGAGCAATAAAATAGGCATACATTGCAGATATGTACAATGAATTAAATTTCCAGTTACCAAAACACACAAGATTCATGGGGACTGAAACATACCTCTTACCTCCTTAGCTATTCAGGACACACAGGCAGGCAGTGATCCGTCCGTCTCCCCACACCAGCCTTCTCTGCCTAGGACCCCTCTCGCACTGAGGCTCCCTGCGTTTCATCTGCATCAGCTGCACACCTCTCCTCCATTGTGATGGGAGGGGCGGCTCACTGACCACTCCGCTCTCCTTCCCACTCCCCGCCCCCCGACCCTGCAGACACTGCCCAGGAGGATTCCCTGGTATCAAGAATCCAATGACTGATTTAAACTTGGGGTCCAGATAAAACAGCGTCACATCCCACTCCCCAGCAAGGACCCCTCCCGTAGAGAGAGATCACTCCATCTCCAGTTAGAAAACGATCAGTGTCTAAACTAGCAGCTCAATGAACGTTTTGAAAAGTTTGCTGCTTCTCCTTTGACCTCTGCAAATAGAGAGGAGCAGGGGCGGGGATAAGCCAGGGGACGTTGGTAGATGCTTATTTGGCTTTCCCCATTCTGTTACGCACCTGGTGCCTTGAACTCGGGCGGAAAGCAGACCCCTCGCAAAAGGCAGTGCCTGACTCACCACCGGCTCTATGCACTTTATCAGTGACAAGAATGGTGAGCATTTGTGCAGACCTTTATGGCTTTTGGAGAGCCCTCATTTATTTCTTCAAAGGCCTTGAATGCGAGGTAGGTGGAATTTCAGTCACAAAACTACCAACTGTCACGCTGACCACCAAGCTTGCCATGGACTGTCCTCCTGACCGGCCCTGAGAGTGGTGAAAGGCTGCCCCCCTCCAAGGAGATGCCCCCAAGTCCCTGAGGAAGGCATCCTCATTTCATGTGAGGACAGAAAGACAGTCCCCTACATCTCTGAACACAGGTAAAACCAGTACCTAATCTAAAAGAAGCAAAGAATGAAAACAAAGCCAAACGAAAAAGGGAGAGAAAAGACGGGCCAGCTGCTTTGAAGCCTAGTCTGTATATGGATGGCTGGGGAGGTTTGCAGGCCGAGGAGGCTGTGATGTCTGAAAAGTGGGATTTTGTGAAGCCCCGGCCATATCCTCTCCCCTCCAGCTCACACCGCAAACCCAAAGGCTCTGGATCTCGCTGGAAATAAAAGGCGTCAAACCTCCCCTGTGCAGGGCAGAGGGTCCCCCAGAGCCACCTCCTCACACACCACGAGCAAATAGGGGGAGGTCAGAAGCCCTGCGTCCACCTGCTCGTCCTCCTCGTCTGCCACTGGCTGCAGGCAGAGTCAGAACGGTCTCCTAGAAACCACCGAAGGCTTCAAAATCAAACCTCTCCCTGGAGACGGGGCGAAATACCCGCCTCTAGCTTCATCATGCAGCGGGAATGCAAGGAGTCCTTCGCAGGACAGTTATTCCCGTCTGAACTTCAAACGTGGAACAGCAAAAATTAATTCAATGGGAACTAGCTTGCAACTCGGTCACACTGCAAGAAATAAACCCGCTGCTCTGAAATCAATGACACTTATCCCAGGGCGTTTCAGCCGCTCCTGAGGTGCTGGGGAAACATCCTGCCTTCTGTGATGGGCCCAGCGAGGACCCATGACCTGGACACACAGCAGCCACCCAGGAGAGGAGGGCAGTGATTCCACGGGAGGTGGAACCAGCCCAACGGGGGCACGTGTCTGAGCCCATCTTCCAAGCTGCGTTAGGAGAAGAGCCATCACCACTTTGCAATATGCATCAAGCCTGGGTTCTTTCTCCACATGTGCCTCTTAAATCAGTTAAAATCAAGCTTTGAAAAATGCCGTAAAAAGACAAAGTCTCTGGAAAATCCTGGACGACGAGTTATAGAGTTGAAGGTCTAATTGCAAAACACAGATTATTTCAAGATCCAGTAGCGTCCTTCCTGAATTCCAAGGGCTTTGGAAGGGTGAGCCCTGGCCCGTCCTGTTCAGTGATGCTTCAGATACAAAGGCCACTATCCTTCCCCACATGCAATGCTCACCTTTGAGACCAGGTGTGCTGGTTGCTGTTGGGCGATGACAGGGTTGTGGGCTGGAAGCACAGAGGGCTGAGTGCAGTGCCCCAAATGAGCACGTGAACAGCCTCCACCCCAACAGAGGAGTCACAAGTGTGCACAAGCACTGTGGAGCTGGCTTGTGCACTTGCTCCTGTCTTCCTGTATTGGTTCACCTGATGTGTCAACTTGGCTGGGCCTCGGTGCCCAGATATTGGCTCAAGTAGTTTTATGGATGCTTCTATGGAAGTGTTTTTTGAATGAGATTAACATTTAAATTGGTGGACTTTGAGTAAAGCAGGTTACCCTCCCTGTCCCAGGGAGGGCCACATCCAATCAGTTGAAGGCTGGGATAGAACAAAGGCTGACCTCCCAGAAGAGGAAGGAATTCTGCCAGCAGATGGCCTGTGGACTTGAACTGAAACTCTGCCCTGAATCTCCAGCCTGCCAGCCCTCCCTGCAGACTTTGGACTTAGCCTCCATCACTGCATAAGTTAACTTGTTAAAATCTCTCCCTGTCTCTCAGAGAGAAAGAGAGGGAGACATAAGTCCCAGAAGCAATATACTATCTCTGCCCACAGAGAGTCTTCTAATGAGAGGTGTCTTAGCAGACGGTTTCTCAGTTTGTCAGATTTTGTTAGTGCTTTTGTTTTTACTGAATACCTGGGTGTGCAAATGCAAGCTAGGATCCCATAAACCTCTCTGCATAAAAAAGGAGTGGAGATTTGGAGGGCATAGGTGCCACGCTGCAGTCAGCCACGACAGGGAGGATACAAAAGGAAAACACCAAGGAGACAGATTTTGGAGACATCATGTGTCCGGTGTCTTGGATGATGTGAGTTTGAGGTTGAAACCCTCCTGTGTCCCCCCTGCAGGGTAAAGTCATCACTGATCACTCACGATTCAGGTGAATGAATTATTTCTGGGATGTGCAAAGGAACACATGAATACGGAGGGAAGCACGTGGGCAGGTGGCGTGGGCGGGCTCAGACCTGTGGGCTTAGAACATCATGCCCACCGTGAAGGAAGCGTGTTGCTCAAACCAAATCCTAGACTGTCTACTTGCACACACTCCACGTCTCTCTACACAGTAAAAAAAAAAAAGAAAGAAAAAGCACACCCACTGGCTGCTTTTCTTAAGGTGGTCCCCAGCTCATCCTCTCTGCCTGGGGGCAGTTGGTGTAGGGAGGAGGGGGGATGGCCCTGCAGTTAGCAGTGACCGTGTGAGGCCTTTGGTTCACAGGCCCACCTCCTCTGGGGTTGGGTGGAGGGAGGGGCGGGTCCACCCATAGCCTGTTGGTGGCATCTCTTCATTACTTCCACACACAGAATACGTCCAGTTCTGGACCCTTCCTAGAAGTCCCTCTGCTAATAACAAAGAAAGAATCATCTGCGTGGACTGAACAAGAGCACAGCCCAGGCCGGGAGTGCTTGGGAGCAATGCTTCCCTGCTGGGTGATACTCCAGCAGCTGGAGACATGCCGGGGAGGCCGGGCTGCAGGGTGCTGAGCATGGCCAGTGGAAGAGGCCTATGAGTGCCACCAGGCAGGTGTCCTTGCCAGGGGAGGACACAGCTGGGGAGGAGCTCGAAAAGGATCGGGATTGGATCCTTGGACCAAAGCCTGGACCCGAAGAGGCTAGAACAGGCACCTCCCTCTGGAATGACCCTTGCATTCTGGAATGTTCACATGTAGGTAACAAATAGAAACAAACTACGGAATACTCTGTAATGACCTATATAGGAACAGAATCTACAAAAGAGGGGATATATGGATATGTATAACTGATTCACTTTGCTGTACAGCAGAAACTAACACAACATCATAAATCAACTATACTCCAATAAAAATTAATTTAAAAAAATAACACCCTCTCCTGCTCCCCCATTTTATACTGAGAGAGAAATTGATAGACTAAATAAATGTAATTTCGGGTGAAAACAAAAAACAGCAGCTAAGTGCTCAGGCGTGTAAGTGACAGAAAGGAGAGGGCTGTGGTGAGGAAGGTGCTTCCCGGCCCTGGGCAGCCAGGCAGGTAGATCTCCTTCCCTATTCTTGGGTCAGTTTTCACACCTGTAACTGCTGGGATATTACTGTACCCAGTACCTGCCCCCCTGGGCTGTTGTGAAAATTAGCTGGCACATGTAAAGTACTTAGAAAATTGCCTGGCACACAGTGAGAGCCCAAACATATTTATCTGTTATTCACATCACCATTACTATTGCCCTGGCAAAGATGTTCACCCATTGCCAGCATCACCGGCACCGGCACCAGGGCCCCTAGAACCGGTTGTCCAACACTTCAGATCCGAGGGACCTGGGTGAGACAGGAGATTGATGAATGTACACCAGTGGTCATCACCGAATTTTATCATTCAATAAAACTGATAAGAAACTAAATCTAAAAATGTTGAGGCAGCTAAATAAATTATGGAACATTCAGGGAATTAAATGATACATAATTCTTTTTAAATCATACTTTCAAACACAACGATAAAACAGGAAAACGCCACTATTATAATGTTAAATGAAATAAGTGTGATAGAAGAACATTAACTTCAGCCTGTTCTAACTTCTATAATGTTTATGTTTTTATTTTATAGAGAAAAGAATAGAAAAAAATGTATTAGTATTTACCCTGATGGAAATAGAGCAATTAATGCTTTCTTATTTTTATCTTTATGCTTTTCTCTGATATCTAAATATTCAAGAAAGGCTATTTTTAAAACAAACCCCCCGGGGCTTCCCTGGTGGCGCAGTGGTTGAGAGTCCGCCTGCCGATGCAGGGGACACGGGTTCGTGCCCCGATCCCGGAAGATCCCACATGCCGCGGAGCGGCTGGGCCCGCAAGCCATGGCCGCGGAGCCTGTGTGTCCGGAGCCTGTGCTCCGCAACGGGAGAGGCCACAGCAGTGAGAGGCCCGCGTACAGCAAAAAAAAAAAAAAAAAAAAAAAAACCCAAAATGGTGTGCTATAAAGAAAGAAACAAGAAAGACAAAGGAAAAGAAGCTTGCAGGTGTGGTGACTCCACCGCTCTATCCCACGTGCCAGGGGGTAGCTGGTTTAAAGGCGTGTATGTGCGTGATCTGGGGGCAGCCCCCGGTGCTCCCAGAGGCCCTAGGCTGAGGTCTCTCTCTAGCCATGGATGGCGCCTCAGGAGGAAATGGGCGTGGAGGGAACGGTCTGCAGATGAGCCCAGAACGTGCTATGGGGGACGATGTGGTTCTCCACTTCTGGAAGAGCCCCAGGGAAGCAGAAAACAAGCTGAGCTCTTTGTGCTAGAAGCAGGAGCCGCCTGCACGGGTTCCTGGTTGCAGGTGCAGCTACCGCTTCCTCCTGTTCTGAGCCATGTCGGACAGAACCTCAGGGGGAGTGAGCTGAAGAAGGACTCGCTGGGTCCTGGGTTGACCAGATGACTGTCTGAACGCTCAGGCAGGGAAATCGTCCGCATCTCTCTCTAAAGTTACCACCTCAGAGCTGAGCGTTGTCTCCACGGAACCAGGGCGCCCCCAGAGTGGGCTTCTGGCTGCATCCCAGATGGAGCTGATTGCATTAAGCACAGTGCAAGCAAGAAGGCGATCATTGGGGGTGTCCAGACATCTGGGCTGATCCACATTCTACGACTTTGAAGGGCTCCAAAGGGGTTTTTAAACCAAAAGCTGGAAAGTCTGTGGGGAGCATCGCCTGCCGTGGAGTTCCCTCTGCCCAGTCCCACGTGTCCCCTGCCACCTTCCACTGCCACGCAGGAACGTTCAGGAGAGAAACCATGTCCTCATAGCCCCAGATAGCAAACAGAAAATATCTGTCAGCCTCTCAGCTGTGTTTCTCCAGCTCAGAAACAAAGAAGTGTTTCTCAAATAAGCCTGTACGCACTCATGGAACCCAGCACACAGAACAAGACTTGCTCTGGGTACCTGTTCCAACAGGTCGCTGTGCTTTCACTTTGTAGTAGATTAAAGTGGCAATTTCTTCTTTCTTCAGAAATAAAAGCTGACACTATAAATGCCTCCAGCACCTCATTAGAGCTGTACAATAAGAACAGTGTTTCCTGGAATAAATAGCTTACAAAAGAGACGTGAAATTAAGTTCCACGCGGAGCAGTAATGTAATGTAAATTAAAATTACAGCATCTTCTGAAAACGCTCTCTGTCGCGTGGCAGAATGGGGCTCCTGAAGCTTCCAGGTCAGCGTTCCAAACAGATTCGGATAAATGGACTCAACACTAGGTACCCAGGGTGGCGACCAGCCTGCCCAACACATCTTCCTCTGTCTGTGTCTGGCGGCCAGCACAGGCCGACTGTGCCCGTCTCCAAGCCCCCATTTAACACTCCAGAACCAAGTGAAGGACACACGTTACCTCAAGGGGGAGTAAGATGGAAAGCTGACCATGTGCTCATGGACATGCTAAGCTGGGGAGTAACGTGAAAACACAGCCCCACCTCACACGGCGTCCAGCACTCAGCCTCTGGGTCCCAGGCCGGCCTCCTTCACCTCTCATTTGCCCACATCCTGCAACCTTTCTCCACTGGATGCACTGGCTGGTACATCAGGCCAGGGTTTCTCAACCTCAACACCATTGCCAGTTGGGGCCGGACACCTCCTTGGTGGGGGCTGTCTGTGCATTGTGTGCATTTAGCAGAATCCCTGGCCTTGACCCACTAGACACCAGTAACATCCCTCCCCTGTCTCTCACCAAGCTGCAGTTTTGACCATCAGAAATGTCTTCAGATGTTGCCAAATGTCCCCTGGGGGGGCGGGGCCGAGGGCAAAGTCACATCCAGATGAGGATGACTGCATCAAACTCATCTGAACTAAGTCTAGACCTGTGATGACGGAAGAGATTCCCACGTCAATCAACATATAACCTGACATTTTCCTTATCAAATTGCATCGAGTAAAAGCCAGGTAGTGTGTATTCAAGATAAGAAATATAAAGTGAGTTAAGCAAAGGAGATGATTGATAGGTGATAGATAGATGATGGATAGATAGATAGATAGTTGAAAAACTTAAAGCTGATAATGGTGTAAAAAGAAATAAAAGTATATTCGGGAATCTGGGTTTATAGTGAAACTTGAATAAAAGGGAAGGACTTTGTACTTTTATGCCTCATTTTGGCACTGACTTGTACCCTAACTTCCAAAAAGCTTGAAACTTCTGGAAAATGTCACTTAGAATATCTGGGAGTACAGGAACACAGCCCTCTTCTCCTGACACAAGGTCTCCTGGAGGCAAAAGAGCAGGGCTGTCCTCCTCCATCTCCAGGCTCATTTCTTCAATGCTTCAAAACACCTGCTTCTTCTGATCCCCACAGCTGGAAGGTCTTCTCCCCCCCCTTCTCCATTGGGCAGAATAACCTGTCATTTGCGTGGCTGGACAGTTAACCCCGAGGACCTCGTGGGAGGATGTGAGGGTGCTGGATTCAGCAGCACCTTGCGTCCTACTGCCCAGGAGCCTTGCAGACCCCACCTGAGTCCCGAGGTCTTGTCCGCAGACTCCAGCCTGACGGGGTGTCCTTTCCAGTAAACACAGGAGCCTCCGCACTTCTCGAGGTTGGGATCTGCCTCTCTGGCCTCGGCTGTGCCCACACCCCGAGTCCCTCCTTCGATTTTGAGGACACACTTCAGCCAGCCCCTGGTGCATTCGGAGCTGGGAGTGGTCCAGCCTGGGGATCCCAGGTCTGACTGGACATAGTGTTTCTGTTTCTCGCCTTTCCTGAAGTGGATGGGCCACGCCAGGCCCTGCGGGGCACCCCTCGCTTTTCGGAATAATGTCCCTGTGGCTTCCCCTCCTGCTCTATTCCTGCCATTTCTATACTGGAAATATTAGCAAGACGCAACTTAATGGCTCATCCTCCAAGACGACTGTGGCACTCACGATGATGTACTACAATCAGGCCCAGAAGTGGGGACTGCAGGGCCAAAGCCAAGGGCTCGCTATAAATCCCAGATGCCAGACCCCTGGATGGTAGGAAGGTAATAAACAGAAAAGCCCAGATCCAGCAGGCGTGGTTGTTAAATAAGATTCTTTGTGACTTACTAAGAAAGAGGAACATCGTGAGGAATTATCACTGCACCCTCCACAGCAGTAATCTACATGTGTTTATTTAATAAACAGAAGATGGCTTTATTACACACATTTGATTTCCATATGCAATCGTTTCCTTATCTGTCACTTGTATCTAAGCGGGGCTCTTTCTATGAATCTGCAAATGAAAAATTCAGCACCGGGCACAGGAAACTCATTTAACGTCGAGTGCAGTCAAAATCAAGATTTCTTTATTTGTAGTAACAACGCTGTTAAATCAGAAAATGACTCTCCCTTTCTGCATGTCCTTCCCCCTTCACAACTCAGCCGTTTGATCATAAATTGTCGAGTGTCGGCGTGTCTCTCCCACTCCCCACACCGGCCGAGACAGATTAAAACCCCGCACACCGCCGACCGGCCTCGGCATACCATTAGCATATATATGAGATTTGAGACATTTTCTAATATTCTCTAGCAGAACTCATCTGTCAGCCAGGTGATGAATTATAAAACTCCTAGCTTGTTTGGGAAATAAAAGTGGGGGGGGGAAGATGGAGAGGAAGGGCCCCGGGCCCCTCCCCCGTGCCCAGCCCGGTGCTCACCCTGTGTCGGCCCCACCGAACGGGGCACGTGTCCTGGACGGGGTCCTCCACATGATGTGGTCCCCGTCGCAAGGGAGGATTCACCCCATTCAAGATGCAATGCGTTTGCTTCTAAAATGTGTGGAAAAAGCCTCAATAATGTGAATTCAAGTCTCTGGTACTGGGTCCAGGCAGAGGCATCATCCTGTCTGCTGCGTGCCACCCCACTACAGAATGCCCATCCCCACGAGGACCCCTGGAAGCCATGGCTCACCCGTTACCCTCTGGGTGCTACCACACATCTCTGGAAGCCTCGTGGTTTTCTCTGGGATTCTGTCGATACTGAGTACCTATATCAAATGCAGAGACCATCACAAGGTATGGTCAGTGTTTTTCACATTTCTGTCTTTATACTAATTAAAGGGTTCCCCCTGAAAACAGAGTCTGAGTGCTCACGGCTGCCTGGACTGCGCTCTCGGTGGGGGGACCGAGAGGGAGGCCCGCTGGACGCGAGCACCATCGGGTCAGGACGGTGCTGGCAGGGTGGAGCAAAGGCCCCAGCAGGGAGCGGTTGAACGCAAACATTGCCAACACTGGGTCCATTGCATGTACAAGCGGGTGGACCACACTCGTTCTGATGGTGGGGGAGAGGCCAGACAGACAGCCCTCCGGAGGAGCATGGGTGCCACCAAGGGCGCGTGGGCATCCGTTAATTAGTGTGTAAATAAATAGTCACCTTAGAGATGATGTTTATTTTAAGGTGCGTGTCTGAGGCCGAGCAGAGGGCAGGGGTCAGTGGTGCTCTTGGTTTTCCCAGCACGTCCAGCAGCGCCCGGCAGGGAGCAAGCGCCCAGTCAGAGTTTATCTCCATGAAATGAGAGACGAAAGCAATTCACGGGTAATAATGCTTTACCATTTCTATGAAAAGGTAAAAGGGTCTTAAGGAAAATAATCCAAGATCAGTTAAACACCTGCAGAGAGATATCGATTGATTAATTAACCATCTCACTGATTGATGGTGGTGCCGCCTTGGCACCTGAACTAAGGAGACTGCAGGTCCCTGGGCACCGGCCCCTCATCCCCGCACCGCCCTGTCCATCCTCACCACCAAGAGGCTGGCTCTGTGTCGACAGAAGCACAACTTCCAGGGACACCGGCTCTCCTGCTTCTCCTCATGTCATGTACCAACCAAAACGCAAGTCTAAGGAATCCTTTCTTTCTGAGGAGGAAGGTGGGTGTTCTTCTGATTTCCTTAGGGACATGGCCTGTGAGTGAGGCTCCCACAGCCGGGACCCTGGTGGCTGAAGCCGCATTAGGGCCACCACCCCTCCCCCGATGGCCACGGCTGTGAGCAGCACAGGGTGGGCTCTGCCTTGTGTGGGTCCCCAGCAGGAGGGCACCATGATCAGGACTCCAGGACAGGGAAGGGCACATCCCTCCCCATACCACCCGTGGCCGCTGGCCCTCACTGCGGTCCCCCTGTTCCGTGCAGCAGCATCCTCAGACCAGCCCACTCGCCATGGTGTCTGAGCAGACAGAGCAGGAACGGGTCCCTAGTTTTACGAAGGAGAGGTTTACAGATCTGCATATTAACCACTTGATACGCATATTCACCATTTACTACGTTCAGGGTATTTGACAGAACACCTCTGAGGTGTGAAGGTGTGCCCTTTGGAAGCTCACGTCTCCTGGAGACCAGTCGCCCAGGACAGAGATGACCCCTCCATCAGCACGGCAGGGACACACACTGCAGGGGGGCGGGTTTCCCACTGGGGACCAGGAGACCCCTGAGAGGAGCCGACCTTTGACTCAGCTCAGGAGCCCAGGACCACAGCCGGAAGGAAGAGAACCAAGGTGCCCGCTCGCCCAGCAGCTGCCCTGTGCCAGCTGGCCCTCGAGACACGGGGAAGGCACATTTGACTCCCTCAGGCCGTGAGTCCCCAACAAGGAAACCCCAACTTCAGCCAGGTTTGCCCCCGTGTGGGTCTGGGGAGCTCTGCTGACCCACTGCCCTTGCAGTCGCTCTGAGATGCCTCACATCCTCAGCCCATCACCCAAGCTCATGCCAGGCCAGCTCTCCGGGACTGCTGCTCCCATGACTGCTTTGAAAAGTTCCTTAATCCCCAAGGATTGCCGAGATGAGACCCCCCAGGTAACCAGGGCCCCCAGAAGTTTGTGGATAACGTGAGTGGAACCAAGCTGGGCACGGGGGCTGCTCAGGGGCCTCGGGCACCGGGCCCTGGGCGGGTACCCATCCCACTCCTCCCAGGGCGTGATGCTCTGGCTCACGGTCTCAGGCAGGTGACCCCACCCCAGGTGTAGTCGAGCTCCCCAGGCGAAGGAGACACTGCGTATGTGGAGCTCGCGGCCTTCTTCCCATGCATGTTGACCTCACGCCTTTCCAAGGGTCCTCCCCGGCCGTGAGGACCAAGTCTCCGAAGGTTGCCCGACCGCTTGGGAACTTGCTGTCACCCACTTGCTCTGCGTTCCCTCGGCTTCCCGCCAACAGTAGAGGAGAGACCGGGTTAAAATGGCCCATGGCACCAGGCCCCATGGCAGGCGAGGCCTTAAGGGGCTGCTTGGGCTGAAACGTAAGCAGGAGATGCTGCGGCAGCTGAGTGCACACACACGGGTGGCGAGGCCAGGCCGGTGCCTGGATGGTGCCCTCAGCTTCCCTGTGCAGTGGAGCAGCTCTCGTTTACCAGGCTCGTTCCAAGGACACGGGGCAGCTCCCGAGAAAAGCTCATCAGCCTGTGCGTCAGGATCCGTGCATTTTCTCGGGATCCCACCCGGAAAGCCTCATAGTGAATAGACTGTCCTTTTGTGGAAAAACACAGTTAAGCCCTTGGGGTGGAGAGTGGTGAGACCTGAAGCGTAGCTATAAACACTTAACACAAATAACCCAAAGAGCGCTTAGCTGTAGAAACAACCGTATGAAAATTAGATTGTTTTAAGGTTTTACTCCTGAAAAGGAGAAGAGAAAGTGGACAAGAATGGCTGTCATCCACTCACCCGACATATCGAATGAGCCACTGCTGCTTTCAGGGAACAGTTCACGGGTTCTAGAGAATAGACACCAGCGTGGATGACTGAGGTCAGAATCGCTGGGCACACACAGTTAGATGGGGTTGCAGGGGAGAATCAAAGGAATGAATCCGGATGATGTATAATGTGGTGATAAAGGCCAAGGAGAAGCACCAAGCCGGGAAGGGGGGCATGGTGTGGGGAGTAGCCACGGGATAGATTATCCTCAGGATGGAATAGTCAATGTATGGAGTAGCCTCAGGATGGAGTAGCCTCAGGATGGAGTTGTCTCAGGATGGAGTAGCCTCAGGATGGAGTAGCCTCAGGATGGAGTCGCCAAGGGATGGAGTAACCTCAGCATCAAGTAGCGATGGATGGAGTAGCCACGGAATGAAGCAGTCATGAAGGGCCTCACTGAGGAGGTGACATTTGAGCAGACATGAGGGAGATGAGGGAGAGAAAAAGGACGGGGAGAGAACAGCCCCTGCATGGAGGGCAAAGGCAGGGCCTGGGCATGGGAGTGTGCTGGGCAGAGTCCAAAACCACCAAGGGCTCAGTGTGGCCAGAGCAGAGGCCAAGAAGGAGAGCAAAGCCGAACAGAAGCCAGACAGGTAAAGGCAGCTACAGACCTGAGGGTCCAGAGGACTTGAGCAAGGGGGCTGGCTCTCACCCTGAGGGCAGGGATCCTTTCTGGATCCGACAGGATCGCCCTGACTGCTGGATGAAGGACAGACTGCCAGGCTCAGGCAGACCCAGAGGACCAGCTGTCACACTTGCAGTGCTCCAGGCGAGTGGGAGGAAAGGTGGACCCTGCAGGTTTGCTGTCGGATTGGATGTAGGCTCTGGAGATGGAAAGAAACCCAGTCTAATTCCAGGGCTGGGACTTGAGCCACTGGGAGCAGAGCCCTGCCTGTGCTGAGAGGGGCCATCGGGGCCCAGGAGCAGGTGCGGGGTGAAGGACATCACATCAGCACAGGTGGGTGGGTGGTGCTGAGTCCTGGGCACAGGCGGACGGATGGTCTGCAGTTTGGGGAGGGTATCTGCTTCTGGAGATGCAGGTTGGGATTCCTCCGCATATAAAGGAGATCTGAGTTTCTTGAGAGGGGCTGAAACCATCTCGGGTGAGGACAGGAGCTTCCAAAATCAGGAAGCCGTTGACGCAGCCAGTGACGGGAAAAGAGAGCGGGCATGAGACGGCTCTGCCCCCCGGTGCTCCATCCACCTCCTTAGTGTCCTCCTAACACACTGGACAATTCCCTTGTCTGACCTGGGATCTGTCTTCCCACCTGGAACCAGAGCCCAGAGGGTGGACGTGTGGGTTTGTTTCCTGCACGGTGTGGGTGCACAGATGGAATCCGTTCAGCAAACACCACTGAACACGTTAGTGGTGATGGGGGCTTCTGGAGGAAGCCTTCACACAGGAAGTGTCCCGCTGTGTCGGAAGTGCTGCCGCTGCTGTGGATAAACGCAGACTCAGCAGCCAGTGGATCCAGCACCGTGGCAGTGCTGGGGCCCGAGACAGGAGCCCTCATCTGAGCATCGGCGGGAGAATGAGCCTGACCAGGAGGCTCAAGAGAGACGGAGAGCAGTGGGGACCCGGGTGCTTTGCTGGACAGAAGCCCCGGAGGAGTGGTAGATGGGATTAAGGAAGTGGCCGGTGTCTCTGCCCTGAAATACAAGGGGAAAGGTAAAAAGCCAGGCTCTGTGTCACGGGAAGGTCTGGGGCTGGATGAGGGAAACTCTTTCAAGAACAGGCACCTCTGATGTGTGGTTTGTGTTTAAGCAGCACACGATGGGTCACGTGACCACCACACATCATCACATGACTGCTGCACATTATGCCACGATGTGTCCTGTGACCACAACCCACGATATGACTTCTATACGGCATGTAACCACCATGCATCATGGGACCACTGTACATCACGTGACGACCACACATCACACATCGTGTGGTCTTTAGCTGCTTCAGCTGCCTGTCCATCTGCCTTTCCTGCCCCCACCCCTGCATGTACTGTGAGTTGGGAAACACTGATCTGAAACATGTAACTACAGACGGAAGGAGAAAGAGTTTAAATGTGCTGCAAAAGGTCTTCAAGTATTCAAACCCCAATGTGATCTATTATTTTTACTCAAAGCCTGACCCCTTTTAAGATCACTTTTTGAAGCAGAAAAGAAACTGAACGTCTACCGCGTGCTTGGTAATTAAACAGACATTCCAGATCTCATTGCACAGCTCAAGGGCCCAGGCAAGAGGATGCCAGGTGGGCGCTTCTGTGAGCTCGGGGCCGTCTGCCTGAGGCCATGGGGCATCTCCCCGCCCCACCCCTGAGAGTGGGTGCCGCTTGCCTCCCCACTGGGCTGTCACGAGGGTCCCGTGAAACGACGAGTGTAAAAGCGCCAGCAGTGCTCACCCGGCCGCCTTGCCTGGGGTCACTCAGCGCTCAGTCAGTTTTAGCTCTTCTCGTTCTGCTTCTGTTGCGTGACTGTTATTTCCCCTAAACTGCACTGTCGCCTGAACACGGCAATGTCCAGACTTTCGCAGTCCAGTTTGTTCCGGAAACTGGAGGGGATGTAAGTCAGCAGATTGCAGGCATTTTGACCTGGAAACAGCACAATCTGAGTAATTTGGGTTGGGGGGGGGGACGTGAAACAAGACTGTGCCTCGGTTCCTATTGCCCTGCTGCTTCTCCGTCAGGGAGCCCTGTTTCCTCCAAGGATGAAGACAGAAGACAGAGGCAGTGGGCATAGCTCTGAGTCCTCACACCTGCCTGCCCCACCTGCCCCCCGCCCTCCATTCCATCCAGGACCTGCCACCCTGTGGCTCCTCAGTGGTTTGTGCTGACACACGAGGTACGGCGTGGATGCGTGATCTTAGCGTGCGATTTTATCATGCCTCCTAGCTCTCACAGACCTCCCAGTGCCCTCCAGGGTTCACAAAGGAAGCCCGAGTTCAAAGGGCTCACAGCCAGATCCAAACTCATATTGGGAAGCTTACTGCCAGTCCCTCCACTGACATCTGCTTCATCCTCCTCCTAGTTCAGAGCCCTGGAGCGGGGAGGGTTCCAGGTGGGGGCCCTCGCTCTTGACATTTGCCCTCCCAAGTCCAGGCTGGGTGGACGGGGTCAGCCTTCAGTGCCTGTGGGGCCGGCTCTCCAGGCATACCAGCCGGCCAGCTGTCTTCATCACATCGGGCTGCTCTGGCGGGGCTGCTTGTGGGATGACCATCTCCACGGGGGCCCCTCCTGTGAAGTCCCCATGCAGGGGATGCCATGCCCCAGGACACCCCTACATCAGTCACAAGCACCCTGTGCTCTGTGGCTCCAGCAGTAGGTTCAGGACTGCTCACAGGGCCGCTGGCCAGCTCCGTGGGTCTCCGGGCCTGGGCAAGCTGGGCACACTCTCACACCTGCCAGCAGCCAGGCCTGGGGTGGCCTCGGTCCCATGTCAGCCGCTGTCAGCTGCGCCGGTGGACATGACTGGCCTTCACGTGATGTTCTCAGGGTCTGGAGACAGTGGCCAGAGTCCTGGGCTGAGGACTGGCACGTCATCATCTCTGCCACGTTCTATTGGCCAAAACGCACCCCAGCAAGACCAGCCCAGATTTGGGGGTGGGACATGCCCTTCATCTCTCAACAGGGAGCTGTGAAGCCCCATCGTAAATGGCACAGACAGGAAGGTGGGTATGATGGTAGACAATTCTGAGAGGAATCCAGACACTTCTCAGCTCATCCACGAGACAGGAAGGGGCTGCCCGTCAAGATGGCTCCAGCCCGCTACCCTCCCCTGTGTCCCCCTGCCATAGACACTCGGCCTGGCCCTCCAAGCTGTGACTGGGCTGCCGGGCCCTCGTCTCCTGGCCAACCTGCCCTCTCGGGAGCAGAGTCTCTGTGCAAGCCCGTCCCCCAAAGCCTTGAGTTGCACTTCAGGTTCTCCAAGGCCGTCTCAGCGCATCCTCCTCAGGCCCCAGGGCAGCAGAGACCTGCCACCCCGTGGCTCAGCCCAAGTCCCTCTCTTGAGAGCCCCCATCTCATGAGGGGTCTCCTTGGAGGCCACTCGTCTGGCCCAGGGGTCAGGGAGCACCACTCCCCCACAGGCAGGGATGGGACAGAAAGCCAGAGCACGCGTCACGCACACAAAGGCCACCAACTCCACCCAAGTTTCTGTTCTTTGACACGGTTGGATGCGAGAAACAGTAGATCAAAGGTCGTGTTTCTAGAGTGAGGCCTGTGGGTGAGCCTGAGCCTCTGTAAGAAGAGAAGACCTGGTCTTCAGCTTGGAGCTTTAGCTGAAAGGCCCACTTCACTTCCTCTTATGCAAGTCGCCCCATTTCCTGATTTCTTGTTTTGCTCCTGGTTGTAATGGAACAAGCTGTTATGTAACTTAAGATACCACCTTCCCAACGACACTGTGTTCTTCATGAGGCCAGGGGGAAAAACATGTACCTATCTCTCTTCTGCCAGGGAAAACCAAATCCAATCATCCCAAAGCTGGAGTATCACGACCCTCCAGATACTCCTGGGGAAAGCCTACAAATATCTATGGGCCGTCTCCTAAAATGACCTCATTTTAGAGCTCATTCAAGGCAGATTTTTTTTGATGGATCTGCTCGTGCACAGAGTGATCAAAAATATTGAAGGAAAACAGATTCTTTCCTTTAAAAAATGACTGATTGCTATAAACTGAATACAGTTCAAGGAAAAACAATGAACTCATTGATTATCTGATCAGGCTCTTCAGGGTCACAGTCAGTGTCCAGATAGGCCGGGACCCAGGGAAATGGCCTCCTGACACGCTTGGTCTCCTTCTTCTAAAACTCTACCGCTTTTCTCTCTCGGCTTTCAGGCACGATGGGTAGAACTGGTTATTATCCTTTTCATCATCCTGACACAAAGCAGGTGACGCTCACTGCCCCCTTCCCTGGGGACTGTAAAAGTCTCAGAATCAAGAGGGAAACTTTCATACAAAAAATGTCGTGAGAAGGAAACTTTCCTGCTGCTGGTTTTCACAGCCCAAGCAGTTTAGAGACACTATATTTGCCCTGGAATTCTATTTTTCTTTTCACGATGATTTGCCGGACTTGAAAAACATCACTGTTAAAAAAAAAAATCAAGGGAGACAAAGGAAATGAATAAAATCCCCATTTGGAGGGAGAAAAGCAATAGAAGCTTCCAGGAGAAAGCTGCCAATAGGAAGATTTCATGCTTTGGTTAATTAAACGAACAAAGCAAAAAAAAAAAAAAAGAGAGAGAGAGAGAAAACAGTGCAGTAGGCTGTATCCTACATAACAGCTTCCACTAATAAAAAGTAATAGACAATTTCCTGCATTCAGGTCCTTGAATACTATTACAGCAGGTAATGGAGTTTTGGAGCTGGAAGCCCTCACTGGCTGTCAGGGGAGGGCCGCCCCACCTTCCTCTCCTCTTTTTATTAAATGACTAAGTGCAGCCGCCTGTGTCCTATCTCTTCCTCTTGCAACTACTGGATTGTATTATTTTACATTTTGATTGAAATGATGTCACAGCCAGATAAAAGCCGGGCCGAGCCTTGTAATTGAATCGGCCCAAGTTGTTTATTCTGGTGATCTACAGCGATGCTCTTCTTGTCCTAACAGCGCACACATAAAGGGCCTCTCTTGTTCAACATGCCGTTGATTAGATCTATTAACAAAAAAGGTATCGAGCTGGGGGGTCCAGGGCCTGGAGCTGGAGTTTCAGGGGGAAAAATTGGAAAAAAAATTAAACAAGAAGAGACACCATCTGCCAAAGTTTCCAAGTGTGACTGAAGTTTCCATAAATGCATTTTGCGTGGCATCAGCGCCAGCTGCAAACCGCTTTGATGGACAACATTGAAGTGCGGGTGACGGAGTCCGGGCTTTGATGTTCCTAAATGTCGTGCCCACGTCCTCATTTGCAGAGTGGCCCTGGTCTCATGTACAGCAAACTTTCATTTCTTTTATGTAGGCATAGAAGGAAAGCAACATCTACAGTCATGATGAAAATGGGGGAATTCATTAGATCTGATTATGTTCTAATTGTTAGTTTTTTGTTTTAGTAACAATGTTCCTGGAAAACATCCTGCCTCTAAAACAGATGACATGCTTTGCATCAGAAGCGACTGAGCCTGCCACCCCTGTGTAATTATACACGGAAGAAAGGAGCACTGTTATCATTGTTTGTACTAATAAGTGAAATCATTGTTTAATCCTGTGTATTTCAAGATAATGCTCAGTCTTCACTGTAAAAACAAGGTAAGTTTTACATTTTAAAAAGTACTACAGAAGAAAAGCACAAAGTAGTGCCTTGCAAAGCGTACATCTCCTCTGATTTTCCATGTTTCTGGGTCTTAGACCCCATTCTCCCCCACACTCCTTGGCCAGTCATAACAGAGGTCACTGCGCGATCAGTTGCAGGCCTGGAAACACAGGGGCACCTTCAGGCAAATCCCTGTTCCATTTCATCATGGCTTTGTGTTTGCTTCACGTGGCAAATATTTAAAATTTTATGTTAAATTTACTTTTATTATGGCCGTAAAGTAGCCAAACCATGCATCTGTTAAAAATGGATAATATTTAGTATTTATTTGACCTTCTGTTGACCTAACCAGCAACTCTGGTAATACTTGATATCAGCAGAGCTAAAAGCAGTTCATAAATATTTGCTCCTTTAAGTTTCTGATTTTTTTGCGTGGCTCACTTGCACCTTGGAAAACTTAGGCTCGTAGAAGTAGAAGCCCAAGGGCACCAAAATCTTTGTCCCTCAAAATACACAATTTATTTTAACCTTAATGTCTTTCTTCTGAAGAAGTTGGCTAGGCAGGCTGTGTGCCCTTCAGGAGGTGAATGGATAAACAAGCTATGGAGCACCCAGAGAATGGAATATTATTCAGCTAACAAGAAATGAGCTTTCAAGCCACAAAAGTACATGGAGGAAACTTAAATGCATATTACTAAATGAAAGAAGCCAGTATGAAAAGGCTACATCCTGTATGATATTCTAGAAAAGGCAAAGCTCTGTATACAGTAAAAGGATCAGTGGTTGCCAGTGTCTTGGGGGAGAGAGGGATGAATAGGTGGAGAACGGGATTTTTAGGGCAAAAATACGACATTATGCATTTGCCAAAACCCATAGAATATACAATAGCCAGGGTGAACGCTAATGTATCAATATTGGTTCATAATTATGACAACTGTAACACACTAAAGCAAGATTTCAAAATAGGGAAAAGTTGGGATTGGGGGATGAAGGAATATGAGAACACTCTGTGCTTTCTGTTAAGTTTTTCTGTAAAATCTGAAACTGTTCTAAAAAATTAATTTTTTAGTGCAGAATTGATCTTAAGCTTTTCCCTGAAAACCAGGAAAAGCCCAACTCGAAGCACAATATAGGGTCCCCACACCCACGGCTCCTTCTTCCATCTCCAGTGTCTCTCTTTTTTTTTTTTTAATAAATTTGTTTTTTTTTATTTTATTTTTGGCTGCATACGGTATTTGTTTTTCTCTTTTTGGCTTAGTTTGGTCTTCGTTGCTGCACTCGGGCTTTCTTTAGTTGCAGCGAGCGGGGGCTACTCTTCATTGCGGTGCGCAGGCTTCTCACTGCGGTGGTTTCTCTTGTTACGGAGCACGGGCTCCAGGCACGCAGGCTTCAGTAGTTGTGGCACACGGGCTTCGTTGCTCTGCGGCATGTGGGATCCTCCCAGACCAGGGCTCAAACCCGTGTCCCCTGCACTGGCAAGCGGATTCCCAACCACTGTGCCACCAGGGAAACCCTCTCCAGTGTCTCTTGCACAGAACCAAGGGCCCTCAGTTCTCACTGCTGGAGAACAAGACTAACTTCTGGGACCTTCACTGTCCCTCTGCTTCTCCCTTATGAACAGGAGGGAGACCAGGACAGGATCCTACTCCTGTGCCCCCTCCATAACTACAGGCAGATGGCGACAGTCGCCACCTCAGGCATGGCCCTGCTGGTAAAGATGAGGCATTGATGGGGGATAGCCCTTTAGGCTTTTCACCTATTTTCTGCCCAGAGATGAATAAAGTTATCCTGTCAGACATGCCCTCGGTCCCTGTGGGTATTTTGCTAATTTAAAAAGTGAGGAAAATACCATAACAATGTGATTTAATTTGATTTCAGTTTCTTTTGAAATCTATATTAAAGAAAAAATGCAGATAAATTAAAATGTTACCTGCCTACACAAATGTTTTTTCAGATAATAAGCACCAGCAGAGGACATAGAGGATAGCGCACAGTCAGCATGTCTTTCTGCCTTCCTGGCACCTGCCAGCCTATCAACCTCCCATGGGACATCCCATCATCATTGGAAACATCCCAGCCGCCCACCCTGCCCTCCTCCAGCTTGTATGCTCAGGTTCCCACCCAGCAATTGTTTCCTTCTATGGGTACAGTTTTCTTTCACTTCCCAACCTACAGACTCATCTGTCCTCAGTTTCCTCCACATTGAGCTGGGGTTGGAGCCCCCTCCCCTGCTCAGAGACCCTGGGGCAGCCGGATACATTTGTAGAAACCCCCCCCCAAGAAGTGCCCAGCTGGGGAAGTCTCTTCACTCTCCTGGGCCTGAGGGTCCTCTTGGCCAATAAGAGATGCCGGGGGCTCTGGCAGGAGCCTATGCCACCCTCTCAGGTAATGCCAGCAGGGGCCACTGGGAGCACAGAAGTTCCAGCTACACCAAGCCAACCAGATGGTACCACAAAGTCCTGACTATTAAACCATCACTGGAGCCACAGCCCACAAAGGGAAGCCAGGAACGATGTGCCACACCTGAATGGGGTGCCTGCATGTTATAACAGAATATTAAATAGTACCTCCTAACACAGCTGACAGAATGTCCAGGACCCAGGAGAAAATCATTGTGATACCAGGAAACAAAACAATCACACCTGGAATGAGAAGAGGGCAATCAGCTGATGATAAAACTGAAATGAATCAGACGTTGGAATTATCCACCAAGGGTTCTAAAGCAGCTGTTGCAAAAATTCTTCAACAGTCAATTACAAATTGCCTGAAAACAAGTGAGAGAAAATCACAACAAAGAAATAGTAGTTATAAAAATAGCCAAATGGAAATCGTAGACCTGAAAGTTTTAGTCAATGAGACACTGCCTGGATGGGCTCAGTAGGAGGGTGGAGCTGACAGAGGGAATAATCAGTGAACTTGAGGAAAGATCAATAGAATTTACCCAACCTGAACAACAGAAAGAAAGTAAACTGGGGAGAAAATGAGGAGAGCCTCATGGACCTGTGGGATAATGACAGAGGGTCCAACATCCATTTCACTGGAGCCTCAGAGGGAGAAGAGGGAGAGAGAGGTTAAAACAGTGTTGGAAGAAATCGTGGCTCGGAATGCCCTAAATTTGGTGAAAGACACAGACCTACACACACGGCAAGATAAGCAAACTCCAACCAGGATAAAACAAAAGCACACAAATATATCATAATTAAACTTCTGAAAACAAAAATCAAAGGAAAAATCTTGAAAGCAATCAAAGAGAAATAACACTTACCTCCAGGAATGCCAACGTGAATGACAGCAGGTTTCCCACAGTAAACCATGACTGGCCAGAGGGAAGTGGCACGGCACTAACTTTCTGGTGTTTAAAGAACAGTTGTGAAGTGTGACATCTCTAAGCAGTGAAACTATCCTTCAGGAATGAAGGGGGAATAAAGACATTCTCAGAAGAAGGAAAACTGGAAGAATTTGTCACTAGCAAATTTATTATCCCAAGGTTTTTACTGAATCTCTTTCATTGTGGTGGTATTTAAAAGTAGGATGTGTTTTTATTCATTATCCTGGAAAAGTTTAGAATTGCTTTTCCTAGAAGGAGGAGAAATGATACCTATGTTTCCCTCAATAGCCTGTCATTCTATAAGCACTTAACAACGTTTAAAGTAAGTCAGTATAATGAAAGGAAACTATGGCAGCACGACACAACCTTTTATTCTACCTGTATTTCTTGATACAGATGAGTTAAGGCAATTCAGTGTGCTTATGAAAACAGCAAAATGATCATGTATTATCTGGAGCATCTGAAAAGTGCCTGGACATTCTTGGCGTTTTCTGGAAGGCTTCTCGCCAATGCAAATACATGCATTTTTTATAAACATGTTCAACACCATTCCAACATGTTTTATTATTATTAAAAGGACTTCAAATATGACAAAAATCTTCCTCTAATCCAAATTGCAAATGGTCTCCTCTGGGGGAATAAAGCAATCTGCCAAAAACAAGACTCCAAAGGAATAGCAATAAATACTTATCTAAGTATAAAAGAAACTGCTTTATCTGGAAGTAAATCTTAGAAAGGTTAAATAAACCTGAGACATAAAATCAAGTCAGGGACACTTAAAGGAAAAAAGAACTACTCCTGTCAGAATGATGAGGAAGAATATTGCAAGGCCTGACCAAGTGCTGAGGTGACCCGGTGTGGCCCAGTCATGGCCCATCTTGTAGACTTGCTGTGAGGTGTCTGGACTGTTCTCACTTTCCCAATAACGAGCTTGGGGCTGGGGGAGCCCTGCTCCTCTTCAACTCCCTCACTCCAACTCCAGTGTCCCAAAAAAGTTCCTCCATACTAACTTCAGGAATTTCAGATCAAGAAAATGTATGAAAACAACTTGGGTTGAGGAAGTGGATAAAACATGGAAATCTGTCATTAAAGTGCCGAGAAGCTTGGCCACATTTTAGGACAGATACTTGAAATATTTATCACAAACAAATGTCCCCTTTAAATTTCATTGCTAATCCCTTAACCAGCAAAATTGTGTCCAGAGCTGTACAAACTGATAGTTTGTGTTCCTTAGATTGTGTGCTTCATGCATGACTCTACCATCAATATTTGATAACACATATTGTGGCATATATCAGGAATCGAAAGTATAATTCAGATACAGAACTTTAAGTATTTGTGATTTTTTTAAAGAACAAGGAAATGTAGAAAAATAGTTGCCTGTCCCTGGGGAATCTTATTATTTCTAAGTAGCCAAAAATGAAAGATTTTACAAACAAAATAAAGAATTACCATATTTTAAAGGGGATGAGCCTCTTATCTAATGAGATTTTTTGATCATTTAAAAAATATTTGCCACTGCATATAATAAGATTTTATCTTTTGATCTAGAATTCAGGAAAACCCTCTGTGTACAATTGGGGATTCCGAGTCCGCCTGGGCATGGAACTGGGTCCTCTGTCCTGGGCTTGTCCACTTGGATGGAAAACAGACAATAAAGCAAACTGACCCATAGAGATGAAGATGTGTAATTTGGTGTTGGTAAGCCACAGAATTTTCTCCCAGGAAATTATGAGAAAAAAATATCAGAAATTGGCATTGGTTATTAGTATTCTGCAAACACATTTGTATTTATCCTGATATTCACAGTATCAGGTAGGAAAATATGAAAAGCACTTGGAGTTCCCTCTCCCCTCTCCTCCCGGGAGGGGTCTGTGCAGATTGTTTCATTTTCCTTCTTGTATTGGTGGGTGGAACTCGATGTGGGAGAAGGCAGAAGACTGTTCTGCATGAGGCAGTGTGGAATTGCCCCTGTTGGAGAACAAGTCAGGGGAAGTTTCCAGAAGGGGGCAGGTGGGAGCCTGGGACCAGGAGCAGAGAAGGCTCAGAGCTATGCTTCATATTTCATGGGGTAGAATTATGGCCTCTACCACTAACAGAACATTTCAGCAATGTTCTATTTCTCTTCAAGAAGAAATGCATTGCTTTTGCAGGTGTTCTGGAGTATGTGTGTGTGTGTGTGTCCAAGCATCCCAGTGAAGTGGGACTTCGGGGAGAGCATGCAGCCCTGGTCTGTCTTCAAGCCCACATCCTCACTGATCATGCTCCAGGAGCTAAGTCCTCTGGTAACTGCTTTACTAAGTTACCAATGTCTTCTTCCAACAGTTATAGGAAGCAGTCGTTAACTCTCTACTTTTGAGACAAGTGTGCTGAATCTCAAAGAGTTCAAGGAACTCTTCTTGAGGCACAGACCAGCACATGGAAGAGAAAAACCCTTGTCTTTCTTACTCCAAAATCTGTATTCTTAAAAACCACCCTCATACAACTACAAGACAGAGAATTCCCCCCAGGAAAATCCAGTTTGCAGTTAAAGTCCTGAAACCTGGCCTTGTGGGGAGTGTCACTCTCCCAGGTCACTGTGGCCCAGAGCTTTATCCACATGCAAGCTTTTACTGCTGCAAGTTGACCAACCAAAAGCTGTGAAGTGAGGACTCAGGGATCCTTGCGTCCTGCCGTCCACCGACCAGAAGAACCTGGACATGGCCCTGAGCCCTCATCACTCCTCCATCAGCTCACACACCGAAGATGCCTTGAGAGAAAGTTAAAGACTGCCAAGATATTAGGGACAAGATAGACTCTAATTATGTCTTTATTTTTCCAATATTTAGGAAAATCTAGGCTTTCTTATATTAAGAAAAACTTTGATGAAGCTAATGAAATTTGTCCTGTCATCATGCTCCCTGCATACAGAAGCAAAAGATAGATGGACATTTTAGTAGTAAAGGAGATGATGCTGTCTGTAGGATGTGCCTGTAGATCTGGTGCCTGATTGGTGGAGAAAGGAGAACAGCCTTTTCTGCGCTCAACTGGGATGGAGTCCATCACCCTCACCACTCGCACAGCCCCACACTCACATGCCCTCCCTAGAGCACCTCCACAATTGCAGGTTTAGGCCTAGATAAAGTGGTACAAAGCCTGAGCTCCAGCCGCATGGCAGTAGACCAGACCCCCAGAATTCTGGACAAGCAGAAGCTCAAGCAGAAGCTCAAGGCTCCCCAGGCAGCGGGAGCCTGGGGAGGAAGCTTGGAAGAATCAGGCAGACTTGGGGCCTCCTTGTTCCCTCGGGAAAGCTAATGGGTGCAGGAATTGGAATGAGAGACCAACATCGTCATGATGGCACCACACGGCTTGATTTATTCATGGATGTGAACTCTATCTTGGGACTAACACCCTTGTATGTTTCATAAGATACTTAGCAGTCCCAATACCAGTGATGGACATAAAAGTCCCTGTAGAACCATCACTTTGACTTTCACCCTGAATAGGCAAATTCTTCAATGATCTTTTTTTTTTCTTTTTTATGGTACACGGGCCTCTCACTGTTGTGGCCTCTCCCGTTGCGGAGCACAGGCTCCGGACGCGCAGGCTCAGCGGCCATGGCTCACGGGTCCAGCTGCTCCACTGCATGTGGGATCTTCCTGGACCGGGGCATGAACCTGTGTCCCCTGCATCGGCAGGTGGACTCTCAACCACTGCGCCACCAGGGAAGCCCCTTCGATGATCTTGATGCCTGGATTTTTGTAAGGAGAGAAGCCAAGTTCTGTGAGTTACTGATACTCTCACATCTGGCTTTGTATAGTTCATCCTGATAAGTGTGGAAACTATCATTGTAACGTGTATAGAATTTTATCAGCCAATATCTCCATATGGATGAGGTTTAGCAAAAAGCTAGTTTACCAATGAGGAATTTTCCTCCCAAAACATGACCTTGGCTTTCTTCCTCCCCCTTGGTGTAGCTACACGCATGCCCATCAGATCCAGACTTGAATGTGGTGCTGCTCCTGCAGCCCTGAGTGTCCTTCCCGGGGAAGCTACAGTCCTCAGGAGGTGGGTGGTCCAAGTCTGATTTAGAAGATTTAATTTTAGCAGAAAAGCATAGACAGGAAAAAAGGTACATCTAGAATCAGAAACATGGCGTGTGTTCCCCAAACACGCTTACTCTATTTGCTGGGAGAACCAGTTCACGTGTGTGTGGGATTGTCACCAATAACCTTCATCACCATGGAGCAAGGTGGTGTGGACACAGATAGAGGAGTGTAAGCTGCCGCCAGCAGTCGACCAGGCCGGCAGAAACATCCCTGTGACATTTCTGGAGTTTCAGGACAAAGCTAGTTTTACCACAAAACATAGCCCTGGGAGGAACGTACTCTTCATGTTCCCAGAGTCTGTCACTAAACCCCACTCCCTAGAGAGTGCGATGTTAATATCCTTGTCTTTCTTTAGCCTGTAACTGGCTGGAAAGTGTAGAGTGTGCAGTGTGGGTGTGTGTGCCAAATTTATAAATATTAAGTCTTACATTTGAGAAATCACATTCACAAAATGGCATGTTGGCAGCTCCCCAACTTTTTTGTCCTTATTTCTTACGGGAAACACAGGGGGCATAACTTCTCAGGCCCACACACAAAAGTCATCCGCTGGCATTGCTCTTCTATGATGATACTTTCTGGGGCTGATATCATCAGGAAAGCACAATTCAATTTTTTTAAATCAGTCATTTATTACAGAATGGGCAAGGCATGGATATTTCCATGAATCATGCACACGCAAATAATGAAAACTAAAAATAAAATGAATTTTCCCCATCGGCTGGGTAATAGTTTAATTGTATGCAGTTATTCTGACATTAAAAGCTGCATACCTGGCAAGCTTTATCGAGTAACAGGGACTTTTAAATGTGCCAATGTTTCTCCACAAGTAACGCGGGTCAATTGTAAGAGGGATAACCATAATGATTAAATCATTAAAATTTTGTCTATGCTTCACAGAGCATAGAGAAAATTAACTTCCCACCAACCTCATTTTTCTGCTGAACATGAAATAATGATTTTCTGCCAGTATAATTACAAAGCTAACATCTGATAGAGTCAGCATCCGGGGGGGATTATCGCAGGCATGAGTATTAGACCTCATTACCAGCTTGACTGCAAAATTATTACATCTTGTAATTGGAGGGTGAGATTTATATACAGATTGGCCGGGTTTCTGTAAGATTGTAATTACAAGCTTCGTTGGTTTGCTACTTATCACACAGTGCAGGAGGGGGCACAAACAAGCGGAGGGAAGACCATTTCATTAAGCTGTAACCCCATCAGGGGAGGGGCCCTGTAATGTCTCTGTGTTTATTAGGCCAAGCAGAGCTGTTTGCAGAAAGGGAGACCATTTATTACCGCCTGACAAATGGGATTTCATTTATTTAACCTCCGCGATCTATTTCAGTAAAATGTACAAACGAGCCATCCATTTTATGATTCCGGAGTCAACGCTCAATTATCTAAAGGCTAACCGAGTGTTAAAGTGGCCATCTGCTGGGATGAATTCATTGATTTAATTTGTTTCATGTTGCTGAATGATGCCGGGCAGGCGGAGAGGAGGGGCTGCGCCGCGTGAGGGCCGGTGCCACGTCCCGGGTGCGTGTGCGCGTGTGTGCGCGTGTGTGCGTGTTTAATCCTCCCCACAACAGGAGCAGGCGATCAATAGCAGCTTAAATTTTATGAGACAGGAGTTAAGCTGTTCCGCCCAAGCCAGAACACCTTTGTTCTCCCAGAACAAGGAATCTCTGCGGTGGAATTACTATTGACAGGCTGGCTTCTTTGTGGCTAATTTGGAGGGCGCCCAGGCCAGTGGGCGGGCGGGCAGCGACAGAGAGCTGTTATTAGACTTCATTACCGGAGCCAGATCTATGCCACCGGCCTCCGCCTCCGCCCGCAGGGGGCCGCTCCTGGCCCTCGGCACCCGTCAGCCCTCACCGCTGCCTGACTTTTTAAACAAAATTATTTGGGACAAGTAAATAAATCAGTAGGTGGGCGTTTCTTTGTGAGGCGATGCTGCATTACTGGTGCTCTCGGGCGTGGAGAGAAGGAGGCGGAGGCAGATGCAGGAGGCGGGAGCCTTGGGTCCCCACGCAGCCCTGCTGTGTTTCCAGAACATTCTTCTCTCCCAGAGGCTGTCCCCCTCCCCTGTGGAAGGGTCCCCAGCAGCAGCCCAGGTCTCCTGGGGTCCAAACGCACAGGACAAGCCTCCCAGAATCAGAGCCCGGAAGCTGGTCCTGCACATCTCTCCCTGCACAGCCCGGCCGCCTGTGGTTGTGCGTTTAGCTGGGAGACCGTCCACTCTGGAAGATGAGGGGTCAAATGGGACAGGCTTGGGCTGATGGGGCTCCAGCTCCAAGTCCTCGAGTGTCACACTGCCTGCTCGTTCCCTGTGCGTGCGTGGCCTCACGTGCCCGTCTGCTCTCTATGAAGGCTGACCTTTCCCCGTCCAGGTCCTGGGGTCCTGTCCTCCGTCCTCCTCCCTCTCTCGTCCACGATGGGCTCAGCGTCTGCCCAGCAGTACTCGCCCACATGCACAGCGCTGCCCACCTTTTCCTCATCACACTCAAGCACGAGATGGACGGGCAACCAGCGAGGACTAGCTGTCAAGGGCAAGGTCGTCCACAGAGAACCCCAGAGGAGGCCGGCACCAAGGCGGGAGCCCCCAACCTCCTTCCCACTCACACCAGGCACCCCAGGCCCTCGGTTTCCGGGCACCGACACTTAGTGCCTTCTCTTCCTGGCGTCATGTGAGCATTGCTGCAGCCAAATGACCCAAGGGGCATAGATTTGACAGTTCCCTCCTTCAAGGATGGAACTAGATGACAGCCCAAGGGCCCCATCCTCCTGGAGCCCACCTCCAGGGAGAGTTGGGGACACTCATCTCCCCATCACTGGCTGGGACTTTCTCTATTATTCAGTCTGTCTTGCTGCTGTTTTGGCTCCAACAGGGAAAGCAAAGCCTTGTGCTTTCCTGAGCGCCCCGTCAGACACAGAGACATGCAGAGACAGGCAGAGCCCCACCACATCAGGCATCCTGCCGTGGAGCCACCCAGGCTAGGACACTGAGAGCTCTCAGGGACGCAGTCTGCTGGGCTTCGCTGGGACTGTGACGGACTTAGGGTCTTCTCACACAGAGACTAAGCACATCTGCTCAGAGTGCACTCAGGATGGCACCCCCAGGGAGATTCACGGGCACCATGCTACACTGTCCACACAACTCAACTGGAGAGAGATGAAACTGCACTTTCCACAAGCATCCCTAGGGTCAGATGTCTATATGACAGTGGTCCCCAGAGAATCACTTAGGAAAGTCTCTGCCTCCCGGCGTTGGCTCACCTCCACGCTTCCTCCTGGCAAGGGTCTGCCTAGGTTACAGCATGATGCTTGAGTCATCCCAAGATTGGCATTTTTTGTCATTACAGGGGCAATTTTTTTCTTATTTCTTCTTGGAACCAATTGGAACCAGTGATTACATGATATTTATACTATATATTCAACTTCTCTAGTCAATGTATTTTCACCGAAGTGATGAACTTGTAGTCATTAAAAACTATTTACACTTGAAACTTTGAAAACTCTTAATGAATTGGCTAACTTATGAATTGGATTTTTTTAAATTTAAGGACCATTCTTGGCTTCTGCCAGAAATCCACAGTTTCTTTCAATTTTGAATACAAGTACAGATAAGTAAACTTGACAAATGAAATATTTCTCCTTAGACTCTGAATTACCTCATTGATTTTTGTATCTAAAGCAGATATAAGATGTTCCATCCCACCTCTCCTGTTTGTTCCTTGGGGCAGGCTGCTTTAGGTTGTATTTATTTGGAGCAATTGATAGGACATATAACTTGATCATTTGCCGGGTTCTGGTGCAGCTGAGTAGAACACAGCCACAAGGATGTGCCAGCGCAGGAGCGCTGGGATCTGGGACGTCAGAAGCCAGCAACAGAGAGAAGCATCAAGAGAGGACCTGCCCTGACTCTCAGAGTATTGAACACAAGCCCTCAAAGCTTCCCAAGGGTGATGGGTCCCCAGGGGACCAATTTCTGAGAGAGGAGTGTTGAGATTATTTTATTATAATTGTCAATTGTTCCATTTTCTTTTTATTTCTATCAGTTTTCTCCATGTAGCTTGATACTCTGTTGTTGGATCCATACACATTTTGGATTGTTTTGGTCTCCTCATGAGAAAACTCCTTTATTGTTGGTAAATTTGCCTCTTTATCCTTTATGATATTTCTTATTCTGAAATTCACTTCTGATACTAACCCTGACACTTCAACATTCTTTTGATTTGTATCTGCATGATATGTATTTATCCATACTTTACTTTTAATGTATATGTGTTTTTTCTATATTTAAAGTGAGTTTCTTGTGCACTGATACAGTTAGGTCTTGCTTTCTTTTCCAATTTAACAATATCTGCCTTTTAATCAATGTTTAGACTATTTCCAATTAATGTAATTATTGATACAGTTAGGTTTACATCTACGATTTTTCAAATTGCTTTCCATATTTTCTTTTTTTTTCCTTTTTCTGAATATTTTATTTGGTCATTAAAAATCATTATTGGGGCTTCCCTGGTGGTGCAGTGGTTGAGAGTCCACCTGCCGATAAAGGGGACACGGGTTCGTGCCCCAGTCTGGAAAGATCCCACATGCCACGGAGCGGCTGGGCCCGTGAGCCATGGCCGCTGAGCCTGCGCGTCTGGAGCCTGTGCTCTGCAATGGGAAAGGCCACAACAGTGAGAGGCCTGCGTACTGCAGGTAGGTATTTATCTATATTTATCTATAATATATGCATCTATCCATCCATCTATCTATCTATCATCTATCTCTCTCCTTCACTCCTGTTCTTTGGGCAACTGTTGCCATATGTTTCACTACTACAAATGTGATAAAATTCCATTTATTTTCATGGTTGTTCTAGGGATTACAATATATATTCTTAACTTTTAATGGGTCCACTTTTCTTGTAAAATATCAAAATCTTGAAATTTTAAGGTGTACATTTCTTCCCTGCCCCTTATGTTATAACATTCTAAAATACAACAACATACTTTATAAACACATGATACAATGTTATAGTTTTTTAAGCATCTTTTTGACTTATACAAAATCAAGAGGAAAAAAAGCAAAAGGAAATAGAGTATTTTGAATTTATTCACATATTCACCTTTCCTGGTACTCTTTATTTTTTCTGATATTCTGGTTTTCTTCTGGTGCCATTCTTCATCCTAAAGAACTATCTTTAACACTTTCTGTAGTGCAGAGGGTCTGCTGCTGATGAGGTATTTTAGTTATATCTGAAAAATATCTTTATTTTGCCTCCATTCTTGAATATTTTCACTTCATATGATAGTTAGGATTGAACTGCTATTTTCTTCCAACACTTTAAAGATGGTCCATCCTCTTCTGGCCTCCATGGCTCCTAAAGAGAAGCAGCTATTGAATAGCTGTTGATTAAACTAATTCTTCTCCTGATCCTGGGTCATACTGCCCACTTCTACACATGCCTGATATGTTTTTATTGGATGTTGCATTTTTGGATGCTAAATTTTGTTATATTCCTCTAAAGATTATTGTTTTTCTTGTTTACATTTAAGTTTTTGGAATTAGTTCGATCTTTTGAGGATTCTTTGAAGCTTTGTGGGGGAAAGTCACAGTGGCACGCAGCCTGGGGCTCATTTAGCCCCACTACTGAAGTGATGCCCCTGCTCCCCGCCCCTGTGGGCTCTACCTGGTGCCTCAGGAATTGCAGGGCTTCCTACCCTGGGTGGTTGGAATACAAGTTATTCCCAGATCTGTATAAGCCTGGAGAACTTCTCAGCCCACTGCTGTCTGAGGCTCTCCCCTTCATAGTAAATCTTCATTTCTGTCTCAACAAGAGAAATCTTGTCCTTGTCACTGGTGTTCTTCAGTCCCGTTATTGTATCTGGGAGATAATTTCATTTTATTTACCTTCCCTGGGATTCACTAGACCTCCTGAATTTGAAATCTGTTGTCTATCAACTCTGGAAAATTCTTAGTATACGTCTTTGAGTCTTTGAATTTGCCTCTTCATCCATCCTTACTCTTTGTGCTGTGTACTTTGAACTCTGGCATATTTTCCATCTCTTTTTAACTCTCTGGCACATTCTGAGTCATTTTCTAAATTCTGTCTCCCAATTTTATATATAATAACTTAAGCTCCAATCCAGTTTTATATATAATATCTTAAGCTCCATTGAACTTCTATGTGACAGAACCATGGATTTTGTTTTGATTATTGTGTTTCTCATTTCTAGAAATTCTATTGGTTCTTTGTCAATTCAACATGCCATTTTTGATAGTCTCTGTTACTTCATGCTATGAATTTCTTCTTTTGTTTCTTTGAATGTATTACATATATTTATTTCATATTCTGTTTCTTATGATTCTGATATCTGAACCATGTGTGGTTCTGATTTTGTAGCATGTGGTTTCCATTTACTCTTGGTTGTGGCAGCTCATCTCCTTTGTTAATTAAATTTTTAGTCTGAGTTCATGTCTCATAGAATTTCATCTGTGGGAAACTTTTGAAGGCATTGTTCTTGTTTAAAGTGTACTTGTCCAAAAGGGAACCCTCCTACACTCTTGGTGGGAATGTAAGTTGGTGCAGCCACTATGGAAAACAGTATGGAGATTTCTTAAAAAACTAAAAATGGAGTTACCATATGATGCAGCAATCTCACTCCTGGGCATATATCCAGACAAATCTATAATTCAAAAATATACATGCACCCCTATGTTCATCGTAGCACTATTCACAATAGCCAAGACATGGAAACAATCTAAATGTCCATCTACAGATGATTGGATATAGAAGATGTGGTACATATACACAATGGAATACTACTCAGCCATAAAAAAGAATGAAACAATGCCATCTGCAGCAACATGGATGCAACTGGAGATGATCATACTAAGTGAAGTAAGTCAGATGGAGAAAGACAAATATCATATGATATCACTTATATGTAGAATTTAAAATATGACACAAATGAAGCTATCTACGAAACAGAAACAGACTCAGACATAGAGAACAGACTTGTGGTTGCCAAGGGGAAGGGGGGGTTGGGGGAGGGATAGAGTAGGGGTTTGGAGTTAGCAGATGCAAACTGTTATATATAGGATGGAAATAAACAACAAGGTCCTACTGTATAACACAGGGAACTATATTCAATATCCTGTGATATACCGTAATGGAAAAGAATATGAAAAAGAATATACATATGTATAACTGAGTCACTTTGCTGTACAGCAGTAATTAACACAACATTGTAAATCAACTACACTTCAATTAGAAAAAGGAGGAGGAAGAAGTAGTGAAAATAATGGTAATAACAAAAAAAAAAAAAGTAAACTGTATTTCTCCAGAAAAGACCTGTGTTTGCTTCTGCTTGAGCAGCAGAATGAATAGGACTTTTTCTTTTGATCTTCTCTCATAGAGTCAACATTTAGGGACAGGCTGTGTGTTCTAGAATGCACATTTCCCCCCATCTGCCCTTGAGGATTCCATTCCTCAGAAGTCCTGACTTTGCAGGAGCCTCTGATATGATCTCTCCCCTGACCCTGACATCTCCTGCCCCACATCAGACCCTTTCACATCCAGGTTCTAAACCATCAGGCATCAGCAGACACAGTCAGGAAAACACCAGCTCCAGGAGGGCTTTCACCTGTAGAAGCAGGACAGCCATATACATCCTTGTAGGTTACTTATGGTGTGTTCTGCGGGGAGCAGTCACTATGGGCTGTAATGGGAGCATTTCCCCTGTAGACACCGCAGGACGGACATGGAGGCCCTGGGCAGCATCGTGCTTTCTCGTCACTGCTGCCGTCAGATGCTTTCTCAGCTAGACTTTAACTTCACCCCACATTTTTAGAGAGTCTGTGTGAGAGGGATTTCTCTGAATATTCAGTGTGGAATAATGCTGGAAAGGGAAATCCCTCAGCCTCCCAAACACCCTGATTCAACTACACATCTGCTTTTTGTTCAGTTTTTGTTAGTCACAAATGCAGTTGATTTTATGTAAATGCACAAACCAGCTCCCTTCACATCTTGCTTATGTACTCTAGCCAATAACTGTTATGTTTTTAGAAGTTAGAAAACAATTTAAAATCTTCATAGGTGGATTTTAAATTGTCTCAGCCATGTCCCTAAAATTAATTCAGAACTATGACAAATAATGCTTATATAAGTTACCAATATAGTTACTGTATTTCAATAAGAAACATCCAGAAAAAGCTAAAATCATGACATAAATATGAAACAAAATATTGCACATGATTTAGAGTAACAAAGAAAAACCAATCACCATTCTGTTAAACTTTTGTTGATCAGAGGTCTGGCTTAAATTTGGGTTGAATTCAATATAAATCCATTTAGATAAGCCATTTTAGTGATAAGTTTTCACTTTGTATTCCTTATGATAGCTCCCCAAAGAAGCAAATTTCTTCCTATTTCACATTCAATATAAGTCCATTGTTGGTGAAAAGATGGCTAAATTGGTCCATCGTCTTGTAATAAAATATCTCATGACCTGTTTATCTGATCAATGAAGAGTGTATTCTCAAGCTGTTCAGTGTTAATGGGCCCAGTGCCCTAAAATGGTGAATTATCGACTCTCAGAGAGACAGACGGGGATGCAAACTCAGATCGGATTTCCTGCTTGAAACTGACATATTGCCGTTAAAGTGTTGGAACCAAGAAAGCGTGTCGTTTGTGTATCACACTGCAGAGGCGCTTAAAATACAAAACTGTTTCCAACCTAGAGTTACCAAACTAGCTTTTTAAAAAATTACATCTTGACACTGAACTGATCATTTGAATATGGCAAAGCTATTAACGTAAACACAGAAATATGTTGGTGGAATTTTAAAGTCCCAGCTTCTGCACCCCAATAATTTATTTTTGTTCAGTCTATGCTAAATTTTAAAACGCACTTATTCATTAAGACCTTTCTCTACTCAACAAGTTTTAATTGCATGCTGACTGTAAGCCAGGAGCTGTACCAGTGATTAGGGCAGAGCAGTTAAAGAGACCCGGGTCCTGGCCCCAAGCGATTCACAGTGGTTCTGGTGAGCTGTGTATGAGCCACATCTTATGGCAATTCGGATCAGAATGTGTAGCACACGCCCCGGGGACAGAAGCCCTCCATCATCTCGCCAGCACCAAACCCCAAAGCTTCAGGAAGCAGCGCTTGATGGCCAGGAAGGTGGCAGACCAGCACATCAGTGCTCAGTTCCCATCCATCCCACGGCCTCAGCTGCCTGGTGATTCACACACTCCCCTTGCACTCGGACACAGAATAAGCTGAAGAAGCTGGCCCTGCCCAGGCACCGAGGGGCTGCTCCTGCTTCCCTACAGGAAACTCAGCCTCAAGCTGCACCTCGCAGGACCTGGGCTCTTCCAGTGAGTGACACAGCCTGCGGGGCTGGGATCCTGCTCTTACAACAGCAAGATCTTGGGGTACGGGGAGGGGGTCGATAAGGCAGCAGCTTCCTCGCCATGGTACCCACGGCTGTGCTGTTTGATTTTTCACCTTTGCGTGGACTGCTTTTTCAGTGACACACTAGCGTGCAAATGATCTAACTTACCTCTTTTCTTGAGGCGTCTTTACTGGTGTGTAAGACTCCCCTTCTCTTGTCACTCCTTTTTCCTTTTGCAGCCACCTCTGCTCCCCTGAGTTTTCTAGGTCACCTTCCCCCATCACCAGTGGCTTCTGTATGTCCAGATCAACTGAGGTAAGAGTCACAATTCCAGTGCTGTTGGGGCCAGGCTGGAGGAAGGATGGGAGGCTCGCTATATGCAGAGCAGAGGCCAGGCACCTGGAGAGGAGCCCTGCCCGAACAAGCCAAACCCAGTCCCTGGAGCCCCAGCCCAGGTGGACGATGCACGGCGGCCCTGAGGTGCTGTCTGTCGGGTGATGGGTTTGCAGGCTCCGCCCTAAGGTCTCCAGGGATGTCCTTCCAGACCAATCAGAAGTCCTTTCGCCAGGAAGAGGGTAGGCTTTGGAGTTAAGATAGCCGGGGCTCAAATCCTGGAGACATGAGCTGTTTTAGTGTTTGAGCTTCAGCTTTCCCATCTGTAAAATGGGCTCAAAGGTACTGCCCTCCACCACCTCCCAGAGTGACTGTAAACCTTAGGATATATGTTTTTGTCACTATGTCTGCAATTTCTTATATACACTTGACTTGTAGCAAGCACCGCGTGACTATAATTCAATAGTCTGGATCTTACCCATCCTCAGCATTTATTTTTTAAAATATTTCCAAGTAATTTTATTGTGCCCCTTGCTTCTACTAAGGTAGAGATTGGTCTTCCTTCTTCACCATGTGCACCTTCCTGTGAAGGCTTGCTCTTTCCACCTTCTAGGAGCTAAGGTTTAGTAGTCCCTGCAGGCTAAGGATGTCACAGTACCATGCGGTGGGCAAATGTGGGTGTGAGGCTGAGACGGCGACCAGGAGGGGCGGGGTTATTCATGCACCTGTGGCTGGTCCGGGTTAAGAGGCACACAGACTGAGCCAGCCTGGCCTGCTGACAGCTTGGTCTGGCTCTGACTGGTAAGTGCTGCTGTAAGCCAGGCTTCCCCTTAGAGCTGGGGCTGGACGAACACTCATCCGCTAAGAAGCAGACGCCTGGGAGGAGAAGTGCAGGTGGAGCCCCCTCCGGGGGCACCGGTCAGGCCGTCCTAACTCGCCGACACTCCGCACGATCCACTGGGCTCAGCAAGGGCTAATAATCCCCCCATCAGCTCTGGGAAGACCCCACCTGCCTGGTGAGTGCTCAGATGCCCATTGTCCTCAAAGCAAGTTCAGGAAGTAGCACCGCATCCGCCCTCCCACTCAGACCCCTGGGGCCCAGAAGTGGGGTGTGAGTGCCGCCCCGGGGCAAACCCATCAACTTGTCTCTGCTGATTTGGAGCAAACATGTCGGTGTGGTATGACATGCAACCCAACTAAAATAATTTGAGCTGCCATAAAAATTTTAAATGTGAATTTAAGCCACATTTAAGATACTAAGCAGTTAAAATAAGGAACACAGCTCAGGGACGCCCAATGGAGTATCTCTGTAAAGAAGCAGTAGTGAGCTTCAGCATCACTGGAGCTTCCCCAAGGAGCGCACGGCGGAAATGTTGGGTGTTTTAATAAATGAATCACTTAATGAGATTAATCTTGAAGATGCTCCTTTTAAAAGGGATGCTAGGTGGTTTGTTCCCACCTAGAGGCGCGGGATAGGGAGGGTGGGAGGGAGGGAGACGCAAGAGGGAAGAGATATGGGAACATACGTATATGTATAACTGATTCACTTTGTTATAAAGCAGAAACTAACACACCATTGTGAAGCAATTATACACCAATAAAGATGTAAAAAAAAAAAAAGGGACGCATTTGTGAAAATTGCTGAAAAAGACACAGACCTGCGGGAATATAATTGAAGCCATTAGGGGTGCATGTGGACCCCCTCCCCCAGTGGTGCCGGCCCCCCCTAATGGAGGCCCAGAGCTGAGCACCTGGGATCAGTTATCCAGCCCAAGGGACAGTCTCTCATCTGTCACTAAATGTTGGTGAGTGGCCAGAAAGAGCAGCATCCTGGGTAAAATACTGTCAGATTTCAAATCCATTTAAAATCTTCAAAAGTACTTCTTACCTCTAGATTGCTTATAATTGCTAAGAATCCTAAACCTTTCTGTGGTCATTTTCTAGTATCAAACATCTTCATAATGAGTATCCCATCAAATTCAGTGTTGGGTCAGTGGTTGAATCTCAGATGGAGACAAGCAAGCTTATCGTTAAAGAGAGAGGAGGAAACAGAACAAGACAGCATGGGCGAGCAAGAGGGAGGGAGAGAGAGAGACACGGGGAGCCCAAGGGAGGGGGGAGAGAGACAGATAGACAGAGGCAGAGGGACAGAGAGACAGGGAGAGAGGGAGACACGGGAGGGCCAGTGGCAGCGCTTTGATTTGACCCGAAGCCTGTGTAGGAGTGAACGCAGGACCCGGACTTAACTGGCAGAGGCCTCGCTTCTCCAGTCACCCGTCTGCAGGAACCTGGGAGCTGAGGACGGACTTCACCATCTCGAGACAGGAAGTGAAGGCAGGAACCCCACTTCAGACCAGCACGCTGCGTCCCAGCTCAGACAGCCCCACGCGCTTCCCTCTGCAGCAAAGGGTCCTCGGCCGTCGGGGCCCCAGGGTGGTCTGCGCGCTACTCAAAATCAGTCGCTGCCTCCAAAGGTGCGGGGACGGGAATGCCACCAGACAGTCACAAATTACCTAGAGCAGGGAAAGCCCCGGTTTTTCTAACTAATATGATCTCCCTGCCAGATAAGCGGCTCCTTTTGTGACAGGTTCTTGCAGCTTCTTTGCTTTCAGCACCCCATCCCCCCATGCCATCACAGGAGGCATAAACCACGTTCAAAGGCAGCTTGATATAATAGAGCTATGTCTTCCTAAACGTAGGTAATAGAACGGTGCACAGGATCACCTTTGGCAGAAAAGCCCAGCGACAGCTGCTTGTTCTTATTGGCTCCAGAACACGCCTCATCAATCGGCTGGGAGATCCTGGATGATACGGACCCTGCATTATAGCCTCGGCCGGCACTCAGTCACCAGGGACACGATCGCCAGGGCATAAGGTCGTGGAAACTCTTTTGGTGTCATCCCACCGGAGATGTTATCAGATGCTCAACCCTAAAGCAAGAAAAACAAAGTGATAACAAAATTGGGGGGTGCAGGGGAAGACGAGATAATCCATCAACTCACCTGTGCAGAAAGTACCAGGGAAAAACAGTATTGATTTTTTACAAGCCGGTGCACAGCTTTGTCAGACAAAAGAATAGAGACGTCAGCCCAGGTGCACGGTCTGGGGCAATTGCAGAGCGGCGGCCAGGACACCTGCCTCGCGCAGCCAGGAGCCGGAGGGGAGACACCGGCACATCCCCCTGCTGGCCTCGGGACGGCTACCGGCTTCATTAAAGGAAGAAATGCTCAATTCCCACCAGGGCAGGGTTAAGACATTAGAACACAGGGCATCCAGTAGGAAATGCACTGAGCACATCCCGAGTGAGAAAGGGACTCCGCGGTCTCAGCGCCGACCGCCGTCGCCTGTCGCCCCTGGAAGCCCAGGAGATGCTTCTGCTGAGGGGTCACAGGAAGGTCGCTGAATCTACTCAAGTGGCCGTTCAGTTGGAAGAGTGTATAACTAACGTAAGACTTTAGATTCCAAAGACAGTCTGCCGGAAGGTATTCTCCTCTCTCACCCAAAGGAACCACTTCCTGAGGGTTTGCTTCTTTGTCTGACCGGGGAGTGAATCTCTCCGCTCCACCCTTGGTCTCAGGTACTCAGTATTCAAGAGAGGAAAACACCTACCAAAGAGACATTTGAACACAGAGTGAGGTTGACTGGGAAAGGAATCTGTCTGTTAATTGTATGTGACCTGTCGAATGGTTCTGAAGAACCTAGGGGCAGGACAGGAATAAAGACGCAGACGTAGAGAATGGACTTGAGGACACGGGGAGGGGGAAGGGTAAGCTGTGACAAAGTGAGAGAGTGGCTTGGACATATATACACTACCAAATGTAAAATATATAGCTAGTGGGAAGCAGCCTCATAGCACAGGGAGATCAGCTCGGTGCTTTGTGACCACCTAGAGGGATGAGATAGGGAGGGTGGGAGGGAGATGCAATAGGGAGGAGACAGGGGGATATACGTATATGTATAGCCGATTCTCTTTGTTATAAAGCAGAAACTAACACACCATTGTAAAGCAATTATACTCCAATAAACGTGTTAAAAAAAAAAAAAGATTCTACCTGTCATTCAAAATTCTTTCTAACACTTAGCAGACAATTTTCCTGATTTGTATGCTGGGCAATCTTGACGAATTCAGTGATGCTGGGAATCATGTGATGTCAAAGAGGCCACCAGGCTCGGAACATGAATGTCATCCTGATGAAGGACCACAGAGATCCCACAGACAAGGTTCCGAGGGCTGCACGGAGGCCCAGAAAAGAGTCTCCTTTTATTTTGTGTTTATTCTTTTACCCAAGCTCCATCCGTCTTCCTGAGCTGCATCTCCTTTAGAAGCTGAGTCACAGAATTTAAAGTTCCCATATGTCATTTCTCATTAATAAGAGTTACAGTGTCGGGTAAGAGTTGGGTACCCAATAAAAACGTGAGTGGTCAGTGTTTCTACTCCTAACATCAAATTGTCTGAAAATATGATCACTGTATGTCATTTTTAGTTATCACAGCTGAGTGTCATATTTTCATATGCTTGAGTTTGTCCTTTTATCAATATATAAATGTCTTAAACATTCATGTTACGGACTGAATGTCTGTCTTCCCAAATGTATATGTTGAACTCCTAGCCCGGATGTGGTGGGAGCTGGGGTCTTTGGGGGTGATGAGGATGGATCCACACGAATGCGCTTTCACAAGAAGAGAGTTTACTCCTGCTCTCTGCTCTCCGCCCCGTGAGGACACGAGGAGAAGTCAGCAGTCTGCAACCTGGAAGGGGGTCCATACGAGATACCAAATCAGCTGGCACCTTGGTCTTGGCCTTCCCAGCATCCAGGACTGTGAGAAATCAACGTTTGCTGTGTGAGCCACAGTCTACAGCTTTTTGCCATAGAAACACAAACTAGGACAACTCCTACATTTATCAGCGTTATCTGCTACAGTAGTGGGAGAAGGGGGCCCCTTAGATGCTGTACCCTATAGGATCTTGAGAGCATCACTGCCTATCTGACTCACAGGACCCCTGAATGGCAGGCTCCACTTCCAAATCCCTCTGGGAAGCCCTCCCACCAGGGCTGGGGAGATGTGCTCAGTGCCTTGTGGCCACAGGCCTTGGCATCATCTGTGCAGTGGACAGCTAAGTGACCGAGGGCAGACTGCCCTCTTTGAAAAGCCATTTGCTGGGACACAGAATGCAGAAACTTAGGGCAAATTGTGACCCTGCTGACTGGACAGTCCTTCCCTGAGCTTCAGCCTCATTGGAAACTGGATGCCAGTCAGCAGGCAGGCTGGGACTGTGGCCACGCTGAGACTCTGTCTGGGGGTTTCCCACCCCACCGGGTCCAGGGTGTGGAGCTCAAACACCCCACAGCTCCCTAGCTACCTGTGATACAGAACGCGGACTGAGACGGGGCCACACTGACTCACGTGTTTCTTTTGCATCATCAGCAGATGGTAGCGTTCCTGTGGCCCAGTGCCCGGGTGCCTCCACCCCATCCCAGATAGATCAGTTCTGTTGGGTTCTGTGGGCCACAGACACCCCGTAGCAGAGTGGAAACATCTTGGATGGACAACAGAAACAAAGTTCAGTTATATGTACAGAACATATTTTATAACCAAGTGTGCAGGGAGGAGCAAGCTAAGTTAAAATAGAAGAGTGCATTAGATGTGCCCCGGAAGTTAGTGCTGCTGACTGTCAAGGGAAGCAGTAGTAGGGAGAGAGAGCGGGGCAGGAACCACACAGACACCACCACCCCCGTCTGCAAACGTGAGCTTGTCACCAGGAGGGCACAGTGACATCACCACCTGGGACCCAGCTTCCTTCAGTCTCAGGACTGTGGGACTTGCTCAGTCACTAGAGGGTTGCTTTCTACCATTTAAAAAGGCACAGAGTCGTCAGACAGAGAAAGACACATGGCATATGATTTCACTTATTTGTGGAATCTAAAAAAAATGACACAAATGAACTTATTTACAAAACAGAAACAGACTCAGAGACATAGAAAACAATCTTATAGTTACCAAAGGGGAAAGGGGGGAGGGATCAATTAGGAGTTTGGGATTAACAGATGCACACTACTATTTAAAAAAAAAAAAAAAGGTACAAAGTTGCAGCAAGTGTAATGGTCCCGTGTCCCAGGAATCTGTCTCACGTGAAAGTGGGCTGAATCCCTCAGTCAGCCAGGCCGTAGGAGAAAATTCTGATGACGAATCCCATCAATTCTTCATTTACGATGCAATTTATTTGAAATTCTGCTCAAATGCACTGTGCATGTGTTTGTGTATTACATCTGTGTTAGCTTTGTAAGTGGACTATGAATCAGACTTTGGTTTCTTTTTAATGGTTTCTCTAATGTTTACCATGTAGCCCATTAAGAAAATAACCACCAAATCTATCAAAATAATAACAATACCCATCACCTCAAAATTGTACTTTGTAAGTTTCCTTGCTCCTAGGCTGTCACTAATCTGCTTTGTCTCCAGATATTTGTTTGCATTTTTTCTAATTTTATAAAACAGGACAATACATGATGTATTCATCTGTGTCTGGACTTGCTCACTTGGCATGATAATTCTGAGACTCATCCCTGCAGCTGTGTGTCTCAATAGTTTGCCTTTTCCCCTTTCTATCACTTAGTAGTTTTCCACTGAACGGATGTACCAATGTTTATCCAGTCATGTGTTGAAGGACATTTAGGTTGTTTCTGATTATTAACCATCATAGGTAAAGCTGCTATGAACACCTGTGTTCAAGTCTTTGTAATAAATAAATAGGTTGTCTTTTCTCTTGGGTAAGTACACAGGAATAGAATGGCTGAATCAGATGATAGCCATGTGTTTGTTCAGGGTCTTAAAAAAACCTATTTGCACAGCAATGTGAATATACTTAACACTACTGAACTGTATGCTTTAAAATGGTTAAGACTGTGTATTTTATGTCAGGTGTCTTTAACCACAATTTAAAAAATAGTGTGACTCTTCAGGTAAAAAAATTAATGTGATAATAATGTGTTACCTTTCTTAGATTAATCATTGTGCTATAACTTGGCATCTATGACTGATGTATATAAAATCTTAGAGGATCTGTAAATGCACTTAGATAAATAAATTCAGCTATTTATTTTTTAACACGTCATGGCCAAGCATTTAAATCCATAGAAAAAAAGCTGTCTTCATTTGATTATTTCATTAATTAATAAATTATTATGTGATATAAGATGAAAAAGGAAATAACCATATCATACCTTCAAAGAAATCTCACCTGGTTGATAGAAAACAAAACATAATAAAATTAAAAATTCAACAAAAGCACAAAACATTGATATAAAATTGTTACCAATAGTTATCATATTAAGAGGTTCATTTTCATGGTCTGAGATGGGCTTGGTAGCTCTAAGTTCTGCTGTGCATGAGATGAATTTGAAACACATAGACACCTGTTAAATGTGTTTCTCTTTCTCCAGTCTTCACTGATGCAATGCCATTGCCCTTTTCGTTCAAGGAGAGATGTGGTTGCTCTCTTTAAAAAATATGCTTTGGGGCTTCCCTGGTGGCGCAGTGGTTGGAAGTCCGCCTGCCGATGCAGGGGACACAGATTCGTGCCCCAGTCTGGGGGGATCCCACATGCCGTGGAGCGGCTGGGCCCCTGAGCCATGGCCACTGGGCCTGCACGTCTAGAGCCTGTGCTCTGCAACAGGAGAGTCCACAACAGTGAGAGGCCCACATACCGCAAAAAAAAAAAAAAAAAAAATGCTTTGGACAGGACCGTCTAGGGACACCACTGCCTGCTGGCCGCCCGTGATGTGGCTTGTGCCGAAGGCTGAGACACAAGCTGCCCGTTGATAGATCAGCGGGAAAAATGGGAAATTATATATTAAATACGTGTGAAACATGTGAAACAAATAGAGGCAGAAAGGACTGCCTTAGAGAGCCACAGAGGACAGCACCTTGTGCCTCATACACACTGATGTAACTCCAGACAGGCGGCCACATGTCATGTTCTGACTGATCCTCCTCTCTTCCTGGACAGCACATGGCGGAGGGGACTTTTGACGCCTAGTCATCTAACAGAGGTTTAATGGCATCTCATAGTGGTTTCAAACTGCATTTCCTTAATATCTAATGATGTTGATCATCTGATCATGTGCTTATTTGCTGTTTATACATCTTCTATGGTGAAGCTCTATTCAAGTCGTTTGTCCTTTTTTTAATCAGGTGGTTTTCATTTTCCTGAGTTTTGAGAGTTATTTACATATTCTGGTTATAAGTCCTTTGTCAATATAAGATTAGCAAATGTTTTTCTCAGTCAATGGCTTGCCTTTTCATTAGGCTATCAGTTTCTTTCAAAGAACAGATCTTTTAACTTTTATGAAGTCAAATTCTTCAAATTTTTACTTTTATAGACCAGGCTTTGGATCTCATAGTTAGGAAATCTTTGCCTAACTCAATGTCACAAAGATTTTCTCCTTTGATTCCTTCTAAAAATTTTTATAGTTTTAGGCTTTACATCTAAGTCTATAATCCATTTCTGTATGATGTATGGATCAAAGTTCATTTTTCGCATGTGGATATCCAATTGTTCCAGCCCCATTTCTTAAGAAGTCTATCCTTTCTCTGCTAAATTGCCTTTGCATGCTTGTTGAAACCCAGCTCTTCACATACGTCATTGTCATTTTCTGGACTATTCCATTCCATCTATCTTATCTAACTTGGTGCCAATCACTCTCCTGATTACTGTAGCTTTAGGCCTTGTTAGTGTTAGTAACTGGTTAGTGTTAGTAACTTGTTACTGTTAGTTAGTGTTAGTCCTCTTTGTCCTTCACTTTCAAAGTTGTTTGGATGCTTCAAAGTGTTTTGGAATTGCAAATTAATTTTAGAATAATTTTGTCAGGGCCTCCCTGGTGGCGCAGTGGTTAAGAGTCCACCTGCCGATGCAGGGGATACGGGTTCGTGCCCCGGTCTGGGAGGATCCCATATGCCGCGTAGCGGCTGGGCCCGTGAGCCATGGCCGCTGGGCCTGCGCATCCGGAGCCTGTGCTCCACAACGGGAGAGGCCACAACAGTGAGAGGCCCACATACCGCAAAAAGAAAAATAATAATAATAATAATAATTTTGTCAATTTGTACAAAAATATTATAAAAGCCTGCTAGTAGCAATATTGGATCCTTGGACCCATGAACATAATATATCTCTCCATTTGTTTAGGTGTTTCTTAATTTATCTGATCAATGTTTTGTATTTTTTAGCAGGTCTTACACATTTTGGTCATATGTGATTATATATTTTTTTACTTTAATTTCCAATAGTTTATTGCAAGGATACAGAATAACAGTTTATATTTGTACATTGATATTGTATCCTGCAATCTGCTAAGTTATTTATGAGTTTATGTAGCTTATTTGTACATTTCGTAAGATCTCTTACATAGGTGATTATGTCATTTGAGAATAAAAACAGTTTTCCTCACCATTTCCAATCTGGATGCCTTTGTCTGTTTTGCTTGTTTCCTTAAATGCACTGCACTGGTTAGATTGTCCACTACAATGTTGAATAGAAGTAACAAAAGAGAGGACCCAGAGGAAGATGGCGGAAGAGTAAGACGCGGAGATCACCTTCCTCCCCACAGATACATCAGAAATTCATCTACACGTGGAACAACTCCTACAGAACACCTACTGAACGCTGACAGAAGACCTCAGACCCCCCAAAAGGCAAGAAACTCCCCACATACCTGGGTAGGGCAAAAGAAAAAAAGAATAAACAGAGACAATAGGATAGGGACGGGACCTGCACCAGTGGGAGGGAGCCGTGAAGGAGGAAAGGTTTCTACACACTACAAGCCTCTTCGCGGGCGGAGACTGCAGGTGGCGGAGGGGGAAGCTTCGGAGTAGCGGAGGAGAGCACAGCAACAGGGGTGCGGAGGGCAAAGCGGAGAGATTCTGGCACAGAGGATCGGTGCCCTCAGGCACACACCAGCCAGAGAGGCTTGTCTGCTCGGCCGCCGGGGCGGGCGGGGCTGGGAGCTGAGGCTTGGGTATCGGCTTTCAGTCGGAGCGCAGGGAGAGGACTGGGGCTGGCGGCAGGAAGAGAGCCTGAAGGGGTTAGTGCACCACGGCTAGCCCGGAGGGAGTCCGGGGAAAGGGTCTGGAGCTGCCGAAGAGGCAAGAGACTTTTTTCCCTTTTGTTTCCTGGTGCGCGAGGAGAGGGCATTAAGAGGGCTGCTTGGGGAAGCGCCAGAGACAGGCGCGAGCCGCGGGTAACGCGCGGACCTTGGAGACAGGCGTGGGACGCTGGGGCCGCCGCCGCCGCCGCCGCCGCCGCCACGGGGCCTGTGTGCGAGCGCGGGTCACTGTCCGCCCCGCCTTCCGGGGGACCTGTGCACCCCACCACTGCCGGGGTCCCGGGACCCGGGGACGGCTTTCCCGGGAAAGCGCACGGACCGCCACAGGCTGCTGCAACATCACGCTGGCCTCTGCCGCCGCAGGCCCGCCCCACACTGCGCGCCCCTCCCTCCCCTCTGCCTGAGTGAGCCAGAGCCCCCGAATCAGCGGCTCCTTGAAACCCGTCCTGTCTGAGCGAAGAACGGACGCCCTCCGGCGACCTACGTGCAGAGGCGGGGCCAGGTCCAAGGCTGAGACCCAGGAGCTGTGAGAGCAGAGACAGGGAAATCTCTCTGTGCAGCCTCGGAGGCAGCGGATTAAAGCTCCACGGTCCATTTGATGTGCCCTGCGTCTGTGGAGTGCATGAATGGACAGCGAATCATCCCAAATTGAGGAAGTGGACTTTGAGGACAAGATTTAAGACTTTCCCCCCTTTTCCTCTTTTTACAACGAATTATCCCAAATTAAGGAGGTGGACTTAGAGAGCAAGATTTCAGACTTCTCGCCCTTTTCCTCTTTTTACAACGAATTATCCCAAATTGAGGAGGTGGACTTGGAGAGCAAGATTTTTGATTTTCCCCCCTGCTCTCTTTTTGTGAATGTGTATGTGTAATCTTCTGTGTAAGATTCTCTCTGTATAGCTTTGCTTCCACCATATGTCCCAGGGTTCTCTCGGTCCTTTTTTTTTTTTCAATAATTATTTTTTAATTTTAATAACGCTACTATATTTCATACTTTATTCTAGTTTACTTTACCTGCTCTTTCTTTTTTTCCTACCTTCCCTTCCTCCCTCCCTCCCTCCGCTCCTCCTTTCCTTCTTTCTTTTTCTTTCCTCCCTCCCTCCCTCCCACCCTTCTTCTTTCCACTTTCTTTTTCTTTCCGTCCTCCCTCCCTCCCTCCTGTCTTTCTTTCTTTCTTTCCTTCCTCCCTCCCACCCTCCCTTCTTCGATTCACTCTTCCTTTTTCTTTCATTCCTCCCTCCCTCCCTCCTTTCTTTCCTTCTCTCTTTCCATCCTTCCTCCCTCCCTCCCTCCTTTCTTTCTTTCTTCCTTCCTTCCTTCCTTTCTTCCCTTCTTCCTTTCTTTCCCTCTCTCTTTCTTTCTTCTACTAATTCTTTCTTTCTGCTTTTTCTCCCTGTTATTCTGAGCCGGGTGGATGAAAGGCTCTTGGTGCTGCAGCCAGGAGTCAGTGCTGTGCCTCTGAAGTGGGAGAGCCAACTTCAGGACACTGGTCCACAAGAGACCTCCCAGCTCCACATAATATCAAGCAGCGAAAATCTCCCAGAGATCTCCATCTCAACACCAGCACCCAGCTTCAGTCAATGACCAGCAAGCTACAGTGCTGGTCACCCTATGCCAAGCAACTAGCAAGGCAGGAACACAACCCCACCCATCAGCAGAGAGGCTACCTAAAAACATAATAAGACCATAGGCAACCCAAAACACACCACCAGACGTGGACCTGTCCACCAGAAAGACAAGATCCAGCCTCAAACACCAGAACACAGGCATTAGTCCCCACCACCAGGAAGCCTACACAACCTACTGAAACAACCTTAGCCACTGGGGACAGACACCAAAAACAACGGGAACTACGAATCTGCAGCCTGCAAAAAGGAGACCCCAAACACAGTAACATAAGCAAAATGAGAAGACAGAAAAACACACAGCAGGTGAAGGAGCAAGATAAAAACCTACCAGACCTAACAAAAGAAGAGGTAATAGGCAGTCTACCTGAAAAAGAATTCAGAATAATGATAGTAAAGCTGATCCAAGATTCTATTTCCAAGATCCATAATCTTGGAAATAGAATAGACAAAATGCAAAAAACAGTTAACAAGGACCTAGAAAAACTAAAGATGAATCAAGCATTGATTAAAAACACAATAAATGAAATGAAAAATACTCTAGATGGGATCAATAGCAGAATAACTGAGGCAGAAGAACGGATAAGTGAGGTGGAAGATAAAATAGTGGAAATAACTGATGCAGAGCAAAATAAAGAAAAAAGAATGAAAAGAACAGAGGGCAGTCTCAGAGACCTCTGGGACAACATTAAACGCACCAACATTCGAATTATAGGGGTTCCAGAAGAAGAAGAGAAAAAGAAAGGGACTGAGAAAATATTTGAAGACATTATAGTTGAAAACTTCCCTAATATGGGAAAGGAAATAGTTAATCAAGTCCAGGAGGCACAGAGAGTCCCATACAGAATAAATCCAAGGAGAAATACGCCAAGACACATATTAATCAAACTGTCAAAAATTAAACACAAAGAAATCATATTAAAAGCAGCAAGGCAAAAACAACAAATAACACACAAGGGAATCCCCATAAGGTTAACAGCTGATCTCTCACCAAAAACTCTACAAGCCAGAAGGGAGTGGCAGGACATAATTAAAGTGATGAAGGAGAGAAACCTGCAACCAAGATTACTCTACCCAACAAGGATCTCATTCAGATTTGATGGAGAAATTAAAACGTTTACAGACAAGCAAAAGCTGAGAGAGTTCAGCACCACCAAACCAGCTTTACAACAAATGCTAAAGGAACTTCTCTAGGCAAGAAACACAACAGAAGGAATATACCTACAATAACAAACCCAAAGCAATTAAGGAAATGGGAACAGGAAAATACATATCAATAATTACCTTAAATGTAAATGGACTAAATGCTCCCACCAGAAGACACAGAGTGGCTGAATGGATACAAAAACAAGACCCATATATATGCTGTCTACAAGAGACCCACTTCAGACCTAGAGACACATACAGACTGAAAGTAAGGGGATGGAAAAAGATATTCCATGCAAATGGAAACCAAAAGAAAGCTGGAGTAGCAATTCTTATATAAGACAAAATAGACTTTAAAATAAAGACTATTATAAGAGACAAAGAAGGACACTACATAACGATAAAGGGATCGATCCAAGAAGAAGATATAACAATTGTAATTATTTATGCACCAAACATAGGAGCACCTCAATACATAAGGCAAATACTAACAGCCATAAAAGGGGAAATCGACAGTAACACAATCATAGTAGGGGACTTTAACACCCCACTTTCACCAATGGACAGATCATCCAAAATGAAAATAAATAAGGAAACACAAGCTTTAAATGATACATTAAACAAGATGGACTTAGTTGATATTTATAGGACATTCCATCCAAAAACAACAGAATACACATTTTTCTCAAGTGCTCATGGAACATTCTCCAGGATAGATCATATGTTGGGTCACAAATCAAGCCTTGGTAAATTTAAGAAAATTGAAATTGTATCAAGTATCTTTTGCGACCACAATGCTATGAGACTAGACATCAATTACAGGAAAAGATCTGTAAAAAATACAAACACATGGAGGCTAAACAATACACTACTCAATAACGAAGTGATCACTGAAGAAATCAAAGAGGAAATTAAAAAATACCTAGAAACAAATGACAATGGAGACACGACGACCCAAAACCTATGGGACGCAGCAAAAGCAGTTCTAAGGGGGAAGTTTATAGCAATACAATCCCACCTTAAGAAACAGGAAACATCTCGAGTAAACAACCTGACCCTGAACCTAAAGCAATTAGAGAAAGAAGAACAAAAAACCCCCAAAGTTAGCAGAAGGAAAGAAATCATAAAGATCAGAGCAGAAATAAATGAAAAAGAAATGAAGGAAATGATAGCAAAGATCAACCAAACTAAAAGCTGGTTCTTTGAGAAGATAAACAAAATTGACAAACCATTAGCCAGACTCATCAAGAAAGGAAGGGAGAAGACTCAAATCAATAGAATTAGAAATGAAAAAGGAGAAGTAACAACTGACACTGCAGAAATACAAAAGATCATGAGAGATTACTATAAGCAACTCTATGCCAATAAAATGGACAACCTGGAAGAAATGGACAAATTCTTAGAAATGCACAACCTGCCAAGACTGACTCAGGAAGAAATAGAAAATATGAATAGACCAATCATAAGCACTGAAATTGAAACTGTGATTAAAAATCTTCCATCAGGGCCTCCCTGGTGGCGCAAGTTGAGAGTCCGCCTGCCGATGCAGGGGATACGGGTTCGTGCCCCGGTCTGGGAGGATCCCATATGCCGCGGAGCAGCTGGGCCCGTGAGCCATGGCCGCTGAGCCTGCGCGTCCGGAGCCTTTGCTCCGCAACGGGGGAGGCCACAACAGTGAGAGGCCCGCATACCGCAAAAAAAAAAAAAAAAAAAAAAAAATCTTCCATCAAACAAAAGCCCAGTACCAGATGGCTTCACAGGCGAATTCTATCAAACATTTAGAGAAGAGCTAACACCCATCCTTCTCAAACTCTTCCAAACAATATCAGAGGAAGGAACACTCCCAAACTCATTCTACGAGGCCACCATCACCTTGATACCAAAAGCAGGCAAGGATGTCACCAAAAAAGAAAGCTACAGGCCAATATCACTGATGAACATAGATGTAAAAATCCTCAACAAAATACTAGCAAAGAGAATCCAACAGCACATTAAAAGGATCATACACCATGATCAAGTGGGGTTTATTCCAGGAATGCAAGAATTCTTCAATATATGCAAATCAATCAATGTGATACACCATATTAACAAATTAAAGGAGAAAAACCATATGATCATCTCAATAGATGCAGAGAAAGCTTTCGACAAAATTCAACACCCATTTATGATAAAAACCCTGCAGAAAGTAGGCATAGAGGGAACTTTCCTCAACATAATAAAGGCCATATATGACAAACCCACAGCCAACATTGTCCTCAATGGTGAAAAACTGAAACCATTTCCACTAAGATCAGGAACAAGACAAGGCTGCCCACTCTCACCACTCTTATTCAACATAGTTTTGGAAGTTTTAGCCACAGCAATCAGAGAAGAAAAGGAAATAAAAGGAATCCAAATTGGAAAAGAAGAAGTAAAGCTGTCACTGTTTGCACATGACATGATACTATACATAGAGAATCCTAAAGATGCTACCGAAAAACTACTAGAGCTAATCAATGGATTTGGTAAAGTAGCAGGATACAAAATTAATGTACAGAAATCTCTGGCATTCCTGTACACTAATGATGAAAAATCTGAAAATGAAATCAAGAAAACACTCCCATTTACCATTGCAACAAAAAGAATAAAATATCTAGGAATAAACCTACCTAAGGAGACAAAAGACCTGTATGCAGAAAATTATAAGACACTGATGAAAGAAATTAAAGATGATACAAATAGATGGAGAGATATACCATGCTCCTGGATTGGAAGAATCAATATTGTGAAAATGACTCTACTACCCAAAGCAATCTACAGATTCAATGCAATCCCTATCAAACTACCACTGGCATTTTTCACAGAACTAGAACAAAAAATTTCAAAATTTGTTTGGAAAAACAAAAGACCCCGAATAGCCAAGGCAATCTTGAGAACGAAAAACGGAGCTGGAGGAATCAGGCTCCCTGACTTCAGACTATACTACAAAGCTACAGTAATTAAGACAGTCTGGTACTGGCATAAAAACAGAAAGATAGATCAGTGGATCAGGATAGAAAGCCCAGAGATAAACCCATGCACATCTGGCCAACTTATCTTTGATAAAGGAGGCAGGAATGTACAGTGGAGAAAGGACAGCCTCTTCAATAAGTGGTGCTGGGAAAACTGGACAGGGACATGTAAAAGTTTGAGATTAGATCATTCCCTAACACCATACACAAAAATAAGCTCAAAATGGATTAAAGACCTAAATGTAAGGCCAGACACTATCAAACTCTTAGAGGAAAACATAGGTAGAACACTCTATGACATAAATCACAGCAAGATCCTTTTGGACCCACCTCCTAGAGAAATGGAAATAAAAACAAAGATAAACAAATGGGACCTAATGAAACTTCAAAGCTTTTGCACAGCAAAGGAAACCATAAACAAGACCAAAAGACAACCCTCAGAATGGGAGAAAATATTTGCAAATGAAGCAACTGACAAAGGATTAATCTCCAAAATTTATAAGCAGCTCATGCAGCTCAATAGCAAAAAAACAAACAACCCAATCCAAAGATGGGCAGAAGACTTAAATAGGCATTTCTCCAAAGAAGATATACAGACTGCCAACAAACACATGAAAGAATGCTCAACATCATTAATCATTAGAGAAATGCAAATCAAAACTACAATGAGATATCGTCTCACACCAGTCAGAATGGCCATGATCAAGAAATCTAGAAACAATAAATGCTGGAGAGGGTGTGGAGAAAAGGGAACACTCTTGCACTGCTGGTGGGAATTTGAATTGGTACAGCCACTATGGAGAACAGTATGGAGGTTCCTTAAAAAACTACAAATAGAACTACCATATGACCCAGCAATCCCACTACTAGGCATATACCCTGAGAAAACCATAATTCAAAAAGAGACATGTACCAAAATGTTCATTGCAGCTCTATTCACAATAGCCCGGAGCTGGAAACAACCTAAGTGTCCATCATCGGATGAATGGATAAAGAAGATGTGGCACATATATACAATGGAATATTACTCAGCCATAAAAAGAAACGAAACTGAGCTATTTGTAATGAGGTGGATAGACCTAGAGTCTGTCATACAGAGTGAAATAAGTCAGAAAGAGAAAGACAAATACCGTATGCTAACACATATATATGGAATTTTTAAAAAAATGTCATGAAGAACCTAGGGGTAAAACGGGAATAAAGACACAGACCTACTTGAGAATGGACTTGAGGATATGGGGAGGGGGAAGGGTAAGCTGTGACAAAGCAAAAGAGAGGCATGGACATATATACACTACCAAACGTAAGGTAGATAGATAGTGGGAAGCAGCCGCAGAGCACAGGGAGATCAGCTCGGTGCTTTTTGACCGCCTGGACGGGTGGGATGGGGAGGGTGGGAGGGAGGGCGATGCATGAGGGAAGGGATGTGGGAACAGATGTATATGTATGACTGATTCACTTTGTTATAAAGCAGAAACTAATAAAAATATATATATATAAAAATAATAAAAAAAAAGAAGTAACAAAAGAGAACATCCTTTTCTCCTTACTGATCTTAGGGAGAAAGCATTTAGTATTGCACCATTTAATATGTTAATTACAGTTTTTCGTTCGGCTGTTTTTTTAAATTTATTTTCACCTATACCCTTTATCAGTTTGAGGTAGTTTCCTTCCATTCCTAGGTTTGCTGAGGGTTTTCATCAGGAATTGCTGTTGGTTTTTGTAAAAAAATAAATAAATGTTTGGCATGTATTGAGATGATCACATTTTTTTCTTTCATAGTTTGTCAATATGATGAATTACATCTACTAATTTTTTAATGTTAAGCCAAACAAATTCCTGGAATAAGCATCACTTTTTGGAATGTATTTTTCTTTTTATATATTGCTGGATTCAATTTGCTAAAATTATGTTTAGAATTTTTGCCTCTACATTCATGAGGGTTATGGGTCTGTAGTTCTATTTGCTTTTAATATCTTTGTCAGGTTTTTGTGTCATAGTAATGCTGGTCTCATAGAACAAGTTCAAGAGTATTCTTCCCTCTTCATTTTTCTCTAAGAGTTTTTGTAGCACTGGTATTATTTCTTCCCTAAATCCCTGGTAGAATTTAAGTGTGAAGCCATCTGGATCAGAGGTTTACTTTTCTTAGGGTTATTCAGGTTGTCTATTCTTGAATGAGATTTGGTAGTTTGTGACTTTCAAGGATTTTTTTTCCATTTTATCTAAGTTGTAAACTTTATTGGAAGAAATTGTTTTATAATATTCCCTTCTTGTTCTGTTAATATCTGTAGGATCTATAGTAATGTAACCTTTCTCATTCCTGATACCAGGCATGTATCTCTTTTTTTCCCTAAGCAATCAGGCAAAAATTTATCAATTTTATTGATCTTCTCAAGGAACTGCTCTTGGTTTCATTTAAATTTCTCCACTATTTTTCTGTTTCTTATTATGTTGATTTCCTCTCTGCTTATTTCATTTCTTCTACTTACTTTTGATTTAATTTGTTCTTTTTCTCATTTCTTACTGTGAAGTCTGATCTCATTGATTTGGGACCTCCTTTTATTTCACATGGGCATCTAATCTAATAACCCTCTATCTACCACTTTGTTTCATCCCTCAGATTTCTTGTGGTCATGTTGCAGTTTTACTTTCTTCCAGTTAAAAATACTTCCTGATTTCCCTCTTGATTACTTCTTTAGCCCATGGGCTACGTGGATGTCTGTCATTTACTATCTAAATATAGGGAATTTTCGAGAATTAATTCTGCTATAGATTTCCAAATTCATTCCATTGTGAGCAGAGAAGATATTCTGTATCTGAATGATTTTTAAATTATTAAGACTTGTTATATGGCCTACAGTGTTGTCTTATCTTGGTAAATGCTTTGTGTGTTTGAGAAGAATGTATATTCTGCTATTGTTTTGTAACATGCTCTATAAATGTAAATTAGGGAAATTAAATTATAGTATATTTTCAAATCTTCTATATCCTTACAAATAATCTGTCTGTCTCTACTACCAGTTATTGAGAGAGGCACCCTGAAGTCTTTGTACAATCTTTGTGGATTTGTCTACTTTTTCAGTTACTATTAGTTATTGCTATTTTGAAGAACTGTTATATATACACATTTAGGTGTATTACACCCTTTTGATAAAATCATACCTCTGTCATTATGAATTAGTAACCTTTCTTGCTCTGAAATCTACTTGGTCTGATATACTCTAGCCACTGCAACATTAATTTTTCAAATTCTTATCATGGTATAGTTCTTACACACTTTAAGTTTTAACCTATATGTGTCTCTGTATTTAAAATGGTTTCTTCTAGGGTGCACATACTTGAGTCTTTCTTTTTTAATCTAATCTTATAATTATTACATTTTAATTAGAGAATTTAGACCATTTATGTTTAGGATGATTATCAATATAATTAGGTTTAAATCTATCATATCCTATCGGTTTTTATCTGTCCCATCTGTTATGTGCTCCCTTTTTTCTTTTTATGCCTTCTTTTGGATTAATTAAATTTTTATTATCTATTCTACCTTTTTTTTGCTTATTAGCTACAGCTTTTAGTATTTCACTTTGGCTTTGGTCATTAGAGTTTTTAGGATGCAGTTTACCTTATTACAGTCTACTTTCAGATTATATTATACCACTAACTGTATAAATAAGAACCTTCCATTCCTCGCCTTCCAAACTTCGTTCTATTGTTTTCATGTCTTTTACTCTTACCCATTAACCCCACATGTTATCATTATTTTGGTTTTGATAGACAACTACTTTTTCAAGAGATATAAATAACAAGAAAATATCTTACATATTGACAATATAGTTACCATTTCCAGTGTTCCTTGCCCTTTGTGTAGACACATCTTCCCATCTGGTATAATTTTCTACTGTCTAAAGACCTCCCTTTAACTTATTTTTTCATTTCAAGTCTTCTGGTGGTGAAATTTTCAACTTTGGTATGTCTGAAGCTTTATTTCACTTTTATTTTGAAAGACAGTTTTGCTTGATATAGAATTCTAGGTTGATTTGTTTTTCTTTCAAAACTTTAAAGATATTGCTTCACTGTCTTCTGACTTACATTGTTTCCAGTGAGAACTTTGCAGTCTCCTTATCTTGGTGTCTTTGTACACAATTTGTCTTATTTGTTGGCTGCTTTTAAGGTTTTCTCTTTATCACTGCTGTTGGGATTTGATTTTGATGTGCCTTTGTGCTCCCCTCATGTTTCTTATTATTGTAGTCTGCTGAGCTTGTTAGAAGTACATGTTTATACTTTTCTTTACATTTGGAAAGTTTTGGTGAACAGTTTCTTAAAATACTTGTTATACCCCCAATTCCTTTCTCCTTCATCGGCTCCAAGTACCTCAGGCTTGCATGTTAGGCTAGTATTCCGTGTGTAATGGGCTGCTCAAATGTGTTCTAGGGTTCACTAATGCTCTGCTACTCTAACTATTTTAAAATTATTTTTATCATCTATGTTTCATTTTTGATAGTTTCAGTTGCTGTCTTCAAGTTCACTAACATTTTCTTCTGAAAGAACTAATCTGCTGTTGATCCCACTCAGTGTGTTTTTCATCTTAGACTCTGTATTTTTCCCATCTAGCAGGTTCATTTGAGTCATTTTTGTATTATCTGTATCTCTCCTTGACTTTTTGAACAACCGGACTGCAGCTGTAACTTGGAATGATTAGTATCCTTGTCTGCTAATTCTCACATCTTTGTTCTCTTTTGGTTTCAAATGATTAATTTTTCTCCTCATTATAGGTTGCAATTTTCTGCTTCTTTGCATGCCTGGTAATTTGTTTTATTGAATGTTGAGTAATGTGAGTTTTAGTTTGTTAGGTGCTGGGTATTTCTGTATTGGTAAAAATATTCTTACACTTAGTTGTGGGACCATATTAAATTCCTTTGAAAGATTTACCCTTTGGGTCTCCTTTTAAGATGTGATAGGCAGGACTGGAGGAGTGCTTGGTTGGGGTCTAAGTGTTCCCCGCTGGTGTGAGTTCTGCACTGAGGCCCCAGTTCCATGTCTTGTAGAGTTGGAGACTTTCCTATCTGCCTGGCAGGAGTATCCCATATCTCAGGGATCACCATTCCCTCTAATCCTTTGGGTGTTTTTTATCCCCAGTCTTCACTGGGATAGTTCCTTAGGCATGTGGGTTTATCATTATTCCCTTTGTTATCATTGTGCTACTCAAGGATGACTCCCAATGTCTGAACAGTGCTCTCTCCCCCTCTCTCCCTCACTTTCTCTCTGTCTCTTTCTTCTCTCTGCTCTCTGTCCCCTGGTCTCCAGCTGCCAAACTCTCATGTCCATCTCCTCCACTCGACAAGTGCAGTGAGCTCTGCCTGGGCTCCCTTCCCTGTGCTGCACACAGAAACTTTGTCTAGACAGTAAGCTCACAACCCTGGGCTCACCCTACTTTTTTCCAGTATCTCAGGGGTCAGTGTTCTTCACCATGCTTCACTGTGTTTTGAAAATGTGTCTGTATTTTCTTCACGTATAAGGGTAAATTCACTCCATGTCATTCCTGGTTGGTAGGAAGTGGAAGTCCACTTCCTTTAGCTTTTAAATAAATGTTTTACTTTAGAATAATTTTAGACCAACAAAAAATTGTGAAGACGCTAGAGAGAGTTCTCATATAGCTCACACTTATGTTCTCATACTAATAACATCTTCCATTCTATGGTGAACTTGTTATCATTAATGAACCAATATTGACACATTATTGGTAACTAAACTACATTTTTTTATTTTTAGTTGAAGTATAGTTGATTTACAATATTGTGTTAGTTTCACCTGTAGCCTCCACCCCAGCAGGACTTGGACCCAGCACCTGCCATCCATTTAATTGATCATTAAATTCCAGCACATGCAGCAGCATCCTGACTGTCAACTTCCCCTCCTGTGGAAACACCTTCATTGACTAGAGAACAGTGCTTGGGTAGTTTATTTTGCACTTAGCCCTGCAGATAACTCACTTCCAAAGTTTCCTCAGTTAGCCCCTTTCCTCCTGTCTCTGTCGTGAGGTGGTCTCACAGTTGCAATTCATCACTGTCACTTCTAAAATAAACATGCTCAGCTGACAGTTTCTTTTTCTTTGAACACCTGAGAGGGCATCACCCCTTGTCTGCTGGCTGTGTTTTCTGTTGCTTTTTTTTTAACATCTTTATTGGAGTATAATTGTTTTACAATGGTGTGTTAGTTTTGGCTTTATATCATAGTGAATCAGCTATACATTTACACATATCCCCATAACTCCTCCCTCTTGCATCTCCCTCCCATCCTCCCTATGCATCTCTTCCTTCAAGCTGCTTTAAAGACTCTCCTTATCAGGGGTCAGCAGTCTGGTTATGAAGTCATGAGGTGAAGTCCTCTTCATGTTCGTGTGTGGTGTTTACTGTTTCCTTCACCTGGGGGTTTACATTTTTTTGTCAAGTCTGTAAAACTTGCAGCCATAATTTTTAAAATATTTTGTGACCCACCACATCATCACATACATGCATTTAAGCTATTTAATATTTCCCACTTATTGATGCTCTGTTTTTCCAGCAAAAATACTTCCTATTGCTGTTTTCAAGTTCACTCTACTTTTCTTCAAACTTTTCTTCTAATAGTACTCTGCTTTTCATCCCATTCTGTGCATTTTTCAGCCCAGATATCATGCTTTTTTATATCTAGACATTCTGCTATGACTTTCATTATGTAACTTATGTCCCACCTCCTCAGGTAAGTTACATGTTTTACTCTGTGTCTTGAACATTCAGAGCATGTTTTTAATCTCTACTGGGTGATGCCATCCGAGGACTCCTCCTGGTACCCAGTCCACTGCGAGGACCTTGGTCCTGGGAACACAAGCTTTCTCTGGTCCTGGTGAATTCCAGGCACGTCTCCTCCAGTCTCAGGACACTGCAGATGGGGCTCTGTGGAGGGCTCAGGAGAAACTCTGATGTCTGTTCCATCCCCTGGGCACCTCTCCACTGCTCTGCCCACAGTTGCAGCCCCTCAGCATCCCCAAACGCCAGCCCATCACACTCATGTTACCACATTTTACAGTTATGACTCCAAGAAAATGCTAATGATGTAAATCCTGACAATTTACTTTCACAGTGGACATTTGTTTCAATTGAATTAATTGGGTTAGAGTTAGAAATGCAAATAAATTAGCAGCTTCATTGTATAATTTTTATATCAATTAGAAGATAAAAATTGATGAGCCATAATCTCCAGGTCTTAAAAATTGCCAGACACTAAGGAGTTTTCACACTGTTCCTCAGCCTGGTAGCAGATTGACAGGTATGATAAATAGATATTTTTAGTATTCTTGGTTTTAGCCAAGACAATTTTGTGAGAGAAACACACACAAAAAATCATCAAGTCTTTAAGGCAATGGTGCTATCAATAATTATTAATAAAGACTTTCTCATTCTTTTGGCTGCAAGTCTGGCCTGCCATCAAAGCCCGTCTACACTGGAGAGATCTCGGCCGTTCTGATGGCAATAACAGCTTCAGAATCCTTTTGGCTTTTGGTGATTAAAGAAAAAAAGGACTGACCTAGGCATTCCCAAGCACTGATGTATTCTAAATTTTCTTTGCCCATTATTATAATTTGTAGCCAAAATCAAATAAAATCCAGTTAAAGTGGACATAATTCAATTACAATTTAGATTAACTTTTGCAAAGTTATTAAGATTTTTTAATGCACCATTTCTATTTAGTGGCCACAGAAACGTCACTGAAACTTCAGTCCGTCAGCCTCACTGAGACTCACTAACTTGGTTTTGATGGTCCGTGTCATCACCATCACCGTGTAACAAAGATGGCAGAGCTCAGGGCCTCAGATCGAAGCACATTCTTCTCCTCCTGGTGTCTCTCGGGCTCCCTGTGGGGCTTCTTTCAGCTGGAAGGTCAGGGGGATGTCGGGCATGGCTGGACCCTCTCCGTGTGGCCTTCCCTCCCGCTGTGGCCTTCCCTCCCCCTGGAGTTGGCCAGGTTTACACATGTGCAGGCTCAGGGTGGCACACGGTGGAGGGGTTGGGGGACAGGCCCAGGGCACGGGGCTCACCAGCCCCTTCTTTCCTAGTGTTTGATGATGCCCCTCTGCCCAAAGCAAGGGAGGTCCAAGCCCAGAGTCCTGGTGAGAAGGGGCTCGTAGGGCCTGATGCCAGAGGCAGTACAGTGGGGCTGGTGATGCACAAGTACACAGCCCCCCGCCCCCACCGCGAGATGCACCCGGGGCCTCAGACCCAAAGCTTCTGCCATCACAGCATCAGGCTGGGGGTCCACAATGTCGAGGTGCACGGCCTCCTCCCAGGGCAGCTCCTTCCTGTCCCAAGACACCAGAAGGATGGGTTCCCTGCCACCAGCACACCAGGCAGATGGGGGCAGGCGAGGGCAGGACAGACAGCGAAAGTGCTGAGCCTTGCTGTCCCTGGTGATCAGGTTAGAAAGCAATTGCTTTCATACTGTTAACACAGAAATGTATATATTGTATGTGTGAGACCTCTGGGTATCACAAGACAGCTGAGCCCCATCTCGCCTGGATGCTGGGAGAAGGGGAGACAGGGACTGGTAACCTCTGAGCACAGGATGCTGTGGGGTCCCACAGTGGCCAGACTCCCAGCCTGTGGATGGTCGGATGGTCATGCAGGGGCACACTGACAGCTGGCCCCTTTGGGATCTCTGACTTGGTCTTGGCCGTGAGTGGCCAGTGCCCGCCCACCAATATCTGTGGGACAGGAGGTGGGGCCCTGAGCGAGGCCCCGTGTGTTCACAGGTCTGTGATGGGACAGGGGGGAGGAGGTCCCCACACTCCACACTGCTGTAGCGTCCTGCCGGCGGGAGGAGCGTGTTTGAGAGCATGTTTCCATCGTAATAATCACACAACAAACACATCGCGACAACGAGAGCCCCACCTGGGTAAAGGGGTAGGTGGAGTAGGTGGGGCTAGAGCAGGTGAGGCCCGGACACCAGCTCAGGGTGACTCTGGGCTCTTCCCGGCAGTGAACAGGGGTGACGATGTGAAGGACCCTGGGCGCATGAATAGGACCACCTGAAATCTCATGCCATGGCCCCTTAACAGGTTATGAAGCTAAATAGGTCCTCCATCCCCTTTAACACAGCAACGCCTGGACTGCCTAGAAGCAGGAGAAACCCTCTCAGACAGCTCCCAGCATCAGGTGACTCAGAGCGGCCAGAAGCACCTCAGCAAACCTATCTTATATAAAAAGCAAGAATTTTGCAAGAAAATAACAGGAAAGCTTAGAGAAAATGAACCACAGGCCGAAGCTCACCTCCATCCAGGCAACTCCTACCCTGCAGAGGAAAAAGCAAAAATCATCGCAACATTCAGAGTGCTGACTTACTCTGCGTTAGTGTTGTTTCCAGGACTTTGAGTTTCTCGTGTAATCCTCACAACCCTCTGAGGCAGAAAACATCTTTTCCCAAGTCTATAGCCCGGAAAGCAGGGAGAGAGAGGTTAACCCATGTCTCTCAGCTAAGAGTCGACAGGATGGCCTGGCCCAGAACCTCGGCTTGACCAGGACACTGGTGCTGCCTGGCTGACGTGAGTCAGCAGCAGCCGCATTGGAGGGCGTCCCTTTCCCGCTCTGGGAAGGCGGTGGACGTCCAGACACCAGTAAGACAAAACGAGACAGCCCATGACGCACAGGGTGGGCTGTGCCTTCTGTGCGTTCGGTGTCTGCTGATGGCCAGGCCACTCGTCCCCAGACAAGAGGAGGGAGCAGCCTCTGCCTCTGGCCCCACGGCCTCTGTTCTCTGGAAACGCCAGAACATACACGTTGTGAGAAAACCAGCTTCCTCTTAGGCTAGTAACATGGGGAGTGGAAGGTGGCAAATTCTTTCCATGCGGTGACAAGAGGAGAAGGGGTGTGGCCGGACCCCACGGAGGGGAGCGGCTGCTCCGGGCTCACAGATCAGCAGTGGTAACGGCTTATGGGGTTTTCAATATCATATACGGGCAACTGTCCAGCTATCCGGAAAAGTCAGATCACGCAATTACCATCAAATAGTGGTCCAGGCCAAAAATTAGGATCTAGGATCACACTAAACAAAAACAGCCGCTTCTAAGCTCTAGGTGCTCATTCAGCAGACGTTGCGAGCAAAGTGACAGGTTCAGTACTTTCAGAATTCAGGGCTGAGCAGGAGGCTGGAGGTGGTATCAGAAGCAGGCAGAGCTGAGGGGCGGAGACGGGGTGAGACGCCCTCATGCCCTCTTCCTCACGTGCTGCCGGTTCCGCGGACATGTTTGATGCCACGGCAACGGGATGACAGGTCCAGGGCCTGAGAGGTAAATGTGGCCGTTGTGCCCGGTGACCCCAGGGCGGCCCCATCTCTGCACACTGCAGCCGCTCCGGTTCTGAGACCTAACAAGGTGCCCTCTGGGCTGCCAGACGGAGGCCATCGATCATGGGAAAGGAACAGCTGGGGGGGGGACTTTGGGACTCCCCAGAGATTGGCTTGTGGTCAGGGTCAGGGAGGCTACAGCTGGATGCTAAGTGGAGAGTCCTGGTGGGTTGAGAGATTGCCCTGCAGACACCCCAGCATCGAGCGGGAGATTTCTTCTGGGGAACCATCATTTTCTGAACACCAGTGAGTGGTGTTGATGGGGGACCTTTGTTTCGCTGTCATCCTTGGGGTCTGAGAGGATAAACTGTCATGTTCCCGTAAAGTACATCCACCCAGCTCCTCATAGGTGTCCCCTCAAGGGCAAAGCCTGGTTGAGCCATCTTCAGAGTCTTAAAGGAATCCAGGGGTCGCATGGCTATCTTGTGAGAGTGTCCACGTGTCTGCTCACAGGAGAATGTTGACAAAGGCAGCCGCCAGCAGGCCTGACCTGCGGTGAGAGTGACAAGAATACTTAAGAATATTTGTAAAATAAAGGTGGTCAGTTATGGAAATAGAGAGTCACAGGATCACTTTTCCAAGGGAGCTTCTTAACTGAAATTGTTAGAGCACAGAAAAATTAAAGAGATGAGATCTCAAGGGAAAAAAATAACCTTTGTCCAAAGTAAACTTCCCAAGTGACCTGTTCAAATTCTATGGTTAAACGTCTCTCCCTTTGGTTAAGTTTTCCTTTCCTTCTCTAGGGTTGGAAGGAGGGCAGGCAGTGACCTCTCCCTGGGATGGTCACCGAAGGGGGAGCCGCTATGTGGGAAGATGCTGGGCACCGAGGGCCGGCCTGGGAAGGGCCATGTGTGTCCTTCGTCTATTGACATAATTACAACTTCACCCTGCGGTTGTAAGAAGTAATCAGAGAAGTCGCATGGTCAGTTCACCCAGCTTCTTTATGGGGAAATTAAAGGTAAACTGTTATTTGGGATTCCCCCCACTTTCAATGTTAAAGATGAGTCCTTACATCCAAAACTGCTGAGGGTTCAGGGTGGTCGCCCCTGGATCCAACACTGGCTCAGCCATCTATCCTCAGGAAGACTGTGGCAGGCCTGCTGGGCCAGAACCCTTGGGAACACGGCCCTTGAATGTCAAGCTTTAGAAGGTCCACTAACTGGATTTGGAGGCGCTGTGGCCTGGGGCCCTGGGCGGGCAGAGAGCAGGGAGGAGGTGTCAGTCCCGACCACTCAGCTCTGCTCAGTCAGAGCCCCAAGGACCTCAGCCCACTGACAAGGTCTGCTCAGCACACGGATCCTCACACCAGGCAGGGCTGGACCCGTCTGGATGGTGCTTCCCCCCATCCAGGGGCAGGGGCAAGGGGAAGCCCACAGCACTAGGCTGCCCGTGGGAAGTCTGAACATGAGTCCACTTACTGTACGTTGGCCCTTCACCCTACAAAGAGAAAGACTCTTATAGCTTGGCAAGCGGGGTCATCCCCAAAGTTTGGAAGGTTACAAAAGAAAGAAATAGAGGCAAGAAATAATCAACAGGCCTTACCCCTTCTGCTCTATGTTTGGGGAGAAGCCACAGTCTTGGTAATTCTCAGTGTTTCTCACGGTGCAGAGATGAAGCTCCTCCCTAGTCAGGGGTCTCCCCACTCAGGGCTGTGGAATCAAGGAAAGAAGTGAGAGCTAGCTGGTTGATGGCTTTTGATGGCTTGATATTGTCTTAGGAGGAAAATGTAAAGAAATGAATTGAAAACCCCTTTTCGGTTTCTGGCTATTCAAATTCTGAGTTATTGCAAGAACTGCACAAAAAGGACCAGTTAGCCCAGATGAGTTGCAGAGAAGGTCCACCGACCCTGGTGATTCCCTAACCCACCCTGGTTGTCGGGGGAAGGCAGCCAATTCCACAGCCCATTAGGCTGAGGACCACCTGCCCACCTGACTTCTGTTGTTGTCATTACTAATTCAGACATTTTAACATTTGAAACAAAACTGGAATGCAGTTATAATTAGTTGAGGTATAACGGACATACAACAAATGTTACCAATGTTAAGTGTACAGTTCACATTGTTTTGTATCCACTGCTACAATAAAGTGATACAATGTTTCCACTGTTCCAAAAGCTTCCCTTGAGCCCTCTGTTCATCAGTTTTCTCTCCTCTCCCAGCCCAAAGAAACGATTGATTGATTGATGACCTCTATATTACATTGCATTTTCTAGAATTTTATATGTAGCCATGTGGCCAGCTTCTTTCACTCAACATAATAATTTTGAGATTAGACTATTCTGTTGCCTATATTAGCAGTTCATCTCTTTTTATTTCTCGGTAGTATTTCACTGTTCGTCTCCATCATAATTTGTTAATTTATTTCTTGAAGAACACTGAGTTGTTTCCAGGTTTTGATTATAACAACTAAAGTTTCTAGGAAGATTCATACACAAGTCTTTGTTTTCATTGGTTTTAGATGAATCTCTAAGAGTAGAATCGCTAGATGGTCCAGTAAGTACGTATTCACACATGGAAGGAACTGCTGAACTGTTTTGAGGGCAGCTGGACCCTTTAACATTCAACTAGCAGTTCTGAGAACCAAAGCTGCTCCAGGTCCTCAGCAACACGATGTTTCTGGCACTTCTATCTTCCACGGTTCATTGGGTATGCAGTGGTATCTCGTTATAGTTTTAATTTACATTCCAAGTGACTGAGGATGCTGGCCATTCAGACATCTTCTTTAATAAAATGCTTTGCAAATATTTGCCCATTTTGGTGAGGTTTTTGTCACTTCAATGGGTTGTAAGAATTTCTAACTGATGGGCATTGTGGTCAGAGTGCATACTCTGTAGATGTAATCCTTTCACACATTTAATCCCGGCACTTGTTTTAAGGCCAGCATACAGTCTCTCTTGGTAAATGTTCGCCGTGTTATTAACGAGAGCATGTATTCTACTGTTGCTGGGAGGAGTGTTCTCATCTGTCAGGTGGTCCAGTTGGTTAGTAGTTCAAGGATTCCACACTTATCCATCTTCAGTCTGCAAGTTGCACTGAATCCTGGGACAGGGGGCTGAAATCTCCAAATACAAGTGTGTACGTCTTTCTCTCTCCTGCAGCTCTGTCAGTTTGGTTCATACATCTTGAAGCTCTGGGGTTAAGTGTGTACACCCTTAGGATTATTTTGTCCTCTCAATGATCTGACCCCTTTATTATGTGGTTTCTCCTCTTCATCTTTATCTTGTTCTGTAGTACAATTTGGGTTGTATTACTATCACCACACCACCTACCTTCAAATTAGTATTTTCATATTTTATATATCTTTTTATCCATGTATTTTCAACCTATCAGTGTCTTTATATTAAAAGTATGTTTATTACAGACATCATAGAGTTGGATCTTGCTTTTTATCTAGCATGATAATCTCTTTTTTTGATGAGGAATGTGATGGGGGTTCCAGTTCTGGGATGGAGTACAGAGTGATCCTCAGAAGGAGGCCGGGGCAGGAGGGGGCAGCCAGTATCCAGGGACCAGCTCAGCAGACTGGCATCTTGGTGCTTCATTTTGCCGGGGGTGAAAGTCTGGAGGAGTCCTAGTGATTTGGGGGAGAAATTTCTTACTTTCTGGAAAAAAAGATGGCCTGGGATTTGCCTGCCCCAACCTGGACCAGTCTGTCCTCTGGATGCTTTGTTTCCTCTTGGGGAGAAAGGCAATTAGAAACCAAGATCTGGGTGGTAGGTGTGTTCACTGCTACTGATGTATCATCACTTTTAGACTCTCTCAGTAGGCAGACTTACAAAAGAAACGGATTCAGATATAGATACAGACAGGTGTATAAACATATATCTATATTTCTCCATCTGTAAAATGAAATTATGAATTTACTGATAATACCTCTAATCAATCCAAACCCACAGGGGACTTTCTAGCCTTTCTTTTTCAATACATGGAGCTTCCTTCTCCTACGGTGAGAAATACTGGCTCCCATTTTCCCAAAATAGGTACTCATTTGCTGAGTCCCAGGATACACAGAAAGTAGTTCCAAGTATGTTAACTCATAAAAGTGTTAAAAGCAAACCTGCAACCAGAGTTCAATATATGCAAGTTTTCTTTGTTTTTACTTAAATTTACATACAGTGAAGTACATAAATCTTAAGGGTACAATTTGATGGGGGTTAACAGATGCATGTGCCATGTAACCCATAAAAATATCAAACATTCCCATCATGTCCAAAAATTCCGTTATATGCCTCACAGTTACCACAAAACAAACTTCTCTTGTTGTCGCCACAGATTAGTGTTCCCATCCAAGAGCTTCATGCCATAGCTTCATAAAGTCTGTGCTTTTTGTCTCTGACTCCTTCTCCTCAGCATAATGTCAGTTTCACCCACGTCATCACTTGTAGAAGTACTTTGCTCCTTTTTTCACTGCTCTTTTATTCCATTGTACGAATGTACACAATCTATTTATCCACTTTTCTCTTTATGAACATTGGGACTGTTTCCAGTGTGAAGCTGTTAAGAACAAAGCTGTGTGAACATTTTTGTGCAAGCCCTTTTGTCAAAATAAACTTTTATTTCTTTCGGATAAGTATCTAGCAGTGTCACTGCTAAGTCATAGGTAATTGTATGGTTAGTTTTACCAGGACCTGCCAAACTTTTTCCAAGAGGCTGTACATTTTAACACAGCCAAGAGCATCATATAAGGGTTCTTTTTGCTTCTTCATTTAGTTTTGTCTTTTTTCTCTTAATTTTCACTATTATAAAGTCTGTGTGGTGTTATCTTTTTATGGCTGCACATCCCTGATAAAAAATAAACATTTTTCCATGTAACTATTTGCCAAGTGATTATTGCAATGTCATTACAATTAGTTTGTCTTTTTAAAATTGTGTTGCTTGTATTTTATTCTCTTGTGGAAATTCCTTATGTTATGGATACCAATCTATTATCAGATGTATTATGCAAATATTTTCCCAGTCTCTGCTTTGCCTATTGATTTGCTTTATGATTTATTTTGATAAGCTAAGTTTTTAAATTTTCGATGTATTTTGATTTTTGCATAATTTTCTTATATGCTTTTGGTGTCTTTTCTAGAAAATCTTTGTATACACTCAGGTCATGAAGATATTCCCCTAAGATTTCCTCTGGAAATTATATACCTTTTGTCTTCAATCAATCTCCAATTAAGATAGGAGTATGATGTGAAACAAAAATTCAAGTTTCATTTTTATCTCTACAGATATTGCCCTAGTCTACAGCTATCCAGTTGCTTTAGCACCTTTGTCAAAAAATAAATTGATTCTGTAAGTATGGATCTATTTCTGGACTCACTATTTTATTTCACTGGTTCAACTTTATGTTCTTATACTAATTCTATACTTTCTGATTATCACAGACTTGTATTGCTTGGAATCAAGTATTGTCAGCAGTGGTGAGAGCAGACACTTCCACCTGACTCCCAGTTTCAGAGGCAACAACTACTGTGTCACCACTAATTATGATGTGTTTTTATTTTACAGATGCCTTTCATCAGACTGAGGAATTTCTTTTCTACTACTACTAGCTTGCTGGGTGTTTATAACATGAATAGGTGCTGAATTCTGATTCTTTCTGTATCTATTGAGAAGATCATATGTTGTTCTCCTTTATTCTGTTAAGATGGTGAATAGTATTAATTGGTTCTTAACTGAAAACCAACCTTGTATGGATTAAACCTCACTTGGTCATGTTATATAATGTTTTTCACAAATTGCTAAACATAAATATTTTTGAAAACTTGAAGTAAATGAAAATTAAATTATAAATAACAAAAATTTGTGGAAAACAGTTAAAGCAGTGCTAAGAGGAAAATTTATAGCAATAATACATAATCAGAAAAGTCTGAAATCAATAATGTAAGTTCTCACTTCAAAAAACTATATTTAAAAAAAGCAAAATAAACTCAAAGTAAGCATAAGGAATGAAATCGTAAAGAGCAGAAACCAATACAAATGAAAACAGAAAAATTTTAGAGAAAAATCAATAAAATAGCTTGCTGAAGATCACACAGCTCAGTTTCCTTCATGAAGATGTGTGGAATAGAAAGCTAACTTTGTGAACAAAAAAAAATGTTCCATTGTCTTCTGGTTCCCTTTTTGGATTTGAAATCGGCTGTCATTTTATACTGATGATAAAATGAAACTATAATGGAGTAATCACAGTTCAGGTATACAAAAATTGGAGTCGGGCAGCCATTGAGGATGTGGTCTCAGACAGGTCTCTGTCCCACCGAGAACTTGAACTTTCTCTGAACTGTACCAGGTCCAAGGACACCACCCGCCGTATTTAGAACAACACCTGCCAGCTGTGACCTTTATGGTCTCAAGGTCTCCCCTTGTAACTATGCAACCATGTCAACCAATCCTTCCTTAACAAGCACTCTTACCTCCTGCCACCTCCCATTATAATTTTTGATAAACAGCTCATGTAACTAACCATAATCTTGTGGGTCTTTCCTCGATAAGCCCTCTTCCTCTGAGGGCAATGCTAGGATGCCTCCACAGACAAGGATCCTTTCCCAGGTACCAGAGTTTTGCTGAGTCGCTGTGTGTGTGCTAATCTGTAGCTATACATCTCTGTTGAAACCTTGAGAGAATGACTTCTTTGTTCGGACAAAGTATAAAATTGTCAGTACTGAAAACCGTACATCTCCAGAGCATTTTCTTCCTTGGTAGAGACTACTCCCAGCCTATAGTCCTGAGCATGGCTCAAATTAAACTCCTTCTGTTCCTCACTACAGATTGTTTATTATTTGTGTCACCAGTACCATTATTCCCCTGTGTGTAACATACTGGAGTAGGCAGAATAATGGTGCCCCAAAGATGTCCATATCCTAATCCTAACCCCAGACCCTGTGAATATGCATGCTACGCAGCATGTGGGAATTCAGTTTGCAGATGGAATTAAGGGGGCTAATCAGCTAACTTCAAAATAGGGAGATTTTCCTGGATTTTCTAGTTCAGCCCAATCTAATTACATGAGTCTTTAAAAGTGGAAGAGGTAGACAGAAGAAGGAGTCTCAGAGATGGCATGGAGAAGGAAGGAGGAGTGATCCAACGGGGGAGGACTGGACCCACCACTGCTGCCTTTGACATTGAGGACCTGCCGCGAGCCTAGGAGTGTGGGTGCCCCTGGTGGGGGCAGAGGTCTGCATTTGACAGCCAACAAGGGATCTCTGTCCTCCAACACAGGAACTGGGCTCTGCCGCCCTGTGAATGAGCAAGGAAACAGGTCTGCCCCAACACTTCAGTCGGGAACACAGGTGAAGACACCTTGATTTCAGCCAGGTGAGGTTCATGCCAGACTACTGACATATGGAACCACAAGACAACACTTTTGTGTTTAATGCTGCTGTTTAATGCCATGGTAATTCTTTCCAGCAGCAACAGAAAATTAATGTATGTACCTTTAAATCTGGCTGCTTTCAAGATTTTTTTCTTCTTTGTTTTTCAGCAGTTGGATGAGGTCGTGCCTTGATTGGCTTTCTATTTGTGCTGCTTGAAATTCACTAGGCTCTTGGATCTGGGGATTTTAAAACCAAATTTAGAATAATTTTTGGTCATTAGTTTTGAAAAAAAATATTCTCATTCTCTGTGTCTTCTACTGGGAATCCAGTAACACATATGTTAGACTGGCTGATAGTTTCCACAGGTGACCACATCCATTATTTGTAATATCTGTCTCTTATTCTCGAGGGGGAAGGTGTCCCTTTGATCTATCTTGAAGTTCACTAGAGCTGATTATGCCACCTCCAGTTGCAGCTAGAACTATCCAGTGAATTTTTCATTTTAAGTGTTACATGTCTCCGTTCTGGCCTTTCAATTTCACTCTTTCTTTAAAGTTCCGTTTCTCTGCTGAGATTCTACATCCATACCCCGACTCAGTCATTTTCCTATAAGTCCCAAAATATATCTTTAGCAGTTATTTTAAAGTCATTACCTATTAATTCCAATGTCTGAGTCTTCCTGGTTTTAATTTCCATAACCTTTTTTCTTGAGTATGGGTCACATTTCCTGTTTCTTCACATGTCCAACATTTTTATTATATACTGGACACCGTGAATTATACATGATAGAGACTTTGAACTCTTTTACCTTCTCTGATGACTGATGCTACTTTTTCTAGCAAGTGTTTTACTTGGTTGGGCTCACAGCCCGATCTTGTCCACCTTTCAGCAGATGGCAGCTGATATCTCTACTCAGTTCTTCCAATCTTGCAGCTGTTTCTTTTTTCTGGGAAGTTTGGAGTCCCTCATCCCTGTGAATTTGAGTGTAAGCCACAAATTTCTGCACATGATAAATGCAGGTTTGGGGGGCTCCCTTTTAGTGTTCCCTCCTAAAGGGAATTCCCTCCTTCCTTTTAGCAGCTCATACAGCTCCTGATTCCTAAAAGCAGCAAGCCAGTGGCTTTCCCTAAAGCCTCAGAGGCCCCACACTGTGCAGAAGGTAGAATTTCTGCAGATGAAAAGCCAAATAGCTGCAAATCATACCCAGTAAAACTCCTTCTGGTGAGGGCTGGACACCCTCTTTTCCTGCCTTCAGTCTGTTGCCTTCAAATAGTTGGGGGTTTTAAAATTTGTTTTTACAGAGTTTGCAAGTGTCATCTGGAGGAGGATTAGTCTAACAAGTTTCTCCACCACGACTTTCCTGAATCTTCCCCAATTATCTATCTTTTGCTTGACGTTGCTCACCTGTCACCCAGGTGACACTCAGTAAAGACACCTATGAAGTAAAATTGTTGCTAGTGAGAATAGTGATGGAATCCATGTTGCACATGCACTTGGAATAAACACAATCACATCTCTAGCCTGACTTCTCACATGGACTGAAGATTCTGAATCTGGGGACCCAGGGCTGAGTTCTGACAGCGCCCTTGAACTCGGTGAGGCTGTAGCCCTCTGCACTAAGCCTGTCTCAGTGGTATTCAGTCCTGCCTTCAGGTTGAACAGAAGACTCTCAACGCAGCTCACTCCACGGGGGCACAGGGCACTGGGTTGATGCTGGTGGGCTGAGATGAAAACCGAGTCAGGGATGCTGGAAGCAAGGCCAGCCAGCTCATGTGCAGACAGAGCCCACAGCCTGTGCGGCGAGCTCTCGGAAACAAAGCAGCGGCTCCTAAAGATGGTGGAGTAGGTGGGCGTGGAGCTCACCTCCCCTCTACAAACACATCAATAATACATCTACATGTGGAGCAATTCTCACTGAAAACAAGCTGGAGGCTGGCACAAGAAAGATGTCTGTGGAGTCAGGTAGGAAGGGAGAAGTGGTCATGTCGGGACCTATGCCCCTAGGAGGGGACACGGAAGGGGAGGGAGTTACACGGGCTCAGGGATCCTCCCTGGGGAGTGAATGCTACAAACCACACACTGGGTGCCCCAGCCCTGGAGTTCGACATCAGGAAGGCAGGTCCCCTTGACTGGTTTGAAAACCAGTGGGACTGGCAGGGGTGAGGTTGTAAGCAGCCTAGCCCCCACCCGTAAAAAGCACGCACACGCTTGCTAACTCCTGAAACCAACTGCCCAGGGCTCTGGCTTGTTTCTCCCAATGGCCCCAGTGTGCTCCTTGGCCTGAGCAAACCACCCACTCTCGCCTCTCTTGCTCCATGACGTGGCTCCCCACCAGGGTGAGGGCTGCCCCGGTGCAGGGGAGTGCAAGGTTGTGAGGAATGGACCCTGCTTGGACCCTGAACAGCATCTGAACCAGGCGAGGGTGGCCATTGCTGGCACCCAAGGAGGCAACAGATCAAGAATGGTCCAGGACCCTGACTGGGACTGGGACCACCACTGCCTGTGCCCCAACCCACGCCAAGTGCCTCCTCCAGCCCCTCTTGCTCTTGCACTGCCCTCATCTGTGGCAAGGATGCTGGTGCTGGGAGGAGGGAGAGCAAACACTTAGGGGGAATGAAGCCCACTCAAACCCGACCCTCAGGGCTTCTGCACCAGCAGCTTGGGACCTTCCCACTCCAATAGGGTGGTTTAGGCCACTGAGGAGAGAAGCCCCAGCTCACACCTGGCTCTGGCTCCAGCCCCTCCTTCCTCAGCCCCACCTCTTACCAAGGTGATACCTGCCAGCACACCCTGGGGGAAGACTCAACTAGTACTCATGTCAGACTCAGCTCTCCCACTGGGCACACACAGACCACACAGGGACACTCTCACACAAGGACACCCCCTCAAGACCAGAACACGCAACCATGTCACCTAATTCCATAGAGACAGAGAAAGTTAAGCAAAACGAAAAGACAGAGGAATTTGTTTCAAATGAAAGAATAAGAGAAAACCCCTGAAAAAATAATTAATGAAACAGAAATAAATAATTTACTAGATAAAGTGTTCAAAACATTAGTAATAAGAATACTAATGAAATTAGAGAAAAGAATAGATGAACACAGTGAGAATTTTAACAAGAATTAGAAAATGTAAAAAAGAACCAGTCAGAACTGAAGAATACAATAACTGAAAATAAAAACACACTAGATGGAATTAATAGCCAATTAGGTGATATTGAAGAATGCATAAGGGATTTGGAAGAGAGAGCCCAGAAATAAACCCACACACTTATGGTCAATTAATCTACAGCAAAGGAGGCAAGAATATACAATGGAAAAAAGACCGTCTCTTCAATAAGTGGTGCTGGGAAAACTGGACAGCTACAAGTAAAAGGTGAGATTAGAACATTCTCTAATACCATATATAGAAATAAACTCAAAATGCATTAAAGACCTAAATGTAAAACCGGATACTATAAAACTGCTAGAGGAAAACATAGGCAGAACACCCTTTGACATAAATCACAGCAATATTTTTTTGGATCCATCTCCTAAAGTAAAGGAAATAAAAGCAAAAATAAGCAAATGGGACCTAATTAAACTTAAAATCTTTTGCACAGCAAAGGAAACCGTCAACAAAACGAAAAGACAACCTACTGAATGGGAGAAAATATTTGCAAATGATATGACCAATAAAGGATTAATATCCAACATACATAAACAGCTCATACAACTCAACATCAAAAAAACAAACAACCTGACTAAAAAACGGGCAGAAGAATTGAGTAGGTATTTTTCCAAAGAGGAAGTGCAGGTGGCCAACAGGCACGTGGAAAGATGCTCAACATTGCTAATCATGAGGGAAATGCAAATCAAAACCACAATGAGATATCACCTCACACATGTCAAAATGGCTATCATCAAAAAGAACACAAATAACAAATGCTGGAGAGGGTGTGGAGAAAAGGGAACCCTCCTACGCTGTGGGTGAGAATGTAAGTTGGTACAGTCACTGTGGAAGACGGTATGGAGGTTTCTCAAAAATACTAAAAATGGAGCTACCATATGATCCAGCAATTCCACTTCTGGGTATATACCTGAAAAAAAAAAGTTTCATTCAAAAAGAAATATGCTTGTCAATGTTCATAGAAGCATTATTTATAATAGCCAAGATATGGAAGCAACTTACATGTCCATCAACAGATGAAAGGATAAAGAAGATGTGGTAGATATATATATCATACACACACACATGCACACAAACACACACAATGTAATAGTACTCAGCCATAAAACAGAATGAAATTTTGCCATTTGCAAAAACATGGATGGACCTAGAAGGTATTATGCTAAATGAAATAAGAGAGACAGAGAAAGACAAATACTGTATGTTGTCACTTATATGTGGAATCTAAAAAATAAAACAAACAAATGAATATAATAAAAAAAAGCAGACTCACAGATATAGAGAACAGACTAGTGGTTACTCGTGGGGAGAGAGATGGGGGAGGGCAAAATGGGGGGAGGGGATTAAGAGGTACAAACTACTATGTATAAAGCAAATAAGCTACAGGAATATATTGTACAGCACATGGAATATAGCCAGTATTTTATAATAACTTTAAGTGGAGTATAATCTATAAAAATATTGAATCACGTTACATACCTGAAATGAATATAATATTGTAAATCAATTCTACTTCAATAAATCAAAAGAAAGAATGCTCCTCCCCAAATGCCCCCGAGGCTTCTCTCATACCTGAAATAACTCTCATCAGAGCACCTTATTTTTAAAATGCAGGGTGGCTTGGTTAAAACTGAAAGGTGGCATCTAAACTAGCAGCCTCTGCAGCATCAGGGCCCCAACCTGCTCTATCAGAGCTGCATGCTCCTAGGGACATACCAGGAGTGAGAAGATGAGACTAAGCAGGGGACCTGGGCGTGGCTGGCAGGGATGATGAGTGAAGAGCAGAGGGGATGTGGGGCATCCTGTCCCTCAGGGGTTTGAAGGAGGCAGACAGAGGGTTCTAACCCCGTGGCTTTTCCTGAAGGGCAGTGCAGCCCAGGGAATGCTGGTGCCAGAGACAGGAGCAGCCACTGCGTTGTCATCTTAGCCGTACCTTTGCTTCAGCTGGGTAACACCAATCCTCTTCTGAGTAGACATAAGATTTTAAAAGATACAACACGTACACAGAAGATAGAAGGAAAATCTCATGCATAAGGAACCTTATTTTTTTGATCACCCTGCCAATAATACTTAAAAAAAAAAAGAAATGCAGGTTTTAAAAAGTGGATTCTATGCTGTTTCCTGGGTTTATTTAAAGTACGATTTCCTTTGAGATATGTTTGAATAAATAAACCTATTCCTCCTAATCCAACCCACGTCCTTTGCATTTTCATTCATCTGGGCCAACTTGATCATTTTCACTTAAATTTCAGAAGGGGAAAAAATGTGTAGAAAAACAGATCATTCAAGATCACATTTCTATCGAATGTCTTTTCTCTAACTTCACTCTGGACCATGAAATTCATGAGTGGTTTTAATAGCCAGTTGGTAAATTTTTACAGTAACACTTATTCCAAAGTTTAGCACCCGCCATGCACTGTTGGTTAGAATATTTGACAAAAGATGTTTTCCTCTCTCGGCCTCCCTCTTTCAGTTCTTTAGTGGAATCATTAAGAGACAACAAACAGAGTTATTAGTTATCTTTAGTAGGAGTTAAATGTGCACTTGCTTAGACAGGAAGGCCAGGAACCCTTGTAGAAACTAACACAGGAATCGATACTATGGGCCCTGCCAACAAGTCTGCCAGATATCAGTGCTTCCGGGTTCCACCTTTTCCCAGTTCCTACTTCATAATTTTCATGAAAACAACGTATCTTGCTGCATGGTGTTAAAATTTTACACCGCAGATGGATGTCTGCAAGAGGGAAGACTATTTAGCATATTAATTCACCAGGAGTTTGTTTGTATTTGTTATTAACACTAATCATTTGATTATTTCAACAAAATACAAAATGCATTTTCCTATATTAATTAATGCTTATACCAGATAAGAGATTTATACAAAAAATTCACAAACCTGCATACAATTTCCCTGTCTTATATACTGAAACTGAAGCCTAGCATTTGTCAATATTTTTGCTTAATGACAGTTTTATTAAGGGGAAAGCCTTTACTTAAAAAAAAGCCTATTCCTCACCGTAATGATCATAAGATGATAACTATTCTTCACTCTTTCCTGTCCCATGCTTGACTGTGGCATATCTCTTTTAATATTATGTATCATTTATATTATTTGTTTTTAAAAATAAATCTGCTAGTGGTTATTATTTTCATATTAATATCTGAATTTGGCCCATGTTATTACTCTCTCAAATTTGTTTTCTCACTGACTTTTGCTAAGAGGCGGTGATTCATTTCACGTCTAAGGAAGTTGCTTCACTGGACTGTCTACACAGTCAAAGGGACTACTGATACGCATTTGGGAGAAATTCTCAAAGGAACAGGAGAGAAGTGTGTGGCTGTGTGGAGCCGGGAACTCACTGGGTTCTTCTTACATGCGGTGAGTGTCCTGGGAACAAATAGAAACCTTCTTCTGAAAGAGGACATGAGTTAGAAAATACACATATTGGTCTCCGCCCCAGGTTCCCGGCACAGAGCTCCTACACCCCTTGTAATTTCCTGGGTGACAGGATCATCTTTTGTTCTACTGAGGCAACTCTGGGTGGACTCCTGGCTGGAGGCTGGTCACCAGAAAGACAAAGCCGTGATTAGAAGCTTAGAATTTTCATCCCTGCGTCCCACCCTCCAGAGAGGGGAGAGGAGCTGGAAATGGAGTGAATGGTGGACCACACCTCTATGAGGAAGCCTCTGCAACATCCCAGGAGTAAGGGGTTCTCTGAGCTCCCAGGTGGGAGAGCACAGCCATGTACCCTGAGGGGGTGCACCCCAGCTCCACGCGGACAGAAGCTCCCGTGACTGGGACCCTCCCAGACCTGGCTCTGTGCCTCTCTTCACCTGACTACTCACCTGTGTCCTTTCTCATATCCTTTAATAAAGTGGTGAACGTAAGGAAGTGCTTCCCTGAGTTCTCTGAGCCGCTGTAGCAAATTAATGGACCCTGAGGAGGGGGTGGTGAGACCTCTGATTTGTAGCTGAATTGGGCAGAAGTTGGGGTAACCTGGGGACTGACTACTTGCCATTGGCATCTGAAGTGGGCGGTGGTCTTGTGGAACTAAGCCCTTAACCTGTGGGATCTGATGCTGTTTCCAGGTAGACAGTGTTCCAGCTGAGTTAGATTGTAGTACACCCAGCTGGTGTTGCAGGATTGCTCAGTGTGGGGAAAAACCACAGGTTCGGTGACCAGAGTGTCAGAGGTGAAGTGGTCCATTTGGGGAGCAAAGGAAACACAGCGGGGAGGACTGAGGTTTTTCCTGCCCTGTGGACACACCACACTGTCTTCTGGAACTTTAGTTGTAAAATGAAGGATCAAAACTATTAAGAAGTGATCAAGGACAGCACTGAGGAAAGAAATTTAACCACATCTATTTGAATTAATAGTTTACCAGTCACCAAACAGATAATGAAAAATAGGTCAAATGAAAATGATGTAGTTAAGTGCTAGGAATTAAAAGTGATGCACCTAAAGTTATTTTCAAGTGAAAATTATACTGAAAGCGCCTTCAGCTAGTACCCGGTGGCAGACTATTACTATACAACACCAGGTGAATAAGGCAAGGAGAACAGCCTGAAAATAAACCCTCCAAATAAACTGTAAGTCAATGCAAAATCTTCTCTTTGCTTTTTTAAATTTTATAAGCTAGGAATTTTTTTATATACTTTTATTTATTTATTTTTTTGGCTGAGCCTCACAGCTTGTGGGATCTTAGTTCCCCGACTGGGGATCAAACCTGCACCCCCTGCATTGGAAGCTCAGGGTCTTAACCAGTGGACCACCTGGGAAGCCCCAAAACCTTCTCTTTGGTGCTGATTTTAGGGTGAACTCAAATACATTATTTTTGTCATCCTGTGGATGAGTCCTGTGCTTCACTGATAACTAAACTCTCAACTTCAGCCACAGTCAGAAAGGAAACACAGCACAAGCATCAGGGAGGCAGGAAGAGAAGCTGGGGTTTCAAGTGGTTTTTCTCTGTGGATCTCAGTTTCAGAACTATGCTGGTGAAAATGAAACATGTTTCATCTCTGAATCTAGCACTGATCAAACCCACAGCCTGGCTGGAGCCTGGGATTCCCAGCAGGGACCCAATGACTAGCAACTGATCATTTTCACATCAGAGAACCATAACAAGCTCTTCCCACGTTAGAAGTTCTTTATTTCACTTTTAAAAGGGCCTTCAGACCCCATCTGACCTCTGGCCAATGCCCCTGTCCGGTGTCACCACCCACAGAAGAGCAGGAGGAAAGGTGGCACACCAAACCGTGCCACAGGCTAGCTGGGACTTGGAAACTATGAGAGCCTGCAGCCGTGCCAGCGGACAAAGCAGGCCAGGCCAGCTCTTCTCTAGGCTGCTGCTCCCTCGGTCAGCCGGAATGTGTCATCGAGAAAGTCCAGCCCCAGCTGACACCCCACTCTCAAGGGCACTGGTCACAGGTGCACACAGAGCCCCAGGAACACCACCACCAGGCAGCCCTTGGGGCCTGTAAATCCACTCACCTTCCTTCTCTTCACCTCTGTTTCTCCTAGTTTGTTCAGTAAGACATAAAGTTTTTTTAATCTCTCACGTTTAAAATGTCTCCATTTGGGTGATAAATCACACGGTCTACTCACATAAGCAGGATATCTTTTTTTAAAAAAAAGATGGGATTTAAATACAGAGCATTCTCCGACAAGAGGGAAAGTGGAGAGATGACAAAAGTGACAAGTAAAAGTTATCTACATGGAGGAAACGAAGTTTTTCTCTGTGTGCAATGTTTCGGTAAACCTAAACAGAAGAAGAAGAAGAAGAATGCATGGAAATGTATTTAAAAGTCAACATAAAATACATATGGAGATAAAAGGAAAAAAGGTCCCCACTGCTGAGCCTTTATTCACCCCAAGCAGGCAACACAAGAAGTGAGGTGGGAGCAGATTTTACTGAACATAAGAAGGACTGGAGGATATGGGGAGGGGGAAGGGTAAGCCGTGACAAAGCGAAAGAGCGGCATGGACATATATACACTACCAAACGTAGGGTAGACAGATAGTGGGAAGCAGCCGCAGAGCACAGGGAGATCAGCTCGGTGCTTTGTGACAGCCTGGAGGGGAGGGATGGGGAGGGTGGGAGGGAGGGAGACGCAAGAGGGAGGGGATGTGGGAACAGATGTATATGTATGACTGATTCACTTTGTTATAAAGCAGAAACTAATAAAAAAAAATAGAAAAAAAAAAAAAAAAGAAGGACTGGAGTTTTCATCCCTTCAGCGCCCCCATATGTGCATCTTCTTCTGAGCAGTTGCTCGTGGGTGGGTGTCACTATCCACGGTTGGCTTTTGTGCAGAGAACAGACTGTGTCAGGGACTTGGTTTAAAGTAATATTTATTATATGAATAGATACATAGGAAAGTCACAAACCTAAAATTCTAAGATTCCCTATGGATTTAAGTCTGATTTACAACTATCATTATTCCATTTATAAATATCTTATAAAGTTAGGGGAATCACCCTTCAGTTTTTCTTTTATCATTGAATGATTTCTTAAACACCAGTTTTGTTCAACATACTGAACAAAATTTTCTTAAAATCTGAAACAGTGGATCTAAAGATATCTGGGGTTCTTATAGACAATCTCTGCATCTGTGGGAATTTACTTCCCTAACAAGAAAAATGCACCCTGATAGCTCGACAATCTGTTGCAAAGGTTTTTGAAATAATATGAAAGCATCATGTCTTAGGCAGACTTTTGCTGATGTGATGGCTGCTTGAACAACCTTCAGATTTCAGCAGTTTCAAATAATGTTCTTTGCTGTACACCTGAAACTAACACAACATTGTAAATCAACCACACTCAAATAAAAATTATTAAAATAAAATAAAAGCGTGTGTCTTGCTGAGGGTCTGTTGGTTCACCTGGGGGCTCTACTTCAGGCTGCAGGTTAAGACTCACCCACTCCCTGGAATTTAACATCCGGCATCCAGAGCTCATGGCAGGGCCAAGCCCACGTCAGAGGACCTGAAGTGTCTCCAGTAAGCCAGGGAGGAAAGGCTGCTCTGGGTACAGAAGGACAAATCCCTAGAGGTAGGGTGTGGGGAACTGGCCAGTTGTCCAATCTCCACACCTACAGATCAGTAATGACAATCTCCATAGTCAACTGCATCCCATTTTTAACGAGGGTCTTTTAAACTGACAAGATGCATAATACAAAATGAAGAAATAGTTGTCAGAACGTTAGTTAGCTAGATATTGTAGTAAGGAAACTATTAGAAGTACAAGGAGAAATTTAAATTTACATCAAGAGTTAACAAAGGTCGGGACTTCCCTGGTGGTGCAGTGGTTAAGAATCCACCTGCCAATGCAGGGACACTGGTTCAAGCACTGGTCCGGGAAGATCCCACATGCCATGGAGCAACTAAGCCCGTTCACCACAGCTACTGAACCTGTGCTCTACAGCCCGCAAGCCACAACTACTGAGCCTGCATGCCACAACTACTGAAGCCCGTGCGCCTAGAGCCTGTGCTCTGCAACAAAAGAAGCCACTGCAACTAGAGAAAGCCCACACACCGCAACAAAGACCCAACACAGCCAAAATTAAAAATAAATAAATAAATTTATTAAAAAGAAAAGTTAACAAAGGTAAACTCTCAGCCTGAGACTGATCAAGTACAGCAAAACAATAGGGTCTGTGAAACAAGATGAATAAATTGTAAATTAGTAGCTATGAAGCAAACTGCTTTCTAAAGGCAAAGACTTCTTCTCCATCACTTAGAAACATCAAATGTTTGTAGAAAATAATCGAATGTCAGTTTTCAAAGAAATCCTTAATGAATGTACTGGATGATGCATTTCTACCAGAGTTTAAGCACAATAAAAGAAAACTGGAGAAACAAATAACAGGGGTTTAAAATAAAAACCAATTGTGCAATTTGAAGAACAAAATCTTAAATCACTATTCAAAGAGAAGAGAAAGACTCCAATTAAAGGCTAATTTAAAAAGTAAAATGAGAACCCAACCCATGAAAATGAATAGGAAGTGGCAAAATCTGAATTCAGAGAAAATATAGATACTTGAAATGCTTTCATTATTTTGAAAAAGAAATAAACTGGTACGGGTTTGTCCCTGTTGGAATTTTTCCAGCTATTAAGGAACACAGGTTCCATGCTCAGCAGAATCAAGAGAGAAGGAAGTCTTCCCAATGATTTCCTGAGGCCTCCATCACCTAGGCGCTGCCATCTTACTGAGACAAATCCAAAAGATGCTACGGCTAAACATTTCTTTAAGAACATGTTGTTTTCAATAAGGTTTGTGTTTTCTCAATTTTCTATCATAAGCATGTATTCCTTACACAATAAAAAGAGTCATTTTTTTTAAACAGTGAAATGGTAAAGGGAAAGACTTTTCTGGAAGGTGCTGGGAGTCATGGAATTTGCGCATCTCCACACAGACAACCCCAGGAAGGGAGCTGTCTTATTTCCTGGCCTGTCTTCATGTCTTTTAGTAGGGGGTAACTTATATTGAGGTACTCGGGTTTAACTTCAAAGCATTGCTCTGCAAGCGTCTTTGTTGTATTCAGAACAAGGGCAGAGCCAGGAAACCCAGCCTCACAGGTGCTCGGGTGGGTGGTCTGGTGACTCCTGTCCCCCCACCTTTCCCGATGCTCCTGGAACAGGCTTGATCCCAGCCTCCCCAACTGGGCTGCCCGCTGACACCTCCACGGGCCCATTTCTCACCTCGTCTCCATGCGGGGAGGTCTTCAGAGGATGCGCGGCCACAACACGGCATCCGGGTCTCTGGCCTCAGAGCTTCTGTCTACTCCTGCCCCTGGGACGGCCGTGGTCTGGGTATCCACTGTGGGTGACAGGACAGCCATGCTCTCTCCTCTCTGTTTAAATAAGCACAGGATTCTCGAATATTCAGCCACCACATTCTAGCCTCCTTTTGACCATGGGAGCTGTCTTCCAGGCCATCCAACTCGACGCTCCCAGCCAGGGTGTGGGTGAGGCTCACATCCCAAACTTACAGGACAGCCAAGTGTGGGCGGGCACAGGACCCGCCTGATTCCAGGTCTATGTAGGTCACCACTTGGCTGAACGGCCTCTCCAAAAGATGTGTTCTCTGGCTTTACAATGCATCCAATTTGCTGTTCACCACTTTTACACAAAACACCATGTTGCAGGGAAAAACTCTTTGCCCCCAGCATTTACAATGGTTACAGTCACCAAGTACTTGAAAGAGTACAGTTAAATGCATCGACCATTTTCATATGTCCGGTGTGACTGCCTAACAACACAACTTTTAAACAACTAATAAAGTTCCAAGCAGCTACAGGGATGTCATGCAAAGGACTTGATTTGCAGTCGTGGGGATACGGTTGGAAGCCTGGTTTATTTCACCTCTGTGGGCCCTGAGAGTCTCCATTTGGAAACACGGCAGTGCGACTCAAGGAACTCAGAGTTATTTTCCAGCACTAATGCTGTGACTTCCCAAGCACTTTCCTATTAGTGATGAAAAATGGTTACTTCCACCCAATTACCTCAGAGATCGCACTGACTCCAATTACAAAATTATCTAGGTGCTAGCCTCTGTCATTAAGTTTCATACCATCAAATTACCACCTCAATTACTATCTCTAGCCTCTACTTTTGGATTGATTTGCACCAGTACCTTTTATTGGTCTATTTCTGCAGTTTGGACAAAGGACCTCATTTGCTAATAGCCAAATATAGAACAGAACCTCCTATTCCAGTAGGATCCTGGGGACCACGTAGTTTGGAAGTTATCGGGAGATGTGGTTATAATGAGGGTGATTCTGGTCGAGTTTAATTATGTAAAGTTGTGAGGGGAAGGGGGGGTCCCTGCAGCAGGCAGGCTTCAGCAAGGGGGGCTTTGGTGACAGCAGATGGGCAGGACATGTCACCCACCCTGCCATTAGCCATGTGCTCCCTTTCCAGAGACCTCCATGTCATTGAAACACAGATGTCACAGGGGAAATGTCACCATGCAAATATTCTGTATTGGGAATGAGTTATCCGGTTGTGATGATGTGTCGTTCGCTTTACAGCAGCTATTTTAAGCGTCTGTCCCTCTTTAGAGCCAACTCTCAATTTTCCATCACAAGAGAAGGTCAGTGGCAGGAGTGAACCCGACTGACAGGCAATTAAAAACAGTGTACATTTAGCTTTAAATGTGAGAACTGCACACTGAGAACAGGAAAAAGATACCTTTGGATTATTAAGCTGCCGAAAATTTTAATTGCACTTTTAAATTGTTACAAAAACAATATGTTTGAATGCTGACTTTTAACTCAAATAGTGAAGAAACAACAGAGCTCTCACCCCACAGTCTGACCACACATCCCCTGGGAAATGCCACTTTGAATTATTGCTGGTATTAGTTCTTCCAGTTATTTTTACCTGCACTTCTCTTAATAACATGTTTATAGCACTATTTATTGAAATAGCAATTTTTGGTATTATCTGTTGACTTCCTACTGAGATGTGACTTTAGCTCACTCCCATTACCTCTCCCTCTCCACGTCTGATAGCTTTTAGCTCGTACATTGATTACTTTGTCACTTTGGATCATATAGTTGGAATTCTACTTCTTGCTCCATTAATTATGGAGTGAATATTCATTTCCCTACATCGTGAGATGAGATGGTACCACCCCTCATGGTTCCATTTCCTCATCATCCCTCCCTTCCACCTCCCAAATTCTCTTTATATTTTACTTTTATATTGTCAAGTTTGATACCATTTGCATTCTATTCCATAATCATAATTAAGAATTCTCTGATTTCTGTCTGCCTGATTCTAAAGCTTAAAAAAATCTATGGGGCCTCCCTGGTGGCGCAAGTGGTTGAGAGTCCGCCTGTCGATGCAGGGGATGCGGGTTCGTGCCCCGGTCTGGGAGGATCCCATATGCCGCGGAGCGGCTGGGCCCGTGAGCCATGGCCGCTGAGCCTGCGCGTCCGGAGCCTGCGCGTCCGGAGCCTGTGCTCCGCGACGGGGGAGGCCACAACAGTGAGAGGCCCGCATACCGCAAAAAAAAAAAAAAAAAAAAAAAAAATCTATGAACCATATTTACATTATGGATTATTTATGTTACTCACTGCAAAGTGTACTCATATGCTATAATTCTATTCCCTTCCCTTAGGAGCTTTTTGTTTTCCCTGGAGATTCTACTTGCCTTGTTTTTCTTGCATTAACTGCTTTAGCCTTGTCCTTAAGGTCTAATACTTACGGTCATTTTCACATCAGTGAAATCTGCCACCGCCGTTATTTTCTTCTCCTCCGAGCCGCCCCTCCTGGAGATCTCTCTTACCCTGGGTCTGTTACCATGGCCATTTTCTCATTGTTCTGAGTTGTATCCACTGCTGTATCCACGGTTCTCCCAGATCCACATCTTCCTGACTTCCTCGCTATTTTGTTGGATACATCCTCATGTAATATCCTAACACAGGGTTGGTACATGTGGCCTAAACAATGAACACGCACACACCTATACTCTATTTATAGTATTCTCATAACCAGTAATAGTTTGCTTTGTATCTAAGACTGGGTTCCCCCTGAAACAAGGGGGCAGTTCATGGCAAGCAGTTTTGGGGGGAGGTACTCCCAGGGAGCCCCGGGAGGGAGGCAGGAAATCATGGAAGAAAAGAAGAAGCAAACCACTGTGATGGCCCTGGACATTCAGGTAACCACCGTGAGCACGTGAGGACCTCTGGGAGCCTAGGATAGTGCATCCTCCAAGTTATCCCGGTCACAGTCATCAGCCAAAATGTCCCATCAGACACTGGGAGAAGGCTGCTCCCAGGACTGCTGCCTGCCTGGAGCTTCCAGCCTGCAGGTTGGCACCCTCAGCCGGAGAAGGAAAGTCCTTGGGCGAAGATCTGCAAGTGTCCCAGGAAGCAGCACGGGTCTGCTCAGGAGAGACCACTGCAGTGTGGTGTGGGAGGACCCTGAGGACGTCCGCCCCAGCGGGCATATAATTCTAGGTGGAAAATTGCGTTCTCTTGGAAGTTTAAAGTCCACGGTCACTGTCTTCTAGCATAACTTTCCTGCTTCTTGATTATTTGAAGCATGTTCTTATTGAAAAGACACACTATCTTCTTGAATTCTCTCTGAGACTATCACAGCCACTTGCAATGTTTCCTTTTGTCCCCTGAGTTGCGCCTCTCCTCCAGAGCCAGCCCATCCAATTTCCTGGGTTCTGGTACACCCAGGCAGGCTTTCCAACCAGCAGACTTCAAGTGAGGAAGAGACGGCTGTGAACCAGGCATTACAACGGGAAACTCCCGAGTGCCAGCGTGAAGAGGGCTGCCCTGTGAGGCTCCAACTTCCACATACTTTAGCTCTGGCTCTACTTATCCCCCAGGTGCTTCCCTGAATTCTTTTTGGAAGAGTATTTTGGGGGGAGAAATCAAACACTCGGTGCTGGCCATGTTCAGTGAGATGCTTATTAGAGCTCCAAGAAAGATGGTGGGCAGGCAGTTGGTTACATGGGTCTGGATTTGGGGAGAGAGGTCTGAACTGCAGACACAGCTGTCTGGATGGTTGGTCTATGGGTGTTAGTTAAGCCACGAGACTGAATGAGATATTTGATCGAGAAAGAGTGTGGACAAAGAGAAAAGGTCCAAGGACTGAGCCCTGAGGACTAACAAGGAACCAGTGAAACTGGATGGCTTAAAGTAACAGAAATTTATTCCCTCACTGTCTGGAGGCTACTTATCCGAGATCAAGGCGTCAGGAGTGCTGGTTCCTTCTGTGGCGGTGAGGGATAGTCTATTCCACGCCTCTCTCTTAGCCTCTGGGGGTTTGCTGGCAGGTTTGGCATCCCTTGCCTTGTAGATTCATCTCTTTAATCCCCATCTTCACATGGAGATCATGTTTCCTGTGTGTCTTCACATCATCTTCCTTCTGCGTGCACCCATCTTCGTGTCCAAATTTCCCCTTCTCATAAGAACATCACTCATATTGCTTTAGGGCCTGTCCTCATGACCTCATTTTAACTTGTTTACCTCTACTAAGATCCTATTTTGAAATAAGGTCACATTCGGAGGTCCTGGGGGCTAGGACTTCAACATACGGATTTGGGGAAGGGGACATACTCAACCCATACACGCTCTTAGCTCTTTCCTCAAACTCGGGCCTCAGACGCAGCTTCCCACCCTCCCCCACCCTTTGAGACACTCCCACCCAGGACCGTGTCTGTGAAGGCCTCTCCATCAGGCACCTGTCCATCTGCCACCATTGTTTGGCTTGTACGCTTTCCAAAAGTCATATTTAACTTTTCAAAAATTTGCTTATGCTGATCCCATTTCTATCATTAAATTTGTAAATTAATTAAATGTCACACAACCTCATGAATGTGAAGAGAGAGTTATTTTTATGAAAATCAAGTTAAACGTTTGGGGAAAACTAGCTAGTGAGAAAAGCGACTTAAACACTTAGTAAGAAATAAATTTTGGATAAAATAACCAGAAAAGACAGGGAAAGTCCCCTAGGAATCTAGAAGGCTTCTTCTGGAAGGTGGTGTTGCAAGTATTTGGATGGTCTTGACCCACTCTGACCACTGTAAACAGAGGTCAGTGCCCTTTGCAGAGGAAACAATCCGCTCGGTTCCAGCCAGCGGACCTGACGCTCAAAGACCTGGGCTCCACATTACAAGTGCGAGCATTTGTGTAAAAGGGAAATGAAAGGTGAGAGTTTATCACTGTCACTCCTCTCCTTAGCCGTCTTCACTCGACTCCAGTCGCGAGTCTTGCATCAGCACCACATCTCCCACGGGAGGCTCAGGCATCAGACGGTGCGCGTTTGCAGGTGGAGGAGGAGGCTGAGCCCCGTCGCACAGGCTCCGAGCAAGACGGCTCCGACCTCCGCACGACAAGCGGGTCGACCCGTGGAGGACCAGAACGGTCCCTTTCTTAAGGGAAGTCTTAGGAGGCACAATCTAGTGGACAAAAAGCACGTCTAAACGTTAACACACGAAGCTTTCAACCTTGCCTTCACTGTGTCTTAATCCTTTCTCCAAGCCCCATGCTCGGCTTTCTCACCCCGGACCCTATGTCAGCTTCCCGTAGAATTGCAGGGCACACGGGGCACCGCCTCTACTCGCTCCCCCTACGCGGCTCGTGCAGCGGGTGAGGGCGCGCCCCCTGCGTCTGGGATCGCAGGCTCAGTGAATTCAAGAGCACGTGAGAAGGATGTGGCCCCTGCCTCAAGCAGCTGCCACAAACATATATGAAGCACCGGCCGTATGCATCACATACGCCACCATGTGAGGGTGCGCTGTCAGACGGGACGTGGACGCTGCCCTCCTGGAGCCCACAGGCCATCACGGACACTGGAACGGAGGCCTCCACAGTGGACAGTGGGGCTGGGCGCCCCGGGGTATCATGCTGGCTCGGCTGTGGTTCCCCAGGTCACCTGAGATGCAGCTGGGACCCCGACTCCCAGGTGAGAAGCTCAGGAAATGGCATGGCTCCCTGGGGCCACACCTCTGTGGTCCATCTGGCTCGTGTCCTGTCACCCCTGTGGCTACAGAGGGTCGTCCTGAGCCGAGTCGGCTGGTGGGGACTTTCAAGTCCTGCCCCAGTGCGTCCTGGGGAGGGCGCCGCAGGTGCAGGAGCCTCCAGGGGTCCGGGCCGTGCACAGCGATTCTGGGGCCAAGGTTCCTTTATCAACTGCCGTATGAAAACACCGTTTCCTAACCACACTGTCAGGGCAGGGTGCAAGAGTCTGGCCAATCCCTTTGGTTAAACACTCTCATTGCTTTTTGTGATTAGGAAAGCAAAATCTATCTTTAGAAGATTTGGAACTACTGAAATAACAAATCTTTTAATATGACCCATTAACCCTCCTCAGCAAGATGTCACTGTTACCTTGTCTAGCATATTGTCTTGTTTCCTTCCTAGCTTTCATAAAATAGATTGATATATAAGTATTATATATATATGTATACATGGTTTTTGTAAATTTGTATGTATATATCATACATATATGCCTGTGTGTGTATATATACAAGTACAGGGTTTTTATAAATTGATAAGTGTGCTGTTGATACAATTTTCTATCTTGCTTTTCTCATAACATTACAGCATTCAGCTGTCTCCATGTCTTTGAATAGCCTCTAAGACACATGCTCAATCACTGGGAAGAGTCTATCATCTGGTTCACTGTATTTAACATCACCTTGCTCTTGCAAAAGTGAGTTGTTTCCAGTTTTTCCCCTATTATAAATTATACTGTGATGAGAGTTACATAAATGTTTGCGTGGCTTTCTGGTTTCCTTGGGATTTTTTTTTTCTTTTTCTAGAAGGGGAAATTACCGGGTCAAAGCAACTACACAAAGCTCCCTTGGTCAGCACCCAGAATGCTTTCCGTTAAAACTGACCTGATTTATGCGTCCACTCACCACCCAGGCACCAAAGGGCCATTCCCACTGCTCTGTCGCCAGCGCTGAAGCCCTCCCCCGCCCCAAGCTCAGTGTGTGTCAGCCTGATGGGTGAAAACTGGTATTTTCATTTTGCGTGATTGTTGTTCTATGAATTTGCTTGTCTTTGCCCACCATGAGGCTGAACATGTTTCAAAAGTGTATTGTGTGTTCTGGATTTCTCTTCTTGATTTGACGTTCATAGCCCTTCTATTTGGTTTTCATGTTTTTCTCACCAATTTTATGAAAATAATTGGCAATTAATGTTCCAGTCCTTGCATAACATGTTTTAAATGGAATCAATTAAAGAGGAAAAGATTTGACTCTGTGCTTCCCCCAAGCATCGCACCTTGCATTTTCCAGAGACATTTAAAAGGTCAAGGCGCCTTCAAAGTCAGGCTTCCGTCTGGATGGACTGCCACCAGGAGGCAACACAGTTTTAGACTGCTCCACTGGCTTTGAAATGAGCTAAAATTCTGACTTCTTAAAATGTCAACCTCGTAAATTCACCCCCTCAGACAAAAGGAGGCGCAGTCAGCATTCAACAGATGCTCTCTGAGCTGTGATGACGTGTGGCCTTGAGCTACAGTCCCACAAAGCACCCCCTTCAGTTCTTGTCCATAAAAAGCCTGAAATAGAGGCACTGATGAAATTTCAAGTTCTTTGTCTTTTGCCCTCTTTATATTCCATTCAGCCACTTTTTTCCCCCAATTCCAGTTATTTTGGATGAAAATGTAAAAAGCACTTACAATTTTGGTGCAGGTGAAATTGAGAATCATAGATCTTTCATCCTAACATCACTGCCTCCGCCTCCGCCCCCGCCCTGGGGTCGGGGGTTATGCAGACTCTGCTCCTGTCACACGTGCACTCCTGGACCCCTGGCCCTGGTCAGGCTTGGAAGACATGAGATGGGGTCAGAGGGAAGCCGGAGGCGGCCATGGGGAGTCATCTCCATGCGAGTCCATCATTTCAGGCTACAGGACTCAGTGTCCTGGGTTCTAAGCACACTGACGTGAGGCTAATGAAAGCTGACCCCTTCCTTTTGTGCCTGAGGCCCTTCCCGTCTTTGGGGAAGACGTCCAGCCTGCTGAAGTGCCCAGGGTCAGGTGTGAACACACCCACTTGGCCACTCTGTCAGCCCCTGGCCAGATGATTAGTCACTTAGGGACTCCATCTCCTCATCTGCAGAATGGGGAACAATAGAAGCATTTCTTCAGAGAGGAAGAATTGGATTATGCATGTGAACAGGTGGCTCAGTGCCTGAGTCAGGACAGCCCTCAGTGGAGGGCATCTCCCCTCTGAGCCTCTCTCCGCAGAACACAGCAGTGCTCATCGCCCACGAGCAGGTGCGTGAGGCCAGGGCTCTACCACGACACCCGGACTAAGGTGCTTCTGACAGACAGTAAGAGCCAGAAGGTGAACCAGGTCTAAATTTAGGTCCTGCTTTGTCTTGAACTCTGCAGGACCAGGTAACATGACTTCCTGAGCATGGACTCAGGGGAAAAGGTACCTGACACGGGGGTCCTTGGGAAGGCTGGGGGCAGCCCTCACGGGGCCAGGCTGCAGGCACTGCGTCTGGTGAGGTGCCCTCCAAATGCGAGGCATCGCTCACAGTGAGAGAGACAGGGCATCAGTGCTAGCAGAGGCCTCCTAAGTGACACCCAGGCCCACCGCTCGCTGCCGGCTGGGGACGGAAGCCGGCCTGTCATCCAGCTGCAGAGTCTCCGAGGCCCCGCGGGAGGCTGTAACCCCTTCACACCTTATTGCCAGGAAGTGACTTTCTGATGTGACACATTAAAAACAGGTTCACGCGAAGCTCCTCTCCAGTGAGTTGGAACCTGGGAGTGACAGGCCGGGCCCCCCTCCCTGGTGCTCACGCTGGCTCAGACAGGAGGCTTCCAGAAAGAGCGGAGGGGAGGGGCAGGCGGGTGGCTTTCCTGGAATGTTAGGGTCTCAAAGCTCCCTGTACTGTGGGGAGAGGCAGAAGCTGTTGAACCGAGTCCTCAAATAATTAATAACAGCAAGAATAAGGAGAAGCTTCCTATTCTGGATCCTTGGTCAGTGATGGGGGCCCAGCAGGGAACTCCTGGGCCAGCCCCTGCCCAGCTCTCACCCGAGTCCCACCCAACCCATGGCCAGCTCAGTCCAGCGCTGGACCAGCAAACCCCAGTCCTGGCACCTGTCCAGCCCAGTCCGACCCCCACTTGGCCTGGCCCATCCCCGCCCAGCCAGCCTCCACCCAACCCTGAGTCTACCCAACCTGCACCTTGCCCAGCCCACGGGCGGGGAGCGCGATGCCATATCCGGCCGGCGAGTCCGCGGCCGGCCAGCAGAGGGCGCGCCGCCCGAAGCGGAGCCCGGTCTCTGCTCCCCGCCCGCGAGACCCCCGCCGGGACCCCAGACCCCGACGCCGGACCCCGGACGCCAGACCCCGGACCCCGGACCCGCCCCGCGCCGAGTGAGGCGCGCCTGCAGCCCTTCTTCCGAGCCCGTGCGGTCCGTCCGGGGGAGCGCGGAGTGGGAGCGGCGCCGCGTGAGGCAAAGGCGTTTGTGCCACCTGTTGGCCCCGCGCCCGCACTGCACGAGCCGGAGCGGAGCCGCTGGGCGGACGGACCGGGGTCCCACCCGGGGTCCCACGCGCGCAGAGCGCCGGCCAGGGACGCGTCCCCGCGTGAAGTGCCGGGTGCCAGTTTCCCAACCGCAAATGTAGTAGGAAAAGGCTGGGGGAAAGGACGCACCTGAGTAAATTCCTCTTTCTTTTCAACACTGCAGTATTTTTTCTTTTTTTTTTTTGGAAATCTAATATTTTGTAGCACTAATATCTTAAGTCTGAGTCTGGACTAGCATGGACTATTTTCATGGCAAAGAAATAACTACTATAAATGACAATTATATATGTCTCTTTCTACGCACATTTATTTTTACCTTCTTTTTAAAGAATGCACCTTTTAAAGCATGTAAGCTACAAGATATATGTGTAAACCACATGAGTTGGACAGATATAAAAAACTACATGAGGTTCAGTTTGACAATAATTTTTACAACTAATTTGACCAGATGTAACCTTTTCTACATATATTTGCCTTATCTTAGACAAGATACTTGTTTGAAGGTACACAGAATTTGGTCTTAATGAAATGTTGCGACCTGGCCTCCTAAACACCTAGAAAAATGACAGGGAGGCATGATTCTGTTCACATGTTTAGAGCATACATTCTGATCAAGAAAGGAAAATCAGGTCATAAGTAACACAGAACACGATGGGTGTTCTCTGTCCCCATGCCGTATCCATGTGATATGTGATCTATGTGATTTGGGGTTTTCCAGCATTCATTTATATATATATATATATATATATATATATATATATATATATATATATATATATATATACACACACACACACACACACACGCTATATACACACACACACACACCAAAAAAGGCTCTAATTACAGCAGTTTATATCCTAGTAACAGAAACAGAAGATATATGTTTTTAAACGTACACCTTTTCACTGGAAGGGAAATCATCATCTCTCATGATTAGTCCTCATTTTCCCCTCACCCTCACTTTCCCATCTGGAAACAAACAGGATTTGTATTACAGAAGGTTATATCTCTTACCACGGTGAGCAAATATTTTCTAGTACTTTGTGTTTACTGGTATATATTTTGTTTATACAACTTTATACACAAGCTAAATAAATTTAGCTCTTTTCTTTATTGTGAAAACAGAGCTTATTTACAACTCACAAAAATCTAGTAGAGAGACCTTGACTGTGTAAATGTGAGGAGTGGAGAAAAGCAGGAGGAATTCTGCTGTGTTTTATATGTTATACACATGAATATGGCTGTTACCAGCAGAATATATACATATTCTATATCATACATATTTATATCATAATATTATGTATATAAAATCAAAGTCTGAGAAGGATAGTCAGAGTTCAGGTCTGGGATGAGATAGGGGGGTAGAGAAAATGGAACACTGCTGTTTAGTAAGAGGACTTTCACACTGAATCCAAGGTCAGTGACTTAGCAGGATCCTAAAGACAATACCAGGTTTTAAGTGTCAACAATAATTAATACCACAGCATTTTTAATAGCATCCTCCCCACAAACAATTAAAGGGGATGAAGCCATTCTAGCCATCTTAACAAAGCAACTGGTCAGAATCTGGTGATGAAAAACTTCAAAAGAGTCTCCTATAAGACAGGTTGGCAGTCATTAACGCTATTGCATGAAAAGGCAGTTTCCTAGAACAGTGTGAGGGGAACAGACAAGAATTTCCACTTACAGCCTAGAGTTTTTTTATATTAGGAATAAGGAGAAATTCTAAAGATAGCTGGAAATTTTAGTGAAAGTAAATATACAAAGATAACATTCATATGCCAAGAAAAAAAAAGTCACTGCAATAGGAGAATTACAATAAAGCATTTTAAGAGATTATGAACTGAGATGAAATAACGGGAGTTCAAGTTTAACTTTTTTAAGACACCGGGACCATCTGTGTAGCACTAGAGCGCTATATCCATTATATGGATACATAGATACAGATACAGATGGGATGGAGATAGAGGTAGGATAGCAGGTCCATTTGGGGCTCTTCAGGCATCGGTGTATAGGTACATGTCTGGACGGGTTTGGAGCAGGATGAACGTGCAAAGTGGACTGTCCAGGGAACCATGGCTTAGGGGTTTTTTGTAGCACTGTCGATAGCAGCACACTCGAACTCACAGGAAAGACAAGTTAAGATTTTAACTTACCCAACGGCAAACAGGAAAGCTTCTTTTTCTACCACAGCCCAAAACAGTGTGAAGCAAGAACACTGTTATTTAGAGAAAGCTCTACTAATTAAATAGTGTAAGGAGACATAATGTTATGCAGTCACTTTTTCAATTATTTATTCATCCAGATTTATTGAAAGTCTCAGGCACAGCACTAGGCACTAGAGGAATAGAGATGACGAGACAGGGGTCAGGGAGGGAAATGACAGGGAAATTGATCACAGAGACAGGAGTCACGTAGAGTGCGACAGAGGGAGGACAGTAGGAGAAACATCAAGGAACACTTTTAGAAGTTTTTCCTAAGTATTTCCGAGCGTATCCACCTATGCTTCAACAAATGCTTATCAAATGTTTAACGTTTGCCAAGCACTCTGCTTGGAACTGAGATCACAAATGTTAAGGGAAAAGTGAAGGTTGTGGCCTTCAAGGAATTAGAGTCTGGTGGAGAAACTGCTGTTATCATCCAATCACAAAGGAAGGTAGAAGTACACCTGTGCCTGTGGGTGGCTCTAGGGGGTGATGCAGGGGACTAGACACATGATGGGAGATCAGAGGAAACTTTCCTGAGAAAGGGGCCATTGAACTGAGCTTGAGAGATGAAATAAAGACAGGCACAAATTCCATCAAGAGTTTGGGGCTGGCCATAGGTCTCACTAGAACCAAAAGTACTTGCAGACGTAACAGGGCATGACTCCCAAGGCCAGGTGAGGAAAGGCTGCAGCTTCCGCCTTGGTCTCTGGATTCACTCACCCCCAGATATTTCTGCTCAGGACGCTCCCTCTTGGAGCTCAGCCACCTTGCAGTAAGCAGTCCAAGACACGTGGAGCCACCGTCACTGCAGACAGTCCAGGAACAGACAGACTCAGCTCTCTGACAGCCGTTGGAGTGAGCCTCCTGGGATGCTCAGCCCAGCTGAGCTTCCAGATGACTGCAGCCCAGCCTGCACCTGCCCGCAACCATGTGAGCAGTGCTCAGCCGAGCCCTTCCAGAACTTCTGAACCGCGGACTCTGGAACCACGGTAAGTGGTTTTGCACCGCTACATGTTGGAGTTCCATAACGATAGAAAATTTGGTGCTGGGAGGTGGGACGCTGCCAAAACAAAACCTAAAACATATGATGCTGGTTTTGAGATGAGATGCCAGGCACAAGTTTGAGTAGGCTTGATGAGGCTGTTGGAAGGGCTTTAATGGAAGTGAGGAAAGTGCTATTGGAAGCCAGAAAGAAGGAAACCCTTGTTACGTGGTGGCAGAAACTAGGCAACACTGTTGCCTGTAGTAACACAGGATAGAGAAACGTACCTCACAATCATTATGATCTCACTAAGGAAATTTCTAGGCAGAATTTGAAAGTGCCACCTGCCTTATTCTTGCTGACTCTGATAAAATGTGGGAGGGGAGAGATGAACTAAAGACAGGCTATTTAGTCTTTGAGTAGAGTGTGCATGAGATGTAAAGGGTCCAGAATAGTCTTTCCAGCCAGCAAGGGGTCCTCAATTGAGAGATGGCCACTGGGCGGAGAACAGATTAAGGGCACTTCCAGTAAAATATAGCCTCACAGAATTCAAAGCATGCTGCAAAACCCTTCAATAAGATAACAAATGTGCAAGGTAAAACATCATATACCCTTTCCCTTAAACAAACAGCCTCCATTAAACAGAAAGAATCTTAGGGGCATGTCTCATAGGCCCTTTAAGCCAGACAATCATGCTTCCAAGACCCTTAGAGTATTGTTCCATGGAACCTCACAAGGGATCCAGTGTAAGGAGGGTTTGTCTTGAATAAATTAAATACGTCTGTGAATGTGCCTTCTGCCTCATGGAAAGTATTATAAACTGATACATAAAACCCCCTGGAGTTTTCAAGGGAATTAATAGACTTGACTGAAAAGGACATAGGAAGGTCATAATGAAGCGAGGCCTTTGGAGCCCCCACACGTCTACAGGCAGAAAGTAGAAAGCTACCCAGTTGCAGCCCCAGTCCACTTCTCATAGGAAAGGCAGAGCCAGGAGCCCAGAGCTGCGGAGGCTCCCTCCCAGGAAGAGGACTGGGCCCCAGCTGAGAAGTGTCTGTGTGCCTGGCAGGATTTGGAGATGCTCTGAACCAGGGATGGCCTTTGCCTTACACTCGCCCCTTTCCGAACAAGAATGCCCATTGCAGCCACCCTCACTCAGGGTCACTGTATAGTGTTGGGTGTGGGGGAGGAGATCTGCTTAGACAGAGGACTTTAGACCGAGAGGAAGTGCACTTGAAACATGGGTTTGAGCTGGGGCTCTCGGGAGGAAGGGAGAAGTCACTCGGTAAACAAGGAGTCTTAAAGGAGCAGAACAAGGAAGACCATCCTGGAAACCAAACATGCAGCACAAGAGGGCACAAGTCAGCAAAAGGGAAATTCACTCTCGAGGAAATCGAAATAACAAGACAATCTAAGGAGGACTTTAAAATTAGTATGTTTAATACAAGGCATAACAAGAAAACTATAAAGTTAAAGGGGCCACCACCCATCAAGGACATCTAGATGCTAAGAACTAATTCTACATGTGGAAAGTAAAACACAGTAAAGTTTATTGGAGAAGAAAACATGAAATGAGACAATGGCGAGAATTTAGTGTTAGCATACCTTTTAGGAATTTTCTCTGAAAGGAAGGGAAATGGGAAAGTAAAACAGGTGTGGGCATGTGGTGGATCCAAGGAGCGTCCTCAGTGACACCAATGGGAAATGACCTGAAGCTGATAGAAGAGATGCAGTTGAGAGGGTCAGGCTGCATTTGGGAGAGAAAAACATTACCACCCATGGTGTAAGGCCCCTGGATAAGAGGGGCGGAGAGAATACTCCCACGGGGACAGGACAGAAACAAAGCAGTGGGTGGTACAACTGTTTGATGACTTTCTCTGGTGGCCTCTGTTATCCTGACACTGGGAAATGAAGTCAGTGCAGGAACGCCATGGGCGGAGGCTCGGAGAGCGTGGAAGGGTTGGAAGTGGCGTTGCTGGGAGGTGCGCAGGCATGAGGACGGAGGGGAGTGACAGGCAGCACCGACGGTCCTGAACCCGTGAGGGAACCAGCCGCCTGCCCTGGGAGGCTCTTCACGGATGCTGACCTACAGAGAAGGACGGTGGGTTCAGCCAGTGCCCAGTGCCCACGGTTTGTCAGATGCCACCATGGAAAGAAAGCACACCTGGGAATGTAACACATGACCACAGGCATGGCCCCCCCAGTGTGGAATCTAAGCAGGATAAGGAAGAAATGGAGAGAGAAGAGGGCTGAGGGGTGGGCAGGTCCACTGAGACCAAAGGACCCTCTTTGAGGAACCAAAGAGGAACCAAGGAGTAAAGTCTCAGACATATCATTTGGGGAGGGTAGTGCCTGCGGATGCTGACCTGGTCGAAGGGACACAGGAGTGGGTGCAGAGAGGGAGCGGGGACGGTTGCTGGACATAGAAGGTCAAGGAACTGAGAGGTCCCGGTGTTAGATGGCTCGGCCAACAGAGGACCCCAGAATGCAGGACAGTAGGGCGGAGGGTCACCCTGAGCTGGATGCAAATGACGGTCATCTGAGGGGAAGAGGTGTCAGAGCCAGCACAGGAGCACGCCCCCACCCCCGAGGAACAGTCTACTTTGGGATGCGGGAGTGCAGACCAGAGGTCTGAAGGGAGCGACAGAGCAGGTGATCCTGCAGCAAAGGAGGGAGCAGAGACCAGAGCATCACACCTGGTGGCCAGACTCACCTCCAGTCACACCCTTATTAGTGATGGGTCTGGGCAAGGTGTGAACCTTTGCAAATCCTCAGCTTCCCTATCTGCAAAGTGGGGATAATGACTTAGGACCCCTGTCAAGAGTAAACAATACCCTTATCATGCAATGTGCCCATGCAACTGGTCCGTTAAAGTTCACAATAATTTTGCCATTGTGATTCATAATCTTAAAAGAGTAATAGGCACTACGATGCGCTGTGCACTGTGCTAGAACTTGGGGACAAAAAGTGAACTGATGAGCACACAAAGGCCGGATGGAGGGTCTAATAAAGGAATGACCCCCATGCAGAAAACTGTGAATTCTATGAGACATGAGATGGAAGAAAAGGCATTCCAGGAAATTACATGTTTGTGAGCAGAGGGGTATGTGTGACCCAACAATTACACGCAGGAGAAACCTTTACACGTACTGAGAACGTCATTCCCAATGGTCATGGCACATGCCAAGTGTGAGAGCGAATAAGGGGAAATCACACTTCACTTCTGTCTTATAAGGGTGTGGACTGTTTCTTCCATTTCTGAGGGAGTGAGAATCTTCCACAACCTCCATAAAAATTCTTGCTTCATTTTCTATTGTCTTCTCAGAGGCAAGCAAACATGCCAGGTATTGTCTGCTGGGGTTCAGAGGGAGAGGAATTCTTAGAAATCAGACAAAAATTTCCAGTTTCTTTTTTTTAACATTTTAATCTGATTCAAGACTCCTTAATGAATCAGTTTATGTCATTACACAGCTTCTAAATCTTATTTTTAGAAAATCCTCATGACACATAAAATCCAAGATGTTTGCTAAAGGGACAGTATAATAAAGTTTGTTTTGTTTTGTTTTGTTTTCCAGCAAACAGTTAAGAACCCTGCTAGATCTTCACTGGTTAACTTAATATCAGTGCCTGGTAATTTATTAGAACAAATCATTTTGCTCTTACCTAGATGAACACCAAGGATAAAGTGCAATCCAAAACACATTTGTGAAGAGTCATTTCTAGAAATCAGTGATGTTGTTCCTTTTGTTTTCAGTTGTGAAGAAGCATCAAACCACAAAGATAAAGGGGATTGGGAGATGTACCACTCACAGCAAGGGCAGGCTATGGAGAAGCAGCTGTAAATACAGCTACAAATCATCGTGTTCACTCATAGCATTTATCTCACTTGGAAAGTTTGGTAAAATAAGTCAGTAAAGGAAGCCATTGCCTAAGAGTGTGGGTCCAGTGGGCGATGGAGACAGAAGGTAAAGTCAGAACCGAGCTTATGGAGTGTGGCGCCTAGAGCTGCCTCTTCTAGGAAAGAGGAGGGAGTCTCGGGGAGGGAGCCAGCTTCCCAGGGCTGTCCAGAAGGAACTGCCGGACACAGCTCTGTTCTGAGGCCGTGGCTTTAGGTCACCACCTGTCCCCTACACGCTGTCACCTCTTGGCCGGCTTCTCCAGGGCTGTGAGATGAGAGCTGAGCGTCCCTGTCACCTCAACTCCTGGGCAATACCTGTGTGACAGATGGAGAGGCCAGTGGTGGCCATTCGGCCACATGAAAGGTGCTGGAAACTGGCCTGAGTGCAGACCCAGTACCAGACACCTATTTAACATGACAGTGATTTCCTAAAGCCATATTTATGAGATTTTTACCAAAACTTTCCTTGAGCTTTTCACTTACTGATAATACTTTACTCTATCCCTCCTGAAATGCCACAGAGCTAAGCAATGCTGACTATGGTGTGCTAGATGGGATCCTGGGACAGAAAAAGGAATGTTAGGTAAAAACCAAGGAAATCTGAATAATGCTGGAGAGGGTGTGGAGAAAAGGGGACCCTCTTGCACTGTTGGTGGGAATGTAAATTGATAGAGCCACTATGGAAAACAGTATGGAGGTTCCTTAAAAAACTAAAAATAGAACTATCATATGACCCAGCAATCCCACTAGTGGGTGTATACCCTGAGAAAACCATAATTCAAAAAGAGTCATGTACCACAATGTTCATTGCAGCTCTATTTACAATAGCCAGGACATGGAAGCAACCTAAATGTCCACTGACAGATGAATGGATAAAGAAGATGTGGCATATATATATACAATGGAATATTACTCCATCATAAAAAGAAACGAAATTGAATTATTTGTAGTGAGGTGGATGGACCTAGAGTCTGTCATACAGAGCAAAGTAAGTCAGAAAGAGAAAAAGAAATACTGTATGCTAACACATATATATGGAATCTAAAAAAAATAAAATAAAATGGTTCTGATGAACCTAGGGGCAGGACAGGAATAAAGATGCAGATGTAGAGAATGGACTTGAGGACACAGGGAGGGGGAAGGGTAAGCTGGGATAAAGTGAGAGAGTGACATGGACATATATACACTACCAAACGTAAAATAGATAGCTAGTGGGAAGCAGCTGCATAGCACAGGGAGATCAGCTCAGTGCTTTGTGACCACCTAGAGGGGTGGGATAGGGATGGTGGGAGGGAGACGCAACAGGGAGGGGAATATGGGGATATATGTATACATATAGCTGATTCACTTTGTTATACAGCAGAAACTAATACAACATTGTAAAGCAATTATACTCCAATAAAGATGTTAAAAAAGAAAAAACAGTTAATGCTTGTATAGGCTTAATGCTGGTAACTGAGAGACATAGCTGGTTTTACTAAACCAGCAGTATTAAACTATTCTTCTTTGCCAAAGCAAAAAAAAAAAAAAACCTGACTTTAGTTAATAATAATGTGTTAATACTGGTTCACTAAATGTAGCAAATGTAGCTTTCTAATAGGAAACATTTTCAAAAGGAGAATTAATGGGAGAAACTGGGTGTGGGATATATGGGGACCTTCTGTTATATCTTCACAATTTTTCTGTAAATCTAAACTGTTCTAAAAAGTAAAGTTTATTTTAAAAGCAACCAGCACTAACTATACTGCTACAAACAGGTATGTGTTGGAAGTGCAGATGGGAACAGTTTCTCAGGAAGGCCAATGGACAACACTTATCAGAATCCTCGCTTATATTACTGTATTTCCACCTAGAAATTCCCTGTTTTGGGTATCTAATCTAAAAATGTCAGAGGGCCTAAAAATCATCACGGACAAAGATGTTATTGAAACAGAACATGTAGTAAAAAAACAATTGCAAACAGTAGAAGATTGTGATAGATTCTTAAAAAGAATATAATGCTGTGAATTGAGTTTAAGATGAATCCAAGTGACAGAAGAAAATGTGTTGACACATCACCACAAAACCTTAAGAAAATACATTAACATATTAACAGGAATTGCCTCCAGGTGATGACATTAGGAGTGATTTTAAGTTTCATCCTTGTTCATTCATAATTTCAGATTTTTTTGTTACAAGGAGATATTTCTAAAATAAAGAGAACATAAGCATATAGTAAAAGGATTAAGATGAAAATGAAAACGTTAACACTTGTCTTTCTATCTCCAAATATTAAGACTAACTAGACAAAGAGGTTGGTTTTCCACAATTTTTGAATTCAGATATAAAATCAATAAGGAGAACCATACTTCTAGAGAATCTTCTGTTTTAAAATAGCTTTTTCATACAACTCTGTGTGAATGGTAAAAGGACCAAGGCTTGATTGCACAATAATCTGAATGGCCCTCCTGAGAAAACTGAAGACTTCAGATTGTACCCTGATGAGATGAGCAATTGCTTTGACTCTCTCAACTTCTCATCTGTAGGTCTGAAGAATGTATTTGTCCAGAATTTTGAATGCGACAATGAACTATGCATCTAGCCTGTGGATGGTTGAATGGCAGGAGCATATGACCTGCAGCAAACTCAGTGTCCACAGGACACAGGCAGTTCTTCTAAGCAGGAACAGTCTTGGCAACACAGACATCACCCTGCTTTGAAATAATGCCACGGGATTCTTAGCACGTGCTTTGAGAACCTTGGAGACATGTGTTAAGAACTTCTGCTTGATGGCTTGTTTCCAGGGTGACACTTCTAATAATGCCATATTCTGCATGAAATAATAGTGGTCCCTGAGAAATTCCAAACTGTGCATATGCTATGTCTTGGTGCTTTAAAATATAATATCACATTTGCAGAAAAATTCTTGGATAAAATTGGACTCCATAGAGAAATAACATCAAAAATTCATTAGATCACTTAGAATAAACAATAATGCATCAATATTTCTGCCCAGCTCTCTGCTGTGGTGGCAATATCAACCAAGAAAAAATAACACATCTTTTTAATCTTGAATTTTATCCTAGATGGGTGGGACTTCTTACCTGGTAGAGTGAGGCACTACACAAATCACTCCAAAAAGTGCTGACAAAACTGGACAGTGTTGTCAAAAACATTATTTCAGGACGCTTAAAATCAAACAAAAGCATACCAAAAGTTAAGAAGCCTGTATTGGAGGAGAAGTACTGAAGCTCAAGTGAGAACATTGGGGTGCCAGTGTTTTTACTGGGACCCTCCAACCCCACGTGCATGCAGCTTCCACAGTGCGGCACTTCACTTTCTCCTGTGCTGAGTGGGCAGTGGAAACCAGCCACTTGGCTGCCAGAGAGGCCAACTTTATTTGGAGTGGTGTGTGGTGTTGAATAGAAAGTGATCTCTGTGGAAAAAAAAAAAAAAAACACCAGGAGGCAAACATTACAGCAAGTTCTATAAACTGCCCCATTTTTAAATGTATCACTCAACTCACAGACAGGACAGAAACGACACTAACTCAAGGTGTTTTAGCACACACTCTGACCAGTCCTTGTTTCACTACTAAGCTGAGATGACCAGAAGTGATCCCTGTAAAACCAGGCTTAAATAGAAAAACAAGAATTAAAAAAAAAAAAAAAAAAAAAAAAAACTGAACAAAGGTATCAGTGGCCACACACTTCAGGGGAAACAGAATTTACAGAATTAGTCTACACAAGTCACCAAAAAACAAACAAAACCAGCAACAACAACAACTCCCAGGGAGGGGGAATCATAACCCAGAGTTGCTGCAATGTCACCTAAAATATCGAGTGTAACAAACATTTGAAGACATGGGATGAAACAGGAGCATGTGATCCACACAAAGGATCAAGAAGCAGTCAGGAGAACAGTTCTCAGGGTTACTGGAGTTGCTGCCTCCCAGGCTTGAAGTCCTAAAAATCCTGCTGAATAAAACATAACTCTCAACTTTTAGGTTGTGCATATTTTTTTTAGTTGACAGTTATGGCTGACCAATGAAGAGACCAAAGCAGATTCCTCTCCTTCACCTGAACTCTACAAGGATCCACAGCCTTGGTACCAGCAGAGGCCTCTTGAGTGCATCAGCCTCCTCAGGGAGTCCAGATGAATTTGGCCATGTAGCTGACAGGGTCTTGGTGCTCTGGCCAAGAGTCAGGCCTGTGCCTCTGAGGTGGGAGAGCCGAGTTCAGGACATTGGTCCACCAGAGACCTCCCGGCTCCACATAATATCAAATGGTGGAAGCTCTCCCAGAGATCTCCATCTCAACACTAAGACCCAGCTCCACTCAACGAACAGCAAGCTACAGTGCTGGATACCCTGTGCCAAACAACTAGCAAGACAGGAACACAACCCCACCCATTAGCAGAGAGGCTGCCTAAAATCATAATAAGGTCACAGACACCCCAAAACACACCACTGGACACAGTCCTGCCCACCAGAAAGACAATAACCAGCCTCATCCACCAGAACACAGGCACCAGCCCCCTCCACCAGGAAACCTACACAACCCACTGAAGCAACCTTACCCACTGGAAGAAAACACCAAAAACAATGGGAACTACAAGCCTGCAGCCTGTGAAAAGGAGACCCCAAACACAGTAAGTTGAGCAAAATGAGAAGACAGAGAAACACACAGCAGATGAAGGAGCAACGTAAAAACCCACCAGACCAAACAAATGAAGAGGAAAGAAGCAGTCTACCTGAAAAAGAATCCAGGGTAATGATAGGAAAAGTGATCCAAAATCTTGGAAATAGAAAGGAGAAAATAAAAGAAATGTTTCACAAGGACCTAGGCAAACTAAAGAGCAAAGAAACAATGATGAACAACACAATAAATGAAATTAAAAATTCTCTAGAAGTAATCAGTAGCAGAATAACTGAGGCAGAAGAATGGATAAGTGACATGGAACATAAAATAGTGGAAATAACTACCACAGAGCAGAATAAAGGAAAAAGAATGAAAAGAATTGAGGACAGACTCAGAGATCTCTGGGACAATATTAAATGCACCAACATTGGAATTACAGGGGTCCCAGCAGAAGAGAAAAAGAACGGGACTGAGAAAATATTTGAAGAGATTATAGTTGAAAACTTTCCTAATATGGGAAAGGAAATAATCAAGTCCAGGAAGCACAGAGTCCCATACAGGACAAATCCAAGGAGAAACACACCAAGATATATATTAATCAAACTATCAAAAATTAAATACAAAGAAAAAATATTAAAAGCAGCAAGGAAAAAACAACAAATAACATACAAGGGAATCCCCATAAGGTTAACAGCTGATCTTTCAGCAGAAACTCTGCAAGCCAGAAGGGAGTGGCAGGACATAATTAAAATGATGAAAGGGAAAAAACTACAACCAAGATTACTCAACCCAGCAAGGATCTCATTCAGATTTGACAGAGAAATTAAAAGCTTTACAGACAAGCAAAAGCAAAGAGAATTCAGCACCACCAAACAAGCTTTACAACAAATGCTAAAGGAACTTCTCCAGGCAGGAAACACAAGACAAGGAAAAGACCTACAATAACAAACCCAAACAATTAAGAAAATGGTAATAGGAACATACATATTGATAACTAAACTAAATGTAAATGGATTAAATGCTCCAACCAAAAGACATAGACTGGTTGAATGGATACAAAAATAAGACCCAGATATATGCTGTCTACAGGAGACCCATTTCAGACCCAGGGACACATACAGACTGAAAGGGAGGGGATGGAAAAAGATATTCCATGCAAATGGAATTCAAAAGAAGGCTGGAGGAGCAATTCTCATATCAGACAAAATAGACTTTTAAATAAAGACTACTACAAGAGACAAAGAAAGACACTACATAATGATCAAGGAATCGATCCAAGAAGAAGATATAACAATTGTAAATATTTATGCACCCAACATAGGAGCACGTCAATACATAAGGCAAATGCTAACCGCCATAAACAGGGAAATGGACAGTAACACAATCATATTAGGGGACTTTAACACCCCACTTCCACCAATGGACAGATCATCCAAAATGAAAATAAAGAAGGAAACAAGCTTTAAATGATACATTAAACAAGATGGACTTAATTGATATTTATAGAACATTCTACCCAAAAACAACAGAACACAGTTTCTTCTCAAGTGCTCATGGAACATTCTCCAGGATAGATCATGGCCTGGGTCACAAATGAAGCCTTGGTAAATTTAAGAAAATTGAAATCCTATCAAGTATCTTTTCTGACCACAACTCTATGAGACTAGATATCAATTACAGGAAAAAATCTGTAAAAAATACAAACACATGGAGGCTAAACAATATGCTACTAAATAACCAAGAGGTCATTGAAGAAATCAAAGAGGAAATCAAAAAATACCTAGAAACAAATGACAATGAAAACACGATGACCCAAAACCTATGGAATGCAGCAAAAGCAGTTCTAAGACGGAAGTTTATAGCAATACAATCCTACCTCAAGAAACAAGAAAAATCTCAAATACACAACCAAACTTTACACCTAAAGCAATTAGAGAGAGAAGGAAAAAAAAACCCTAATTTAGCAGAGGGAAAGAAATCATAAAGATCAGATCAGAAATAAATGAAAAAGATATGAAGGAAAATATAGCAAAGGTCAATAAAACTAAAAGCTGTTTCTTTGAGAAGATAAACAAGATTGATAAACCATTAGCCAAACTCACCAAGAGAAAAGGAGAGAAGACTTAAATCAATAAGATTAGAAATGAAAAATGAGAAGTAACAACTGACACTACAGAAATACAAAGGATCATGAGAGATTACTACAAGCAACTCTATGCCAATAAAATGGACAAACTGGGAAAAATGGACAAATTCTTAGAAAAGCACAACCTCCCAAGACTGAACCAGGAAGCAGTAGAAAATATAAATAGACCAATCACAAGCACTGAAATTGAGACTGTGATTAACAACCTTGCAACAAACAAAAGCCCAGGCCCAGATTGGCTTCACAGGCGAATTCTATCAAACATTTAGAGGAGAGCTAACACCTATCCTTCTCAAACTCTTCCAAAATATAGCAGAGGGAGGAGCACTTCCAAACTCATTCTACAAGGCCACCATCACCCTGATACCAAAACCAGACAAAGATGTCACAAAGAAAGAAAACTACAGGCCAATATCACTGATGAACATAGATGCAAAAAATCCTCAACAAAATACTAGCAAACGGAATCCAACAGCACATTAAAAGGATCATACACCATGATGAAGTGGAGTTTATCCCAGGAATGCAAGGATTCTTCAATATATGCAAATCAATCAATCTGAAAAACCATATTAAAAAATTGAAAGAGAAAAAACATATGATCATCTCAATAGAGGCAGAAAAACCTTTTGACAAAATTCAACACCTATTTATGATAAAAACTCTCCAGAAAGTAGGCATAGAGGGAACTTACCTCAACATAATAAAGGCCATATATGACAAACCCACAGCCAACATCATTCTCAATGGTGAAAAACTGAAACCATTTCCACTAAGATCAGGAACAAGACAAGGTTGCCCACTCTCACCACTATTATTCAAAATAGTTTTGGAAGTTTTAGCCACAACAATCAGAGAAGAAAAATAAATAAAAGGAATCCAAATCAGAAAAGTAGAAGTAAAACTGTCACTGTATGCAGATGACAGGATACTATACAAAGAGAATCCTAATGCTACCAGAAAACTACTAGAGCTAATCAATGAATTTGGTAATGTAGTAGGATACAAAATTAATGCACGGAAATCTCTTGCATTCCTATACACTAATGATGAAAAACCTGAAAGAGAAACTAAGGAAACATTCCCATTTACCATTGCCACAAAAAGAATAAAATACCTAGGAATAAACCTACCTAAAGAGACAAAAGACCTGTATGCAGAAAACTATAAGACACTGATGAAAGAAATTAAAGATGATATAAACAGGTGGAGAGATATACCATGTTCTTGGATTGGAAGAGTCAACATTGTAAAAATGACTATACTACCCAAAGCAATCTACAGATTCAATGCAATCCCTATCAAACTACCAATGGCATTTTTCACAGAACCAGAACAAAAAATTTTACAATTTATATGGAAACACAGAAGGCCCCGAATAGCCAAAGCAATCTTGAGAAAGGAAAACAGAGCTGGAGGAATCAGGCTCCCTAACTTCAGACTATACTACAAAGCTACAGTAATCAAGACAATATGGTACTGGCACAAAACAGAAATATAGATCAATGGAACAGGATAGAAAGCCCAGAGATAAACCCGCTCACATATGATCACCCTATCTTTGATAAAGGAGGCAAGAATATACAATGGAGAAAAGACAGCCTCTTCAATAAGTGGTGCTTGGAAAACTGGACAGCTACATGTAAAAGAATGAAATTAGAACACTCCCTAACAGCATACACAAAAATAAACTCAAAATGGATTAAAGACCTAAATGTAAGGCAAGACACTATAAAACTCTTAGAGGAAAATATATGCAGAACACTCTGACATAAATCACAGCAAGATCCTTTTTGACCCACCTCCTAGAGAAATGGAAATAAAGACAAAAATAAACACATGGGACCTAATTAAACTTAAAAGCTTTTGCACAGCAAAGGAAACCATAAACAAGACAAAAAGACAACCCTCAGAATGGGAGAAAATATTTTCAAATAAAGCAACTGACAAAGGATTAATCTCCAAAATATTCAAGCAGCCCATGAAGCTCAATATTTAAAAAACAAACAACCCAATCCAAAAATGGGCAGAAGACCTAAACAGACATATCTCCAAAGAAGATATACAGACTGCCAACAAACACACGAAAGGATGCTCAACATCACTAATCATCAGAGAAATGCAAATCAAAATGACAATGAGGTATCACCTCACATCAGTCAGAATGGCCATCATCAAAAAATATACAAACAATAAATGCTAGAGAGGGTGTTGAGAAAAGGGAACCCTCATACACTGTTGGTGGGAATGTAAATTGATACAGCCACTATGGAGAACATTATGGAGGTTCCTTAAAAAACCAAAAATAGACCTACCATATGACACAGCAATCCCACTACTGGGCATATACTCTGAGAAAACCATAATTCAAAAATAGTCATGTACCACAATATTCACTGCAGCACTAGTTACAATAGCCAGGACATGGAAGCAACCTAAGTATCCACTGACAGATGAATGGATAAAGAAGATGTGGCATAGATATACGATGGAATATTACTCAGCCATAAAAAGAAATGCAATTGAATTATTTGTAGTGAGGTGGATGGACCTAGAGAGTGTCATACAGAGTGAAATAAGTCAGAAAGAGAAAAACAAATACTGTATGCTAACACATATATATGGGATCTAAAAAAAAACAACATTCTGAAGAACCTAGGGCAAGACAGGAATAAAGACGCAGATGTAGAGAGTGGACTTGAGGACACAGGGACGGGGAAGGGTAAGCTGGGACGAAGTGAGAGAGTGGCATGGACATATATACACGACCAAATTTAAAATAGATAGTGGGAAGCAGCCGCATAGCATAGGGAGATCAGCTCGGTGATTTGTTTCCAACTAGAGAAGTGGGATAGGGAGGGTGGGAGGGAGATGTAAGAGGGAGGAGATAATGGACATATATGTATATGTGTAGCTGGTTCACTTTGTCATACAGCAGAAACTAACACACCATTGTAAAGCAATTATACTCCAATAAAGATGCTAAAAAAAAAAAAGAAGGAGTCAGCAGAAGCTGCTCTGAGAGGACCCAGGTATTAAAACTACTGAAGACCTTAAAGTTGCTATTGATATTATAAATATGTTCAAAGAATTGAGAAAATCATTTTTAAAAAATTAAGTGAAAACATAGTGAGAATGACACATCAACTAGAGAATATCAAGAAATAGTTAGAGATTATTTAAGAGAATCAAATGGAAATTCTGAAGTTGAAAAGCCCAATAGCCAAATGAAAAATCAACAGAGTATTTGGACTGTCAGAACAACGACTCAGCAAACCTAAAAATAGATCAAAAGAAAATACTCAATGTGAAGAGCAAAATAGAGAATGAGGAAAAATAAACAGAGACCCATGGGACTTTATCAAATATACCAATATAGGTTAAATGGGACTCAGAAAGAGTGGAAAATGGCAGGAAAATACTTGAGGAAATAATAGCTGAAAACTTCCCAAATTTGATGAAAAATGTTGACACCCGAGATGCTCAACAGCTTCTAAATAAGATAAACACAAAGAGATGCACACTTAGACAAAACATAGTAAAATTGTTGGAAACAAAAAACAAAGAGAAAATCTTGAAAGGGGTAAGAGAAAAACAGCTCACCATGTACAAGAAAACTGTAATGAGACTAACAGCTAACTTCCCATAAGGAAGAAGGCATGCAAGGAGCTATTGGGATAACATATTAAAGTTGCTAAAAGAAAAAAAAATAGGCCTGTCACCAAGAACTCTATAATCAGCAAAAATATTCTTCAGAGTAAGAAAAAAATTTATTTCCCAGGTAAAGAAATATTGAAAGAATTTGCTGCTAGCATACTGTCTTAGAAGAAATACTAAAGGAAATTGTTCAGACTGAAACAAAATGACACCACAAGGTACCCTGAGTGCACATGAAGAAACAAAGCACACCATTAAAGCTCTTATGTCAGTAAATATAAGGACAGTACAAACAGATTTTTTCTAATGTTCCCTTAAGTTATTTGAAATACAATAACTTAAGACAATAATTAGAAAACTGTACTGTTGGGCTTATAGCATATATAGATATAATACATAGGCCCATAATAGCACAAAAAAGTAAGGGGATGAAGCTATATTGGAGTAGAAAGTATTTATATTTTGTCAAATTTAAGGCACTATTAACATGAAGTAGACTGTGATAAGTAAATATGTATATTGTAATCCCTAGCACAGCGTTTCTCCAAGAAAACAACATTAAAAAAGAATGAAAATTGTTCATTATAAAATTGTTTTTAACACCAAAAAAAAGCAGTAAAGGGAGAACGGGAACAAAAAGGACATGGAAGTAAAGGAAACAAGTAGCAAAATGACACAAATAAATTCAACCATATTAATAAATCCATTAACTATAAATGGATTAAACACTCCATTCAGAAGCCTGATTGTTTAACTGGATTCAAAACAAAATAACAACAAGAAAAACAAGATCCAGTGATATATCCTATGTAAAATATACACTTTAGATTCAAAGACACAAAAAGTTTGAGAGTAAATGATGAAAAAAAACATATACCATGTAAATGGGAGCCATACAAGAATGAAATTATCCATACTAATATCAACAAAATGAACTTTAAGACAAAACCCATTACTAAAGACAGCTTCTTATGATGATAAAAAGTCCAGTTCACCAAAAAGACATAACTGTAAACCAGTACACAACTAATAACAGAGCTCAAAATGCATGAAGCAAAACTAACAAAACTGAAATGAGATATTGACAATTCAATTATAATAGTGGGGCATGTTAATATCCTACTCTAGATAACTGATAGAAAACCAGATAGAAAATCAGCAAGGATATAAAATACCTGAATAACACTATCAAGAGACTTGACCCAGCTAACATCTAAGGAACACTCCCCTCAACAGCATCAGAATATATAATCTTTTCAAGTGCACATAGAATAGTCTTCAATATAGACCATCTACTAAGCCATAAAACAACTCTCAATTAATTTGAGAGTATTAAAATCAGAGTATTTTTCTGGCCAAAATGAAATTAGAAATGTCATTAGAAATCAACAACAGAAGGAAATTTGGGAAATCCAAAGGTATTTGGAAAATAACAGCAGTCTTAAATAACTTTTAAATACTTTAAAATAACTCATGAATCAAACAAGGAATCAAAAAAAGAATTTAGAGAATATTTTAAATAAATAAAAATGAAAACACAATGTATCAGAATTTATGGGATGCAGCCAAAGAGCACGTAGCGGTAAATTTTAGACCTGGCTTAAAAGTTTATATTAGAAAAGGAAAAAAAGAAGTCAAATCAGTAGCCTAAGTTTCCATCTTACAAAATTAGGGAGAAAAAAAAGATCAAATTAAACCAAAGCAAGCAGAGGAAGCAAATAATACAGATTAGAGTGAAAATTCAATCAAAACAAAAAAATAGAGGTAATCAATGAAAACAAAAGTGGTTTCTTAAAAAGATTTAAAAATTTTAACAAATCTTTATTTATACTAATGAAGAAAAAAGAGAGAGAACACAAATTACCAAAACCAGGAATAAAAGAGTACACATCACCAGCAACCTTGCAGAAATTTAAAGAATTATAAAAGGAATACTATGAACAACTTTATGCCAACAAATTAGATAACTGGAAGAAACAGAGAAATTCCTAGAAAGATATTTATTACCAAAATGATTCATGAAGAAAGAAGAAATAGGAATAGACGTATTACATATTACAAGTAATTGGAAGTATTTCCAAAAGATTCAGAATAGTTAACAAAATATTAAGGAAAAAGAACAAAGTTGGAGGACTGACACCACCTGACTTAAAGACTTACTGTGAAGCTATAGTAATCAAGACAGTGAGGTATTGGTGAAAGAATAGACAAATAGGTCAATGCAACAGAAATAGACCCACATAAATAGAGTCAACTGATCTTTGACAAAGGAGCAAGGGCAACACAATGGAGCAAAGATGGTTTTCAACAAATGGTGCTGGAACAACTGAACATCCACATGAAAAAATAAAATAAAAATCTAGACACAGACCTTACACCCTTCACAAAAATTAACTCAAAATGGATCATAGAACTAAATGTAAAACACCTAGAAGATAGCACAAGAGAAAACCCAGATGACCTTGGGTTTGGTAATGGTTTTCTAGATACAACATCAAAATCACAATCCATGAAAGAGAAGAATTGATGAGCTGGACTTCATTAAAATTAAGAACTTCTGTTCTGCTCTGCAAAAGATGATGTTAAGAGAAGAAGAAGACAAGCCAGAGACTGGGAGCAAATATTTGCAAAAGACACACCTGATAAAGGACATTCATCCAAAATATACAAAGAACTCATAAAACTCAGCAATAAGAAAAACAACCCAGTTTAAAAATGGACCAAAGACCTTAACAGACACTTCACCAAAGAAGATATTCAGATGGCAAATAAAGCATTAGAAAAGATGCTCCACTTCATATGTCCTCAGGGAAATGCAAGTTAAATCAACAATGACATACCGCTTCATGCCTGTTAGAATGGCCAAAATCCAGAACACTGACAGCACCAAATGCTGGTGAGGATGTGGAGCAACAGGAACTCTCCTTAGTAGCTGGTGGGAATGAAAGTGGTGCAGCCACTTTGGAAGACACTTTGGTGATGTCCACACAAAAACCTGAATATGGATGTTTACAGCAGCTTTATTCAAAACAGCCAAAACTTGGAAACAACCAAGATGTTTTTCAGCAGGTAAGTGATTAAACAAACTGGTCCATCCAGCATATATCATTCCAAGCTAAAAAGAAATGAGCTATCAGCCATGAAAAGACATGGGGAAGGGCTTTGCTGGTGGCACAGTGGTTGAGAGTCTGCCTGCCGATGCAGGGGACACGGGTTCGTGCCCCGGTCTGGGAAGATCCCACATGCCACAGAGCGGCTGGGCCTGTGAGCCATGGTCACTGAGCCTGCGCGTCCGGAGCCTGTGCTCCGCAATGGGAGAGGCCACAACAGTGAGAAGCCCGCGTACCACAAAAAAAAAAAAAAAAAAAAAAAAAAAAAAAAGACATGGGGAAAACTTAAATGCATGTTACTAAGTAAAATAAGCCAGTCTGAAAAAGTTACATACTATATGATTCATAAGTGTGACATTATGGAAAAGGAAAGTTATGGAATCGTAAAAGGATCAGTGTTTGGCAGAGGAGAGAAAGGAGCACAGAGGAGTTTTAGGCAATGAAACTACCCTGAATCATACTATAATTGTGAATACACATTATACTTTTGTCCAAACCCATAGCATGCGCAACACCAATGTTGAACTCTAAGGTAAACTATGGACTTTGGGTGATTATGATGTGTCAGTATAGGTTCACCAGTTGTAACAATGGGTGATTATGATGTGTCAATATAGGTTCACCAGTTGTAACAAATGTACTACTCTAGTGGGGGATGTTGACAGTGGGGAGGCCGTGTGTATGTGGAGTCAGAGGGCATATGAGAAGTCTGTGCTTAATTCTCAGTTTTGCTGTGAAGATAAAACTGCTTTAAAAAATCTTATACATTCACCCTAATGTTCATAGCAGCACTATTTATAATAGCCAAGACATGGAAGCAACCTAAGTATCCATCGAGGAATGGATAAAGAAGATGTGGTGTATATATATACAATGAAATACTACTCAGCCATAAAAAAGAATGAGATAATGCCATTTGCAGAAACATGGATGGATCTAGAGATTATCAAATTAAGTGAAATAAGCCAGAAAGAGAAAGACAAATACCATATGATATCACTTATATGTGAAATCTAAAAAAAAATGATACAAATGAACTTATTTACAAAACAGGAACAGACTCATAGACATAGAAAACAAACGTATGGTTACATAGGCGAAGCAGGGAGTGGAGGGCTAAACTAGGAGTTTGGGATTAACAAGTACATACTACTATATATAAAATAGGTAAACAACAAGGACCTGCTGTATAGCACTGGGAACTATACTCAGTATCTTGTAATAACCTATAATGGAAAAGAATCTAAAAAAGAATACACACACACACATATATGCACATAGTATATGCATAACTGAATCACTGTGCTGTACACCTGAAACCAACACAACACTGTAAATCAACTATACATCAATCATTTTTCTTTAATCTTAAAAACTAACCCTTACATAAAGGAAAGTCCTCACTTACTGGCTTTACTTTAGTAATTGTTTCAAACTTTTGAAGGAAGAGTAATGTTGGTCCTTTCTAAATTCTTCCAGAAGATAGAGGGTGAGGAAGTATTTACCAGTTCATTCTATGAGACCAGTATTATCCTGATGCCAAACCCGGATAAAGACACCACAGGGAAAGAAAGCTTCAGACCAACACCTGTCATGAACATAGACATAGAGCTTCTCAACAAAATATTAGCGAACCAGACTCAGCAAAATAAAAGGAAGGCTTACACACCACAAGCAGGAATTTATCCAGGAATACAAAGTGGTTTCATAGCCAAAATAAATTAATTTAATAAATTCTATTAACAGCATAATGACGGGGAAATATACGATCATCTGAATAGATGCAAGAAATGCATTTGACAAAATCCAACACCCATTTATAATTAAAACTACTCAATGTTAGAAACAGATGGAAACTTCCTAATAAAGGACATCTACCAAAAAATATAACTCATTAACCTAAATTCAGTTGTGAAAAACTGAATACTTTTCTCTCTAAAACTGGAAACAAGGCAAGGATGTCCATTCTTACCACTTCTATTCAACGTTATACCAGAGGTTCTAGCCAGTACAATCAGGCAAGAAAAAGGAATAAAGACATCCTTATGAGAAAGGAAAAAGAAAAAAATTGCCTTTATTCCCAGATGACAAAATGCTACATGTGGAAGATTCTAAGAAGTTTACAGGGCCTCCCTGGTGGCGCAAGTGGTTGAGAGTCCGCCTGCCGATGCAGGGGATACGGGTTCGTGCCCCGGTCTGGGAGGATCCCATATGCCGCGGAGCGGCTGGGCCCGTGAGCCATGGCCGCTGAGCCTGCGCGTCCGGAGCCTGCGCGTCCGGAGCCTGTGCTCCACAACGGGGGAGGCCACAACAGTGAGAGGCCCGCATACCGCAAAAAAAAAAAAAAAAAAAAAAAAAAGAAGTTTACAAAACATTCTACTGGCACTAATAAAGGAGATCAGCATGGTAGCAGCATACTAGCTCAAAATAGAAAACCAATTGTTTCTATATACTTGCCTTGGACCCATGAAGAATAAAGAAAATTCCTTTCATGATTGCATCAAAAATAATAAAATACTCAGACAGAAAATTCAAGAAAAGAAGAATTATTTCCAGCTTGTATACTGGAAATAACAAAATATTGCTGAGAGAACTGAAAGATCCTTGAAAATGGAGAAGCATTCTCTGCCGTAAATTGGACAGCTCAACACGGGGAGTGTAAAATGGTACAGCCACTTCTTCAGAAAACCAGGTTCCTTCAAGGTCCAATATAAAAGTTACCACAAGTCCCAGCAATTCTACCCCTAGGTGTTGACTTGAGGGAGATGAAACCAAATGGCCACACAATGACATGTATGAAGTATTCAGAACAGCAGTGCTGCTCACAATAACCAGAAGTGGAAGCAACCCAAACGTCCATCGACTGGTGAACAGAGAAACAAAATAAGAGCTTCTAGCCACGAATGCATTGATATGGGATTGCCATTTCTCTTTTGAGCAGGTTGCTGCAATATCTCTACCCAGCATTTTCTTTAAAGGCTTCTCTTTTTTTTTTTTGTTTCAGATCTGCCTCTGCTATACCGGCTGTGTTTAACCCCTGCTGGGAAATGGTTCATTCAGATGGGAAGTTTGCGATGCTTAAAATCATGTTCCTGGTATTTATGCTTGGCCTTGTTTCCAATATCTTTGTTTCTTCCCTTTTCTGTTGACTGATTTATTTAATATTTCTGTTTTCTTGTTGGTTGGTTGGTTGGTTGGTTGGTTGGTTGGCTTTCATCACACCTCACGGCTTGTGGGAACTTATTTCCCCAACCAGGGATTGAACACGGGCCCTCAGTGAGAGCACAGTCCTAACCACTGGACCGCCAGGGAATTCCCTAATATTTCTGTTTTTATATAGTTTTTTAGTTTGCTGTTATTTTCTGAGGTGGTTTGGAAGATAAATATCCCACTACTGGATTTTAACTGGCCTGTAGAAGCGAATTGCGGAACACAGCATTATCTACCTGTTATGTAAGCTGAGGTAACAACAAGCTACTTTGACAGGAAACCTCCAAAACAGCTGCAGGGTGGTGGCACCAACCACAAGAACGCCAGACTCAGAGGCTCTGCCCTATTCAGCTCATGAGCCTTGCAGTTTGCCGGGGTCTCAGCCTCCAGCTGGCAACTGGGCAAAGAGAGCGTAGGGAAAACCTTCGGGAAGTTTTACCAGCCACGCCTGGTAGGAGCCTTTGTTAATGTCTAATTCCACTGCGCAGAACTGGTCGTGTGGTCCCACTTAAGTGCAAAGCGTTCTGTAGCCCCTGACTGGCAGGTCACATAGGATCTTGCAGCCCACTTCGAGGATGTTCATAATAAATATTCATTTCACAAATACATAGCTCACAGCGGTGTTTGAGACACATCGGAGGATAAAGTGAGTTGGTCCCTCAGCCTCTAGAGCCTATATCTGGACCTCAGAAAGGAACCCAATAGAGTCTGATTTTGTTGGAATCCAACAGTGTGTTCCAAAGGGGAAGCCAAGCAGAGGAAATTCCTGATACTCAGCCGTTCAACAAATGTGATCTCCAGTCCTCAATTTCCTCTGCTCCCACTTAACAGCTGCTGTCACTGGATGTGAGTGGCCAAGCAGGGGGCATGGACGGTGGGCTTCCTGGAAGAAGCAGACCCTCAGGCCTGTTTGATGAGCTGGCGTCTCCAGCCATGGGGAAGCGGCAGTGCTCATGCCCTGCTGTCGGAGCATCTCTGCGAGTCAGAGGAGGACCTACAACAGCCTGCGGGCAAGAAGCCCAGACACGGCCAAACCGTCCAGGCGGCTCCTCCGGTCCAGGCTGAATTCTCCAAGTCTTCCTCCCTCATTTCTGTAATTCATAGTCCATCTGGTCTATTTTCTCCTTTTGGAATTCTCTGTATTTACAGATTTATTCTCCCCAGTCAGTCAGCCCTCTGGATAACTTGCCTTTCTCCTCATCTTTCCAGTCTTCGTTCCTTTTCTTGTGACAGTGTATCCTCTCCTTCCATGATTTTGTTTGTTGTCATTGTCACTTGAGACACTTTTATTGGTTCCACTTCAGGGCTGGAGTCCAGGCAACGCTACTGCAAACCCAACCGACCTGCACCCGCAAGTCCCAAGCTGGGGCACAGGGAACAGACTGGTGGGCAGAGACCGGGCGCCGGGTCCCCAGAGCTGGTTCTGGTGCCTAGAAGCAGAGGGGTTGTGTCCACGAGGGCAGGTGGGATGCAGGTGGGGCTGGGCCCCTCCCCTGTGCTGCCTGGGCCCCAGCTTGCTGGCAGGGGGCCCCACCCTGTGATGAGCTCCTTCTGCATTTGTATTGTTCAACCTGACATCCCCACAAAGTGTTTCAAGCCCAGTAACTGGCTCTCACCCCTGAGAGTACTGTCTGGGCTCAGTAGGATCCTGTCTGCATGACCACTTCCAGCTTGTGCAGGAATCAGACCTAAGGTGTTCACAGGCCACCTGCTCTGGGCAGGGGGTCTCTGCCGAAGTGGGCAGCCCTCTGGGGTCCTGGGTGGCCCCATCCTTCCTGGGATGCAGCTTCTGCTCTCACAGGCCCCGGAGGTTCTCTGAGGGCTCCTCCTCACAGAGCAAGGCATGTGCCTGCTGGGTCCCAGCCGCCCCAGACCACGGCGGACACAGCTCTGTGAGGTCTGTGCTCGCCAGAGGGATGAGCTGTGTGGCACCAGTTCCAAGACCCGCAGCACCACCCGCCCTGCCGCGTCGGCCCCCCAGAGCCAAACCCTGGCCATGTCCAGCACTAAAGATGGGCCACAGGGCTCCCCGCTAGGATTTCCAGGCCACCCTCACCCACAGAGTAACAGAGAGCCCCCAAAGTGAATTAAGATGTCCATTAGAGAAGAGTAACCACATAGACCTTGTGAAAACATATTTATTACTAGGATAAGGGAGAAAAGGTGCCCAAACCAGGCACCTAGGTTGCCTTACTGATCTCCAACAAACTTATTAAATATTTGAATACTTTTCACACAAACAAATGATCTTTAGGAAAAACCACAAATTCTGTTTTGTATTTGCCAGTCAGCTTAGCATAATTTTCCACACTGGATTATATGTGTAACAATCTTCTGAGAATTCAGAAGCTAAAATAAACCGACACCTAAAACAAAGAAAACCAAAACACACACACACACAAAAAAAAAAAAACTCAAACTTACCAGATTTAATTCCTCCAACTTGTTTCATTCATCAGAATGAACACATTTAAAAGAGAAGAAAATGGTTTTGAATACCAGAAAAAGAACTATAAAAGCTGAATTGCCATTTTCACCCTAAAATGCATTACACTTTATGATAGGACATGGATTAAATGAAAGTTGAGATTATGGTCAGCTTGTTTTCAACAATTAACTGACTTCTGTGCTGACTGGTGCCAGGAAGGAAGGAAGGGAAGGACTCATGGACCAGCTCTAGAATGTTCCCTCTGTGAACACGGCTGACCAGGCTGGCTGCAGCCGCTGTCTGCGGTGGCCAGAGGAACTTTGCTACAACTTTAAGAGATTGTTCATTTTCAAAGGACATGTTCACACCAGCACCAACAAAACCACTGGTCCAGATTTGTGTTTTCAGAGGTTATTTTCGTCGCACTGATAAGCCCCTGAGGAGTTAGCCTGGCTATAAAAAGCCATCCTCTGGATAAACAACAAGGTCCTACTGTAGAGCACAGGGAACTATATTCAATATCCTGGGATAAATCATGGTGGAAAAGAATATTAAAAAGAATATATATATATGTGTGTATAACTGAGTCACTTTGCTGTACAGCAGAAACTAACACAACATTGTAAATCAACTATACTTCAATTAAGAAAGAAAAGAGAGAGAGAGAGAGAGAGAGAGAGATTAATTAGAAACAAACAAAACAAGCGTCCTCTGCCTGGTGGCTGAGAGGATCCAGGCCCGCTGGCTGAGGGGCCTTTCCAGCCACAGTTCAGAGGCGACACTCCACAGCCCCCAGCTGAACAGATTCGTTTCTGGACAGAGAATCGCAAATTGCTTTCCTAGAATTTAAATTCCCAACAGAAAACCAACAAAACCAACCTGCTAATAAAAAGTGATTAGAAAATGAAATCAGAAGCCCCTCCCCCTTTGAAGACCCTCCCTCCTTCTCCCATGTGCTTTGTGGCCCCTGTGGCTCAAAGGCAAAGGTTTCTCTGTGCTTGGCCTCAGGCCCCCTGACCTGGCCCAGAGCTGTCCCCCTTCCGGCGCTCACTCACCTTCCCTCCAGCATCAGTGTGGCAAGTCCAGACTCCAGACGGACTGTCTCCTACCCGTCCCGGACGTGAGTAGCCACACCACCAGGGACCCAGCTCCGTGGTAGCGACTGTGCCGCTGATTTCCCGTGGCTGCTGTTCCCATGTCAGTGGACAGCCCCTCCAGATGCAAGGGTTAGCCTAAAGCTGTTTCTGAAACTCTTGTTTTTATATGAAAAGGTATTAGAAGTAATTGAGGGTTGAGCTAATTCAGGAACGTTGCGTTTTAAATATATATACTTTACAAAGGCAAGTCATATCTCCCTTCTGCAACACTATACCTGAAGCTTCAGGAATTCATGTGCTGACTACTTAAAGGCATAGCACTGGGAACCTTTCCTTGGCAAAACTGTCTTTAAAAAGTAGAAAATTACACTTTGAAAGATACTGTATTTGCTTCCTTTGAGGTAGATAATTGTAACCCAAATGAGTATATTTATCTTCATGTTGCAGTATAATTACATGGAAGAAAAAAAGTAAATCAAGATTAAAAGTCCCAGAGCAAGTTACTATGCAACTATTAATCCAGTCCCATTTTTAATTTCTATATACTTGCAGCAGTTCTTATGGAAATTACTAGAACAATCTCTAAAGATCTATTTTTTACACATATTTAAGCAATTTCTCTGCACAGTGGCCTTAAAATAATTAGGAATTTCACTATTTTCTCTTAGAGCATCCACAGAGTAGTTAACTTCTCTCCTCTTATGTTTTCTCACATTATAAAATAACGTTTATAAAATTAGACGCATCCGCTGCCCTGCACCCCAAGACCGTGGCGATCTAGGGCTCTCTCATAAAAACAGCTTGAAAAGAGGAAAATACTACATAAGGTAGAGTATTAATACTATGATTGCTGTTAATAATGGCCTGTAATATGCTAACATTTAGTTGCCCTGTTAGAAATAAACTTCCAGGTTTCTCCCTGATCACTTCCAGGGAAGTGAGCTCCGCGCGTGTTGTGTGGAGTTTGCAATTCCCTGGGTGTTTTGGTTTCTTCTGTAAGTGGGCAGCAGCCTGCACAGAGCTGCCGCACACTTACCTGTAAATGGGAGGCTGTTGCTAACTGCTCGCAGCCGGCCTGTTTTTTCTTTGCACTTCCAGGTCTGGAAGCTCTTCAAGGGTACATTTTTGCTTTGTTTTAGAAATACATACAGGTTGTTTCTCATTAGCTGGGAATGTTTCTTTTCCTCGGCCAATTCCTACACCTCTGCTTTATGGGGAACTCCCTGCCCTTGAGGGGGTCCAGGTGAGCCTGAAGGCTTCCAGGTGGGACCTGAAAGTGCTGAAGGCACTGAGATAAGGACTCTGGCCGAAGACAAAGGCTCTAAGTGTGAGAGCCGGGAGTGAACCAGCCTGTCGGAAAGGGGAGGCCCGGGCCGGTCTGCTTTCTTTCCAAAAAAGGAAAGATCTGCTAGAGGTGGGTGAGGGGGCGGCTTTTGGATCAGCAGAGGCACGAGCTGTGAACTGGTTGGTGGCTTTGCGGCTCCAGCCGTGTCTCAGGGGCTGTGTCTGAAAAAGCCACGCGGCAGGAGCAGCGGGGTCCCCACCCCTGCCTCGCCGGTGGCCCCTCGGCCACGGAGCGGGTGCGGCCACCTGTCCTGACAAGTCTGATGCTGGGGCACAGCTGGCCGGCATCTGGGCCCCCCCCCCCCCCACCCCGCGGCCAGCAGCTCACTGAGAGCCTGTATCACCCTTCGAGTTGCAGAGACACAGCCCAGCTCCAGCTCCAGCTCCCTTGGGACTGGAATCAGGGGCTCAAGGGTGGGGTAGCTCTGGGACGAGAGAGAGCGGAGCTGGGGTTCTTCCAGCTGCTCTGTTCATCCGCCTCCTTTTCCCTCTGCCTCCAGCTCTGCCGTCCTCTCTCTTCTCTGACGGCCTCTCTCCTTCCATCCCGGGACCCACACACCTTCCTGTGCAGCAGAGAGCTGGCTGCTTCTGTATGATTTCTATTGTCTCACTAAGTAACCCAGAAAGGCCATAAGTAAGCAAAATGAAAACGTGACAGCCTTGCTTCACTGTAGAAAAACCCAGTAACCCAGGCTGGGCTCCCTTCCCTTCCATCAACTCACCAGGTTCTTGGGGACAAAGGTGATGGCTGGTACACACAGCCATGCTGTAGCCAAGAGGTGAGATTCTGAAAGGCAGGAGGGTAGCTTTGCCAGGCGGTGGGAAGGGATTTGGGGCAGAGAGTTATTATATCCCCGAGGCGTATCCCTGCTGCAGGCGCTGAGGTCAGGCAGGGCTGGGTTTGCCTGTGCCTTTTCCGCGTCAGCTCAGCCATCTATGTGAAGGGGCTACTGCTTTTAATAAACAGTTCAGTTGCCCTTGGATAGCAATTCATTGTCGCCACTGATGTTGATAAAACCAGCTCATCTGGATGACGTGAGGTCAGGGCTAAAGTGCAGAAACCACCGCCTAAATCATTAACGCTCATCTGCTGTAAACAAGCTAGTACTTAAAAGAAAATTGGAATGTCATTTCTTTCAAGGAGATCTCTAAAGGGGCTGTCGTGCTGTCAGCAATTGCAGAAGGAATGGGGAGCACAGAGGTGCACTTGGGACAGTCATCCACAGGGTCAGTTGCCTGACAATCCAGGGATGGTGCCTCTGCTCAGTTAGGACACCAAGTAAGCGATCGGAGACGGGACGACCCCTAAGATGGAGGAGCCCATGGACCAAGCTGATCGTTCAGCTCTCTGATGCCAAGCGTGACCTGAAGGGAAAGGTGCTGGTGGTTTTACTTTAAAACAAAACAGAACGGAACTGACCTGTGTCCAGAAAGGTGTCCATTGGGTCTACATTCCAGAAGACAGAGCTGCTGTGCGTCCTCTAAAGCTGAGAATATAGACGCTGAGATACACAGGCCACGTGCCAGGACTCCCAAGAGCATCAGCTGAAATTCCAAATAAGGTTTTACCCTGAAAACAGGTAAAGAGTACTTTTTTAAAGTGTGGTTATTACCTGCAGGGACCACATGTCTGAGCAGCGCTCCTGAGGAGTGGAAGTTAGTGGGGTCACGTGGGTGAGAGACAGCCTTAGCTGGGATTAGAGTTGGCATCTGTCCCTCATCGAAGAAAAGTTTTTTGAGATCCTCTGTGCTTGGATGTGGGTATATGCAAAACAGAAACAGACCCACAGACACAGAAAACAAACCGGTGGTTACCAAAGGGGAAAGGGGGGAAGGAGAAATTAGGGGTATGGGATTAACAGATACAAACTATTACACATACAGTAGATAAGCAACTAGGATTTACTGCATGGCACAGGGAATTATACCCATTATCTTGTAATAACCTGTAATGCAATACGATCTGCAAAAATACTGAATCACTGTGCTCTACACCTGAAACTAACACAATATGTAAGTCAACTATATTTCAAAAAAAAAAAAGAAAAAAACAGTCTCAGCTCCGAAGAAGGACCTAAGTTGGGGGGTGGAGACAGACTTGCAAACAGGTAAGTGGAAAACAATATGATAGGCTTTAGAAGCAAGTCCAGGGACTTCCCTGGTGGCCTAGTGGCTAGGACTCCTCACCTTCACTGCCAAGGGCACAGGTTCAATCCCTGGTCAGGGAACTAAGATCCCGCATGCCACACAGTGCAGCCAAAAAAATTAAATAAAGTTGACCAACCTTTAAAAAAGAGAGAGAGAAACCTGTTTCTTCTTTTAAAAAAAGAAGCATCAGCAGCAAGTCGGTAAAGGACTAGGGGTGGAGGGTAGCCCTTGGGGGTCCACTGTGGAGGAAGGGGGCCGTGAGCGGCTGCAGGGGAATGGAGTTTCCTGACGGACCTACGTGGTAGGGGGCATGGGGTGCCAGTGCAGGGAGGTGAGCCTGTTTATCGTGGAAGGAGCCAGTGCTGCTTAGGAACCAAAAGTGAACACGTAAAAGGAGGGAGGAGAGGTCTCGGGGTGGGAAGGATTCAAAGTAGAGACTTTTCATTCTCTGAGCAACCTGTACCCTCGTTGGCTTGTACATGCAGACTCACGTACCAAGAAGTAAGAAAATGAGATGAAATGCTGACCATGTGGGCAAAGATTAATCTAAGTGAAGGTTCGCATCTAAAAGTATTACAAACAGTAGCAAAAATGTTTCAATACTAAAATTTTATAATTGGAGGAAACTGACATGATATTGGCTTATGAAATTAATGCATTCACGTTAAATCGGGCTAATGACAAGCACACAACACCATGGGGAAGATGTACCTTATGCGTCTTAACAGATTGCAAGAGTGCGCTGCACATGTCCATCTGTAGAAACAGAAGAGTGTACTGCGTGTGTACAAGGAGCGTTCTGCCTGTGTGTCTACATACCTGCATCCACTTCTACATACATAAACAGGAAAAGCTGCAAAGATAGGCAACCAATGAAACCAGCACGTGTGCTGGGGCAGGGAAGTTATAATTAAACACAACTGTATCTGTTGGTCTTCTATTTTGAACAGTCTCTAGAATGGGTATGCCTTGTTTTAGAGTCACTAAAATAATAGATGCCATTCACTTTTCGAGTGCAGAGACAAAGGCGTTAACTCCAAGCAGCCAGAGGTCGGTGGCAGCTACAGTTAAGAGGACAGGAGGAGCGGGGCCAGGGCAGTGGATTTCACGAGGCCTGTGCCCCTCACCAGCGCCTTCACCCCAGAGGGCAGAGGCCCCTGACGCCCACAGGCCTCTGCCACGCAGTGAACATGGCAGCCCTCTCTGTCTTACGTTCCTTGGTTTGGGGGATTTTTCTTTCCTTCAGTTTTTATCCTTCTCTCTGTTGCAGCCAACTACTAGCCAGCAAGTGCCCTGCGTGGGCATTTCTAGTTGCCAAGTGGCCCAGGTGTGCGCGTGCATGTGCCTGTGCGTTTTCCTTCCGTCACAAACAACTCAAATCTGTCGCTTGGAATTGGATTCAATAACTTGGATTTAAGCAAAACTTTTTTTTCCTTGGGAGGGGAGGTAAACTCAACAGTTCACAAACCAGAAGTTCCGGTAGATTGTTTCATAATTGCTTAAATTGAAGAACGTTCCCTTAACATCTTCTGCCAAGAAGAAACAGGTCCCCAATTACCTGCCCATCCAGGTCACAGCTCGTGAGAGGGATGGCTCCCGCAGAGGAAGGACCCTCACATAGTGGTCCTCTTCCTTCCTTGTGGAGACGCGTGTGTGAGCGCCCGCTCAGCCTGTCCTCGTGACCGCTGCGTCTTTGCACATCTTCTGTAACACATCCCAAGAACACGCACACAGCACGTACCATGGAAACGGGCTGGAGGGAACCAAGTGCCTTTGAAAATAACGCAGGAGAGTCTGGGATTACACAGTGGAAAATGCCTGCTATATGCTGTCAGCCACGCTGACATCTGTCTGGAAATGATCGTCCCTCTGGAAAGCTTGGGTTGCGACTCACGGCTTCTCTGGCCTCCCCTCCCCCCAGTCTCCCTGCCTGCACCTCCTTCTCCGCCCCCTCCAACCCCTCCCGAGACAGCCGCTCGTTGGCCGGGCTGATGGCAGCCATGAGTGAGGGACTGCCTGGGGTCCCCATGAGCGCCCAGCGTGTGCAACCTGGGGAGAGGGTTCTGCCCGGGCCATGGCCATGGCCATGGGGGAGGGGCTGCCACAGGGCCACGGCCAAGCTGTCCGCTCATCCGTGAAATCTCTGGGGCGGCTCTGTGCTGCCCTGAGAGCCGAGCTCTAGGCCTAAGTGCTCAGCAGTCATTCCTGCAGGCAGCACAGATGCGGCCCCCGGGGGACTCCCTGGCTCCCTCTCACTGGGCCCTGGGGCCACCCTGAGTCAGGAGCAGAGGTTACCCCATGGCCACAGGGGCTGGAGGAGAGGGGTGTGGGAGGAGCCCAGGGGCCAGGGAGAATACCGCTGGCCTCGGGGGAGACGAAGGAAGGAAGTTATCTGAGGTTGTGTCAAAGAAACGATGACAAGGGAACATGACCCTGAAAACAAACTGCCGTGTCCATGTCTATCCGAGCCAGGGTCGGGCAGGGGCAGGGCCCACGCTCTCCTTCTACTCCCAGCCCTGCTCAGTCCTCCCCTGGGTCAGTGTCACCCCAGGACCCCTCTCCCCTTCTCCGCTAACCTCTGGAGATGCAGTTCAGAGCCTGAGATGGACAGACAGAGCGGCCGGTGTCCCATAGCCACTGGGTAAGCAACCGCCCAGTGATTCAATAAGTAAGTGTGGTCCAGTTATATGGACAGACTCACCCTTGGAGCTCTCCCTGTCTTCATTCCAAGTTTGGTCATTAGTTTCCATGGAAGTCCTGACCTTCAGTCCCCACGAGCCCAGAAAACCTTCCCCAGACCTGCTTCCCATGGCACCTGCCACCAAATAAAACCCAGATTTCTGTTTGTCTTACTGTTTCATCCCTCCATCTGCCTTCTACATGGAGGTGCCTGGACACAGATGTTAGAGTCCTGGAGCAGCCACACTCTGTCTTGAGGTCAGCGCCCCCAGAAACAGCAGCGTCACTTCCTTGGAGAAAGATGGTCTTCAGTCAAAACCCAGTGATGGAGCTGAGAGGATAGAGTCCAGGCAGATGCGCAATAGACGAGTCCAGTGTTTGATGTGTTTCAGACCCGACCCTTTATTTCACAGGGATTTCTAGCAACATTCAGAAAGCAAAACGTATTCATGCGGAATTATGTGTTGATGTTTTGTAACCATTTCTGTAGATGAATTCAGCTCTCCTTCCCGAATGCTGGCGCGTGTGGGTCCCTCTGGTTTGCCCCCAGGTCTGTGGATTTGGACAGTGTGCTGCCACGATTCATCTGGAAAGGTTTCCTTTGATGTTTTCAAAAGCTCAGAAGAATTTCACGTCTCTTGACCGCCTCTCAAGACGCATTTGGAGTAAGAGCTAGCTCTCAGTTGATTGGCATGAAAACGCCTGCTATCACCTGTCTGGTGCTCATTCCATGAGGAAAACATGCTTCGAAGATGGTACCTTTGCATTTTAGGTCTCCAGGATGAGGACCAAGAGCATGAACACCCCCATTACACAGGTAGGAAAAGAGAGGCAAAAAATGTGTAAGTAAATAGGTCCAGGTCAGTAACCTGCAGAATTGGAATCTAAATTTAAATTTGTCATGTAGTGTAGCTCTTGTATTGGAGCCTCTCCTCTGAACAGTGGCCTCCTGATGTCCGTGAAGGCGTGTGGGTGCACAGAGTTGGGGCAGTTGTCCCTGGCTGGCAGAGCGGACACGGTCGTGTCGGGCACACAAGCAGCAGTCTGTTCTGTTCACAAATTATCCACCGTGAGGACTGTCCCAAACTGGACTCTGAGATGTTGCTTCATTAATAGACACATTTGAGGGCATCTGAAAAACAACAGACTGACTCAATGAGATTATATTTACGTAACCTAAAATTATTTTTATTTTTTTATTTTTTTGGTACAGTCAAAACGATACATGTACAAAGTAAAAATTCCGGGAACTAAGATAAACAAAAAAATAATAAAAGTCCCCCACAATCTTATTAGAAGCAAGAACATCATGGTTTACATCTAAGTATGTTTTTCCAGTCATTTTTTTCTGTGAATAAAATTATATATTTTGTTTTCAAAAATGAGATCACATGGTACATACCGTTTACAATTCGATTTTTTAAAATTTCCTGCAGCATGAGCGTTTCCTGTCACGAAGGCATTTCTTGCAGAGCATTATTTGTAATGAATGAATACATCAGAGGTGAAAGTCCCACATCCCTGTATTGGTGTCCTAGGGCTGCCATAATAAAGCACCACTCACTGGGCAGCTTAAGACAGCAGCAATTTATTCTCACAGCTCTGGAGGCCAGAATCTGAACTCAAGGGGTCGGCAGAGCTATGCTCATTCTGAGACTCTGTGTGGAATCCATCCTGCCTCTTCCTAGAGTCTGGCAGCGCCGGAAATCCTGGGCTTGTAGGGGCATCACTCCAGTCTCTGCCTCTGCGGTCACGTGGCTTCTCCCCGTGTGTCTCTGCGTCTCTTCCTCTCCCTATTCTCACCAGTTACATCAGAGTAAAGGCCCACTCTTCTCCAGTACGACCTCGTCTTAACTAATTACAGCTGCAAGACTGATTTCCAGGTACGGTCACAGTCACAGGTGCTGGGGTTAGAACTGCAATGTGTCTTTTCTGGGAGACACAGTTCAGCCCAGAACCATTTCTTGTCTCACGTTGAAACTGCTCCTGATGTTTTTCTTTGCTCAGTGTTTCAGTGGCTAATCATCTGTGCACACATATGACCGTTTCCTGGGGGCTAATTATCAGGGGAGGGTTGTTCCTGTAGATGCCACATCTTTGGTCCTTCCAGACGGTCAGGAAGGACCACGGCCGTGTGTATTTTTCCCAGGCTCTATCTCAAGACGAGCTTGCCAGGAACCACAGGCAGAAGCTTGACGCTGAGGTTGGGCTGAGGCCAGAGCCTGATGAGCACAGCACGAACTTCACATGCTCCTCAATGAGCGAGAGAGGAAACCCAGGCACCGCCCAGGGCTGCTCAGTCTCATCCAGGTTCCTGAGCTGAGATGCATCAGGAGACTCTCTCCCCCGAGCGAGTCCCTGTGGTCTGGTGGCCAGTTAGTTCCTGGACCCGCCCATGTGCTTGGCGTTGGCTGAGGGCTCGCAGGCCCAGCTCGAGGTGGTGGGTGTTCTCTGCTGTCCAGCTCAGCACCCCACACCCTTGGGGCTCCCCAGTTTCCCCATGGGGGCAGGAAGGCATTACTTAGAATGCTTGCAGAGTCATGAACCAGATAAGCTGTATCTTCCCCAGTGCTTGCAATCTGGCAGCTGGGGCATCGGACCTGGAAGATGGAGACCAGGTCACCTCTGTTGAAACGTCCACCTGCCGACAGCAAGGGTGACCTCCTCTGGGAGTGCACCCAGGCCCAGGGCGGATGCTGTCTACTCTCTGAATGACCCCAGCTAGTGACCAGAGACCACTGTCCTGAAAGCAGTCAAAATTAGGCTTCCCTGGAGGTGTCTTGATAAAGACAGTGTGGAATGGGCATCCCTGTTCCCAGGGTGATCGGGGTCATGCCAGCACGTACAGGCCAGACAGCCTGCCTGAGGAGTCCACCAGGGGCCGGACAGGCACGGGGTCTCCGCTCCCACACCCAGCCGTGCTGGTGCACTTGCTGCGGCCCCTTTCACTTCCCGAGGTGGAAGTCTCGGGCTGTCCTTGACCTCCAGCCAAGCTCTCCCCCCGTTTGGAGCACCGAGGGCCATTAAGTCTCTGCTCTGGGACAGAAACACAGATGATGATCCAGCAAAATTTTTAAACAAAGAAGCTTTAAGAAGGAGATTTTGCAGATATTACATTTTCTTCTTTGGGGGAAGTCCATGATCCAGACGAGAGGCACACACGTCAGTGCAGCTGCCCAAGAGCAAGAGGATGGCACCATCCGTCCATCCTTTCCGTCTCCCTGGAGAAGGGAGAGATGTCATTGCTGATTGTTAGGGGCTGAACTGTGTCCCCAGAAGGCGGTGCAGTCCCACCCCCACTACCTGTGAATGTGACTTTTTTGGAAATAGGGTCTTGGCAGATGATGAAGTTAAGGTGAGGTCATGTGGGTGGGCTCTGATCCAACAGGACCTTATTAAAGGGTCATATTTGGACACACAGACAGACATGCACAAAGGACAGGTGTATAAAGACTCATAGAGAATGTCGTCTACAAGCCAAGGAATGGCTGAGGCACCAGAAGCTGGGAGAGAAGCCGGACACACTCTCCCTCACAGCCTCGGAAAGAACCAACCCGCTGACACATTGATCTTATTTCCGGCCTCCAGAACTCGGAGACCATACCTCTCTGTTGTTGAAGATGCCCAGTTTGTGGTATTTTGTCATGGTGGCCCCAGGACACTAATGCATTGGTGACATCAGAGACCAGCACTAGTGAAAGATCTCCCAGGACCATCACATCATTTCTTGTATCATAGGGATTACGAATCTGTCTCTTTTCACTTCCTGGACCACTGGCTTATTATGAACAAAGGCTTCCTTTAAATTTCACAAAACATCTAGCACAGACAAAAACACGTGGAACTTCGGGCAACGAGCTGTGTAGGTGCCCTGAGCTCCACACCCACACTGTCCCCTGACCCCCAGCAAGGCTCACCCCAGCCACACGCTGTCCTGACAGCTCCAAGAGAGCCCCTGCCTCCTGCCTCTCCCTAGCGGGGATTCAAAAGTCCTTTGCTGGGACTTCCCTGGCAGTCCGGTGATTAAGACTCCACATTCCCAGTGCAGGGGGCGCAGGTTCAGTCCCTGGTCAGGGAACTGAGGTCTCACATGCCACATGGCATGGCCAAAAAAAAAAGACCTTTGCTGCATGGAATCAACCCATTAATTTTTCATCTAAAAGCAGCCTATGAGGAGATGGCAAACGACTGTACTTACCTGGTCTTTCTCACAAGCAGTGCGGGCTGACAACCAGTGCTGCAGTGGTGGTCTTGCCTCTCCCCACCTCTGCCCTGAGGCAGCTCGGCTCACCTGTTCAAGTGGGGCACCCCGCCACCCCCAGGCAGCTCAGCTCACCTGTATAGGTGGGGTGCCCCCTCAGCTGGCTGTCCATCTCACTTCTAACAAAACATAGACACAGAGTAGTGGGGCTTCTCCTATCTGTAAGGTTTCAGACAGATAAGAGATGACCCTTTCTCAGATCTAATATGTTTTCTGTACCAGCTACGAATTTCTCCATTTGATTATCAAATATGCGTGGAGACTTGTATTAATAAATGGTCTACAAGGTGATAAACTACATTGGGTGCAATGTTATAAAATCCAGAGATGCTAAAGCAGACCCCACAGAGCAGCAGCAGTGGGGCCTGTGGAGTCCGCCAGCTGGATCGTCGGAGTGCGTGATGACAGTTCACACACAGCAGCTGGGGGGTGTGGGCCCCAGCCTCGTGGAGGAGGTTCAGTTCCCCCCACTGCAGAAACTTCCATGTGGCCTGGTTACTGGTTTCATAGTAAAGCCTGTAACTTATGTATTTTATGGTAGTAGAGAAAAATTCACAAGGAAGATTTTCTTATATGAAACCTCCAATGTCCAAGCAATTCTGGTTATTTTGCCCCACTTAGACAGATAGAGTTTTACATCAAGGATCCTGCCTCCATTGTCCCCCATGTAGATTGTTGGTTCTGGGAGCATGAAGATGTCTGCATCCCCAGCACTGGGCAGGATCCTGTTCAGAGCAAACACTTGCTAAAGGCCCCCCGATGTGGACAAGGCTGCCTGTCTAACCCCCGCAATCCCCCGCCCCGACACTGCACCAGTCCCCTTGCCTACCATCCGAGTCACCAGACCCAGTGTTGGGGAACTTGTCTCAGGCACATCGAATGCCCTGGAGCAGAAGCTCATTAAATAGTGCCAGGATGGCCCCAAGGAATTAAAACACCATCCTCCATTGCAATTTCCACATTAGAAATATAACTTACCCCTAGTTTTCTTGAAATGTTGTATGCACAGAAGAAGAGCTATAAGTAAAGCATCAACAAAAGAGGGGAACCTTCCACATATTAATTTATTCATAGAGTCCTACCCCATAGAGCTGGAAGAGATTTTCAAAGGAGATTTAAAATTACAGAATATTTACACAATGGAAAGTTACTGGCTTTCGTCTTCTCCTACAACAGCTTGAGCCACAAACCACACTCCAGATGAGTCTTTTTGCATCCTTCTGGCTGGAGCAAGGAGGTGCACTGGAGGCCAAGCCATCACACCACATGGAGGACGCCGTTACCTGAGACGGCTTTCCAGGGAGCGAGGAACAGCCGTTCAGCCACAGAAAGGGCCCCTGGCAAGTGCCTCCTTCTTGAACCCCTTGAACTTGCCGAACCCCTGGGTGCATCCAATGTAGGGTGAGCGGTTTCCTTCTGCTGTACCCTGTGGCTGGTGGAGGTTCCACAGAGGCAGATGACACAGATGTAAAACCACATCTTTTCCCAAATAATAAAACGTTCTGCACCAATGAGCTCTCTCAAGCTCTCCCTGAGCCCCATAAGCCTTGGGTTTTCATTTGCCTTGATGCTTGGAAGGCGGTCAGGTCACAGGGAGGCCCCCAGGAACACAGACGCTGCCTCACCAGGCACAAAGCCATGAGCAGTGCCGGCAGCAGAGGCGAGCCCTGAGGACCGAAGGGACCAGAGTGCTTGAAGCAGACTCAGCCCTGGGGGTCTCCAGTCCACTGTCTGCCCCAACGCCCAACCCCAAGAAAAGAAATCAGGAAGGCACAGCGGTGGCCTATATGGCAAGTGCTCGGCTGGCTGTGGAAGAAGATAATTTGCTACATAAGTAATGAAGTAGGTGTGTGTTTGCGTCGAATGTGTCCCTGGGATGGTGGGTAGGGCAGTTGTGTGAGTCCCGGTCACCGCGGGCTGCCACTGCCCAGGGACACCAGGACGGGTGTGTCTACGGTTCTCACAACACTCACCCTCGATGGAGTTTCTTCACGGGGTCTCCCTAATTCCATCCACCTCTGGCTGACAGTCGAAGAGCATGCAAGGTGTGAAAACATCCTTTTAAGCAGAATCCAAAGGGTTCAGCCCGTATTCTGTCCCCCTGACATCCTGCAATTAGTATTTTTGTGTGAGTTTTTCACTAGGGTTTTAAAGGTTCAAAATCATCCATGCAGAGAAGATTCCCTCTTTCTCCTTCTCCTTCCTGAAAGCCGCTCCACTCACAGGTCCAGACAAGCTGAGTCAGAGTTCAAGAGAGTGAAGAGTGTGGCTTGAGTTGCGAAATGTGTGTGTTGATCCCCGTCCAGGAGATGCCAGGAGAGGTACGGGGTGAATCCCCAGCGGGTCCACTCTGCCCACATGGGTCACGTTCGTTCCACCAGTGGTGGCATCTGAGAAGGACCCAGGAGGCAGGACAGATCCCAGGACATTCATGGTGATGCAGAGTCAGCGGGCAGCCTCCTGTCCACACTGGGGACATGATTTCACACCAAACATCCTCACTTGACAGCCCAGCCAGGAGGGCACTTGACCTTCATCACAATCCAGCAGAAACAGCTGTCTGGAAGCAGAGGGATGGAGTGGGGCCCAAGCCCTCCATTCCGGCCCTGAGATGTCCCAGAGTGCAGGCTCCCGGATGGCTGTTCCCGCTGGAAGCTGTTGCTGGATGGCTGGATGCAGCTGGGAAAACGCCAACATTGCCCCACATCCAATTTTAGACATCGTCCTTCTCCACCCCACTGGGTCCCCGCCACCTCCTCTGAGCAGCCTGCTGCTCCATCCAAGGGAGGAGAGTTTTGGGCGGGGGGGGGCGATGGTTGCTGCCCACTGGATACAATGTTGCCGTGAAGCAGGATGAGTAAGTTCTGGAGATCCACCTTAGGACCTGGGTCTGCAACTAACCACGATGGGTGTGCATTTACATTTTGTCAAGAGGGCAGATCTCGGTTAAGTGTTCTTACCACAATTATAGGTATATTAAAATTGCAACTAAATTTGCCACAAGCTGTCGGCAGGATGACACGGTATCTTGCTTCTGGCAAACCCTCGGGACGTGTGTGAGTGCCTCCTGTGACGTGTGATGCTCCACATCCTTCTCTCACTCAGGATCTCCGTGGCCTCATCCAGTCTTAACACATCAGGTCCTCACATCTGTCCCTTTCTCCCCCTTCCTTTGGTTCATCCTTAGTCTGAATCCTCCCCGATTCTCTTTGGTGCCCCTCCCTGTGGTTTTATCTCTGCACTCATGCTCCCCGACAACTTCAGAAGGGCTGTGTTCCCCTGACACCCTCAGCCCCAGAGCTTGGCCACTGTGGTGGGCCCTGCACCCTGTGCCCACCTTCCGCCCCATCCGAGTGCATCTGCCCCGCCCCAACTCTGCCCCCTCTGACCCACCTGGAGAGCCCTCCCTTCCTGCCTCGCCACCACGGCCACCTTCCAGTGCCGGCCTGATCGGCTGGTCAGTGCGTCTCAGAGAAGAACCCGCCAGCTGGCCCATAGGGTGCATGGCAGCCCGGCCTGGGGAGGCTCGCGTCTAGCACACTGACCCCTGCAGAGGCCAGCAGGTGGAGGGAGAGGGTACCTGTCCTGCGCCCCGGGCCCCGCTCCCCCAAGCAGGGCTGAGGGCAGTCTTTGGGGGCAGAGGTCCCCCCGACTGTGCTCCTCTTCCATGAAGAAGGCACTTGGTGTTGGGAAGTCCTCGCCATCAGGTAAATATTCAGAGTGATCCCTGGCTTTTGAGATGTTTGTCTTGCTATAGAATCCAACATACTGTTACGATTTCGGAAGTAAAAAGCTGAAAACTGACTCTTACTTTGCATTGTTGCAAAGATCTTTGCAGCGATAATGGGTGCCGCGGACTAAATGGGGAAAAGTCGAATCAAAGAAAATGTGAAAAAGAGTAAATCAATGGCATCTTTCAAAGCAGAGATTCCACAACCCCAGTGTGTAGTGAGGACGCCAGTGTGGTGGCCTGGTTGGGGGTGGCGCAGCTGGGAAGATGAGCCTTTGTGAGGATGCACACATTCCCTATTTTGACGATTCAACTGTAACCCCAAATGGGGGCATTTTACTGCACATAAATTATACCTCAAAATGTTTATTATTTTTAAAAATGTTTTTCTGTTATATTCCCTCACTAATTAGTATGTGAGTCTCCTCCAAGGTGGGCTCATCCTGAGGTTTCCATGCACATGAAGGATCATGGGAGGGGCCCAGGGAGGCACGTCCTGTCCTGTCCTCCTGTCCCTCGTTCAGACAAGGTGTCCCTGGGACATTGGACACCGGGAGGGTCCAGAGTACCAGAGAGTGGGCCACCCCCCAAGACATGATTCCACTTGCAGTCTGTGACCCAGTTTAACATCTCCTGGGGGCTTGCTTAGAAAGGAAACTGTTGTGTTCCAGAAGGTGTTCCAATCATTGCAAAAATGGTCAATAGTCCTTTCCTCCTCCCTGTGTCCACACGCATGGCTATGTGACTTCACAGCTCCTCGCACTTGAAGGTGGATTCTGTCCCCACCCCTCCAATCCAGGTGGCCCTGTGACCCGCTTGGGCCAGCAGAATGCAGCCAAGTGGCCCCATGCTCCGCTGCCCTGTGAACAAGTCCAGAGCCAGCTGGAGGATGGGAAGAAGCCTGGCGCTGAGAGGGATTGTCCTAACAGAACCCCCGACCAGCCCCCAGCAGAACCCCACCTACCCCAGCCAGCCTGTAGTTCACCTGCGGAGTCCAGCCCAGAGCAGAAGAACCGCTTGGCCAAGCCAGAGTCAAACAACTGCGCTGTGGGATTGGGCACCAGATAAACAGCTGTTGTCTTAAACCACTGAGTTGGGGATGGCTGATCCGTGGCAGTCGCTGGACAGCCACTGGACTGGCCTCGCCCAGGGCCTGCTGGGGTTGGAAACCCACCCTCCCCTGAGATAGCACCTCTTCTACCCGGTGCTCCCAGCTCTGAGATTCAGCCCCTTTGTCCTTCCCTCTGCCTAGGGGAAAGCTTCCGGGGGGGAGCATCTCTCCATGTTCAGGAACAGGTGGAGGGTGGGCTTAGATCCAGATGTGAGCGAGGCCAGTGGGCCCCCCGACCCAGGACACCAAATGAGAAGAGCACAAAGGGCAAGCACCCAGTCATCCAGCCTGGTCCCCTTGCCCCCCACCTGCCACGGATGCTGTGACCCTGTTCCCAAACCAAACCTGGGTCCACTCTCCCGAGAGAAGCAAAGCCAGTCTATTGACACCAGGCTGTGGTGAAGGAAAGCACAGTGTTTATTGCAGGACATCCAACATGGGACCCAGCAAGGAGAAGGAGCAGCTCAGGCTCAAAAGAGCCGAGCTCCCCGGTTTCAGGGAACAGTGTTTAAAGCCCGTGTTGAGGAGGAGGTCCAGGGTATGTGATCAGGTTTCATACATCCTTCTGATTGGTTGGTGGGAGGTAACAGGGTGATGTCTCTGGAATCTCCATCATCAACCTTCTGGTTCCAACAGGTCTGGGGTCTACAAGCTGGTGGTCAGCATGCAATTAACTTTTTTTACCCGGTATGGTTTTAGTATCTGCAAAACTGCTCAAAGATATAGCTCAGGATAGTATCAATGGCTCTTGAGGAGAAACTAAATGTCCAGGACTTTGCTTTATGGCTAAAATATTAATAGTTTGTCTTGCTTAACTGTTTTCCTTTCTTTCTGTATTTTCACACTTCTCTGGTTAAATTTGCTCTTTGGAACTTAGAGAAAGCCTTGGAGTCTTGTTTCTACAAACAAGAGGCAGGGGACATGGGAGAGGTCTATCCCTGAGGAAGCCCCACAGGGTCCTGCTCAGTTTCATCCCCAGTCATCAGCCATTAGACTGAGTTTGCTCCTTTTTTTTTTACTTATAAAAAAGGATAGCCAGAACTAGAAGTTGTCCACTGCTCCTAACCCATGTAACACGGGGTCAAGACTCACATGTGTGAAATGTACAAGTGTAAAAATATCCATCTCTAGCATCAACATCTCAACATCTCAAGCCTAGAATACATCTCAACATCATCTTAAATGAATAAAATAATCACCGGAGTAAATTATGTATAACTTAGAAATATTGCCTTAAAGAAATGCCTATTCTGCTATTTAACTGTTTAATTTTAGTTCTGCTCTTCCAGATGTAACTTTTTTGGCTCACAGTCTTATAGAATGTGTCTAGTTTCCAGAGCAACAGATTTCATCTCAAGATTCATGCACTTCATTTTGTCAAAATCTTTTTGAAGTTCTCTGCCCACTTTTGCTTATTCCTCCACTTCAGTTTCAGGTCAGCAGCAAACACACCAGCTGTGAAATTAGCCTGCAGGCCTACACAATAGCACATCCAAATGGGGGGTAGGGGACGGGAGCCACCCGCCTTCTTGGTGCTGTGTCCTTTCCCAAAGCGTAGACTGGAGATGGATATTTTCATAATTACCTTAGCACAGCGGTGTGTTTGTTTGGAAAATTTCACAAAGCCTACTCATCTGTTTTGTTGTCGTGGAAAACTATGGAAGGACAAGCCATGGGAAATGAAGAAAAGGTAGGCACAAGGTAACTCAAAAAGTCCCCACTTTAAGTTAAAACTTTACAGGGTCCGGAATTCAGAGATGAAAATACAGATCAAATACATTTTAGAGATCACAGTAAATGAACTTCTATTTTGTCCTCTGATTCAATCCGTCACCACCATATCTCAAACTACTAAAATATGAATATAAGACTTCATGATACACTTCCCTAAGATCAGGGGGCCAGCAGCAAGGTTTGGGGGAGGGAGAAGGCTCTGTAGGTGACTAATGCTGTGAAAATAATCATCAGATTCCATGCTTACAAAGAAAAGTTGAGGTCAGGACTTGTGTATTAAGACAGACTGAGATTCAAGGATACTGACTTTATTTTCATCATCCCTGTCTGGTTTTAAGAAAGGTGTGCTTCTCTACTGAGCCTTCCTGCCGTGGTTGGAAAAGCAGAGGCAGGTCCAGCATGACCTGCCATTCTCTCTGGAGGAATCTAACTTCCACTGGGGGAAACTAGCCATATTTCCCTTAATCACTTCTAGTGTCATTCTCTGCCCCGTATTTAGCATTGGATGCTTATCTACTCCATTCACGGAGGTGATGTACATTTGCATTTCCCTGAACTTCTTACCAAAACAAACCTCCAGGTCTGTCTCCCTGAATTTCATCACAAAAACCACAAACTAAATGCAATGAACTTTGAGATCCACATCCAGTTTTGTTTCTGAATTTAACTCATTGTTACTTGAACTGTCCTTTATTCTTCTTGGCGGATGTGCTCATTCATGCCTCGTTTACACTTGGTTCCCTTCAAGCCCCTCAACCTCATACATGCTCCTGTATAAGTGAGACTGAGATATTGTACAAGGGACCACGCGTGGACGGAACCCAAGAGCCACCCAATATCCGGACAACTGTGCTGTTTTCCCAAAACTGCACTTTTCATCGAAGGATCTTCATGGCTTTTGCCGCGAACATTCTCACCATTATCTCTGACCCTCACTGACAATCGTCACCCACAATTATTGCCCTTGACAGTGGCCTCTGACCTTCACTTACAGCCATGGTCCATGACCATCACCAATAACCGTTTGCTTATGACCACGGCCCACGACCTTCACTGTGACCTCTCATGACGATGACCCACGACCGTTAACCAGGACTGCCGACTTGTCCACGGATTGTAGCTTCCTCCACCTGAAGTTTAGAGAGCGCAGCCTATGACAACGGGATGGACTTGGATCCAGGATAACTTCATTCCTGGAGAGAAAGGTGACACACATGCTTCAACTGGGAGAGGTGGGCAGAGCCCAAATGTGGTGTGGGGAGTGACTGGCCGTCCACACAACCACCTCCTCTCCCTTGTGCCCTGGCAGCTCTCGGACTCCCACGTAGAGGCTGGAACTGAGGCTGTAGCGGCCACGACAAGGTGGCCCTGTACAGACCGCCTCCACCCCCATCCGGAGCATCAGGCCAGTGGGGGCGGGAGATGAGCGCCGTGACCTGTGCGGTGCAGAGAGTTGGAGCATTTGCTTCAGTTCACCAGAAAACTCCAGATCTGTTTGATGTGTCCTGTAAAGAGACAGGTTAGTTCACAATATAGGAGTGTTCAAAGAAAAGGTATTTACTAATCTGTGAGCTATACCTGGTTGAGAACCAGGAGGAACTATGGACCATGTACCCAATACCTACTTTGTTCATTATAATAATTGACAATGCTCAACATGAATATTTTTATGTATTTTGTCCTTGTTAAAAATAGGTACTCATGTATCCACTCAATACTATGGTAGTTTTAACAATTTGAAAACGTTAATCTTTGTTTTTAGATTTCAAGAATCCTCCCATTTAGGCTACAGACTGTATTTACTGGCGCTGTAATGGCCTGGTCCACATTTTCTTAAATCTCATCTTGCCTGCTGTGTCTAATTTTTAACGCTTACATACAGTATGTTTCCTTCTTTTCCCACATGGAGCAGGTGGATGGGTCAAAGCAGCAGACTCCTGTGGATTTCTTTCACCCTCACTTAATCTGCTGATTTGTATTGATTATTTCCCTTTGGAGTTTGATTTTTTTCCTGAAGAAGAAATTTAACTTCTTGGTCAGAGGATTGTTCAGTCTCTGTGTTAAATGCAAGCCCACCTCTTCTTTCTTCCTATTTTTCTCAAAAGTAGACTGATGAGATACAAATGGTGAAATAGATTCTAAAACCATAAATGATGTTTAGAATATTAATAAATACTTCAGAGTATGTGTAAAAATATATGCATGTATGTATATGTGTCTGCGTGTCTACACACATAGGCATATACTGTGTATATATGTATGTGTGTGATTGATAAATTTAGTTTTGTGCCTAAATGGGTCCTTGACATAAAAACTATCTAGGTAGGACAAAATAGGTCAAAATGGCTTGGATACTGGAGGTTTCAGAAAGAAACCCTCTTTCTTGTGAATTTTTCTCTAACGTAATTCAACACACAGACACACAAATATTAAAGTTACAAGCTTTAATATTTAACCAGTGGCCAGTCTGCTGGGGTGCGTTGCTCATTCCCGGGGGGCAGTACAAGCAGAGACGCGTTTTAATCGACATCGCACCTTAGAAAGGGGGGGACTGTTAAGTCGTGGCTGGGCTGGCGCCGCGGGGCACAATATGTCCTGTGGTCAGAGCCACGTCCTCAAGGAGCCAGAGAACGAGAACAGCCTTTGTTATTAATCCGGAAATTGCATTTTTAGAACTGATATTGTCAACTACCAAAGTCCCTATTCCTCCCCCTGTGGCACTTCTTTCCCCTGAAAATCAAACAAACTTCCCTCTGCTCCTCCGAGGGAGCCATCCTCAGATGGGGACACCTTGGTCCACGCATCCTTCTGGCCCAGGTCTGGCAGACACCGGCCCCGCAGTATCTCTCCAGCAGATGGCGGCCGGCAAAGACGGCCTCTCCAAAAGGCAGACTGTCAGGCCAAAGGTGACCCAGAAAGTACGGGGTGCTCTCGGATGGCTGCTCCGGAGGGGCAGCTGCCAACAAGTCCTTCCCTCCCCCAAGGCCAAAGGACCACCCTACACGACAGGACACGACACCCACATGTGTTACTTTTATTTGCTAAAGGAATATAACTCTTGCCCAGCGATGGGTGTCTTTTGGCCACCCTACCCTCCTATCCCAACAGGTTTTTCCCAGGGGTCCTGTGCGTTTATACAAAGAAAGCAGGTGGCCTCGAGGAGCCGTCTGTTTCTGAGCATCTCCACCCCCGTCCCCTCCCCACAACTGGTTGTGTAGTGGGGTTATTGTGGGGAAGCCTGAAAAGGAGGATCTTGTCCTGAGGGAACTCAGGTGCACTCACCGGGGATCCAGGGACAAGGCTTCTGGTCCCAGCTCCCAGCTAAGTCATCCTGAACCATCTGGACAGTTTCCCTGCCTGTCCCTGGGGATGAGCATTCACCTGTTCCCTCCCCACGACTGTAGTGAGGCTCATACATGTGTGCGTGCACACGGGTGTGTCAATACAGCACACTCTACAAATGTAGAGCGCCGTCTGTTCACTGACATGCTCTTTCTTCCCATCCAACACTTCTGGATGCTGCTCACTGGGCGCGTTAAGGGTGGTGGGTGTGGGTCCATCCAGGAAAGCTGGACAGTGGTTTCAGGTCAAAGCTTCAGAAAACTCAAATGCCAGACTAATGGAACTGGCAGAGAATGGACTGTCCTGCCTGCCTGGGGATTGCGATGGGCCTCCCGTGTCAAGGGAGATCACGTTTTCCACCGCCCGCCCCAGCTGTGTCCCAGCATCCAGTACCTGCTGGACAGGGTGGATGAACAGCCTCGAGACCACCAAGGACAGCCACCTCTGTGAGAAGATTTGTAAGAAACGAGAAGGAAAGTGTGCAGACTTCCTACAGCCACTTTCCTAGCCGTTCCGGGAAAGAGTGGGACTATAGAGGCCCTCAGCCTGACTCAGGGGTTTGTAATTGCATGAATGCATTTCAATTAATACTACCTTAAACACTTCCCATTTATTTACAGTGGAGTCATTAACCCATGTGGTGACGCTGAGCAGTCTCCAGTATCAAAGATAATACAGACAATTAATATAATGCGATACCTCTGAGCGTTCCTTTGGGCGCTTACTTACGGTGGCTCTACAGCAATAAACCAGTTTACCCTCATTATTTAAATGATGAGAACCAATGTTCAAAACACATAAAACATTTCTTTAATGTTAGGAAATTATTTGCTTGTCCCAGACCTTGGCAGAAAGGCTGGGCAGAAAGGATGCTGTTTACATTTCCTCCAGCTGGAGACGCAAAAATTTACTCAGGTTCCAGACCTCATGCTGGAAAATGGGTTTTTAAAAAGTTGTGCAGTCATTAATTAACCTCTGATTTCTCCCTCCCACCCCGTCTGGTTCCTGGCTACATATCTCGCGTAGATGTAAAGTTATTTGCTTTTGCAATAGCCTGGCCACTCTGATTCCCCAGAAGTTTCCGCTGAATTTCTAGGCATTCTCTGGGGTGATCTCACAGCCATGGAGTCCCCTCCACTGGCTTCCCAGGGCCTGAGACTCTGTGCTCTGGAATAAGGAGGAAGCAACTCAAGGACCTGCCGGACACTGGACCTCATTCCCCTGAGGGACTCAGGTCATGGCATTTTGGATGAGGATGCGGCACTGACCAGACAGGATGATGTTCCACCGCAAGGAGCACCTGAGTCAGGCCTGCAGGCTGGGGACGCCACTGTCCAGGTCCTCGGGAAGATCACACCATGTTTGAATCAATGCACCACATCTGAGTCTGTGCAGCAATATGACTGTCAAAAGGCACAGACACCAGAAATCAAGCTACCAAAGGTAAATATAAATTTAAATGGATGAATATGGTCAAACATAAGGGTTTTCTAGATTGAATTCTGCTACTAAAAGAATTGCCTAGATTTAGTTTAAAAATGAAATTTACTGGGCTTCCATGGTGGCGCAGTGGTTGAGAGTCCGCCTGCCGATGCAGGGGACACGGGTTCGTGCCCCGATCCCGGAAGATCCCACATGCCGCGGAGCGGCTGGGCCCGCGAGCCATGGCCGCAGAGCCTGTGTGTCCGGAGCCTGTGCTCCGCAACGGGAGAGGCCACAGCAGTGAGAGGCCCGCATACAGCAAAAAAAAATAAAATAAATAAAATAAAAAAAAATGAAATTTACTTATGTGTGTTTTACAAGAAATTAAATGACAAAATAAAAATGTAAAATAAAGATATGGGGAAAAATATATGAGGCAAATGCAAATAAGAAAAGTAGACAAGCCACTGTTAATATCAGATAAAGTGAAAATTAGATTAAAAACTTAAAATGGGAAAAGATGGATATTTTATAACAATAAAAGGTATAAGTCTTGAAGAATATAGCCATGAGTTTTTATTCCCTTAAGAACAGAGCTTCAAAATATACAACAGAAAAATCGTTACAAATGCAGGGAGAAACTGACAGATCCACAAAATTAGGGGAATCATTATCACAACTTTTAAAATTGATAGATAATAAAGTATGCAAAAAGGGAGGATTTGAATACACAACAGATCAGCTCAACCTAATATATATAAAAAATAAATTTCCTAAAAGAGCATAGAAATTATTTGCAAACACCCATGGAGTATTTACAAAACAGAACATTTATTAGGTCAGAAAGATAACCTCAGTGAATTTCCAGTCTATGATGTGGTACCAACTTGATCAAATATAATAAACCCACATTCACTCTCGTGAACATACAGACACACATGTACATCAGAAGCCCGGAGCAAACATTGTAAGGAGAGATGAAATATCAGATGCCTTGTCTTTAAGTCAGGTACATACCATCATTACTCCCGAGACTGTGGTCCCAGCCAATGCAATAAGGCAAGAATAAAATGATTCAGAAGTGGTATCTACTATAGAAAAGACATCAATGTTAGTCAGTTTATGCAAAAGGTATGTTAATAACTTGGAAGAAACCATGCTGGTGAGTCAAAACCTGTGAATGGAGAGTATCAAATAAGGAGAAAAGAGAGGCAGACTGTAGAATGGTTTGCAGTTCTTTATCCCAGGAGTGAGGATTCCAAGAATATAATGGAATTCTTGTAGAGTTAAAATTCTCAGTCAAATCTGTCCTGCATAAACTTCACTTTATCTTTTGGGGCAAATAAAAGACCTCCTCTTTATGGTACTAGCATTATATGGGTTAAAAACACACTAATTAAAAGAAAGAATAAAGGAAGGGGCACATAGTCTACTCAACTCTACCTTGAGCAGCCTGGGGAGGAGTTGTGAAGGAGTTTTCTTGCAACAGACAAATAGGATCTTATTAAGGGCAGATATGATTTATACACACAGACTTGAGCCTCTGTGCCTAGGGAAGCTCCCTGTATACTCAACCCCTGCTCAGAAGAGTGGCCCTGCCGAAAAATGAGGAATAAACAGGGAGCCAACAGGAGGAAAAATACTGAAAAAGCAGAGTGGAAGCTCATTATATGAAGAGAGATTTGATTGTTCACTAGGAAATCTACGACGCTCAACTGAAAACAGTGAGAGACGTCATCAGGGGAGGGGCCTGTAGGCATCTCTGAGACAGACACTGGGAGCTCCAGGACCCGCTGTGTCCACTGGCTGGATCCCACCTCAAGCATAAGTGCTAGGATCTCTCCATTCTTCTGCCTCAGGGCTTTCTGAAGCCAAGATAGGTCACTCAACTCCCAACCTTTTGTCCGATTTGTATTGGATTGTTTGTTTTCCTACTATTGACTTTTTGGAGTTCTTTATATATTCTGAATACAAATCCATATCAGATATGTGATTTCCAAGTATTTTCTTCTAGTTTGTGGCCTCTCTCTCCATTCTCTTTTTTCTAAGAGAAGTTACTGATTTTGATGAAGTAAACGGTATCAAGTTTTCCTTTTATAGATCATGATTTTGATGTTACATCTGAGAAACATCTGTCTAACCCAAAGTCCCAAAGATTTCCTCTGATGTTTTCTTCTAGAAGCTGTGTAGTTTTCAGTTTTAATTTATATCTATAATCCATTTTGAGTAAATTTTGTACATGGTGCAAGGAATAGGTCAAAGTTCATTTTTTTCTATATGGATCACTAGTTGTTCCAGAAAGGGTAGAAAGACTATCTTTTCTCAATGGAATTGCCTTTGTATGTTTATCAGAACTCAACCAACATATACATGGGTCTGTTTCTGGATTCTCTATTCTGTTCTATTGCTCTGCTTGTCTAAATAGAGTAAATCCCAAAAATAATGTAGTCCTGAGATCAGAGAGTGAAAAATTTCCAAACTCAAAGTTCCTTGACTAACCTTATTTTACATCTACAACATGAAGTTTAGCATTAGATTGTCAGTTTCTACCAAAAAAGAGGGGGCCTTGCTAAGATTTTTATTGGTGTTTCACTGAATCCATATATAAATCGGGAGAACTGACACCTCAACGACAATGAATCTCCCAATATATTTCTATATAAATCTCTCCATTTAATTAGGTCTATTTTAATTACTCATCAAAAATTTGCAATTTTCAGTGTATAGGTCTTGCACTTCCTGTCAGATTTTTCCCATGTACTTCATATTTTTATGATATTGTGAATGGTACTTTTTTCATTTTTATTTTCAATTGTGGTCAGTATATAAAGACAATTGATTTTTGTATATTGATCTTATATTCTGTGAGTTTGTTTAAACTCACATATTACTTCTAGTAGCTGTTTTGTAGATTCCGTGGGGTTTTTTTTCTACAGTTAAGTTGTGTTGTCTGAAAATTAAGAGAGTTTACTTCCTTTCTAATCTGGGTGTGTTTTATCAGTTTTCTTGTATGATTGTTGCCCTGGCTGGAACCTCCAGCACAATGTTGGATAGAAGTGCTAAGAATGGGTGTCTTCATCTCATCTTGCTCTCATGGGAGAAATATTCAGAATTTCATCAGTAAGTGTGATATTGGCTGTAGGTGTTTCTTCACTAAATGTCTGGTTGTATTCAGCAGAGAAGCCATATGGTCCTGGAGTCTTCTTTGTGGGAAGATTTTTAACTGTATATTCAATGTATTGGGGATGTATATATATATATTCGGTTTATCTATTTCTCCTCTGTGAATTTTGGTAGTTTCTGTCTTCCAAGGTATATGCCCATTTTATCTAAGTTTTTAAATTTATTGGCATAAAATTTATTCAAACTACTCCCTTATTGTAATTTCAATAACTGTACAACCATAGTGATGCCATTTCTCTCATTTCTGACATTGGTAATTTGTGTTTTCTCTCTATTTTTTCCCCTAGTTTGACTTGAGGTTTATTAATTTTATTGACTTTCTCAAAGAACCAGATTTTGTTTTCATGGCTTTTGTCCAATATTTTCTTCTTTTTCTAATTGGTTGATTTCTGTCTGATGCTTAGTATTTCCTTTCTTCTCTTACTTTGAGTTTCATTTTCTCTTATTTTTCCAATTCACTAAGGTGGAATCTGACATAAGTGACTTGAGACTTTTCTTCTTTTCTAATATAGAAATTTAGTGCTATAAAATTTCCTGCAAGCACTGCTTTAGATGCACCTTGAAAATTGTGATATTTCATGGTTTTATTTGCATTAATTTCTAATACTTTCTAATTTCTCTCTTGATTTCTTATTTGACACATGGGTTAGCTAAGAGTGTGTTATTTAATTTCCAAATATATGGAGATATTCCAGACATCTTTTTGTCATTGATTTCTAGGTTAATTTCACTGTGATCAGAATATATACTTGCTATTACTTAAATCCATTTAAATTGGGATTTGTTTATGGTGCATTAATAGGCTCTATCTTGGTGCATGTTCCATGTGCACTTGAAAAGAACTTTTATTCTGTGGTTGTTGAGTGAATTGGTCTTCAGATGCGAATCAAGTCAAGGTGGTTAGCAATGTTGCTCACATCTTCTACATGCTTCCTGATATTCTGCCTTTTTATTCTATTGATTACTGAGAGAAGAGTGCTGAAATCACTGACTGTAATTTTGGATTTAGGATTTATCTTTTTAGTTCCTTCAGTTTGGCCTACATGTTTTTTTTTTTTTTTTTCTTTTTGCGGTATGTGGGCCTCTCACTGTTGTGGCCTCCCCCGTTGTGGAGCACAGGCTCCGGATGCGCAGGCCCAGCGGCCATGGCTCACGGGCCCAGCCGCTCCGCGGCATATGGGATCCTCCCAGACCGGGGCACGAACCCGTATCCCCTGCATCGGCAGGCGGACTCTTAACCACTGCGCCACCAGGGAGGCCCCCGGCCTACATGTTTTTGAATCTCTGATAAATATTTAGGATTATTATGTCCTCTTGATTAATTGACACCTTTATCATTATGAAATGGCCCTTTTCATCCCTAGTAATAGCCTTTGCTCTGAAATAGACTTTGTCTTATATTAATATGGACACTCCTGCTATCTGTTGATTAATGTTAATATCATATATATTTTTTCCATTCTTTTACTTTTAATCGGTATGTGTTTTTGTATTTAAAGCGGATTTATTTTAGTTAGCAAATGGTTGGGTACTGATTTTTATCCAGTCTAACAATCTTTACCTTTCAATCAGAGCATTGACCATTTACATTTAATGTGATTGTTGCTATGGTTGGTTTTAAATTTACCATCTTGCCATTTGCTTTCAATTTGTCCCATTTATTCCCCATTTAGTTTGTTCTACTTCTGTGTTTTCTTTTGAATTCAGAGCATTTTATGATTCTATTTTATCTCCTTTATTATCTCACTGGTTATTTTCATTGTGCTATATGAGTGGTTGTTTTAGACTGTGTGGCACACGTATTTTACCTTTCACAGTCTACCTTCAAATGCCAATACTTCCATTCATTTCTCCCTCCTGACCTCTGTGCTGTCATAATACATTTTGTTTCCATGTATGTTATAACCCCAAATTACATTATTTTTATTTTTATGCAGCTTGAAACAATCAATTACCTTCCAAAGGAATTTAAATAATCAGAAAAATCACTTTCTATTTACCATTCTAGTGGCCGTTTGTGGTACTCTTCTTTCCTTTGTGTAGATTCAGATTTCCATCTCTGTCATTTTTCTTCTGCCTGAAGGACCTCCTCAGCATTTTTTATTGTGTAGTCCTGCTGGTGACAGTTTCTTTCAGCTTTGTATGACTTAAAAAGTCTCTTTTTGCCTTCATTTTTGAAACAGACTTTCAGTGGGTGAGGAATTCAGGGTTGGCATTTTTTTCTTTCATTATTTTACAGATGTTGCTTCCCTGTCTTCTCTTTTCAACTGTTTATAAGAAATCTGCTTTCATCCTTACCTTTGTCCCTCTACTTATCTGTCATGTGTATTTTTGTCTCTGGCTACTTTTAAGATTTTCTCTTTGGTGCTGGCTTTATGCAATATGATGATGGTGCACCTGATGTGGTTTTCTTCATGCTTCTTGCTCATGAGGTTTGATAAATTCTTGGATCTGTGGGCTTATAAGTTTCATCAAATTTAGATATTTTTCAGTCATTATCTCTTCAACTACTTTTTGTCCTTCTTAATTTCTACTTCATTCCATACCTGTTTGCTGTTGATTGGATAAACTTGAATTTTGGGATACTGTATATTTTTTATGTCTATAAATATTCTTGAACCTTGTTCTGAGTTTGGTTAAGTTACTTGGAAACAGTTTGTTCTTTGGGGCCTTGTGTCTAAGCTTTGTTAGGCGGCACTACAGCAGCATTTAATCTGTGACTAAATTGCCCCATGACTAAAGCAAAACCCCTTTGGTCACACTGCTCAATGCCCTATAATGTGAGGCTTTGCACCCTGGTGACAGGAATGGTCAGTATGCCAGCCCTTTGAGATCTCTGAGTATTGTTCCCTTGAGTCATTTTGGGCAGTTTCCTCACGTGTGCACTGACCAGTGCTCTGATGACCCCTCCACAGGACCCTCTGCATTTCTCTCCTCACGGGTCCTCTGCCTTGTGAACCCAGCTGCCCTGGCCTCCTGGGGCTCCCACCCCTCACCTCAGGTCATCTGCCAGGTTCTCTGTGGGCTCCCTCCCTATGGTCAGCTCAGGCTTCCACAACAAAGCACCAGGGACCGGGCAGCTTAAACAACAGAAATGTGTTCTCTTCCGGTTCTCGAGGCTGGAATCTGAGCTCAAGGTGTCAGCAGGGTATTTCCTACTCTCTCCTCAGTGCATAGACGGCCCTCCTCTCCCTGTGTCCTCACATGGTTGTCCCTCCTTGTGAGTCTGTGTCCTAATCTCCTCTTCTTATAAGGACACCAGTCATATGGGATTAGGGTCTCCCCAACGAGTTCATTTTAACTCATACTTCTTTAAAGACACTTTCTCCAAATCCAGTTACATTCTGAGGTACTGGGAGTTAGGGTTTCAACACATAAATTTTGGGGAAACACAATCCAGCCCATCCCTGCACTACAGCCTGAAAACTAGTCAGTGAACCAGGGCAATGGTAAGATCATCTCACCTGTTTCTCTTCTCAGTATCATCATTGTCCCTTGTTGCCTGATTTCAGTGTATTGAAAACCTCCCTCTAGTTCTTTAGTTATTTCACCAGCGATGGTGACTATAATCCCCATCACTCTGCCTTGGCTGGAAATCAGCTCGTGTAGTCTAGAGGGGTTTAGTGTCAACTCAACCAGGTTGTTTAGGGTGAGCTGCAGGGAGTGAATACAGACTATTTCTGCAAACAGCCATGCATCCAGCATACTCAGCATCAGAGGTGATTCTAAGACCCTCTCTTATATACCACACAATTCTTTTAGTAATAAACGTGTAACAATAGTAATAAGCATGTAACAGTAAGTAGTAGTAATTATTTTCTTGATGTGTTGTTTAGTTTTAAAATAACAATTTTAAAAGAACACACTTCAGTTTTAAAGAGCATATGGAAACGAAGTAAAACATTTCAAGCATGAAAAAAAACTTTCATTTGCCAAGCAGGAATCATATCTTATCATTTGCACTCTTTTTTTATTTTAAACTTTTAAATTGAAACACAAATAACAACTCCAAGTGGTCATGAGAGTGACAGAACCAGGTGTCCCTCTCTCTCTCTTGTCCTTGGGATCACTGTGCTGGTGTTCTGAGTTCCAAACCTACCATGGAGATGTGGGAATGAACAGCACACAGGGCAGGGGACAAAAACTGTCTCCAAAACAAGCCCTAACAACTGAGAACCAAGAGTGACAGGCTCTGGAAACACATGTGTCAGTGGCCAATTTTATCACTGGGCATTGGCCAAATTCATCTTCATATAGAATGTGAATGTTTTACTAAAGTGATAAAAATGAGCTAATAATAGCCTATGTATATGTTATTATCCAAGTCACTGTGTGATTGTGTAGGACTCAAACAAACAAAGCTGTTTTCTAAGAGGAAGATTTGATGACTGATGTGTGGCATCCACATTGAGTCCTATTATTTTTATAAACCCTCCACAGATGAGGTCACACATCTTTTACCAAGGGGGTGGTACACCTCAACCCACAAAAGCAAAGTTGTATTGGAATAGTTTAAAGTAACGTAAATGTAAATTGCAAAAAGCTGTTATTTTATTAAAATGTTCTTGTTGAGCATTCACTCTAATCATATAAATTGGTCAGTTGTTTTTTTTTTTTTCTGTAAAAATATCTTTTCAAGGAAGGACATTTACCTAAGGAAAGTTACAGGAAAAGCACTGAAGGATTTGGTGTAAGAAGGAGACCTCTGCATCTGAACCATGGCAGGCAACCAGCACCAGCAGGGCAGGAGCTACTGAGAGCCAGATGTTGTCGTTTTGGGCGAGGATGCCAGAGAGTCACCCAAGGAGAAGGGGAAGGACACGGCCAAGGTGCCCGCTGCTAAAACAGCTCCCAGTACGCCTAGTTAGCTCCTGAGAAAAACTTAGAGTCCTAATGGCATCGATGGGTAAAGTCCACCTGGGGTGACTGTTGTGCCCAGGAGTGGACAGGAGATAATCATCTCTCCTCTGATTTCTGCTGCCCAAGAGGGTGAGCAAGGCGCTGCCTGGTGGCACATCCAGCTGCTGATGTAAATCTGTAGAAATAAAGACTCAAAACGGTTGTACATCAGAGTCCTGAATATAACTCCACACACAGTTCACACCAAGTCACTGAATGTTCACATTTGGGAGATTCAGAAAAAAAAAAGAATTCTGTGGTGCCAACTTATACTCCCAGCTCATGTGAAATTAGTAAATATAAAATGACAACGCATTTTTGACAGCTAGATGTTGATGACTCTCATCAAGATGATTCACAGAGTGGAGGTTTGTTTTGATAGTGACCACATATTTATAATGGCAGCTGTCTGATACAAAACGGCTTGATAAGTGCAGGTCGTTTATGATGATTAACCAGATGAGCGATAATCAGAGGGCTTACCTGCCACCCAGCGGGTCCCGTACGTGGTTACGGAATAGCAGTAGGATAAGGAGAGGCTGCCTCTGCGGTCCAGGATTTCCACCCATCTCCCCCATGTATTAAGGATCCTACCACTAATATTAGCTCCCTCTGTTCTTTCCTTGTTTATTTTTATAAGACAATAAAGGCAAAGGTGTAATTGCTCATCCAAATAACTTCACAACAAAGCATCCCTCACTGACAAGATCTTAACTAGATGGTAGTCACACCAAGGGATGACCAGATGTTTGCTTGTCAATCACTATGGAAAAGTCCAGATTTTCTTTGCGATAGATATCTTAAGATTTTCATCTACAAATATTAAAATTCAGGTTACCTGTAGGTTGAAGGTGTGGAAATTTAGTTTCCCACAGGTTTTTTTTTCTCAAGCAATATGATCAAGGAAGATTTATAAATATACCTTCTTACTTATATCATCAAATTATTCTATATTCATAAAACTAAACTCAAAACGCACAGATGAAAGAACAAGAAAGAGTTCTACCTTTAAGAGCCCTCTCGTTTCCATAAGAAAAGGAAGGGATGACAGTCCTTTGTGCTCTGAGGTTTCCTCTCTTGAATTCCTAGCAAAGGGATGGCCCCCCAATCTTTGCTGAAAGACTGTTTATTGATGGACCCGCAACAGAAGAGCATGGCTGAAGTACATGAGGCCCCCAAGTGTCTAACAGACAAATCCATTGTAGGAAATAAATAACAAAATATGATCCTTGTTCACTATACAGCAAGTATGTACTGAAATCAGGAGTCAACTGTGACCACCTCCATCCAATCCAGTCGGGGGTCATGGATTCTGCCTCTGCTTAGATGCTCACCTCAAGCTCCTTGCCTTCCTGCCTCAGATGGTCCTTCTAGTGGTCCATGGACTGATCCCACCTTGACCCCACCCATTCCTGCGGCAGCTTGATTCTCATCTGTGAGATCATTACCAAGTCCTGCATACCACTGCCTAAAGCTAGATTACTGGATAATTACAAAAATGACCATATGTGTATGTTTACTTTTGTTGTTTTTAAAGTGACTTTTAGAATGAGAATATCATTAGTAATGATCTTTTTCACTGAAATCCTTTTAACATCCACAGGCTATTAAGAGATTGAAGAACACAGTATGGGGACTGCTGGCTGGCAAGGTGGCAGATAGGACCCTGCTTCATGAATGTGGCCTCAGAGGGCTGAATGCAGAAGAATTGGCATCTATTCAGGAAGAGACGAAAAGCAGGAAGCATATGGCCTTATTTGCTCAAAGCCTCAGGACTGAGAAGATAAGAGGAAATCAGGAGGTTTCCCACTTGGCATGAAATTGGAAGTTGGCACCCTAAGACCTGAGTCTTTGAGAATTTCGAAGGATGGCGAGTGTTTAATTTATCAAAAGTTATTGCTGTGGTGTGGAACAAAATTATATGGAAGATAAAGTTTTGTGAAAGTTTAATATAAATCAAAGGTGATGTTCAGTAAGTAACAACTGTATTATCACAAATGAGGGGAATCCTGTGGTTCTTGGTGGGCATGTCTGTTGGTTCCAACGTGTAACCCGGGAGGATTCTTAGGCCAACAGCCTCTATCATTACGCCTCTGAATCTGACACTGAAAATTCTCCAGGCCCTCTCAGCAGAGGCAGCTACATCAATCCACTGACTTTCCCACCAATACAATTAAAGATTCTGCCAGAAGCCGAAGGGAATGCCCCTTCACAGTGATGCTCTTGGGTATCAGAAACTTTAAAATGAGCTCTTAGGAAGAACAGAAATGGAGACAATGCAGGAAATGAAACTTATTAGAAAATGTTCTATGTAGAGTATTTATATTCAGTGAAAGGTATTTTCCACTCCTCCTCTCTATTTATTTTCTAAATTGAGAGTCTTCTATATCCATTTCATCTTATTAAGAACATTAATTACAGAAAACCTAATTTCCTTTGTTTTTCTACCATATTTCTAGTATATTAATTTTGTATAATATTCTAAAATACTGGAAAAGCTAAAGTCTAACACTTCATGATATCTCAAATTTTAAATTGAAATTGCACAAATTTTAAATTGTTATTAGAATACAGAATATACATTTTCTTTAAGCTACCAAAAAAAATCACATGAAGACATATACCAAATTCAAATACATATGTATGTTATTATGTTTAATGAAATAAAAAAGGATCTGAAATTTCTAAGGAACCTAACAATTTAAAGATAACAAAGATTTTAGTTTTCCCTGAAATTTCTTTTAATTGGTTTGTCTTTTTTGGTAGCAGCAGAGATATTTTTCTATCCTACTTCACATCTGCATGAAGTATGTACTATGATCTGAACAGTTACCCAGTGTTAGTAATGAACTTGGGACCCCCAGGCGTCAGAAGGCATCTCTGGTGTTTGGTGGGTCATCTATTCTGGGTCATCAACCTGGTCTCTTCTTAAGTGAACTCTATCACCAGAGTTTGGGCTTTGGTTTACATTCCCTTTGGCAATAGCTGAAAGCCAAGATCCAGGACAAGGAATTTGGATAAGCACGATTAGACAAAAGAGATGGAGGGTTGATCACAAGGTTGGGTCCTGCCACGGGGGACTCAGGGGTCTGTGCCTTGTATACATCAATATTGAACTGTGTCTGCCTTTGCAGGAACAAACTTCCAGGGGTTTGCTAGCAATTGAGTTTAATATGCAATATGCAATAGGAATTCCTCTTTTCCTAATTTCAGCAATTATTAGATTAAATAACTATTTAAAGCAGATTTCATAATGCCCCCAAACTAACTTATATTCAACTGAACAAGGCAGCTTCACAGTAAAGGTATCGGGTGTCACCTTATTAAAATGAGGATTGACAGAATTTGGGTTAAGGATAACGTCTGATTATCTCGAACTAGAAAAAAAATCCATCAGTATAATTCCATTTTCTTTAATGTACTGATGTAGATCAAATGTTCTCTACCTTAGTGTTGAAATTCAAATGAAACACTTATTTTAAAAGCCCTGGTTCACTGTATGTGCTATATCCTTTATTAAACCAGAAATTCTTGAGGGAAATATTTACATTTTGCTTTTCTTTTCTTCTCAACGGTGTCTAATATATGGTTGGTGATAAATGAATATTTAATGAATAAACTAGATAATGGAGGAAGGAAGGAAGGCATTGGTCTCTTTAAAACAACTTACTATATTAATGTTGGCGAGTTTAGAAATTTTAGGGTAAATCAAAATAAGTAAATCTCTTTTCCTCATAATTATAAATAGTCAGTAGAATGAAAGATTTTGAAATCCACTGTAAGTGTTAATCCTAAGGAAATCAAAGGCCTATCTAACATTTGGTATCAGTTTGAAATGCCTACTGCTAAATGTTTTTCATACAGAGATTGCTTTAACTGTTAATATTGTTTGTTTTTTATCCCAAACTTAAGTTTTTATGTTATTACTTTTTCTGATGGCACAAGTAAATTTTTAAAAAGTATTTTTAACTGAGTGGCAACAATTCTTTTTCTACCATAAAAGAAAGAAAGGAAAAGAAAATTTGAAATAAAATTTTAAAAATCACCCATACCACACAGAACTAATTTTAGTTTTATCTTTTGCTTTTCAGTCTTTATTCACATATGTATTATTTTTAAAGTTGCTATTATGTATAACTGATTCACTTTGCTGTACACCTGAAATTAATACAACATTGTAAATCAGCTATGCCCCAATAAAAAATTTTTAAAAGAATATGTGTTATTTTGTACTCTGCTTGTTTTCTGAGCATAATTATTACATTTTCCTACAGTATTCATAATAATCTTTAAAAGAGCTATATAGTACTCATTGAGTACAGGTTCCACAATGTTTTTTTTATTATTATTTATTTATGGCTTTGTTGGGTCTTTGTTGCTGCACACAGGCTTTCTCTAGTTGCGGTGAGCGGGGGCTACTCTTCATTGCAGTGTGCAGGCTTCTCATTGCAGTGGCTTCTCTTGTTGCAGAGCACGGGCTCTAGGCATGTGGGCTTCAGTAGTTGTGGCACACAGGCTCAGTAGTTGTGGCACACGGGCTTAGTTGCTCCGTGGCATGTGGGATCTTCCCGGACCAGGGCTCGAACCCATGTCCCCTGAGTTGGCAGGAGGATTCTTAACCACTGCGCCACCAGGGAAGCCCCTCCACAATGTTTTAACCGTGTATCAATGTTCGGCATTTACACTGTTTCTAACTGTTCACTGTTTAAAATAATATTCCAGTTACTATCTTTGTATATGTGGGGTTTATGTGAGTTTTTATAAAATTCACATAACATGAAATTTACCATTTTAAGGTGTACAATTCACTGGCTTTTAGTACTTTCACAGCATATTGCAACCTCCACCCCATCTCATTCCAGAACATCTTCATTACCCCAAGCAGGAACCCTGTAGCCATTAAGCAGTCCCTTCTCCTTTCTCCCCAACCCAGACCCCGGCAATCACTTGTCTGCTTTCTGCCTCTAAGGATCTCCCTTTTCAGGGCATTTCTATAAGTGGAATCATACAGTGTGTGGCCTTTTGTGTTTTCCGGGTTCACCTGTGTTACAGCATGTCACTGCTCCATGCCTTTCTGTGGCTCGATAATATCCCCTGTAAGGACAGACACACAGAGCTTCTCCTTCACCAGCTGATGGGTATGTAGGTTGTTTCTAACTTTTGGCTATTGTGAACAGCACTGCTGCAAACATCCAGATACACATTTTTGTTTGAACATATGTGTATAACTCTTCATTATACCTAGAAGTGGAATCACTGGATCCTACAGTTAGTCTATGTTTAAATTGACACAATAATGATGTTATAGTGATGGATATTCGTCATTATAAATTTGTCTAAACCCATGACATGTACGTGGGTGCACTTGTTGAACAGACCATCTTTACTCCATCGCATTGCCTCTGCTCCGTTGTCAAAGATCAGTTGACTGCATTTATGTGGTTCTATTTCTGGCCTCTCTCTTCTGTTCCAGTCACTTATTTGTCTGTTCTTTCACCAATACCACACTGTCTTGATTACCGTAGCTTTACAGTAAGCCTGGAAGTCAAGTAGTGTCAAACCTTTAATGTTGTTTTTCTCTGTCAAAATAGTATTGGCTATTCTGGGTCTTTTGCCTCTCCATATAAACTTTAGAATCATTTTGCCAGTATCCACAAAGTAACTGCTGCGATTTTGATTAGGATTGCCTTGAATCTGTAGTTCAAGTTGGGAAAAACTGGCATCATGACAAAATTGAGTTTTTCTATTTATATTCACAGAATATCTCTCCATTTATTTAGTTCTTCTTTGATTTCACTCATTCGAGTTTTGTAGTTTTCCTCATATACATCTTGTACATATTTTGTTAGATTTATATCTAAATATTTCATTTTGGGGGATGCTACTATAAAAGATATTTTGGTTTTAATTTCAAATCTCACTAGTTCATTGTTGGTATTTAAGAAAGTAATTGATTATTAATATATAATTATATATTAGCCTTGTGTCCTTCAAACTTGCTCTAATCACTCATTCCAATATTTTTTTTTCAATTTTTTTGGATTTTCTACATTGATGATCATGTAATCTGTGAACAAACATAACAGTTTTATATCTTCCTTCCCAATCTGTGTGCCTTTTATTTCCCTTTGTTTTTCTTTTTCAAGATGGTTTTGGCTAATCAGAATTCCTTGAAATTCCAAGTGAATTTTAGGATTGGCTTTTCCATTTCTGTACACACAAAAAAAGACCTTTGGGATTTTGATAGCGACTTGATTGTGTTGGGGAGTATGGCTATCTTTACAATATTAAGTCTTCCAGTCCATAAGCATGGGATGCCTTTCTGTTTATTTAGGTCTTTTAAAATTTCTTTTGACAGTGTTTTGTAGTTTTGGGTGTTCAGGTCTTGCAGCTCCTTAGTTAAATTTATCACTAGGTATTTTATTCTTTTTGATGCTATTATTAATAGAATCCTACATATACTGTCATTTTGGGGTTGCCCATTGTTAATAAGTAGAAACATAACGATTTTTGTATGTTGATTTTGTCCTCCAACTTTTGCTCTCTCATTTATTAGCTTTAAATGTTTTTTACAGATTATTTTGCGGTTTCTATCTATAATATTATGTAATCTGTTAATAGAATAGTTTTGTTCTTCCTTTCCAATGTGGGTGCCATTTATTTCTTTTTCTTGCCTAACCACCCTGGCTAGAACTTCCAGCACAATTTGAAGAGAAGCCGTGAGCACAGACATCCTCATCTTGTTCTTGATCTTAGGAGGTAAGCTTTCAGGCTCTCACCATTGAGCATGGTGTCAGCTGTGGGTTTTTCATAGATACTCTTGATCTTGTTAAGAAAATTGCCTTCTATTCCTAGTTTATTGAGTCTTTTTATCATGAAAATGCGTTGGCTTTTTCAAATGCCTTTTCCGAATCAGTTGAGATTATCCTTTTTTCTCCCTTCATTCTATTAATATGATATATTGCATTGTTTAATTTTCGGATGTTGAAACATCCTCGTATTCTTGGGATAAATCTCATTTAGTCGTGGTGTTTCAGCCTCTTAATATGCTGCTGGATTTGGGCTACTAGAATTTTTTGAGTATTTTTGCATCTATATTCATAAGGGATATAGACCTATAGTTTTCTTTCTGTCAGATGTCTTTGTCTGGCTTTGATATATGAGAGTAGTATGGCCTCATAGATGTTAAACAGAGCTCTATCAGCTTATATGTTTGGAAAAGTTTGGGAATGATTGGTGTTATTTCTTTATGTTTGATGGAACTCAACAGTGAAGGCATCTGTCCCAGGCATTCATTCATTGTGAGGGTTTTTTAAATTATTGATTCAACCTCTCATTTGTTATAGATTTATTAAGATTTACTCTTTCTTCTTGAGTTAGTTTTGGTACCATGTGTGCTTCTAAGAATTCATCAATTTTGTTTAGGTTATCTAATTTGTCAGCCTAAAATTTTTCATAGTATTCTCTTATAATTATTTTTGTTTCTGTAAATTTAATAGTAATGTCCTTGCTTTTAATTCTGAATTTCGTAATTAGAATTGTCTCTCTAGTATTTCTTGGTTAATCTAACTAAAAGCTTGTCAGTATGTTTAGCTTTTCACAGAACCAACGCTTAGTCTCATTAATTCTCTCTATTGTTCTTCTACACTCTAGTTCATTTTTCCCTGATTTAATATTTATTATTTCCTTCCTTTTTCTTGCTTATTTTACACTTCTTTTTCTACTTCCTTAAGGTGGAAGCTTAGGTTGTTTATTTGAGATCTTTTTCTTTAATGTAGGCATGTCTGAGCACTGCTTTCACTCTATCCCATAAGTTTACTACATTGTTTTCATTTTCATTCCTCTCAAGGTATTTTCTAAAGTCCCTTGTGATTTCTTCATTGACTTGTTGGCTGTTTAAGTGTGTGTCATTTAATATGTGCATAGTTGTGCATTTTCCAGATTTCCTTCAGTTACTGACAGTTCATTGTGGTTGGGGAAGATATTTTGTAGCATTTCAGCTTTTTTAAATGTATTAAGACTTGTTTCATGGTCTCACACATGTGGTGACATACCCATCACAAGCAAAGCAGACACCAAGGTAAAGGATGTTACTGGAGGAAAAGACGGGTATTTCATCACACGAAAATTGTCAATCCACCAGGACAATATACGATTCCAATTAGTGTGCAGTTTCTTCTGTGTGCGGGGAGGGTGACTCCCCATCTCCTCCTCATCCTCCCGGCAGATCTGCTGGATGAGCCAGAGGAGAGAGATGAGCAGGTGAGTTACGTGCTAGAGCCTGATGAGCCCTTAGCATCCCTGTCACCTCCCTCACCGCCATTGTGTCTCCTGCCCTTCATCCCCACTGTCCAGAGTGCTGAGGGCCCTGAGAGTGGGCAGGGGACCCTGTCCTCCTCTGAGTCCCAAGTGCCTAGGATGGTGCCTGGAGAGGGACCGAGGCTTGTGGGATGAGTGGGTAATGAGTGAGCTGTCTGCTCAGTGTTTAGGGACAGGATTGATGAGATGTCTGTCCCGAGTTTCTCAGCCACCAGTGTTGGCGCCAAGGCCCCAAGATAACCCATTTCTTCTCAGGGGCTGCTTCCCCAGGAGGTTCCTGAAATGGGGAGTCAATTTGCTGAGGTCCTGTGGTGTCTACACAGCTCAGGGGCAGGGTTCTCTGGAGGCCAAATGGTCAGTGTTCAGATGCTGAGGCTTTTATAGAAATCTAGCACAGGATTTCGCCCACAGTTAACATACTGACAAATAAAAAATGGTCTGCTTTTAAAGAGTTTGGGTAAGTGTTGGCTGGAAACTAAGATCAAGGTAATGTTTTCTCGATCACTACCTTTGGGAGTTTGATTTGATGACACTTCTGACTGCTTATGGTGGGTTAATAGGGCTTTTATTAGATGGAAAGCGGGGAGAAAGGGATGAAAAATGGTATTAACTCAATCCTCTTCTCAGAGCTTCCCTCTGAGCAGGTGTCCAAGTGTGGCCAAGCCCCCCAGGGAGTCAGAGGACAGGGTATTTGAGGTGGGAGAGGAGGGCTGTTCCTCGGTCACCTGTCACCTCAGTGGCCCCCCTCTCACCCACACTGCAGCTGTGAGGTTCGGGTGACCCAGAAGCTTAAAAAGGGCAAGACTGTCGATTCCACAGGGTCACTGGATAATGTCCCCAGAGTGCTGTTTGGACAGGGATACCTGGATCCCTGACAGGCTACCGTGGCACCTGGCATGCGTCCTGGGGTGGCCGAGGAATAGAGAAAGCCCCCCGCAGGGCAGCCTGGCCCCCAGAGGCGCCAGTGCCAGGGTCCATGGGAACACCACTTTCTGTCTCTGAATTGCACAGAGGTGAGGTGAGGTGCTGCTTTGGACTGGCCAGGTCTCCACTGTAGGAGGTATGTCCTCCACTGGGGCTGGGGGTAGGCGTGGACCCCATGGGACAGGCACAGCCACCTGCGTCATGAGAAGTGTTCACGTCCAGAGGCCAGAACTGTTTTCTGACATCATTACCAAGGAGCAGTGTTGCAATTCCACATCCCTCTGGTCCCTCACAGCCAGCAGTCGGGTGCACCGGCCAGAGACCCAGGGGTGGTGGTGAGAGAGGGTCCTGCTCCTGACACCTCCCGTGGCAGCCCTGTGTGTCAGGCTGACATTTGTACACTGTCCCCTGTTTGTGGGCACCTCTGATCGTGCACAGCTGCTTCTTTAGCCTTCCCAACAGCTCTGAAGGCCAATCCAAACCCTAATAAACCTTATTCTGCCTAACATAGTCCCTGGAAATAATCCTGACCAGATAAACCAAGCAGCAGATAAAACAGAAAGAAATTTCAATCTGCAAAAGCTGAGTGGTGACGTGGCTATAGCAAAAGGAGCATGGCTGTCCTGACCAGGCCTCTGAAATGTTGGTGTTTTATTCCTCATTGTTATTTCAATGACTGAGTCTCATTCCTGCACATATAGAGCAAGAGCTGGAAAATTTTTAAAGCACAAATAATTAAATCCCCAATTTTAGGAAGAGATTTTAACCCAACACTCTCAGTGACTCTAAAAGAAATAGACAAACAGGGATATGGATATAGAAACTAGAGCAATGTAGAAATTACCGTGGAATTGGCATGTGGAGAAGTCGTCTCCCAGGGGCAGTGACGTGTATTCCCCACAAATACCTCCAGCCATTCTTCCCACACCAGGCCCCAAGCTAGGCCACAGCAAGTCCTAAAGGACTGAAACTATCCAAAGAGTGCTGTCTGGTCACAACATGGTTATCCTAGCAAACAACAACAATAAGATGACTCAACAAATCCCCATGTTTGGAAATTAAGAAGTAGAGTTCTAGGGCCTCCCTGGTGGCGCAAGTGGTTGAGAGTCCGCCTGCCGATGCAGGGGATACGGGTTCGTGCCCCGGTCTGGGAGGATCCCATATGCCGCGGAGCGGCTGGGCCCGTGAGCCATGGCCGCTGAGCCTGCGCGTCCAGAGCCTGCGCGTCCGGAGCCTGTGCTCCGCAACGGGGGAGGCCACAACAGTGAGAGGCCCGCATACCGAAAAAAAAAAAAAAAAAAAAAAGAAGTAGAGTTCTAAGTAGCCAATGGGTCAAAGAAGAAATCATGACAGAAATCCAGCCATAGATCGAACTGAAGGTAACAAACATCTTACATATTAAAATGTGTCCATACAGTTAACTTGTGCACAAGGAGATATTTACAGCCTTGAGCTCATGTATTAGGAAAGAGGGAAAGCTGAAAAATTATGCCGCTCTTCATGTATTCAGATAATGTTTACATACCTTAATGAAGTTTTCCAGTTTTCTCTAAGTACTTCTCTGCATTTTCCCCCGGGTACCTCATGATTCCAGCAGCCAAGACTGCACCTGGGGTGAGGATGACGAGGCACCGGCTCCAGCCTGAAAACTTTAGGTGCATGAATGAGATTCAAGAAACCAGAACCCCGCCTCCTGACATCATCGGTGGGGCCCTGATTTGTCCCAGGCACAGGGCCAGGTCCTCCCCTGAAGCACAGGTGGGCACAGGGCCGGATCCTGCCCTGAGGCACAGGTGGGTTCTATGAACACCTCTTCATTCCCTTTAGTTTTCAGAAGCTGCATTTCAACCCTGTGATTATTTTAGCATCACTTTGTTTCCTGTAGACCCTGATCTGAGCTAATCTCTTTCCAAAGACAGGAGGCATTTACGCATTGATTGACGAACTGAAATTCTTGTTTCCCTTCTTCTGTGTTCCTGGAGTTTAGTAAGAAGAGCAGACGTGAACGTGAAAAGCTCCCCTGCTGTCAGTGACTAGAATCCACAGACACGTGTGGGCAGGACCCATGTCTGGGCGTGGAGTAAAACCAAGCCTTCAGAACCTTCACTCAGGTTCAAAAAACCCTAGAAAAGAAGAGATTATCACAGCAAGCACGTTGTTTCTATGAAGACTTTTCCTTAATCTTCACTCCCTGGCATGTCACTGTGTGACTCAGATCCTAATAAACCGCCTGATGCACTCATTCAGTCTTTGCCAGTGAAGTGTTTCACGTACCATGTTTCTCTCCTGTGCTCGGGATTGGCAAGGGCGGGCTAACTGCTCTAACAAACGGGCATAAAACCCCACAAAATGTTACCTCCCTCCCAAACCACAGGGCAGAGCTGATGGGGCAGGGACCCCTGCTCCACACAGACACTCAGGGACCTAAGCTGTGTCCTGGCCAGCCCAGCATGGGGCCTTGAGTTCACCCTGGGCTGGGAAAGGAGATAGAGGACGGTTCTTTTATGGGCCGAGACCGGACATAGCGTCCATGTCTCCAGCCACAAACCAGTGGTGAGACACGAACAATGCCTGGGTGCCGTGAGCTGGGACTTAGCCGTGTGCTCAGGGAAGGCAGACGCACCATGGGTATCACAGCCTTCTCTGTCACCACGTTCTGTTCCGAAACTCGAGGAAGCAGGTGCCACGCCTCTTTTTAGGTGGTCACGTTGTGGATGCTCATGGCAAAACCTCAGGAACTGCCCAGCCCCGTCCTCCCGGCCACCCCTCCCTCCCTCTACTGAGAGGCTGCAGGAGACACGGGTCTGGAGGTGGAAACACACCTTCCCGGGGTCTCCGGTCACAGACTCACGGCCCCATCCCTCCCCTGACTCTCCCGTCCTTCACTGTGTGCGGGTTGCCGTGTCCTTCCCAGGAGACTCTGTGAGATTTGGGTCCACGATGCAAATCACCAAGGGCGGGTTCCAAATGCAGGTCTCGGCAGCTGTGGCTTCTGCTACCCTTTGGGACAAGATGCAGCCACGGACCATGCCGCTGGGGAGTCTCCACCTCCCCCCGCCTTGTAAAACGGTGGCTGGATGCCTCCCCAGGTCTCACTGAGTGTAAGCTGTCGGAGAGCAGGGCCTCACCCCACGTGTGCTCCCCTGGCGCAGGGCCTGTGAAGCCCAGGAAGCATCCCAGAGCCAGTTAATATTTAATGGGCGAAGATGGCACATCCTTCCAGGGTGATCCTGGGGGATCCACTAAGTGGCTTTTCTCCTCTGCCGCTGCTTGGATGTGTCAGGTCTCATCCATCTGGTCCAAACTCCTCAGTGTGTTTCAGGGGCCGTGAAGTCGTTCGATAGTCGAGTCTGCCATTGTTCACTTTCACCCAATTTGCCCCATTACTACCTCCAATGGTGCAATAGTCAAACTCAGACAAGGTTAAATTCATAGCACAGTCTAGGGTATCTGACATGGAACACTGCTTTCCATTTCAGTGTATTGTCTGTGTGGCTATCTGATTCAAACATAAAAACCTATTTCTAAGAAGAAGCGCTCCGTAAAACAAGTTATAAGGAGGGAGGTCACACTGTTTTCTGACCTTCAGGTGATTCTCACAGAATATTTTATTGATAGATTAACTTTTCCTAAAATATCCTCACGGACTTTAACGTTCATGAAGAGGGTCTTTTGGCATAGACAGCATCAGGGGACGGGCCACACCCAGAGCTTGAATAAACAGTTAAGACTGTGTGTGAAGAGCCTTGCAGGCAACGGGAACCACACACCCAGCCAGCACCCCAAGAACACAAGCACGTTCTCATTTTCTTTTAGGAAGACTTTCCCGTTTTAACATCCGCGGGACACCTCACTAGGGGCCTTGTGGTGCCTGACAGGATGAGACGAGGCTTTTCCTTCCTCTCTTTCCAGAATCCCCTGGAGATGTTGTGACGTTCATTACAACCCTGGTTTGGAGAATCCTGCGCTCTGGCGTGGAGAGGCTTTCCGTGGCTTGCGTGGACAGGTGTTCAAGTCACAACTGAATCGGGTCTCCTCCACCCCCTCTTCCTCCCTCCCCTCCTTGTCGTAAAACCACCCGGCTCCTGCCAAGCCATTCTAGAAAGACACCCGCACCCTCAGCATGTCCCGAGCGAAGCACAGTTAATGAGTTGGATGGCAGGAGGCTTGGGTGGGTCACCCAGCACCTGGGCACAGAGGCTGCTGCTCAGATAATTGTTCCCAGTTGCTTTCAGATGCCAGAGAGGAGCCAAGGGAAAGGAATACGCGCTCGCAAGCAAGGATTGTGGCAGACGGAAACAGGAGCCCCCTCACCACCCGTAGTTGGCAGAGCTCAACCCTGAGGACCCTGCAATGGAATCAGACAACACCCACCTGCACCGAGCCAGTGAGGAAAGACCAGGATGGTCCCGGAAGGTACTGGTCATGTCTGCATGTGTGGACCAGTCTGTGCTTCTTTCCAAGGATGAGCACCTGGCCTGGTGTAAAACCAGCAGTCTGTCTGGTTGAATTGAGGCACTGGGTGTCTCACTCATGAGCCGGCTTGTGTGAGAACAGAGGTGGGAGGAGGGGAGACCAACTCAACAGGAAACACAGAGCCACCAACCTCCCTGAAAGCACGTGGCTTTGAGGGAAAAAAATTCAAGACAGCTGTTCAGCTTGAGGTACAGAGTATACCTGTGTGCTTAATGCTTTGCCATTTCAATGGGACCAAAGGTGGGGCTTTTGATATAGTTCTTTGAGGCTAGTGAGCCTCAGTGCCTCTGCATGAAACTTCTAACCTGTGCTAAAAATAATAATAATAAAGGCAAGAGCAACGAAAGGAAATGGAAGGAAGGAAGGGAGGAAGGAAGGGAGGGAGGAAGGAGGAAGGAGGGAGGAAGGAGGGAAGA